>NW_027412529.1:5758651-7228651 GCF_025532065.1 Leptinotarsa decemlineata
TCTGATTATTGGAGTCCTTGGTGGAATGATGTCTTCTCTACTCTCGAATCTCAAAATCATACCAGCTTGCCGCACTAAGGCAGAAATCTTAGCCGCACAGATGCAGAAGGCTGTCATTCTTGGCTCACTGCGTTTGCTCAGGGCACATGATTCTCGGACCCAATGATCACTTACCCCACGGTGTGGGGAGTGGTCATTGGTTGATTATGCTGGCGCGCCCTCCCGAATGTATCGGGGCTTCGGGGGATAGGGCCTGACCAGCGCACACTACGGTGAAAAAAAAAATAATAATAATATTTTATTCACCATTCACGATACATAGTGTATATATGGTGAGTCAATCAATAATCAGAATTAATACTAGGTATGAATTTAAAAATGTTAATATTTATACAAGACGTCACTAAAAAGAAAAAAAGAAATAAATTTATACATACATATAAACACATACACAACTGAAATATATAAAAACGTATACAGATCTAGTTCATATTTTATTTTTCAGAAATTATCGTCTAAAAATTCTTGGAAACTATAGTAGCATTTCTCTAATAGCAAGTCTTTAACTTTCTTTTGAAATATGATGTTACTTCCAGTCCTTTTGAGTGATTCTGGTAGTTTATTGTAATATATGATTGCATTGTAATCCGGAGACCTCTCATAGAATGTCGTTCTATGTTTAGGAATTTTCAATAAGTTGCCGTGTCTGGTGTTATATTCATGTTTCTCAGAATTACACGGATAATTATCTATATTCTGTTTGGCAAAGATAATACATCGAAAAATGTACACAGCAGGCACCGTAAGAATTTTATTTTCTTTAAAGATAGATCGACAACTGTCTTGATAATTCAAGTTGAAAATCAGTCTTACTAAACGCTTTTGGGAAACAAACACTCTCAAGAATTCTCTTGCTCGACCCCATGCCAATATATTCAGATTAATATGTTCATATGCCATAGCATAGTAAATGCTTAGCAAGCCTGCTATATTCAAGGTTGATTTCATTTGTTTAATAGCGAAATAGGCTTTATTTAGTTTTGAACATACACTTTCAATGTGTCTACCCCAATTTATACCCTCATCTAAATGAGTGCCTAAAAATTTAGTTTCCATAGAGGGTTGGATTTGGTCAATTACAAAAAGTTCGTTGGGTAACAATTTTCGGTGAAAAAATTTGACTATTACCGATTTGGACGCGTTTAGAATTAACTTATTTCTCTGACACCAGGATGAAAATTGATTACAACCATTTCCAGTTTAACTGCAAGCTGTTCTGCATCCTGATCGGATATTGTTATCGTTGTGTCGTCGGCAAACATGGTAACATGAACGTTTTCTAAATATTGTGGAAGATCATCTACATAAAGAAGAAACAGCAGTGGCCCAAGAACTGAACCCTGTGGTACCCCAAGTTTCACAGCCTGACTGTGTGAAATTGAATTATTGCATCTCACTATCATGGTTCTATCTGTCATATATGATTGTATCCACTTTATTATACTGGCTGGAAGTCCTAGAGGCGCCAATTTATCTATTAAAGTTTCAATACACACTGTATCAAAGGCTTTTGACGAGTCGAAAAATAATGATAGGACATATTTGTTGTTGTCAATCTCTTTATATATATAATTAAGCAAGTGACACGAGGCTGTTTCAATGGCAATGTTTTTAAAATATACAGACTTGCAACTGTCAATATTTTATTTTGTTGGAATATATTTTTACATGAAGTTCTAAAGTCTGAATTAAATATCAATCTCAGCAGTGCTTTTTGTTTTATAAAAATCCTGTCTGATCCAGTAGCTAGTCCCCAGACAGAAATGTTCTGATACATGATAGAGTGAAATTTGACATAATAAACTGATATCAGTGAATTTGTATCTAACTTGCACATGAGAGATTTCATCAAATGGTATGATTGATTAAATTTCTTGGATATATAATCTATATGTTCTTGCCATGTGAGGAGTGAGACAACCATAGTTCGTAAGAATTTTATCGAGCTGGTCAGTTCTAAAGGTTTATTTTGTAAACTGACATTGAGATTATGTTGACTTCTCGATGAATTCGCGAATTGCATGTATACCGTTTTGTTCTGGTTGACAATGAATCTGTTCTTGTTACACCACCCAGCATTAGATTAGAACAGCATTTACCATTTGTGTCATATCGTCAGATGTTTTACTAGAAAGAATGACAGACGTGTCATCTGCATAGAGAAATACTTTTCCATGACTTATATTGAGAGGAAGATCATTTACATATAATAAAAATATTAGTGGCCCAAGAACGCTGCCCTGAGGGGTACCTGTTGTAACTGAAAATTTATACGACTTGATGTTATTCTGCTCTACCTGAAAACATCTATTCGCCAAAAAAGAAACAATTAATTGATTTACATTACCACGAATCCCAATGTTGAAGAGTTTGTCTGCTACAAATTTAGTGTTCAAAGTGTCGAAGGCCCTGCTCAAGTCAAAGAAGACTCCTACAACAATATTTTTTTCGTCAATTAAATCATGTATGTGTTGTGTAAAATTTAGCGTTGCGGTTTCTGTTGAGTAGTTTTTCCTGAATCAATATTGGCACTCTGTCATTAGATCTAAGGTTTTGAGGTAGTCGTTTTTCCAAAATTTTTGAGAGTACAGTGATAATTGATATAGGACGATAATTTTCGATACTCTTTTTGTCACAATTTTTCAATACGGGTACTACTATGGCAATTTTGAGAAGATCAGGATATTCTCCAAAACCAACACATAAATTCATAATATGCGCTATTTGGTCTGATAATATATCTACACATTCTTTAATAATTTTTTGAAAGATCTCATCATGCCCTGTGCTTTTTTTATTAGGTAATGAGGCTATGACTTTTTTTTACTTAGTTTGTTGTTACGGGTTTGAAAAACATCGTTGTAGTAACATTCGCTATTGTTGTGCAACTGTCTGAGTAATTACCCGAGAAATGTGTTTTGATTTTTTTGTCAATTATGGTTGAAAAGTATTCTCCAGATGTTTTCGCGACTTCTACTTCATTACTGATACATTTCTGATTTTGATTCAGGATTATACGTTTACTCTCAGTTGTTCTAGATGGTTGCTTGATTATACTCCAAAGAGTTTTGCTTTTATTGCTAGACTCATCTACTTTTTTCATATAATGATTTATCTTTTCCTGGCGAATTTCAATTTCTACGCTTTCCTTTGCTCTCTTATAAGCAGTGCCGGAGTTTTCGTGTTTTTTCAGATAATTCATGTGCCTAAGATTTTCAATTTTTTTCTTTAGCTGAGTAGAAAGAACAATTTTGTTATTATGTTGCTTAGAGGTTGTATTTCTAGAACATTTAGGGAATGCTGCCTTACAGCTCCAATGGAAATGTTCCCAGAAGTTACTGAAAGCTTCGTTTATATTGGTAAACGTGGCAGTAGTGAAGTTTTTTTGAAACTCCATGTCTCCTGTGAAAAGTTTTTTGAATTGAGGACCGCTCGGAGAGCGGGGGTGGAGGAGTGAAGTATTAAGTTTTCCTCGCAAATAAGTTGTGGGGCGAAGTTTTTACTTCAGGTCACTCAACCCGGGAGGGGCATAGGGGGATCTATTCGAAATGTTATTCATTGTAGTCGAATCAACGTAGGTACCTACTCATTGTTACAACCTAGAATAATGTAACCACGCACAGAGATCATTCTATCTTATCCTCATTCTGAACACGATTTACTATTATCACCTCTATTCAATGTTCAAAGCCCTAACTGAATAAAGAAATATTTAATGCTTCATTCGACTCGAAAACAGAAATATCAGCAAGAGAAAGAAGACGTGATTTCATATTCCGATTTCAATATCTGCCTTGGTATTATCCTGGAAAAAAGCTGATAGTCATATTCACGTCATAATCTCTGAATGTGAAATAATATCAATGAAGGTTTGAATATCCTTTATTTAAAACGAATAGTATCTCAGCTTTGAATTTGATGTGAAGTGAAAAGAGGAAGGAAAAAGTATAAATCGTTCTTCATAGATAATATTTTTATTTAACTGATAAATATTTTTCATGAAGAGAAGTAGATTATTTCTCAAGCAATTAATTACCATCGAAACACATCAAATTTTCATTTTCATCTGTTGATTTTTTCGACTCATTTCCTTTCATCAATTGCTGGATTTCCTCTAGAGTTCTATCTTTCGTTTCGGGTAAAATGAAATAGCAAACAATGCTTGAGATCACATCACAAATTGAAAAGAACAAAAATGGCGCATAAAGACCATACTTAGAACTGAGGAAATAGAATAGGGCATTAGCAATAAAAGACATGACTCCAGTAATGACCAAAAAAATGCTCATCGCTTTCAACCGAAAGCTGGTGGAAAATAATTCCCCTAACATTAAAGTGGGCATCAAATTGATGCCATAAGAGCTGAATATGGAGTAAAGTATCATACCAACTATAGGAATCCAATGAAATGAATTAATATTCACATCTGGTCGGTGCTGGTGGATGTAAAAGTATACCGCCTCAATGAATAGAACAGCAGCACATGGAATTAACGATCCCATATATGCTTTTCTTCTGCTGAGCCAATTAACTCCTAAACTAGCAAAAATACTTAGAGAAACAACCAGACTCATGAAAATCATTGACGAAACTTCAGTCGTGAAAGTTCCTTCAGATTTATCAAAAATGTACTGAGTGAAATTCACAAAGGCGTGTCCTCCTCCAACTATATGGGACACCCTGAGAAATAGTGCTGCAGCAAGAGCTCTTCTATTGCTGTCTATCTTTAGAGTTTCTTTCCAAGTTCCATGCTCCGACATCTGTCTGTCAACATCAGCTTTCAGAGACGAGAAATCTGCTGTCACGTCCTTTTTCCGGTTCAGCCTCTGCAAGGACATTTTAGCCTCATCGTATCTTCCTCTCATTATGTAAAAATAAGGAGACTCTGGCATGAAAGAAAACAAAATGAAAAACAAAACTGGTATAGGAATGAAGATACAGCTTGTCTCCCAAACGTTGAAGTAACTCCCAGCAACAGTTACTAGTAGTTCTCCCAGGAGAAAAGACACAGTCATCGAATTTCCCCATGTACCTCTTATTTTCGGCGATGAAACCTCTCCAAGGTAGGCAGGCAGCGCGACAAACATTATGGCTTCTGAGACTCCTACCAATAGTCTGGCGATATAGAAAACATACACACTCCTCGCTGTAGCTTTGAGGATCCAAACGGTTACATCAACCAAAGATGTTACGAGCAAAATACGTTTTCTTCCATAAACATCACTCAGCTTGCTGAAGATCGGGCAGACAACCATCACAACGAGGAAGGGGAGCATCGTGAAATGTGCAGCTTGTTCTTCACTGATGTCATAGTTCTGTTTGTCTTTTGAAATCTTCAAGACAAACGGGGAAGACCACGAGAAGCCAATTCCACAGGTGATAGCTGATAAGCTAGCTGAAAAAAATATATATCGATCAGTTTGTGAAGAGTTAGTGAAATAGCCGAGGTCTCGTTTTGAAAGCCCCATTATGAATATTGCCATACTGTTAATCAAGGAAAACTGTAACATTCGGTCTCGACTGAGAAAAAAAATACTATCTCTAATAATGCTGTGACTATATTTATTTTTCATCAGCCTCAAACATGAATATTTTTGAAAATATCAAACCGATGTCCTTGTAATTATAATATTCAATTAATATCTAATGGAAGTTTCGAAAATAATAATAATAATAATGAGAGGGTGTATTTCAGGGTGATTCTTTCAGTCTCCTTCTCTTCTGCATCTTACTATTGCCATTATTCGTTACGCTCAGAAATACTCGAGGGTATAACTGTGGCACCCCCGGAAACCGGAGGCACAAGGTCACCTATTTGTTTTATTTAGATGATCTTAACCTTTATGCCTCTGGATAAAAGGATCTCCATCAGTCCTTGAGGGTGGTGGAAGAGTACACGCATGATATCGGTATGAAATTCGGGATAGACAAATGTGCAATGGTCCATCTCAAAAGAGGAAGATGCGGGGACTACGGAGAGGATGTGCAGCTCGTAGATGGAAGCTTACTATTCCATCTGGATGCCGGAGAGACGTATACTTACCCCGGGGTGGAACAACGCCACTCACAAGAGGTAACAGCAGTGAATAACCCTCTCCGCGGCAAGTATCAGCACAAACTTCGACAGATCTGGTCATCGGAACTGTCGGGGAAAAAAAAAGTTGCTGCAACAAATATGCTTGCCGTTCCAATCTTACTCTACTCGTTTGGAGTAGTGGAGTGGACTCGGGAGGAGCTGTATCAACTCGACGTAAGGACCCGAAAAATGATGCATCTCTATAGGAGTTTGCATCGCAAATCGTCCGTTCCACGGTTCTACTTCCCCCGACAACAGGGGGAATAATACCGGCTTGCCGCACTAAGGCAGAAATCTTAGCCGCACATATGCAGAAGGCTGTCATTCTTGGCTCACTGCACTCGCTCAGGGCACATGATTCTCAGACCCAATGATCACTTACCCCACGGTGTGGGGAGTGGTCATTGGTTAAAAATGTTGGCGCACCCTCCCGAATGCATCGGGTCTTCGGGGGATAGGGCCTGACCAGCGCACACTACACTGGAACAAATTGTAAGACGTTTATTAATCCGAATTCACAATTACATGACCAGTATGATAATACCTACATATATTTTATAATATACAGATTAATTGGCCTATTGTCAGCTTTCTGATACGAGATCAGGTGCTGTTGAGGCCCAGGGGGAAAATGCATATATCTAAGTAAATGGTAATCGACTAAGATTATTATATTTCGATTATTATGAAAACTGCCAGTTGAGTACTAAATATGTTGATGTTAAGATAGCTTCTCTTTTATTATTGTTTCGAATGACGTCATTAATTTTGTGAAGTCAGTGATCCGGAATTTATTCGGAAGATTTGCCGTGCAGTATGTGTGAAAGAACGTTTGAATATCTCTTTCTTATGGGAAGGTATAGTTATAATTCCTATTCTACGAATATGACATTATGAACATAACTTCTAAAGATAATTTTTTGTGTAAATAAGGAGGTTTTTCGTATTTCAAAATTGTATAGAAGAAACAGGTTGCATGAAGTAGTCTTCGATTATACATATTCATCCAGTTTATTTTCTTCAGTCTATGCGACATTCTCTGTCTTCGCCTTATACCATATATCAACCTCAAACAAGAATTTTGTAATTTCTGAATGCGCCCGGAATCTCTATTATTTAAACACGACCTATATATACTATTACAAAAGTTCATGTGTGAGAAAACAATTGAATCACATAGTTCTTTTTTTGTGATTTGATTTAGAAATTTCCAAATTAGCATAGGCAATTCTCAACTTTGACGCGACGTGCTCCGTGAATTTGAGTGTATTGTCAATTATCAAACCCAGATTTCTAGGGGATGTTCTGAAAGAAATAACCTCATTAACTATATTAATGTTCAAAGATGCCTGCAATTCTTCTCTGATTCTAACATTACAAAAATGTATAGCCATGGATTTTTGTGGATTGATTTTCAATAAATGTTCATTTGATATTTCGAAAAGTTTTTGCAGATCATAGTTGACTGAATATTCTGCTGCTGCAGTATCTGATGGGTTAAAGGAAAAGTATAACTGCGAGTCGTCTGCGTATAGATTGTGATAAAGATTTAAGTCACATATTTTACATTTCAAATAGTTTACCAAATTCGTATTATATTCAATTGTCTTTTCCACAATTCTACGTATAGAAACGTTGCAGGTTCATTAAACTCACCTCGACCTAATTATGTATTACTGCAACCTTTTCAGTACATTGAACTGTTTGCAGTTCAAATATATAACAATTAGATAATAAGTGATGAGCAACCAATTCTGTATAACCCCGATTCTGATGAATCATTAGTGTGCATATACTCTTCGATGTAAGATGTTAACTTTGATACGAATAAAAACGAAACTCTTGGTAATGACTGGCTTCAATTAAACTACCTGGAAAACCCAACATTTCAAGATGATACTTGCAACGAGTTTACGGCTTTACGAACTGTGCAGTATAAATTGCATATAATAATGGACCCAAAATTCTCCCGTGAGGTACACCAGTGGTGACAGGAATTGCCGTCGATTTCCCATTTTTATACACTACTCGCTGTTATGTGTTCGTTAGGAATGATTTTATCAAATCGCAAGCTCGCACAAAAAGCCGATATGATTTAGAATTACCAATAGAATTTTATGATTCAGCATATCGAACGCTTTTGTGTACCAGGATCGTTGCCTTACTTTTGTCCATTCCCCTCAGAAGATCATCTGACACATCAGTCAATGCAGAGCTACAGCTGTAATCTGGCCTAAAATCTGATTGTTTCGCTGGTAGATAAATGGTACTATTTGAGACTCAATGGCTCTTTCGAGCACTTTTCAAAGAACAGCTGGAATAGAAACTAAACGTAAGTGTGAAAACTCTGATGGTGAACTTATTTTTGGCAGAGGATTGACGAGAGCTTCCTTCCATAACTGTGGAAAATAGGAGTTTTGTATACAAGAGTTAATTATACGTATACGTTATATGTGACACAATAACGGGGCAGGATAGTATTATTAGAATCACACTAATGTTTTCACACCCAAATGCAGTATATTCATCTAGTAAACTAGTGCTTGGCTGGCGAGAGTTTTTACGTTAGTCAACAAAGTACGGATTGAGTGCTTCAACGTACTGTAGTTCTTCTGTTAAAAAAACATTGTTTTTCTTTTTGATGCTCAGTTCTTTCAGTTCTTGTCATTTTTGTTTTTGTTTGAGTTTTTTAAAAGTATAGTTCAGATACACCTTTTTTCTACCCTTACAGCTGCAGTGACAACATTTCTCATAGTTTTGTAATGTTCCTTATGTTCCACCATTTTTGTTATTCGATACCGATTGAGTGATTCATACCTTAGTTTTTGCATACTGCGAATATTATCTGTGATCCATGGACTATAGGGTTTTATTTTGTTTTTTTTACACGTCGAACAGTTGCATGATGGTTGAAAAGTTGCAGTAAGTTACCTGTTAAAAAAATAATTTCCTGTTCTATGTTTTCAATCGAGTACTAAATGTCCCATGCCATGTTTTCGAGGTCCCTTTGAAAACAGAGCATGTCTTTGTTACGTAGAGACCTGAAACTGGATGAATAATCGTGACAGACTTTCAGTTCTACATTCATGGAACAGTAAAAGAGCATGTGATCAGATATATCAAGATCCCGAACGCCAGAATCAGAAATATCTTGAGAATTAGTGAAAATCGAATGAATCGATGTTGAACAATTGCCAGCTATTCTAGTGGGTTGGTTGATTGATTCTTTTCTCAAGGGAAGCACCTATAACATTCACTCTTGTTTACAACACAAAAAGTGGAGAGTGTGACGGAAAGTGTCACTTGGTAAAATTTGAGCATGAAAGTACAATCGCAGACGTTGAATTATGTACGAAGTGGTCAACCAGAAAATTGACGTGCTGTCCTTGAGTATACTAGACGATAAATTATTTTGTTATTGAGCAAGTCAATTAGAATCAGTAGGTCGTTCAACAAGTCTTTCAGGTAACCTATATATGGCATCACTAACATAAAATCCCATTTGTTTTCCAATAGAACGTACCTTCAAGTGACACGAGTCTGAATTTCACATCAATCGATCCTTAAACAGCAACATTTTTAGGTTGTTTCAGAAGTTTTGTCCGTTTTTGTGAGTCCACTTTTGACTGTAACACTCAGTGATTACTCATTCAACTGAATCGAAATGAGCGCCATTTGAATCAGTGCACTTTTGCCCACGTACCACAAGTCATCATGTAAACTGGGTGTTCTGGATTCGATGAAATCGACGAAGGCCATTGTTGCCTGATCCTGATTGACGAAGGTTTGAAGTTATCGAAGTGCTTAAGAATATGACCAGTCATCACCCGAAGACGATTGTAGATACCAACAATCGAAACGTCGTGAACTAACGTGACTTGGAATCTCTACACTTTATTTTTATTATTTTCTTTTTGCAGTCCTTTAATTTTTATTTATTCAATTATTATATTTTTACTCGTAGGTTATTTCACTATCATTTCATTTCAGGTTTATTGTTGCTTAATATAATTGTTATTTTCAACTATTCTTTTTTAATTATTCCCTTTTACTTGTTTCAGGGATTTTAAATCATTTCATATAGTAGACAATGGAAGTCCGAACTAGTGAAATTCATCACGAAACATTGTCAATCACCTTCAAACAAACGGTTGCAGAAAGTTATAGTGGATCAATCCGTTGACCACCATACATTATTCATGGAAAATTGATGGCTGTAGCCGTTACCACGTGGTAGAAAATCATAATAAAAAGAGAAATAAAAATTTCTATGTTTTTTAACACTTTTATTTGTAAGTAACGTTACTGCAGTTTCGTCCTATACGGACATTTTCAAACTTATACAATAAACTAACAATGATTCATTACATTTCTATTAGTACCTACATTACCCCTGTAGAGGTACTTGACTTGATTGAGTACCTGAATTTACAGTTCACAATGCGGATGTGCCAATTTAAAATTAAATGAAAATAAAATTAATTGAATCGATTTAATTAATTAAAGTAATTAAATTAAAGTTCTGACCTTTGAGAAGTGAGAGCCAGAGGAGTGAGCCAAGAATGATAGACTTCTGCATCTGTCCGGCTAAGATTTTTGCCTAAGTGCGGCAAGGACTTCTATTTTCACAAAGAATTCAATATCCCCGGAGGGCAGGGCAATACCGGTGTCTTGTCAATACCGTAAGAACCCCGTAGAGCCGTAGATGCCGTAGTACCGTAGATGCCGTAGAATGCCGAATAATTGAAAAAGCGTTGGAATTAATGTATCTCACTCAGGGGTCCCCAAACTACGGCCCGCGGGCCAAATCCGGCCCGCCAGTGTCATCAATCCGGCCCGCGACAGCCAATGATTTAGCCAATGATTACCTAATTGTTGTTACTATTGCTGTTATAAGTTGAAGAAGAAAACACAGAATGATAATTACTCGGTTTTATTTACTTGCAAGGTAAAACTTAACGACAGAAATGATGACAAAGATGACTTAACTAAAGTACCTAAGATTAAGCATATTAATAACTAACAAATAATTGAAATGAATCACAGTAAAACAAAAACACTAATGAGATTTATGTAATTGTGATTTTCCACCGACAATACTTTGAAGTTGTGGATCAATTTTACTTGTACCAATTATCAAAAGAGATTTAAGATGCTCATCGGTTAATTGAGATCTGTAAACATTCTTTATCTACTTCATCTTGGAAAACGTTTTCTCACACAAGTAAGTAGTACCAAAAACAGAAAACAACCCACGAGCAAATTTATGCAAATCATCAAATTGTTCCAGTGGAAGACTCTTATAAAATTCCAACAAAGATGAATTTTGATATTTGTTCTTGAGCATATCACTGCACCGTAAATCAATAATTTCCATTTGGACTTCCGAAGCTAGGGTTTCAATGTCAGAATCAAAAAGATTTTGGAAAAGCTTAATTTCATTCGCAATGACATCAAAATCTGAAAAACGAGTGTGGCTGAATATTTCACATGTTTCAAAATGTGAGAAACATTTTTTACGTAATTGCGATTGAAATAGTATTATTTTCTGCCTGAAGGATTTGATATTGGTGTATAAATCAGGGAGAAGCTGATTTTCTCCTTGCAATCTCAAATTCAGTTCGTTCATATGATTTGTCAAATCGACATAGAAGGCTAACTCCCACATCCATTCACTATTTTCTAAATCGGCAAAAAGGCGCTGCTTCTCATTTGAAAAATTTTCGATCTCCGCTCGAAGTTCAAAAAAACGCTTGAGGACTTTTTCGCAACTAAGCCAGCGAACGCCAGTATGATATGGTAAATCATTTTCTCCAATCTGTTGAATGAACTCGCGGAATTGTCGGTGATTCAGCCCAGTGGATCTGATGAAGTTAACAACTGATATGACTGATTTTAGAACTTCAGACATATCCAAACATTTTCCACACAAGGACTGTTGATGAATGATACAATGTAAGACTAATGGTTTTGAACCACCATCATTTTCTATAGCCTTTGACACAAGTGCAACCACTCCTTTATTTTTACCATACATATTTTTGCCTCCATCAGTTGTTATAGATTTCAAATTTCTCCATCGAAGGTTCTTTTTATTAATGGCATTTTCAACTCCCTTAAAAATATCTGCCCCAGTTGTCGTGCCGTGAATACTATCAATATCAAGAAGTTTTTCATACACTTCATAGCTTTTATCTACTCCGCGAATAAAAATCAACACCTGAGCAGTATCTGACACATCCGTTGTCCATTTTTGTCAGACAGTTGATATATTTTCTGCGATGTCTTGCACCCTCCGAGCCACGGTGTTTGCTGACAAACTGACACTTTTAAATAAATTTACCTTTTCCGGGCATATTTCTTCGGCTACTGCAATCAAGCATTTTTTATCATTTCTCCATCGGTGAATGGTTTGCCACGTTTTTCGATTTCAAGAGCCACACGAAGCTGGCGCGAGTTGCAGACTCTTGTTCAGTATTCGCTTTGGTAAACAAAGATTGCTGCGATTTGAGTCCGCGTTTCAAAGCTTCAAATTTTTCCTTCCGTAAACTTCCTGTATACTTGGAGTAACTTTGAAGATGTTTCGATTCATAGTGTCGTTTAATGTTATAGTCTTTGAGAACAGCTATGGTTTCATTACAAATTAAACATAGCGCCTTATTACTGGACTCAATCACAAAATACTGGAAGTTCCATTTTTCTTGGAACGTTCTGCATTCACTGTCGATTTTTCGCTTCTTTTCCATACTAACAAATCACACATTAACACCCGTCAATAAAAGTATTTTGATTTGACTTATTGTTTTTCTTTATTTCACAATAGACAGTTTCGCTTCCTTCGCTTTCAGAACTTTCTCGAACCAACGCGGTTATTCCAAATATTTAATTACGCCTAATGCCACCTAGCGGGTAGCTGAAAAAGATAGTATATAGTACCACTACTCTCCACTAGTGTCACAATACACAATAATAATTGAAATGCAAAAAAGCGTAAGTTTGTCTAGGTCACGCACTTTGCGACTATCCTAGTCTAGAAATATAGTTAAGGACAGAAATTGGCCCTTGGAACAAACTGAAAAAATCATTATGGCCTGAAGGCTTTAAAGTTTGGAGACCCCTGCACTAGAAGGTTATTATGTAAATGAGTGAAATGAATGTTATCTTCTCAGTAAGTCCTAACACTTGTTGAATGATGTTCTACTTGAATACTACTACCTGGAATACCATTGTATATCTGTAGAGTTGTTCTGCCCTGTCTGTACAAACATTTTCGTTTTGTTTTCAACTCACAGTTTGTAAATACAGTAATATTACTGTACTTTTCATGTGTGATATTTTTGTAAATATTATACACCATGCGGTTTCGATTTTATAGCAATTTATGAAGATCAAAAACCCCAATTGATTGGATAGAGTTGCCTCATAAACAGTACCGTGAATAGATATAAGAGAGTTGATGATTTTTTTCAGTCGCTGCGATTAAAAAAGTGAAAAAAAGATACATAACTAGTCTATATGTTCATTATACATAACTATAGATACATTATATATTACTAGTCTATATATTTATTCCAGTTTAACCTCTCATTAATAATGCCAATTCACCAAACTACTCGATATATACTTAGTATTTGTAGAAAACCATGTATATGGGTCAGCTTCAGATATACATTTGTCGGAGGACATAAATTGAAAAATGTCACTAAGGTAAATTATGAATATAAGAGGGCTCAACTCTCTACCCTGGGAGACTCCATGGGTGATTTTATGAAAATCCTATACGATTAAAAAAAACTAGTGATATATCTGTTGTGTGCGTATGATTGAATTGATTGTAGGGTTACTTTCCTGTTTCCAAAAAAGTTTGTTAGTTTTTCTTAAGATACACAACCGAAAGCTTTTGAGAGATCTCACAGAGAAACTTCTGTGTGTTGCCCATTTTCAAATCTTTCAACTACATGATCTATAGGTATGAAGTGGTTTTATGCATTAAATAAACACAGAAGTCATTCTTCAGGAATTCTTTCGGAAATGAAGACCTCATCGCTTTCAACATAGATAGTATGATATGGTCGAAAAAACATAAATTTGAAAAAGAAATCATGAAATATATTTATTGAAGAACTCTCAAATTATACTTTTCGAATTCGGAAGGTACAAAAATCATTGAACATCATTTTTACAAACTTATTGATATATTTTGTATTTGGTATTGGTGAATTGTTGCTCTTTTGATAAATTGATATCGTAAGTACTATTTTATGTACTCTACATTTTTCGGCTAGGAAAATTACTCACCAAAAATCACCGCAAGAATTTGTACCGAATGATTTTCGGTAACGATTTTGCCACCCATACAGTTGGAAGCCTCCATTCTTATTTTATTCAGCGAAATACTACTCACCATTGATAGACTAACTTGGCGAGTTGAAATTATTTAGCCTATCTAATGAATTCAAATTTATCTTCTTCCATAAATGTAGTTTACATGGTGGTACTGACAGAAGTAGTTAGGGAATGTA
Organism: Leptinotarsa decemlineata; assembly: GCF_025532065.1. Classification (NCBI taxonomy): domain Eukaryota; kingdom Metazoa; phylum Arthropoda; class Insecta; order Coleoptera; family Chrysomelidae; genus Leptinotarsa; species Leptinotarsa decemlineata. Next base: position 5,773,310 of record NW_027412529.1, read on the forward strand.
GTAAGAAATGAAAAAAAGAAACGTCCTGAATTCAAAGAAGGATTTAGATAAAAATCCTCGCAATTTTTAGGGAAAATAATTAATATACAGAGTGGTCCAACGAAAAGTATGCACCTTGCTTTTCTCCTTTTTTTGTAACTTAACGCAAAAATGCAAAAATGAGGGGGACACATTTTAGATGTATTTTTCTACCTGTGCCTTCAACCTCCTAGCGAGGGTGAGTAACAACCCTAAAATTTTAAATGGATAGTGGGGTCGAGTGATATATCATTTGGAAGGACACAAAATTATCTATCCAATGATACCTAATTTGTTGTATTTCACTCAAACATGTAGGTATTATGAAGAAAAACAACTACAACCCAGTACTTTGAAATGTGAAATTGACGTAATTGACTTAGTAGAATCCTACTTCAGCAAGTGCTGAAAATGTTACCCATTTCCATACAATAATACATATTTTGTTCAAATCTATTCCAAACATTCTGTAGCATATCAAGTGTTATACTTCTGCACTCTGCTGTAATTCGTTGGCGGAAATCTTCTATGGACTCGGGCTGCGTAGCAAAACATTTATTTTTCAGGTGTCTCCAAAGAAAAAAGTCTAAAGGCGATAAATCAGGTGACCTGGCAGGTCATTCGATGGGGCCTCTCCTTCCAATCCACCGTCCAGGAAACCGGTCATCTGAAAACTCTCTTACCGGAGCAACATAGGGAGGAGGTACTCCATCTTGCTGGAAATGAAGCCGATCATCATTATGATTTTAGTCATTTTCAATTATTTCTGTTATGAGGAGATCAATTGTATCTTCAAGCATGTTCAGGTAGACCTCACCAGTTAAATTCCCAGGAATAAAAAGTGGCCCTACGATATGACTACCTAATATACCACACCAGACATTGATTTTTTGAGGATACTGGGTATGGACCTCTCGGAATAAGTGTGGGTTACTGTCATCCCAGTAACGGCAATTATGCCTATTCACAGCTCCATTAAAAAAAATGTACTCTCATTGGAAAAGCACGTGTTGAATGATAGGTGCGGATCATCAATTAGTAGCTGGCTCAGTTGTTCACAAAATTGCAGCCTTCTATCAGGACCATCTTCATTGAGTTCCTGTAGTAATTTAATTTTGTACGGATGAAATTTATAGGCTTTTAATATCCGTATTATGGACGAACGGGAGACACCTGAGGTTGCAGCAAGTTGACGGGTACTTTGAGTATGATCCAATTCAACATGTCCCAAAACAGCGACTTCCACTGCTTCATTTCTGATCGGTTTCCCTGGCTGGTGTTTCACATTACCGACAGATCCGGTATCGACAAACTTTTGGACTAACTTGGCAATGTACAAATCATTCACATTTTTCCCGGGATGACTGTTATTAAAGAGGCGAGCAGTAAGTCTAGCACAACTGTTATGTTGATAATAAAGTTTAACAATTTCAACTCGTTCAGGAATGGAATAAACCATTTTTACAGTAAACTTGAAATAATTTCAAAAGCAACCGAACTGAATCAATGAACGTTTGCCTAAATTATTTTTGTACACTTATCTGCTGTTGTTATTTGAACCAAAAAACGCACGAGAGAAATTGAGGAATGTAGTAGTGATAAAAATGCCGTTTTTTCCGCATTTTCATTAACACCAAAAATATCGAGTAAATGTTCTTGCTTTTTTTATAACTATTCAAGTAAATACAACAAATTAGGTATCATTGGAAAGAGAATTATGTGCCCTTTCAAATGATATATCACTCGACCCCACTTTCCATTTAAAATTTCAGGGTTGTTAGTCACCCTAGCTAGGGGGTTGAAGGTACATGTAGAAAAATACATCTAAAATGTGTCCCCCTCAAAAGCAAATTTGATCTGTCCGAGCATTTTTGCGTTGAGTTACAAAAAAAGTAGAAAAGGTGCATACTTTTCGTTGGACCACTCGATATGTAAGTATAGTCCTTAAATGCTGCAAAAATGTGTATATGTCCACGAGTCAAATACACTATTCAATGTCTAATGTCTCTACTTCACTCTTTCTTTTTTGATATACTTTTAATTATTCAATAACCATACACGATGAAAGAACACCCACGCCCAGGCAAGGCCTTAGTGAGTGTTTCTTCATCACTAAACTTATTTATACCATGAAAGAACACTGTTGAAACTACCAACTGAAATGGGAACTAATTAAGTGGGACATTTATTTGTCAAATATTTATATAGGTTGGGTTAGGTTAGGTCTAAAGCGACATGTTAGACATCCCTACTGTAGTCCAACAACTGTTTGGTAGCTTCGAAAGGTGAATAAACGCCTTGGAGTGAGCCAACCTTGGAAGATTCTGCCAGAAGTCCATAAATCTTCTTGCCATCCAGGTGTTCAATGTTTGTTTGGCAAAGCCTAAAGTGATGCCAATGACAGATTCTGGTCCGATGAAGCTGCTTGCAGCACCTTCCTTTGCCTTCCAGGCTAGTATGGCCAGAAATTCAGACCAGAGACAATATGTTAAGTCTTCCTATCGAGGATAGTCGTTTCTGGCAATTTGCTACCAATTTAGATTTTATTGACTTGTGTATGAGGTTGGATTTTTCCAATCTTTCTGCACTCAATTCAATAGCGTAAATTTCCGCTTGAAATAGTCGCATAGGTTCCTAGGCAGGTAGATATCTCTGTCCGGGGTCTGCGACTAAAAACACCTGCACCAGAACCGGAAGGTGTTTTTGATCCAAATTTGAACCAACAACTATCTGCTCTTGATATTTCCTTCTCCCGGAGGATCCAGTCCTCTCTACTCGGGAACAGTACTTTACAAGGCAATTTGTAGTTGACAGTTGGAGGCATAGTGTCAGAGGTCATTTCCAGAATGCTGTGACTTCCAGTGTCAACCAACAGTCTGTTGCACTCTGCATTAAATTGATTTGTGCAATTGGCAATGTGCACAAGTCTGTATGCAGTCCATCTAGCGTCTCTCTCCAACAAAATATGTAGAGGAGGTAGATCTGGAAGGATCTCCATGGCCGCTGACATTGTGGTATTGATGGCACCATTGATAGCCAGACAAGCCTGTCTCTGTAAGCCAAAGAGCTTCGCCTGGACCGTTTCCTGTAAAGCTTTCGGCCACTAGGCAATTGCACCATAATTGATCATTGGTCTGATAATCATCACATAAGTCCAATGGATTTATTTGGGACCTAAACCCCAAGTGTTACCAGAAATCTTTCGACATGTCCTTGAGACAGTCTGGCTTCGTATAAAACTTTTTCCAAGTAAGCGTTCCATGTGAGTCTTTCATCAAGGACAATGCCAGGATATTTCAACTCCGTTCCAAATGGAATGACCTCACCATTGAGGGAAAGTGGCGTTAGATCGTCCAATTTTCTCCTCCTGGTGAAGGGGATTATCACAGTTTTGCTGGGGTTGACATCTGCTCCCTCAGGCACCAACTGTGAACAACGTCCAACGCGCGTTGGAGGATATTACAAGCTACCCTTCCCGACGTGGACCTTGCCAGGATGACAAGGTCATTTGCATAAGCTGGCAGATCGACTTTTCTTCTGTCGAAGGCATCAAGCAGACTATCCACCAGGAGTGACAACAGAAGGGGAGATAGTACCCCACCTTGAGGGCAGCCCCTGGTGACCCTGAACCTGATAGCCTCGCCTTGAAGAGTCGTACTTTCAGTTCTGTTTACCAGCATGGCATAGACCCAGCCAGTTATGATCGATTCTATACATTTCCTAGTCAGAGACGATCCTATAGATTTAGATAGTGCATTGTCAAATGCTCCTTCAATATGAAGAAATACAGCAACCGCAATCTCCTTGTTTTCAAGGGATTGGGGGATTTATTTGTATAAGTTGTATATAATATGCCATTATTTCCTGAATCTTCCCAAAGTACTGAGGTGGAAATTGTTCAAGTCATTTATTTGATACGAAACAAATTATTATTGCCATTTCTTCATTCTCAAGGCTAATTCAGTTGAGAAATACCTCAAGCCTACCAGAATGAATCAAAATAATGGTCAAATCAGATTGATAAATGTCTAACCCTCAAATTTCCTGCCAGTGAAGAATCATAGTAGCAATGGTACTGAGTATTTGTACTAGATTAAAAATACACACTTGATACAAATTGATTATTCCAAAATGAATTTCAGAAATCTTGCTCTCCAGCTTCAATACAATGCCTTGAAAATTAGCTTTCAATCTTCGAAAACCGCTTGCGTTTTCCTTTGTGTCGACTTAGTTTTTGTCGCTCTTTCGGTGTTCGTTGTGGCTGAATATAGAAGGTTAGGTTCTTTCGTTTTTGTACATGTCACATCCACTCGCATCTCATCATTTCCGACTTCTATCACTTTGATTTGTCTTATGACCGACTTGAGCGTGTGTTTTTTTTTAAAGACAAAACACAAGCACTACAGGAAAATCCTCAAGGCGCTCTCAGAGCGGTGCCTTTGCGAAAGTGGCGATCCACAATGGATTTGAATCGCTGGAGATTGAATCCATTTGGAAAAACGTTCTCAGAAACTTTATTCCACATAAACGCAGTTCTCCAGATGAAAGAGTTCTTGAACAGTGAAGTTCGATGTATACCGAATTGAACCTCAAAACGATGAGCAGCCACAGTCCGTCGCGTATTTCTGATATGTACTGCTCTTGAACACCTCCCATCAAAGTATCTATAGAAAAGAGACAAATCTCCAACCTTTCTTCGATGTTCCAAGCTATCAAGGTTGCACGTGATGTTCGCGTCTCCAATCAGGCGGATGGCTCTTGTCTGGATGGAATTCAGCAACTTCAGGGTATGTTTGGGTGGAGAGCTCCATACATTAGAACAATACTCCAAAAAAGTCTGATCTGAGCTTAAAAAAGCATCAAAAGTTGCTGATGTTTGTACTGTTTTCCGGTTCGGAACACATCAAAGTATCTATAGAAAAGAGACAAATCTCCAACCTTTCTTCGATGTTCCAAGCTATCAAGGTTGCACGTGATGTTCGCGTCTCCAATCAGGCGGATGGCTCTTGTCTGGATGGAATTCAGCAACTTCAGGGTATTTTGGGTGGAGAGCTCCATACATTAGAACAATACTCCAAAAAAGTCTGATTTGAGCTTTAAAAAGCATCAAAAGTTGCTGATGTTTGTACTGTTTTCTGGTTCGGAACACAGTGTTCCAAGCTTTTGAGAAGCAGCCTTTGCATTTCCAGCGACATAATTGTGCCAGAACATATTGGTGTCCATTTTAACCTCCAACAAACTTATCGAAGCAGAAAGCGGAATTATCTGACCTGACATTATTATATCCGGTTTGGAGACATTTATCTGCTAGGAGAAAACCGATGCCTGGGTTTTTGTGGCATTGAATTGGACCAGGATTACCTAATGATTTGGAGAACCTTTGTACAGCAATATGAGTTATTTTCTCAGGCAATACGCAGAAATATACTATTACTGAGATGTTGCCAGAAAAAATATTTGTTTAGCTGCAAGGCAACTGGAGCGGCGCGATGATAGGTGGACGCGTTCCTGGAATTCGATCTCGCGAAGGTCTACCCAGAGTGGCTCCAGATGTAGTTGTGAATGAAGTCCAATGAGATCCTTCTACAAGTTCACTTTGTGCCGTTGAAGATCTTTTTTGATGATGCCTAGTTCCTTCCTTCGTGTTACAGAGCCCGAAAGCACGATGCACTAGTGATTATTCTTTTGGTAGATCACGAACCCAACCACCATCAATCTACCAAAAAAGGAATCATCAAGACTCTAGTGGATCGTGTTTTCGGGCTCTGTAATACGAATGAAGGTCTTCAACGGTGTGGTTACTCCGAAGTGATGATGGAACAGATTTTGGCTAAAAGACAGCAACAGCCTCACAAGGAAGAGAAGCCGTTATAACCACTGCTAGCCCTTCCCTGAGTCGGAAGATTGTCGTAAAGGATCAAAAGAATTGGGTCAAGTACAACATCAGAACCTGCTTCAGATCCGGAAACACCATCCGTGGCGCCTCACGAAAACCAGGCCACCAAACGCGGACTGCGATTCCAAGAATTGCATTTACCGAATACCCTGTGAGTGCGGAATATCCTATATCGGTATAACTAAGAAGGCATTGAAAGTCCGCATTGACGAAAACAAGAGAAATATACAGCAATATCGGTAATAGCAGAGCATGTTCGGACTCATCAACATAGCATCAAGTGGTACCAAGCATAAATCATCCACAAGAAAGAATACTGGTTCAAGAGGAAGTTCAATGAAGGTGCATATTCATATGTTGTTCATTCAGCCAAGCTAGTGTAGATATACGCCACATATGGAGACTGTTAATAGAGCTGAAAAACCCCCAGTAAACCGGTGAAGTGGAGAAAGGGAAGAGGGAAGAAAATTTCAATTTTAATTGTTCAATTTGTAATTTTTTGCTCATTTTCATTTTATTGTATCTATTCCTCAATATTATTGTTATATTGAATAAGTATGTAAAACAAATTCTCAAAATCGTGTTAGTTACGCCATTTATAACTGAAGCACGGTTGAAACTATTTATCATATTTTTTGATTTTTTGTTGTCTTCGTTCGGAACAGCAGAATATCTATTGGAATATTTGAATCGATAATAATAATAATAATGATCATTCAACAATTACAACAGAGGTACAATAGTCATCACAAAAAAGCAAATATACAGTGCATTTCTTTAATGTCCCCCCTTTATTTTCTCAACGGGTCAACTCCAAAAATGAAATCAGGGATGATGAAATTAATGCATGAATACTTTATTTTGAAGTGAAATTGACAAATGAAACTTTCAAGATGGCGACTGGGCGCCATCGGGAAAAGAAATTCAATGAAAGGGGGTATTGTGACATATCTTTTAGAAGCTCCTGACAAATGCTTCAAAACACTGTAATATAATGTCAATATCTTCAACTACTACAAAATGGCAGAACTTTTAATAATTGCCTGAATACAGTGACATTCAACTACATAATATGAGGTAATAAGCTTGAGGTCAGTTCAGAAGATGGTCGAAATGGTTGCCTTGAACATCTTGACACATGAACAGCCTATCCGATATTTCACGTTGAACATTTTCACACACAGTAACGTTAATATCTCTACAAATATTTATTATTATGTGCCATATATCCAATATAGGAGCAGGTTTAGTTTCATACACCTTTCGCTTCAAATAACCCATAAAAAAAGTCCAAAGGTGTCAAATCTGGCAAGCCGGCTGGACATTCTGTAGGATCTCGACAGCCAATCCAACGACCAGGAAAAGTAGTATCCAAATAGTTTCACTTGTCTGGAGTACTGTGGTGGTGCTCCATCTTGTTGGAATACAATATCCATAACGAATTCATTGGGACTCGCTTCGACGATTTCAGTGATGAGAGGGTCAACAATAGTTTCCAGCATATTCAAATACAGTTCCCCTGTTGAATTTTGATCAATATATAGAGGTCCTACAATATGGTTTCCCAATATTCCTGCCCAAACGTTAATTTTTTCTGGATATTGGGTATGTGTTTCCCGAAAAACGTGAGGGTTGGTGTCACTCAAATAACGGAAATTTTGTCTGTGAACACTGCTGTTTGAAAAAAATGTACATTCCTCACTGAAACAAATATTGTGGAGATAGGTAGAATGCCTTGCAATGGTTTCCGTCATGATTTCGTAGAATTCTGTTCTTTGATCAGGGCCATCTTCAGTTAATTGGTGTACCATTTTAATTTTGTGTGGATGATACCTATTCCTCTTCAAAAGTCTCCTCACAGTAGAAGGAGACACCTCATAAACATTCGCGAGGGAATAAGTAGACTGTTCAGGAGTTGCTACCATCTCACCAATTATATGCACTTGCTGTCCTTCCGGAATGGACGGATGACCTGGGGGCTTTTTGTTATGTACACTACCGGTAGTTGTGAATTTGGATATACGTTCCCTCAAATATTTTCTATAGATGGGACGATTCGGAAAACGTTCATTGAAAATCCTTTCGGTCTCGTGAAAGTTACGCGTAGCACCGTAGAAAAAATCGCTTACATTTTTTCTTCCAATGGACGAGAATTGACTATGGCACCTTTCTTCTAGTGAAACCGAAAACTAAATGAGAATATTCTAACTGAACAATGATGTTCATTGTCGTATTGATATTTTTTGTCGTTTTCATGAACAAAAAATAACTTATCAAACCTTATCGGGTTGTTGGAATATGACAGATAAAAAGGAATATTTTTAGAAATATCAATATTGATGTGTTTGTCTTCAAAATGTTCCGCCATTTTGTAGCAGGTGAAAATATTGACTTTATATTCTAGGGTTGTGAAGTATCCGTCAGGAGTTTCCCAGAATCCCCCTTTCCTTTCAACTTTTTTCCAGATGGCGCCCAGTGGCCATCTTGAGAGTTTCATCTATCAATTTCACTTCAAAATAAAGTATTCATGCATTGATTGACCCGTTCAAAAAATAAAGGAGGGTGCATTGAAGAAATGCACTGTATAAGGAAAATGAAATTTATATTATATCTTAGGCCATGCTGAATTTCCCACAATTATAGGTAAATTATTTTCACTATCGGCATACTTATGTCAAAATCAGAGAGTAAATGCTAGGTTGATTACATTACTTATTTTAATTTTTTTTTTTCAATTGATGTTTTTTTTTTGGGAAAAAAAGGTTTTTGCTTTCTACTCTTCCTGATACGAAAAAATGTAGAAATCTTCTAAGTTGTCAAAATTCGACGATAAATGTTAATTGGTTTACTTCTTATTTTTTAAATTATATTTCATTGTCGACTACACTACTTAAGAATATCCTATCTTTATATATGATTGAATGCATCTCCATTTCTTGTCAATTTTATTTATGAAGGCCAGAAGGTCCCACTACTTGGGACCTCCATCATTTCGCTTCTAACGTGTCATGATCATGTACTATATAGGTTTGAATTCAATTAATGATCGGTGATTACTTCAAATCATTCTATGCCAGTAAAACTGTCTTAAGTCAAGTACTTCGCTTGATGAAAAAACCTCGTCAATAGGAAATTTGACAAAGAAAGTTTTTGGCCTTCTACTACTCCATCTTGATACAAAAAACAAGGATGAGGAAATCTTCCTTGGAAGTTGTTTTTGCATTAGACCTTCTGTTTTGGCTCTCGAACAACTGTTCTACCATTTTATAGTTGAAATTTATATAACTGATGACTTAGTCATAACTATACGAAATTTTTCCTAGTGCTTTTTGGATCAGCCTACTGTTTCTCTTGCATCAAATCTACTGCTGAACATAAATATGATCTGGCAACACTGGCTGTGTTAGTATGGCCCAACTTTGTGTTTCGCAAACATAATATAAAAAAGTAAATGTAACTCAGTTAATAACTGAACACAACATCAATTTTTTCTGAGAAGGTAAGAAGTTGGGTCAGCTTGTTATTATTGATGTTTTGATACTTTGATAAAAAAGTACTTCTGACCACAACCTATACAAGTTACACATGACATACCGTGTTGAAGATCCTAATAGGGATTATGAATATAATAGAATCATATACATTTTTATATAATTCCTTGATCAACGTCATTTGCTGAGAAGCTCGCCCTGAATACCAACTGTAATATATCTCTTCAAGAATCTCATTAGTTTGTTTTTGATACTCTTATCAACACTACTATACATCGAAGTTATTTAGAAATATGCCCCTAATTGCTCATGTTGGTTTGTTTCCCATTTTTCAAGAGTGGAAAGTAAACAGATATTTCAGTTCATTAGAAAATATAATAATAATATTATTGAAAAATGAGACTTGAAACTTTCTATGTTTTTAACCACTTTTATTTGTAACTAATGTAACTGCAGTTTCGTCCTATAAGGCCATTTTCAAACTTATACATTAAACTGTTAAACGAAACTGCAGTAACGTTAGTTACAAATGAAAGTGGTAAAAAACATAGAAAGTTTCAATCCTCATTTTTCATAATGATTTCCTTCCACGTAGTAACGATTACATATATCAATTCAATAATATCAATGATAATGATAATGATGAGTTTCGAAACTGACAGTTCACATCACCGTGGACAGCACAAACGTGCTGGGTTGAATTTTTTCGTGCATCGTCTTTTGACTTTCCCTCTAACACATGATAGGTTCACAAAAGAAAGATGTACAATACAGGAAATAGCAGCCACTAACGGTTTCTCGACTGGTATTGTAGATGACATAATAAGGAAGAAGAAGTTTAGGTTAAGAATGAACGAAATCTCGACTTTCAGAAAAGACAAAAACCAAGATAAATACATCTCAGTTCCATACCACCAATATACGAGGAACTTTGGAAAGATTTTCAAGGAACTAGGTATGAAGGTGGTTTTTAAAACAAGTCATACACTACAGAGCCTTTTGGGAAGTCCAAAAGACAAAGTCGAGAATTCGGAAAAGTCTGGAATTCACGAAATTGAATGTAAGGACTGCGATGCAAAATATTATGGACAGACAAAAAGATCTATTAAAGTTAGATATAAAGATCACATAGCACACTTAAAATATGGAAGACATGAAAAATCAGCAGTCGCTCATCATATTTTGCAAACAAAACCATTCCATAGACTTCAATTCATTAAGATTATTTAGACAAATTAACAACAACGGGCAACTAGATGTCTATGAGAGTGTAGATATAAGTAAATATAATGATACCATGAATAACGATGACGGACCAATACCAAATAGCATACTATACAGGGATTTTCATGATAAGCGTTAATTAGCCGTCTCTGACAAACTATTCAACGGATCAACCTGAAAATTTCACAGTATGCATAAATCAATATGACCTACACGCCTAAAATATTTCAGACGAAGCGGCGTTGTCACTTCTACTATAAAGTAGCGGCTTCTTTGATTTTTCAAATGGAAGACCCCGTATATAATATCACATTATGATTCATTATCACTTTGTCAACAAATTGATATATATTTTCCTATACCTATCTATTACCGTTTAGAAGATATAAATTAATTTCGATATTTATTTTAACAAACATGAACTTTTATAGATGCTGATAATCTTGAACTCTCTTGCACTAAAATGATCAAATTTGAAATGGAGTGGAGTGATACTATGAGGATCTTCACTCCGAGTCATATTTTCATTTGCCTCATACAGGGTCTTCAAAAAATGCAGATACTTTGATCTCATGAAAAAATGACTGGAACTCAATTTTTTCAAATGGAACACCCTGTATATTTCAACATTTTTGAGCTCTACATCCAATTTTAGATTAACTTTGTTCAGATAACACTATTTCTATTTTCGAGATAAACTGTTTCAAACGGAAATTGACATGGTTTCCTTGTTCATCACTCATTTTCGTAAAACAGATTTCGTTTGATGTTTCTCAATTAGTCACAGATAATACAATGAAAAGATAATTATTTAAATACTCCTAAACCATCGAATGAAACTTCTCTTCAAACAATAGTTTTGTTAACGCTGAAACACGAACTGAAAATAATAAACCAATAAATTATTGAGTTAATTTAATCGTCAGTGTATTTCAGAATATGTTCAAACACATCTCCACCTCTACTTAAACAAACATGTAATCTCTTCAAAAGTCTGGAGTCAAACTATTTAAAGCAGTTGTAACTCTCGATTTCATATCTTCCATTATTGTTATTGGAGTAGAGTAAACCATATTTTTAATGAAACCTCACACGAAATAATCTAATGGATTGCCATCTGGTGTTCTAGGAGGCCAACGAAAAGGTCCATTATTACCAGTCCATCTGTCTTCGAAGATTTCGGTTAAAGCTTCGCTGACTGAATGAGAATTATGGGGTGGAGCACCATCCATTTGGTACCATACACGTTCTCTTTCTTGACTCATTCTTTATGGCACAAAATACATTGAATTGCCATCTTTCTTGAAGACCCCTTTGGCGGACAACATGGGGATTTTCTGGCACCCAATAATGACTGTTGTGTCTATTGAAAACTCCATTTTTTGTGAACTTGGCCTCATCTGTCTATATGATATTGTCAAGGAAATGTTTATCCTCTTGAGTCTTGACAAGTAACCATTCAAAGAATTCCACTCTACGAGGTAAATCAGTCTCTTTCAAATGTTGGACACAGTAGAACTTATAGGGATGCCATTTATGCTTATTAAGAATTCGATACATTGTCACGTTGGGTATACCTATCTCCCTTTCAGCCTCGTGCAAAGAAGCATTTGGAAATGCATGAAAGTATCCCAAAACTGTTATACCATTGTCATCATCATCCACTTTAGTCTTCTTACGAATGATTTTTGGACGGAAGGTTCCATTCAACCTACAGTTTTTTAGTAGTCGATTTATCACATCTTTATTCGGCTTCGGAAGTTGTGGATATCTTTCATGAAATACTCGGCATGTTCTACTTGCAATTCCATTGCACTCACCATAAAATATTATTGAATTCAAGAAATCTTCGTTAACATAATCTAATCTTGACGTTATTCTATTATAATTGGTAGCTATCACAATCAGTCAAAACCACCAACGAAAGTCTGACGTTAAATAATTGGTTTATTTATTTTTCCAGAGCACACTATTAAAAAATAATAATGTGTACTGTTGTACGTTACTTTTTCTAAGGTAGGTACATACCAATTTCGAATTGACTAATCTGAGACAGTTAAAAAACTGGATCGAAAAGAAATATTACTAAGTACAAAAAAAAAAAAGAAAACCACGTCAGTTTCTGTTTGAAACAGTTTATCTCGAAAACGGTTCGAAATAGTATTATCTGAACGAAGTTAATCTAAAATTGGATGTAGAGCCCAAAAATGTTGAAATATTCAGGGTGTTCCATTTGAAAAACTTGAGTTCCACTCATTTTTTTCATGAGATCAAAGTATCTGCATTTTTTGAAGACCCTGTATGAGGCAAATAAAAATATGACTCGGAATGAAGTTCTTCATAGTATCACTCCACTCCATTTCAAATTTGATCGTTTTAGTGCAAGAGAGTTCAAGATTATCAGCATTTATAAAAGTTCATGTTTGGTAAAAAAAATGAAATTAATTTATATCTTCTAAACGGTAATAGATAGGTATGGGGAAATAGTATATGACAAAGTGATGATGAATCATAATATGATATTATATACGGGGTGTTCCATTAGAAAAATCAAAGAAACCGCTACTTTATAGTAGAAGCGACAACGCCGCTTCGTCTGAAATATTTTAGGCGTGTAGGTCATATTGATTTATGCACACTGTGAAATTTTCAGGTTGATCCGTTAAATAGTTTGTCAGAAACGGCTAATTAACGCTCATCATGAAAAGCCCTGTATAGCTTGTTAAAATAATATTATTAGGTTTACTAACTATTACATAAGGACACATTGTAAAAATATATTTAGATAAGCAATATTGTGAAATTCATTTTTATATAGCTCGAAAATTGTTTTATATATAGCTATAACATTTAGACATTACATAAGAACATATTGTAAAATTATTAGATAAGGCAAAGTGTAAAATTAATTTAAAACACCAAAGGTGTGGTACACTTATACATATGTGTGGTATACCTGTATAGCATAAATAATAGGGTTAGCTTCGCAAACTTTCCAATTTAATCTTCCTCTTGAAGATGATCACTTGGTGATCGAAACACGTGTCGAGGTGTTGAAAATAACGATTTGGTGTTGGGAAAAAACTCCAGTAATATTCATTACTACACCAAAGGTTGCAAACAGTGCATCATAAATTGTATATACATACAAATATTTAGAATACTGAATTGAATTATGAATGGGCTGACCCGTTAGTTGAGGAAAATCAATAACAATATCCATGTTGGATAGGAGAACTCGACACACTCATCAACAAAAGCAAAGCATAAGCAATTGAGATCACATGTTCAAAAGAAGTCAAGGGAAGTAACAAAGTGAGGTGGACGAATTTATCTTAACAATATCAATAATCAATTAGAAGCACAATAGATTTTCGATACTATTGAACGATAAAAATTTGAATTGTTTTGGCTCTTGATGGAAATGGAAGATAATTGGCAAATGAAAGAAATCAGGTTATTAAAAACGACACACAGAGGAGGCCAAAGGAGACTCAGTGGTGGAAAATGAATAAATTGTTGCCAAAAATTAAGAGTATTCTCAAGAAATGAATAAACTTGGCAGAATTTACATATATAGGGTCTTTCTTTGAGCGCTTCCTATTTTCAAATTTGAATAAAACAAAGTGTTTGAGAGATATCATCGATTTTTTTAATTCGTTTGAAAAACCTATAGATGCCATTATGTGTGGAATATAACATCGTTCAAATGTCCACTACGGCTTCTCTGGGTGGAACGCATCTATAATGTCCAATTTTCCATGACTCTGGAGCATAAATCAGGCGGAACTCGACTGATGGCATGGGTTATGTTAGCTTTGAGGACCGTTATGGTTTGTGGAGTATTCGCATACATCTGCGACTTAAAAAAATCCCGCAAGAAAAAGTCTAACGTGGTAAAATCGCACGATCTTATGTTGATAACCCCAGAATAGTTAAAGCTTTAAACTAAATGCGTCCAGCAGTTATAGTGAACCAAACCAACGCAGCATCTTATGTTATTATCAGAATGTGAGGGGTTTCAACAGTAAAATTGACTCATTCAACGCAGCTGTCAGTGATTGTGAATTTGATTTGATAGTGTCAACTGAAACCTGGCTGCGTGAGGATGTTTCAAATTGTGAACTCTTCACAAGCGCTTACTGTGTACATGGTGGATGAGGTAACAGGGGGAGGTGTATTAATTGCTTTAAGGGACTCCATAGATTCAGGAGTAATGAATATTGATACATTTAATATACAGTTTCCTTTGATTGATATCTTAATAGTTTAATGTCATTTGGATCATAAAACATTCTCCTTAATAACTTTGTATATACCTGATACGATTGGATTAGTTCAATTTGAATATTTTTTTGATGTCTTGGAACAGCTAGATTATTTATATGAGGGTAATTCAATTTTTTTGTCGATTTCAATTTTTCGAAGTTCATCGAAAGGGATGTTAATGATCCGAAAACGTGTATAACCCTCAACTACTTTGACATGCTTGAGTGTAAACAATTCAACTGTATAACTAATTACCTGAACAAAATGTTAGCTCTAGTTTTTTTACCTTTTTTTTGTTATGTTACCCATGAAAATTTGTCTTTTGTACCTGAAGATAACCACCATCCTGCATTAAGTATGAAAATAGTTGATATACACATCAAAGAAAAGAATTTCAAGTTAAACCTATCAAACATCACATATAACTTTAGGAAAGCAAACTCTCCATCTTTGTATAGAGAGATAGAGGAAACTGATTGAAGTAATTTAGGTACGTCCAAGGACGTTAATAAATTAGTCGATAACATATATTCAGTTTTATATGGCATTTTTGAGAATCATATATCAAAATTCAAAAATTTTAGTCATGTTTATCCTGAATGGTTTTATTCTGATATCATAAAGAACATTAAACAGAAGGCTAAATTCAGAAAAAAATTCAGGAAATTCAGACGTGATGAGAATAGATTTGAATTCCAACGTTTACGTGCTTTGATCAAAAGCCAAATAAAAACCGCACATGATTACTATCTTGCAAACATACAAACAATGTTGTCTAGAGATCCTAGCAGATTTTGGTCATATGTTCACTCTAAGAATAACAGCACGAAAATACCAGGATCAGTAACCTACTTAGGAAACAAACTCGAGAATCCTCAAGATATTGTTGATGCCTTCAGTAATTTTTTCAATGAGGTGTATTCAAAATCTGGCTCACTTTTGAACAAAGTTGGTACAGTGAATAATAATTTCCATATTCATTTTTACCCCATTCAAGAAACTGAGGTTATATCTGCAACTAAAAAACTAAAGGACGAACTGACATCAGGCCCAGATATAATCCCATCATATTTGTTGAAGGATTGTGCAGGAGCATTGGCAAAACCTTTAACAAGAATTTTCAATTCATGTCTGATATCTGGAACATTCCCAGATATTTGGAAATTAGCTAAAGTATGTCCTGCATACAATAGTGGTGAAAAATCATATATAGAGAATTACAGACCCATATCTATTTTATGTATGTTTTCTAAAATTTTTGAGATCATTTTATATAATCACATATACGCTTCTGTTCAACGGAAACTATCTCAACATCAACATGGATTTGTTACTAAGCGTTCTACTGTTACAAATCTAGTCATTATTACTCGATTTGTTTCCGAGGCATTAGATAACAATGACCAAGTTGATGTCATATACACGGATTTCTCTAAAGCATTCGATAAAATTGATCATTGGATCTTGCTCAATGAACTGATGAGTTTTGGTTTTTCGATTACTGCCTGTCAGCTGATGCAATCCTATCTGACATGTAGAAAACAATTCATCTCCTATAACGGTTATAAATCTAGAACATATATAGTTTCTTCTGGTGTGCCTCAGGGCTCCAACCTAGGTTCTCTTTTGTTTTTATTGTTTATTAATGACTTATGTGAAAGTTCAGGTTGTGAACGGTTATGCTTCGCGGATGACTTGAAATTATTTTCTATAATTGAGGAAGTAGGTGATTGTATAAATCTTCAATATCGATTAGAATTTCTTGTTGCTTGGTGTAGCAATAATAAATTGAAACTCAATGTGCAGAAATGTAAAGTAGTGAGTTATAGTCGAAAAAAAGAGGTTTATACATTCCCGTATGTAATACAGGATTCAGATCTGCTGAGATGTAATGAGATAGATCAAAGACCTAGGGGTAATATTCGATCATAAATTAACATTTGGTAGACATATTTCACAAAAAGTTTCAGAATCTCTCAGAGCTTATGGTTTCATTGTTAGAAATTACAGAAACATTCATAATATTAAAGCCATGAAGCTGTTGTATTTCACCTACGTACGTTCGAAGATAGAATATGCAAGTATCGTCTGGAATGCATTCTATAAAATTCATAACATAGCCATTGAAAGAGTTCAAAGAAAGTCTTGTAAATTTTTAATTTACAGAATAGATGGTTTTTACCCTGAGAGAGGTATTAGTAATGATGTCATATACAGCGTGACTCACGGTCGATGGTAGGTTAGACGTTTCTGGAAAACGCAAAGCAAGATTTTTCTGAAAATTTCACCTCTCATATTTCCTTACCTGTTCTATCGATCTAAAATATTTTCAGCATTGCGGCGTTACCACTTCTATCAAAAAGTCCTAGCAATTATATTTTTTTAAACGGAACACCCCGTATATTAATACATTTTTGGAAACACTCTAGTATTTTGATACTTTTTTGTTGATAATGCCCTATACCTTTCTCTATCTGTTTTCGAGATAAAAAATAAATTGTGCTAAATATGGTCCAAAACATAGCCTTAATTGAGATTAAGTACATCAGTACCATGAAGGACTACAGTTGAACTGAATACTACTTCGCCATCGTCAATAACTTCACAGGGATTTAATATTACCAATAGCACGAACTGCATGTGTGAACTTTTCTAAATGATTTTTTGGTAGGTGTTCTGATTGAAGTGTTTCTATCAAAGAGATTTTCAATAACAAATAATTTTGTGAAATGAATGCAAATATTGATTATTGAAACGGAGTTCTTCTGAAATTATTTATTATACACGGACAGTGTGGTCAAATTATTGCCAGAA
Source organism: Leptinotarsa decemlineata (assembly GCF_025532065.1). Taxonomy (NCBI): domain Eukaryota; kingdom Metazoa; phylum Arthropoda; class Insecta; order Coleoptera; family Chrysomelidae; genus Leptinotarsa; species Leptinotarsa decemlineata. Next base: position 5,791,022 of record NW_027412529.1, read on the forward strand.
CTTGTAGAAAATTCAACCAAATGTATCCTGAATTAAACACCAATGAACGAGAGGAAGTTTGTAAGATTACAAAATAATTTCCTTAACTATGGCTCCATGTTAAAAGCGCCTTCAACATTACCAAAACCTGTTACTTCAAATGAGGACAATACTGTTAACGTTTTGGCTTCCATTCGCAGTGCAGAAAAAGATTTAGGTGTATCACATGCTTCAGTACAACGAATTTTGAAAAATCACGAAATGAATCCGTATAAATTTAACAAAGTTCAAGCTCTAAAAGCAGAAGACTTCGAACGTAGAATGCATTTTTGTGAATCCCTTTTGATTCATACACAGGAAGATCGGGAATTTTTGTCAACAATAATTTGGAGCGACGAATCAAAATTTACGAGGGATGGTATTTTCAATAGAAGGAATAAACATTTTTGGGCTGATCATAATCCTCATGTTACAAAAGAAATGGGTTTTCAAGAAAAATTTGACCTGAATGTTTTCTGTATTCTGAAGAACAATAAAATTAGCTTTTTTATTTATGAAGACACACTGAATGCAGAGGGATATCTCCAAATATTAAGGACGACTGTAACCGATTTTTTTGAAAATTTGCCTTTAGAGGAATATAGGAACTCGTGTTTCAATTGGACGGAGCGCAAGCTCATTCCACCCAGGAAGTTTCCAGGAAACTTGACGAACTCTTCGACGATCGTTGGTTTAGGCATTTAGGGCCTTGGGATTGGTCACCGAGATCACCCGATCTCACGCCACTTGACTTTTTTTATGGGGTGTTTTAAAAGAGAGGCTATACAGTACTCCAGTGCCTATCAAAGAAGAATTGCGACGGCGGATAGTACGGAGTATTGAAGATCTGGATTCCCAGGAAATTGAAAAAGCAACCACAAGTTACGTACAAAAAAACATTTTGAAGTGTTTAGAATGTAATGGACAACATTTTCAGCATTTATTTTGAAAATGTGATATTTTGTTTACAATTTTGTTATTTTGAATCATCCTATTCTGTTATTGTCTGTACTTTCACATGTTTTAGCCCACAAAATCTTACTTCTTACCTAGAAATGACTGATTTTTGGTACAGTTGTTCCCTGGAAACGTTGAGCCATAGTTAAGGAAATTATTTTGTAACCTTACAAACTTCCTCTCGTTCATTGGTGTTAATTCAGGATACATTTGGTTGAATTTTTCACACATTCTGACAATTATTTGATCACTTTGTTCATGTGTATAATAAATAATTTCATAAGAACTTCGTTTGAATAATCGATATTTGCATTCATTTTGGAAGATGATTCGAAACACCGTCGATAACTCTTTGTAAATTACTTATAAAAGTAATCGAACTACTATGAGCTTGATAATTCCACTGCTACCTAAATCCAAATTCTAAAAAAAAAATAATATTTCTAGAAGAAGCGACTTTATTGGGAAAACTTGACGATTTAGATATAGGGACATGATATATCATCTTGAAGCATTTTTCACCATCTTTCAATTTACCGAGTAATATACAAGGGGTTTCATTTGAATAAATGAACTTTTGACTACTTTTATGCACAATGGAAATAATAGTAATTTTAGCACGCCCTGTATGATATGGAGTCGATTTCTTGGTGTTATTTGAATATTTCGAGTTTGTCCAAACTATCATCAAAATATCAACTTTTCATGAATTGAGAGTACTGATGTACTTAATTTCAATTAAGGCTATGTTTTGGACCATATTTAGCACAATTTATTTTTTATCTCGAAAACGGTAGAGATAGGTATAGGACATTATCAACGAAAAAGTATTAAAATACCAGAGCAATTCCAAAAATATATTAATATATGGGGTGTTCTATTTAAAAAAATAAAGTTGCTAGGACTTTTTGATGAAAGTGGCAACGCCGCAATGCTGAAAATATTTTAGATCGATAGAACAGGTAAGGAAATGGGAGAGGTGAAATTTTCAGAAAAATCATGCTTTGCGTTTTCCAGAAACGTCTAACCTACCGTTAGTCACGCTGTATAAACGTTTGGAACTTTTTAGTTTAGAGAGTCGCAGAAAATGTGCGTCGCTCATATTCCAATCAATTATAGGTAATTAACTCCTAGAATTTTCAAATATATATCTATATATATATATATATATATATATATATATATATATATATATATATATATATAAACAGAAGTTAATATCGGACATAGCACTCATGAAAGTGGCAAACCATAGACACGTGTTTGGGGCTTTTGGCCCATCATCAGTATGGTGCAGCCAAGTGTAAGGATGGGCAACACTTGGTTACCAAAAGATAGAAATACAAATGCACGGAGCCACCAACAGGAGCCAACCGCACATTTGTGGTTTCAGTTAATAGATATCGTGTTCACAAGTAAACTATCAAAATCACCACGCAGGTAGCTATAGCTGCCTCCGTGGCATACCATTTTCATTAGGCGCTAGTGAAATTTCACCCTTCTAGATATTATTAGGCAATAAGTCACTTCCAAAGCACCAGTATTGATCCTCACCTGATGATGAAAACTTGGGTGGCAAAACATAAATAGATATATTTTTGGTCACTTCCATTATGGGATGATGTCAATTCGCTCCCATTCTCTGTAGGCAAAATTCAAATGAATGAATTAGTAACACATTTTTTTATTTCAAATGAAATGAATAGACTAGATCATTTTTGATAAAATAAGTGAGATCATTCTTTCGAATTCTCAAATTCTGAATACAAGATTAATTCCTGTTGACAAAATCAATTTCCTTGATGTCAAACAAGTGCTCCTTTTCCATTCCTTTCCTCGTACCTAACTCCAAACACAGCTGAACCTCTTCGAGTGTTTTTCCTTTTGTTTCTGGTAGTATATAATAAGCTAATAATGTGGACACTAACGTACAACAAGAGAAAAATAAAAAAGGAACATAAAATCCAAACTTCGAGTTGAGAAAAGAGAAGACTTTACAGGATAAAAAAGACATCAAGCCGAACACAATGATAAGAAGACTCACAGCTTTCGCTTTGATACTAGCAGAAAATAGCTCCCCTGTCATGAGAGCGGGTATAGTTGCCAAGCCAAAAGAAGCGAAAATTATATAAAAAACCATTCCAACGAGTGGGAACCACTTAAAAGAAGTTGGATCTATGTAAAAATAAATAGATTCGAGTAATAATACAACGCTACATGAGCCTAAGGATACCATGTAGGCTCTTCTTCTTCCAAAGCCTTCCACAAAATTGGTCATTCCTAAACTGAAAAACAACCATAACGCCATGTAGATAATGGACGACACCTCTGGCTAACATTTCCTCCTGACTTCAAGAAAATGTACTGGGTATAGTTGATGAACACTGTTGCACCACCCAGCATCTGAGATACCCTGAGAAACACACCAGCAGCAAGAGCTCTGCGACTGCTGTTGATAACGAAGAGAGCTTTCCACGTTGATTCCTCAGACATTTGACGTGATATGCTACCTTTAATCTCCAAATAATCTTCTTCAATGTCTTGTTTACCAGTGAACTTTCTGAGAGAAGCTTTTGCGGCTTCCTCTCTACCCGCAATCACGAGGTAATATGGAGATTCTGGCATGAATGAAAACGATAAAACGAATAGAATAGGAAGAGGAGCGCAGACGAAGGATGTTATTTCGATACTGAGATAACTTCCAAGAATTGTAATCATCAACTCTCCTACATAAAGGCACAAAACTGGAGCAATTCCCCACGTTCCTCTGATATTTGGAGAAGCAATTTCCCCAATGTACATTGGCGTACAGGCTAGTAATATACCATCTCCGATGCCTACAAGAGTTCTAGCAATGTAGAAGTGGTGCAAGTCTTTCGCTATCGCTTTTATCAACCAGGCTTGAAGCTGAGGAATTGCTGACAGAAGAAAAACTGGCTTTCGCCCTATGATGTCACACAATTTTGAGAAGAGTGGGCACGTAATCATCATCGCTATTGGTGGAACTATGGAGAAGTTCAGACAGTCTTCTTCGCTTATTTTATAATTTTCTTTGTCTTGTGATATCTTCATCATGAATGGTGACGCCCACGACGTAAGTAGACCAGAACTAAACCAGGCCAGGGCACCTGAAAAGTATAGTTGTATTACTATAGGTACCATATATTTTTTATGATAGAAATAGGTACAGAGTCATTACATACAGAGATGAAAATCAAAATTTGGAAGGAAGATATAAAAATATTTGACCATAGTATAACAAGTGTGATGTTACCTTGGCAAATTTTGCTGTAATAAACTGTGTGAGAACATCAATTGCTCACATATATAGGAAGGACAAAAATCGTATCCCACCATCGTTCCTTTTGAGAATAGAGAAAATCACCAGTAAATAACCATAATCCCGTGGGTTGGGCTACCTATAAAGGAGATGTCTCCTAGTGACCTGTTAACCTTCCTGGAAAGGACAGGATGGACGATGACCTAGGAGGCGACTCCTTGGGAGGATGTTCAATTGGTCACATGTGGCTTGAGTGCTGTTAGTTTATACTCACCCTCCTTACTCTACAGATACAAGAGAAATATCCATAATCGGCTATACAGGTGTCAAGGATCGACAAAACAAGCCACATATCGATAAACAGTTTGTTTGGGGAAGTTTGGTACTCGTATATAGATCCCACATGGGGAAACAGCAATGGCACAGGTAACAAGAAAGTGTTTTCTGGAGAAACGTTTTGTTTCCACTGCTGGACAATCTTGTTAAGGTTAAGTTACTACGTCTGGACCATAATGGGTGTAAGGTACTAAGCTTTGATAACTATTTGTGCCAGTATTTCTTCCAATCCTCGAAACACTTCTCAAACTCGTGTCATATATAATTGTAGAACGACGGTCCTCCAAGGTTTTTTTAATTTTGTAAATGGGAATGATTCAAACGGAGCCATGTCTGGCGAATATGGAGGCTTGGGTCTCGTTACACTATTGTTTCAGCCAAAAATTCACGAACAAGCAATAAAGTATGGCCATGTACATTATCGGAGTGCAGCAGTCACGAACTGTTTTTTCTCAAATCCAGGAGATTTTCGGATTGCTTCTCGCAAATCATCAGTGACTTCTCTGCTTGTGATGTAATTAGTTCTATCATTTTATTTGCATTTTCATTGGTTTTTCAATATGAAGATAGAGTATAATATATTCCTAACGTGTTCAGGTATCATGTTTAACAGACCAGGTCCAAAATTTTTCATACATCATTGCCCTACTGTTTTTGAGATCTTGGTAGCTTGTTTTGTCTCTTTGTCAACAGCCTCAGTAGGATAGTTTTCTTCCACACAACAGTTAAGATATTCAAGCAAAAAATCTGTTAGCTACAGTGTTATCTCCAAAGTATGCACCATTTGAATAACTCATTTGCTAAGGGTTTTTCAATAAAAACTTATTCTCGGTAAAAGTTCATGCATCCTTTTAAACTAAACATTCTTCATTAGAATACAGTAAAATACACATGATATACGGGGAGCCTTGAAAATTTTATTTTTAAATAAGAGTAAAGTACCATCATTGTGAACATTGAGATATATCTATATTTGAAGTCGTGGTTATCTGAATGAAGCTTTCTTCCCACCCATTTTTTAAATTGGGGACTACAAAAAATTGGCTGAAACGATAAATAGATATCATTCTGTATACGACTGTTACATTTTAAATTTATATTGTGTAGATTTTCTTGTTCAAAATAAATCATATAATTATGCAACATACACAACATACACAATTCGGTTCTTCTTACAAAATTCTTGACTGCATTCGTAATAAGCTCCGGTTATATGGCCGTCTCATAATTAGTAACCACATTTTCAAAATGTTCGCTATTCCTAATAGAACGATGTTAGTGAAATTTTGTTTTTCTATGAACCCCCTAAAAAGAAATCCATTTAGCTTAAGTCCGGTGAACGCGCTGGTATGGGAAGTTCTTAGTAACGTCCTATTCATTTTCCATTGAATGTTCCATATAAAAATTGTCGTATTGTCTAATCTGTCTCTTTGTCTACGTGACATTATATTTGAAACTGGTAAATAATCTAGTCGTGAAGCTTTCAGATATCGGTTGGCAGTAAAGCTTCCATCAATGAAGAAGGGACCAATCACAGTATTGTTTAGCATTTCACGTAAAATATTTACCCTAAATGAGTATTGGTTCTTACATTGTGTTGGGCAAATTTTGGAAAAATTCCCTTTTTTCGAAGTATTTATAAATTTTGGTAGACATTATTATTAAAAGGTGGCAAACATAGATGGACTTGTGGAATTAGTTTCCTTTAGCTCAAAACATTTTTTATGCTTGGTGATTCTATAATAATAATAATAATATTTATTTACCAAAGAATCAATACATACACTTTCAATTCATTATTGAAGAATGCAAGTAAACAAACACAGAGAAAAACCACAAAGGCTAACCTGCGCGTGGATCACTAAGGTTATTATACAATGAATTCTGAAATAAGTAAAATATGATAAATTTATAAAATATTGGATAAAATATCGCAAAGCAATTAAATAAATAAATAAAATATATAAAATAATTTCACGCTAGTAAACAAACACAAACACATAATATTAAAATACCAATGAGGAAAAATGAAGAAAATCGATAATACTAATTGAAACACAGTCACATATATAATTGATATGCTGAATGGAATTTATAATTTTACAAATGATACACAAGTAGATACGATTTTAGAACATGCATACATTTCAATTTGCATTGTTGAGGTCTATCAAATAGTGTATTTCATTTCTTGGCTTCCCGCTTGAATAGGGACAGGGAACTGAGATTCTCAATTCCAGGTGGAATTTTATTGAATGGTTTAGGAGCAAGAAAAACATAACATCTCTGTCCAATATTTTTAGTCGTCTTAGGTACTTTCAAGGCTTCTTTCTTATATCGGGTGTTGTATATATGACGTACGTGTTTGCTTGATGAAATATATTTTTTTGGTATACTAAGAGTGTGAGTGAAAAAGTTTGGCGTATATCAAGAAACCCTGATTCCCTATGAAGATCATTACTAGAATAGTCACGTTTTTTACCGAGTATAATTTTTATGAGCCCTTTCTGTAGTGTTTCGAAATTTTTCAGGTACTTGTTAGTTATTCCACCCCAAGCAATAATTCAATAATTGATGTGTGTTTGAACAAGTGTATAATACATGATGCGAAGGTGATGTATATCATTTTTTTTAAAATTTGAATTTACTCAAAAAGAATCGGAGTTTTTTTATTATGTTACAGATGTGAGCATCCCATCTCAAATGACTATCTACTGTGATACCGAGATATTTAACAATTCTGTTTTCCATCAGGAGCATAGATTGGTTTTCAATTCTAACTTCAATTCGATCGAAATCGGGTAAGTTTGGTTCATAACTGGCCAGTGGTAAGTATACTGTTTTCCCAACATTTACTGTCAGAAGTTTACTACTGAAGAACTTGAATAAAACTGGTAGTGCATTTTGGATTTTCTCTTCCAGTATGTTCCAGTCTTGATCTTTGAAAAAAACAATCTTATCATCAGCAAAGCCAGTTATATCTCCAGGAATGGGTAGGTTAAACATCTCATTGATGTAAAGTATGAAAAGAATAGGTCCTAAAACAGTGCCCTGTGGAACTCCATAACGAATAGCTTTATTGTTACTCCGGGTGTTATCTATTTGTACACATTGTTGCCGATTATTCAAATAGCTATTTATTAAATCCCATGATTTTCCCCTGAATCCTATTTTTTCGAGGGACTTCATCAAATTTGCCAAATCAATGAAGACACAGATGGCCGGTTCCTTAGTGTCTACCGCTGCGTACATCTTTTTGATTAAATCGGCCATTGCATCTCGTGTTGATTTCTCCATAAAACCAAATTGATTATCAGAAATTAAATTGTACTGTAGTACAAAACTGAAAATTCGTTTTTTTATAATTTTTTCTATTATTTTACTAATTTTCGAAATAACTGAAATTGGTCTATAATTTGTAAGGGAACTTTTAGTTCCTGACTTATAGAGAGGTTTCACTACAGCGATTTTTAATATTTCTGGAAATACACCAGTTTTCGATATATTCGATATATATCAATGCATTTCTTTATGGTCTCTGGTCCTATTCCGTCCAGTCCTGGGGCCTTATTTGATTTCAGTTCTTTTACAACCTGTTTTATTTCGCCCTCATCTGTTGGCCCCAAGTATAGTGTATTTGAAATTATATTTGTGCGGAATTGTCGATCTGTTATCTCATTAGCAAGGTTTGCACCCACACTGATGAAATAATTATTGAATGATTCTGCTATAATTAAAGTGTCTGTTTGGGTTTCATTGTCTACCTGTATTTCTTTGATCTTATTGACTGATTCTTTCCTTTGTAGTTTTTTTACACAGTTCCACATGTATTTCGAGCAATTCTTATTTTTATTGATAATTATTTTATAATAGTCTGGTTTTCACGGTTTCAAATTTCCCAAAATTTTATACAGGAAGGACTACAAGAGATTCCAAAACGAGAATAGCAAAACTTAAAATTTCAATATTTCACCTTATTCCTAGAACTTATGATGTTCTGTTTGGAACCTTTGGTGTAGTAATGATTATTACTGGAGATTTTTTCCAACACCAAATCGTTATTTTTACACCTCGACACGTGTTTCGATCACCAAGTGATCATCTTCAAGAGGAAGATAAAACTAGAAACTACTCAAAACTAAAGCTATTTATGCTATTCAGGTACATCATACAGGTAGGTAATCAGTAATACCACCCATTAAAGTGTACCACCCTAAATTATTTTTACAATTGGCCTTTCAATTGTTTTACAATATGTTCTTATGTATGTTTAAATGTTACAGCTATATATAGAACAATTTTCAGCTATATAATATTACTTTCACAATATTGCCTATCTAAATATATTTACAATGTGTCTTTTTGTAGTAATCAGTAAACTCAACAATATTATTTCAACAAGCTATATAGTATGCTATTTGGTATTGGTCCGTTATCGTTATTCATAATATTACTATGTTTACTTATTTCTACATTTTCATAGGCATATATATATATATATATATATATATATATATATATATATATATATATATATATATATATATATATATATATATATATATATATATATATATATATATATATATATATATATATATATATATATATATATATATATATATATATATGTAAAGTATATTATTTGAAGGAGTTGGATGTCTAGACATATTTTGAATTCATGAATTATTGTATTAGTTTCGAGAGGGCTTTTTTCTTTCAGATTTGTGTCTGAAAGTGTTACTCCTCTTCCCTGATCTAAATACACATCTTTGTTAACAGAGAGAGAATTAATGAATTTTTCTGACTTCCAGAATCCTTCATATCGTTGAAAGTGAATGTTTGAACAAAAATCCATAATAAAGCAAAAAATATATTCGAAATGTTCTATAAAAATTTTATTATATTTGTATCTCCATGTGAAATAATAATTCAAACACCAACAAAAGTTCTAGAACTGAACATGCTACTGGATAATTTCTCCGTTTTTCACTAGGGAAACAGGATTTGAACTCACCTATAATAATTGCCAGTTTTTGATAGTAATAATTTCTCCTCAACAAAGTTTTACCTTCTTCGTTGAGGTTCTCCATGCCGTGTTATTCACTTTTCATGTTTGAGAACAATAGTATTTCTTTCAATTTTATCTGAAATTGAAATCGTATCACTAATAATACTTCTGTGAAGATTCAACTGATAGAAAGAACAGAGTGGGAATTTATCAGTTACACTGATGCCGGTGCAATAAGAATTTCAAATGGAAATGAATGACGATCAGAACAAAGTGTTCATCAATACATCTTACAAACTGTAACAAACTGAAGTCATCTGTCACATCTGTCTATATATTTGAACTCAAAACTATTTATTTATTCCCTTTGATATATAACAAAACAATTCAATACATATTGTGCGTTTCTAAAGGATAACTTTGCCCTTTTCAATGTTCGAAGTAATGATCACATAAAACCTGGGCTGGAAAGTCCCGGACTTAAAGAAGGAAACGCGCTTTTTTTGTTCAACATTGGCATTATCCGTAAACGTTTCACTTTTGCCTCAAATAGACCCCTTTATTCGAGCGGAATTTCCTACCAGGGATCATTTTTTTGAGGTCTACGAATAGCCAGTAGTCGCTGGGAGCCAAATCTGGCGAATATGGTATACATGCAGGAAGATTTCAAAGCTCTTTTCATGCAATTTTGCCATCGTTTTCATTGATTTGTGACACTGCATTGTCTTGATGAAGCAGCACTTTCTTTTTCTTCAAAGTAGGTCGTTTTTTCCCGCAATTTAGGCTTTCAAACGCTATAATTATAATAATAATAATTGGAACTATTCGTTCCCCACCCTCAGGCTCATACAAGCTAATAAGCCTGCTGTAGTCCTTCTCGATCACCAGAGCAAAACGATTTTTGTCGTGGAGTTTTCAGCTCCTACAAGTTTGCCTACGTTTTCATTGATTTGTGACAATGCATTGTATTGATGAAGCAGCACTTTCTTTTTCTTCAAATTAGGTCGTTTTCCCGCAATTAAGGCTTTCAAACGCTATAATAATAATAATAATAATAATAATAATAATTGGAACTATTCGTTCCCCACCCTCAGGCTCATGCAAGCTAATAAGCCTGATAAAGTCCTTCTCGATCACCAGAGCAAAACGATATTTGTCGTGGAGTTTTCAGCTCCTGGCGAGACGAATATCGTCAGAAAAGAGGAGGAAAAACGGATAAAATATCGAGATTTTCTCTTCTAACTCCGCAGACTCTATCCAGATCACTCTATCAAGATGTTTGTTCTGATTATTGGAGTCCTTGGTGGAATGATGTCCTCTCTACTCTCGAATCTCAAAATCATACCGGCTTGCCGCACTAAGGTAGAAATCTTAGCCGCACACATGCAGAAGGCTGTCATTCTTGGCTCACTGTGTTTGCTCAGGGCACATGATTCTCGGACCCAATGATCACTTACCCCACGGAGGGGGGAGTGGTCATGGGTTGATAATGCTGGTGCGTCCTCCCGAATGTATCGGGGCTTGGGGGATAGGGCCTGACCAGCGCACACTACTTACCACACGACACGACACCACTTACCCGAGCAACTGGTGCAAAACCGGACCGGCAGCCCCGGGCTAACCACCCGGTGGACCCAACACTTGGTTCCCAATAATCAAGGAAGAGGCCCCCACAATCGACCGGCTCGGAGGGGTCAGAGGCAAGGTGGTGGGGCCTATAACGATGATTTGCACACCGACGACAACCCTGGCAACGACAACGGACACTTTGAGTGGACGCATGAGCTGAGAGATAGCCTTATGCATTGCTACGAGAGTAGTGAGCCCGCCCGAAGAGGGTATATGGCGAGATTGAATGCTCTGTGGTGTGAAACACATCCGGAGCATGCCGCCTTTTCCGCCCAAAATCTTAGGGATCACGTATCCTATCTTCGGTAGCAGGGCTATATAGCTCCTCCCCAGCCTGCTAACGAAGTGGTAGAAGTGGCAGTTCCACCACCCGTTGGCACGGCTGGAGAGGAGACTCGCATCATGTCACTACTGGATTCAGTCAGAACACGCAGGGCGCTTTACAGGATTAGGCCCCTGAAGCCACAAGAACTGGCTTGTTTGGATGCGGAGGTTCATAGTGTTTCAACAGAAGAGGCTGACATCTGGCAAATCAACACCGCCGTGTATAACGTCGTCCAATTGCTTTCCGAATCGGAAGGACGAAATCCCCGCCTTGCGGTTCGGAAGATTGAACGGCGTATACACAAGATGGAGGCTAAGATCACGTCGGCGAGACAACAGGCGTCTCGTATCCAATGTGTGATGGATTACAGGGCGGCCAATAGGCCTTTCACGCCCGCAGTGTGGCGAATATCCGCCAATCTACGACGTATCCATCACACTTTAAGCCAAGGCGTGCTGCTGACCATCAAACAGCACTGCCTTGATAGGAGACGAATGCCAGTGGCTGCTAAGAAGTCACCAGTGAGGCGAGCGAGAAGTATCGCGGAAAACCTTAGGTTCCGCGAGAAACCTTCTCGCTTATTCCAAGAGCCTCCACGTGTTATGGATAATCCGCCGACCGCTGATCAGGTGGAATCCTTCTGGAAGGATATCTATGAACACCCGCAGCCACTCAACTTAGACACTCCAGCCCTAGCGCAGTTCGAAGCTATCAACAGAGAGCTTCGACAGCCTGAGCTCAATGAACTGCGCAACCCGATAACCCCGGATGATGTTCGAAGGGCCCTTGTTGGTTCCAAGAACTTTGCTGCTCCAGGCCCAGATGGGCTGAACACTTATTGGTGGAAAAATCTACCAAGTACCCACCACCATCTGGCCAGAGTTTTCAACTCATGGCTGGACGGAGAGCAGCCGATTCCGGATTGGTTTGTCGAGGGGCGGACCGTTCTCATCCCCAAAAGCGGGGATTTGTCGATTCCTAAGAATTGCAGACCGATAACATGCTTGAATTCGTGTTATAAGTTGTTCACAAGCATCTCATACACACGAATACTCACCGTAGTTGACCGAGTGTTCGAACGGATATATGAGCAGAGAGGGTAGAAGAGAGAGTTGCTGGATATAAAGAGAACCTGCTCATCGATAGATGTGTAACGCAGGACTCGATACAATATAAGCGTAATCTCTCTATGGCCTGGATCGATTACCGTAAGGCATTTGATACAATTTCGCATGAGCTCATCTAGCATTTGCTCAGATGCCTTGCGGTACCCGACAAAAAAGTGAGATGCATTGAACAACTGATACCACTCTGGCGAACTCGCTTCACCATAACATCTGGTCAAGCAAGAGTTGAAACAGGGTAGGTCACTTTCAGAAGGGGTGTATTTCAGGGTGATTCGCTCAGTCCCCTTCTCTTCTGCATCGCACTATTGCCATTATCCGTTGCGCTCAGAAACACTCGAGGGTATAACTGTGGCACCCTCGGAAACCGGAGGCACAAGGTCACCCATTTATTTTATATGGATGATCTTAAACTTTATGCCTCTGGAGAAAAGGATCTCCATCAGTCCTTGAGGGTGGTGGAAGAGTACACGCATGCTATAGGTATGAAATTCGGGATAGACAACTGTGCAATGGTCCATCTCAAAAGAGGACGATGCGGGGACTACGGAGAGGATGTGTAGCTCGTAGATGGAAGCATCTTACACTATCTGGATGCCGGAGAGATGTACACTTACTTCGAGGTGAAACAACGCCACTCACAAGAGGTAACAGCAGTGAAAAACTCTCTCCGCGGCAAGTAACAGCACAAACTTCGACAGATCTGGCCATCGGAACTGTCGGGAAGAACAAAGTTGCTGCAACAAATATGCTTGCCGTTCCAATTTTACTCTACTCGTTTGGAGTAGTGAAGTGGGCTCAGGAGGAGCTGTATCAACTCGACGTAAAGACCTAAAAAATGATGCATCTTTATAGGAGTTTGCATCCCAAATCGTCCATTCCAGAGGATGTGTAGCTCGTAGATGGAAGCATCTTACACCATCTGAATGCCGGAGAGACGTTTACTTACCTCGAGGTGGAACAACGCCACTCACAAGAGGTAACATCAGTGAAAAATTCTTTCCACGGCAAGTATCAGCACAAACTTCGACAGATCTGGTCATCGGAACTGTCGGGAAAGAACAAAGTTGCTGCAACAAATATGCTTGCCGTTCCAATCTTACTCTACTCGTTTGGAGTAGTGAAGTGGACTCGGGAGGAGCTGTATCAACTCGACGTAAAGACCCGAAAAATGATGCATTTCTATAGGAGTTTGCATCCCAAATCGTCCGTTCCACGGTTGTACTTCCCCCGACAACAGGGAGGCCGTGGACTTTTGAGTTTGGAGTGTCTGCATAACAGAATGGTGCTGGATACAGCCTGTAAAGTCGTCAGGAGTTCGGATCCCCTTCTCTGCATGGTCCGTGACCATGAGACAGCAGGAATTGGAGCATTTCTTTTTAGGGCAGCTGCTCGAGCAGCCACTGCGCAGCTCGAGCAGCTGCGCAGTGGCTCACTGCGCTTGCTCGGGGCACATAATTCTCGGACCCAATGATCACTTACCCCACGGTGTGGGGAGTGATCATTGGTTGTGGGGGCGATTATCACAGTTTTGCAGCGAATTGACAGACATCTGCTTCCTCTGGCACCAACGGAGAACATCATCCAGTACTAGTAGCGAGTAGTAAGTTGATTCCTACAAATGTGTTTAAAACATGTTTTGATAATTGGTTGTTCGTTGGCGTAAGTAATTTAATTCGGAAGGGGCCGAATTTGAAGGCGATACAATAAATTTGGTGAATAATATATATTTTCATTTCAATTACTAATCACCGGTGCTTTTTTGTTTGAAATAGTAGTAACTTTTGTTGTTGATATATTGGCAACATTGTGTTCAGTTTGCCAATCTCATTCACCACACAGTCTGATTTACAATCGTAGTTGCCATCAGAGAAAACAAAATAAGACCATCATATTGTGATGAATATCGTTTTGCAATCGAGTTCTGTAATATTTGTTTTGAGAAAATTGCAACAGTTAGTAACTCCTCAAAATAAAAACTTCCTGTTTACTTTTTCTTGCAAAATATTTAAATGTTGGTTACATTCGTAATTTGTGGAGCCGTTATCTGATAATTGTGATAAGTTTTTCGTCTGATTTATTATCAGTATTATTTTATACCTGATGACTAGTAGAAGTAGTAGGTTCAATCACCTAGAGAAATGTTACAGGAGATTGATATTCGATCTGTAATAGTTGAATTCATATAATTGAAAAAATGAGAAATTTCACACAAGATCATTTCAGTCAATATCCAATATTTTTGCAGTTGGCTTCAGAAAATGTTTGTCTTTCATCATGGCGCCTAAAAAGAATCGATCACGTATTGACAAAATATTTATTGGCCGATACTCAATAAAAATCAAGCGTTTTTATACTTACTGAGTTCAACCTAATTTTTGCTTTATTTGAATCGTATGACTACCTAATTAATGTCTGATAATTTCACCTGAGTTCAGGTAAAAACTATTTAGAAATTTGAACACCATACAAGGAAATTTTTACCAACTCATGAAATGGACTTGAAATAAACTAATTAGCAATTTCTACGTAAGAAAACAGTTTCAGAAGAGAGAAATAATTCAGTTTGATTTGGTCATTTGGAAAAATTCTTGGAATTCCCAAATCTTTTGATTTCTAGGCATTCTAAAATATTGAGTTATACAAAAATATGTTCACAAGTATCAACTTTAATTTTGAAATAGTATCTCAAGCTGGGTCATTAAAAAAAAAACAAAATATGTCCCTTCCCTTGGTGTCGAATTGGAAAATAACTATTTCAAATCTCATAGAGTTACAACTGAGTTTTGAGCGATCAAAACTCATCTAGAAGATGTTAGAATACAGTTAGGAGTATAAATTAACATACCTTCTGGATACAAGATACTAATATTGTCTCGCACGTTAATCGTTATTCAGTTACACATTAAATTCCCATAACAATCAGAAACTGAAAAATAGTAAATGCATGGCTGAAATTTGAAGCCCAAAAAGAATGTTGCCAAAAACGTCAAAAAGACAAATGAACATAAACATAAGAACATTCATTTTACAAACTCATTAACAAAAACGTGTAATGAATGAAATTATCTGCATACATACATGTATCACTTAACTAGTTTCCACATTTGAAAATATATTCAGTAACAATTCAGCAAATTCCCCGAATTCTTGAATCTATTCATTTCTGAACATTCTTAAAGATTGAGTTTAAAACTTTTCTTTTCTGAATGAAACACGTCATAGTAATGACTGAACTCATGTCCTTCTGCTAAAGGATGGTTTTCAAATGTGGAATTGGTATTTCCATTCGAAAAACTACTTCTATGCTCTTCAATTCTTTGAGAAGAACTTCTCCCCGTTTAGCCAATATGAAGTTTTTGGCTAGAGCCACAAGTCAACTTATATACCCCTGATCTATTCAACACTGAAGTTCTGTCTTTATTGTTTTTAATAAATTTGCCTGAAGCATTTCCTGTTCTGTAAGCCCTGTCCAAGCTTTTTAAAAGAAATAGTCTCTTGAATAAATAGATTGCAACCCAACTTTTGACAGAAAAACCTGACTTCAATCACATTATGATGAGTTACAATTGGAAAAGTTTGAAACTTTTTTAGAAACTTCTTTAGAAATAAATAGATTTGAGAATTCACTATAGGGATATGGTCATCGTTTATTGTGGCAGACGGTAGAAGCGAAATGCATGTTTCCGTCTTTCAAAGGTTTGAATAGATGCTTTTGAGTAGTGGATTACAAATGTTTTCAACCTGAAACTTCAAGGAGTACCTACACTGTTCATAAGAGTAAGAGTACGTAATGTTCATGAAAAAGTAGTTGTTTCGATTGAACTTCTTCTTTCGTGTAATTCAATGCTCATGTGAACGTAGTCGTTTTTAGCTGGTTTTATTCCACTTTGTATCCGAAATGAAACCCAAAAACGTTCTTTTCTAAAAATCAAACACTTCTAAAAATATAACCCTTTCGAAAAAATATTCTGATTTCAGCTTTGTGAGGGATTATAATAATTCGAAGCAACAACAGTTGTAGGAAGATATATTGCTATCTACTTAACAAGCTAATCGATGCCAGTAATCGCACATTCAAAAGCAACTTCTTGTTAATCTTTCACTCGCACAAGTTTCGACTTTTGAGGGTTGAAGTTTATAGAGGGGCTGGTTAACGGTTAACTGATTTTTCCAAACAGCGAGCAGAGCTGTGCGCTCTGATCTAACCATCTTGATAAAGAAAGTATACGGTCATTTAGATTTGAATTCTATTCGAGTTTCGTCAGCTCGAACTAAAATGTCTTCAAGGGCATCAAGTGTTAGGGTTTTTTTCTGTAGGATAAATTACGAGTCAACTTTTGTTAAATTTTGAAGATTTGAATATTTTCCCTGATTTCAGATAAGAAACTATAAGAAATTACGTAACTAACAGCACCTCTGTATATCATTCATACAGTACAATATTTGCTTGCCTCTCAGGGTCAAAGTTTCATCATTATTGTTTCTTCTGTCTACTGCATTTACACAAAAATCTGCGTACTTTACTTTAGCGACAGTGGAACAATGAGATTACCCGCCTAATTATGGATAAATAATAACGCCAAGGCTCACACACTTGTTGATTATCGCTATTACAATAACAGTATGTAGTAAGTCGATCCGCAACTGACTGAGAAAAATACTAATACAATAACAATGAAAGCCACGCAAAACACCGTGTGTCAAGTATTCACTGTATCTCATATTTTCTATTTTTTTCTATGTTTTTAACTTAAACCATCTAATATTATTTGAATTGTATTTGTATAAAGAATATTAATAAACGCAAGGAAATAATTAGATCATTCGGGTAAAGTTCCTTATGAGACAATGGTTCGATCAACATGAAAACTCGCACAGTGACTTGTGGCGCCCTCTATTGCCATGTGACACAGGTCATACGGTGCGAATGTGCTGATTTAATTTCCGTTTCGCTTGCTAATTGTTATTCTTCGTGAAAGAAGTGTTTATGAACATACATTGCTTTAATTATTACGATGCCATTCTCTGAAAGTGATAATGATCCAGAATGGAAGCCAGCGGAAGTGACAAGAACCGTTTCTCGTGTATAAGTTCTCGGATAGATTTCCGAGGACAATAATTTGATATACTGTTGTCCGGGTTGAACCGAGTCTGTAATTTTCATCTTTTCGACGTTGCAGCTCCTGCTTTACAGCCATTTTCAAGAATCACTTGAAACTTTACTTTTCTCCCCAACATCCATGGAATTACTGACAAAGTGGGCCGAATTTTGAAGAGACATAACGTGAAGACAGTATTCATAGCTAACATCCACTATTTTAAGAACAGCCAAGAACACGATTCGCAATGAAGCACATGGTGAAGAAACTCACAGGGCCTATAATAAATTATAGGCCCTGTGAGTTTTATAATAAATTATATAATAAATTATAGGCCCTGAAGAAGCTTCCCACTAAAAGCGAAAGCTTGGCGGATAGGAGAACGGCCAGGGGACTGGAGGGCCTGTCCGGGAAGGCAATGTGGCCTTACGAACGGGGTCGCCGGACTCGTGGTCAGTGGCAGGAATGAATAGGGTGAGGGGAACTAAAACCCTCCAAAAGCCCTGCAAAACATGCCACCGCGTACCAGACTACCCAAGCTAAAGTGTAAGGAATCGTGCCGACAGCTGAATGGCCGCAGGGTGATATGCGGTTAGGTTACGAACGATCCCCTAGAGGAACCAGGCGAAACCTCATTGTAATTAGCCTTCCTCTGGTAATGCGGGGCTCTGCCAGAGCTGACCCATCCTTCTCTTGCTACTCGTGGGAACATACATGAATACGGACAAAAAACAAACAAACAGAAAACAACAAATCCCGAGGCTGGTCAGCAATGCTCACCTCAATTTAAGGCGGGGGCTGGAGATGAACAGAAATGTACACCCCGAATTACCGCTCAGAGTGAGGCTGGACATAGCAGACCACTTCGCGACGTAACACAGAAGCCAAGGCGTAAGCGTATCAGCGGCGCCGAGGCCTAGAGGAGAAAGAGAGCGAATGAGGCAGGAAAGGCAGCAACTATGAGTGCACCCTCCCCCTCTTCCACTCCATCTCCAACAACAAGGGCACCACTTGCGGCGGGCGCCAAGAGCTCCGCCTTGAAAAACGGCAAGGAACCGGCTGCCACTGCAGGAAAACGCCCTCACGAGGGCACCTCCACGAAGGGAATCCCAAGAAGGCCATGAAGGCTGCCTTGAGACCCCTCAAGGTGGCCATCATAGATGAGACAAACCCGTATGGTAAGGTTACCGCAAATTGAGAGAGTCTCATCAAAAAACAACTGTTGGAGGAGCTGCACAAGATCATCTCCTCCGCCTCCAGCAACAACAGCAAACCGTCCACGTTCAAGTCGTGGACATACTCCGCTGAGATCATCAGAGTGGTCTGCGACGACGATGTGACGCTAGAGTGGCTGAAGAAAGCCACAATGAATATCAGGCCGTGGGAGGAGGCATCACCCGTTGTCTTCAGCGTAAATAAGCTCCCAAAGCTTACCAAAGCCTCACTCTGGATCCCGGAGGACGTCAACAAGACGACTGTCTACATTCCTAGGAAATACAGATGGCACAATTCAGCACCTCAAACCTCACTGCGGTTAAAGTTGAATGTCCAGTCGGAAAAGGCAAATATATGGCGTTGATACTCTCATCGGTGTACCTCCCTTTAGATGCAGCGACTCAAACTCTCACCAGTTGAACTGGGGCAGCAAGGATATCAACGCCCGAGGTTAGTCCCTATATTAATATATAATCAAGAAAAATCTAACAATCTTGAACAGAGGCACGGAGCCGACATTTATTAACGCCGTATCCAAACATCAATAGATATCACGCTTACGACAGCCAAAATATCAAACAGAATCCAAGACTGGCAAGTTTACCTATACGGTAAACCAGGATCTCAGGACCACTGTATAATCCCTTGACCCGAAGAGGACGGATGTACCTCTGTACAGTCGACTCTTAAGAGGAGCTCTGCTGGAAACAGAGATCCCGACTCCTGGCAACACTGAAGAACCAGAAAGGTACACGGTATCTATCCACAAAAAAATAGACATTGCCTACAAGGAATCCTCTCCGATGAGGATGGTTCAAACAAGCCCTGAATTGGAACACCTCAGGAAGAGAGCGAGAACGACCTTTAACAAGGCAAAACGTACAAGACTCGAAGAGGACTGGGGTATATATCAAGCCAATCTCAAAGCAAAGCAAAGAGAAGCCTGTAGAGCCTATTGTGAGGCAGTCGAAGACTTCCCACTAGCTTCTAGGCTACAGAAGTCACTCTTGAATTACCACCATTAGAGTATCGGCATCCTGACGAGGGAAACCTCACTTCCCAGGTTCTGTATTTCCTGGAAAGATGAACTGGACGGATGTACCAACAACACCCTCACAATACAACTGGCAATCTGCTAGTGCAGTAATTGATGAGGACAAAATAAGATGGGCTATATCGGGCTTTTCCCCTTTCAAGTCACCAGGACCTGACGGTATAAGACCAGCCCTACTTCAGTGGGAACTGGACACTATTATGCCGCACCTGGTTGGAATATTCAGAGCCTCTCTAGCTTTGAGGTATATTCCCAGTGAGTGGAGAGAAGTAAGAGTAGTATTTATACCCAAACCAGGTAGGATGGTACACCCTACCAAAAGCATTCCGACCAATTAGTCTCACATAATTTTTCTTAAAAACCATGGAGAGGCTACGTGAGCGGTACATTAGAGATGAAGTACTAGTTCACAACCCACTTCATCCAAATCAGCATGCATATACTCCGGGAAGGTCTACTGATTCGGCCCTTTACCATGTGGTTGGCAGAATCGAGAGATCATTGGACAACAAAGAATCTACCCTAGGTATATTCATAGATATCGAGGGAGCGTTTGATAAAACAACCTTTCCAACAATCACCCAGCAACTACACTCCAGGAATGTAACCTGGTAGTGGGAGAATGGATACTCAAGATGCTATCTAGTAGAGCAATAAGTATTAATGTAGAAGACCTCACAGTGAAAGGACTGGTCATGAGGGGATGTCAACAGGGAGGGACAGTGAAAGGACTGGTCATGAGGGGATGTCCTCAGGGAGGGGTCTTATCACCCCTCCTGTGGAACATAGTTCTGGATACTCTGATTATTCACCTCAACAAAAATGGATTCTACATAATTGCATACGCAGATGTCATAGTTATCTTGCAGACCGGCAAATTTGTAAACACACTGTGCGATAGAGCGCAGGATGAGCTCAAATTAATAGAAACATGGTGTAAGGAACACTCACTGTCGATCAATCCCAAGAAGACTGAGATGGTCCTTTTCGCCAGGAAAAAAGTTTAACGGGCTTAAAACCTCCCGAAATCTTCAAAAGCAAAGTAATCTTCTCTGAAGAGGTAAAATACCTTGGTACTATCCTCGACAGGAAGCTAACATGGAACTCTCTACAGAGTAGAGCGAAAAGAGCATCCGTGGCTTATGAGCAATGCCGCAATACAGCGACTGTATTCCAGCTTCCCAGGATCACCTTGGGCGACCCTGGGAAGCTGGCGCCAAAGAAATATCTGGCGATGACCAGGAAAAATCTACGCCTAATAGTAGGATTTCTGACTGGTCACTGTCAACTAAGGATACACCTCCATAATATTGGGTTAGTGGACACACCTCTATGCAGGATGTGTGAACAGGAAGATGAGACTGTTAGGCATGTCCTGTGCGAGTGCCCGGAGTTATCGTCAATAAGAGAGTGTGTTCGGCGAGTCTTGACCTATACCTGTCGATATAAAGGAGATGTCTCCCAGTGACCTTTTCTGGAAAGGACAGGATGGACGATGACCTAGTAGGACAGCTCCTCGGGAGGATGTACAATGGGTCACATGTGGCCTAAGTGCTGTGGACTCACACTCACCCTCCCTACTTACAGATACAGAAAGTTGTATATATACTCTATGATATATGATATAGTTGCATTATTGTTTTCCTTATAACTCCACGCACAAGGATATAACCTTTTATGGGTTAACTGTTATATTTACCATACATTTATTCATTTATTTGTTTATACATTTATGAAATCATTCATTCATTTATTTATTCATACATTTATTGTATTACAAAATCATGTTTATGGAAAATATATTATTATTATACAAGAAAACAAAAAATGAGGGACGATAATTTAATCTATCCATTTTTCATTAAATATAAAAATTGTATGAAGAAGGAATCAGTCACAGTTTTGTTGAACAGTTCACATAAGACATTTACCGTAAATGAGTAATGGTCCTTGCAAATCTAGAAATAAAATATTTTTCATTTGAAGTATTTATAATTTTGATTGTCATTAAATATTACTGGAGTTTTTTCCCAACACCAAATCGTTATTTTTAACACCTCGACACGTGTTTCGATCACTAAGTGATCATCTTCAAAGAGGAAGATCAAAACTTCCTCATCATCATCTACAAAGAGGAAGATTAAAACTTCCTCTTTGAAGATGATCACTTGGTGATCGAAACACGTGTCGAGGTGTTAAAAATAACGATTTGGTTTTGGGAAAAAACTCCAGTAATATTCATTACTACACCAAAGGTTTCAAATAGTGCATTGACATTATTCATTATTGAAAGGTGGCAATCATAGGTAGAATTAATTTTCGTCAGCTCAAAACTTCGGGTATTGCCTTCATAAGTTTTGACACAGAATGCCAATATTTTACTTGTTTACTAGAAGTAATGTTGTATTGTACCTAACTTTTCATTCAAAATCTATCCGTTTTACTAAATTCAATCATTTATCTAATGAGTTTTGTCATTATTTATTCTTATATAAAAGACATTGTAGCATAGTTTGATGTACCAGTAACTGATGAAGCTACCGTGTTGCGAAACACTTTTTTGATGAAATTAATTGAGAAAATTCTGTAATTACCTATCATCATGTATAGAATAAAATATCACCAATTTTCAATTGAACTATAAACAATCAGCCCTTATAATAATTTTCAGTTAACTTGAAATTATATTCTTGTTTCGAATACTAAATTTTGTAAAGATACATTCCAATGCAAATCACCTATCAAATGATTGAAGAATAATGAGCGAATACAGTTCTTCTATAAGATATGACAGGATTTGAAATTATATCCACTTTCACAATTCTCGTCTTCCCCTGCTCTTTTCTATTCTTCTTAATAGCGAAACATTTTCAGTTTTCTTAATTTTTCATCTAAATTTTATCACTTTTCCAGCGAGGCCACAATAAAATTCCAAATCATTTCGATAAAATCCCACCACTTTCTGTCCTTTTGATTTCTCCCAAAAATGGTTTCAATTCTTTTAATGACGATAACTTTCCTTTCTTCAGATCTTGCTGTATCTCTTCTAGAGTCTTACCTTTTGTTTCTGGTACGAGGAAGTAAACCAAAACCGCGGAAACGAAATTACAAACAGAGAAGAACAAAAAAGGGGCGAACAGCCCAAAAGCGGAGTGGAAAACGTAAAAAATATAATTCGACACGAAAAGCATGATACCGAACACAAAAGTTAAGATACAAATTCCCTTTGCTTTGATGCTAGCGGAGAAAAGTTCCCCCAGCATCAAGGATGGTACGATTCCAATTCCGTACGAGGAAAATATTATATACATGACCATTCCGGCAAGTGGAAACCACTTGAAGTTTTCGACATTCACGTCTGGAAGTTCCTTATCTACATAAAAGTAAGCGGACTCTAGAAGGAGGACCACAGCGCAAGGAAGGAGAGAAGCTATATAAGCTATTTTCCTCCCCATTATATCCATAGTGAAGCTTGCACACACGTTCAGGAAAAAACATAAAGTCATGTAAATGATTGACGATGCTTCTGAACTGACATTTCCACCGGATTTTTTGAAAATATACATCGTGTAAGCGATGAATACAGAAGAACCCCCTAGGAGTTGGGACATTCTCAAAAATACCCCTGCTATTAGCGCTCTTCTGTTACTGTCGATAAGAAACAAATCTCTCCAAGTTCCTGACTCAGAAATCTGGCGTTCAACGGCAGCTTTGAGTTCGTTGAATTCCTTGTTGATCTCTTTTTTCCTTCTGAAAATCCTAAGCGAGTTCTTGGCCTCCTGGTATCTTCCCTCCATGATGTAGAAATACGGAGACTCCGGCATGAACCAGAAGAATACAGCGAAGGTGAGTATCACCGGAGCACAAATGTAGGAGGTTTGCTGCACTCCAAAGTAGTTTCCTATCACAGTGATTGCTAGTTCCCCCAGGTACATGGAAGCTGTCATGCTGTTGCCCCAGATTCCCCTCACTTTCGGGGTGGAAATCTCCCCCATGTACATCGCTAGCGATGGAATGACGATACCATCACCTACACCTGAAAAAAGTTGATATTTGTAACGGAACCATTATTGATCAAATACGGGTTTGGGATTTTGGAGTTTTTGTTGAGATTAAAACGTGTCTGAAGACTGTATCGAGGAGAGATACATACGTGCAAGGAAATGAATATTTCAAAACATTATCTCGAAACATTCATCGCTCACACCTACCTACACGGCAGGTTCTGGTGAATTTCTGCCGGAAAACAACTACTTCCTTGGCTGATACCACGCTGCATATTGAGTTATGTCGAACAGAATGTATGTAGATTATTTCCGTTCATCCAGCAGCAGTACCGAGTAGATCACCTACAGACCTGTTTCGAGATATTACGTGTCATCAGTTCAGGAAAAATATAACCCAACAGCAAAGTGTACAAATCACAAATTATGATATTACAATCAAATAATTGCCTTAACGAAAGATCAGACATTGATCATCTCAGTGACATTTATCCCTTTCTACTTAATAATGATAAAAATTTTCATGATTTTCAAATCAGCAATAATGCTGTATACTCAATAACCTAATTCATAACAAATTTTAAAATTGCAACAAATCTCCAACCTCTCTATGGCAGGGCGTTACTTCATTTTAATAACACTTTTTCATGTATTTGACATTAGGTTTTCTCATTGATAATCTCACAAAACAGCAGATTACTCTGATCACACTTGCACCATAATTGTTCTCTTCTGTTCACATGACAGCTGTCAGTGTCAACTGTTTTATTATCTCTCTCTGTGAACTGCAGCCACATGGCTTTTACCAGTATTTCTGGTAAAAGCTCTTCGACACGGCCATCCTCACCAACAGTAAGTTGAACCTTTTTGTAAAAAATTTTATATTATTGTATCACTTTTGTAGCTCTTCTTTGATAATGATAATGAACTTAATCGAAATATTGGAATAACTTGTGTTATAAGAGTACACTTCCGTTTTGTTTATCATCCAAAGATAGTTCCTAAGTCTAAAGCGCACTCGCTTAATAACACTTTCTCATTGATAATCTCACGAAACAGCAGATAATCCTGATCATAGTTGCACCATAATTGTTCTCTTTTATCCCATAGTTCAACATAGACATACAAACAAACCATTTTTCAAACTGAATCACATGGCAGCTTAGTGTCAACTGTTTTATTATCTCTCTCTGTGATCTGCAGCCACATGGCTTTTACCAGTATTTCATAATTTCAAACCATATTACGATTTTATTATGTAAATTTAAATAATCTTCCTCATATCAGTGAGGAGTGGTTTTATTTTATTGACATGTTTCAACTGTTTGAATGTAACATTCGTTTCGACATGGACATCCTCACTAACAGTAAGTTGAGCCTTTTTGTAATAAATTTTATATTATTGCATCACTTTTTGTAGCTCTTCCTTGATAATGATAATAAATTTTATCGAAATATTGGAATAACGGGTGTTATAAGAGTACACTTCCGTTCTGTTGATCACCCAAAGATAGTTCCTAAGTCTAAAGCGCACTCGTTTTTTTTTCGTGTAATTCATACGTTTCAAATTTTCATCTACTCACCAGCCAGAAACCTAGCTAAATAGAAGACGTAGATATTCCTCGCGAAGACCTTGAGTAACCAACACAATGTATATGGAATCGTTGATAATAATAGTGTCCCTCTTCTGCCAATGATATCGCATAATTTTGAAGACAATGGACAGAACAACATCATGGATATGGAAGGAATAGTGGAGAAATGTGCGGCCTCGTCCTCGCTAATACTGTAGTTATCATCTTCGGCAATTTTTAATATAAAAGGAGAAGGCCAGGTGTACAGCATGCCAGTGGTCAGAGAAGAGAAGCATCCTGTAATTAAATAATTTTCGTACCAGTATTTGACATGTAAAAAATGTACACTCACCCATACTGTTTTATACTTAAATTCTATGATAGTAGGCACTGAATTATTAGAAATATTATTGCATTGAAACGAAAACATTGTTGTCAGGTTGTGATTCTATCAAATCCTCTAAAGGAACAATTCGTTCAGACCACTGTAGATTAATGGACTGACACCAAGCATGGAATGTGGGGGTTGAGCAAACCGGCCATCGGATGCCTGCTTCCACGTAGCCCCGCTGAATAGGGGAATGACAGAATCACTTGTGGTTCTGTTATTTCCTAACTGAATGGCATCCCAATGATGGCTTAATCCTAAGGTGTGTGTATCCGTGCCGAGAGGATGAATGACACTGAGCAGCTGTCTTTACGGAACCTTCGAGATACCGGGCGCCCTCTCGTCGTAGCATCGCCTTGTTAAGGTAATGCGGGGCTCTGACGTGAGTGACCTACTTTCCCTAACCACTCGTGGAACTTTTATTGGCAGAGTAAACTTAAAATTCTTTCTGACACTGAGTCTACAGAGGAGATGAATGTCGAGTTTACGACTCCAACTGACCTTAATGCAAATTTAGTTCAGGAGCGAATCTACAGAAGAGATGGAGGTCGAGTTTAACCTCCACCTGACCTCTCTGTAAATTTAGTTCAGGAGCGAATCTACAGAAGAGGTGGAGGTCCTCCCTGTGAATTTAGTTCAGGAGCGAGTCTACAGAGGAGATGGATGTCGAGTTTATGAATCCAACTGATCTCCCTGTAAATTTGGTTCAGGAGCGAGAGCTTCTCAACTCCCCAACTCCTGATCCAATAACTGAACCTAAAAAAAGCTTTGGTGATTAAAAATCCCTGCACGGTTGAATCTAAGGCATCGTCAGGTGTAGCTGACGTGCAAAAACCCTCATATGGGAAGGTTGTCGTGGGTATCAAGGTGGGAATCTTACACCTTGACTATCCGACTACCTCATCAACGATGAAACAGCAGAGCATATACTTTGTGCCTGCCTCGCTGGGGACCAAATCAGGTTTTCAGAGTTCGGCTGAGCCGTACTCTCAACATTTGACCAGAAAGACCACTCACCATACAAACTAATCGGCTTCGTTAAGGAGCTGGTTTTATTTGGTCGAGTGTGAATAGGTGTGAGCCACAATAAACCCTTGTAGGTTGCGGTGGAGGGTCAAATAGACCGACTCACTTTGAAGCTTATCTAATCCCTGGATAATAAAACAGAGAGCGTTGGATTATATTCGACAGGTGTCAGTGCAGAATTCTTCACTGAAGTTATTTCTGCATATGCTGTTCCAGGAAGATGATCACTTGGTGAACGAAACACGTGTCGAGGTGTTGGTGTTGGGAAAAAACTCCAGTAATATTCATTACTACACCAAAGGTTTCAAACAGTGCATCACAAGTATATTAAAAAGTAATGGAATTTTAATTGGAAGTAAAAGTAAAAACAATTTTGGCTACTTAATTAAAACAAAATCTTTTAACGATTCATGCTATTGATTCGTATTTTTGTTACAAGTCGTATACAAACAACTATAAACAGTCTTTTGTGATTTGTTATATCAAATTATACAACAATATTGAATGTTTATAATAAATACTATATTTTTCACTTCTTAACGGACTCAATTATATTCGCCTATGGAGCAGTCACTTGTAAATTATTTATTACTCCCCTGCTTAAGATGGGTAGCTGAAAGTTCTTTCAGACATAAAAGTGTATTTTATTTGCATTGAACCTGTTGCATTCATCTACTGTCGAAAGAATGTTACAGTAGATGAATGCAACTGCACCATAGATGACATGTTGAGCGCATCTAACAATCAATTTTCTACCAAACGAAGTGTGAAATCACTAACATTATGAAATATGTATCATAAAAATGTCAGAACTGAAAAAAATCGAAAGGGCCTTGTAAACGTGGCATGTAAAGAAAAAATAGGTCGTGAAATGACTTGTAAATTAGCAAATTCTATGATGGAATATCATGCAACTCTCGAACCTTGATTTGTCAACGTGAAGTTTCGCGATTTAGAATTCAGAAACCTTGTAGATGAAAATTGAACTTT
The DNA here is from genome assembly GCF_025532065.1 of Leptinotarsa decemlineata. Lineage (NCBI taxonomy): Eukaryota > Metazoa > Arthropoda > Insecta > Coleoptera > Chrysomelidae > Leptinotarsa > Leptinotarsa decemlineata. The sequence goes on from NW_027412529.1 coordinate 5,819,055, forward strand.
GAAGTCCAGTTCTATTTTGAATCTTTTTTTTATTTGTAGGTTAAGTTTCATCATTTTTATTGTTCAATTACTTATTGGAGAGTTCGATTTTATTATGGTGAGTTTTGTATCCAAAATCATTACAGCATCTAACCTAATTGGATGGCTGTGTCAACAAAAGATCCACACCACACAAATGAATTCTGAACATTTATCTTGCTTTTCAGAAAACAACGAAGTTAAAAATAATAACAGTTGCAGGAATATACATACTCGAGGCATACACATATGTATACCGCAATAAAAACAAATTGGCTGGCAACAGACCCTCACATACCCATTTGACACGAAATGGCCACTTACTTCTACCCAGTCAACATCCAACTGCTCTCTACCAAAAAAGTTTTGAATATCAGGGATGCAAACTGTATAACAAACTCCCCGATGACATTACGTTTCAGCAAATGTACATATTTTCATTGTCAAAAAACTGCTACACTGTTGAGGAGTTTCAGCCGTAACTTTATTTCCATGTGAAGTGTACGGTTTATTTAATATACACTTTTTTTATTTATACTCACACACGTAGAATCAGTAACTTTAATATATTATTTTATATTTATATTTCATATTATTTGTAATAATTGTTTGTGACGTGGATGTGATGGTCCTATATACATCTAGATATATTCAATCATGATCATTTCATATGTATATACATTTTCTTATATCATTTCTCTACTTGAATTTATTGACGCCTTTCTCTTTTTTGTTTGCATTATCACACTGTTGATGTGCAAACTAATTTGTGAAAATAAAGAAATTATTATTATTATTATTATTTGATGCTTCACTGGATCGATATTTCAAACACAAAAATAAGCAGCATGAACTCACCGATTAAAATCGCCACAATTTGTGGCCAATTCTCTCCTTCTTCTTCTGCTTCATCAGTGACTGCCAGCTCTTCGAAGTCCTCTTTTTCATCAACCATGTTTTGTTCCATTTGCCAGACTCTGGTTATCAACTGATGATATTTTGTGTATATCTCCCATTGTTTTCAAGATAAGTAATCCAACATAATAAAGGAATACAAGATTTGTTTAATATTCACCAATGTTGGCGATAAAAGCAATGCTACATAATTATTTTTATACTGGGTTGTATTATCACTGCCCGAATTCAAAACCAGGTATGGATTAGACATCTGCTGAGTTCAAATAATGAAAATTGACACTTACTTTGATTTATCAGTGAGAGTAGCACTGATCTCTTCCATGCCAGATGATTCGAAGCGCTCAAAAATATTTCAGGTAACTCGAAATTGCTATCGTTTGGATTTTTTTATCGAGTGCTTGTCCTATGAAGTAGACCGGAGTGTTGTTGAGATTGTGAAAATCCAACCTAATTTTGCCTCACAAAATCAGGAAGCAAGTTATGAATGATTAGATTTCTAATTTTAAAAATGTAGATGAGTTGTATACCCAACTGAAATAATCATTAGTCTTTAATTGCTTCCTCTTTAAATGTATTTTTTTTCATTTGTTCAAAATCCTTACTGTTTCCATTCATTGACCGAAGAATGATAAAAGGTATAATAATAATAATGAGTGTATTAGCAGTCTTTTGGTAACAATATAAACCACGTAAAAAACAAAGCAATTCCTAGAAACTACAAGTAAACGTAATACATTCAGCACACATATAGATAATAGATCATTTCACTTTAAAAAAGCTGATTATTTGTCACAAAATAATTTTTGAGCATGGATTGGAACATTATACAAAACTCATTTGAGGTAAATACTGCTGTATAAAACTTCTATAATGTGTATGAAGCTCTGAATGTTCACTTATAAAAATTTTTGAACATGTTCATCTAAATATACCACTAATCTCACAATGAAAGTTCCTAGATTCAGCAAAACTCACACTCAAAGAAATATCCTTTATTTTGGCCCAAAAATATACAACAGCCTCCCAAACGAACTGAAAGAATGTAAAAATTTTCATAAATTTGACGCAGACTCAAAAGCATATATTCTTCCACATCTTCCACAATCGTATTTTCAAAACTCTACAGCAATTCCCCAATTGTATCACTCTGATAAATAAATACAAATATCTCAAGAACAAAGTCACCAACGAGATACAGAAGAGCAAACAAAACTATTATAAAAATAAAATATATAAACAAAACACTAAACAACTTTGGGACACTGTTAGGGAAATCACGGGTACTAAACGCAAAGTAAATATTATTAGTCCAATCGCGAAGGATCAAGGTGAACTATTAATTGACCATAGGGACATAGCCAATGAATTCAATAATAAATTTGTAGACGTCGGAAAGAGTTTATCGAACAAAACACCTAGAAACCCCAACTACACCCCAATCACTAATAATTTACCTAACTCCTTAGTTTTAATTCCAACGGATAAAAATGAGTTAAATTTTATTATTAATGAATTAAAAAATAATAAATCACCAGGGAACGATGAAATAAGAGCGGAAGTTTTGAAAGCTTTTTCAAAATTCATTTTAAAATCCTTAGTATTCATAGTAAATAGATGTTTGTTACTTGGTATCTGGCCAAACGCTCTCAAAACAACAATGGTCACGCCTATCCATAAAAAAGGTGATAAAACCCAAATCGGTAACTATAGACCTATTTCGCTTATTACCCACCTCTCAAATATCTTCGAAAAATCAGTGAAGAAAAGAATATGTTCATTTATCAGTAAATATAAACTCATTTCGACCAAACAATTTGGATTCAAAGAAAAAACATCTACCGAAGATGCGATACTTGAACTAACAGAAATAGTTCACAAAGCCTTAGAAAAAGGAAAACCTTCACTTTGCCTGTTAATCGACCTAAAAAAAGCTTTCCACACGGTTGACCACCAATTACTATTACAAACACTGAACAATAATGGAGTCAGAGGTATATGTTTGAAATTATTTGAAAGTTATCTACGAAACAGAAAACAAGTTGTTAGAATAGCAGATAAAACTAGTGATGAGTTAGAAATTGAATGTGGAATTCCCCAGGGCACAGTGTTGGGCCCCTTATTATTCAACCTTTATATAAATGATATATTTAAAATAAATAGCGTGGGTGCCATAATAGGATGATACCGCCATATTTTATGAAGCGGACAGTTGGCACGAATTGAAAGAAAAGGTAGAGGCAGATTTCCAACTATTGAAACTGTGGCTTGATAACAGACTCATGACTGTAAATGTGGAGAGAACGAATTTTCTTCCTTTCAGTTGCAATGCATCTTATGACTGTCCTTATGACAACCTCAATATTCTGAATACACAAAACCATACAATAACAATTCAGTCTGTTAAACAATCGAAATACTTAGGCGTATATATTGACACACATCTAAAATGGGATTACCACATCAGATATATTATAAAAAAACTCCAAACAGTCCTCTACAGATTTCGGGTTCTGAAAAGATATTTACCTTTCAACGAACTGAAACATTTATATACGGCCCTTGTTGAGAGTCATTTACGATATGGAATAACTGCTTGGGGATCAGCTCTACGTGTACATTTGAAACCTCTGGAAACGTTACAGAAGAGATTGCTCAAACTCATATTGTCACAAAATCGGCGATTTTCAATAGAGCGTTTGTATAAAGAGTGTGGAAACTTGGATGTGCGACAGTTGTTTTTCTTTCAGTACAAGCGTGAAATACTATTTTAGTTCAAACAAAGCAAAATCTCGTGATCACCCATACTCTACACGTCACTGCGAAAAATTAACATACCCCGTGATACTGAAAAAGTCAATCTCACAAAGAGCTCACTCCTTTATAGCCATTAAACTTTATAATAGCATACCAGAAGATATAGAAAATATTAAATTTCCAGCACTATTCAAAAAAAAATTTAAAATATTTTTGTTAATAGCTGGTAGGAAATTTACTCAAAATTTAATAGAATGTAGACACCATTGCAAAAAGACATTATTATTGCCTTTTATCAAAATTTTTATCAAGAGTAGCCAAAGTTCATTGTCTTAAATTCAATATTTCTCTTATATTTGTGTGTAATTTTGTTCAGTGTACTGTCTATATTATATTTGTGTAGTACTGAATGTATATACAGTACGATGCAAATGTATGGAATAAATTCGATATTCACAAAAGGAGCGTCTTTCGGAAGAAATCCAAAAACAGGTCAACTTTAATTTTTGACGGCCCATCTCATGATATTCATATGAAAGACGTTTCGTCACCAGTGTTGGCGTGATGACGTAATCGACAATTTTTTTAAATGCAAACAGGGGTCATGTGGCACCCCATTCAAAAGGTCTACTAGTCGTCTATTCAACGGTATAATGGTTTCAATATGTATTAATACAGGGTCAACCGAAATTATGTATTCAGAAGACTGGAATTACAAATAATAGTAATTCGTTGAACCAAATAATGCTATGCACCGCCACTGAGAATAAAGTATCGTACTGTCTTCTATTGTTTTTGTTGATTAGAAAAAAGAAATGGTGATAAAAGTCCTACACTCTACTTGAGATTAGTCAATGTCATTGAAGTGAAGTATCATTGAAGCGGTTGACATTATTTCTAGAAAAATATTTAAATCACTTATAATCTGGCAATGGAAGTAACAGAAACCCAAAGAATCGAAATTTAAATTATGATTGGCTGTGGAGATAAAGTAAGGACTCAGGCAGAAGTTCGTGATATACCCCAACCGAGAACCCGTTTCTCAATCAACAATAAGTAAAATTGAGAAAAAGTTTCGAGAAACGGGCCATGTTAAAGATCTCCCTAAAAGTGGTAGAAAATCAATATCAGAAGTCCAAAAACTTGATGTGGTACTTGCGTTCCAAGAAAACCCCCATACCAGCACGAGGCAAGTCGCACTGGATAATAATTTACACCAATCGACTGTTGTTAGAGTGTTGAAAAAAGAAAAGTGGCATCCGTATAAAGTTCAGCTGGTCCAAGAACTGTTAGAACATGACTTTGACAGAAGAGTCGAATTTTGCGAAATCATGATGGAGCGCTCGCACAGAGATCGGAGTTTCATACAAAATATAATATTTTCAGATGAAGCTACTTTTATGCTCAACGGTCACGTAAACCGTCAGACTTATCGATACTGGGCAAGAGAAAATCCACATTGGATGGAGGAGCATATCACACAATATCCACAAAAAGTGAATGTTTGGGCCGGAATTTTGAACAACCAGATAATAGGACCATACTTTTTTGAGGAAAGCGTAACTGGTGCTCGGTATCTACACTTTCTTCAAGATTATCTGATGCCACAACTGAATCAGCTATTTCCAAATAGAAATGATTTGTGGTTCCAGCAGGATGAGGCGCCCCCACACTACGCCGTTGATGTACGAACCTACCTGGATACTGTTTTCTGAGGAAAGTGGATAGGAAGAAGAGGGCCGATCGAATGGCCACCAAGGTCTCCGGATTTGACCCCGTTAGACTTTTTTTATGGGGATACCAAAATCGACCAAATGATTTAGAAGAGTTGAAGGAACGCATCAGAGCGGAGATTGCACAAATAACCCCCGTAGTTCTCGGAAACGTTAGAAATGAATTTGGTGCCCGGCTTTCACATTGCATCATAGCTGAAGGTCATCAATTTGAACATTTATTGTAATTTTATTGTACTTCAATAAATAACATGTTTTGGTTCATCTTGTATAAATGAATATTGGCATGGTTATACCGTTGAATAGATGATTAGTAGACCTTTTGAATGAGGTGCCACATGACCCCTGTTTGCATTTAAAAAAATTGTCGATTACGTCATCACGCCAACACCGGTGACGAAATGTCTTTCATGTGAATATCATGAGATGGGCCGTCAATTAAAGTTGACCTGTTTTTGGATTTCTTCCGAAAGACGCTTTTTTTGTAAATATCGAATTTATTCCATACATTTGCATCGCACTGTATGTTCAGTTGATATAAACTAGTCATAGGTATATTTTATTTGAAATGTGTAAAAAAAATGTATATATGTGTAAGCTATGTGTAGATTGTTATTTTTATTGCGAAACAAGTGTGTTACACTTATCGCTTTCCTACTTTTTTCACATTTTCTGTAATGTCTATTTAATATATTGATGTGAATTTAATCATTTTCATTGTAATGTGAATAAAGTCATTATTATTATAGCCATCTTCAAAGTACTTTTTTCAACTAACACTGTATGATTCTATTTCTCCCTTGCACAACTCTATCAACAACAAAAAAAATTATATATCTATGTTCACACTATTATTAATGCTTTGCTTACTTTCTTATTATCAATACCTCAACATGAAATAAATTTTGAGTATATTGCAATAAGTTTTGAGTGTATTTTATCCAATTTTGGTAACCACATGACTTGAAAGCGATAACATTTTTGAATAGAAAATGAAGAGACCTTTCAAACGATATATCACAAGCCTATACTTCCCATTTGAAAAATTGGGGGTTGTACATGTCATTCTACTGGAAGATAGGGGTAGCATTTTTCCGTTGAAGTATGTCAAATTATAATTTAAATTTGACGTGTTTCGGGATTTTGTTAAAATATGTACCGTAACCGAAATAATGAATTTATTCCATTTGGCTTTTACACACTGGATAAGTTATTGAATGGCAAAATAGACTGTTCTGCACTACTATCAGAAATTCAAATCTTTGTTTCAAGACTAGTATCTAGGCACAATGATACTTTTTCATGGAAAAAGGAACTAACTTGATGTTGAAGTCACAAATTAACTTTATGTGACGTAATGCAAATGAGCTTTCTAATATCGATCGGAACGTTCACAATCTTTTATTTTATGTTTCCTCTTTTACTTCTTTTCCTTTTTTTGTCTTACATCAAATAGTATAATGATAATGATAGTAATAATAAATAGTCTTGGCGAAGTTTAGAAAAATATATTTATTTACATAGAGATCTGTTATCAGTACTTGGAATCACTTTCCCCACCATAAACCTTATTCAGAATATATTTCTCTAAATGCTCAGTTCCATAATTATAATCCCTTTCTCCCACTTCTAATTGACCATGGTTAGGATCAGCAACATAATGCTGCACCTTCTCGGTATTATCCCCGTAGTCTTCATAATTCTGATACTGTTGAGTGTCTTCATCGTACTCCTCAACCCCTTCGTGATCCGCCCCCGCTTCCCCTTCACCTTCTCCCTCTGCTTCTGTGTAATCTTCCGATTCCTTGACCTCTTCAGAACGAGGCTCAGTTTGGAACCTCCCAAAATCTGTTAGAGCCTGAGCAATCTCTTTGGTTACAGGCGAATCATAGGTGTGGTATGAAGTGGTAGTGATGTCGTACGGATCTGTTTCCAGAACTTTGTAGCTTCCCTTAACCTCAACTTCGTCTCCAGGTGGAGCGTAGGGGTTTCTCCTCTGCACCTCGAAATGCTCGCTTCGAACTAACTTTTTCGTAGACTTATAACCGTCATCATCGAAGTTATGAGGGTCTATATCGAAACTCTCACTCTGTTCCTTCAAGTTCGCAACTTGCTCCGGTTTATAGCTGTACCATCCGTGGTCATGATGGGTTTTCTTCGGCGTATACAGGTGCTTGTGCTTATGGTCATGCTTGTGACCATGTTTGTGTTTGTGATCGTGCTTGTGACCATGCTTGTGACCGTGATTGTGGCCGTGTTTGTGACCATGCTTGTGCTTGTGTTGATGACCGTGTTTGTGGCCATGGTCGTGTTTATGTTTGTGGCTGTGATCGTGTTTGTGGATTACGATATGTTTTTTCTCATGGCCTCCGTGGTGAACAGGGACTTTCTTGTAAACCGTGTGGGTGTGCTTGTGGTTGTTGATCAAAGTAGGTACGTGGATCTTCACGTGGACACTGCAAATAAACGAAATGTATTATTTGATTGGTAGAGACATTTTCTGAATACGTGACTGATGGAATAAGGTTTTTTATGCTCAGAAATGTATTTAATGAGACAGATAAAATCATATATTTCTTATCAAGAGGGAAATAATCCTGTTATAATAACACAGAATTGCATGAATTTCTATATTAGATATGAAAGTAGCGTTCCATAAATATACATTGAGAGCGGTGTTGCATACATGTATAAAAATAGGGAAAGGGCCTATTTTGGCAAAACTAAGATTTGATATTTCGAAATGCAGTCCCGTACGAGTATATAGTAACACAATCAGGATTTGTGAAGTACGAATGTGGAATATCTCTACATCACTACACAGTATAACGTTGCTTTCCGCTGTCTTCAAAACTACGAAACGGATTTTGATGCAGGTTTTTTAATAGATACAGTGATTCAAGAGGAAGGTTTATACGTATATAATATGCATGATATAGGAGAGGAGGTGTCTAATGTGATGTTGTAAATAAACACATTTTTGTAAAGAGAAACGAAAATTTCTATGTTTTTAACCACTTTCATTTGTAACTAACATTACTGCAGTTTCGTCCTATATGGACATTCTCAAATTACTACAATAAATAATACAATAAAGAGTTTATTGTATTAGTTTGAGAATGTCCATATAGGACGAAACTGCAGTAACGTTAGTTACAAATAAAAGTGGTAAAAACACAAATTTTCATTTCTCTTTTCATTATGATCTCCTACCACGTAGTAATGGCTACATCCATCAATTTATTGAAACACATTTTTTGCTCTAATATTGCAAACGCTAGCTGAACCCTACGAGATAGATCAAAATAATGTACTACAGTATTGTACACCTTAAAGAGATCTACAAAAAAATCTGCGATGATATCATCATCAAAAACCATAATATGTCAATGACACTGCAAATTTGAGCATTTCTGGAAATTTCACTCTTTTCGCTGATGACACGACGATATTGTGGAACAACAAGAACTCAAATTATTTACACAATGTAAAATCTACTGATATGAAAAAAATCAAGGAGTGGTGTGATGTTAATTTGCTATTCTTCAATATCACTAAAACAAACATTTTATCATTCAGATGTGCTCTTGATGACCTGTTATTTGGTGATAATTTAGTGATCAATAACGAAACTCAATCTCACATTGACAATAAGTTCAAATTTATTGAACAAATCAAACAACTTGAAAGTAAAATTTGTTCTGCATGTTATGCAGTGAGAGTAACTTCAATAAATTTGGAAATCAAAACTGCTAGAACGGTGTATTACGTCCTCGTTGAATCCCACCTACATTATGGAATATCATTTTTGGGGAGTATGCAATTCATCAGCACTTCTGTCTGTATTGGTACTGCAGAAAAGGGGTATCAGGTATATGAGTAAGATTAAACTTTGTGATTCATGGAGACACAAAGTCGCTGAGCAAAAGATTTTAACGGTGATTGTTTTGTTCATTTTGGAAACGGTTTGCCTCATTTACAAAAATATGTCCCTATTTGAGGCTTCATGCCATTCTTATAGCACCCGTTCTAGCGCGTTGAAATTGCCAATTCCTTTAACAAATTTGGTCAGGAATTCAATTTATTACAGTAGGGTCAAGATGTTAAATAACTTGCCCTCAGGTATTAGACAGGCAAATTTGACCAAGAAAATGTTTAGAATAAAAGTAAAAACATTTCTGGCTGATAGACCCTATTATAATTTGCAAGAGTTCTATATTGATAAATTTACGTGACAAAATATGGATATTTGAATTTAGGTTATATGAGATTTTTGTTTATATTCTTGTTTGGATATAAATGTTTGATAGTCTGGTGTAATGGGTGTGTTTATTCATATCATATTATATATAAGTATATATGTTTATATACGTATTATATAAGTATTGATAATATTTTATAACAAATCTGCACACAACCCTGTTGATACAAAATTTTTACGTTGAACTATAGTGTATATATTATTATTATTATTATATCGCTTGTGTAGTGAATTCAATCGTGGTTTTACTCTTATGGTTAACCCACAATGACAATTTTTTATCCTCGAAAAATAATGGCTCATTTACGAAGCATTGTGCATTCAATATAGATCAGTATGGCCCTTCCCAATATGTAATTCAAATGAATATTTTCGAAAATATCACACAAAAAACATCAACGAGTGATGGAAATTCCTTTTTAAAAAGATTTATTTATTTACGAAATACAACTTTTAGCTCAAAAGAACGATGTTAACAGTGTGAATGCTAGTTACTGACTGACTTGAATAAAACAAATGAGCAAACAAGTAAATTCTGCAGAGTCAGGAGATGATGCTGAGTTCGCTTCTTCTCTGGTGGCGGCATGATATAATTCCTCCCTTCGCAGATTCAACTTCGGAGGGTTACTGAGGAAGTTGAACAGTTCGAAGTTCTATTGGCGCTTCCAAAGGTTCCTTGGACTTCGATCTGGTTCGTTGCACTCTTTGGTAGATGAAGTAAGCCATGGAGACTAGCAGAATACAGTATATGATGACAGTCCATGCACTGGGGGTAAATGGGATAAAGTCTGTTCTTGATAGAAGACGGTTTTCAATTATTCTCGACTTGATGTCGTGTAGCTCGTCTAATTCAATTTGGTCCAGATGAAGACTCAGGTTCAGTTTTGTTGCTGAAATTTGCTTGGGTATGTTTACTTCAGGAAATAAAATCGGCTTACTCTGCGTGGCTAAACGAATTTCATTGGAAATGACTTCTTGGAATGTCGTCAATTGGCAACCATTTGGGATCTCGATTAAGAATGAGCCAATCAGTTTGGTCATTTCTTCTTGTTGATGGCATTTCATTTTAATGGTTTCTTCATTTGGTAAGAGGCCAATCCATTGGTTGGATTCTTCGAGACGTTTGAACATTGATTGGGTTAGGTGGATATCTATTTGCTGGCAGCTGGATGGATCCTTGATGTCTATAAGCTGGATTTCACAAGGGTTGGTGTTTTTTGCTTCGAAGAGGTCAGCTTGTTCACAGATGTATAACTGTGGACGGATTTTCATGCAAGCGTCGCTCATGAATGCGTAGTACAATTCATTTTTCAGTAAATATTTATTTCGCGGTACTATTGCCTTAAACTGACCCCCTGTATAAATAGGAGTTGAATAAAGATGGTAAAGGTTCAGTTCAGAGGAATAGGTTATTGGCACATGGAGAATATAGGTTATCTTGTTGTTGAGTATGTAACAATCAATTTTAATTAATTTTTCAATCAAAGGTATATTTTCTAAACTAATTTCTATCGGTAATTGATTTTTCTTGAACTTAATTTCAAGAGACTCTAGTTCTCTTTTTAGTTCATTAGTTTTCATTACACTTGAGTGCATGATTCCAATTCTTGCAAAGGATATCGAGTTTTCGATGTCTTGAAGAATTGATATAATCATTTCGAACATATTGATTAATTGATTCATTATGTCTTTGATAAAATTTGAATTTTCTCTGTAAGCATGATTTTGAACTATTTTTGAAATTTGATTTATTTTTTCTGCCAACATTTCTTCGTTATGATTTATTTGCTGAACTGTTTTATTGAATTTATCAATCAAAGAGATTGCTAAAGTATTTTGTGTGTTTATATTATTTGTCAGTGCATTTTGATTTTGCTGCAGCTGTTTTATTAAATTTTCGTAACGTTCACCGTCATTTGCATCTAAGTTGCCGGTGACAGCTTTAAAAATTGACCCTAAGCCATTTATTAAACCTCTTTTGGTTCTGCTTGGATGTGGTAGTATTTCAATGAGCTTCTTTTCAGCATTTTCTTCTACAAATTTTAAAATTCTCAAATAGTTTGAGGTGTCTTTCAAATAATCTGCATTTTTTGAAATTAAATATTCTAGATTGTATGATTTAGTTTTCAATTTGTTAATTTCAGTTATTATCGGATTCAAATCATAATAATGAATAATCGAATGATAAAATTCTCGTACTTTTGCTGAGCCAAGTTTTACGGGAATCAAGCCGGGATTATTCTCAAGGTTTCGAAGTGTTATTGCTTCTTGGGTCGCGAGAACTCCGGGTAATCTGAAACGATAAACACATGTTTAGTTGTCGAAAGAGTAAACTCTTCGAAGTGGGCGTTTGACATTGTCCATGTGAATCTTTGCTTGATGTGCAGTAGATAAAATTTTTCTGTCTTTATTAACTGATGTAATTTTGCTGGGTTTAGCGAATTTATTAGCATTCTTTTTCCGTACGTGAGTTTTAACAAATATCTTCTGTTTTCGTTTAAATATTTCTGGGGAATCTCTATTTTTATTCAGTTTGGAAATTGTTTGTTGTTTCTTCGAAATAAGGTCGGAATTTATTTTTGAATAAAGTAGTTTCGCACGTTCTTTGTGTTGTTCGACGTAGTCATTCAGAAGTATTTGGTTTAGTTTCATGTCAAAAGGTTCGTTACTGGTTGTGTGTCCATTGATAACATCAATAGGTTTCAATTTAGTTACAGAATGAATGGAGTGATTGTAAGCTAGAATTGCATAAATCATTTTCATTTTTATTGGTGTTTTTGAAAATCCTTTTGTATTGAGAAGACGAAGATGCTCGGAAATGGTGGAATGAAATCTTTCAATGACTCCATTTGATTGAGGATGATTTGGAGAACAAAAGTGAACTTTAATCTTATGTAAAGCAAGTAGTTCCGTAACTACTGCATTTTTGAATTCAGTTCCGTTATCTAAAATTATTTGTTTAGGAATGCCATGGTGTGAAAAGAAGTTAATTAAATTATTCGCAACTTCAGTACCTGCGACAGCGTCGAGAAAGTATGCTTGTGCATATTTTGAGAAACTGTCAATTATTGTGAGAAATTTGGATTTTTCAAAGGTGAAAACATCTATGTGAACAATTTCAAAAGGACCTACCGCAGTGGGTGTGACATTCATCTGTGTTTTCACGGGGTTTCTATCATATTTACATCGTTGGCACAACTCGCATTCGTTAATAAATGTTTGAATCGAGTTTTTCATATACGGCCAGTAATATTTTTCTTTTATTCTTTGGAGTGTTTCATCGATGCCTCTGTGGTTTGATTTTCCTTCATGATAATTTCTGATTGTGTTTTCTATATCCCGTTTTTTCGTGACATCTAGAAGTTTCTTATTACATTTTTTGAATTTTAGTGAAGTACTTCTGAAATATTTTTGTAAGATCAATGAGAAAGGCTCATATAAATTAGGATCTTCGAAGAATAGGTGGTATTGATTATCTGGTACAATATATTCTTTAATAAATTTGATAGTTTCTTGTTCCAAATTATTTTTAGAAAGTTGAACATTAATTCTTTTCTTTTTCTCAAACAATATTGTGATCTTTGGTTTAGCTGGGGAGTGCAAAACTGATGAGATAACGATTTGGTTTTGACCATAATTAACAGCGTAATTTACTATTGGGATATTAACGATTGGGTTTTCGTCCGCGTTGGAATGAACAGTATGATTATCGGTTTGTTCGGTTTCTTGAGTATTTTCTAGGGTGGTTTCATTGTCTATCCTTGTACTGTTTTCGTGAGTTCGTTCGATTTCGTTGCTATTATTTAATAGGGGAATAGATAGTTCTTCGAATTGGTTTTCAGTGTTGGGTGCCTCTACGTTTACTACCATAGAGATGTTGTCATTGTCTTGTAAAGGTTGACCGATTTCTAAGATATCTAAAGACGGTTGGTAGTCTGGGGTATCTAGGTTAGTATTAATTGGATTTTGACGATTAAAAGAAACAGATGGGCCTGCTAGACGCTCGGACTCTTGGAGTATGTCATCTAGCTCTTCCCAAAAAGTTCTTGTTTCTTTGGTATGTACTTCAACACGTGACAAGGCGTCTGCGTTGGTATTGAGTTTGCCTTTTTTGTATATTATAGAGAAGTTAAACTCTTCTAGTTTGATTCTCCATCTCAGTAGTTTAGAGTTGGGATCCTTTAGTGAAAATAACCATTGTAGTGGTTTGTGGTCCGTTATGACATTAAATTTACGTCCATACAGGTACGGCCTGAAATATTTTGTGGCCCATACAATGGCTAATAACTCTTTTTCAATGGCGGAGTAATTTTGCTCGGAATCATTTAGGGTTCTTGAGGCGTATGCCACAGGTAAATCTTTACCTATAGTTCCTTGTGACAAGACGGCACCTAGGGCTACATTAGAGGCGTCAGTTGTCAAGTTAAAGGGTTTCGTGAAATCAGGGTATTGCAAAATGGGTTCGTTCATTAAGAGGTTTTTGCATGTTTCAAAACAGGAGATGAATTCATTGTTGTGTTCGATTTTAGCACCTTTTTTTAAGCATTTTGTGAAAGGTTTTGTGATTTTCGCGAAATTTTTAATGAAGCGACGGTAATATCCTAACAAACCAAGGAAACCTTTGATCTGTTTGGTAGTTTTGGGAAGGGGAAAATGTTTTATAGCTCTAATTTTGTCTGGGTTAGGTTTAACACCATCAGGAGTTATTATATGGCCTAAGTAGGCAACTTCCTTTCGTAGGAACTCAGATTTGTCAAGTTGTATCTTGAAATTAGCATCTCTGAGCCTTTGGAATACGCATCTGAGTCGTTCCAAGTGTTCTTGAAGAGAGGTGGAAAATACAATTATATCGTCAAGGTAGGCGAGACATTTTTCGTTTTGAATTCCTCGTAAAATATTATCTATTGCCCTCTCGAAGGTTGCTGGAGCATTCTTTAAACCAAATGGCATCCTGAGGAATTCGTAATGTCCATTTTCCGTGTTAAATGCCGTTTTTTCGATGTCTTTTTCTTCCATCTCGATCTGATGGAAACCGCTAGCCAGGTCTAATGTCGTGAAATATTGACATTTCCCAAGCTTGTCCAAGAGATCATGAATGTTTGGAAGGGGATATTTATCGTCAATCGTTTTCTCGTTGAGCTTCCGATAATCGATAACTACCCTCCACTTTTGTTGTCCTGAAGCGTCAGCCTTTTTGGGGACGACCCATATGGGTGACGACCATGGAGAATTACTTGGTCTAATGATTTTTGAATCAAGCATTTTTTTTTATTTGATTCTCGACTTCCTGTTTATGAATAAACGGGTATCGATAAGATTTCGAATATATAGGTATTTCGTCTGTCGTTCGTATGTGGTGTCTGATCTTGCTTGTGAAAGTCAAGGGAGTTCCTTCTTTATAGAATATATCAGAAAACTCTTCACAAATTTCAAGAATTTTTGATTTTTCTTCTTCGTTCATATGTTCGGTTCTTATCTTTGACAGGTCTAACTTTCGGTTGGTAGATATTTCAAAATTGTTTAAGTCAATATTTTGGATTTCATTCCTATCAAATTTTTCGACTGAGAAAGGTTTCGAAAAATCTAACGTTACTGGTTTAACTGTGTTATTTAAAATGGTTGTTAAAGCAAAACCGTTTTTTGCTGTACTGAGGCATTGTGGTATTTGACAATTATGAATTTTATAATGAGGTATTACAATTTCGCCATTAGGAATAGATGTTTTGATTTTTATCACTTGTTCTGATCTCGGCGCCACTGTGACTAAATTAAGTTCGTTACTAGTCTGATAAAATAAAAGTTTTATTTTTGTGTATGGTGTTATTAAATATCCTTTGTTGAAGTTAATACTAGCTTGTAAAATTTTAAGGTTGTCTAGGCCAATGAGACCGTCAAAAACGTTATGGAATTTAAATAAGAAAAATTTTAAACTCATTGGTTTTGGTAAATTGAATATTTGTGAGGAAGGAAGTTCCGCACTGTACTTGTGAGCAGATTTTTGAAAAACGGTAGATACTATAAATGGGTCATTTTTAATTGAATTTGGAAAATATTTATAGGCGATTTCGGGGTCAATGAATGATTTGGTTGAACCGGAATCAATCAAAAGTTTGAGGTTGTATTCTGGAAAAATTATGTATGATAATTCACTTGAATTTGAGGAATTGAAAGAAATTATTTGTGGATTCGTATTGACATTTTCCGAGGCACTTAATGAAAATTTATGTTTTCATTTTCTGGTGCTTCAATGTCTTCGGAAATAAAATGTTCATTATATGATTCAGCTTGATTATCAATGGCAATATTTTGAGCAGTATCAAAATATTCATCGGATTCAAAAGATTGGTCGGGTTCATTGATTTCGTCCGTTTCTGTATTAAATAGTTCTTCACTAATCCAATTTCTTGGAGGCTGTGGTCTCCTATTTGCAAAAGACGTGGATGGCTGTGCATTAGTATTTCTTGTGGAAACACTCATTTGTGTTGGTTGAAAACGAGTATTTCGTGTTGATAAACTCATAGGGGAAGGTCTCGGTTGCGGTTTGTTTTGAGGTTTGAAAACATTTCGAGGCGGTTGTTTGAAAACCTGTGCATTTGTTGGAAAATGCTGTGGTTGAGGTCTAGACCTTTGTTGAATATTAATAGGCTGGGAAGGAAAGTTATTTTGTCTTTGGAAAAAGTTATTTGAAGTGTTAGAATTGAATGAATGGTTTTGATTGTGCAAATTTGAGGTATTATTACTATTTGGGATATTTCCTGATCTTTGTTGTATTGGTCTTTGATTTACAACAGATTTTGCAACATTTCTATTTGAAAAATTTTGAAAATAGTGAACATTTTCCTCTTGTATTACATATTGTAGTGCTTCACTAAGTGAATTGGGTTTCATACATCTCAGTGTGGTGCTTAAGGGTTCTTTGAGTCCGGATAAAAATGTTTTTAGTGCTAAATTTTGATAAAGTTCTCTTTTTAAAGTTTTGGCAACATCTGTTGTTTCATGAACATTTACGTAGCTACAGAGCAAATTCAAAATATTCAAGCACCTATCATAAAATGATTGAGCGTTTTCGTTATGAGATTGTCTGAGCATAACAAGGTCTCTATTTAAACAAACCTCGTCTCTTTGATCTGAGAAATTTCTAGTTAATATTGTTTTCAAGTCTTGCCAATTTTTGGCTCCTTGAATGTTTACTATAGTCTTTGCATTTCCTTTTAATTTGGAAATGATTGAGTTCAGCAGATAAATGTTTTGAAAATTATCTACATTGATATTATCGTAAAAGTTTGTGATAAGTGATTCACTAATTGATAAAAATCTGTTAAGGTCATTGGGGTTGCCATCAAATTCTGGCAAGCAACTTAATATTCTGCTTTAAATTGAGCCATATTTATATCAGGGAGTTGATTTGGCAAAATATTGAGAAGAGGTGGTCTCAGGATTGTGTTTTGTGTAGGAGTAGGGTTTGAAAATCTTTGTGAGTCAGTTGAAGGAGTATTTATATCCAAATTTTCTAATGCATTCAACAGTTGATTGAGCGACATTAAAATTGTACTTACAGCAATATGAGTACGACTTTGAGCATGGTATTCATTTACTTATCCACTATAAGGGGTTGTGTCTGGATCGGCTATTCTGTCTTCTCCAGGCAGTGCTCCTTGCAGAATTGGGCTATGTTGGTCCCAAAACTCGATGAAAGGCTGTTGACAATGGGTACGGGTCTCCAATAGACTGGGTTTTCTGAAGTTTGAGAAGCCACTCCGTAATCCAAGTCCACAAACTAATCACTAAAATTCAATTTCGAGTTCGATAATCAGTCAATCGTTAACACGAAAACTGCGCGATCGATTCGTCACAATTCTGATTATCCTACCGACTGCGCCAAAAACATAAACGAGTGATGGAAATTCCTTTTTAAAAAGATTTATTTATTTACGAAATACAACTTTCAGCTCAAAAGAACGATGTTAACAGTGTGAATGCTAGTTACTGACTGACTTGAATAAAACAAATGAGCAAACAAGTAAATTCTGCAGAGTCAGGAGATGATGCTGAGTTCGCTTCTTCTCTGGTGGCGGCATGATATAATTCACATTTAAAATACAGGGACACAGCGGTTGCGGCGATACCGGCCTGGGACCGGCGGCGCGTGCCTATTAATAACGCGTCGTAGGCTGCGCTTCGCCCTATAACACTTTATGATTAGCAGCCATCGCACGCGTTTATATGTTATTTAGTATCAGCATTGCACCCGTGCGGAGCCAGGGCGGTTCCCTAGTATCCTAAAATCCATTTCCTTGAGCAGCTAAGTAATATTTAATTTTTAGGTGGCTGTTCCATAGGCGTACATAATTGAGTCAGTCAAAGATTGAAAAATGTAGTATTTATTTTTATGAACATTCACTGTTTTGTTATATAATTTGATATAACAAATCTTAAAAGAATGTTTGGAGTTGTATGTGAACAAGATAAATTCCAAAAATATAGAACACTGCTTCAATTAGGTACTTCATTACGTGGAGAATGTATATCAATGATAAATTCCTTGCGTCTTAAGCAGTGTTTCATTGTTAATATCTTCATTCGGGATTGATGACCGTCATAGTTTGGAACTGAATCCTTAACGTTTCGCCAGCACAAGTGGCTGGCTCAGATTAGATTAGATTGTCGGGGAGCTAGCCCATGGCCTGATTCACTGCGACTTTTTCAGATCTATTGTGATGTTCCCTGGTTGTTAGAGCTCATTGTCTAGCTTGATCTCTTTGATGAGACTCTATAGCCTTGACACTGACCCCTTCTGGCAACCTCTGGTTTTTCTTCCCCGCATTTTGCAAGTCTCAACCTTGATATCTCTTCGCATTCACAGAGCACATGCGGTGTGGTTTCTTCCTCTTCTTGACAAAACCTGTATTGGGATTTTTTCTGTCTGAGCCATGTTGTTCATATTTTTCCTGAGCCGGCTATGCCTCGTTAGTAGACCCACCACTACCCTTACAACTTTACGATTGTAGTTTAGCAGGTCTTCCGTGAATCTGGGCGATGGTTTCTTCATGAACTGTTTCGCCTGCCTCATTCCTGGGAGCCTATTCCACCAATCTATCGATTTAGCTTGCATCCATGAGTTTATGATGTCGTTATACATGCTTTCGCTACCTCGCAGAATGGTTCTGGTCCAATTATAGGCTTTGATGCGCCTTCACGAGCTAGAACATCGTCCGCATCACTGCCCTTGCGACTCTCATGTCCGACTACCCAAGCTAGAGTGACCCTAGTTTGGGTACTTAGCTCCTTGAGTGTGCTCAGACAGCTTGCCACCAGTCTTGAGGAGACTTGAAATGAGCTGAGCGCTTAAATTGCCGCCTGGCCACAGTATACTATATACAGTAATCCCACTTCGGGTGATTTTTGGTTTGAATTTTCTACACGCAGACCCAGGAGTTGCAGTCTCAGGTCTGCGCAAACGACGAGTTCAAGATAGGCACGCAACCCTTCCATAGTTGTCGAATTTCTTGGGTTTCACCCAACCTACTGAAAAATTTGTTTGTTGAACACTACACAATTACTTTTTCACTTCTTCAAGTCCTAAATAGTACTACATAATTCGAATAGAATAGGCTCTACAGATTCTCAAATCTCGAGTGATGAATTCAATTAGGAATATTTTTAATAATTGGCCCTTAATATAATCGAATCGGCAAACTCGTCCGCCATCTTGAATTCCCAAATCAATGAATTAATATGCTATATTTGGCCCCAAAAATTACTACAAAGAAATTTCGCATGGATTCGTAACATAGTTCATGAATAACAAAACTCATTCTTCATTATTCACCGAAAGTCATTTTTTGTGGAGGAAAAAATCAGTTTTTTTATCGAACTTTTTTGGATAATTGTTACCTTCCACAATCTGAAAAATTGTATTTATAAAATACCTTGTTCTTGTGGTAAAAGTTACATTGGTGAAACCTCAAGACCATTGAAAGTGCGTGAGAATGAACATCGAGATTATATAAAAAATAGACAATTGACAGGATCAAAATTATCAGAACACATTTTAAAATCAGACGGTGGAATGGTGGAATGGAATAGGACAATAAAGATTACTAATGAGCCTCATTCTAAGAGACGTAAGCTCCTTAGAAATAGACCGTACTTGGCTACCCATCTTGAAGAAAATTTTGGATAGTGGCGAAATGGCAACAAACTGATATCGGAGAGTACCTTGTATTACATCGAATGTTTCAGTTGTCAATCAACAACATTGATATAATTTCATATTTCAAAACTTCTTTGACATCTGTCGAAGAAGTAAAGAAATAAGCTATCAAAAAAGGAATAACTGCGAATATATTCAAATTTTTTATCCATTTCTGAAGACGGAGGCAGATTTTGGCCTCCGAAACGTAAAAGATAAGTATTATTTCCTAATAATTTTTTTGATAGGCAAAATTGTTAAATACGACAAGTTACTGATAAATAGAATATTTTTCTTTGTGAAAAATACTTTGATTTTTACGCAGTAACTTATCGGGGTCCACTAAAAAGTTTGCCCTTCTACACTTGTATAAAGTTCTCCATTATAATTTTTATATTTTTCAGATTGTGGAAGGTAACAATTACCCAAAAAAGGTCGATAAAAAAACTCATTCTTCATCTTTTTTTTCATGTTGAAATGAAAATATATTTTGTCACATCCGAATATGAACATCTGCCGATCCCATGAATGTTTAAAATCTACTTGAAGCATATTTAATCATTGTCCAAATGATCTGGGTTACTTGAATATTACACAAATGCAAAATTATGATTAGTACAATTTTCTCAGGTTCCCAACATGGTTTTTTTTCATTAACTGTATTTTTTTGCGCAGTTTATATGAATAATTGTTATGTTGAGCAGTGTTTAGACGCTTTGGTTGAGATTGTAGTAGGGAGAAATGTCATTAGTGTCATCAAAAAGCCCGACGCTAAGTGGGACTACTGTATATGAGTATACTGTGGCCTGGCTGTCCAGGAAAGTGACAATGGTTTTATTTGTGACTTTCTGCCTGTTTGTTTCCCCTAAACAGTGTTCTAATTTAGTCAGTCAAAGAGTGAAAAATGTATTTATTTTGAACATTCCCTGTTTTGTTATATAATTTGATGTAACAAATTCAAAGAGACTTCTTGGAGTTGTATGTGAACACGATGAATTCAAAAAATATGGAACACTGCTTCAATTAGGTACTTTATTACCTGAAGAATATACATTGATGATAAATTCTTTGCGTCTTAAGCAGTGTTTCAGTGTTACTATTTTCATCCGGGTTTGAAGGCCGTCGTAGTTTGGAACTGCATCCTACGTTCAGCTTGGCTGGCTTCTTCAGAGGTTTATTCATATTGATGATTCACCGATGACTAGTCATTGGTTGTACAACAAAACATCGATGCAGTGCGTGAACTGATAATGCAAGATCGTCATGTTACATATTGTGAGATAGAGGCATCCTTGCATGAATACTCAGTTGTGAAAAAAGGTTCTCGTTTGATGCCCCATAATTTATCAATACATACTTAGCATTGTACTTTGTCAACAGAACGGCAACGTCCATCCACACGTTTCACCGTCCGAAAATTGAATGAATTGAGCGTCGAAGTTCTGCCTCACCCACCGTACTCCCCAGACCTTTCGCCAAGCGACTACCGTCTTTTCAAGCACTTCGATAAGTTTCTCACCGGTAGAACCTTCGCCAATCAGGACCAGACAATAACGGCCTTCGTTGACTTCATCGAATCCCGAGTACACAATTTTTATGTTGACGGAATAAATCGACTTGTGTTACGTTGACAAAAGTGCACTGACTCGAATAGCGCCTATTTCGATTTTATTGAACGAGTATTCTTTGAAATGTTACAGTTGAACTAGACTCATTCAATTCAATTCAATTCAATTTATTTGGAATATGTTAATATACAATTTATTAATATTATGGTTAGGACCACTTGGAGTTTGAGGAAAGCAGCCTAAGCGCCGGTGGCTTGTAATGTGCTTCCGTCAGGCACAAAAGTAATAAAAGATTAAATAACTGTTGCAGTTGAATTAGTGAATAGACAGAGGAAGCTGGTATATTTTATGAGAATAAGTACCTATAATTATCTATACATCTAGGTTTACATAATATCAGAAGGTACACATACACTGAAAGACACATTGGAAGATTAGAAAATGTACTCAGTGATATTTCTGGGTTATTGGGTATGTTTGAATAAACTCCTTATAAACAGTATTATTTACAATTATGAATTCTTTTGTATTTTTTTATACTTATATACAGTTTTGGAGCGAAATAGTAGCCTGAACGTTGGGTATGACTTTTTTTGTAAAGGGGTATATCAATGGAAAAATTATGTACATTTCTGGTGTACTTTGTATTTGCCTTAGAAAAATTGATATAGTTTGAGTATATCCATATAAGGCACTGGTGGGCATACAAACTTTTTATACCAAGCAGATTAGTTTCAGAATAGAGTTTTTCAACATTAAGTATTTTCAAAACTGTATTCTGGAGCACCTGTACAATATTTGGCACATTCTCAAACATTCCACCCCACACTGTGATACAATATCGTATAACTGACTCAACAAGAGATTTGTAAACAATAATTAAGATTTTGTTTGTGAGTATATCCCTGAGTTCATACATATTATAGCTAAGATGTCTAAGTCTTTTTACTATATATTGTAAACTAAAACCTTACAAAACTTTTGAAACAACTTAATATAACTTTACAAAAAAATATAACCACAGATGAAACAGTAACAAAAAAAAAATTGTATACTAATTAATAAACGTAATACTTTGTGTATTAATTATGTGCAACTGAAGATGATTTATCAATTATATACGCTATTGTTATAATTAATTTATATATCTATGAGTGTTTTATTGTACAAATACCAACTACACGTATACTTTTTTAATCTACTGATGAAAACATCTCTTAAGGTGATCCCACCTGTTGCATGGAATGAGTTCCATACCACAGTCTTGCAAATAAAGAGTTTACAATAATGTCATTACATTAAATGTTTCTTCATTATATGTCCTATTTGACATGTATACAAAATTGTAAAAGTGACAAATAGTCATACATTTCACGTTATGTTTTGTATGAGAATTCAATCATTTGAAAAGCGTATAAGTACTGTCATCGATAACAGTACTTATACGCTCATTTGATTCAATCCCAGCCATAGGAAACTTGTTTGAATTGAAAGGGGTATATTTTCAAAAAATACAAAAAATTGCTTCGATTGAAAAATGTTTGAATTAATTTCTGAGAGTTATCAAAACAATTGGAAAAATGCTCTGAAGGCGAATTCAAGATTCCATTTACATTTTCAATCGAGTACGATTCATTTCGACATAAGTTTTCCTAATTTTTCTCGTGATTCTTTAGTGATGATCTTCTTCTTGTGTGATCGCAAATTTCGACTGTTGCATATGCGTTGTAGCAGTCCTGATACATTGATGATGTTCGTTTTCCAAATTTTAACATTTTTTTGCGAATGCACGTCTTCATCGGCAGCATGAGGTTGCATATCTTAACCCTTTATCGGGCGACTCCCTGAATATTTTTATGTTGTTTGATGGTCAACGTAACCATATGGTCACGTCAATTTCAAGACCCTCCCAAATCATATCCATGCCGTTTGACGTGTCGCGGGCTACGTTACCATATAGTTACGTTGTTTTTGTGGAGGGAAAAGAGCGGGTTGGTTTTCGCGCCAATCGAAATGTGTGTTTTTACGAGGTTATGCCTGTTGGTAGCGCTGCAGCGTTAGAGGTTATGTGTGACAGTCGTATAAAAGTTACAATTCCTACTGAAACCATAGTAATTTTATGTCTGTAATGTCACTGCTGTTTTGTGAAAGAATCAGGTAATATGTTGTTTATTTGTTTCCGATCCAATTTACACGAATATAGAAGCAATGTTGACTTTGAAATATGCGTATCCATATGGTTACATTGCCCATACTAAGAAAGTGTTTCATCTAGGTTTCGAAATATATATTCATGAAAAATCTTGGAACAATTTCCTCATGTTCATTTTATGGGAGGAAGAAATTCAAACTTTCACCTTTGCCTAATATTTCCGATGGTTCTGGAAATTCCGATGATGAGGCAAATTGAAAACAAAATTAGACAAACAGTAACTGCAACTTCAGGAAGTGATAGTTCCGACGACGAGGAAAATCTAACATTGTTCCAAATTCAAACCAAAATGAAGCAAGTTATGGATCTCACTTCAGGTAACCATCATAATATAAGGAAGTGGGGAGTTGATAATAGATTTTTTTTCAGCATATAATGAATCAGATGAGGGAGATATATCTGGACTTGAACAAAATTTCGACGAAGAGGACGCAGAGATAGAGGAACCAACAGCAAAAAAAAGGAGAAGAAAAAAAAGAACCAACTTTCAGCTGGACAAAGGAAGTTTAATGTGAAATGATCAACACATATTTCGTTCCGGATACAAATGAAGAGATACCAGCTCCAATCGAGTATTTCACCAAACTCTTCTCTTTTGACATAATGAATGATATAATCGACCAGACTAACCTGTATAGTACACAACTAACTGGTAAATCCATAGACACCAATGCCAAGGAAATAACCGATTTTTTATCCATACTATTGTTGATGGGAATAATAGATCTTCCGTCTTTCGAAGACTATTGGGCAAATCACACCCGAATTGAGCAGATAGCAAGTTTGATGTCAGCCAAACGTTTCAAGAAATTGAGACGTAATATTCACTTCAACAATAATGAAAATCTATCTGGTAACACAACGAACAGGTATTTCAAAATCCGCCCTTTAATTCGAAAATTCCACACTGAAAATCAGTACTCTGTAGACGAGACGATAGTCGCTTATAAGGGTACTCGTGCGGGATATCTCCGTTAGTATATATAAAATAAACCCCATAAATGGGGGTATAAATTTTTTGTTATTGCTGGTGTAAGAGGATATATATTAGATTTTATTCCCTACCAAGGTTCGAGTACCTTTGATGTTTTGAAGGGAACTACGAATGAAATTACTGTGAACGAGTTTGACTTGGGTTTTGGAGCTGCAACTGTAATTGCTTTAGCAAAAAAATTGCATGATCCAAGCAAATCGGCTCTATATTTTGATAACTATTTCGCTACGCTGCCACTCTTCTTGTATCTCAAGGATGAAATGAAAATAAATAGCCTGGGAACACTACGAGCCAATAGAATTGCTGGTTGCCTGATAGAAATTGACAAAGTTCTACAGAAACAAGGGATAAAGACAAAGGCATTATTGTAGTGAAATGAGCCCGCATAGACACTGTGAAGATAGACAATGAAAATACGAGGACAAAAACAGATATCAAGTGTCCAGCAATCGTCAAATAATATAATAAACATATGGGTGGTGTTGATGCAGCTAATGCTCTCATGGGTCTTTATAGAACACCTCACAAAGTAAAAAGATGGTATTTTCCTATATTTGCATATCTTTTAGATGTGGATTGTGCAGCTTTGAACCAAAAATATATACCTCTCAAACGGTTTAGGTTGGAGGTTGCGATGGGTTTGTCTCGTTGCGGAAAGGAAGCCAGAAGAGGTCGACCCAGCTTTGACATTGGGGTACCAATTATACATCGTCTGGTTTCTGACAGACCGGATTCTGCGTCAAGGACTGATTCATATGCTCATTGGCCAATACACACAAGCAAGGAGAGATGCAGGCCCTGTGTAAACGGTACAAGCCGCCTGAAGTGCGAAAAATGTGATTCAAGATTATGTCTAACTGGCATGAAGAACTGTTTTAAAATATTTCATACAAAAAAATAAAATTATTATATGTTAAAATGTGTGAAAAATAAATTATATGAATATGTATTTCAATCTACTGAAAATCTTAAGCTATCAGAAATGTATACATAATGAATTAGATACGTTTGAGGAGCAATGCCAATTTAGTGGTCATTGTAACCATATGGTTACAACCTTCAGTCGGATAACTACTATCAATATGGATATACTGACACTTTCAAGGAAGTCAGTGAGTTATTTTGAATCATTTTCTGCGATTTGAACATTTTAATAAGCTTCTCTACTGTCTTGCCCATTAAGGGATTAAAAAAATATTGTAACCATATGGTGTCAAAAACCGATAAAGGGTTAATGAGGATCTAGAAGACATCGGTTTTCTTCAAAAAGATAAATGTCTCCGAACCGGATATAATAATGTCAGAACAGACAATTTCGCTTTCTGCTTCGATAAGTTCGTTGGGGGTTCAAATGGACACCAATATGTCTTGGCACAATCATGACGCTGGAAAAGCATCAGAAGCTCAGAACACTGATTCGAACCAGAAAACTGTACACACCCCAGCAAATTTTGATGTTTCATGAAGCTCAGATCAGACCTTCTTTGGAGTATGCTTAGGAGCTCCGCCCTTAAGCATACCCTGAAGCTGCTGAATTCCATCCAGAAAAGAGCCATCCACCTGACTGTAGACGCGAATATCATTTGCAACATTGATAGTGTGGAACATCGAAGAAAGATTGGGATTTGTGTCTCTTCTATAGATACTTTCACGGGAAGTGTTCAAGTGACTTGGCACATTTGATTCCTCCAAGAGCGGTACATATGAAAAATACGCGACGGACTGAGGCTGCTCATCGTTTTGAGGTTCAACTCAGTACCCCTCGAATTTCACTGTTTAAGAACTCTTTCATTTGGAGAACTACGTTTAGGTGGAATAAACTTCCTGAGAAAGTTTTTCAAAATAGATTTAATCTGCAGCGATTCAAATCCAATGTGAATCTCTACTTTCACACAGGCACCGCTCTTAGAGAGCGCCTTAAGGATTTTCCTGTAGTGCTTGTGTTTTGTCCATAAAAAAAGGTAAACTGTGGAATTTCAAAATATCAAAAATAGTTCCAGAAACATTTTTGAATATTTAAATCCACATTAAACGGCGGGGTTTGAATTCCTCAACTTTTGAATGTTGAATTGCTCAAGACCAACGTCGGCGATACACCCAGTAGGTTAAGGTTTTCCTTGACTGTTCCATTTTTTTTTTTCTTCATCGACTGTTGAATCTCTTCCAGGGTTTTTCCCTTCGTCTCAGGTATCAAATAAAAGGAAAATACAAAGGAGACCGAATTGATACAGAAGAAAAACAATAAGGGAGCATACAGGCCAAATGCGGAACTCATGGTGTAGAAAATATAATTTCCAGAAAACATTGATGCAGCAGATATCATCATCATCATGGTCAGACCTTTTGCTTTGATACTAGTGGAGAACAGTTCGCCCAACAACAATGTAGGGACAACCGCAATTCCAAACGAAGAAAAAATTATATAGAGAAGAAGCCCAACTAGCGGGAACCATTTAATACTGTTAACGTCCACACCGGTAACTTCTTTGTCCAAGTAAAAATAAAGAGACTCCAAGAACAGAACTATGGCACACGCCCCCACAGAAGCCATGAAAGATAATCTCCTGCCAAGCCTATCAACAGTTAGACTTGCGCAGAAGTTGAAAAATACACATAAACTCATGAATATGATAGATGATACTTGTGGAGACACACCAGAATTTCCAGATTTCTCAAAAATATACTGCGTGAAGTTGAAGAACACCATGAACCCACCAAGAACTTGGGAAACCCTCAGATACGTACAGCTAATCAGGGCTCTTCTATTGCTATGAACTGTGAAAAGGTCTGTCCAGGTTCCTGATTCCGACATTTGTCTTCTCACGAGGGCTTTAAGAGTAACAAAATGTCTGTCCACATTCTTCTTCCCCGAAAGAGTTCTCAAGGACACCTTCGCATCTTCATATCTGTGTTTCATCAAATAGTAATAAGGCGATTCAGGCATGAACAGAAACGAGAAGAAGAATATAATCGGTAACGTTACGCAAATGTACGAACTTTCTTTGACGCTTACGTAACTTCCTAAGACCGTCATCAACAAACTTCCAAAAAAAATTGAAAAAGTTAATGTATTACCAAATGTACCTCTCACTTTGGGGGTAGATATTTCCCCAATGTACATAGGCATTGCAAGGTATATCATACATTCTGACATCCCTATCAAACATCTCGCTAGGTAAAACAGGTAAACTTTGTTAGTTGAAGCGTTCAGAATCCAAGCTAGTGCATGAGGAAATGCTGTCAGCAGCAAGACCTTCTTTCTTCCGATGGCATCGCATAATATGGAGGCAAATGGTGAGAAGATTACTGAAGCGATTGGATTAATCATTGGCAGGTATGAGGCTTCATTTTCACTTATGTTGTAGTTTTCTTTATCTTTGGAAAGTTTTAGTAAATATGGAGACGGCCAGGCTTGAAAAATTCCAACTGTTAGAGATGTCAGAGAACCTGAAAAAATTAAGTTTATCTGTTGTAGTGTTGTACTGAGAAAAAAGTAAACTTAAACAATTTTCCACGACTCGACCAAAAGTTTTTATCAAAGATTTTAGAATGTCACAAAAGTGAAGCATATTTTCGATATCCAGAATAATCTATTTTTAGATAGAGAATATTAGTATTTTCAGCTCAGTAGTGAAGACAAGATATTTCAACGAGTACAAAATTGTTAGGAATTTATATAGATGATAAACTGAATTATGAGGTATATATTGACTATTTTGCAAAAAAAAAACTAGCAAATAAGTGTTATGCAATTCGAGTGGTGAGAAGTCACTTGAAAATCGATGTACTGAAAACGGCATATTATGTGACTGTTTATTCTCTGCTGCAATATGGAATATTAGTATGGGGAGGGAGTAAACAACTGGAACATATTTTCATAATATAGAAACGTACATTGAAAACAATGTTCAATATGAATTACACAGACAATTGTCGTGGTACCTTCAAGGGTTACTGAATATGCTATATATATTTATGTTTGTGTACTTTTTGTAAACGAGAACAAATCGAATTTTGAAGATGACAAATATAGACATGAGTATTCCTTCCGACGACAGAAATCCAATTATATTGTTCCTATACATTTATTGAAAAACACAGAGCATGGGCCGCATTAAATTCTACAACCATTTACCCTTGAGTATCAAAGAAGATCGGACACTACAAATTTTTAAAAAACGTGTTTTCGATCTGTTGTGTGACATTGAACTATATCTAATATATAAAAATGGATGTTGGTTGGTTGGTTGGTTGGTTGGTTGGTAAGTGATATACTTCTACATCGCTCAACCGATCGTGATAAAACTTGCCATGTATATGTAATTTTTCATAGAGAAGGTTTTTGGGCTATCAATTTTTTTCTGTAACTCGCCACTAGATGGCGCTGTAGAACAATTTTTTGAAAGCACGCCCAAGTTCGTTGATTCTGATTCTGTCAAAACATTGGAACAGCAGCGATACAGAATATAGTACTAGTTCATTATAAGAATTCATGGACAAATGACTATTTTCAGTCTGTATAAAATTTAAGCTTCCTAGTAACTTGAATATTACATATTACATTCTACTCATCAATCTTTTTCTGTGATATTCACTTATTTGTTTCTGTAATTTTCATATACTCATTGTATTTACTTATACCAAGTGCTTTTATTTATTAAGTCATATTTGTAATGCTAATGTAATCATTTTTATGACTTGAGTTTTATCAATTGTTTAAATTGAAAGCTTTATCAAATCTATCTATCTATCTATCTATCTAGACATCTATCTATTAGTGGTTGTTTTTGAAATATTTGCCAACATCCATATAAGATTGCCAAATTTAATTTTTTTTTGTCTTTTTCCCCTCCATTTCGAATGATTCAGAAAAAGGCGGAGGAACCTTCAATACTGTTTCATATTTGGTATAATCTGACATAAAACAAATTTGCGATGCGACGTTTCGTCTATTCGATTTCATTATCAATTTCATTTTTCAAATACGGACAGTTTTATAGATTTTTGCAGCCACTGTAATAACAAATTCAGTAGGTATTACAATACATGTGTTTTCGAAGAAGCATCATCAATATTTCTATAGTCTTAAAAAGGTAGAAACTAAAATATCTTAGAACACAAAATACATAAACTCCACACATATTTTGAAAATTTGCAAGTAGGCGTGAACGCCCATACAATCCAGAGAATCTTTCTTCTTTTCTTTTTTTTCCAAGAAGTGAAAAAAAAATCAGGTTTTTAGTTTAAAAATGATCAGGGTTCTTATGTATATTTAAAACTTGTACAAATTAGTAAATTAACTAAAGTATATCTAATAAAATAATCACGGGAAAAATTGTTTTCCATGGATTTTCGTTCATTCAAGTGTCTAGAACATATGTGACTTTTTTTCTTAATAATGATATGTAATGGGTTAAAATAATTTTTATTGTTCAAAGGTCCGTATCAGTCAGCACATGCAGGACGCGCTTCGCCAGCTTTTAGCGCTATTTTCGCCTCCAAATTAAAATTATAAATATTGGTGGTAGAGTTCCGTGAGAACTCCCTTTTCTTTAAGGATCCTTTTTCAAAATCCGGACATCTTTAATGTTTTTCGAGATATTTGCAAAAAACCAATACCCCTTTTTTTAACTAAATTATTTATAACTTTTGCAATTTTTTCAAACCCCGCTCGAAATTTTTCAAAAAGTTGCTAGAGGTTATTCCGAATTAAATGAGCCCTGGATCACAATTTTCGGTGAAGTTCCAAAAAAAAGGATCTTGTGACCCAGCCTATTAGTTTTTATTTTTACAGATTGTGAAAGATTATAAACCCAAAAAAGGAGTATAAAATAGGGTGGTTGTAATCCAGGCAACATTCTATCAAAGTTGGTTGGAAGTAATCCGCATTTACAGTACTTTCACTAATTCTAATCTCATTTGCAGGTGTTTGCACTTATACTGATGGAGGATGGACAGCAAAGAAACGTCGCAACGTTGAGAGAAAGTACTTTTGGTCAGATGTGGAAAACGTTTTTTCAATAGATTAATTTTTCGCTAAAGATTACAAATATACATGATGAATAAATTGAAAGGAGTTTGTTTTCAGGAGCGATTAATTTTTAGGAAAGAAAAGTCTTAGCTTTCTAGTTCTCCATCTGCAAAAAAAAAATCTTCCGAAAAAATTTATTTCGAAATAAACTTCATACAAAAATGAGTACTTCATGCAAAGAAGTAACTTTCAGGCACAAACTGAAAGAAAAAGTCCTTTCATATAATGCATTTCTTTAATGTCGTCCCTTTTTTTATATTTTGAACGAGTCAACTTGAAAAATTGAAATTTTAGATAATTAAATTAATGCATGAATACTTCATTTTGAAATGAAACTGACCGATGAAACTTTCAAGATGGCGACTGGGTGCCATCGGGGGAAAAATTGAATGGAAAGGGGGGTCTTGTTACACATCTTTTTGAAGCTCCTAACAAATGCTTCACAACCCTAGAATATAATGTCAATATCTTCCTGAATACATTGACATTTAACTATATACATAATATGAGGTCAGTTCAGAAGATGCTCGAAATGGTTCCCTTGAACTTCTTGACATATGAACAGCGTATCCGATATTTCACGCCGAACATTTTCGAATGTCAGTATCTCTACAAATATTTATTCTTCTCTGCCGTATATCCAATATTGAAGCCTGTTTAGTTTCATACACCTTTAGCTTCAAATAGCCCCATAAAAAAAGTCCAAAGGTGTCAAATCTGGCGAGCGGGATGGCCATTCTGTAGGACCTCGACGGCCAATCAATGACCGGGAAAAGTACTATCCAAATAGTTTCTTACTTGTCTGGAGTAACGTGGTGGTGCTCGATCTTGTTGGAATACGATATCTATACAGTTTCTCTGTTAAATTTTGATCAATAAATAGAGGTCCTACAGTATGGTTTCCCAATATTCTTGCCCAAACGTTAATTTTATCTGGATATTGGGTATGTGTTTCCCGGAAAACGTGAATGTTAGTGTAACTCCAATAACAGCAATTTTGTATGTGAACTTGCCGTTTAAAAAAATGTAGATTCGTCACTAAAACAAATATTGTGGAGATAGGTAGGATGGCTTACATTGGTTTCCGTCATGATTTCATAGAATTCTGCCCTTCGATCAGGGCCATCTTCAGTTAATTAATTGGTGTACCATTCAAAAGTCTCCACAGAGTTTAAGCAGACACCTCACAAACATTCGCGACGGAATAAGTAGACTGTTCAGGATTTACTACCATCTCACCAATTACACAACACAACAAAGTTTTTGTTTCGGGGTTGAAATTAGATGATTTTAATGTATTTCCACGTGTTAAAACCGAAAGTGACCATAAAAATTATATATTAGCTCTTGTTTTCAAGATATAGTATCATTATATTATATATATATGTATATTGAGTTTTCAACAAATGAAATATTTCATCACCAACAGTTGGTACACATGTTTGTTTACATAACACCCCTCTCATCAGCTGTTCTTAAGTAGTAAACATAACCTATGTGAGTTTGTCAATTGTACGTACGTGGTTGCTATTGAAATTATCGTGTGAAGTTGATTTTTAAATTAATTTAAGTGCTGATCTGAAATGCCTCGAAAGTGTGTGAATTCTGTCGATAGCTTTTGCTATATATGTGGTGAAATAGCATTTAAGGCTCAGAAACGTAAAATGACACCTATCGTTAAGACAGCCTATGAACATTATTTTGGTGTGAAAGTTGGGGACCAAGATAAATCATGGGCTCCTCATATATGTTGTAATTCTTGTTCCGTCATATTGCGAGAGTGGCTGAAAAATAAAAACCGGGCAATGGCTTTTGCAGTACCTATGGTTTGGCGTTAGCCTACCAATCATACAGACGACTGTTATTTCTGCTTAACTCCTCCCATTAAGCAAGGTTTATCTATGAAGAAAAGAGGAACGGTTAAATACCCTAATCTCCCATCTGCTCTTCGGCCTGTACCACACTCAGACAATTTGCCAGTCCCTTCTCCACCCCAAAACTATGAAATTTTAGAGGAAGGTGATGAAGACTGTTTAGAAGGAGCAACCCATCCTTCTACATCCTATGACCCTGATTTTGAGGTAAGATAGGTCTAGTGATCCGCACAGAATTAGTCAAGCAGAGTTGAGTGACTTTATAAGAGATCTTCGCTTGTCTAAGGAAAAGGCTGAGCTGTTAGGGTCAAGACTACAACAGTGGAATCTTCTAAAACATGATGTGAAAATATCTCAGTACAGACAGCGTCAAAAAGATTTGCTTCTTTTTTTGAGAAAAAAGAAAACCTCGTAGTTTGTTCTGATGTTAATGGTTTGATGGACTGCTTGAATTTGGATCACACTCCATCTGAATGGAGACTGTTTATAGACTCTTCAAAACTAAGCTAAAAAGCTGTACTTCTGCATAATGGAAATCAGCTACCCTCTATTCCTATAGGTCATGCAGTTCACATGAAGGAAACGTATATAAATATGAAAACACTTCTCCAATCAATCAAATATGAACAACACAAGTGGCACATCTGTGGTGATCTGAAAGTCATTGCTATACTCCTAGGAATGCAATTAGGGTTCACCAAGTACTGTTGTTTTTTGTGTCTGTGGGACAGTCGGGATAGAAAATCACACTATAAAAAAATGAACTGGCCTACACGAGACCTAAACCCTAATGAGAAAAATGTAGTTTACGAGCCTCTTGTAGATCCTAAGGATGTTCTCCTTCCCCCATTACATATTAAGTTGGGACTAATGAAAAACTTTGTGAAGGCCATGGACCAGGAAGGACAAGCTTTTAAGTACTTGAGAGCAAAGTTTCCCAGGTTGAGTGATGCTAAAGTCAAGGAAGGCATCTTTATTGGGCCTCAAATCCGTGAAATCGTAAATGATCCTGCTTTTGACATGATTTTAACAGGAAATGAAAAAAGAGCCTGGGAAGCCTTTAAGGGGGTTGTACATGGGTTTTTAGGTAACAAAAGAGATGATAACTTCACAGCATTGGTTAAAGAGCTTCTTCAAGCTTACCACCAACTTGGATGCAACATGTCCTTAAAAATTCATTTTCTTCACTCTCATCTTAATTTCTTCCCACAAAACTGTGGAGCTGTGAGTGACGAACATGGAGAAAGATTCCATCAAGACATTGCCTTAATGGAACAGAGATATCAGGGCCGTTGGAATGAAGCAATGCTTGCAGACTACTGCTGGTCTGTGTGTAGGGATGCTCCGGAAGTGTTTTATAAAAGACAAGCTAAACGACAGCGATCTTACAATGAATCGGATGGACTTAATTGAAATTTAGTGGTACAAACTTCTTTTATTTGTCAAAACACTAAGAATAATGTTTTTTTTATTAATTTTGTACTTAAAATATTCTAAAAGAAACATAACAATATTGTTTTATGTACTTTCACTTTTCACGTATAGTATAACTACTCTTTAAGATTAAGTACTGTGTATCTCAAAAACCAGAGCTAATAAAAATTTTTCATTGTTATTTTCGTTTTTATCACCCCAAAATTAGTAGAAATCGACTAATTTAGTGTAGGAAACATTCAAAAAATATTTTTTTGTTGTGTTGTGTTATTTGCACTTGCTGTTCTTCCTGAATGGACGGATGACCTGGGGGCTTTTTGTTATTTACACTACCGGTAGTTGTGAATTTGGATACAAGTTCCCTCAAATATTTTCTACAGATAGGACGATTCGGAAAACGTTCACTGAAAATCCTTTCGGTCTCGTGGAAGTTACGCCGTAAATAAAAATCGCTTCAATTTTTTTTCCAATGGACGAGAGTTGACCTTTTCAGAGATTGTTGACGTGGTACCTTTCCACTAGTAAAACCGAAAAATAAATAAGGATATTCTAAATGAACCATGATGTTCATTGTCGTACTAACATTTTTTGTCGTTTCTTTAAACAAAAAATAACTTAACAAACCTTATCGAGTTGTTGGAATTGCCATATGGCAGATGAAAAGGAATATTTCTAGAAATATCGATAATAATGTGTTTGTCTTTAGGAAATTTTCAAATGTTCCGCCATTTTGTAGTAGGTGAAGATATTGACTTCATATTCTAGGGTTGTGAAGTATTCGTCAGGAGCTTCAAAACGGTATGTCACAAAACCTCCCTTTCCATTTAATTTTTTTCTCAGATGGCACCCAGTCGCCATCTTGGAAGTTTCTTGAAAGTTTCCCTTCAAAATAAAGTAATCATGCAATAATTTCATTATCCCAAATTTCAATTTTTTGAGGTGACCCGTTCAAAAAATAAAAGGGGGGAGACACTAAAGAAATTCTCTGTATAAACATTGAATTATACGAAACATAAAATACCTTAGGAACAACTACTTTTACATGAACATTGAATTATACAAAAAACACGTTTTGCTATTCAGTTCGTACTCCGAACATTCGTTACGGAATTGAATCACATATCATTCACAGGATTGCTACACAATATGGCATATGAAAGAGATAAAATGTCACTCACTTGGAACACTGTCATCCTCAATGGCGGACAACCACTGTTTCGAAATGAGAAACTTGCCTCATCACCACCAATCTGGATAACATTACAAGATAAAGCAGTCAATTCATTGAAAAAATTACTACTTTATTTCAGAAAAAGGTTACATCCAGTGATGTCGTCGGTGACAGTAAATAATGACTTTTTTTTCTATAAACATGGCGAATTAGAAAGCCAAAACTTCCCTTTCCCACGTATTAAATGTGTTACCAAAAAATCTCTCCTTGGCCTTTCTACCTTGAGGTACGATTTAAATTGCCACTCTGTATATTTGAAAATTAAATTGACTCAATCACACTTACCAATCAGAATTGCCAGAATTTGTGGCCACTCTCTGCTTTCTTTTAGTTCTTCATCTTCCTCAACCAGTGGCAATTCATTTCTATGATCAGGAGTCATATCCTCTCTAGAGATTTTCAGTAAGTTTGAGATAAACTATATACATCTAATGAGGAAAGTCACAACGAGTGATATTTTTTGTTTGGAGCATGATCTATGAATTGATCGGCATCAAATGTTTTACCACGACAACTAAGCAAATATCACGTTGAATATTGGTAATGACTTACTGAGCCAATTATGAACAGCTAATTAGCAGTCATTGTTGAAAAACTCAAAACGAAGTAATATCTACTCCTTTATCATGGGCACGTCATTAAACTTCACAACTAAAAAATAATCTTGTATTCAAATTGAACGAAATTCAAAGGTGACAGGTGACCTTTATTAGCAAATCAGCTGCGAACTCAAAGGTAAGTCCTTGCTTCGCTTGGATACATTTCCTAATAAATATTAATTTTTTTTCAGTTTGAGTCTTTTTTGTTAAGGACGAAACACAAGCACTGAGAGAGCGCCTTAAGGCGCTCTACGAGCGGTGCCTGTGCGAAAGTAGCGATTCACATTGGACTTGAATCGCTGTGGATTAACTCTATTTGAAAAAACTTTCTCAGAAAGTTTATTCCACTCGAGCGCAGTTCTACACGTGAAAGAGTTCTTGAACAGTGAAGTAAGAGGTGTACTGAGATGAACCTCAAAACGACGAGCAGCCACAGCCCGTCAAGTATTTCTGATATGAAGGTACCGCTCTTGGTGGAATCAAATGTGTCAAGTAACTTGAAAGTTGGAGACAAATCTCCAACCTTTTTTCGATATTCCAGGCTATTAAGGTTGCAAGTGATGTTCGTGTTCTCAAACAGGCAGATGGCCCTTTTCTGGATGGAATTCAGCAAACTCAGGGTATGCTTAGGGGCGAAGCTCCATACATGGGAACAATACTCCAAAGAAGGCTTGATCTGAGCTTTATAAAGCATCAAAAGTTGCTGAGGTATGTACAGTTTTCTGGTTCGGAACAGTGTTTCAAGCTTCTGAGAAGCGGTTTTTGCAAGCCCTGCTAATAAGTTATGATATGAAAAAAATCAAAGAGTGGTGTGATGCTAATTTGCTATACTTCAATATCACTAAAACAAACATTTTATCATTTAGATGTGCTCTTGATGACCTGTCATTTGGTGATAACTTAGTGATCAAGAACGAGACACAACCTAAATATCTAGGTATTCACATTGACAAGCTAAAATTTATTGAGCATATTGAACAACTTAAAAGTAAAATTTGTCCTGGATGTTATGCAGTGAGAGTAACTTCAATAAATTTGGGAATCAAAACTGCCAGAACGGTGTAATACGCCACGTTGAATCCCACCTACGTTATGGAATACGGTTTTGGAGAGTAAGCAATTCATCAGCACTTCTGTCTGTATTAGTACTGCAGAACCGGGCTATCAGGTATATGTATAAGATTAAACCTCGTGATTCATGCAGACACAAATTCGCTGAGCAAAAGATTTTAACAGTGATTGCTTTGTTCATTTTGGAAACGGTTTGCCTCATTTACAAGAATATGTCCCTATTTGAGGCTTCATGCCATTCTTATAGCACCCGTTCCACCGAGTTGAAATTGCCAATTACTTTAACAAATTTGGTCAGGAATTCTATTATTACAGTGGGGCCAAGATGTTTAATCCCTTGCCCTCAGATATAAAACAAGCAAATATAACAAACAAAATGTTTATGATGAGATTGAAAACGTTTTTGGCTGATAGACCCTAATATAATTTGCAAGAGTTTTATAATGATAAATTTACGTGACAAACTGTGCATATTTGAATTAAGGTTATATTATATTTTTGGTTGTATTCATGTTTAGATATAAATGTTTGTTTGAGACGATACACGGATCAAATAGCCGAAAAAACCAGTTCAGCATAGTCCTATCCGTGAAAATTTCAAATTTAACATTCGATACCTTAACGGGGAGATGAGGTCAACTAAGAAGAAGAAGAACTCAGGTAAAACTCAACAACATTTAAGTAGTAGGTAGTAGAGCGTTTATGGACACTCTATCTCTGAACACGTAACGAATACCATTTTACCAGTATAGTAAGAAGTGAGTCGAGCAGGGTCAACTAACTTCTGAACTTCTGAATATATATATATATATATATATATATATATATATATATATATATATATATATATATATATATATATATATATATGCAATTTGGATGATGCAACTAATTTTTCCTTTATTTTCAGTATTTTACTTTTAATGTAAGTAACAAAAAGGCACCATTCTATCTATCTAGTGAGATAGAATAGTGCCTAGAGGATGACAGCACGACCAGCTGTCGAAAGCGCTCGCAGATAATCAAATAGAAGTTATAGAGCTTCAAATCCTTTTTGTAATTTATATTAATAGTAATATATTGTATATATATATATATATATATATATATATATATATATATATATATATATATATATATTGCGACAAAATTTCGTTGTTGAACTATAGTGTAGGTATGTTTTAACATTACTTTTTTGTAGGTGTTTTTATATTCACATTTTATATTTCTATACTTACATATGTATGTATTTTTCACAAGCTTTGTCCACAAGATTCATTCTTGGTGACAATAAAGTTTACTTTATTTTTACTATTATTATTATTAATAATAAGATCATTTATATTATATGAGTATTACTGGAGTTTTTTTTGTTTTTCCCAACACCAAATCGTTATTTTCAACACCTCAACACGTGTTTCGATCACCAAGGAAGATTAATCTTCCTCTTTGATGATGATCACTTGGTGATCGAAACACGTGCCGAGGTGTTGAAAATAACGATTTGGTGTTGGAAAAAAAACTCCAGTAATATTCATTACTACACCAAAGGTTCCAAACAGTGCATCATAAATTTATATTATATGCCAACGCAAATATTTGTGATGAGAAAGAAATCCATTACGGAATCAAGGTATTCCTTGAAAGACATTTCCTTGGGGAGGAGTCAAGATTTCTTACTGTTTTTTTGGGTTTTTACACAAATTCTGGAAAGATATAGATACAAAATTGAATCAATAGGGAATCGGCTGAAGTGTAAGGGCCACTGAAAAGTCACTGCGTTCAATAAACCACTGAAGGGTCCAATTAGTCAGAAATTTGTATGTGTATGAATTGAATAAACAATGAAAAACATAAAATTTCTTCAAAGGAATAACGTTTCGGATTTTTTTCTGTTCTCAAAACACAATAAATTCATTTGTGAAGAATGCTTCATTCGTATATTTCTTCTGACGAACGTCAAAAGAATGAAATGTCTAGATATCGTATACACATACTGATCTATCTTCGGACAACGACACATTGAATTTTTTCTTGAACGGAATCAGGCCCGGTGTGAACTTGGCCCACCACTACCATCGTCCATAGATTAGAATATCTATGGACGATGCCACTACAACAGAATCTAAAATTTATGAAGTTTTGTTATTTATGAAATCCAAATCATGCGGATTTGAACAAATGTTTTGGCACTTCTGTGCCATACTAGAAAATAGCTGTAACATGCAATTTTTTTTCTTTTTTTTCCTATGGTATACTTTGGTTTAGTTTGTTTTGTTATTGAGGTTGAGTGGAAGAGAGAACATTTTCAGCTCAGAAGTGAATTTGAACTAGAGCTAACTCTGCCTTCTGATAGATATATGTATTTTTTTTTCTTTTTTTCGTTCTCACATTGTTTCTAATTTGTACTATCTGATAATAAAAATGGTTGATCTTATTTTTATTATCATTATACAGGATGTTTTTCGAAAATTCAATTCAAATTTATGAGGAGTGAAACAAATATTGTCATCTAAAAACCTTGAGAAAAACTCAATGGATTCTGAAGATGTCAAAGAGATTTCCTTGATTGAATTCTCAGAAAACATCAATTATTTGATGGCAATTCAAGGAACGGGGAATGAGA
Organism: Leptinotarsa decemlineata; assembly: GCF_025532065.1. Taxonomy (NCBI): domain Eukaryota; kingdom Metazoa; phylum Arthropoda; class Insecta; order Coleoptera; family Chrysomelidae; genus Leptinotarsa; species Leptinotarsa decemlineata. The sequence continues at coordinate 5,858,571 of NW_027412529.1, forward strand.
GTGTTCAGAAAGTGTAAAATATTTCTAGGTATCAAAAATATCTACAACGTTGATGGAAACTATTTTTTCAACAATCTGAGAAAACATTTATTCTTTTAAATTTTTTGCCACAAAATAATTCATTTGTTACTAAACTTCTAACTCATAATAGCCAATTCATGTAAGTAGTAACAATTTTTTCAAAATCTTCATGATATGTTTTCATTGAAAAATCTTTCGAATGGTGTAGAAGAAATAACATTATCATGAAAAAATGTGCCAGAAAACTGATTCCTAATTTTTTTTCAGTTTCTCAAATCATTGGTCAAAGTTTTATATGGTATTATACATTTTTTTACACTACCTAAAAAGAGACAATTCATCAAGATCGCTGTAGATTTTGAAAATAAATTATTTTCAAAATCAGCACACGAATACTTTATATTGAAAGTTGATTGTTTTTTTAGGACTAACATCAAAATAAAACGTTCAATCTGATTTTGATTAAAAAAATATTGCATTGAGAATACAGAAAAAATTGTTTCCAATAACAATCAACAAAACAATAAAATCAGAAACGAAATAACCGGTTTTTCTGAAAAAGTTATATGAAAACACCTTTCATACAAAAGTTGCTGATTCTCACTTTCAACTGTTTTCGATATGAAGTGTAGCCTCAGTGGAAATTTAGCGCATAGCTGCCTTGAATCGACGTTATTTTTTCTGTTACGAGCATAACATTTTATATCCTTCCTAACAATAACGATGTTATTGATTTTTTCAATTTTTGTTTAACCAATAGAGATGATCTCACCACTGATCTAATAATCATTTCTCTATTTCACTTTTAACAATATTTGGTCTTTTTACCGAGTAAGCGTTGATATATCGCCCCCTTATAACTATGCAACGCACCATACACAATAAACCGCTCTTGCAAGTCACCGACGTACACTCAGCACGGATTTGTATAAATACCGATACGGTAGCTATTACCATCGGAGGTGCGTGTCAGTGGTGGCACAGCTGACCATCGATCGTTGTCTGAGGGCAGCAGATCTGATCAGTTCGCGCCGTCACCGGGTTGATTTCAGTCACCATGGACCTGCCGATGTCTCGTCGCACGGTAGCCATCCATCGGTCTCATGAGCGTCCGTAATGATCGAAATTGGGGTTCACGGATGGGTTTAATTCATTTAAAATACACCTCCAAGAAATAGGCACTGCAGTTCGGCAGTATGCCATTTTTTGAATATTTTTTCTTTATTATAAAATTGCTATTAATATTGTTTATTTTATTGCCTTGTTAAATAGTTCTGAAATCTACGTTTGAATATTTTTATCATGATGTGTGAATATCAATTATCAGTAGTTTATAAAATGCAAATTACGCCGATTTTTGTACAAATCGGTAATTAACAAACTACAGGCACAGAACTTTCGCAGAATAACATTTTATTATTCTTTATACTGATCTTCATTATCCAAAAGTATTATTTCAGAAAAGTATTGTTAAAAAACCTATATTTTAAAACTTTTCAATATTACTACAATATTCATATCACAATCACTACTTTGATACTGATTACCAGACTAACAAAGAGAGACATAAAGATTATACCGTGTGTTCTACGAACTATTATGAGGATTTAAAAAGTAGTGATAAACATACTCTTGCTTTACATATCATCAAGAATGGGTGGCGTAAAAGTTTAATTTATTCCTTACAAAGAAAGAAGCTGAGACAAGTTTCAAATAAAAATTACCCTTGTTGAACACTATATTTCTTTAGAAGCAGTACATATTTTATTTTTCCCCAATATTTTTTCAATGAAACTTCCGAAATTTCTCAAATTGGGGTTCGTGGATGCGTTTAAAATACAAACAGGCAATGTAGTTTGGCAGTACGCCAATTTTTGAACATTCGTTGATATTAATTAGTTACCTCCGATCATTAAAAAAATGTTCCAATTTCTTCGACGTTTTATCATTTCTGAATATGTTATTGATATTCTCATCATGATTACTGTATGAATATTGATTACCAGAACGTTATATATTTTTAAACCTATGGGTAATAAATGAAACTGTAAATTAATACCATTTCAATCTTTTCATTTCTCTTTCATTACAAGAATGTTATAAATAAACAAATATATAACTATTGAATATGAAATCTTCTCAGGAATTTAATTCAAAAAGCCTTTGAACGCTTTTAGAAAAGTAAATAATATATTTTTGGGAGAGAAAGTTTTTGGCTTTCTACTACTCCATCTTGATACAAAAAAAAATATGGGAATCTTCCAGAGAAAGGAAGGAATACAATTTGAAAATAAGTAACTCTATACATGGATAATAATAATAATAATAATAATAATAATAATACTTTATTACCTGTTAGACAAAAATTACATTGTATGGTAATCGTCAAGCTTATATTACTACATTTAGCACATGGTACTGTGTTACATGCCAACATTCAGATACTAAAATAAGATAAATAAAATGCAGAAAAGCAACAGAAATGCGTGCTGTCTTTCGAGGTAGTTCTCTTATCGAAGTCAAACAACAACAAACAAGTAACAACAACAGAACATCAACATAATGAAAATATTAATAAAAATAGAAACAATAAAGAACATAGTACCAGTTAAAGCGGTGAAAACAATTCGAAAATTTCTGAAAGTCTGTAAAAGCAATTGTTTATCAAAAAACGTTTCAAATTCGACTTGAATATTTTTATTCTTTCGCAATTTTTTATGTCACCTGGTAAGTTGTTGAAAATGTTCAAACCGAGTATACTTGGGGAATTCTTTCAAACCTCATATTTGGCAAATGGAATATGAAACAAAGAATATTGTCTTGTTGTCCTAGAGTGATAATTAAAATTCATAAGGAAGTTATTTTTGTTGTCAAATATATATATATACACAACTCAAAGATGAACAGTGAGGGTAAGGTTAAAATTTTGTATTTTATGAAGAGTTCTTTACAATTTTGTCTTGAAGAGACTCCTGCTATACATCTGATCATTTTTTTCTGCGCTTTAAACACTTTGTCAGCTAGCGCAGATGTTCCCCAGAAACAAAGACTGTATCTCAGTTTTGATTCAGCTAAAGCATGATATAATTGTATTAGTTGGTGTTCATTCATTACAGTTTTGAGGTTTTTCAGTTTGTAACTTTCTGAATTCAGGTGAGAGATAATATGTTCACAATGCTTATTAAAATTTAAATGCATAAAGGCACATAAAGGCCTAAAAATGTTGTGTCTTGTTTTCTCGAAATATTTGTATCATTTGAGCGCAGTGATAAATCTAGATTACATTTTTTTGTCTGTTATGAAAACGAATGAAATTGGTCTTTTCCACGTTAAGCTGCAAGTAATTATCAACGAACCATTCATTTATGTTATTCATAAGAATATTGCATTGTTCGTTAAGAATTGTTTCTTCTCTATTGGAACTATAGATGTATCATCTGCATACAAAGTGTACGAGGCTCCATCACAACTATTTGGTAGATCGTTTATGTAGCAAAGAAATAATATGGGCCCCAAGATGGAACCTTGAGGAACACCTACATTGATTTGGTTTTCATCAGAATTGAAGAGTTCAATGGAATTTCCATCTTGATACCGTAAACTGACATATTGCATCCTATTTCTCAAAAATGATTGTAACCAACTCAAAGGAGCATCCCGAACTCCATATCTAGATAACTTTGTTATGAGAAAGTCGTGATCAACGCAGTCGAATGTCCTGCTGAGATTACAGAAAATCCCCATAGAGCACTCGCCGGCTTCGATAGATGAAATTAACTCGTTACACAAGTTATGCATGGCTGTTGATGTAGATTTGCCTGCAACAAAACCATACTGTCTATTTGTTAATATATTATTCTCATTTACAAACTGAAGAAACCTGTCCAGAAAACAATACTCTATGACTTTTGAAAATGATGACGGAACTATAACTGGCCGATAATTTTCCATCTGCGACGGACTACCTTTATTGTGAATTGGAATCACCTTTCCTTTTTTTAACATTGATGGAAATAATCCATGACAGAATGAAAGATTTATTACATATACTAATGGTTCCGCAATTATTTTCAGTATCCTTCTTACTAAAAAGTTTGGAATATCGTCGGGACCTGCAGAATGTTTATTTTTCAATTTTGGATATATTGAGGACGTGAAAGGACAAATGCTTTTGAAATTGGTGTTAACTATAGGTTCTCTGAAATTAACTGAAACTTGCTCATTTCTGCATGTGTAGATCATGCTAAGAAGTAACTTTCAGACACAAACTGGAAGAAAGCCCTCCTGAAACAGCTACTTTCATGTAAACATTGAATTACACGAAAGAAAAATTCTTTCGAAACAAATACATTTATATGAACACTGAATTATACAGAAGATACTTTTCTCTACTCAGTTTGTATTCCTATAGGTTGAGTAGTAACTAGAGTTTGTCATTCATCGTTTTTTTTTATAATGGTACACCATGTATTTTTTATCTTACTCAAGTGAATATAGCCCCAACTAGTATTGAATTTGCATTTCCGGAGTTAATAATTCATTACTTTATCATGTAATTCTTGGAGTACAAATCAAGAGTTAAAAATCAGGTCACCCTGCTGATGTTTTGAAAAACTGTCGTCCAATTGAATGAAAATTCAAACTACCATCCGAAAGGTAAGTCTGTATTTGTCAATATAAGCTGATTTCAGCATACATTTGAATGGTTTATAGTTGAAAAATGTTGAATAGCATCATTAAAAAAACACTGAAAGGATTGGAGTGAGATACATTGGAATAGGTAATCCTACTAATCCTACTCCTACTAATATTACTCGTATAAATGTGTGAAGTTTGTGAGGATGGATGGATAGATGTAATGTATGTATTTACGTTCTTTATTTTTTCATGCCTAAACAGCTCAAACGATTCGAATGTAAGTTGGTATATACAGGCAGTTCCTTTTATCATGTGGTAACATTGCTATATTCTAAACCGTAACAGATACGAAGACGAATAAATGGGAAAAAAGATAACTGTCATCGGGAACAATACAATGGTCGAAAAACATTTACAGGGACTCTCGCCCTTCCCGAGTTATACGGGGAAAACCAAAAATGCTGTTTTTCGTTTTTTTCGAATGGAAATGTTATTTCGGAGAATATCAAAAAACTCAGAAAGAAAATTCTATTGTATTTGAAGTGAACTATGACGATGTAATTATAAATATTCGATAAAACGTTTCGTGTCAACATGGCCACCATCAACTTTTTTTTAAATACGGACCCTTCTTTTTTATTACAGGATATGTCAAATTTGATATTTTCATAGCGTTTCATTTGAAATAACCACCATCATTAGTGACAACAATCAAACAGAAAAACAATTTATACACCACATGATGAAAGAAACGACTGTATTTTTCACGAACCTATATACACAATCTCAAACAGCCGAAAAAGTTAAATTCAATATATAATAATAATAATAATAATAGCCTTTATTGTCCAACAGTTTCCCATTTACAGGACAATATTAAAGAATGACAAAACATAAAATGGTGTGTATGAGTAAATTAATAATAATATTCAGTAGATTAAACAATAATTAAAATAACATATCAAAAATTAACGAAATATCGATATAACAATGCTGTTTAATTTTTCATCACCGAGATGAGTTCCTTGATGGAACATGAATGCATGTCAATTCGATTGCTAATTTTATTGAATTCACTACACATTATATAAAGGGGAGATTTCAATTGCATATTTGTTCTTATTCTTGGAAGTTTGAAAGTTGCATGATTTCGAGAAAAATATGAAGGAACATTGATATCAATCAGGCTGAGCAGACTGAGAGAGTTAATAAGGCCATTCAAGATTTTATACAAAAATATAACAAATGCACAATTTCTTCTGCACTCTAAGCTGTCAATATTGACCCTCATGCATAATTCCTCATTGTTTGTTCCCCTTTCAGGATATGTACCATCTATTTTGAAGATGAGAAATTTCAAAAATCTTTTTTGAACGCCCTCAATGGCTGCTTTATGACACTCGTAAAAAGGGGACCAGACAATACTAGCATATTCAAGTTTTGATCGTACATTAGAAAAATACAGTAGTTTCAATGCTTTGATGTTGGTGAAATTTTTACAATTTCTCATTATGAAACCGTATGTCTTCAGTGCTTGAGAGACTTTTAAGGTTGTGTTTTCTATGAAATTCAACTCTTTGTCAAAAATAACACCTAAATTCTTGATTTTGGTACATCGTTCCAGTTGAGTATTCTCAACCTTGTAAGAACAGTGTATTGGTGTAATTTTTCTAGTATAACTCAGAACTTTTCATTTTCTAACGTTAAGACATAACTTGTTAATATTGCACCAATTTTGAATATAATCCAGTTGTTTCTGCAGATTTAAGCAGTCATTAGTATCATTCACAATAGAAAAAATCTTCAAATCATCAGCACAGCACAACCTTTCACATATTAAATTGTTACATAGATCATTCCCAAATATTAAAAATAGAAGTGATCCCAAATTTGTTCCTTGAGGAACGCCAGATGATGCTAGGTAAATGTCGGAATTGAATCCGTTATATGAAACATACTGCTTTCTGTTTGATAAATAAGATTCTATAAAATCTCTTGCATTTTCAGTAAAGCCAATTGCACTCAATTTATTTAATAGAATGGTGTGATCCACTCTGTCGAATGCTTTTGCAAAATCTGTATAGATGACATCTACTTGACTATGGTCATCTAGCGCCTCTGCGATATATAGAGGGATAAATATCAGATTTGACACTGTTGAGCGATTATTGACAAATCCATGCTGATTTTGAGATATCATATTTCGGATACAGGAATATATACGATTAAACAAAATGATTTCAAAAACTTTTGCAAAGTTACAGAGCAATGAAATACCTCTATAGTTTTCGATTTTATCTTTATCGCCATTCTTGAATATCGGGCAAACTCTAGCCTCTTTCCACCTTTCAGGAAATGTTCTCGTTTTTAAACATAAATTAAAGATCTTAGTTAAAAAAACAGTGAGACAACCAGAACAGTCCCTGATGAAGAAAGAAGGTAAGTTATCTGGACCAAATGTCATTTTGTCCTTCATTTTCTTCAGAGCACTTACAACCTCACCTTCTTCAATTGGATAGAAATTAATACAAACGTGATTCTGGTCATTATATTTGGCAATGGTATTCCGTTCTGGAGGTTGAAAAACGCTACTAAAGAATGTTCCAAAAGCGTTGACAATATTTTGCGGATTTTCTACAGTATTATTGTTAAGATATAATTTGCCCGGTATTCTGGTTGTATTATTCTTGGAGTGAATGTATGACCAGAGTTTATTGGGGTCCTTTGACAAAGAAGATTGTAAGTTCTCCGTGTACTCACTATAGGACATTTTTATTTGATATTTAATAGTACGTCTGAGTCTCAAAAATTCAAGGAATTCTGCTTGTGAACCAGATTTTCTATATTTTTTTCTATGAGAAGATTTAAGTTTAATATTTTTGATGATGGACGAATTGAACCAGGGAGGATGTTTATGGGCATAATTTCTATAAACTGGAACATGTTCATCAAAAATGGTGAATATTTTTTATATAATAGTTCTACAGCCATATTAGCATCTGTTACATTGGAAAAATCCCAGTTCATCTCATACAGTGTTCTGTATGGAAAGTTTGCTCTTCGGAAATTATACGTTTTTTGTTGTAAATTACTTCTAAAATTCGGTTGTTCATTTATGATACTAGTAAAGTTCATCATCAGAGCTGGGTGATGCCCATCTTCATACACTAATGGATTATAGTCCCTGGTCACTTCACAATCCAAATTGGAAATAACTAAATCTAGTAATCTGCCTAAATTATTCCTAATTTGGTTTAATTGTTTCAAATTGGATATTTCCAGGAAGTTTTTCATTGTTACTACTTTGGTATCGACAGAGTTATCATCAGTAAATTTGGAAATATTAAAATCACCTATCAAAATAACTGAAGCATCACTGAGATAGTTGAGTTGTTCCAGGTACTCGAAGAAGACTTCAAATTCAAGCGAACTTAGTTTGTCAGGTATATACATCGCAACAATATGATAGATTTGGTAGCTCATGGAGCATTTCAAAATTAATAAATCAATTGAAGGAAATTCGACATCGAAATGGGAAGTATCTACTAATTCAGTTTTGAATGTACTCTTACAGGCTAATAGGACACCTCCACCATCGACTAGGTAAAAAGGGTCAAAGGATCATTGAAAAGTCCCTTCAAAAATTAAAAATGATTATTTTCGACTGTTTTAATAAGTAGATAAGTAGAAAAAACTCACTGTTTACCGCCTCCTCCATTTTCCTCAGATACATTTATGAAATATCCAACAAAAATCAAACAGAGCACGTCTAGCTTCATGAGGATCGCACTAAACTACACGTAAACTACGAAAATCAAAGTCTTCGGAAAAATTCAAAACTCTCCTACGAATTTCTATCACTCTTTTCAGAACAAAACTAACCGAAAATATGTAACCATCGAGTTTTTATTCGAATTGATCACGATGTGGAACTGTTGTGGTTTTTCGCCAATTTTCACACACCAAAATAAAGGTAGAAAAAATTCTTTTTTTCGCGGTTAAATAACTGTTTACTTCCTAGATAGTTCATAGATATTATTGTGTAACATGCACCATAAACATTTCGAATATCTTGTAATAGCTCAAGAAATTTGTAAGATACGTGTAGGAATTTGGAAACATTATCGGTGTTCGTTGAATTTCATGCATATCATAAGTCAAAGACGCTTGACTGATTTAAGTAAACAGAAAGTGAATTTGTTCACATATAAAGTATTGGAAGACAAATTCACACGAATTATCACAGATGTGTCTCCTGCCAACAAAAATCTACATTTAAGTCTCAAGTGTTTTTGTAGTTTCATTCCTCAATAAATACTTATTCCTTATTGCGAATACTGTTCCATTTTTGGAAATCGGATCGGCCAATCTTGAGTGATTAGCATTGTTTATATCCGTTTGAAGAATATGTAAACGATAAATATCACAATTGAAAAAAAATATCCGAAACTCATTTCAGGTCACCCAACGGTTATTTCAAATGTTCTTCATTCATCTCCTGGCAATGATAAATTCTATTTACAATTAATTTCTTACATAATGGAATATTTCTAGGATAATTTAAGTAGGATTACCTCTTATTCTATCCGAGAGCTCTGGTATAGTCGAAGTAAACGATATTGTGCACACTTAAAGTTGGCGGCACTCTCAAAGGCCAAAAAAACCAATACATGAAAATGAAATTCGAAATTTTTGTTATCTGTTTAAAATGTGGCGTCCTTGAGCAAGTACTAATAGTAATAACGAGTATGATAACAACGCAGACTTTTTCCAGTGTAGTGATTCTAATAGCGATGGTGAACAATGCAAAAAAGAGATACCAGTGAATAAGATTCGGATGCAACACAGAGAGGTTGATTCAATGTATATAAGAATCAAAATTTCAAGTTTGGTTTCGAGGGAAAACAAACTATAACAAGCAACATCAGATATGACCGAAATTCCTTTCTCAATTGTAAGTACGTAAAATAGTCAAAAACAAACCTTATGAGCACAAAACGCGATGTAATACAGGATTATCAAAACCTCTATATGTTCATCTTATAAAGTCATTGATAATAAACGACTGTTACAAAAGCAATGAGATTCCTACAACTGAAATTATAAGGAATAAATTGAATACTTTCGGCCATAACGTGAGCTGTTGTGACAAAACTCTCCAGAATTGGATAAAGAAACTAGGATTTAGATTTAAAATAATGAACAAACGTCAAGCTGTTATGGAAAGCAGTAGAATAGTGGAATTACATAACAAATAACTAAATATAGACAAAAATAACGGCAAGTTTTCTATTTGAACGAAACTTGGTATGACACTCACGACACAGTTACGAACGGGTGGACTAATGGTTCAAGAATGTGTACGCCTAACATGCCTGCAAACAAAGGATCGCGACTAATTATTGTGTATTGCAGAGGAAATGAAGGATGGGTTCCGATTTCTTTACCGAATAAAAATTCGAGGAAAGATGAAATACAAAGTTTTTTAATGAATAACAATTTGTATTTTGAAGATTACTGTACCAAAAACCAACTACTTGAAGTTTCACAGACAAAAACATTGCCCTTGAAAGTATTGCTGAAAAATTTGGACACACTATACTGAGACTACCCCCTATTTTTGTGTTTTCAATCCCATCGAGTTGATTTGGGGAAAATTGAAAAAAAGCATCGGGCGTGAAAATAATTTTCCAAAATTTGGTATGAAGGTAATAGAGCTGATTGAAGAAGAAGTATCTAATATTGCCGAAGAAGACTGGTAGAGAAGGATTAAAAAAGTAGTTTTAGTTGAAAAAGGCTCTATAGAGATTGGACTCTTCCACATTAATGGTGGAAATGAATTCATTATTCTTTCAAATGACGACAGTGACAGTGATTCTTATATAATCAGAGATGATTATTGAATAATGAAATTAGTTAGCTCCCTAACTGTATTATTAAAGGGGAGCTGTTGAAAGGTAGGTTGCACTATATCGTTTACTTGAACTATATATACTGCGGGTGTGTGATGTACACTTTAAATTTCCCGAATTTTCACATAAAATATAAGGTTGTCATATGAGGTGGGCTAGTGGGCCATTCTAAAGGACTATGTTGTAAACCCTATGTTATAAACGCTGTTGTAAATGGGATATACTTCATCTTGCCTGAATGTAAGATCATTTAAAAACTCATTTGGGTTTGTCAATTATCCAGAGCGGTAGATAGACGTGGCCCCTCAGATGGCCCACTAAATTACCAGATATGACGACTGTAGAGATTTTGAGGAAATACGTGACAAAACCGCAGTTCCTTTCAAAACTTGTGGAGAGAATAAGAGGTGCTGAAAACGAAATTATTCCAGGACCATTTCATACCGTGAGAAATGCATCCATTAACAGATTTCATTTTTCTCAAGAAGTGAATGATACATATTATGAATATTCATAAACTGGAATGGGTTTTGAGAGAATTTTTTCTTGAAAGTATGATTTTTATCGTTTGTTTGTCGATGTCAAAAACGAATATAAAACTATAAGTTCATGGAAAAAAATCGAATTCAGATGAACATAATTTTCACATCTTTTCAAAATCGATATTTTTCCAGAAAGTGACTTTTTTTAAATTTAAATAATGAAGTTGAAGATATGTTTGTCAACTTTGCTCCAGCAACTTTTAGTTGTAAAAATATTATATTGTGGTATATAATAATTTTTGAATATTTTAAAATATATCACGAAATGTCAGTTGTCAAAACACCTTGTCACCTCGCGGCAGAAAAGTTGTATAATAGAACTATCAATTTGAAAGGGATATATTTTCAATAGATATCAATCGATACTCCTTTCAGTTCAAACAAGAATCCTATGGCTGGGAAATTAATCAAATGAGCGAATGCACGTCATTACGTACTGTCATCGATGACATGAGTAGATTCAACTCATTTGTGACATAAACTCATACGTTTATGAATGAATTGAGTGTTTCGTCTTAAAATGTTATCCATATTTGATGCTGAAGATGCGATAAGGCAAGTGTCTCAAGCCGAAACGTCGAATGTTCACCATTGAGGATGATAGTGTTCCATGTGAGTGAAATTTTACCTCTTTCATGTACTATATTGTGTACGAATCCTATGAACGATATCTGTTTCAATTCCATAACGAATGTTTGGAATACAAATAGAGAAAAGTGTTTTTGTATAATTCAGTGTTCGTATCAAAGTATTTACTTGTGATTCACTGTTTAGAACCTTTGGTGTAGTAATGAATATTACTGGATTACCAAACCAAGTGATCATCTTCAAGAGAAAAATCAGTTTGATCTTCACTCCATCAAAGTATTTGTTTCGAAACTATTTTTCTTTCGTGTAATTCAATGTTCATATGAAAGTTGGTGCATCGACAAAGCTTTTTTTCCATTATGTATTGTATCTGCAAGTTACTTCTCTGCATGCTCTACACATTTTTATATAGTAAATTGATAGATGTACCTGTTACTACGTGGTAGGAAATCATAATGAAGAAAATATAATTGAAACTTTCTGTTTTTTACCACTTTTATTTGTAATTAACGTTACCGTACTTTCGTCCTATAACGTCATTTTCAAAGTTTTACATTAATCTATAATGTATAAGTGTAATGTAATGTAATGTTTAATGTATGTGTTTGAAAATGGACGAAACTGTAGTAACGTCAGTTACTAAAGACCTATTCAGTGATGTGAAAAAATCGAATATATATATTTGGTTCTGGAGATGTAAAGGAAAAGCCAAAAAATCCCAAATTATTTTTTGCCTATATCTTTTTTATTCGCGGATATATTGAAAATCTGTCCACATTCTGCTATTGGCACTTGATGTGGGCTATCAGAATATGTCCATGAATGTTTTATATAGGGTGTCATCTGATTTGGGCCACCCTCATCTTTACATTTTTAAATACAGACCTGTATTTTTTGTTGTAGTTTTTGGATCGTAGACGTTCACTTCATACTGAGAAATTAAATGTTATTTTATATTTCGGGATGTTTCGGTAATATTTGATTATAATTGGGCGAATTATTTCCTTTTAAATTACGGCCCTGGAAATTGGTTGACTGATTTGAATAAAAACATAATGGCAACTTTCACGTCTCCCTATGTACCGTAGAGTTTTTCAAGAGTTTTTTTTTACTTTTAGGTATCTATTCATATTTTTTCCTTTGCTGGAAGCGTTTTCTACAATGAACTTCGAATAAGAAAATCTTTTATGATATGACATCCCATACGAACACTATAATTGTAATGAAAATTGAAATGAAGTAGTTTATATACACAAAAAAATTAATGGCGCAATAATTATTTGTCTCGAAATGTCCTTCCATTTCGAGACAAATAATGGGCCAATAAGATGGCCTGCAAGATAACCAGATCTTATTATTTTGGACTATTTTCTATGGGGGACATTGAAAAATAGGATTTGTAGAGAGATAGAAAATATGGCGAGATTGAAAATTTTGAACGATTTCGCAACAATGCAGCAAAAAAGTGAATAATAGACAATAAATAATATGAAAAACCTAGTTAAAAAATGTCTCGAAATGAAAGGACTCCAATTCGAACATTTATTGCGCCTTTAATTTTTTTGTGTATATAAATTACACCATTTCAATTTTCATTACAAATTTCCAATATGTCTGCGAATAAAGAAGATATAGGCAAAAACATAATTTGGGTTTTTTTGGTTTTTCCTGTATATCTTCAAAACCAAAAGAGCTATATTCGATTTTTTTACATCATTGAATAGGTCTCTAAAATACGCAACTTTGCCACAATTCAACTGACACTCTATCTCTTATCGTTTACGAGATCCCCATGTACAGATACGAATTTGAATAGCCCTGTATATAGAGTTAACTTCCTTCCTTCCTTTGGAAGATTCCCACATTTTCTGTAAAAAGATAGAAAAGTAGAAAGTTCTTCCCAGAACTACCAACTTTCAACTACTTTTTTTTGAAACAATGAATGAAATTCAGGACTTTTATTGGAAGTACGAAGATAATTACACTGTTAATATGTTTGATAGAAAGGACTGAAATGAAACGAATAACAGATTTTTAAAAAACATGTATTACAGAAAACTTTGCACAACAACAAAAGTAACAATTACATATAAACACGGTCACTAAAAAACAAATTAATCACAATAATTTCACTTAAAATATTTTTGTCTGGCAGTAAACATATCTATCGTGGATTTATGACGGATTGGTAATAGGGAACGGATGAAAAGATATCATTACTGCTTCGATAGACTAACTGAAATGAAATCAAACTAAATATATATAATTGGGTGGACGAAAGGATACACATGCGATATCAACAAAATAAGCGATAAAACACCTACTTTTACATGCCATCCTTTTCTTGTACAAATGAAAGAGGAAAGCAAAACAGTTAATGTTTGCATTATATCTTGATTGGATGATGCACTGAGTACAAACGTGAGTCGTCGATATATCCTCAGATTTTGAAGCTAGTTGAAGCACTATCAATTCACAGTCTACATTGTTTACATGTTATTAATTGTGGAGTCTCAATTCTTTTACACTATACAGACAACTAATGACCTGTGGACCATTTCATATTCCATAGAAAGTAAATTTGATACTGTTATTATGAATTTTAGATATAGATTTGCCTAACATTCCGTAAACTAGAATATTTAAGTTGACCGATTGAAGTTGACAATAGAAAATATATTGGTATAGGCTTTCCCCGCCCAGATTTTCAGTGTTACAATCTTCATTCGGGTTTAAAAGCCGTCGTGGTTTGGTACTGTATCCCAACGTTTCGCCTGGCTTCTTCAGAGGTTTATTCATCTTGACGATTCACCGATGACCGAGTCACCGGTGAACTACTACGGCCTTCAAATCCGAATGACGATAGAAACACTGAATAGAAAATAACTGTGTTTCCACAGAATAACTTAGGAATTTTGCAAAATCTTCCCAAAACCTTAAAATAGGGTTTAAAATATTTGTGAATTGCAGAAATGGAATTGTTCGCTAAAATGGTTGGGTTATGTTAGGTTACGTTTCATTTCGTTTAGTTTGTCGACTCATATCGGATGCACAAATCGATGGCGCGTTGTCGAGCCAACTGTTTGTATCTTTATAAACTAAACAGGTATTTATAACTCTAATTCTTATCAGTTACAGTTGATCACGAGAAAATTTGTAGAAACTTAATTCAACTACTCTACAATCTTCTTCTGCTTCAGTGCCAATGGAAAGGTTTTCCTCCGTGGCTATGGTAATCTTCTCCTCCTCCTCCATGATGTTTGTGATGAATTGTTTTGTAGATGGTGTGCGTATGTTTGACGGTGTGGATATGTTCTGGAATTTTTATAACCACATGTTCGCCTCCATGCCTGAAACGAAGATGGTCTAGTGATAAGAAAAGACAAATGCCTCAAACAGGATGAAAAAAAGTTGGAAAATTATTAACGAATCAAAAAATCATAGTCAAAATCAATCAGTATCAAAGCTCAATTATAATGGAGACTGTGTGACAGATTTGAGAGAAATTTGTAATATATTCAGTAATCACTTCAATGATTTGCAATGTCCCCCAGTTAATAATGATAAAATCAAAATAATATCTCATTTCTATCATACATTCTTTCTCTCTCCGACTATTGCATATGAAATTGAGGATTATATTATGAAAATTTTTTGACAAAAAAATTATCCTATCAAATTTGTCTATTTCTAGTCATGTGTGTCGAAATAACCAATGAAACCATCATTACACTGATAACTACCCATGGATAGTTTTCACGGGTAGTTATCACTTATGTCATGACATTGCTAAGCAACCAACACAATAAAGTTTTTTGGGAAAGAAAGTTTTTGGGAAAGAAAGTTTTTGGCTTTCTACTACTCCATCTGATACAAAAAAAAGGGATGAGAGAATCTTCCAAAGAAAGGAAGGATTAATCAATTTGAAAATAAGTAACTCTATACATGGATGTGTAGATCATGCGAAGAAGTAACTTTCAGACACAAACTGAAAGAAAGTCCTCCTGAAACAGCTACTTTCATATAAACATTGAATTACACGAAAGAAAAAAATTAATCACTCCTAAAAATATAACCCCTTCAATTCAAAGTTTTTGGCTTTCTACTACTCCATCTGATACAAAAAAATGGATGGGAGAATCTTCCAAAGAAAGGAAGGATTAATCAATTTGAAAATAAGTAACTCTATACATGGATGTGTAGATCATGCAAAGAAGTAACTTTCAGACACAAACTGAAAGAAAGTCCTCCTGAAACAGCTACTTTCATATAAACATTGAATTACACGAAAGAAAAAAATTCTTTCGAAACAAATACTTCTATATGAACACTGAATTATACAGAAGATACTTTTCTTTATTCAGTTTGTATATCGAACATTTGTGGAGGAATAAGAATCAGATATCATTCACATGAGTTCTACTTTGAATGAATGGTAATAAATTGTACTCACATGGAACACTGTCACCCTAAGTGGTATACACGTGTTTCACCTTAAGACACTTACCCTAAGGCTCTTCAGTACCAAATTGGATAACATTATAGAAAATACACACACTTCATTCATGAATTACGATTTTGAATGTCACGGAATAAGCTTGATCTGCTTATGTCATCGATGACATCGTAATGACATTCATTCACCTATTTGATTTAATCCCAGCCATGAGGAATCTTATTTGATTTGAAAGGGTTATATTTTTAGGAGTGATTAATTTTTTGGGAAAGAAAGTTTTTGGCTTTCTACTACTCCATCTGATACAAAAAAATGGATGGGAGAATCTTCTAAAGAAAGGAAGGATTAATCAATTTGAAAATAAGTAACTCTATACATGGATGTGTAGATCATGCAAAGAAGTAACTTTCAGACACAAACTGAAAGAAAGTCCTCCTGAAACAGCTACTTTCATATAAACATTGAATTACACGAAAGAAAAAAATTCTTTCGAAACAAATACTTCTTCTATATGAACACGTGTATACCACTTAGGGTGACAGTGTTCCATGTGAGTACAATTTATTACCATTCATTCAAAGTAGAACTCATGTGAATGATATCTGATTCTTATTCCTCCACAAATGTACGATATACAAACTGAATAGAGAAAAGTATCTTCTGTATAATTCAGTGTTCATATAGAAGTATTTGTTTCGAAGAATTTTTTTCTTTCGTGTAATTCAATGTTTATATGAAAGTAGCTGTTTCAGGAGGACTTTCTTTCAGTTTGTGTCTGAAAGTTACTTCTTTGCATGATCTACACATCCATGTATAGAGTTACTTATTTTCAAGTTGATTAATCCTTCCTTTCTTTGGAAGATTCTCCAATCCATTTTTTTGTATCAGATGGAGTAGTAGAAAGCCAAAAACTTTCTTTCCCAAAAAATTAATCACTCCTAAAAATATAACCCTTTCAAATCACAATAAAGTTGTTTGACATTTCAGTAATTCAATTTATTTCGAAAATGTCACTTCCTCGCTTTGGTGTTCAAAATGATGCGGCAATTGACAAAATCATTGAAGAAAATACACCAAAAAATACTGTCAATAGTAAAAAATACACTTGGAAAATATTTATGGAGTTTTGTGACGCCAGAAAATATGAATTGGATGGAAATCGTACTCTCGAAGAGCTTGCATTAATACTCAAGGATTGGGCGATTGATATGAGAAAAAAGGATAGCACAGAGTTTAAGGAGGCTACTGTTAAATCCGTATGGAATATAACAAGCAAATTATTACAAGAAAAGTATTACAAGGAGTATAATATCATGCTAGACCCCTTTAAAAGTGTTGCATTCAAACAAGCGCGGAATGCACGCGACGCAGCACGAATAAATTTACAAACAGATCCCACTAAACGCAAAACAAGCTCAGTACCATTAACTTCAAATGAAATGAGTAAAATTATAAACTTTTGGGATGAAAATACCCCTATAGGACTCCTACG
Source organism: Leptinotarsa decemlineata (assembly GCF_025532065.1). Taxonomy (NCBI): domain Eukaryota; kingdom Metazoa; phylum Arthropoda; class Insecta; order Coleoptera; family Chrysomelidae; genus Leptinotarsa; species Leptinotarsa decemlineata. Next base: position 5,876,220 of record NW_027412529.1, read on the forward strand.
CAAATTTTATCACATAGCAGCGGTGGAATTGGCTTGGAGAGGTGGTGAAGGTGCTGCTTGCTTAGTTGATTATTTTCATATCGAAAAGGACAACAATGGATCTCCAACTAATAGGATAGAATATAATCCAATTTTCAGTAAAACTTGCCAAGGGGGTTCAAAGAACTGCGCCTCTAGCAAATGGTTAGTTCAAACTAGTGATAACAATGCTTGTCCTGTCAGATTATTCATTAAATTATTATCAAAACGAGGCACAAATATCAAGACAAATAGACTATTTTCAAGGCCAAATCGTCACTGGAAGACAGGAAGCGATAACTGGTATGACAATATGCCTCTGGGTAGAAATATAATCAACGGATGGACGAAATCTTCTGCTGAAGCAATTGGCTTGGATACGAAACAGAGGAAAATAACCAATCACTCTAATAGAGCAACTGCAGTCAGTCAACTAGCTAAGAGTGGAGTTCAAGAACAGCAATTGTTGAAAATTACTGGGCACAATAATGGAAATTCCATAAAACCTTATTTGAATATTGATCAGGAACATCATAACCAAATAATCAATAGTATGCGTGGAAACACCTATGCAGTAACCGAGGCAAATACAGCAAGATCAACGGAATATCATTATACGAATTGTTCTTTTAATAACTGTGTGTTCAATAAATAATTTTGTTCGAATTGCAAAAAATTTTCTCACCGAATATCCCTCGAACATTGATAAATAACTCATAATTTTATCACAACTTCCTCAAGCACGTTATTTTAGGTAACATCCCTCCGCCTTCGGCGTCGGGATGTTACCAAATAACGTGCTTTCGAAAACTGTGATAAAATTATTTCGTTAGTTATCAATGTCCTTGGGATATTATAGCTAAAAACCACCAAGAAAACAGCCGAAGGTATTGATGAAATTTCTGGAAAACCGTTGAGATATGTCAGAGAACATTTAAAGAGCCACTAGCACACTTAATCGTTACAGGTCAATACCCAACAAATTTGAAAACCTCCAAATTAGTACCTAAATATAAAAATGAAGGATCCAATAATGACGATAATAATTATAGAAACATCTGCTTACAAAGTCAGTTATCAAAAATTCTCGACTTTGCTTTCAACTGCCGCCTCAACAATTTTTAGAACACCATAATTTAGTCTTAAACTATCAACATGAATTTAGGCAAAATAAATCAACATCAACAGCAGTAGCAGAACTCTGTGAAAACATTTATAACTATTCAAACAACAAACAAAACACAATAGCTCTATACTTCGACTCAAGCAGAGCATTTGATACTGTGAGTCATGATACTTGATAGAAAAATTATATCGAATAGGAGTTCGAGGAGTTGCGAATGACTGGATTACAGCATATTTGAAAGATAGAAAACAAATTGCAGTATTGCATAATAATAAATCAAAAGAAAAAACAATTAATATGGGTGTTCCACAGGGTTCTATAATGGCCCCAGTACTCTTCATCATTTTTATGAATGATATGATTAACTCATGTCCAAGTGCGCAAAATATAATTATGTATGCCGACGATACCAATTTTCTTATATCAGAAAAATCAATATGTGATATGGTACTTAGAGCCAATACTGTAGCGAATGAATTCTATAACTGGTGTACTTACAATAGTCTAGTGGTGAATTTAGAAAAAACATGCTTCATGCAGTTTCTAACGAAAAATCTGAATAGGAATTCTAGTTTATCAATAAGAGTAAATCATAGTAGCATTGAGCAGATTGATGTTTCTCGCTTTCTGCGAGTTATATTGGATAATTAAATGACATGAAAAAATCATTGTTCCGAATTCTTGGGGTTCTTGTTGAATACTCTTCGTGAGCAAAATAATAGCAAAATCAATACTCCTGACCGCTCTGGACTGAATGATTCCGTACAACCCATCTCGTCTTGTGTTTGTAAATCTTTTGCTGGAAAAATCCTCACTGGTTTACTTTGTGGTAGATGTTCAAGAAGTACCGAAAACTTATGTGAATTTCTGGAACTTCATCTAGCTTTTCCTAATACGACTAATAACCAGTCCGTGCAAAGCTTATTGTAAAATCATCTGAAAATGGAATTTTTAACAGGTGATGATCGACTGTATTGTCAAACATGCGCCAAACTAACTGACTGTTATAAGGAAACAAGTATAGCTGAGGCTCCAGTCAATCCAATAATAACACTGATGATTTTCAAACAAGACTCAACCTCTAACGGAAGCAAGAAACTCTTTGGAAGGTTCGAAATAGATGAACATTTTAACCTAGCAGACCACTATTATAATATTCATGCAGTCATTGTTCACTGTGGTTCTGGCGTTGAATTTGGTCATTATTACGCCTTGGTCAAAGAAGAAACGGACTGGTTTAAGTTTGACGATAGTCGTGTCACGAAGTGTTCTGGTGATGCATTGATTTTATTGGAGTCTCTGAAGACAACCTACATTTTGTTTTATAAGAGAGAGGACATTGTTGGATCAAGATCTTCAGATGATGTGGTGTTGCAGGTTTTTCCGGGTTTTCCTGCAGCTGAAAAAGCAAATGCGCCACTGGAATCAATGAAGTTGCCCCGGAGCGCCAATTAATTTTTATTGTTGTTTTTATTTTATTTTTATCGTTGTTTTAATAAAATATTAATTTACAAAAAAAAATCATATAAACGAAACAACCACCAAGCTGTGTAAAATCTGTTTTGTAATAAGACAACTGAAAAATACTGTATCAACTGAAACTCTGAAATTGGCATACTATGAAATGGTTCAATCAACACTCAGTTATGGCCTAATGTTTTAGGGTAGCTCAAGCTACCTAAATCAGATATTTATATTCCAAAAAAAATCATCAGAAGTATGATTGGAGTCAAGCCTAGTACATCTTGTAAATCAATTTTTCCAAAGATAAATATTCTCACAGTGTATTCACTATATATATTTCAAATTACTCTGAATATTAAAACACAAGAGAATTCCATTCTTAAAAATAGCAGTTTACACAAGTACGATACAAGAAAATGTGGTAACCTACATCAACCATACTCAAGATTAAACATTGGGCAAAACTCACACATATATAAAGGTATTTTCTGCTATAATATATTCATAGATTTGTTTAATAGCAAAATTGATCTTGCCGATCTGAGAATTTTCAAAAACTTCCTCTACAAGTATTTAGAATCCAGGGCATTCTACTCGTTAGAGGAATTTCTGGAGGCCTGAACTAATATGTTGACATTAGGTATATTTTTATGTATGTCTGTATTTGTTTTTTATACTTCTTCACGTAGTGATTTTTATATGTAGACTAAATACTAAATTTACATCATATTTTGTGACGAGTCCAATAAGTTATACATTCTGTACTCCTTTTTGTACTAACTTCAGTGACGAATAAAGTTCTATTCTATTCTATTCTATTCAAAGGGATTTGAGAAACAGTACAATGTGTCACATCAAGCAGATATTGGAAGGAGTGAAGTTATCAAGTGAATATAGTTTAAAGAACTAAAAAACACGCTTTTGAAGAACATCGAACTAAAAATTTATGAATATTTTTTTTAATGAGCTTACAACAATAACGAACGAAAAATACTAGTTTTATTATGAAAAAAGCGATGGGCGCTTGAACTACAAAAAATATGGCACAAAGGCCCACGCTTTTTCACAATAATACTAGTATTTTTCGTTCGTTATTGTTTTAAGCTTATTTAAAAAATATTTTTAACTTTTTAGTTCGATGTTCTTTAAAGGCGTATTTTTTAAACTATATTTATTTTTTAATTTTTTAGTTTCGTATGCTATAAAAGCGTGTTTTTCAGTCTTTTCAAATTATATTTATTTTATCTAAACTTTGAGATCAATCAGCCGTATATTGTTTAGAAAAATGACCATTGATATTTTGCGATTCCGGAGAGGGAGTCTGAAAATCAGCCACCAAACCCAAGTCAGCAGGCGCGCAAAGGGGGGTTAAAAATAAGGCAGCAAGCGCGCGTGTTAATAAAAAAGATAATTTTTCCAAATGAAGAAATACATGTAAAGTGAGTTCGAATTATATCAAGGAGGTTACGTACAACGCCATTTGCCCGCGAATAGATCAAGCAATAATGTCGATATATCAAAGAGGTTACGTAAAGCGCCATCTGCCTGTGAATAGATCAAGCAATAATGTAGATAATTCTGTCAAATACAGATCCCGAGTTTGATTGTTACAAATAAACAAACAAACATACATACTGACATACAGATGAAGCTAATAAACGCGTGTTAATTAAAAAGGGAAACGTATTGAATAAAATTGAACTGTTTCCATTATTTTACTAATAAAACATACCTACCAATTCTATTCTTCAACTCTTTGGAATCATCAAGTTAACTAGAACTAGATTCGAACCCAATTTACAATACACACCAGCTGCTCTAACTGGTGGAAATAATATGATTTGGTACTCAGTACCATGATGAGTATACCAATTGTTTAGAATCTGTGCAGTTATTTTTGAAATCCAATGCTGTTAAATATCAGTATCTTGCTTACTAGAGATTCGTATGCTACTGTATGTCAGTATTTATTGATTTCATGGATTACATTATTTAGAAGCTCAGAAAATTTAATGAAATGGTTTAGAATAAATGTTATTAGTTTAGAAAATTCATTGGGCAGGTTTAGAATGACTGTAATAAGTTCTTAATTTTTCATAAGATATGAATTTTTGAAAAACAAAGGATCATTTTTCAGTATTTTAATTCTAAAATATTTTAGTCCACCGTCTTTTGTCCGTGTAGGGGATCGAAATGCAGAGGTCAGAAGGGGCGGCAAAATTTGAATAGCCTACTGGCGGCAAATGTGTTAATCCGCCACTTATTTGGTGTAACAAGTTGTTGGATATAAAAGCGAATGTAATGGGCTCACCCGAGAAAAAAGAGAGCTCTTATTTTGGTAACAGCTTCCATTCACTACATCAAAGACAGATGTGTAAACTGCTATTTCCTAGATTTTTAGACCAATTGGTACATAATTTCTAGACAACATGTGAGATGAATCTCTCAATTGGGATCTACATATTGATGATGTTTATAACCAAATTAACCAAATGAAATTGTTAAATATAAGGTCATGGGGATGCGATAGAGATTTTAATAGAATATTTGTTGCCGAAAAACGAATTATAAGACTAATTTTTGATATGGATATTGTGATAGCTGAAAACATATTCTTATAAGGGGAAATTATTATCAGTCCCATTTGGTATTATCAGTCCCATGCATATAAACAACATATAACATATATATCCAAATGTGTGACTCATGTAAGAAACAATCTAGCATTTTTTGGAACGAAGTTCAAAAGTTTTAGATATCAATGTATTGGTTTTTTTGAAAATATTCTTCGATTAACGGTACCCAGTAGAAGCGTGGTGTATCAAGTGAGGTTTTTTTCATAGAATAAGATGAATTGCTTTCCATATTAGGATTTCGTTAGAAAAATACTCTTGAAAAATATAAATCTGTATTGTCTTACGAGGTCTGTTAAAAAATAACGTGAATATTCGAATTTTGCGGGCACGTACATTCGATTAGCGATTTTTTTATGTTGGTTAACTAGTCTTGAATATATATTCACAGATTAGGATGTTTAGTTTGTTAGTCAGAGGTATGAAAGTTACAAACATTTTGCGTGTTTGACGATTTTCTGATATCGAAAAAAATGGATCAGAGAGGTATCTTCAAATTTTATGTTAAAAATTGAATTAAGTGTCCAAAAACACTTGAAATGTTGACATTGGCATACGGTGGTTACACTATAGTAAAAATGACATGGAGAAATCTTGCAGATTGGGGTGCTGCTACAAAATCATCTTCGCAAACCAGTAGCCTGCCAATTGAAATACGTAGACCTGAAGAAATCAATGACTATTTTTTAAACGTGGCTGGACATTCAATAGTAAATAAGAACACTCTCTCATTCTACAATAATGATAAATTGAACGCTCCTACGAACTTTTCCCTCACCGATATATGTGATGATTATATTTTGACTGCTATCAAAGAAATAAAATCTAATGCACTAGGTATTGACAATATAAATATCAAGATAATTTCTTTAGTGATACCACACTGTATTAATGAAGTTAAACATATTTTCAACGGGTCCTTCAGACAGAGTATTTCTACAGATGTTGCTAATATAGTTCTATTTCTGAAAAAAGAATGCACCTACCACGTTCAGTGACCTACGCCCTATCAGCATTCTGCCCCCATTCTCTAAAATATTCGAGAAAAATATTTCCCGTCAAGTAAGGACTTTTCTTGAAGAAAATCGAATACTCCCTTACGAGCAGTCTGGGTTCCGCAAAAAACACGGAAGTAGAAAGTCAAAACCTTCCTCAGAGCTTTGCTGTAATGACCTCAAAAAGCTACTTAGTCGGTTGTCGAATTCACTTCAAAATCATTAGTTTATTCTTTCTTCAGCTTATATTTATCGATGAAGTCAGAAAAACCACCTAGTACATTTTTTTCTAACAAATCAGGTGCAAGATGTTAGCGTAACAGTTTCAAATGGATTACATCAAATACGTACTTGTGTTACGATCATTTCTTTATACTTGAGTGAGAAGTCAAAAATGTATCTTTTTTGTTCGGCCACTGCAACTTATCTAACTTGGCCATGCTCTAGTGAACGCAATAGAAAAGAAAGGTATTGACATACTATGTAGATACATATTATGTAATCCAGTCGATGAAAGGAGAACTGTACTAATCATGAATTGATGTATTGAAAGAACTTGCTACAGTGAATTAAATGCAATATGAGGCCACATTTATCAGTCAAGAAAGTATGAAGAGTATTTTCGTTCATGTCCAACAACAATATTTTTAACTCTTACTATAGAGAAATTCAAAATTTCACACGATGTAAAATTTGTATTATCAGTAACCTATTTGTGTGAAATGGTTCCTTAGTCTTATCTGTGATTTAGAAGAACATTTACTGTCGATAAAGAAGTTCATGCGTCTCACGGTTGTCGGGAGGTGAAGAGGCGCGCACGTCCGCGTCTCGTCTCCGACGTCCGGACTGTGTGAATCGGCGTCTAAGTAAACAAAAAGTGTAATTTTGAACACACTGATCCTTCTTATACTCTTGTTGTAAATAAGTGTGGGATGCTTTAAATAATATTTTTATCATGCCATAGGACTTATTGTTGATATTGAACACAATCAAAATTTTTCACATATAGTCAGTGGGCATACTTGAAGACTGGCTATAATCAAATCATATAAATGAACAATTCGCTCTGACCAGTCTCAACTCTCTACACTGTAGGTTAATGGACTGATACCCATCAGAAAACAACTACTCCCCTGGCTAATACCATGAAGGGCGTTGAATTATATCCAACGAGTGTCAGAGCAGGATTCTTCACTGAAGTTATTCCTACTATTGAAAATCGTCGAGATTTCATGGAATTTTGGAGTTTGGAGCACCCAGTATTGGCTGTTTTGTGTTCTGATTTATAAAAATAAATGAAACATGATTTGTCAGATTTTGATATAAGAATTGTCAGATTAAAAGTTTTTAGAGTCTTTGTAAAGAGTTTATTCCATTTGTATCCTTTTCGATACGTATTCTTCACCGGGTAGGTGCTGTTTTACGAATTTTTATAACATTTGGCGACCGTGACAGGACACGGAAAAACTTTTGAAGACTTTAGATGTCCACCGAACTTCGTTCACACGAATCTATACCGAAACGGTTCGACTAATGGAAAATGCAGATTTGGATATAGCTGACGTAATGGGGAATGTTAAGGTGTTAGACGAGAATATTGAAGTTATTCGAGATTTGGATAAGCAGTTCCTAGAGAAGATGTTGGAAGAAGATACGCCTGCCGACGACGTAGATGATGAGATAGCAAGGTCAGATTTTGATATAAGAATTGTCAGAATGAAAGTTTTTGAGATTTTCTGCAGTTTCGAAAAGTTATTAGAGTCTTTGTAAAGAGTTTATTCCATTTGTATCCTTTTCGATACGTATTCTTCACCGGGTAGGTGCTGTTTTACAAATTTTTATAACACCTACTTATGCTGTTGGCGATACAACTGACGCAATAGATTTTCAATTATTGAAATACGCAGACCGATTTCGGGCTGTTTGGCCACTCGCCAGTGCAAGGTAATGTCTATCTTCAACATAAAGTCTATGATTTCCGATAATTGAAAATCGAATTCCTTCAGAGAATCATTCCTCGAACTAGGCTGAAGCGGACAACAAAGAACATGTTCGTCATCACCCCATCTGCCTGTGAACGAGGTAACCAACCGCATATCCGATATTTGCCCAATTCCTCGTATAAACAAAGAAAACTATTCACATATAGTCAGTGGGTAAACTTATAGACTTGCTATAAATCAAATCATCTAAAAGAACAATTCGTTCAGGCCAGTCTGAGCTCTCTACATTGTAGGTTCATGGACTGACGCCCATCAAAAAAACTACTCCTCTGGCTAATACCACGAAGGGCGTTGGATATGCTAGCTTAGACTGGCAAAAAACACCCTCATTTTCAATCAAAAATTCTCGCGTCAAAATATCAGCTTTTTTCAAAAATGGTGTGCTTTTTGTTCGTTGAAATCTCTATTTTCTGATGGTGTGAAAAAATATACATTACTATAGTAAACGTTCTCAGAAAATGCAAAAAATGTAAAAAAAACTCGAATTCGATTTTTTTAATCAATATGTACAATTTTGATCTGTACATTGAGATTTACACTTTATTTACTCAAAAAAAACGTAAAATTTGAGATTCCATATATAGCTTTTCCATACTGTCTTTGATTGGTACCCCGAAATTAAAAAATCAGTTACTGTCACAACAGTACCAGCAACTACTTTAACTAAAAGAGAAGAACGTAGTCATAGAAAAACCACGGACAATATTCCAGAGTTTGATTATCAAAACCATACAATAAAACCATTTTTGCAAGAAAAATTTTCATCTTAGGAGAATAACAAGGACAAAATAATAAAAACTTTAATGAAAAGATTACAGTCACAAGGGTTTTCCTGTAAACAATTAGAAGAAGATGCTGTCATAATTAAGACCTCGATAGAAATTGCCTGAGATACTAATAAAACTGTCATTGTTGTGGGTCAAGATATTGATATTTTGGTCTTTTTATAGCAATGAAAATCAAATATCTAATCATAACGTTTATTTTGTCGAACCAGGTTCTGGTCTACATTGTTTTTCTGGTTGCGATAAAGTATCTGGATTTTCCAGAAAGGAAAGAAACGTATCGTAAATTCATTATTAGATGATGAAACTTAGTAAAATTGGGCCAATGTTTTTTATAAAGAAGATGCAAGAAGAGAAGATATTAAAAAAATGGATTACAATTAATCAAAGTTATTTATAAATGTAAAAAGGAAAAAATAACACTGAATCAATTAAGATTTCAAAAATATCAATTGGCAAAAATCAAATCATCTTTCATTTTGGCAAACCTCCCACCCACAGAAGGGGCAGTAGAACAATATTGTTATAGGCAATATTATCAGCTTCAAACTTGGTTGGGTAACGAACTGACAGCACAGATTGGAGCTGGAAGCAACATCAACGTGGCATTATCCCCAAATTTACAGAAAAGGAATTACTCCCGGAAGTACTGCTTAAAACTATTTGCTACAGCTGTCAAACTGGATGTAACAGTTTAAAATGTGGCTGTCGTAAACATGGTTTGAAATGCACAAATTCATGCTCAAATTGTCATGGTTCTGTAAATTTGCTCCAATATGTAAGAAAAAACCTACGAGGAAGTTAATGATTCAGATGAAATTTTGGATGAAGAACCAATGCAGACTGAAAAGAATATTAGATACGAAGAATGGTCTTGAAGATTTCGAAGATCAACTAGAATTGGAAAGGTTTGTCGTATCTAACGATGAAGAAATGCCATCAAAAAGACAATAACTAATGGATTAGTGATTAAAATTCAAGATAAGGTAATTATAAATAACAGGATTAACGTTTTTGAAAATATTATTATTATTATCCTAATCAGAATGCAGTATCTGAATTCAATAGTACTATTTATATGTATATTTATATTTTATAAGATTTTCTATGACATGAATGTAATTAGAATTAAATAAATGAACTTTTCAACTGAATAAAATTGCAGCAATCACATTTTTTGATAAAATTTTACATAATGATTGAAAAAAAAATTCGAAATCGAATTTTTTTCGATTTTTTACATTTTCTGAGAACATTAACTATAGTAATATATTTTTTCACATCATCAGGAAGTAGATATTTCAACGAACAAGAAACACACCGACTTTTTGAAAAAAGTTGATATTTTGATGCGAGAATTTTCGATTTGAAATTAGGGTGCTTTTTTGAAATTAAGTCAAAATAAGGTAAAAAAATCAATATTTTAAATCAAATGAATTACAGTGTATTTGGAATATAAAAAGGTAGGTTTTCACCAAATTTCGTGGCCATTTTTTTAAGATAAAAATAGAAAACCAAACACTTGGTTATTTGAATTTTTTACATAAATTTTGAGGTTATGTGAAAAAACTGTGGATAGAAAAGTTGTAGATCTTTTCATTACCTACAACTTTGCTTCCCAAATGTTTTTTCACAGGACTCGTAGTTTTGCCGGAAATCGAGATGAACCATTTTTTCCCTCATAAATTCACCCCCTTCCACTGCCCGGACTCATATTTATTTGAAAATAGTTGTTTGGAGAGGGCTTTTTTCTTTCAGTTTGTGTCTGAAGGTTACTTCTTTTCACAAACTACCCATCTTTAGATGATTCCCCCATCTTACATTTTTTGTATAAGGATGTAGAAGTAGAAAACGAAAACCTTTATTTCCCAAATAGTGAAGAAATAGAAATATTTTCTTCGATAAAGTATTTGCACCGTTCCGAAATAAAATATTTTCATCTGTGAATTTCATTAGTTCGGACTTCCATCGTCTAATGTTTTGAATTCCCTGGAAGAACAAACAAAATTGAAATGAATAGCTGTATTTTTTTGCTCAATATAATTGTTATATTCAGCTATTCATTCATTCATTCGTTTGTTTCATGTTGTTTTGCGTTGGTGTTGTTTCGAAAATTTGGTTGTTGCAAATACGTATCTAATGTCTGATGGTTTTCAAAATAGTAATATTATCAACACGAAAAAACTACTTTTCGAGCTGTGAAGAGGAATTTAATTAAATTCGAAACGTCGGAGAGAAAACAATTGTTTTTTTTTTTGAGAGAAAATTAATCCTGTTACCCAAAAAAACCTGTTTTATTTGTACTTTCAGGGATTTCAAATCATATTATATCATATTAGACAATAGAAGTCCGAACTAATGAAATTCATCATGAAACATCGTCAACCACCTTCAAACAAATTTTTGTCTGTATTCTAATTTTGTCAAGCGTACATCAAAACTGAAAAAACATTCGAAAACTAATTGATTAATTGATGAAAAATCAATTCATAACTCTTTAAAGAAATGTTTACTTAGTGAATCTTACATGAACGGAAATTAAATGATTCCAATATCTACCAGTTGAGCTGCCCTAAATAAAAACTGTTCTACGCTATTTTTATCATTGTTTCACTTTGTCCAAATCCTAATTGATATTGTATATGATTAGAAAAGTGCTTGTACTTTAGAGAATAATAAAAAAATCATGTCTTACCCTCCACCAGCTTTAACTCCTAAAAATGAACACAGTGCCAAGATACCCCACAAAAACTGAAAAAAAAAACACTCAAATCAATAAAAAATCACTGAGTAACACCGACCGAACCTTACCCAAGACCTGATGTTAAAATTCATTTTTGATTTCCGAATTGGACTCGGCACCTTTTGACTGTGACGAATATGCGAATGTTTGCTCTAGCTTTTATAGAAACGAGGGAATTCAAATTGGAATGGCAGACAACATGCATTGTATAGTGGGCATATCGGGTGAAATTTTACTCTCTCCTGATGCGTATGTAATAATCACATCCGTAAATCCAACATTACATGATTACAAGTGGTAAAAATGATTAGTTTGCAAAAACATCATTAGACTTGTCAACGGATTCAAAATTTCAAAAAGTATAGATTTATTAATCCTGCCAGTTTGATTTATCTAGGTGGTTTTTGAAATAAACTGCCAAAAGCATTCATTTATTTATAGTTGGAGTTCAATTTGTTGAAATTTCAACCGTTTCTTTACCCCGAACTCAATTCGAAATGAAAATGAAGTTGATAGGTACTGGTTAACAGAAGAATTACCAGTAATCCGGTCAATATAGACATTGGAAGGAACATAAATTTACAACAAGCTGCAAACCCGTGTAATTGTTCAAAACATAGTAAAAAATGAGGATTTTAAAATTCCGAATGATTGCGATGCCTGGAAAAAAATGTATTCGAGGTCAAAGGTCAAAAATCTCGAAAAAAATTGGTTTCTTGCGATTTTCAGGGAAACGGTGAGATTTATCCTAAAATAACTTCAGATAAAAATTGTAGATCATAAAATATTCTCTACAAAAAATGTATCAATACTTTTTTTCTTAGAGCCACCGTTTCTGAGATACGATGAGTCAAAAAGTTGTAATCGTCATTATATACACACGTTTCCACGCCACCTATGAGGTACTGTACTAACCGCATTATTTTTAACGTGGTTTCCACAGTAGGCCTATTCCACATGAATGTTGTGATTCTGTCATATTGAAAACTTCCATAATAAAATATATTAGGAAGGGTTGAAAATTATAAAAGCGATTGAAATTTAAAAAATATAAAAATTTATTCATCTGAGTCATAACCTTCAAATACTTCTTCTTGTCGTTCTTCTTCTTGGTGTTCTTCTTCCTCTTCTTGATGTTCATCCTGGGTGTAGGTAAACTGCGTCAAGAGTGATGTATTGCATGTTTCCTCGTTGGTATCAAATGAATCCTCCACTATTGGTGATGCAGCATTAGAACATGACTGGCCTTGACAATGTGTACATGCCAGAGAACACAACAGTCCAACTTTTTTACAACCACATTTAGCGCTACATCCCTTTTTACAGTTGCAAAAAATTGTGTTCAGCAGTTTTTCCGGCGCAGGTGGGGAGTAAAGTCTGAATAGGTTCTAATGCATTGTCGACCAACTTCCAACCCCAGTCTTTTGGGTCTAGGTGATAACCAAGTCATACTTGAACTTAGTAATATACCCGAAAAAGATGTTGATGATCAGCAACTGAGGTTGGAGGAAGACAAGCTAATTGCACCTGCTTCTTATTTTTAGTGTTTTTTACGAAACATGCATATCGATACTTATCTAAGCAGGTGGTTTTTTTGGGAGCTTTGTGCATATAAACTATGTTTTGAACGATTACACGCATTTGCAGCTTGTTGTAAATTTATGTACCTCCACTCTTATTTTATAGTCTAATTTGACCGGACTACAGATTCTAGAACCTTCTTTGAACAATCTTCATTCAACAATACTTTTTTACAGATTTTATATGACTGCTTTGGAGAGCGAATTGAAGGTTTAGTCTTCATATAGGGACTTTTTCAAAGCCTTTGATAGAGTCAGCCATGATTTGATCATTGCCAAAATATCGTCTTCTGGTTTTCATGGAGCATTGTTGAAACGGTTGAAGATTCTTTTAGGTCATATTGTAAGAATTGCTCTAATATCCCCTCTCATTCAAACTACAACAGGGATCTATCTCATTATGGTCCATTATGTATGGCCCATTATGAATGGTATATAATTAGTTGCATGACCCTTGCAGTAGTCAAATGTCATCGCCAATCGTTTTTCAGAATATCGCAGCCAGTTTTTTTAAGGACAAAATACAAGCACTTCAGGAAAATCCTTGAGGCGCTCTCAGAGCGGTGCCTGTGCGAAAGTAGCGATTCACATTGGATTTGAATCGCTGGAGATTGAATCTATTTGGGAAAACGTTCTCAGGAAGTTTATTCCACATAAACGCAGTTCTCCAAATGAAAGAGGTATTAAACAGTGAAGTTCAAGGTGTACTGATTTGAACCTCCAAACGATGAGCAGCCACAATCCGTCGTTTATTTCTTATATATACCACTCTTGGTAGAATCAAATGTGCCAAGTCACTTGAACACTTTCCGTGAAAGTATCTATAGAAGTTAGACAAATCCCCATCCTTTCTTCTATGTTCCAGACTATCAAGGTTCCAAGTGATGTTCGCCCTTCCAATCAGGCGGGTGGCTCTTTTCTGCAGCTTCAGGGTATGCTTAGAAGCAGAGCTCCATACATGAGAACAATACTCCAAAGAAGGTCTGATCTGAGCGTTAAAAATCATCAAAAGTGGCTGAGGTGTGTACAGTTTTCTGGTTCAGAACAATGTTCCAAGCTTCTGATATCCTTCTGGAAGGATATCTATGAACATCCGCAGCCACTCAACTTAGACACTCCAGCCCTAGCGCAGTTCGAAGCTTTCAACAGAGAGCTTCGACAGCCTGAGCTCGATGAACTGCGCAATCCGATAACCCCGGATGACGTTCGAAGAGCCCTTGTGGGTTCCAAGAACTTTGCTGCACCAGGCCCAGAGTGGGCTGAACACTTATTGGTGGAAAAAACTACCAAGTACCCACCGCCATCTGGCCAGAGTTTTCAATTCATAGCTGGACGGAGAGCAGCCGATTCCGGATTGGTTTGTCGAGGGTCGGACCGTTTTTATCCCCAAAAGCGGAGACTTGTCGATTCCTAAGAATTACAGAGCGATAACATGCTTGAATCCGTGTTATAAGTTGTTTACAAACATCTTAAACATACAAATACTCACCGCAGTTGACCGAGTGTTCGAACGGATATATGAGCAGAGAGGGTCGAAGAGAGGAGTCGCTAGATGTAAAGAGAACCTTCTCATCGATAAATGTATAACGCAGGACTCGATACAATATAAGCGTAACCTCTCTATGGTCTGGATTGATTACCGTAAGGCATTTGATACAATTTTGCATGAGCTCATCTTGCATTTGCTCAGATGCCTTGCGGTACCCGATAACATAGTGAGATGCATTGAACAACTGATACCACTTTGGTGAACTCGCTTCACGATAACATCTGGTCAAGCAAGAGTCCAAACAGGGTGAGTCACTTTCAGAAGTGGTGTATTTCAGGGTGATTCCCTCAGTCCCTTCTCTTCTGCATCTCACTATTGCCATTACCTATTGCGCTTAGAAATACTCGAGGGTATAACTGTGGTACCACCAGAAACCGGAGGCACAAGGTAACCCATTTGTTTTATATGGATGATCTTGAACTTTATGCCTCTGGAGAGAAGGATCTCCATGCACACATGGGTGTGGAAGAGTACACGCATGTTATCGGTATGAAATTCGGGATGTCCATCTCAAAAGAGGACGATGAGGGGACTACGGAGAGGATGTGCAGCTCGTAGATGGAAGTTTCCTACCCCATCTGGATGCCGGAGAGACGTATACTTACCTCGGGGTGGAACAACGCCACTCACAAGAGGTAAAAGCAGTGAAAAACTCTCTCCGCGGCAAGTAACAGCACAAACTTCGACAGATCTGGTCATCGGAACTGTCGGGGAAGAACAAAGTTGCTGCAACAAATATTCTTGTCGTTCCAATCTTACTCTACTCGTTTGGAGTAGTGAAGTGAACTCGGGACTGTATCAACTCGACGTAAAGACCCGAAAAATGATGCATCTCTATAGGAGTTTGCATCCCAAATCGTCCGTTCCACGGTTGTACTTACCCCGACAACAGGGAGGCCGTGGACTTTTGAGTTTGGAGTGTCTATATGACAAAATGGTACTGGATACAGCCTGTAAAGTCGTCAAGAGTTCGGATCCCCTTCTCTGCATGGTCCGTGACCATGAGAAAATAGGAATTGGAGCATTTCTCCTTGGGAGAAGCTGATGAACTCGGTATAGTTTTCAACTCTGAACGAGGTGACCACAACTCTGTCACCGAGTTGGAACCCGTTCACCAAAAAGCTCAGATAAAAGCCGCAGAGATCACCTTACTTCTGCGGAGACACAAGGATAAGCCAATGCATGGGGTCTTCTTCAATAACATTGGAGACCTTGGCTTATCAAAGCGCCTGACGTTCACTTTTCTCAGGTCGAGTGGGCTGAAGTCGGAAACTGAGGGGTTCATCATGGCTTGCCAGAATGGTGTCTTCAACACCTTAGTCTACCGCAGTCGCATGATGGATATAGAGGTTACTGACACAAAGTGCACGGCCTGCCGCGAGGCGCCCGAGACCCTAATGCACTTGCTATCAGCATGTCCAGCATATGCCGTCTCGGCCCATATCCATCGACATAACGCGGCCCTAAGAGTGCTATATTACCATCTACAGCACTCTTACGGTATTGACGAGACATCGGTGTTGCCCTACGCCCCGGAGGATATTGAATCCGTTGTGGGAAACGAAAAGTGCCGAATTTATTGGAACTATTCGTTCCCCACCCTCAGGCTCATACAAGCTAATAAGCCTGATGTAGTCCTTCTCGACCACCAGAGCAGAACGATATTTGTGGTGGAGTTTTCAGCTCCTGGCGAGAGAAATATCGTCAGAAAAGAGGAGGAAAAACGGATAAAATATCGAGATTTTTTCTTCAAACTCCGCAGACTCTATCCATATTACTCTGTCAAGATGTTTTTCTGATTATTGGGGTCCTTGGTGGAATGATGCCCTCTCTACTCTCGAATCTTAAAATCATACCGGCTTGCCGCACTAAGGCAAAAATCTTAGCCGCACAGATACAGAAGGCTGTTATTCTTGGCTCACTGCGCTTGCTCAGGGCACATAATTCTCGGACCCAATGATCACTTACCCCACGGTGTGGGGAGTGGTCATTGTATCGGGGCTTCGGGGGATAGGGCCTGACCAGTGCACACTACGGTGAAAAAATAATAATAATAATAATCTTTATTTAATTTCCATAATACGAAGAAGTGTCTTATAATAAAATAAAGTGAATAAAGCCGATGAGCGATAAGTGCTATTGCACTTGCTTCGCCATACAATACCTAAAAATACGGATAACAATAACATACATATACAAGTACTAAACAATAGCAAAAAGGAATAAATAAATACATAGTATATTATATAATAATAATAATCAGAGTAGTTATAAATTTACTCCTCATTTATGTAAGTAATAATAATAATTAACTCTATTCAATAGTGATACAAAAGTGTTATCTTACGAAACACATGGATGAAGCTAATGAGCGGTATATGTTGTTGCACACTAATTATGATTCTTTTGGGCAAATCTGGATTGCCGTTGACCTCATTCAACAATTTCTGAGCGATGCTCATGCGATGTTTTTTAGTCAAAATTTAGCAATTTTGGAACGAATTTCGCTGCCACACGCTTCGTGCCTGAAACTGTGAATATATGTAGTTTCGGAAATGTAAGATTTTGTTTTTCTTCCATCAATTACAAGCTTGCTTACTAAGAACCAGATTTTGGCTCGTTCTATAACTTCCTCAAGGATCGCAATGGGGTACTTGTCTTCACGGTTATAATGTTGCCAAATGTGTGGTATCATCACTTTATATTTGAGGTGGAGATATTTGGTAAATCATTCATATGAATTATAAAGAAAAGTGGGGCCATTATTTGTGTTCTGGCGATATACATGAAGAACAATTGAAAGACAATTCCGCTTTTTACTTCGATAATGTCTTAGCACAATCATGTCGCTGAAATTGCTAAGCTTGGAACACTGCATAGAAAACTGCACACACCTCAGCAAGTTTTGATTCTTTCTGAAGCTGAGATCAGACTTTCTGTGGAGTATTGTTCTCATGTATGGAGCTCTGCCTCCAAACATACCCTGAAGCTGCTGGATTCCATTCAGGAAAGAACCACCCGTCTGATTGGAGACGCGAACATCACGTGCAACCTTGATAGCCTTGGGCATCGAAGAAAGGTTGGAGATTTGTCTCCTATAGATACTTTCACGGGAAGTGTTCAAGTGACTTGGCACAAATCCACCAAGATTTCACCCAGAGTGGTACATATCAAAAATACACGATGGACATTGGCTGCTCATCGTTTTGAGGTTCAACTCATTACACCTCGAACGTCACTGTTTGTACTCTTTCTTTTGGAGAACGGCGTTTATGTGGAATAAACTTTCTGGGAACGCTTTTCCAAATGGATTCATTCTCCAGCGATTCAAATCCAATGTGAATCACTACTTTTGCACAGGCACCGCTCTAAGAGCGCCTTAGAGATTTTCCTGTAGTGCTTGTGTTTTTTCTTAAAAAAATACTACAACATTTCCAGTATTTACTCGATTGTAATGTTAGTTTTCAAGGAAAATCTGTTAAATTATTGCATTTTTCAGGAAACGACTTATTGGCATTTCAGAGCTCCAAACTCTCTAAACAAGGGGATTGATTTACGAAAACAAAGTAGCAAAGAAAAGAAAACGAAATATCTTTTCAAAGTGATATCACTCAACTCATATTCATAGTCGGAAAAAATTGCAAGAGTTGAAGATTTTGCGTTGGTTTTTTCATCAAAATTCATTTGCATCACGAACAAGTATGATGTGCTTCCGAAAAAGCTCTTTCCCTGACAGATTTAAATAGATGAGTTTGATTTTTAGATTCTAGTTTTATCATTTCTGTATGGAGGAAGGATAAAAATTCCCTAGGCTGCTAGTTCAATAGGTATTAGGTAGGGTATTAGAATATTAAATTCATCCAACAATAAAAAATTCCCAAATAAATTCGTCACCCACCTGAGATGAAGAAAATAAATCACACTTTGTGTGTAGGGACTCGTTTTCAACTCATCAGCAATCTTTTGGATGAGGAAGAAACAGTCCTTATCAAACAACCACTCTTTATAGCAAACTAAACATTTGAATCCAACATACTCAAAACTGACCTGACCACTGGTCTATACTTATTTTTCTCAACGGTTCATTTCGTGCGAATTCTTCAAATTTCCGCAGTATTTTGTATCAGAGTAATCACCAACTTCCGTTGAAGTACTGACTGGGACAGGAATAAATAGAAGATAAAATCTTATGTTTACTACTTCTGTGTTTGAATATGTAATATACAGTGCTGCCTAAAAGTATCGGGTATATTGTCTAGAATCGTTGATAGAACATTTCAGCAAAATGTTCAGACAGGTAGAATTTCTTTTCAAAATGGCCATTTGGTAATATAAACTTCATTTTCCTCTTCTTCGCCGAACTTAACCTAACCTGAAGCTCTGAAATCCAAATTTATTTATTTATACCTACACTGTTCTATATGTTACACCTAATAACTACAGGGATATAAGTCAAATCACAATACAATACAATTACAATACGTTATAAGATAAAAACATTACATATAGAATTAGCTGAAGTAAAAAGACCCAATCTCAGAGATGGAACAGTAAAAAATGTCGAGCTGATAACTTGCCGAATTACATTAGACACACATGTTATGCAGAAGTGAACGTTTCAGAATATTTGTACGTGGTATTGACAGATAAAAAGGATTAACCACTCTAGAGGTTGGTCTAGGTACATTGAAATTAAGTTTTTGCAGAATATATGGGTCAATAATTACATTATTAATCAGTTCAAAAAGAAAAACTGTGGAGTGAATGAATGAATGAAAATCGTTTATTCAAAATTTTTTGGTTAATTACACTTCATTTGTTCGGTATGTTTGTGTGGGGCCCTGCTATAGGCTAATTCCTCTACAGGGTAAGTATGTTGTATGTGTGTGTGTTTTGTTGTGTGTTGGAGTCTGTGTTGTGTTGTTTTTGTGTTCCGCTTGTTCATATGGTTTGTTCCGTTGATCCGTAGGGTGGTCCGGGTCCATTGCAGAGGTCGTGGTGTTGGTACTTTTTGGGTACGGGTTTTTTGGCCGGGGCTGTAGGGGGTGAAACTCTTCGGATTTCGGGTTTTTCCAAGACGCTGCTATCCACTGTCCGCTATCTGATTCTCAGTGGGAATTCCTCTAGGATATCTTGGATCGGCTCCGGCGGGTCTTCCATTGCCCCAAGAAGTCTGGCTGGGGGAAAGGGGAGCTTTTTCCTGGGTATCCTTCTGGATCCTCCACGGGGAATCCAAGGCGTTGTGAGCGTGTTGATGGCATCGGTGTTGTTGCTGCTCATCGTTCTGGTCGCATATCGTCCTTGAAATTCCTGAAATCGTTGGTTGATAGGTGTAGTATTGGTTAAGTTGTATAGGTTTAGGGATGGGTTCGATAGGGGAGGTTATGTATATTCCGAAGGATTCTTTTCTCGGTTGTGAGGATTCGGTGGGATAGTCTCGGGGAAAGGGTACAGTATATCATCGCTTTGTAGTCTAGGACTGGTCTTATGAAATATTTATACGTATGAAGGAGAGTTTCACTGTCGCATCTCCCGAGCTTGCCTCCCAGAGCCTTGAGCACGTTGGCTCTCTTCCGGACTCTCTCTCTCAGGTCGGTCTCCCAGTTGAGGGTCCTCGTGAAGGTGACCCCCAAGTAGGACACCAAATCCTGGAGTATGAGGTTTTCCCCTAAAAGTCTGAGATTCAAGTTATCACTGTGGAGTGACAATCACGATGGCAACTCAGGCTATTCATAGTATGTCTAGCTAACAATGCATCATGGGGAAATCCAATTGGTGGATTGGATTTCCCCATGATGCATTGATCTATAGGAGAGAAGTTTTAGGAAACGACGTTGTACTGATTCAACTTTCTCTGTATACACCTGAAGGTTTTACTCAAGCTTTCTGCTTAGGTCAATTAGTTGTTGTTTTTTCGTTGGGCATCTGCCACAAAATCATGGGTGAGAGGCAAGGGGTAAGGTGTTTTCACCTGAACCTGGAGCATGTCATATGCAAAATATACATATAGATGGAGCTAAAGAAGTTTTACTTCAGTCGTGCGGTCTAAAGCACACTCGCTTTTTTTCTATTTTTGAATTCATACAGTAGTTAAGCTGAAACTATATTTTTTATAAAAACAATGTCTTGAAGTTTTTCTCGATTAACTGTTCATCAAAATGAAACTCCCTAGTATATTATTGTCAATAGATAGGAACTGTAGAAATTAGAAATACACTATGGAACACAATGAAAAAAAAACTATGCACTTAGTGAAAAAACATCTATTTATTGAAAAATAATGTTGTGATATGAAGTATTCTATTTTGGAATGATTAATAAAAATTAGACTGACTAGGTATTTGAAGAAATTTAACATTTTGTCGGAATTTCAATATGGTCTTAGAGAAAGCAGATCAACTCATACCTGGAATATCTACAGACCTCTACAGGCCTCTTGCCACTGTATGTCACAAAACCCTTTTACGAAAGCTGGATGATTATGGAATCCGTGGGAATAGATACGACTTTTTGTCCAGTTATTCATCAGATCTTGAACAGAGTTTTGGAACTGATAGTGTCCTGAGTGTTTCCAGAACTGTGAGCTTTGGTGTTCCTCAAGGCACTGTACTGGGGCTACTTCTTTTGCCTATCTATATGAATAGTCTGTTTTCTTTAAATATGACTGGTCAAACTATCAGTTTCTCCGATGATACTTCCATTTTGGACACTTCTTCAACTTGGCAAAATATGAAACAATCCATTGAAGATAATTTTTCAGATATTTCGAAATGGTTTCAATTCAATGAATTAACTGTTAATTACCAAAAAAACTTGGTACTTACAATTTACATCTTATATTAGTGGGTTACCGAACTTAGGTCCCCTTAAAATAGCCTTGAATAAACAAATCTCTTCAGCAACATCGGTGAAATACCTTGGTGTCATGATAGATCGACATATAATAATAATAATAATGATGTTTATTCAAAAAATTTTCAAAATTTTACAATTGAAGTACATAAGCATATTTGATGATTGTTGAATAAACAACGGCATCACTGAAGCAATATAAAAAGTATTGCTTATATGTGATATAGCCAACATACAGAATAATTTAACGAAATAATATTTGACGAGAACATATATAATAATGAAGTACAAATATTACATAGACAAAATACTAAGATAAAACATATATAATAGTATTAATATAATAGGTATAAGAATAATGATAATATAATAATAATAATAATCATAATACAGACAAGTTTCAAAATAGATATGATATGAAGTGGGATTTACATATAAAACCACTTGTCAAAAAATTGAGAGGGTTTCTTCCAAAAATTAGATATTTCAAAAAACTTATGGATATCAGACAATTAAAAATGATTTTTTTCTCGCTAGTACCATCACAAATTACATACGGAAGTTTAGGATTGGGGGGGGGTGTTAGTGATTGTTTTGCAGAAAATGTAAATGTGGTTCAAAAATGGATTCTGAAACTAATATTTGCCGAGAAACGTTACTATAGCAGTGATCTCTTTTATAAAGATGCATTTTGCATGAAAATATTATTTCTCATTAAAAATAAGAAATGTATACTACAAGTTTATGAACATGTCCATAATAAAAGAAAGAATGATTCTATTTTTTTACCCCGATGTGACAAAACGATTGGATAACGAAGTGTCAATAACCTGGCACCAAGAATATAGAAGCAAATACCTGATGAGATTCAGAATATTGAAAAATTAGGAAAATTCAAAAATTCTTTAGCTAAGTGGATTCTCAAGACGGAACGTAATATTTTTAATGATAAATTGTAAGTGAGTATTTGAAAGAAAAATTAAAAAGGGTACCCCCTGATTATGTCATTTACCTCCTGATTAGGTCATTTACCAAAGTGTGAAATTTACTCTACATGTAAATCATCAAAAAACCCATATATGACTTCACCTGGATGTGTCATCATATCACGTACAAGCAGTTTGTACTGCATCTGTGATTTTTCTGTTTATTTGTTCTTTTCCAAGTGTCACATTGTTTCGTAAGATTTTATTTTATTATACAAGTAAACATTATTATTATAAAAAATTAAAGATTTTCACTTCCTGTTTGGCGGCCACTAGTACGGGTGCCCTCGGCGATCACCGACTAGCTGACCTGGCTAGTCCGGACCTGGTTTTATTTATTTGTTTCAATATTCCACATATTCTAGAAAAAGAAAACATTTTCTATGTTCGATCCCTCATAAATATATTCAAACGACTGCATATTGCTATTCAACAGCTAATAAAAGGAATTATGAGGATGATAGAAAGTATTTTGAATTAATTTCCGTTGTAACATGGTTGGACGTTTTAATTGGGCTTAAGTGTATCATCGAATATTCAATAAGCGTTACGTAATGCCTTTCATTATTTCTTTTTTATTCTCACACGGAAATGAAGGTTGATCAGTTCCAGTTTCGATTCAGAAAAAAATGTGCTTCCTTTCTTGACTTTCGAGATAAAAATCCAAACAAGGAGTTACGTAAGTGTTTCGCTTCTTACGCAATTACTCTGAAAATTAGTCGGACAAAGTTCGAAGAAAGTCATTAGGCCTGGTGTTAGTCCTGAAAATATTGACGGAAGCCTTGTATTGTCACACTCTTGATGTGCAACTAATTTGTGAGAATGGGGAAATTATTATTCTGTTTGAAATCTGTTTTTCCATTAATCAGCTGTCGCCCCCATACGAACGATGACTCTCAGAAGTTGAGAAACTTGTGCGAGCTAAAGACTAACGAGGTCTTACCTTTCAACGTATGATTCCTTATTATGAAATTAATCAATTAGAAAATTCTCATCTTTGTCGTTTCTGATAATTCGTTTTAATTTAGTCTGGCAACATTACTTGGCGTTGAGCTGCTATCGCGGGGAATCCCGGTCAGAGACCTCGGGACTTCCTCTTAATAGAAAGTCAATCAAAGTATTGCATGCAGACGCAGTCTCGCTTCATGTTCCAATATCATAATTTCTAAAAGTATTTCATGTGGGAATAATTAATAGTGTTACATAGTTTTACAATGATAACAAGTGTTTAATAGTTAGAAATTAGGATTGTTTCATCGAGTAAAGTAAAGTGAGTGAATAGCCGCGGTGTCAGTATCTTTGACTGGGGTTTCAATACGGCGACCTAGACATGATTTTTTATTACTTTTCAGTCGGGTTATTTCAATTTTTGATTTTGTTGTTTATTTCATAAGCCCTTCTTCTTGCACCATCAGAGGGCCTCGCGAAATGTACCTTGTCCACATTAAATTTCGATCTTGCGCCGCCACTGCCATCAAGGCATAATACACTGTATTACCATCCTATTGAATATATTCATTCATGCAGATTTGGTGCACGGTTTGTTTTCTAATGCATTGTTTTCCAGCTACAATTCTTCATCTGCCAAGAGAGTGAGGGAACTGCCTCAGTCACTATACAGTATGTAACAACGAAAACTTAACAGAGCCGTTTTTGAATACAAAAAGTAAGATGTTTAAAAACAGCTCGGACAAGTCGATTTCTAATTGAAGGGGGACACCTTTCAGACTTATCAGATTTTTTGTAGTACGCACCCTCTCGGAGGGGTGCGTCCGACGACACTTATTTAGATAGGGAAAGTAGGTCGAGTGGCACCTTGTTATAAAGGTCTTTCGAATACCTTTACATCTTTGTTGAAAGAAAAATTTTGTAACTATTAGTTTTCGAGATAATTTGAAGATTTAAAGGTGGTTTTATTGAGTTCAACTCTTTTTAAAATAAATCAAATAGTTTTTAAGGTACAATTTACGTTCAGAACTTAAAAAAAAAGTTTTTTGCTTTTTATGACAACCTGCTAATACGTGTCCATTTGATTTCGTAAAAAAGTAAGAATTATTTGTTTATTACGAGGAGATTTTTTTGAGGGATGGGGTTGGTTACCACCCTTACATTTTAGGTAAATTGAGTGGCACCTCCTTATGAAGGTTGCCTTTTGACGTGGATATTTTATGTTTCTGATAAAAAGTGAATCATACTAAAAACTCACCTACACAACGAATACAACCTGCTGATTTCCTTGAATGCTGATGACACAGAAAAGTTTAAAAAACTGTTTTAGGTTTAATAAATTCCAATAATTGTTTTTGAAGCACACACAAAAAAAGTAACACCTAATAAGGGTAACTCACATAGGAAATTTAGAGAAAATGTTCAAAATGTGCGCCATTTTGCTCCATGCAACAATAAAGATTTTGTTCGAATTTTGCTCTTACATTATTCAACATCTCAGGAGTTATAGCTCGGCATTCATCAATAATTCTACGACGTAATTCATCCAAATTGACTGGCTGTGTAGCATAAACTTTAGACTTTAAATATCCCCACAAAAAGTAGTCCAGTGGTGTTGAATCTGGTGATCGTGCTGGCCATTCAATTGGACCTCTTCTGCCAATCCATTGTCCTTCAAAATGATTATTCAAAAAATTTCGAACCTGCTGGGCATAATGGGGTGGTGCACCGTCTTGTTGAAAATGGATAAATTCATCTTGACATCTTGGATCCTGTTCAATTATTTCAACTATACGAGGTTGTATTGCCTCTTCAAGAAGTTGAAAATAAGAATCACCGGTTAAATTTCCATCAATTAAAAATGGACCTATAATATGATTGCCTAATATTCCGGCCCAGACAATCAACTTTTGGGGATGTTGGGTATGTAATAACGGCAATTGTGACGGTTCACGCAACCATTTAAATAAAATGAGCTTTCGTCCGAAAAACAGATGTTATAAAGCAGCTCGGGATTTTGCATTAATATCTCACTCATGCCCTCACAAAACTCCCGTCTTCGGTCAAAATCATCCTCATTGAGTTCATGAACAAGTTTAATTTTGTAAGGATGGAATTTGTGGTTTTTAAGGATTCTCCATGCGCTCATATGGCTTATTCGGTCATTGCTGATAAACCTCTGGTGCTTAACCTGGGATTGGCGATGATTTGACCAATCACTCCAATTGCATTATCGTCATTCACTACCCTTCTCTGAACATTTCTTTTCTTATTCAAAACCGAACCTGCCTCCCTGAATTTTGTGACCAAATCCAGTACGTGATTTCTGCTTAGGTGTTTACCAGGGTTTTGCTCGTTAAATAAAATTGATGTTCTATTAGCATCTTGGTCGTTGTCAAAAAATAAAGCAATAACTGAAACCCTTTCAGCAGTAGTGTAAGGCATTTTTAAATAAATAACAATACACGACCCGTTTAAACAAAACAATCGAACGATGTACTAATGAAAACTGGAAGAAGAGGAGTGGGTATTGATTTTAAAAAAGGGATTTTTATTTAACAAAAAACTGATAAGAAGAACTGCTCGAATTTTTTTTACCGAGTGGTCTGTCTAATGCATTATTAACATGGCAATTTTAACTTCAAATTATCTAAAAAACTAATCGTTACAAAAATTTTCTTTTAACAGAGTTGTAAAGATATCGAAAGACCTTTAAAACAAGGTGCCACTCGACCTACTTTTCCTATCTGAATAAGGGTCGTCGGACGCACCCCTCCGAGGGTGTGCGTACTACAAAAAATCTCATTAGTCTGAAAGATATCCCCCTCTGATTAGAAATCGACGTGTCCGAGCTTTTTTCAAAAATCTTACTTTTTATATTCAAAAACGGCTCTGTTAAGTTTCCGTTGTTACACACTGTATTGGCAGACTTGGTCCACTGCGACTTTTTCATGTTCCCAAGATTCAAAAGACCCATGGAAGGGTTTCGCGACGATTATATCTGTGGGGAATACTTTGAATGTAAAAATATAAAAATTAATGAATAAATTATTTTTTGCGAAATATGAAAATTCACTTCATTTTTTGAACAGACCTAGTACAGGAAATAGGAGTACCATTTGGAATAAAATTCATATTTTCACTCACATCTGAAAATTAAATAGAAATATTGAAACGGTATCGAATTTGATTGAGCTATCCTTTATGATCTTGTTTGAAATTGTTCATTATTTCGGGAAAGATAAATGAACAAGAGTAAATCTAACACCTAATTATGCAAGACCATCACACGACGGGTGATATTTCATATTTATGAAACACTTTCTGATTAACTCATCGAATGAAACTGCCGAGGTTAATGAGCTGTCGAACACGAAGACGAAAATTAATGTTCCGTTGTTATGGGTTTAATTTGAAATTTCGACATGGATTATCTGTGATTTGTTTATTTTTAGGTGAACAACGGCGAAATCTACTGTCGTTATCATTAACTTGTTGAATTAATACCACAGAGCCTCAAAAAAATTTGACGAGGAAAAGAAGCAAGAACATTTGTTTGAAAGTACCATGTTCGAATATTTGAAAAGAATACTTCAATGACTAAACTCGTATTTGTCAACAATAGGCGATCTACTTAACGCGACTAGATGCTTAACCAATACGTCGCGTATTCTTTTCGATTTCACTGAAGTTTAGATTAACATTTCTATTCGATGATCTCAAGATTTCTGAATATTACAACTAAATTGTTGTTTTTCCAGGAGGAGTTTTGATTGGAGGATTACTTTATTATTATGTTATGTGAATCGGTAAAGTGTGGTAATTCATTTTTCATTTCAGTCTCTAAAATCTGTTCCTTGAAAGAGTTTCACTTGATTTACAGGACGCCGCTAACGAGCCATTAAAATAGTGTCTTGCGACAAACAACGTCAAAAGAGGCGGCTAACACTTCTTCTCAAGTATGGACCCCTCCATGTCCCCTCCCGGGTTGAGTGCCCTGAAGTAGAAGCTTCCCCCCCCAGCTATTCAGCGAGGAGAACCTACTACCCCACTTCATCCACCCCCGCTCTCCAAGCGGTCCTCAACTCACTGATGGGCACTTCAGCAAGATTGACATCTGACCTCATTTGGTCGAAAGTCAGCCTTTAGGTGCTATTCTTTCGCGATCGGTAAAAAGTATATTGTCTGACTATTCCTAACTGAATTTTTGCATGGGGGCCCCCAAAAACTAACCGGCGGCTATTGCTATTAACGTCGGGCGTTCCTTGGTGAATCTAAGGGTAATTGGATCGCGGTCGAGTTGTTCTGCGGTGAACTTGCTGGAAGAAAATCTGATTAGTGTACTTACCGGAGTCGCCTGACGGCGACTCGAGGGGGCGGTCTTTGGTTCTGTTTCGTCGACCTTGGATGTTTGTCCCTTTCTCGGAACCTGGAGTCATCCATGTTCAACGCATCGTGTAGATCGCGTAGCGTTGGGTTGTTATGCGATCTGATTCTATCGAACACGCTTTCTGCGTGTTCTCTCATATACACGTCCACATATTGCGTGTCCAGGTCTAAGTCTCTGTATATATACATGTGGACGAGCATTATCGTGCATTAGGTTGAAGTTTTCACCAATAGCACCAGCAAACGGACGGACGATAGGTAGAAGAATGGTGTCGAGGTACTGTCGAGTTGTGAGGGAGCGATTTGGAAAAAACGAGATCGGTTCTGCCGCCGATCATGATTCCGCCCCATAGCATTACTGTACCACCTCTGTATGTGTGGACTTCCTGGACGTGTCTCAAACGTTCATTATTTCCAGGTCGTCTCCACAGTCTTACTCGACGAGAATCTGGATGAAATCCAAATCTGAATTCGTCTGTAAACAAAACTGTGGCCCAATCATTTGCATCCCAGTTTTGATGTTCTTGACACCACTCTAATCTTCTACCGCGATTGCCTCTCGACAAAGGTGGACATCTAAGTGGCCTTCTGTTGTGGAGATCTGCTTCATGCAGTCGATTTCTGACAGTATCACGACCAATGGTTACCTGGGGTGTCTGCTGCAACACGTTAACCAACTCAGGTGCTGTGATTGTCGGTTGTCTTCTTGCGGTTAAGACCAAAAATCGGTCTTGAACTGCAGTTATAGAGCGTCCTCGCCCTGGATGTTGTTCGGCTGGACTGCCAGTTTCACGGGAACGCCGCCACAATCGACTGATAACACTTTGGGAGACCCCCAAACGAAGAGCTACATCATTTTGTCGCATGCCACCTTGAAGAAGCCCTACAGCTCTATTCATCTCAGCCAATGGTAAGTGATGGCGTTCCATGTTAAAGCACAATATTTCCAGTTTAATTGCTGAACAAGAACTGCATATAATGTACAAACTCGACACTTTCAGATTATTCATTTTTGCCGAAAACCTACAGTTTGTAAAAAACTTGATAAAAGATTAGTTACCGTTTTTGCAGGCTTTGTTCAACCATAGAAATCTACAGGGTGGTCGATTGTACCAATTTAATCGAAATTAAACTCATGCATTTATTTTTATGATATTTAGTATGTTATAAAAATATCCCTACACTTTTCCGATGTGTGTATATATCTATTTGGGCATGAGGACAGTTAAGTATGGAATACTGGGTCCATACTTAAACGTGCCTCACGGTGTCAGAAACATATGTGTGTTTATTTCTTTATACAGAATGTCAATTTGAAAAGGTACCACCTTATATTATGGCCCCTAAACAAAATCTAAAAGTACTCAGAAACAGGTCTGATATTTTCAAGGGGGACATTCTGTAGGCAAGTTTTCAATTACATTACATCGACCATCTAGCAGGGCCGGACACAACATCTTGTATAGCGAAACATGTGTTTTGCAATGAAAAATATATAAATCAATAAAAAGTTATTCATTTGATTGAATGTTTGAAAAGGTGTCCATTTTTTTCTAAACAGTGAAAAAGTCTACTCTAAAAGCCTTCTCTTAACATTCTGAAAACTTCTGTCTGCGTGGAGTTTCCTTCAAATCTCCCAATCGAGTCTCTGATTTATGAATAGTCAATTATAGATGCCCACATAGGAAGAAATCTAGAGGCGCTAGGTCAAGTGATCGTGATGGTCATTCTATAGCTCATTTTCAACCAATTCATCTGCCAAGAAAGCTGTCGAGAAAAGTGGTGTATAGGAATTGATTGTGAAAAAAAATCGTTTTGAAAAATCATGTCAGTCACATCAATTTGATTTTCCAAACTAGTTATTGTTAAAAGGTATATTATTTCTTCAAGCAGATTGTAGTACAGATTTGAGTAAAGCTGGCCAGTTAGATATTCCTCAATGAATAAACGTCCAATACTAGTATTTTCAAGAATACCAGACCGAAGATTCACTTCCTCCGGATACTGTGTATGACCTTTTCTAAAAAAAGCGGATTTGCATTACTCCAATAGCGACAATCCGTTAACAACTTGTTAACATGCCCATTATAGCAACAAACGTACCCTCATTATTGTGCAAAACATTTTAGTATTCATTTATAAAATACGTCATGGAGCTGTTTTCATTTTATGCGTGTGAAATGTATTTAACTTGAGTCGTTTCCTACATGACGTGCCACAATGCGAAGTGATGTGGATGGATCTGCAGTGAAAGTGTCTAAAACTTCTATTTGCGCTGCTTCATCCGAAACACGCCGATCATTTCTTTTTTTGTTAGCAACGGAAACAGTTTCACTAAAATTACCTACTAATTTCCACAAAATCCCCATAAATGAGAATGATTTCAGGTATTTGCTGAATTGTAACCACCAATCTGTAGAAAATTGAAATTTGTTTTTCCTTCAACCAGCTTTTGCTTCCCTGTGAATGCCAACCCTCAGAAGTGGAAACCTGTACGATTTGAGGATTACTGAGGTCTTACCTTTCAACATGCGATTCATAGCAGGAGTTGGACGAGTGGAACAACCAATTGCTCCAACCCAGCCGGATTCTGTCTCGTCATTATTGAAAATCATTTAATAAACGCATAACATCTAATTCGCATTTTACAATTTGGTGACCAGAATTGGTCTCGTGAATGATAAATAATCTGTTTAAAATCTGTTTTTCCGTTAATCAGCTGCCGCCCCATACGAACGACAACTCTCAGAAGTTGAGAAACTTGTGCGAGCTAAGGACTAACGAGGTCTTACCTTTTAACGTGTGATTCCTAACACGTTTCTGATGCATAATTTAACAAAGAAATTTTTTTTCAGCGGTATGAGAATTGTATTTAACTTGTGAAATGTGACAAAATAGGTAGAACGATCATTTCAGTGATTGATGTTTATTTCTTTATTTTTAACAATCCTTTAACTAACTTGTCATTCGAAACTACCATACAAGTAGGTACTATTTTAGATGAATTACATTATTTCTATTAATTATTATTTTCTTGTTGCATATTAGAAGTGAAAATACTTCATAAACATTTACCGCTGTGTAATACGACTTCAGTTTCTTTCATTTCATTTCATTGAAATAATATCACACGGTGTTTTTGACACCAAAACTTGTAATGCCCTGTGTAGTAATGAATATTACTACACAGTTATTTTAACACCTCGACACGTGTTTCGATCACCAAGTGATCATCTTCAAGAGGAATATCAAATTAATCCTATTTACAAAGTTTTCCTTATTTATACCATCAATTTCACAATATTGCCTTATCTACTAGTCTTAAATCCTGTCCTTATGTAATAGTCAGGTACATCTAATAATTGAAATATTATTTTAACAAGCTATATAAAATTAATTTCGCAATATTGCCTTATCTACTAGTCTTAAATTAATTTTAGACTATCTTCTTATGAAAATCCAATAATTGAAATATTATTTCAACAAGCTATACATATAGTATACTTTCACTAGTTCGGACTTCCATTGTCTACTATATAAAATGATTTGAAATCCCTGAAACAAGTAAAAAAGAATAATTAAAAAAGAATAGTTGAAAAAAACAATTATATTAAGCAACAATAAACCTGAAATGAAATGATAGTGAAATAACCTACAAGTGAGTGCGGAAAATCCTATATTGGTGAAACTAAGAGGCCATTGAATGTTCGCATTGCCGAGCACAAGAAGCACACACAGCGAGGAGAAACCAGCAAATCAGGAATAGCAGACCATGTTTGGACCCATCAACACAACATCGAGTGGTCCTAAGCTGAGATCTTCCACAGAGAGGAACATTGGTTCAGGAGAAAATTTAAGGAAGCCGCATACATGTTGTCCAACAACGTATTCAGCCAGGCCAGCGTAGATATACGAAACATATGGAAACCCATCATCAAACGAAAAATGACCAACTCCCGCCAAAACGGTCATCTCTCACGGAATCAGTGAAGCGGAAAATGGAAAGTAGAGAAAGTGAAAGTATTTTAACGGCCTATAAAATAGTCATCTCTCGGAGGAATCAGTCCAGTAATCACCCGAAGACGATTGTAGATACCAACAATCGAAACGTCGTGAACTAACGTGACTTGGAATCTCTACACTTTTTTATTTTTTTATTATTTTCTTTTTCCATTCCTTTAATTTTTATTTATTCAATTATTATATTTTTACTTGTAGGTTATTTCACTATCATTTCATTTCAGGTTTATTGTTGCTTAATATAATTGTTTTTTTCAACTATTCTTTTTTAATTATTCTTTTTTACTTGTTTCAGGGATTTCAAATCATTTTATAGTAGACAATGGAAGTCCGAACTAGTGAAATTCATCACGAAACATTGTCAATCACCTTCAAACATATAGTATACTATTAGGTATTGGTCCACCATCGTTATTCATAATATGCTGTTTTTACACTAGATGCCTGTTGTTGTTAACTAGTTAGTTGAGTCTAATCTTAATGAACTGAATTCTATGGAATGGTTTTTTTTTAGAATTCATACACTACAGAGCCTTTTAGAAAGTCCAAAAGACAAAGTCGAGAGTTCGAAAAAGTCTGAAATTTACGAAATTAAATGTAAGGACTGCGATGCAATATATTATGGACAGACAAACAGATCTATTGAAATAAGATATAAGGAACACTTGGCACACTTAAATTATGGAAGACCTGAAAAATCAGCAGTCACCGATAATATTTTGCAACAAATCCATTCCACAGACTTCAGTTCATTAGGCTTAGTTAGACAAGTTAACAACAACAGGCATATAGATGCCTATGAGAGTGTAGAAATGAGTAAACATAATCATATTATGAATAACGATGGTGAACCAATCGACCAATACCTACTAGTATACTATACAGGGTGGTAATTAGGTATGTACCATAAATTCAACAGACGATTCTTTAGATAATTTCAAGACGAAATGTTCATATGAACATGGGTCCGCAAATCCTTCGTTCTCAAGATACAGGGTGTTGAAATAGAAATAAAAAAAAGTTATTCGTAAATATCTTAAATATCTTTCACCTAATTTTGTTGTAATTTGGCAATGGTATTTATAACACTAAGGAGCTAAGTTACCCTGAACGTGATTCAATTCATTGAGTCCAGTGGCGTCTCGAGCGGGAAATGAACGAATATTTTTGACTTAAAAATGTACGCCACTGACTTTTGTGCATTTTTCATCATTCTTTCAGATCAAACAATTAGAAATACAACTTTTTTTTCTCCTGAATTTTTTTCGTATCTTGCTTAGTTTTTAAGAAAAGAAAGTCGACCTAATTGCATATCCCTGGACCTCACAAGGAATAATATGTGGAATTAAATGTTTCTTTTGGAAATTATTACTTTTTCAATTTTTCATTACTGATTATGTAACAATAACAACAAATATTAAATAACATTAATATCTAGACTAACGAATTGCACTAAATTATAAGTGTTGGAAATGGACTAATTTGGCTTCAATACAACCGTCTAGCCGCCGCATCATTGAATTTCGCACTCTTCTGAAAATACCATAAATAATCAAGGATTGCCTTGGAAAACGATTGCAGCATTTGATAAATAACTTGACAGTTGTTGTCAACTTTATAAGCTTTTGTTATAGAAAGTGTGTTCAGTGGTTATTTTTCGAACCATTTTTGTTAAACATAGTTCAATTTACTAACAGTGAAATGGCAGATATGCATTTCTGTTATGGAATGGCTCACGAAAACTCGAATGCTGCAAGACGCATTCACCATGAAAGATTTCCTCAGCGTGTAGTGCCTAATAGAAGAACTTTTGAACGTCTCCATGCACGACATTCTGAAACAGGCAGATTTAAAAGATCGACGGTTGTCATTGGGAGGCCTGCAACGGTACGAACAGTTCAAATTGAAGAAGCTGTTTCAAATGAGTTTGAAGTAAATCCTCATACCAGTACTCGGAAAATAGCTGAAGAACTGAATATTATTATGTCACAGTGTGCAAGCTCTATTGCCCAGAGATTTGCCTGTAAGACTAGCTTTTTCTAATTGGTTACGCGGTAAAATAAAAAGAAATCCAGGTTTTCTAAGTCGAATCTTGTTTACAGGTGAAGCTTGTTTTTCTCACAATTCAATTATTAACTTCCACAACAATCACATTTAGGCCGAAAACAATCCACACGCCTTGATAGAAAATAATTTTCAAGAACAGTTTTCTTTTAATATTTGGGTTGGAATTGTCGGTGACCATCTCATTGGGCATCACTTCCTTCCACCTAGACTTAATGGAGAAGAATACCGAAGGTTTTTAGAATTTGTTTTACCTGGACTTTCAGAAGAAATTCCAGTCATGGAAAGATTCCGTATGTGGTACATGCACGATGGTGCTCCACCACACTTTAGTGTAGTGGCACGGCAATTTTTACATGAAAATTACCATAATCGCTGGATTGGGAGAGCAGGCCAACACACATGGCCACCTCGCTCGCCCGAAATGAATCCCTTGGATCATTTTCTCTGGGGACACCTTAAAGCGTTGGTATACAAAACTGCTATTCAAAGTGAAGAGGATTTACGGAATAAAATCATTAATTCATGAGACATAATAAAAAATACGCCAGGTATTTTCAGAAGAGTGCGAAATTCAATGATGCGGCTGCTAGACGGTTGTATTGAAGCCGAAGGAGGCCATTTCCAACACTCAATTTAGTGCAATTCGTTAGTCTAGATGTTAATGTTATTTAATATTTGTTGTTATTGTTACATAATTAGTAATGAAAAATTGTTAAAATAATAATTTTCATATAATTCATAATTCCCCATATAATTCCTTGTGAGGAATACGAAAAAAATTCAAGAGACAAAAAAGTTGTATTTCTAATTGCTCAATTCGAACAAATAATAAAAATTGCACAAAAGTCAGTGGCGTACATTTTTAAGTCAAAAATATTCATTCAAATCTCGCTCGAGACGCCACTGGACTTAATAAATTGAATTACGTTCGGGCTAAATTAGCTCCTTAATGCTATAGAAACCATTGCCAAATAACAACAAAATTAGGTGAAGGAAGATATTTACGAATAACTTTTTTTTAATTTTATTTCAACACCCGGTATCTTGAGAACGAAGGATTTACGGACCTATGTTTATATGAAAATTTCGTCTTAAAATTACCTAAAGGATCATCTCTTTAAATTTATGATACATACTTACCCTGTATAGCTTGTTAAAATAATATTTCAATTATTAGAATTACCTGACTATCACATAAGGACACATCGTAAAATTAATTTAAGACTAGTAAATGAGGCAATATTGTGAAATTATTTTACGACATTCAAGACTCAAGTACCTAGAAGAGGTACTTATGGTATAAATAAGGAAAACTTTGCAAATAGGATTAGTTCGATCTTACTTTTGAAGATGGTCACTTGATGATCGAAACACGTGTCGAGGTGTTAAATAAACGGTTTGGTGTTGAGAAAAAACTCCAGTAATATTCATTACTACACCAAAGGTTCCAAACAGTGCATTACAAATTATTTCTATTGATAATTATCAACGAAATATTTTGCTTTTTATTGTTTTGTTGGATATTAAAAGCAAAAATACCGCTATGTGATACAACTTCAGTCCCACTCATTTTAGTCTATTGAAATAATACTGCAAGGTGGTTTGGACACCTAAACTTGTTTACAATTTCCACCAGATACCTCGTGAACTGCTAAAACAAAGGTCAACAAGTATGTTGTATTTCTGAAGAGATAGCTGAACGATTTTCAAAATAAGGTATTACTCAACACCCTTTTCTATTAAAAATTTTAGAGACTGTGCCCGCCTCTCTAGAGGTTTAATGCAATACTATAGAAAACTAGCCTACAAAATGACCACCCCAAAAATAAGTTTCATGTGTTTTTGCATATTCTTATATTTTCTGCTGGGCTCGAAATATAGAGGGTGGTATTCACAAATTGACACACTGTATTTATTTTGCGGTTCAATACAAATCGTTCTTCTGGAATATTGAAACAATCAATCCTGTTAAAACATTCTGTTAAGTGCTACAAGCGAAGAGACAAATTGTCATGATAAATTTCCCACCGAAACAAGAGTCTCACTCCACATTCAACGACTTCGATGTCGAGTCTAATTAAAATTCCAAATATGAAAAAGAAATGGATCAAGTTACTTAGGCCACATACCGAAGGGTATCTCGAAGGGATCCTTAATAAGGCGTGGGTATATCTGTTTGTATTAGTGTCGAGTTCATTGCCTGTACAGATATTATCATAATAAGCGCTTTTCTATGATTTCTCGCATTCCAGAGGACCAAGACATGCCGCTTGTTAGTCACTTCAGTTCGGAGATTAATTTCGTGTTGATGTACATGAGAATACTTAGATTCGAAATATCGTTGGCGATGATCTGAAACATCAGTGGCAGCCTTCTAGAGACTGTGGTGAATTGCGATTGCAAAATTTGGATTTCATTTCACAATTTACATGTAGTTTTGTTCTATAAAGTGGCCTCAGAAACCCTTCATGGAACTTCTGAAGAAAGTCGACAAAAATTGCAGAACTTAACTAAAAAATACCAAGAAAAACACTCTGAATTGACAATTATATTTCACACCATTCTGATTGTTGCTATCATTTTCTAATTTACTAATTAAACCACTATATTTGCTGCAAATGAAAAAAAACACATTTATACAGTTAATTATATGATTTTCACTATAAAGGGGTTTTGTTAAATCCTTTATATTGAAAATAAAGGGTTTTACAAAAGCCCTTTATAGAGACACCTGTTTCGCTATACAAATAGTATTCTCAAGCGTAAAATAATAAGTTATTTCTAAATTACAACTTTTTTATACTCTAACAAGTTACCTACTTGTATGCCTACTTTCTAATGAATGAATCTACCTGAAAAGGTCAGGTATAAATTCAATATCTATATGAATAAATCAAATTTCGGAAAGTACCCTAATTATATTTAACTTTTCTCACCTGGAAATGAACAGGTTGAGTTTTAAACCTTTCTTATGGAAATGGAGGGTCTTGAATTCAGGGTTGAACTTATGTCCCTCTGTGAGTGGCATATGTGGAGTTTATTTTTCCATTCTGGAAACTATTTCTGTGTTCCTTTATGCGAGCTTTGAACGTTCTTCCAGTTTGACTTATAAATAAAAGATCGGATATGACCAACATGATAATTTATTCACTCCTGATTTTTGTGAAACTGAACTTTTATCTTTGTTATTCTCAATGTGCTGAGTTGTTGTTAGTATTGAAAGCAATATTTGCACCTTTGTTATACAGAAAATTTCAAATATTCGTAGTGACTTGACCTAAAAAGGTTGAGGTTCTATAACTTTTATCCTCATCTCTTCTAATTGCGTAAACTTTACTCAAAGCTTGGCTGTATAACTTTTTCGATAATATAGAATGTATTAGACTGCTATCGTAATCCTTCTTGACGACTGTTTTAATTTGGTCACTTCTCTATTGAAACTTGCATCTGACAAGGGAATTGTTATCAGTCTTTGGATCGTACTGTTGAATGCTGCTACTTTGTGTTGATACAGGTGGGGAACGAATTATGAAAGATAATATCTGTATATACTGGTTTACGATAAATTGAAAAATCATGTTCATTATCAACTTTTGTTATTGTCGAGTCGAAAAAAATTATAGAGTCGTCCTTTTCCATCTCCATGGTGAATATGATAGAAGGGTGGAGAAAATTGATGAAATTCAAGAACAGGTCCAAAGTGAGTGGGTCGATTCGACCCTTCACTGCAACCCACAAGGTTTAATTGTGGCTCACACCTATTCACAATCGGGCAAATAGACTCAGCTTCTTAACGAAGCCGATTAGTTTGTATGGTGAGTGGTCTTTCAGGTCAGATGGTGAGATTACGGCTCTGCCAAATTCTAAAGACCTGATTCGGTCCCCAGCGGGGCAGGTACAAAGTATATGCTCTGTTAAAAAGGTAGTCGGATAGTCAAATTGCAAGATTCCTACCTTGTTACCCACAACAACCTTCCCATATGAGGGTTTTTGCACGTCAGCTACACCTGACGATGCCTTAGATTCAGCCGTGCAGGGCTTTTTCACCTCTGGTTTTGATGAATCATCACTTGAGCGCAAACGTTTGCTAACCTGCTCATGGGGCGTTTGTTCCCCCACCTGAGACAGATTCTGCGTACGCCGCTCAAGAATTTGGTGCAAGGTGGCTTTATAAAGTACCCCGCTCTTGAAGAGACGACTCAGTCATCGACATTCATCTCCTGCACTAAATGTATAGGGAGGTCAGTTGGAGTTGTAAACTCGACATCCAGCTCCTCTGTAGACTAGCTCCTGAATTAAATTTACAGGGAGGTCAGTTGGAGTCGTAAACTCGACATCCATCTCCTTTGTAGAATCGCTCCTGATCTAAGTTTACAGGGAGGTCAGTTGGCGTCGTAGGCTCGACATCCATCTCCTCTATAGACTCGGTGTCGGAAAAAAATTTTAAGTTTACTCTGTCCATACAAGTAGCTAGGGAAAGAAGGTCAATCACGGCAGAGCCCCGCATTACCGTGACAAGGCGATGCTACGACGAGAGGGCGCCCGGTATCTCGAAGATTCCGTAGAGACATTGTCATTCATCCTCTCGGCACGGATACACACACCTTAGGATTAAGCCATCGTTGGAATACCATTCAGTTAGGGAATAACAGAACCACAAGTGATTCTGTCATTCCCGTATCCAGCAGGGCTACGTGGAAACAGACATCCGATGGTCGGTTTGCTCAACCCCCACATCCCAAGCAATGCACTCGCGGAAAACAGCATGCACAGTGGTTCAGGCAGTGAAAGATGAACAAGGACAGCCAACCCGCCAATTCGAAAATTTAGTCAATTGTGTGTTCGTTCCTGTGAAACATACCAGGATATCATCTACATATCTATACCAATACACGAAACTTTTTACCAGTGGGTTACTATGTATTTTTCTCTCCAAATCGCCCATGAAAAGTTCTGCCATTATGAAACCTTCACAGGACAAGTAGAAAATTTCTTTGAATTGGAAGTAATTCTGTGACAAACAAACCGTAAGCAAGTCTAATATTTCCTGTTTTACCCCTATACAATAGATTATCTACAATAGATTATCTACAAGCGAAAATGCGGGAAAAACGGCATTTCTATCACTACTACATTCCTCAATTCCTCTCGTGCGTTTTTTGGTTCAAATAACAACAGCAGATAAGTGTACAAAAAGAATTTAGGCAAACGTTCATTGATTCAGTTCGGTTGCTTTTGAAATTATTTCAACTCTACTGTAAAAATGGTTCATTCCATTCCTGAACGGGTTGAAATTGTTAAACTTTATTATCAACATAATAGTTGTGCTAGACTCACTGCTTGCCTCTTTAATAAAAATGTGAATGATTCGTACGTTGCCAAATTAGTCCAAAAGTTTGTCGACACCGGATCTGTCTGTAATGCGAAACACCAGCCACGGAAACCGATCAGAAATGAAGCAGTGGAAGTCGCTGTTTTGGGACATGTTGAATTGGATCATACTCAAAGTACCCGTCAGCTTGCTGCAGCCTCAGGTGTCTCCCGTTCGTCCATAATACGGATATTAAAAGCCTATAAATTTCATCCGTACAAAATTGAATTAGTACAGGAACTCAATGAAGATGATCCTGATAGAAGGCTGCAATTTTGTGAAAAACTGAGCCAGCTACTAATTGATGATCCGCACCTATCATTCAACACGTGCTTTTCCGATGAGAGTACATTTTTTTTGAATGGAGCTGTGAATAGGCATAATTGCCGTTACTGAGATGACAGTAACCCACACTTATTCCGAGAGGTCCATACCCAGTACCCTCAAAAAAAAAAATCAATGTCTGGCATATTAGGTAGTCATATCGTAGGGCCACTTTTTATTCCTGGGAATTTAACTGGTGAGATCTACCTGAACA
This sequence comes from Leptinotarsa decemlineata, assembly GCF_025532065.1. Lineage (NCBI taxonomy): Eukaryota > Metazoa > Arthropoda > Insecta > Coleoptera > Chrysomelidae > Leptinotarsa > Leptinotarsa decemlineata. Next base: position 5,916,287 of record NW_027412529.1, read on the forward strand.
TGCTTGAAGATACAATTGATCCCCTCATAACAGAAATAATTGAAAATGACCAAAATCATAATGATGATCGGCTTCATTTCTGGCAAGATGGAGCACATCCTCACTATGTTGCTCCGGTAAGAGAGTTTTTAGATGACCAGTTTCCTGGACGGTGGATTGGAAAGAGAGGCCCCATTGAATGGCCTGCCAGGTCACCTGATTTATCGCCTTTACACTTTTTCCTTTGGGGACACTTGAAAAATAAATGTTTTGTTACGCAGCCCGAGTCCATAGAAGATCTTCGCCAACGAATTACAACAGAGTGCAGAAGTATAACATCTGATATGCTACAGAATGTTAGGAATAGATTTGAACAAAATCTGTATTATTGTATGGAAGCAAATGGGTAACATTTTCAGCACTTGCTAAAGTAGGATTCTACTTAGTCAATTACACATTCCAAAGTACTGGGTTGTGGTTGTTTTTCTTCATAATACCTACATGTTTGATTGAAATACAACAAATTAGGTATCATTGGGAAGATAATTTTGTGCCCTTTCAAATGATATATCACTCGAACCCACTTTCCATTTAAAATTTTAGAGGTGTTACTCACCCTCGCTAGGGGGTTGAAGGTACAGGTAGAAAAATACATCTAAAGTGTGTCCCCCTCATTCAATACGTGCTTTTTCGATGAGAGTACAAAATTGACCTGTCCGAGCATTTTTGCGTTAAGTTACAAAAAAAGGAGAAAAGCAAGGTGCATACTTTTCGTTGGACCACTCTGTATAACTAGTATTACTAATAGTAGAGCGTGTTCATACTATGAGCGCCTGAGGCAGCTATTGTATAGCAAAACACGTGTTACGGTTTTGTAAACTGTAAACAATTTTATTCATTCGGCAAATCATAAATATTAGGAACTCCAGCAGAAACGTTAATGAGAAGCAAGTAGATCTCCGTTTGTTTGAAGGTGATTGACAATGTTTCGTGATGAATTTCACTAGTTCGGACTTCCATTGTCTATTATATAAAATGATTTGAAATCCCTGAAACAAGTAAAAAAGAATAATAAAAAAAATAGCTGAAAATAACAATTATATTGAGCAAAAATAACCTGAAATGAAATAATAGTGAAATAATATAACAATTGAATAAATATAAATTAAGGAATGAAATTAGAAAATAATAAAAATAAAAAAGTGTAGAGATTCCAAGTCACGTTAGTTCACGACGTTTCGACTGTTGGTATCTACAATCGTCTTAGGCAAGTAGATCTGTTTACTTTCCGAATTATCTTTATGACGTTCAACATTTCGCGTTCATAACACTGATTTTTGATATTTCAAATTATTACGACGTACTAGTTGAGTTAAGTAATTTATTTATTTATGAGAAATGCAGAGTTTTTTTCTGATTGATTCGGCCGTTACTTGATGAAGATCCATAGTGATTTGAAAAACTACACCTCACGATTTGATCTTCTCAAACTTTATTTGAAAAATATATCACATCACATGTTTCGTTAGCACAGTAGCTTTCTCAAGTGATTTGAATACTTCAACTTGTTCCTACATTAATATTTATATACCTACTAGAGGTAACCATAATTGAGACTACCACCAAAAAATTACCTAAACCTCTACCTAAGGTACCTGTTCAATTACGATCACCTGAAGCATATTACCTCACATCTACATCAATAATAATTCTTTCTCGGTTTTTAAGAAAACAAGTTCAATAATGCTGATCTATTCAAATCCAGTTGGTCATTCATTAGAATAACTTGCCAAGAAAGTCTAAGCAAAAGGGACTCGATGTAGATAATCAAAAAGATAATCAAAATTATAGAGCTTCAACGTATTTTGGACAGCCAACGGAAAAATTAGCTTCATTTTAAGGAAACGATATATAAAAATTGCATATAAAACAAGTAATACATTGGGAAAGTTAGTTAAAAATAATAAAGACAAAACATTCAAATTCGAGAAAACAGAAGTGTATTAATTAAAGTGTGGAACGTGCCCTAAGGTATATATTGGTCAAACGGGCAGAACATTTAGGAACATCATACGAGCTATGTAAATAAGAAAGCAAATTCAACATATTCAAATCATTTTCTAGAAGAAAATCATATCCTTAACGATTAGTTCAAAATTTTGCACATAGAAAATGAAGATTTGAAACTGAATCATTTGGAAGCAATGGAAATTAATAAACTTAAAAATTCAAATATTGTAAGTTGAAGTATTCATATCACTCGAGACAGCTACTGAGCTAGCGAAACATGTTATGATATATTTTTCAAATAAAGTTTGTGAAGATCAAATCGTGATATGTAGTTTTTGAGATTACAGAGTTTTTTAACGATATTTATATTTCTAACTGAGACCGATTAAACTGTTATTATAAAGAACTGAGGTCATTATCGTTAGTGCTCTTGTTCACTTATAAATAGTGCTTTTTATTATTTGATCATTGTTTAATAGTGGTTATTAAAGTTTTATCTCAATAAACAAATGATATGATTTCAGTAAAGATCCCAAAAACTATTTGAGATATCTGAAAAGCAAATGCTTTGAAAAAAGCACCACCATCCGGAACTATAACTCAATACTTATTTCGAACTAAACAAGGGGAAGAATTTGGGTTGCGCATAGACACATGAATAAACAATGAATTCGTCGATTAGGTAACTTTCGAGAAATGCAAGTTAACATAGAAATACAGATAATTTTTAAACAAAAATTCTAGGATTTTCATCATTTTTGGAACTACTCTTCGAAAACATTAAAAATTATACCCATTGGAAAACAGGTTTGATTTTCCAGTTATCTTAAAAGTTGGAGGCGTTGAAGAATTGAAAATGTTAATGAAGAAATCAATGTAATGAAATTTCCAGTCGACATAAAAATAGTTTCTTTCATCAACCTTCAATCAAAATGTTTGTTTCATATTTGTTTTTATCTGATATAGGCCAATTTGCAACACGCCGTTTAGTTCATTAGATTTCATCATCAACGTTATCTTTTTAAATACGGACCTTTATTCTAATACATAGCTGAATTTGTTATAACAGTAGCAACAAAAATCGATGAAAAATACTAGAGGTCCGTATTTAGAAAAGTAAAGTTGAAGATGAAATATAATAAACGGAACGTCGCATTGCAAATTGGTTCACATCAGATTATCACAAATATGAAACAGATTTGAAAATCCCTCAGCTTTTTTTTATTCATTCGAAATGGAGGCGGTAGAGCCCAAAAACGAAGTTCAACAATTCTAGTTTTTGGCGAATATTTCAAAAACAACCAACAATTCTTGGTCCCCAAAACATATACTACATGGTTTACACCTTTTTCCGGGACTCTGTTGGTATCTTGATCTATTCATTTTTGGAATTTTCCAAGGTGTTGCGTATTCAAAAGAATTTACAACTGATTTTTTCATTGAATAGGGACCCAACTTACGTGAGTTCAACTGCGTAACAATTAAAGAACCGGTTTTATTTTATATGCATAGATATATTGGGAAACTTCGAACTGTTATTTTTTATGGTTTATGTCTGTATGAGATGCAGTGGTGCTGATATATGAATGGATTTAAAACCTGTTAGATCATGAAGGTATTAAATGAGTGCTGACCTATAAGAAGCGTTGGTACGTGGGAATTTATCGTCACGAACCACTTCTATATCCTCCTCAACTCAGACTTATTATATATGATATATACGGACATTATTTTTTCACTTCAAATTCATGCATAAACGTTCTTCAGTTTCAGGGCTATCGCATATGACAGGTTTTGATGCATGCGCATCAAAGAACACTTTTTTTAGCCAACTGCGATCGTTTTTGCTTGATTTCTTTCCTCAAACGTTCCAATAAGTCAGTGACGGCTCGTGCATTGGAGAACAGGGGAGGCTAAAGTCATAAAGACTATATACACACAGAAAAGCCCGCCGGAGGCGCAAAAATTTTTTGGGATACCGCACCTATTCAAATCAAAATACGTAATATTTGCATAAATGCAAACAAAAATTGTGTATTGCCGAAAATTATACGTATAAAATTGACCATTAAAAAACAAAAACAAGGAAAAAGGGTTGTCATTGAGATATTTAATATAAATGAACTCTTCTCAGTCAATAAATAATAATACTTTTCTCTTCTAATATAACAGTTTTGTTAAAAATTGCTACAAATATTTTATAAGCACAAGTACTTAATTTTGCTTATCTTTGATATATCTCAAAACGATTGGAAGTTGTGATGTACAGATAATATCTGTAGTTTCATCAATTTTCCATGCGAAAAAAGAAACACTTTCAATCTCCTTGCCTATATTTTCCTTAATAATATATGCCAGACTGTCTAAACTCATTTTGGATGGTTTTTGAGGTGCCTGAAAAACGCTACCGTTTAAAAAAGTGCCAAATTGTGAATCATATTTGCCCCATAACATTAAAAGTTCCTTGTAATTGCCGCGATTATTCGAATCTTCGGTTTCATCGTGTCCGCGAAAAGCTAATTCTGGGAAACCCAAATAAATCGTAATATCGATAAGTCTTTTTAAATTCGACCGATTTTCCTTAACCTGATTATTAAAAGAAATTATGGCCTCTTTTTGAGCTGTATCTAAAGCTGTTTCTATATTTTCTTTGCTAAACAATTTTAATTTACAAGACATATACTCCTAAGATTTAAAATGTCTTTCTGTAGAATAAGGTGAATTTTTTAAATCGAAGTACTATTTTAGGCCACGTTTGGTATTCGGTTTGTACGGAAAATAAAACAAAGGGCCAACAAAATAGTTTTTCTTGTTTAATGGAGCCGGTTAACCAATCGCATTTATCGTACCAACTAATATTAAATCTTCGATTTTGTCGATTATTTGACGCTTCAAAACCAAAAAGAGCTAAATCGAGTACATGTGAACCAGACTATATAAAATCATAATGGACATTCTCAACTGGAATACTCACATTCTTAACTGGAATACTCTGGCTCATAGAAGAATGAAATAAGATCTTACACTAATTCACAAAATGATCAATCATTATCCGGAACTTGTTGAACTTTAAATGTGAATCCATTAAGGAGAACAAGAATTACAGAAATCTTCAGAGTATATACCCTCTCATCATACCAACTATGGCCAGCGGGCCATATAGGTAAAAATTTTGAGATTTGCGTATACTTACAATGTGGATTCAGACCTATTCAGTTCTTCTTTGGAATCATTCAAAAACGCTGTGAAAAGGATGTAAATGATTGGCTTATTTTTGACTTTTTTGCGTGAAAAGATAGTGTTAAACACTCCTGTACCTATAAAGAAAATATTTAAACGACTTCATTCCTATAATATATCCTCTTCAGTAAATTATCTCCATAAATGAGAAAACACCTGTTTCAACATGTCAGAAACTGTTTTTAAAAGTATGTTTAAACAGCATCTGTTTAGCATTCAGAATAACTAGGTCCGCGGCGAGAATCCTGAAAAAGGTTTAAGCTATTCATATATCTCTATATCTATATATCACCTTCTCTTTTCTTTTTTCCTTTCTTCTTTTCTTCTCTTCAAACCCTAAAAGAATATTCTATATTTATACATTTTTGGCATTGGTGGAAGAGCAGATGCGAATGCAAATTCGCCTTTTGAACCAAAAGCCATTTGCACATCAAATATAAAGTATTTTTATTTTTTTCTCTATAGTATTTTTTTTTAATTGAAGGGGTTATATTTTTAGGAGTGATTAATTTTTTTTGTATCAAGATGGAGTAATAGAAAGCCAAAAACTATTTTTTTTGTTATCTTGTTATTTTGATGGGCAATAAATGTATTATTATTATTTTTTTATTTTGAGTGATGCAACTAATTTTCCTTTATTTTCAGTATTTCAATATTAAATTTTACAAAAAGGATTTAAAGCTTTATATCTTCTATTAATTTTCTGCGAGCGCTTTCGACAGTTGGTAGTACTGTCATCTTCTTGGCCCTTCTCAAACTGAACTTGTTATCCTGTCGTCTGCCTCTTTATACGTTAAGAGCGTCTTAACTCAGGTATTTCAGGCACTTTAAGTAAATTTGCCTGAATTTGTACTGCATCAGGTACTCTTCTTTGTGTTAGATCTTCTCTAGGAATGTGTATGGTTTTCTTTAATATATTGAATGAGAGGTCTTGTTGTGTTTTGATTTGTACTTGTTCCTCGATAAGTGATTTATGACTGTTAAATTTATGGATGTTCAAGTTTTCCCAAATGTCTATGCGGTTTCCCTTGTTGATTTGTTTTATGAGGTTTATGTTCTCTGGTGAGGGAAAATTATGTTTGTTTTGTATGGCGAGTGTTACGAGGTTTGATTTATATACTATTGGATTTATGTATGCCTTTTTGTGCTCATTGTACCTTTGTATCAGTTTTTTCTTGGTTTGGCCGATATAGAATTTGTTGCAGTCCGAGCATTGTATAATGTATATCCCGTTTTGGTCTTTGTCTTCTTCTTTTTCATAGTTGTTTATTTTTTGTGTTATCTTCGTGTTCGGCTTGTATGTAATGTTGATGTTCAGTGGTTTTAAGATGTTTGTTAGTTTTTTGGTATAAGAATGGAATAAGAATAGAACAAATAAAAAAAGAAATTAACGAAATAAATCAAAAACTATGTTTCAGCATTGAGGAAGAACACAACTCAAAACTTAACTACCTGAACATAACCATAGGATATAACCACAACAAAACACAATTTCGAATGGCAATAAACAGGAAACCAACACAAACAAGCTCCACCATACCCGCAAGTTCAAACCATCCACTATCACACAAAATGGCTGCCTATAACGCATTCATATATAGAATGTTAAGGATACCACTCAGCAATGAAGCCCGAAACAAAGAACGGAAAGACATATACCAAATAGCGAACGAAAACGGATACACCCAAAAGACAATAGATAAACTAGAAAACAGCATCAAACAAAAAATACAGAAGAAGGATCAAGCCACCCCAACAGACAAAACAACACAATGATGGACAGCATTTACGTACGTAGGGCACCAAACCAAAAAACTAACAAATAAGCCGAACACGAAGATAACACAAAAAATAAACAACTATGAAAAAGAAGAAGACAAAGACCAAAACGGGATATACAGTATACAATGCTCGGACTGCAACAAATTCTATATCGGCCAAACCAAGAAAAAACTGATCCAAAGGTACAATGAGCACAAAAAGGCATACATAAATCCAATAGTATATAAATCAAACCTCGCAACACACGCCATATAAACATAATTTCCCCCACCAGAGAACATAAAACTCATAAAACAAGTCAACAAGGGAAACCGCATGGACATTTGGGAAAACTTGAACATCCATAAATTTAACAGCCATAAATCACTTATCGAGGAACAAGTACAAATCAAAACACAAGACCTCACATTCAATATATTAAACAAAACCATACACATTCCTAGAGAAGATCTAACACAAAGAAGAGTACCTGATGCAGTACAAATACAGCCAAATTTACCTAAAGTACCTGAAATACCTGAGTTGAGACGCTCTGACCGTATAAAGAGGCAGACAACAGGATGACAAGTTCAGTTTGAGGAGTGCCTAGAAGATGACAGTACTACCAACTGTCGAAAGCGCTCGCAGATAATTGATAGAAGATATAAAACTTCAAATCAAATTTAATATTTAAATAAAGGAAAATTTGTCGCATCATTCAATATATATATATATATATATATATATATATATATATATATATATATATATATATATATATATATATATATATATATATATATATATATATAACCTTCTTTTTTCTTTTTTTCCTTTCTTCTTTTCTACTCTTCAAATCCTAAAAGAATATTTTATTTTTATACATTTTCAGCATTGGTGGAAGAGCAGATGCGAATGCAATTTCGCCTTCTGAACCCAAAGCCATTTGCACATCAAATATAAAGTGTTTTTATTTTTTTCTGTATAGTATTTTTTTATTGAAGGGGTTATTTTGATTGGCAATAAATGTATTATCATTATTATTATTATTTTTATATATTTTTTCCTTACATTTAGCTGATAGTTATAGTACATATGTGTGAACTTGTTAATTATTTTGTGAATAGCCGTAAATACATAAATAAAATAGATTTTCCAAGTTTGTCAAATTAAATACGGTCTATTTCCCTTCGCACTGTATAATAGTACCCGGGATATCGCTTTCAAAAGATGGTAATTTCTTTCAGGTGAGAAGAACGAGTCGCGTTCACTTGTAATAAATAATCTCCAGTAATAACGGTCTGAATGGACCAGATCGTAGATACGTGTGGCCGGCTTTTTGACCAAGGGCCAAAGGGGCAGGGCAAGGTCTAGCTGAGCTTATATAACATCCTCCTTCGGCGCCAGTCCACTAGATTATTCAGTTTTGTGGTTAATCTAGTGTGCACGAGTGATTTTTTCTATCGAAGGGACCGGACCATGGAACTGACGAGTAGGATTTTTGTGAGTAGAGTGAAGTTTACGAGTGAAACAATTGGAAATTTATTTTCAAATTTGTATAGGATATTTTTTGCATCGACCGTTTTATTGAAAAAAAAAACAAGACGTTAGAATCTGATGGGCTGCTTATACATTTTTGTATTGATATTGCATTAAGACATTTTTTTTTTAAATTACTAATACGAACAACAGATCTATATTTTCCGGGATCAGTAATATTTAATAATTCTGAGCAAAGACTGGTTGGGTAACAGGATAAATTTTTCTTTAAAAAACAATACCTCCCACAAAACTTATACTTTACAAGAAATAATGAATTTTTAATTAAATTACCTACCGGAAATTAGTTTCTTTGTGTTGAAAATCATACTATTTTGATAACCATCTGACATATTAGATACATAATAAAAAATAAAAAACATTGAAACAACTGAATTTTTGAGACAACACCAACGCAGCAATGACTTTAACTGTGATTCTGGTGAGGTAGGGTGTTTTTTTATCAATGACAGAAAGAAAAAGAATGAAAAAAGGGAAATTATTTAGGTATTTTACTCATCAAATTGAAATATACAGTGTAAGGCTATCTACGTCCCTTCTAGTGTTAACACTATCACATTTAAGGATATGTATCATTTCGTTCAAAAGTCTTTTGGGTAAATGTGGTTGAACATCTAGAATAGTTGGACGATCAAAATCAAAAATGTTTTCATATTCATTTTCATGTTCAACGAGGGCTGTGGGGTTTTTGATATTTAGTTTCTTAGAATCTCTCATGTGTTTTAAGGTACCCTCCGGTTTGACCAACATAGCATTTGTGACAGCTTCCATAGTTCAATTTGTACACAATATTGGATTGTATTTCTTGTGTTTGTTGTTTCCAACTGTATTTTCATTTGAATAGGCTACTTTAATTTGTTCGTCACTGAGTAGCATTCCAAGTTCATCGGATAAACTTTCTACAAATGGAATTTTGTGATATTAGAGTTACACCCCTGTATTTTGGGAAGAGGAACCTCTTTCTTGAATTATTTTTCTAATAAGGGCTCTAGGAAAATTATTTTTTCATAATCGTATAATTTTTGTGACGGATATATTTATGAAAATTCAGTGTTACAGAGCCCTGAAGAAGAATTCAATCAAACTCGAAACTTCGACAAGAAAACAAATGTTTTTAAAAAAATGCATCCTGTTAACCAACCAACTTTTCTTCATAAAAATTATTGGATAACTAAACTAGTTAACCGATTATTGAATAATACCAAAAAACGATTAACTCCTCTGGTTCTTTAAAAGTGGAAAAACACAAAAGTAGTCTGACTTGAATCACTCTCAATTTTGAAATTACAAATACGGATCTATATTTTTTAAGTATTTCCTGGATCGTCACTGATTTCATTATTATTGAATGTCGTAGAATTTAAACTGGTCCCAATTTTCCTGATAGGTTCGATAATTTCATGAGGTTCAAATGAATGTGAATTCTTTAAAGAAATAAAAAAATCATTGACACTACGTTATTTGAATAAGGCACCAAATGAATAGAAAGTATTATTGCAACTCTGTGAGTCAAGAGAAGTTTTTCTAAATCATATAACATCCAGAAACTTCAGGAAAACTTTTTCATCTTGGCACTGAGTTCAATGATTCTTGTAAAAAGTTGCTTTAAGACTATTGAAAAGTATGAAAAAAATATGAGTCAGCTTTTAAACTAATGAGCTAGTTGATGACTAAATCCTGTTGACTGATTGATCTTTCCTAATATGAAGTTAATGCGAAGTTGCTGAGTAATTTTGAATGATATACGGAAAGTCAATAAATAGAAGATCTCTCAATATATTTCTCCAGCATCTTCGAAACTATGAACATGTCATAATTTTCAATCCTGGTCTTCCATATTCCAGGTGTGCTAAGTGTTCCTTATATCTCATTTTAATAGATCTTTTTGTCTGTCCATAATATTTTGCATCGCAGTCCTTACATTCAATTTCGTAAATTTCAGACTTTTTCCAATTCTCGACTTTGTCTTTTGGATTTCCTAAAAGACTCTGTAATGTATGACTTGTTTTAAATACCACCTTCATACCTAGTTCTTTGAAAATATTTCCAAACTTCTTCATGTATTGGTGGTATGGAACTGAGATACTTATATTATTCATCTTGGTTTTCGTCATTTTTTAATTCTTAACCTAAACTTCTTCTTCCTCATTATATCATCTACAATACCCCTCGAGAAATCGTTAGTGGCTGCTATTATCTGTATTGTACGTTTTTCTTTTGTGAACCTCTCATGTGTGGGAGGAAAATTCAATAGACGATGCACTAGAAAATTCAGCCCAGCACGTTAGTGCTCTCCACAGTGATATGAACTGTCAAAAATATACCTATACGTGCTTGTTTCCTGAAAAGATTAACTCTAGTAAATTTTAGAATGATTAACCCTAATAATTGATTTGAATAAACTACATATACTTTTTTAAAGAACTAATGAACGTTTCTCATGCAACATAATATTCGACTCTCCAATTTTTCTAATTCGTTAAAGCTCTTGGAAAATATGTTATTCATACATTTGTCTGAATCTGTTCGGTCAGATTCAAAATTATTATTGAATCTTGTGCTTTATGTATGTACATACCTAATAAATTGAGTTCATAACTTTGATAATACTGTAGAAGTTTCAAATCCCGAGAAAGTATATTCTATCGTATGGATCTCTTAGATCTAAAAAACCTATCTCTGATATTTAAATAAGTATCTAGATATTACTATTTTGATCTCATTGAATCTTCTGAATTTTGATGTTGCGTGATGCATCTATGAATTCAAATGAAATTTTGATACATTACACTATAAATGATAGCTGTAGTATTCATAAAAGTTCAATATTTCATGTTTCTTCTTTCAGTTTTGACGCCCGACATGTCATTGATGCTCTCGATAATGAAATCAAATAAATAGGTCAAACAGAAACTCAATTTTGTCATCGATAATGCTCATATTTCTTGAGAGGCTATTTCGATTACGTAGTTCAGAACCAGAATTAATTTGATTTCATGCATCAATGAGTCATTTATATTTTTGACTGCGTTGGCAATATCTTCCTCCGAATCATGAACCAATCTATAATCAGAACACAGACTCAAGGGGTATAAACTTAGTTTTAATAAATGATTAATGAAAGCGGCCCCAAAATGCTTCCTTGGTGAACTCCTATTCCATTCAATGATTTATTGAGATCACAATATATAAGGATAACAATGATTGAAGAAACTTTCAAACTAATTGAATGCAGTTCCAGCTGTACAAAATTTTTATAATTGGAGAAGAAATTTCTTACGAACCGCCAATTCTTCAGTCCACGTGGACTAGTTGACAGCGGCTTTATTTCTCTGTATTGGTTTTGTTGGCCTTTGAAAGCGCCGACACTCTAGGTATGCACAATACCGGTTGCTTCGACTATAGAAGATCATATGACCCAAATTTTTTATTCAAATGAAACACTGATTGGGTGAAATTTGATTAGTATGAAAAGTTGGCGGATCAATTATATAGATTAGAAACAGTGGAATCAGTATTGAACTCTGGGGGACATTGATAAGTACTGTCATGGATATTTTAACAAGTATCTTCGATGCTTATTTGGAGATGGATAATAATCTGAGACAGAGAGTAAAATTCCTGAAGTCGCTTTCGATCACCAATCAATAGATCGATCAGTATAATTGAAGGTAATATCAAACTTCCTGTCCCTAGAATTCCGAAGGCAATCAACTAGAACATGTACGATATCAACCAATTACGATCAACATCATCCCAAATATCTTCCGCCTACGGATGAAAGAAAATACATCTCGAAACTCTCAACGAAATTTCGACAATCACGTCTCTGGGAGTACTTCTTGTCGAGATTTATGGAAGCTAATGTGAACTAATTTAACACTCCGGGGGCCTAACCCGTAATCTTCAATAGTGACAAGGCAAGTTCCCACACGAATATTCTGAATGGGGCCATTAAGAGGGCCCTCGATCTGTCTACAGGAGCAAGCATGTATTTGTTTACGAAGGCAAGACAACAGAATTATTATTTAAAAAATGGATGTTTGATTGGACATGTCAGGTAAACACGATTTTTCAGTCGACACAGTAGCGCAGGGGCGGCTTTAGGATTTGTAGTTGTAATTTAAATGAAGGGATTTGGAATGAAGATAGTATTTTCATGTGTTGAATAAAATGAGTAAAAAATAGTTTTTATATTGGACAGTTTTTTTGAAAAAAAAGATAATGATGTAGAAAATGTATTTAAATCTAAAAAATAATTCAGAATGTCCTAGGTAGCAGTCATCACACCATTCTCCCCAGCAATCTTCGGTATTGATCAGATAAAAAATAATGAAATCGTTCAGCGTAGCGTAACCTGAGTAAATAAGTGAATATTTTCGAATTATTTTTTAGCTTTTAGTACATCATCTACACCAGTATTTTTTTTCAATAAAACCTTTCGAAATATTTTTTTTTACTCATTTCATTTTTGTTTGTTACAGTTTTATTATTATTTACCATGTTGTTCCACGAGTATCTAATATACATTATAACGGTAGACTCCCCTCCAGTGGTCTAATAGAGGGGCAAGGCATTATATACAACAAACTGTGCCAGAATCTTGAAAATGCTGACGATATATCATTTTTATCCACCGTAACGCCAAACATTTCTTGGCACGATACAAAATGTTGAATTTCATCAGTTCAGACTTCCATTGTCTGAAAATAACAATTTTATTAAACAAAAAACTGAAATTACAAAGAAATAACATACAAGCAACAACCAAACAAATAAAAATTGAAATATTAAAAGCTGAAAATTAAAAAAATTAAAAATATTATTGGGCAGATACGTAAACGACACCCTCATAAATTATACAAATTCAACAAATCTTAAATTTAATGTAAATTATGAAATGCACCATGTGCATCTGGTATGTTTCCATTTGAGCTGAAGAAAATCTATAGTTTTTCCTATTAGAATATGTAGAAATGTTACATCAGCTCTACTACCAGTTGAGCTGAAATTGAGCTGGTATGATTAACCAAAAATATATAATACATTATAAATGTATTTTGGTGGTATCAATAAACAAATAAGCATCAATTAAAACTTAATTTGCAAATTATTACCTTCATTCACTCCAATTGTCAGGATTCGAAATTATCAAATACAAAAATTGTAATGAACCATATATTTTTGCATCAAAAGAATATTATAATTGGATTTCTATAATACTATTTTTCTCTCGACCTCTCTTAACTTCTCTTGTCGAGAGAAGCCTCTCTTGTCTTGTCTTGTCTTGTCTTGTCCAAGAGGACCTTATGTCTTGTCTTGACGAGACAAAATTTTTCGAAAGGAAAATCTTCTCTTGTCTCGATCGAGACATGATTAGACAAGACAAGACGAGACAAGAGTCGAGAATCTCTTGTCTCGGCGGCAACACTACTCATAATATGGAACTATGGGAATGCAGAACTAGACACTTTCCCGAAGCACATCAACAATGTGATTCCTTCCATCACTTTCAAAATGGAGAAGGAAATCCACAACGAATTGCCTTTCTTAGACGTATTAGTGAAGAGGACCGACACCAAATGAGAAACATCTGTATATCGAAAACCCACTCACACAGGACAGTATCTGAACCAGAAATCCAACCACCATCAATCGACTGAGAGAGGAATCATCAAGACTCTGCTAGACCGTGCTTTTGGGCTCTGTAATACAAAGGAAGGTCTCGAAAAGGAACTAGGCATCATCAAAAATGACCTTCAACGGAATGGTTACTCCAGAGCGATGGTGGAACAGGCCTTAGCTAGAAAAAAGCAAGAACTTCACAAGGAAGAGAAGCCGCCACAACCAGTACTTGTACTTCCCTACATCCGAGGATTATCGGAAAGGATAAGACGGATTGGGTTCAAGTATAACATCAGGACTTGCTTCAGATCTGGGAACACAATCCATAGCAGCCTCACGAAAGCCAGGCCACCAAACACGGACTGCGACTCCAAGAATTGCATTTACCGGATACCTTGCGAGTGCGGAGAATCATACATCGTTGAAACTAAGAGGCCATTGAAAGTTCGCATTGCTGAACACAAGAAACACACACAGCGAGGAGAAACCAGCAAATCTGGAATAGCAGAGCATGTTTGGACATTTGATGTTATGTTAATACATAATATCAAATGGGCTCAAGCTGAAATCATTCACAAAGAGGAACACTGGTTTAGGATAAAATTCAAAGAAGCCGCGTATATGTTGTCCAACAATGCATTTAGTCAAGCTAGCGTAGAGATACGTAACATATGGAAACCTCTAATCAAGCGAAAAATGACCAACTTCCGCCAAACAGTCATCTCCCGCTAAAACCAATGAAGCGGAAAGAGGGAAGAGAGGATAGATGAAAGCACTCGAATGACTTATAAATAGTCAGATCTCGGAGGAATAAGTCCAGTTATCACCTGAAGACGATTGTGGATACTAACAATCGAAACGTCGTAACATAACTTGGTTTGAAATTTTTTAATTTTCATTTTTTGTCAATAATATTTTTAATTTTTTAATTTTCAGCTTTAAATATTTCAATTTTCATTTTTTTGGTTGTTGCTTGTATGTTATTTCTTTGTAATTTCAGTTTTTTGTTCAATAAAATTGTCATTTTCAGTTGATCTTTTTAATTTTTTTACGGTTGTCAAATAAATTTATATTATATTAGACAATGGATGTCCGAACTGATGAAATACACCACGAAACATTGTCAACCACCTTCAAACAAATGACAAAATCTTGACTTGGACGGGAGATCCATGTTTATATCCCGATTCTGAGTTGATAAAATTCTTTGTATATATTTTATTGGATATGCATCTTTTTCATGTTATACGACTATAGTATTAGTCAAGCCCTTTCAGTTGATAGCCATATTGAGGTAGTTGTGTATTAATATGTAAACCTCCATTTTCTATCTGTGGCCATTTTTAATTTGCTTTCTTTTTCGAAGTGTACCTACTATTCAACTAGTCAAGCCCTGTCGTTTGATACCCATATTGAGGAAGTTGCGAAAATATATCTAACTCGCCATTTTGTAGCTGCGGCCATCTTGGATTCACAATGATACATAATTCATCAAGTTGCATCATCATCAAAACTAAATGTGTGTACCAAATATCAGATTAATTTGTCAACAGGAAGGTGGTTTTGACCCCCTTCAATTATTAAATTTGACCCAAACAAACAGGTCAAGCTAAATAAAACCATTAAAAAAAGAGTAACCTCAGAGAAGTTACTCTCATCAAACAAGTAAGAATATATTTATTGGTACGGGTATGTTGACGATGATAGCTTGCTTCAGAGAAACAGATTGACATTTACAGTTACTTTTCCAAAGAATGAACAATATAGTATAATAATAATGATGTTATTTTCATTCTTACATTTGCAATATGTATGATGTGTGCCCTCAAGCTTAATTTTCAATTCCGAGAAACTAGCAATAACTTTGTAAGGAAAAAAACATAATACCTGGTCGACGTTTGAATCAAACAATCCCTTCGTGGTTCAGCCTAATACTACTGATGACACTTGGCGAATGCTTTGTTTTTGAACTATGGTTTCATCTGGTTTCAGTTGTGTTCCAAAGTAGTTCATATTTATTGAAGTATATTGTCAAGATTAAGATGCAGCATTCGGTATATTACTATCAAATTTATATGTAGTTAAATGGTGAGATAAAATTGGATTCACTGAGATACTTTTCGTAGTCAAACAGAATGTAGTTAAACGTCATCAAGGTCTAAGTGTACACAAGATAAAGTCCTGTTCCAGTCCTTTTCCTGATCTATGATTTTTTTAGGAATACGTGTTGGGAATTATTGAAAAGTTATGATATAGTTCCAGTGGATTTGTTAATTTTGTAGATAAAACTTCTTTAACAATTATTCCTGAATTTTTTGTTTCAGATATTATTAGGTGCCATTGTAGCACTAACGTCGTCCACATCAGCATTTTGGCTAGGTTGGGGATCACCCGAACAGCAGTAAGTATAAGGGAAATTTAAAACTCACTATATTTTACTGCAGTTAGTCGAATGGATGCAATGAAATATTTTCAAAAGGGTTCAATACGATTTCCACAACTAGAACAACTGACTAAAAATAACTTTATCATTAAATTTTTCACTATCCATGATAATAACTAGATTTCTAGACACGCTTCGTTAACATCTCGGCAGAAGTTTCTACCGAGGAAGCTATGTTGTTAGGAAAACGAGCCTAGAAACAAAAATGCTTGTGAATATTTTGTGTAACTATTCTCAGATAGTGTCATTAATTTTCATGAAGTAACGGGTCAGTCTATTCATGATTTTTCACTATAGACAATAACTTGACAATAACAACTAAACACAAATCACAAATAGATCAAAAAACCACCAATGAAAGCGTGAAAAAATTGAACGATCACCGAATCACAATCGATGAAGTTGATCATGTTGGGTATGAAATCTGTGGCAGCGAAATTTGTTCCAGAATCATTGAATTTTTGAACAAAAACAATGGCGAATGGAAGTTGCTCGAGAGTTACCAAATGAAACTAAAACTGAGTCGCCCCAGTGGAGCCATTATATCTCGCCAAGACCGAAAAAGGCTCGAAAAGTGCGATTGAAGTTCTTCGATTTCAATAGCATGGTGTATCATAAATTCTTGTCATGAGGTCCTGCGGTCAATAAGGAGAACTACCTTCAATGACTTAGCACCACGATAATGCATCTGCTCACACTTCATCAGCCTCCAAATTCGCAGACATGAGTCCTTGTGACTTTTTCCTATTTCCAAAAATGAAGAGAACTTCAAATATCCGTCGTTTCACAAGTATAGATGACATCAAAATCGCATTGCTGAAAGAGCTAAAGACTAACCCAAAGATCGGGACTGGGTAGTGAGGAAATAAAAAACAAATACTCAATTATAATCACGTTCTAAGGAAATATTGCACTTCTCTATCAATTTTCTTCTTTTTTGCTCTCTAAATTTCCAAAACTCACGGATAGACTTCACTGTGATTCTTACTATGACAGGTTTACAAAATCGCGACACTTGTTTTGCCATACAACCAGGACCACTTGATGAAGCAGTGGTTTTATATAACTGTTCAAAGTGAATATCACAATAAACGATATCAGTAATTTGTGATACTGATTTTCATCAAGTGTGGGCTAGTTCCATTCAATTTTTAAAATTTCGTTTCTAATGCATTTTACAAGTACACAATTTATAAAGCATATATGTCTCAAGTCTGAAGACGCTGCATTGTTAAGTATTTGTTTGGCAGCCATCATTAGCGAACATTCTCGGTGAATTTGTGGAAATGAAGAAAATTAATCAACGTTTTGTGGTACAATACTTTCATTCGAAAGACTTCAGCCCGACCAATATAAAAGCTGAACGAGATTCTACTCTGGGTGAGTCTCCTTTGTTTACAACAGCCAAATATTGGGTATATAGCAGAGTTTAAATGAGGTCGTACGAGCTGCCAAGACGACCATCGCAGTGGTCGACCAAATGAGGTGACAACTCCAGAAACGGTGAAGAAAAACCACAAAACGGTACTGAATGATCGTTGACTGAAAGTATGCGAGCCAGCGTACTTTCAAAAAGTGCAGTATATAGTATATTTCCTGAAAAGTTGGACATGAGAAAGCTTTGTGCAAGATGGTAGTCGCGTTTACTCACACTCGAGCAAAAGCAGTACCTACCGTGAAGATGTTTCAGTTGAGTGTTTAGCGAAGTTTCACAGCAACAAAGCAGAATTCTCACGTCGTATCTCACAAATCCATTATCACAATGACCAACATTAATGAATTAAAATTTGTATCGTTGCCTCATACACCCTATTCGCCAGATATAGCTCCCTCGGATCATTTTCTGTTTCCAAACTTGAAAAAATGACTCAGTTATCAAAGATTTTCCAACGATGATGAAGTGATGTAGGCAGTTAATGGCTATTTTGAGGAGCAAGACAGTTCTTATTATAAAAACGGTATCGAACTACTTTGAACGTCGCTGGGAAAAGTGCATAGAGCTTTTTTCCATTTTTTTGGGCCGGGTACTTCTAGGACCACTCTCTTATATTAGTCCAGTCATTTTAGGGGGTTTGCCTAGCAAAGTGGACATACCCAGCTGTAGTATAAACTTTGTATTTTAGCGTCATAAAAGTATTCTCAAAATTCACATATGATTCGACGGCCGCAACTTCAAAAATTAGGGGTCAAAAGCAATATCTCGTTCACAATGGGTTTTATGCTAATTGTATTTCTCATCAATATTGTAGAGAATTAAATTTTCTACAACTTTTGTTTTAAACATTTTTTCATACGTTGAATTGTTTTTCAGATAAAGGGCAGCGCGAACGCAGATTAAATATGATTTGAAATCAACTGTCCCGATCGAAATCAGCTCATTTAAGGTTTATAAATTATTACTCAATAAATAATTATAAATAATTTTCATTGTTTATCAACAAATACACTTTATTTAAATATTTTTTCATTAATTATTTATTTTCAATTAGGTATCAATTTATTCAATAACACTTACCTGCCCGTGTGATTATAAATTTGTAAAGGGAAAAATATATATTACATCATAATTTAAATCTAATCTATAGTAATTATTCTTCAATAAATAAAAATGAAAAAAGAAATAAAATTTTAAATAATATTTTTATTAAAAAATCTCATTTGATACATTTGTGAATATCAAAATAAAAAAACAGATAAAATAAATAAAAGAATAATGAGTTTGAATTTCAATTTTTCTCTTCATCGTCGTCGGCGTTATCATCTTCATTGTCATCTACACCCAGATTCGTTTCCAATTCTTCCATGATTTCTGATTCAAAGGACCTATCTTCGTTAACATCCGTCTCATATGGTATAGCATTGAGAGAAGCTTGTCCATTACACTGGCCACAAGCTAAAGAGCATTGCAACCCCGCTTTCCTGCATCCACATCTTGAACCACAACCACTTTTGCAGTTAAAGAATATCGTATTGAGTAACTCATCTGGAGCAGGTGGTAAAATGGTCATGATAGGTTCTAGCAATTAGTTACGCATTGTCCAACCCCATTCCTGGGGTTCCAAATCATGTCCTAACCAAGTTTGAACTTGGTAATTAACACGATCAAAATGTTGGTGAGCTGCTCCGCTTGTTGGTGGGATATTTGATAACTGCACAGGTTTATTGAGCTTCGTTAGCTTGACATATTGTGCATAACGAAGATGATCGATAGTATCTACAGACTTTGGAGCATTATAAACAGCTAATAAAGTTTGCACTCCACTATCAAATAATCTTTGAACCGGACAGTTTTCTTCTTCAAATTCTGCGGCAAGTTCATCCAAATTAGATAGTTTCTCGAATGTTTCCAAGAACGTTTTTTTTCTTTTTTTAAACAGCGCAGAAGTCGTATCACAGCCCCAAAAATACGTAAAGGAACAAAATGGGTTTTTTAGAACTTGAATATTTGTCGAAACTCTCAGAGGAGTATATTTCCGTTTTCACATTTGTTTTGACACCTTTTTTAAAGAAAATTTCTTGTTCAAAAGATAGTGTACGCCCAATTAAAATCACAAGTAAATCAATATCTTGCTCTTCTTTGACGTTTAGATTCTTCAATAGCTGTCTCAAAAATGAGAACATCCGCATCATCTCTGGCCTGTTTAGTGTTGATATATTTGTTGATTAAAAATGAAAATTATTCATAATTATTGATTAACTAATGATGTATAAACCTTAAATGAGCTGATTTCGATCGGGACGACCAGTTGATTTCAAATAAATTTTAATCTGCGTTCGCGCTGCCCTCTATTTCAAAAACGATTCAACGTATCAAAAAATGTTTGAAATAAAAGTTGTAGAGAATTTAATTTTCTACAATATTGATAATCAATTTAATTAGCATAAAACCCATTGGAAAGGAGATATTCGAAAAAAGCGTGCAAAAAGTTGGTATTTTTACTTTTGACGACCAATTTTTGAAGTTGCGGCCATCGATTCATATGTGAATACTTTTATGATGCCAAAATCCAAAGTTTATACAAATTCACAGCTGGGTATGTCAACTTTTCGAAATACAGGTCTAAATCGACCTAAAATGACTGGACAATATTAGTATTCAAGTTTGGGGAAGGTATTTTAGAATTCTACTGATCCTACTATCTTTTATTCTGAATTCAATAAATATTTGATAAAGATAATAATAGAGAAATGGTAGAAACTACAATATTTGTTATTCTTCACCATTTTTTTTATTTCATTCAACAAAATTGCCATTTCGATAATAAGTTGATTTTCTTTAAAACGTCTCTACTTTTTCGATAAAAGTTATTATTTTTCGCGTCCCAGTCAACTGAAGTCAACTGGAAATTTGAACGGATTATTTGCTAAATAGTCACTTACAAACAATTGGAAGTCTAGTAATTCTTTACTTTCAGGTCCCCCGCAACCAACTACTACTACCACAAACGTGTGATCCAACCCCCGTACACCATAGAAGATCGCCGACCTGGAGCAGTACCGTCAGTACCTGTACAACTTCCCCTACAGGTACCTCTACAGGCTCAGCTTGCTCCAGTGCCCAACCTTCAGCACGTGCAGCTAGTACCCTGCCTGTGTCCTGTTTCTCAGGACTATCCCTACAGTGGTCAGCCTCAGGAGAATGTTTATTCGCAATCACAGCCGCAAGCGCAGTTCCAACAGGCCAATGTGGTACCGTCAAGCTCGCAAACGCAGCAATAATGGATGCAGGAATATTTTTTTTCTTGTTGAACAGAACTGAACGGTGGTTTGACCACAATTTGACTGATATTCAGTGGCTAATGAATTTGTTGTAGGTTGTAGCCTGTCATGTATGAAATTGTGTGTTGTATTTTTATATTATTCGTTAAATTATTTGAAATGTGTCTGTAAAATTATTGTGTAGGTAATAAAATATTATAAATTTTATGTGATTTCCCTTTGCCTTACAAACGGCATAAAAATATCACAAGTCTGCAAAAAATATATTGAGAGCTGTTTTATTTTTGTTTGTGGACAAATCTTTTGTTTTTGGGTGTGCTGAATCCCAAAATGACATTAACTTCGTCATAGAACGTCATGTTTTCTGACAATGTAGTTATCTATGTTGAATCTATGATCTTGATAGCTTGCAAAATTGGTTCAGTGAAAATTCATTGTTTTTGAATACCTCCAAAACGAAAGCAGTACCTTTTTATACTGCCCAAAATATTAACACGGTAGACACAGCTATCCGCTAGGACTATACATATCCGTCTTTCAGGCGGAAGTGTATGCTATCTTGCAGTGTGCAAGGCTTATTAAATAGAGACCTCAAAGAAATGAGCGAATCAGTATTTTTACAGACAGCAAGAGCGCTCTAGGGGCTCTGACAAATACGAAGGTGACATCAAAACTGGTCTGGGAATACCATGAAGAAATGAATGAACTTGCGAACAGGAACAAGTTAACTTTGTACTGGGTGCCAGGGCATTCAGGAATCACAGGTAATGATAAAGCTGATGAAAGCTCTAGACGCGGATCATCAACTTCATATAAAGGTCCCTCCTCTGGAGGTACCAAAATTATTGGTAGGAAACCAGATCAGGACATGGACCAATAAGAAGCACACAGAGTACTGGACAAAAGTACCTGGCAACAAACACAGTAGAACCTTCATTAGGGAACCGTCCGAGAAAAGAACCGAAGAACTACTTCAATATAGTAGGGTTCGGCTCAGAATAATTACTAGTCCAGTCATTATAGTAAGTTCACCTCGGAATTCGAGATACCCAGCTGTAAGTCTGTAAATACTTGTATATTGACACCCTAAAAGTTGTCTGAAAACCTACATATGGTAGGGTGTACGCAACTATTAAACTTCAAGGTCAAAGGTCACAAAAATCGGTTTCTTGCGCTTTTTTTGTAAATATCTCATTTCCTATTGGTTTTTTGCCATTTGTATTCATTATCAATATTGTATAATACAGAATTCTCTACAAATTTTGTTCAAAAAATTTTTCATACGGTGAACCGTTTTCGAAATAAAGGGCGGAGAGCGCGCGGTCACAGGATCACTTCAGGTCAACCGGTGCCTCCGATCGAAAACGCGCCATATATAGTTGATGAACTATCGATAAATCAATGATTATAAATATTTGTCAATTTTTATAAACTATAATATTATATTTTATAATTTTTTTCCTAACCTATCCACTTTTTATTCAGTATTAATTTATTCAACAACACTTACCTGCCCATGTAATTGCAGAATTGTTAATGAAAATATAGAAATTATATTTGAGTTTTAACCTAATTAATAACTTCTTACATGATGAAAAAAACAAATGAATTATGAATTAATCTTTTTATTAAAAAATATTCAATACATTTATTTTTATTAAAAGTGAAAAAATGGAATAAAGGTACAAAAACTACAATTTATAATTTTAATCATCTTCTTCCTCTTCATCGTCGTCTTCCGGCTGCTGTTAAATTTCAAACTGGTCTTCATTATCGTCTTCAACGACATTTGTCTCAAGTTCTTCCATGATTTCGAGTTCCATCTTCGTTAATGTCGCTCTGATATGGTAGAGCATTGAGACAAGCTTGCCCATTACATTGGCCATAAGCCAAAGAGCATTGCAAGCCCGCTTTCCTGTATCCGCATCGCGAACCACAACCACTCTTGCAGTTGCAGAAAATTGTATTTAACAAATCTTCTGGAGCAGGTGGTAAAATTGTCATGATAGGCTTCGGAAAATCGTTTCGCATTGCCCAACCCCATACCTGGGGTTCCAAATCATGCCCTAACAAAGTTTGAACTTGATAATATACACGTTTGAAATGTTGATGAGCAGCTGCACTTGTTGGTGGAATATTTGAAAGCTGCACAGGTTTATTTAGTTTTGCAGACTTGACGTAATGCATATAACGAAGATGATCGAGACTTTTCACAGATTTCGGAGCATTATAGACTGCCAATAAGGTTTGAGTTCCAGTCTCTAATAATCTCTGGGCCGAACAATTTTCTTCCTCAAATGCTGCAGCTAGTTCATCCAAATTTGTCAGTTTCTCAAAAACTTTTGAATATTATTTTTTTCCCTTTTTAAAAAGCGCAGAAGTTGTGTCACAGCCACTTAATGCGTGCAGAAATAAAATATGTGTTTTGGAATGAGGATAATTATCAAAACTTTTAGCCGAGTATATCTCCGTTTTTACATTTCCTTTCCCAACTTTTTTAAAGAAAATTTCTTGTTCGTAAGACAGTGTACGCCCAATCAAAATGACAAGTAAATCAATATCTTGTCCTATTATAACTGCAGTTTTTTCAGACTTTGATTCTTGAATTGCAGTTTCAACAATAAGAACATCCGCATCATCCCTTGCTTATTTAGTAGTAATATTTGCAGCTTGTAATTTTCCAATTAACATATTAATGAATTTTTCTTGAGTAACTGGTACAACCATTGTTTCATCGAAACAGACTTCATACGTTCTTCTCTGCTGCTCCATAGCGTTTACGTTTTTACTGTAGTCTGAATATCCGTCAAATACAACAATTATTTTGGAACTGTAATGCCTTTGTAAATATAATTCATGTATTTATCAAAAATAATAGAAAAAGTATCTTCTCTGCTCCATACAACATGATGAAGAAGAAATCCGCCATCAATAATTTACGTCACATTATTTTCATTGAGAACAAAATCAATTGGGCTCATGTTGTCATACAATGACGATTTTGTTGTTTTTCTCATGCCATCATTTTCAAATAGAGCTGTTCGATACGGACTTATGCGAATGTGAGGCACTGAATCAAAGGAGGCAGGCAATATATGGACTCACAAAATTACGCCCAGAAGAATATGACGAACATCCAACACGGAACCTGTATAAACTAGTACAGGGAACGAGACTGATGGAATGGGTGTCATGAGAAGATGGAAAACACTGCAGTCCAAGAGGCTGCAGTGTTTTCTGGAGACTTGGACTAAATGGACAAGTCAGACAGCTGTCAAGGTACAAAAAAAAACACGAATATTGGAATATCCGGTATTAGAATAGAGAGAGTTGACATTATAAAATGTGTATGGCTTTTTCTAGTCAGCAATCTCAATTTCCGTCAGCATGGCGATAATTAGACCAGGGCTGAAGCCTTCAAAAATGGTAAAAAGTGAAAAAAATAATAGTAGGATGAAACCCATTAAAAAAGGAAGGGAATATGATAAAAATGGAAAGAAAAATAAATTACGGGGCGAGTTTTTAAGGGTGAAAAATGATTTATCTCGATTTCCGGCAAAACTAGAAGTTCTATGGAAGAAAGTTAAATAGCAAAGTTGTTGGTAATAAAAAGATCTACAACTTTTATGAAAACAATTTTTTCACATAACCTCAAAATTTATGTGAAAACTTCAAATAACCAAGTTTTCGGTTTTTTATTTTTCTTTTTCAAAAAAAAAAAATTCTGGAAATTTGGTGAAAACTCACCTACTTTCTGACGGTGTAAAAAATATACATTACCATAGTGAATGTTCTCAGAAAATGCAAAAAATCGAAAAAAACTTGAATTCGAAAATATTTTTTTTAATCATTATGTACAATTCTGATTTGAAACGTAAGATTCCATGTTACATTTATGAACGAAAAAATTGCAAATCGAAATATACTACTATAATTAACAAACAAATAAGTTAATAAACTTAAAATTTGATAAAACATCTACAATATTTTGAAAAGGTTGTAGAATCTTCTTTAAATAATATTTGTAGATGAATATTTATTTCTTAGGTTAGGGTAGGTTAAAAATATCGAAATAATTCGAGTTTTTTTTGATATTTTGCATTTTTTGAGAACTTTTACTCTATGGCAATGTATTTTTTTACACCATCAGAAATTAGAGATTCCAACGAACAAAAAGAACACCGACTTTTGAAAAAAGCTGATATTTTGACGCCAGAATTTTCGATTGAAAATTAGGGTGCTCTTTTAATATTAAGTGAAAATAAGGTGAAAAAATAAATATTTTAGATCAAATAGTGTATTTGAGACATGGAAAGGTAAGTTTTCACCAAATTTCGTATCAGACAATTATACTTTGTTCAAAAAGGATGCCAACTGAAGATGACACTCCAAACAATTCATATGCAACGAGAACAAGGCATCACCATTGTAGGTATTTCACTGGTTTCCAAATCTATAGGACAGAGAAGCTACTGGTATCTAGCTCCCAAACTATTCAACTTTTTACCAAAAGAAATTACACATGAAACTTCTCTGAGACGTTTTAAAAAACAATTAACATCATTTGTAAAGAAAAATGAAAGAATGGATATTCATAAACTGATCAAAGGTTGAACCACTGTGCAAATATATCATTGTTTGCTTATATTTATCAATCCCATTTCGCAGATTAATATGATTAGCAATAGCCTATAAATAGCCTCATTATTCATTAGCTATAACATCTATGGAGATATTGAAATGAATGTATGTATACTCATATACATATATGATATAATTCAATTAAATATAATTTTATTTGATGTGAATTTATTTTACACTTAGTTTATTCATATTTATTCATGATTGTATGTATTGTAATTCCAAGTATGTATAATACTTCTGTGGATATTGTTATGTTTATACATTTTTATACCCAAATCTGATATTTCTGTATCGATTTTCCTTTTACCACGAATAAACGTCTTTATTATTATTATTTAATTTTAGTACCTGATCTATCTCAATTGAAATATCGAGATGTGTATTCTAAATTCAGTCATCTCCCGAAACAAAATTCTGATTGAATCACCCCATCCCAATATCCTAGGTGAACCCTTGTTTCGTTGTCACGAGTGATTGGCATCTTCAGGGTACATAAATTTATGCATTCACCGGCGTCAGTATTCTGAAAAAGATAGACAAATTACATATTCATAATGCTTTTTTCATTCATCTAGGTATTTCATATATCTATTCAATGTAGTGTGAATACTCGTATGTCCATTGATTATTATGAATCTGAGTTGTAGTTGTGTCACTTCTAGTAAGGGTACGGGTAATCCAGATGTTCTTTTAGGCTGAAAAATAAAATTATTCAGAATATGTCTGACATTTCAAGGAAGTTTGATTTCATCAAATTATCATACACAAATAGAAGAACAATATTAGAACAGGGAATTGTCAGTGATGGGTAAGAAAAAATTGAATATACTCACCTAGGAATGAATTGTGACAATCTAAATAATCTCCCACTTTCTCCTTTATCAAGATTCTCAATTTCTTTCACATCATCCATGCTGAGGGAAAAGTCGAACAGATTGAAATTTTCCTCAAGCCTGGTAGGGTTTGAACTTTTCGGTATTACAACGATATTCTTCTGAATAAAAAACCTGAGGATCACCTGAGCGGTTGATTTTCCATACTTGGCCCCAATTTTCTTCAGGGTTTCGTCACCAAGGATATTCGGTCCATCAGGCATATCACTGAAACCAACAAAAATGTTTTTGTCTCGGTACCCTCAATTTCAGAACCCGGGTGATGAAAATCGACTTTGTGGAGTTGTAAAAAAAAATAGAGTTTTTCATCAGAAACTAAAGTCAGAAAGGTGGCAAGAGAAGATACTCCTTCAATGAGCCTTTTTTCCGAGAATAGTACAGCGAACGTATCACGAGAGGCAGCACTAGTAATAGGGACGAATAAACTATTCACAAGTAAAACAGTGTTATTTACGTAATGTTAATTTATTATTTAAAAATATAAATCTGATATAAAAAATTATTTTGTGCTAGTATAATGACAACAAAGCATTGCTGTTTTGCGAATTGTACATCGGATAATCGATAACCTCACATTAATGAGGTAAGATGTAAGAAATGGATACATGCTTCGAGAAGAGTGGATTTAACAGTGCAAAAAATAAATAAATATTCATATGTATGCATGAAATGAATAGTAAACTTTTCATAGTTAATTACCATTGATTAGAATGAGATATAACCTCAATCGTTTATTAAACTGTATTCATTTATAATATTTAATTAAATTTATTTCATTACCATCTACAGTGTGACCCATTTTTAATGGAAACATCCCCCTAAAATTTGTAATTCGATTTTAATAATTTTTTTTTGAAATATCAAGTACTAAAAGATCTACCTTGGGACAAAATTTGAAACGTTTATTAAAGTTTCAGGGCATACTACGATATTTTTTCCTAGTCGAAAATCGGGATTTTTTATTAGCGATTTTTTTATTGAAAAAATCATCACTACGCCACTGGATTCATAGTGCCTCTAAACAGGTGTGACCAAAATTTTATGAAAAAATATTCATTTTAACAAAGTTATGACAACTCAAAAATTCGAAAACTCACACAGCTAACAGTTACAAAAAACACCCTCTATCAACAGATATAGCCATGAGAATCTTTTTTTTTATAATTTCAACAATAAAGTGCCGCCAGATGAAAAAAAAATAAATAGCGTCAATGTTTTTAATGAAAATAACGGAATTGCATTCAAGTTTTCAGGCAAATTAACTACAACTAAGACCTAATATTTCAATTTAAATCTTAGTTGTGAAAGATTTAAGTGTACTATTGTCAACAATGTTCACCTTACAGTTTTTCCAATTATTTTGTGTCATGGCTATAAGTTTGAGCGTGAGAGAGAAAATTGAAATTGTACGCCTTTCGGGAGATGATGTTAGAAGTGCTAGAGCGGTTTGTAGAGTATTTAATGAGAGACATCCAGATCGTCCTCGTATTAGCTGCGGTACGGTAAATAAAATAAATAAAATATTCAATGAAACTGGTGCAGTATCAAAAATGATGTAAAAAAGTAATCCTGTACAAAGACGAAACAGGAATGACAGGAAATAATCCTAATGCCAGTATAAGGAATGCCACTTTAGATTTGAATATTCCACGAGAAACTATTCGGAGATGTCTCAAGGCAAAGAATATTAAACCTTTCAAGCCAAAGTTTTTACACACACTTCAAGAAGGCGACGAAGCAAGACGCCTGGAATATTGTTTATGTGCCCAAGGGGAATATTTAAACAATAGAAATTTCCTAAAAAATATTTTATATAGCGACGAAGCCACTTGCACTACAAATGGAGTAGTGTCATCACAGAATTGTTGCTATTGGGCAGAGGATAATCCTAACTGGGTAATAAACTGTAAAAGCCAGTATTCCCAAAAAATCAACGTCTGGTGTGGGATATTGAACGAACGAATTATTGGTCCTTTCTTTTTTGAGGAAAACATCAATACGCAGAGGTTTCTACAATTTTTAAACACAGAGTTTTGGGATGCTATTCACGAGCTGCCAATCAATGAACGATCAAATTTAATTGTCCAGTTAGATGGGTGTTCAGTTCATTATGCCAGAGCTGTGAGGCAATGGCTTAACGAACATTTTCCAAACCGATGGATAGGCCGTGATAGTCCGTTTATAGAGTGGCCACCCAGATCTCCAGACCTCATAGTTTTGGACTTTTTTCTCTGGGGACTTCTCACACAAAAGGTTTACAAAAACCGCTCAAGAGATAGAAATGAACTTTGTGCAAGAATTCGACAGGTATGTGCAGATATTAGCCCTTTATTGGCTATATGTTGAAATCATAAAATTAATATTCTCATGGCTATATCTGTTGATATGGGAAGTTTTTTGTAACTGTTAGCTGTGTGAGTTTTCGAATTTTTGAATTGTCATAACTTTGTTACTAATGAATATTTTTTCATGAAATTTTGGTCACACCTGTTTAGAGGCACTCTGAATTCAGTGGCGTAGTGGTTTTTTCAATAAAAAAATCCCTAATATAAAATCCCGATTTTCGACTAAGAAAAAATATCGTAGTATGCCCTGAAACATGAATAAACATTTCAAATTTTGTCCCAAGGTAGACCTTTTAGTACTTGACATTTAAAAAAAAATTATTGAAATCGATTAACAACTTCAAATTTTAGCGGGGTGTTTCCATTAAAAATGGGTCACACTGCATATTTGATTCATATTTCACTCGGAAATAAATTTGAAATTCATAATTATTTTAAATTTCTTTAAATGTATTTATTACAGTTTGGATTGTCTCACCTGTCTATTACTTTTCTTTTTTCCAGTTACTTTTAAATTACGGCATGCACAACGTTTTAATGTTACAACATTGTTATCATTTACAGTTGCAAATTTTAGTTTTGCTCCAGGAACATCTTCTTGTATTAAAAACATTTTTTTCAAATGTACTTCATCATATGTTTATATGAGGATAAAGCAGTGTTTGTCCCTACCGAACTACTAGCGCTGCTAGTGAGTGATTTTTCGTACTTCAGGAAAAAGTTTCGTTGAATGAAACAAATAAAGATCAACTTCGAATAAAACTCGTACTGCAATTATTCATTAATAAAACAATATCATAAATGTTCTCTAATGAGCACTTTCAACTGATGGCTTCGAAAATAAAATGACATAATTTTCCTGGTGTCGTGTTCTGGACAGCTAACGTCAATAACTTTTAAAGCCACTTGAAAGCATTCTGGCTATTTGTAGACCTGTCAGCCATGTAATCAACAATTAATCCACCTCTATTGAAAATACATTTTTCCGTTAATCAACGGTTCGCACAGCGGTCGATTGAGTGAGTGGAGCAAACCACCCACGTCAACCCACCACCCTACCGTCCCAACTTCAATTGTATACCTTTTTGTGAGGAAAATATCTGATCGATGGGAAATTTGAACCCCCAATTCACTGCTGAAAAGACATATATTTATATTGGAATTGAAGAAAAATATGTCGGGGTTTATGTATCAGGTGTAGTCTTCCCTGGATTTGATATCACCAGCCTTTTCTAAAATTATTATATGCATATGTTGTACTAATTACATACGTAAAAAGTTCCTTCTTCCTAATATTTTAAATAGAACTAGATTTCAAGATCAGAACAATACGTAAAAATGCATTATTCTAGCAAAAAAATTGGCAGTATCCTCTAGATGATGCGTGACTCAACATAGTGTCTTTCTTATGTAAAATTACTAAAATGACGCATTTTTACGTAAATTTTGTGCGCCTTTGATATCTTGTCCCGTTCAAAACTAAAAGGTGGGAAACTTTCTAGTTCACAATTTATTCCACTTTGTAATGTACTTACAAACCCTTTTGGGCAAGAATTTTGCCGATTCCTGGTGACCCCAAAGACGAATACGACACAACTACAATGTCGTTATCGTGGCAGAACTTGACAAGTTCAGGTTGTTGTAGACATACTGTTAGTTCGATCTGCAAACTAGCTGGTTTTATTCTAGAAGATTGGATGACTTTTTCGATCTGTTTGATGTTGAAATTTGATAAACCAATCGTTTTCGCTCGGCCAGCATCTACTTGTTGTTCCATAGCCTAACAAATGTATCAAAATAAGTAATTTCATATTGATATGAACAGCAATTGATTTTTATTGTTACACGCTATCCACTATTACTTATATAAGTTTACAAGTAAACAGAAAAAAAGATAGGGACAGCACTGTAGGTATTCGTATTCTAGACATATACGATATGTTCCGAAATTTCAATTTCACCGGACCTTAAACCTCCCGAAATCTTCAAAAGCAAACTGAAGAGGTGAAATACCTTGGTACTATCCTCGACAGGAAGCTAACATGAAACTCTCACCTACAGAGTAGATCAAAAAGAGCATATGTGGCTTATGAGCAATGTCGGAGAACAGTGGGACACGTATGGGGTCTTTTACCCGTGTGGTCACCTGGATCTATACTGCAATAATAAGACCTATGTTAACGTACGGAGCCATTGCATGGGGACCAAAAGTTCTACAAGCAACCGCCATCCAAAAATCGTATAAAATACAGCGATTGGCTTGTTTAAACATCACAAGAGCCATGAGGACAACACCAACCGCGGCAATGGAATTGATTACTGGTCTGACCCCTCTGTACCTGTACGCACGGCTGGTGTAAACCTCGAAGTAGGGATGGGTCAATTGAGGCTGAGCCTATGGCGAGGAGCGCTTACTGCGCAACCTCTGCTGGAGGCAACCAGTAATGCAAGTGAACCCAGGTATGTGTTTAATAAACCCTGCAAAATACAAATAAAACATAATACAGAGTCAGATGCTACAAATGCAATACGCATATATACAGACGGTTCAAAAACCAAAGAAAGATCAGGATGTGGAGTATACTCCAGATCACTAAGCCAGCGTTGTTCAAACAGAACTGGCTGGTATCTGAATCGCCACAAAAGAAATAACCAGGAAAGGAACGTGTTACCTCAGGGCTAATACTAGAGTGCCACCAAGATTTAGCCAAAGCCTCGGTAGATAATAACAGTATCCTGAGGTGAGTTAAAGGGCACGATAGGAGTAAAAGTAATCGCATTGCCGACTCTTTAGCCAAGGAAGCGGCGCTGAACTAAGAATTTTAGGACCCAGTGGCACCTACAGCCTGATGACTTCGACAATTGCGGAACCAGCCAAATGTCACACCAATGCTTAATCCCTAAAGAGATGGGATGGAATCAAAGGATGCAATCTTGCCAGGATCACCCTGGGCGACCCTGAAAAGCTGGCGCCGAAGAAAATATCTGGCGATGACCAGAAAAAATCTACGCTTAACAGTACGATTTCTGACTGGTCACTGTCAACTAAGGAAACACCTCCACAATATGGGGCTAGTAGACACACCTCTATGCAGGATGTGTGAACAGGAAGATGAAACTGTCAGGCATGTCCTATGCAAGTGTCCGGAGTTATCGTCAGTAAGAGAGTGTGTGTTCGGCGAGTCTTGGCCTACACCTGCCGATATAAAGGAGATGTCTCCCAGCGACCTGTCCCCCTTCCTGGAAAGCACAGGATGGACGATGACCTAGGAGGCAACTCCTCGGGAGGTTGTACAATGGGCTTACACTCACCCTCCCTACTCTACAGATACAGATACCTTGAATACTATAAGTTGGCACCCAACGTGGGGCTCAAATATAAACATGGAGGAAGCATTACTAACATTTTCAAGTCAACGAAGGTTATTCCCGTCAAAACATAAATACAGTGCAAAAAAATGAGTAAGACCCTAGACCTGTTTAATCGATTGAAATTAACACTAATCGGTGCTTACGACGAGAGCTGTCAACAGGTTATTATAATTTTCGTAACTTTGGAACATAATTCCTGAAATGTTGAATTTGAATTATCGTTTTTTTTTCCTTGAACGTCGAGTACCTTCAGCCGTTTTTTTGAAACTTTTCTCACCCTTTTTTTATTCTCATCAATTCCTTATCTCTGATATTCAAAATGTAGATAAAATAGTTGCCAATACATACATGACTTTGCTATTAGGAAAACTTCCATCAGAGACAGTGTTACCACATTGGCCTGAACGATAAACAGAGAAAAATATTTTTAATGCATGTTTGACCACTACATATTACAAAACGAAGTCCCCCCACCGAGTGTGTCTAAATGTATGTCTATCTAAATGCGATTAACTCAAAAACTTTTGACATGATTTTCATACGGTTTTCATCAATAGACAGAGTGATTTATCAAAAAGCAGTTCCGATATGCCTTTTCTGGTATGTCCTTGAGCTCTCTCAGCATTTTATGAATCTCTTCAATCTTGGGAACAGAAAAAGTCACAGGAGGTCAAATCTGGTAAATACGGTGGCTGAGGCATGATTACGGTGTTGTTTCTAGCCAATATATTACAAACAAACAATGACTAGTAATGAGGTACACTATCATGATGCAAAAGCTATGAATTATTTGTTGGTTATGATTACGACAGTAACTATACCTTAACTCTACTGAGACAACTCAGATGAATATATGAATCAAATAAAACTCACAAATTCAAAAAACAAATATAAGAGACCGAAAGGAAACATTAATTGCCAAACTTCACTGATTCACTTAACCTCACGAAAAAAATACAACAATCCTTCAATTCAAAGTCCTTGAATTTATATATGAAGTCCAGAAGTCTCAAGATCATAATCGGAACCTCTCGTATCGATAAAATTTTGAGGTCTTGTGGTATTACTATTGAATAAATAAGTTATTATCCTCAAACTAAACTATGTATATTTGCTACAAACAGTCAAAAAATCTTGTTTTATTTGCAATATCAGATAACACACCACAACTGTAACATGCCAAATGACGCCATTTTTGGCGTTGAGAAACGCACGTCGGGAAAAGTATTACAGCTTTGGGGTGTGAAATAAGTGTTGGGAAACTTATCAAGGTTTTTCCTAGAGAACTTTTGCATATCTATCAATTAATTCGTAATAATAATAATAATAATATACTTTATTTCAAAAAATGCAGACTAATACAGCTGAAGCAGTAATGAAGACATAGAATGAAAAGGCGTCACAGAGAAAAACATTAAACATTTGTATATATAAAATCTAAAAAAAAGATTAAATAATAAAGTAGATATAAAATATGTTGCAAAAATATTCATAAACATATATTGAAGACATATAGAGTTGCCTATCAGCTGGGAAAATTACAATTAAAATATTCACCAGTATTATATGGTTCATTTTCTATAATAATTTTTTTAATTTCTTTCTTGAATTTGCTGATGCCATTGATTGATTTTATTCGAGCTGGCAATTTATTGAAAAATTCTATACACATGTAGTGAGGACTACTTTCTGTTATAGAGACTCTGTGTAATGGATACATGATATTTCTCGTTCTTGTTTCATGCCCGTGTGAAATATTATAGGTCAAAAAGGTATCTTTATTTTTGAAAAAATATATTAAGCATTCATATATATATATATATATTATATATATATATATATATATATATATATATATATATAATATATATATATAAATATTATATATATATATTATATATATATATATATATATATATATATATATAATATATGCCAAAACTTGTCATTATATTATTCTTCCGAAAACACCCTCTACATGATGCTATGTAGGCCATGTTTAACATAACCCGTAAGGTTCTTCTTTTTTGTATTACAAAAATTTTTTGAACATCATGACTACATCCCAAAACAAAATTCCGTACTTTGCCACCAATTCGAAGCTGGAATGATATATTATTTTCATTGAGTTTGGGTGGAGATATTTGTTGAGAGATCTTATAGCATAAAGCACCCTATTGAGTTTCATACATAGATCTTCTATGTGTTCTGACCAGGTCAGAAATTCATTGATATATAAACCAAGAAACTTTGATTTTGATGTTATTTCTCTGTCTTTTGTAACTATTTTAATTGTCGGTGGACATTCCAACTGCAGCTGTCTTGAGCGAAACAATACTGTGTGGGTTTTTGATTCGTTAAAAATTAATTTGTTGCTATCAAACCATTCTTTTGTTTTTTTAAAAGAGATTTTCAGTATTTCTATGATTTTTGGGAAATTTTCACCGCCAATCAATATATTTGTATCATCAGCATAGCTTGTTATGAACTGATCATTTCTGGTATTCATTGAGCATAAGTCATTGGTAAAGATTATAAATAGAATCGGTCCGAGAATGCTACCTTGCGGTATTCCAATATTTGATTGGAGTATCTGTGATTTATAAAACATTCCCTCATTTTTAATGGAAACTCTCTGAGTTCGACCATTCAGGTATGAACTAGCCCATTTCAAAGCGTTTCCTCTAATTCCATACTTCTCTAATTTATACATTAGAAGAGATCTGTCCAAACAGTCATATGCTTTAGAAAGATCTAAAAACATTCCTAACGATAAATATTTTTTTTCAATGAAATTCAATACATGTTGAGTGAATTGGAAGATGGCTGACATTGTAGATCTACCTTGGATGTAACCATGTTGATTCTTACTGAAAATGTTACATTCATTAAAGAAATCTATCAGTTGTTCAGAAAATGTTAATTCAAACAATTTTGAGAAACTAGGAGGTTGACTTATTGGCCTATAATTTTCCATGAGTTCTTTATCACCGTTTTTATATATAGGTGTAACTAAAGATACTTTATAAACAAATTAGCTTTTACCTTCCACACTGCAACGTGATCAGCCACCACTGGCTTGCCAGGTGTGTTTATATCAATAAATTCCATCGCGATCGGAGTGTGGATGAGATACAGATCCACATAATCCAGCTGCAGTAGTTCCAGTGAGCGCTTCAAGAAGAGTTCCACTTTATCCGCGAAAACGCCTTGATTAGGTAGTTTAGTAGTTATGAAGAGGTCTTCTCTCTTGATTTTGCCAGAGGAAAGCCACCGTTTGAGAACACGACCAATGATCTCTTCGGTGTCGTACATAAAGGCTGTGTCGATGTGTCGGTATCCAAGTTCAAGGGCAGCGTTGACTGCATTCTCAACAACCTCTTCCTTACCTTTCTGAAAGAAAATTATAATTTTTTTGAGAAATAATTCTCTCGACCAACCATAAAAAACAGTTGGCATAACAAAAACGATCCCCTACACGTAAAATTCCACGACGTTTCGTTTCCATGACGAGGATATATATGCTGTCTGTTCAAAAAATAGGGTGAATTTTTATTCTTACCAAAAATTTCAATTATTCATCAATTTCTATTTTATTCCATTCAAAGTAGCCCCCCTTCTCAAATATAATATAATTGTGCCAGCTCTTTCAGCAATTCAGTTCTTATCTCTTCAAAAACGAAAGCTATGATTCTAACAACCTCTTACAAATATAAACAAATAAATATAAATACTCTTTCCCTGTATGCTGATGGTCAGAAACTTGAATTTGTGAAAGAATTCAAATATTTAAGTTTTATGTTGGACAACAGTATGTCTTTTGGTGCACACTATAACTATATGACTAAAAAGATTTCAAAAAAACTATATTTCTTCACTAGAATTTCGAAACACCTTTCTACAAATGCGAAAATAACCGTATATAATACAATAATACAGCCCCATTTTGATTATTGCAGTACGCTGTTATACAGTTTTGACCAAAATAAAATTATGTCTCCGCAAAAGTTACAGAACAGAGGAATGAGGGTGGTTCTTGGATGTAATCGTTATGCAAGTATATGCTTTATGCTCAGTGCATTACAGTGGATGTCTATTCGTGAAAGATATTACAGGTCAGCAATGATATTTATTTTTAAGATAACCAATCATATGCTACCTTCTTATTTCGAAGAATTTATCATTTATAGAAATTCCACTCACAATTACACTACTAGACAAAATGACAATTTTCACCTGCCACGATGTAGTTTATCAAACTCCATGAAAATTTTATTATATAAAGGCCTCATTGAATATAACAAACTTCCCCAAAATGTGAAGAATAATAAAAACCTGTTTCAATTCAAAAAAGATTTGACTGATTATATGAAAGGTATCACAATAGAATAGATAGTAAGTGACTCGGTATATATTATGTATTTATGTGTACCTATATGTATATATGTATTATATCCTTATTATGTGTGTCTATATAACATGAAATATTATGTATATTATGTTTGTGTATTAGGATCTTTCTACCAATAAATCATTCATTCAATCATTCATTCATTCTCCTCAATCATCGCATAACGCCAGTCTTCCATGGGTCTCTTCAACCTTAGGAAGAGAAAACACTCGTAGGAGGTCAAATCAGGTGAATACG
Source organism: Leptinotarsa decemlineata (assembly GCF_025532065.1). Taxonomy (NCBI): domain Eukaryota; kingdom Metazoa; phylum Arthropoda; class Insecta; order Coleoptera; family Chrysomelidae; genus Leptinotarsa; species Leptinotarsa decemlineata. The sequence goes on from NW_027412529.1 coordinate 5,953,526, forward strand.
GTGGCTGAGGCATAAATACGGTGGCTGAGGCATGATTACGGTGTTGTTTTCGAACTTGGCGTGCTTTTTTGGTCATGGCTCTCCGTGGCTCTTCCGCTGAGATGATTGGACTTTGGTTTCGAGTTGATAACGATATACCGTAAAAAGGGGGCAATAGAAACAGTTTTCGACCTTTCAGACTCTACAGCTGAGTTGGTATTCACTTTATCTAAAAGGAATAAATTGGAAAATGTGTGTTATTACTGATATAAAAAAAGGTCTCACAAGGCAATGCCAAAAAATGTCACAGTTTTTTCCGAAAATTCGAAATTTTTTCTTCACCCTCCAAGCGGGGTGAATAGAAACAGAAGTTATTTTAGCACTCAATTTATCACTGAACCTTGTAGAAGGCGAATAGAAACAATAACATTTTACCTTCAAGTGTATATATAGTCATTGGAAAATTTTTGAAAAATAAAGCAAAATGTTCCACTCAAAGGTTTTTTACGAAAACAACAATATAAGCTTTCATTACAAATATAGCAACATAAAAAAATAAATGTATCATTTTATAGATCTGGTGCTCAGACGGCTCAAAAAAAAAAGAAGGCTCAGGATGTGGGGTGTACTCCAGATCACTAAGCGTGGTTCAAACAGAACGGGCTGGTATCTCAATCGCCACAAAGAAAAAATAACCAGGAAAGGAGTTTCTGGTAAAAACTCAACAATCTGCACTGACAGCAGATAAGCCCTATTATTAGCCTTGAACAGACAACGTGCTACCTCAGGGCTAGTACTAGAGTGCCACCAAGATTTAGCAAAAGCTCGTAGATAATACATTATCCTGAGGTGGATTAAAGAGCAAGACAGGAGTAAAGGTAATCGCAATGCCAATTTTTTAGCCAAGGAAGCGGCTGGACTAAGAATTTTAGGACCCAGTGGCACCTACGGCCCGATGACTTCGACAATTGTGGAATTAGCCAAACGTCACACCCATGCTCGAACCTTAAAGAGATGGAATGAAATCAAACGATGCAATCTTGCCAAGATCACCCTGGACGACCCTGGGAAGCTGGCGCCGAAGAAATATCTGGCGATGACCAGGAAAAATCTACGTTCAACAATAGGATTTCTGACTGGCCACTGTCAACTAAGAAAACACCTCCATAATATGGGGCTAGTGGACACACCTCTATGCAGCCTCAAAACTTATTTAAGAAACTCCACAAGCCAGGAACGACTAAACGGTTTGACGTTAACGTCAATCCACCGTAGAATTGACATCGACACCGAGAAGGTAATTGATTTGTTTGCTGCGAAGAAAACTAGAAAAATAAATTTGATTTTGTAAAAAGATGTTGATATTTCTGTAATGGTTTTCTAATAAATATATATGATCATGTAACACCATTTTCTTTCTTTCGTTATTTTTATATTTCATGTTGTTCTATTGTTCCACCAAACCAATTTCCCCCTCGAAATTGTTTTCTAGCTACGGCCTTGATCCTAGGTGAGTGAGAAGTAGGCTATTCTGCCTGCGTAGCAGCCTGAGGCAAGTTTTTTTTTCAAGTTTTTCATGTGTTCCTCAAATTTTAGCTTATCGTCTAAGTAAATAATACCCAAAACTTTTGTATATGATGTGTTGTTAACATTATGGATAGGTACCTAGATAAAGATCATTATGAATGAATTTAAATGTCGAAATACTGGTTTTTTCATAATTAAAACAAAGCGAAGTTGATACACACGTTTCTCAAGTCCTTGGCAGGGCCGTCGCCATGGGGGAATGGGGGGGGCTGCTTTTTCGACTTGGGGAAAAGTTAAGAAATCTTGGGCCATGAAGATAGAAAAAAATAATAGTGAAATAATAAATAAAAATAAAAAAAATTAAAATAATTAACTTGAAGAGAATTCTGAGTTGTTTGAAATCTTCAAAAAAGTTCAATTTCTCCCAAGTAAGAGAACAGTCCTGAATAGTAGAAAACAATAAGAACAATATTATTTAAGTGTTGTTTCCTTTCATTTGTATTGAATATTCCTATATATGGACCAAGGACCTTGGTCCAAAGTAGAATAATTTCCATTAATATTTTTATAATCACCAAATTTTTTTTTTTGTGCATACCCTGACGGGCATAAGCATTCAGCCAATCTTTGGATAGCTAAGTAAGAAAATTGATATATTATAGCAGTAACTAATCCCTCGGCTTTCATTTCTTGGAAAGTTGGGAAATTTTGCTGGTGGAGTTGGGAAAATTTGGATTCCCTTCCCCCCCCTGGTTTTTCTTTTCGCTACGGCCCTGGTCCTTGGAGATGTTTGCTTTCAGAAGTTAATATTATTTCATGCCACATTAACGTAGTATTATCCGCAAACATGGTAAATGATCCTTGAACGTCTAATTTACTGAAATCATTCAGATAAATGATTTTTTGTTCTGGAAATTTGAAACATATCTCGTATGTCAATTCAAAATACCTGTTATTGTTGTAATGTTTCATGATAGTTACGAAATTCCATAACAACGATGAATTTTTCGGTAGAGTTCGTTTCTATTTGAACAGCCTCGTACAATATATATTGTACCAACCTAGTCAATATAAAAGCACTCTTCATTTATCAATCATTACTACGAGTAGGTATAGTACGCATACAAAATTCACGGCAAAAAAACAAGGATGACCATATCGACTCTCAACAATAACCTTCAGGTTCACTCTTTCAAAAAATATTTTTACCCAAAGATCGTTCATGTATTTCGGTCCAAAATTTTTCAACCATATCCCACCCGACCTTAGAGAAATGAAAAATCACAAAACTTTTGAAATACAAGTGAAAAAATGTATATTACTAAACCTTGATAAATTTCCGATAGATAAAATTTAGCAATGGTATATTTATTCTATTAATCCCATGATGCACCTAAGGCATAAAAGGAAAACCAATCCCTGTTGTTTCCGCTGGTTAATCCTCGTTATAACAACAAACTTCTTTTTGACTGAGTATATAGATACTCTATATACTCGCAACTTATATGTATTGTTATCATATAAGTTAATAAGTTGATTAATGAATTTTATATCTATATAGTCACCTCGAAAGTTCCGGTTCCAAGTCCTACTGATGGTATTTTGTATCCACCAATCATAGTTTGATATTTCGCCATATTCAGTTCACTTTAACAAATTACACCGAGTTAATGTACTCAATTGACTTTGACAAAGTAAGGTCGGATGCACATTGATATCTGTTCCTTGATACTTATTTGAACTACTAAATCATCAGCGTCAGCAAGTAAGAGTAAACACTTGAGAACTGAGTTGCTTGATTACAGTTTGTTGGTTATATAATCATATATAATCATAGTTTCATGATGCACACTGATCAGTGAGGTACATTCATTAACAAAAACAAAGGTTTCAAAAATGTTTTAAAAGAATTAATTCTATTGTTGGAGGCTGTACATTTCAGTTCGCTTACGGAATACGAACTCTGCATGATTTGTCAACGGTACTATACAGTGTGATCAAACCCAAATCGATACTATTTCTAACTTCTTCATTATTGCAGATACGAGTTCGGGTACATTAGAGAACTCATAGTGTATTTCAAAAAATGTGTTTGATAAGACACCCTATATATTTCTGCCTTGATCGGCTGCTAACTCTTTTCTGAATTTGATGATTGGATGATATTGTTATCCATCATGTCCATCATTTGCACACAAAAATAAGTTCTTTTATCAAGATCGTCTTTCATGAACTCCTGAGTAGGTATCATTTTATAGGGATGCATTTTGTTTTCTTTTAATATGTTTACTATCGATTTATGGCTAACATAACCTTATTAGGAACCACACGTTGAAATGTAAGACCTCGTTGGTCCTTAGCTCGCAAAAGTTTCTCAACTTCTGAGAGTTATCGTTCGTATGAGGGCGACAGCTGATTAACGGAAAAACAGATTTTAAACAGATTTTTAAACATTGAATGTAGTGGATGCCTGTCTACTCGATGTATGTGGGTTTTCCTTAAAACTCAGGCATCATATCTAGTTTGAGTTCATCACTCATTGCATTGACAGCTGTTTTTTTTTATCTGCCCAACATAACCAAGCTCACGAAACTGCTTTTTTTATTTTGCTTATTGTTCCTTGAGATATGGGCGGTAAATTAGGAAATTTCTCATGAAAAACGCGACCTAATTCTGTTGTGTTCGAGTTTTATCTACGTAACCAATCATTTGTAAAACTGTCATTTTATGCATATCTCCCAACACCAAACCGTTATTTTAACACCTCCACACGTGTTTCGATCACCAAGTGATCATCTTCAAGAGGAAGATTAATCTTCCTATTCACTGTATGTATTTGTTCCATTTAAAATTGTGACAATTGTATATGTGCCGTGATTTATGTGTTTATATTTGTTTTATCTTTAGTATTCAAGTATTCTAACTATTGTTTTCATTCTTATGTAGCACAATTATTGACTTACCATATGTACATTAAGTATCGATAAATTTATCATCATTATTTTTATTGATTGTGATGCACTATTTGGAACCTATGGTGGAGTAATGAAATTGACTGGAGCTTTATTCCAACAGCAAACCGTTATTTTCAACACCTCGACACGTGTTTCGATCACCAAATGATCATCTTCAAGAGGAAGTTTTTAAAAGAAGAAGAAGAAAATAACGGTTTGGTGTTGGGATAAAACTTCAGTAATATTCATTTTTATTAATACTGTTTCCGTTAACCAGCTGTCGTTGCCCTACGAACGACAACCCTCAAAAGTCGAATCTTGTTCGATCTAAGTATTAACGAGGTCCCATTTTAGAACACAGACAATATAAACGTCGATAACCTAATGATTTTCAAGTTTCACTTGTGAAACGTTAGTGAAGTCATATCTATCAGATAGAGATCAGTTTGATGCTTTCAATAGAAAAAGGTCGACACTATTCAGACCAATCTCTGGCGCTCCTCAGGGATCAATTCTAGGCCCACTTTTATTTATAATGATCATTAACAATATAGGTGATTATATGAGACATTCCAAATTCCTACTCTATGCAGATGATTTCAAATTATACCAAACCATCAACGATGAAAGAGACAGTGAAAACCTTCAAAAAGACTTAGATTATATCACTATCTTTTGTGAGACGAACAACTTCAGGTATGCTGAATGAGGAAAAATGCAAAGTTATGTCTTTTTCACGGAAAAATGTTATTACTCCAACGGAATACTCAATAAATGGCACCAAACTGGAAAAACTTGCTTAAATCAAAGATCTAGGAGTCATATTTAATAGTAACTTCAACTTCAGAAATCACATGGAATATATTGTACGTGATGCAAACAGAAAGCTTGGTTTTGTATTAAGAAATGCCAGGGATTTCAAATGGGAACTAGGAATTTTTCTATTCAATGACTTTGTCAGATCAAAGCTTGAATACGCTTCAACAATTTTGAATCCGCAAACAGCATTTCATTCAGAGATGATAAGAAAAAATACAGAAGAAATTTCTTAGCCACACCTACTTCAAAAAAAATTAAGTTTCCTTCTATGATCTCCTATAGGACTCAACTAGAACATTTTGACATGCCAACCCTGTCGGATCATCGAAGCGTGAATGATGTACTATTTATATTCAACATATTTAATCAGATAATAAATGTACCTGAATTCCTCTGTGTGATCAATCTTCATGTTCCTAGTGCTAGTCTAAGAAATCGCAGTAGGGTTTTCTATGCAGACACCCGATCAGAGTCTCCACTCAATCGCTGCCTCAGGCAAGTCAATGATCTAGTCGTAAGTCATCAAAGTCTTGATTTTTTTGCTGTGATGAATTAGAATAAAACAGTCGTTTTAAAAAAAATGTGCCATATATACCTGTTTTTATTAATGTTTTTCTTGTACGTAATTTTAGATGTTTATTTATTCTGTGTATTGTAAAATCATATAATTTATGTACCATGACATTGACTGTATACATGCAGTTTAAATAAAATCTATATCTATCTACAATTGCTGAAATGAAAATTGATGATTTCATGTTAAAACAATACACAATAATTGATACATAATAGTAGGCATTACAGATTTATTTTTTCAAATAAACGCTTAAGCTGTAACATACTACTTCATTGTGACTATTTATTTGGGAATGCATAAATGCTATTCATTTTTGATGATCGCTACTTGTCAATCTAGTATGCATTAATGGGGAATGTTCCTCCTGACGAAAATCAAGTAGTTTTCATAAAAGAGCTCTAAAACAAAGCATTTTAAACTTATCATTTCAACCTTTTTCTTCAAAAAATATTTAAATACTTAAAAAAGAGGAATGAAATAATGCATTCAACATTTAAAGGAATTCGTTTCTATTTCACCATTTGGCAACATCGGTTATAGCTAATAAGGGACAATGAATCTGTTACCTGTATGAGACAAACAAAGATGACATATTTCAGTGGCGTGGTGTTCTGTTTACTTATGTTCCAAGACATTCTGTGACATATGACATTTTGTGCACCTAACCTATCTTTCTCTATATGAATAAATAACAAAACAACTGTTGTGTATGTGGCTTGTGGTATTGAACTATAATTTATATGGTTTATGAAGATAATTTTCCTTTTTTTTTAAAGTAGAATATCTAGGTACGCATAAATTATTTCAACTTGATATAGGCGCTGTTGCCAATATGTGAATTAGAAACAAATGCCTTTAAAAATTAAAACTCAACAAACGTCAGTGTTGCCAATCATTAAACACCTGACATATGTACAACCATTTTTTTATTTCATTGAAAATTGTATTTCATAATACTGCATTTTATACTGCTAGATAATGAAATGAAACAAGCTGTAATTTGTAAACAGTGTAATGTATAAATAAAATATAGGTATATTAACAATATGTACAAATTATATACAGAAAAATTAAATGTAAGGTAGAGATAAAAAACAAGATTAAACTTTAATCTTATAATAATTTTTATGCTTACCATCAAAGTTAAAAATAATCCAATAACAATACTATTTTAAATATATACCAGTTCACTCTTAGAAATTACATACATCCAAGTATATCATAATACAATTCATGAAGCAAATTAACTCTACTGCACTAATCATTTATATACAGTCTTTGTCATTTTTTCACACCGCAGTTCATAAGTTCCACAAGAATTGGTAGACGATTTTTTCTGAGCAGCGCAGCGATAGATGTTATACCTATATAGTTACAAACATATTTACGGTAAGTTTTTTCATAGCTACAATGTACGAGTCCAATTCATTCAAGTACAGATACAGCAGAAATTAACTGCTTGTTTTTACATAAAAATTGTTTTACAATAAAGGAACTAGGTACAAAAGTAAGGACCAAGGAGGTATCAAGTGAAATACAGTGGATCATAAGTGTATCAAGTGACGAAGTCACTTCATACTTCGATTTGTCCCAATCATCAAAATAAATCTGGTCTTCTTATAACCTTAAGCTGTTTACAGTGATGAAACTGAAGAACAAAATATTTATTTTCTATAAGACTTGCACAGTGCCGAAATTGTATTCCAAATATGTGGAGAAATGATTACATTCTTCAAAAATTTACTGTTACCGATAATATTTTTTGGTAGAACATATAACTAGCCTCTTGGGGAAAAACGAAAAAATTTAAACAAACTGCCCAAAAGATCAAGTTATGAAACTCCGAACAATGAAAATCTATAACGTATTCAAGAAACACTAACCAGTTTTACAAAAACCCAAAACATATTTCGCTTACAGAACTTGCTCAAAATTATAATCAGGAAGAGGGCTCCCCCTAAACCATCATCTGACACTTCATCCTTTAGAGTAAAACAGCGGGGATAGGATTATCTCCAGGATAGTTTCTTAATAGTAAAAATATGGCTGAACAAAAAATTAGCAAAAAAAGATCCCATCGGCTTACTAGAAAACGATAAGATATTGGCCAGTTAAGCTGACAGCTGACACTCGGCAGAACATAAATGGCGTTTAGTCAAAACAGGGAGAAAACAAGTGACATCAGACAAACTTTGAAGTATGATATGTTTTTTACCTGCTCAATCTCGAAACCTAAGATCAATCATATTTCACTCAACCCTTCCTGAGGTTTGAAGGTTTTTTGGAATTTGGGTTTACATATTGGAATCATGCATATAACTTTCACGAGTCGAGACATGAAAATTATATACAATACATATGAATAAATTATGACTAAAGTATACAGCTTATAAACATTCAATGCAATCGAAAAAATAGAAATAGAATCCGACAATACGGTGAAGTATCAACAAAAATAAATATACAAAGAATAAAAAATTAAAATTCACTTGAAATAATTGATTGTAATGATCTGAAAATGTCAAAATCGAAATTTTCTCAAAAACCTGATGTTTCCAAATCAAAATACAAATAACTTCGTTCACAGATGTTGGTTTTTCATTCGGAATTTGTTTCCACAACTAAAAGAAATAGTGAATCATCATCATTAGAATCCCAGTTCATCATCAGGTAATTCAAAATTGACATTTCTGAAGTGACATAGCACCGAAAAAAATTTAATTATACTACATAGTTGGCAGTACACGTCAATATAACTGCATCATCTGTAACATATCTAATTATTGAAACAAAAATAGCAAGAAGCAGAAAAATATCACAGTTGTTGAAAAATATTCGATTTAAATAAAATATATATGTATATGTGCATGCTAGTTAGTAATAATGAACGCTACAAAAATCATATCACAGCTTCAATCACAGATTCGACTTTCAATAAAGATCACGCAAAAATCATATCAACATCTACAAAAATGACTAGACCAGACAAACATCATCTCATATTTCCACAATGAGAGATTTTCGCACACTTCACAGCTTCTCTCAAACTATGGACCATTTTTTTATATATGAAAATGAAAAATTACTGGCTTTGTTCATAATAACCTTTTTCACCTGCTAAAAATCTAAATTCTGATTCAAGACCTGAAGTAAAACGTACAAAATAACATTTTGTACGAGAACATTTCAAAAAGAAACGGAAATATTACCATGTTAGACGTGAGGTGAAACATATAAAATAACATGTTGTACAAAAGCACTTCAGGAAGTAATCGTATTATTAATTTTAGAGAAAAATAAGAGGTAATATGGCATATCACCTCGCATATGCTGGTGCATAATGTTCTCAGAAGTTGTCTACAGTCTCGACGAGAACACATTACATAAAAAATGTAGCAAGTAATAGTTTGACCCACACTGCGGTAATTTAACATGTCCAGGAATGCCACTTGATCAATAAAAAAAGTTTGGCGTTTATATGACATAAACCAATGATTATATAAATTTCAGTTTGGAATCAGAAAACGAATTAAAATACTGATGAAAAAACTGGTAAGTTTCTATAATTTGCCAAATATTGGGAAACAAAGTACCTTGAGTTAATGTTATTCAAAAAACATGCAAACTCCTTCATATCAGTCACACACTTGATACATCCTTTCCACTCGTTCTTATAAAAATTCCATATTCAACAATCAGACTCATTAATCTTGATCTATGTCATTACAATATTGAATAATGAGGTTCAAAGAAAGAAAATAATGGAATTTTGAGGTGACATCACATTGAAAGATTTTTTTTAATTAAAACTATCCCTTATCCTTCCTAAAATGTGACAAAAGTAATTAATATTGGCAAAAACTTTTTTGAAGTGTAACAATGAAAAACATTTGTTGCTTTTTCTCATTTCTCACTTTAGATTTGGCGAATTTTTTTATTCAAAAATATTTCTTTTCAGGTATGAACCAATTATCTTCAATTTTTTGAAACATTTAAGAGGTTCATAACAATTTCAGAATAGCTTGCCATGTACATGTCAACAATTTTAAAAATTTGTAAAAACTGAATCGATATCTCTCTATATATGCAATTTCCAACTACGAAATACTCTTATTACATGAGTGGATGGACAATGTGAATGTACACTGTTTATAAAGTTATAAACTTACCCATTTTTAATTATAAAATATCTTAATATTCAGTCAGTTAAAGAGAACAAAACCCGGGCAAATACTGTTGGAAATACCCAATGTTCTCTTATTTGATATTTGTGGCGACATCTACCTATGTATAATGTATGCAATATCCATATTGTTAAATGGCAACACTACCATGCATTTGTTTTGTATTTAAAGCAGTTGAATAAAAAATTTTATCACGGCTACAGCCTTTTTCTTCAACAACTTTTGCTTTATCTATAAAAATCTGCTATTCAAACAACAGGTTATGGTTCCAGATGGCTCATATCACATTTAGTTATCTCTTCGAACAGCAAAATAAAAACAATTTGTAGTGTCACGAGTCGCCTTCAGTTCCTGTTCCTCTTAAAAGAAAGATGGCAATTAACTACCTAACAAGTGTGCTGAAGCTTTTAGGCAGTGAGAACTATGATGACTAAGCGTTTGCTGTCAAAAATATTATTATTCTCCAAGGCTTGAATTAATGCATCGATGACAAAGAGACAGATACGAAGACTATCAAAAAGGCAAAGGCTAAGCTGAACCTCACTCAATGGGGCACGTGAAATATGCAAAAACGGCCGAGGACGTGTTGACGAGTCTGAAAAACCTGTACGATGATAGTGGATTCATGCGTGAAATAGGTCTCCTACGCACACTCATATCATCAAGATAGAAAAACCATGATAGCATATAAAGCTACATAAATCAAATTATCGAGACATCCCAGAAATTGAGACGGACCCGTTTCAATATCGAAGAAGAATGGGTGGGGTCACTCCTGTTGGCGGGGCTTCCTGAGAGATACATACCCATGATCATGGCCGTCGAACATTCGGTAATCAACATTACTACTCATATCATCAACACAAAGTTGTTGGTCATACAGATGGCGGCACCTTCGGTGGCAACAACGGTGCGTTTGCGGCCAATCGATATCCCAAGCCAAGCTTCCAAAAAACGAATAGAGATGGCGATAGTAGGATTAATTTACGAGGCAAATCAGCTGGAAGCGGTCAAGCCTAAACATCGAACCATGAGGTTGGGGTCATTCGAGTTCAAGTTCAACACGTGTTGTAAATTAGAAGGACCTCAAAAAATGGTTACTATATGTCCAAATGCCTTAATACTAATGAATCCAAAAGTGGGTTCAGTGCTGTATTTACCACAAGCAATTTCAAAGACACATATTGATATGTTGACAGTGGAGCCAGTGTTCATTTGACTGCCAGCAAACAGTGGTAAGTCAACATAAGAAAACCAGATTTGCAGGGGATTGTGGATTGAATCAAAGTGGAATGTGCAGGTGACATTGAAATGAACACACTCACAGATTAAAGACATATTTTATTGAAAGGGGTTCAGTATGCCCTTTGTCTAACCTAACCTAACCTTTTGTCCGTTTGCCAATTCATTAAAAATGGCTATTGAGTATGTTTCAGTGAACATGGATGTCTCATGTATAATCCAGAAAATGTACTGGTAGCTTCAGCTAGCCTAAATTACAAGTTTATAAATTGGATGTTTATGAAATCACTGTGAATAGTGAAATTTGGCATAGGCCCTTAGGATATCTAAACAATTCTTACCAAGACAAGACAGCGAAATTAGTAAGTAAGTAATAAAGGGCAAACTAATGTGCAAAACTATGAAGTCTGCTGTAGAGGCAAGCAAACTCGCCTTCCATTTCCCAAAGAGGGAAGATGAGCAGGAGTATTACTCATGAAACAACATCATTAGGAGGAGCAAAATATTTTTCAACATACATCAATGATTACAGTCGCATGAGCATCATTTACTTCCTGAAGACCAAAGATGAGACATTCAAGAAGTTTAAAGAATTCAAAAATATGGTGGAAAATCATAAAAACCTGAAGATAAAGATCCTTAGAAGCGATAATGGTGGTGAATATAGCAAGGAATTCAGCAGGTGTCATCAAACCTCAAATAGCCATACACCACATCAAATTGGCATGACTGAGATACTAAATTGGACCCTAATTGAGAAGGCAAAATGCCTTATATTTGATGAAGGCCTTAGTAACCGATTAATTTCATATACCTCTCAAAATTTGAATTTTGAAACCGAGTTTTTGGGTTTATATTATCATTTCCCTTTTTCTGGAAATGATTTCAACATTAATCTCTCATACACCAAGCTCAATTGATGAACATGAATGTGATCTCATAATATTAAAAAATTTGCTGTTAAGCTAATATTTTCATGTATAATGAAATCAAAGATAAAATGAAATATTAGTGTAATGTATTGAAATGGTTTCAATCGTTCCTAGAAAATAAGCTACAAGTAACTAAAATAGTTGAGTCAGTATCAGATTGCACGAGTTGTAAGTTTAATAGCAACGAAGCATATTCTGATTCCAACAACTAGATTTAGAGAATCATCAATCATCATATAGTTCAGAACTTCTAAATATATTAATAGATTTGAAATGAATATAATCTTCCCACTAAATCATTCAATGCAAAGTCAACCTCGTTTCGAAAACTAATTAAAGAAAAAGGACAAGCTATATGGGTCTTACATCGATACTGTTCTAGAATATGAATGTCGCAACAAAAGATAATATACCTGCTCCAGTACCTCACGGTTTTTCCTTTTCCTCGATTTTTTTTTCACCTTCACATCTTCAAAGGTGTCGGACTGGTCAGCGATGCCCAGACGCAGATGAATTGGCAATTTTCCATCTGAAAAAGAAAACAAAAAATATGTCCTTCAGTAAGTTACTACCAAGCTCGATAGCGTACATTGAAAACAAAAGCCACTGTCCAAACAAGCTCAAGTAATAATTACTGATCGATGAAAAAATTGTGGAAACAAAATGAGTTATTTGAAAAACTACGGAGAAATGCAGATATTACAGAAATATCAATTTGCTCAACAACCTATAAAGGTGTGAAAGGTCACAGAATATTTTCTTCCACAATTGACAGATCGGAACTGTCAGCAGTTTTACAGAAAAACAAAGCACCGTTGGAACTGAATAAACTCTTTGATGACATTGTTGAAGCTTTTTATATATCTATAGTGGTTTATGGTCAATTTGTAGACAATTCCAAAGCTCCAACCATCAAATTCTCATGCAAAAATTATCGAAATATGGTATAAGTTGTTAAATACAATGTTGGTTTTCCAAACATTAATCTATTCATTTCACTTGCTGCAAAGTACAAAAAAGAAACTTATTTCTCTATATACAATAGCAAAGAAAAAATCAAAGGAAAATTACTTGCAAATGAATTAGTAAAAGAATTCATGGAAAGTGATTTTTATCAATTAATAATGTTTTTGATCTTGATTTGAAAATATTTATATTACGGGCTGCTTTTAGAATCTCATCAAATTTGTTGATAAGTTTTGTTCCAGGATAGAGATGGCTTTATGAATACACTGGCCCGTTATTTGATAAAAATTAACGGTGTCGAGAGCTTCATCAGTTGGACTAGTGCATCAGACTATTTTACAATGTCTTTTATATAATAATAGGTAATTACAGAATTCAAGTAGATAGATAATTAATTCTGTTGACACGACTGATCTAGAAAAAAAATAGTTACCAGGAAAAGTCTACCATAATCATTTGATAAAAACCCTGCTAGCTACTTCAATATTCAGCTTGATGAAGAATTAGAAAAATAATCAAGTGATGAGAGTGAAACCCAAACCCCAGTAGAGGATATAGAAGATATTAAATAAGCAGATTTCATCCATGCAAGTTTCATATGTGGAGAAGGAATGCTTCAAGATTTATATACAGTTATATACAGTACATTTTCAGATGATTCAACAATAAGCTTTGCACGGACTGGTTATTAGTCATATTAGGAAAAGCTAGATGAAGTTCCAGAAATTCACATAAGTTTTCGGTACTTCTTGAACATTTACCACAAAGTAAACAAGTGAGGATTTTTCTCGTTAGAAGTGTTTTACGTGATCGGCAATTTTATGCTAAAAAAAACAGATCAAAGAATTTGCAGCAAAGTTTGTGTAAATGGAGTGCATAAAAATACTTGAAATATTGACAGTGGCATACGGTGATTGTACTCATAGTCAGAAAAATGTTTACAAGTGATACAAAAGGTCAGAAGATGTTAATGACGATGCTCGTCCTAGACGCCCCAGCACATCAACGACAGATGAAAATGTAGAGAAAGTGAAAAAAATTGTTATGGAGAATCGTCGAATCACTATTGGATTAAATCTGAAAATATTAAGCTTTTCCGAATTTTCAGTAAATGCGATTCAGAACTGGACCATAATTGGTACATTTAGGTTATTTTCTTTCACACTCTTGAAATAAAATAAATATTATCACTGTTATAACTGAATTGTCAATAAACCTTGACAGAAAATTATTGTTGATTATTTATCACCCTTATTTTAAACTGTCGATTATCTATAATCCTCAACTTAACAGTTCAACTGTTGGTAATGGCTAATAGACTGTTTCAATTGTCAATTATAGATAGTTCAAATTGTCGATTGTCCATTATTTACAGATAAATGGCAATTTGAACTGTTGATTATGACTGATTGATACTTTGAAGAGTCAATCATGGCTAATCAACAGTTTAAACTGTTGATTATAGATAAGTTCACATTGTCAATTATAAAAATACTCTGTGGCCTTTCAGCCCCTTCATGACAACCTAAAAAAGAAAAATAATATTCAAATAGTTTCAGTTCAGTAATAGATTTCAAATAATAGAAAATTTAAATAATTTTTCCAGTGTCACATCAGTAGATTCTGAAGCTCGTCTCGACATGCCTTATATGGAAATAATAAAACTTGTGATACCTGGTCTGCGATAGTATCTAAATTTGAATTGTCTACGCTTGTATCGAGGCTTGTACACACGAACTTTTCTCTCTGTTTTGCAGGCAACACAAAACTTTCTTGAAAAATAATCAGCATGCAGTATTTCTCTAACAGCCGCAATCTCTAAATACAACAAAATCGTACTTAGTTTCACAGTCAGAAAATTTCAATGGACCCTTTCATGTCACCTCTTTTAATCGATATTATGAATTTCGCTTTCTACTTCCACATTTACCTATCGAAAACGATTTTGAGTGTGCAACACTTACCACTGTGAGTAATACTCTTGTCCCGCGACTTCTTTTTGGACTTCTTGAAGACGGCTCCCTGCAGGGCAAATTGGAGTAACCTAGAAGAGACTTCTTCTTGTGCTGGTAACTTATTTAGCTTCTCAGCTCTTTTTCTACTGAGTTGAGCTCTGAGATCTCCTGCAAGAAATACATATAATATGTTAGGTTATAGTATAAAATTTCAAGAGAGAGAGAGAGACCACTTCTGAAGAAAGTAGCTATTCTTGCTCTCAATTTTTTCTGCCAAGTTGTATTATGTACTCTGTATTTTATTAAGTAAAACTTCATTATATAAAAGAATAGACTGTTCTATGATTCAAACAATAATAATAAAGGTGGTTCTTCAATTTCTTGTTTATTTTCTTGATCATCAATTATTTCAAGTTGGTAAAGGACTTCAAAAGCTCTAATGCAAGTAGCTATGATCATGTCTTGAATGATCTTGAAAAATCTACAAATGAACTGTCTTTACTCTTTGTTATTTCTCATAAATCTCTCTGTGGTACATGGATTTTTTTTCAAAAAACTGAAAATGGCACTGGTTATTCCTATCTTTAAAAAAGGTGACCATAATGAGTATGAAAACTATAAATCATTTTTGAACTCCAAAAATATCTCGCCAAATCAACTGGCAATAAATCATTTATTCATTTCCCGCCAAATGAAAATTTGTATTTGCACCAATCAGAAAACTTTCAGATCAACGGATGACAGAACTGCGTGAGTGTAGCCTTATTTCCTTTGGGAATTTATTTTATATTGAAAAAAAAAAGTACAAGGAAAAAAATCACTCACCGTCATTCACTGCAGAATTCTCCTCCTCCTCGCTATCATTAAAAATCAAATCAGATTTCATTTCCTCATCTTCATCTTCAACTTCTACAGAGATTTCACAATCGCTTTCAACCGCTGCAACCTTCTCATTCTTGATTTGGATCTTTTCCTCCTCCTTTTTCACAGACCTAGACTTTGTATTCTTCTCATACTTTGACGGATTCTTGATTTTAATCTCGATCTTTCTCTCAAACTTCCTATCCATGACCGGAGATGGTTTCTCACTCTTTCCTGATATTCGACGTTTAACTTGCGCTTTTTCCTGAGATTCTATTTTCTTCGGGACTGGTTTTTCCTTGGACTCTCGGTGTGATTCTCGCCTACTACTAGATTCCCTTCTGCCAGCCGGAGAACGAGTTCTGGTCCTCCTGTCACTAAATCTGCTGCAGTAGCTTCCCCCTCTTTCTCTGTCTCTAGTATCCCTTCGAGTATCTGGCAGAGCCTCAGATTTTATCTCTTCCTTGGCGCCATTCACCAACTTCGTGAAAGGCAAACTTACCACTTTTTCATTAGCTTTTTCTTTGACTTTGAAACGTCCCTCATTGTCGCTGGCGAAATCATCGTCAGAAAATATATCTTCCACCTTTTGGTCCAGTACGATTTCATCATCTTCGAGTAAAGCGTCCTCGTTGAGCAGCTTCTCCAGTTCTTTGAACTCGTCGGGATCCTTGTCAGTGTCTTTTTTTGTTGGATCAACTTCTTCCAACTCTTCTTCAACTATTGGCTGCGGAGGAACTTCCACGGGCACCTCCGCAGGTTTGTTCTCCTTTGGCTTCAGCCTTATGATGCCTTTCTTGCCAATTTCGTTTGTTTCGAACTTCCTCTTTCGTGCCTCAAGAACTGGGTCCAAAGGTACCACCTCTTTCTGGGGCACAACCTCTTTCTCTTTAGATGCTCTGCTCGAATTCCCGTTTCCAGAATTATTAGGTTTGCCAGACCCCAGTCTTTCCCGTACCCTGGGCCTATTTGTAGGAGAATGATCACTATTTGGAGGTTTTACTCTTCTAGGAGATCCGGACCTTTTGTTCGGGGATAGAGATCGCCTTCTGGGGGACAGTCTACGGGGGGATCGCCTGGGAGAAATAGACCTCCTTGGAAACCGTCTTGGGGGGGTCAAGGACCTCCTAGGGCTTCGTGAAAGGCTCCTGGAAGGACTTCGAGAATAAGATCGCCTGGGTGACCTCCTGCGTTTTTCGATTATTGCCTTGTTTTGTAGAACAAAAGCTGCACTCCTCGGAGATAGAGGGGCCCTCGTGGTCGTTGTTAAAGATTCGGTGTTGATGGCAAGTGGTGACAATGGTCTGTCGAAAAACATTGGCATTTGTGGTGGAATGACACCTGGAGGTGCAAACATTGGATTGAACTGCTGATTTGGGAAAGGTAAAATGTGTGGCTGAAAATGATTCGGGGGCGGACCATACTGTACATGAGGAGGTGGAACAAGAGGAAAATTAATTGCATGGTTGGAGAAGTTCCTGTGGTTTGTCCTTCTGTGGAATGCTCTTCTATTAAATGGAGACCTCGATCTGACAGGTCGTTTACTGGGACTAGGAACATCTGCAGGTATTGGTTCAATTTTTACTGGGTTCATAGGCTGAGCCGAGATTTCCCCTGCAACTTCTTTCTTTTCTATTTCAATTTCCTGGATATTCTTTATATCTTTATCAGGCTCTTCAACATTTTTCTCAAGATCTTCACTGTCATGTTTGGAATCTTGATTCTTGGGTTCAGACTCTGACACTGTCCTTTTCTTCTTCTTTACTTTTTTCACTTTCGGCTTATCCTCCGCAATTTGATTATCTTCTTTAGGTTTTCCTTGAATTTCATTATCTAGTTCTTGCATTAAGGCTTCCAAACTATCAGCTCTTTGTAGTTTTCCTCCAGTAACTTCATCCTCTGAAGAAATATCTCCTACATCTGATTCTGACTCAGATTTATCTGAATTATTATAACGGCTGAACTTGCTTGTGCCTTCTTTTTCAATCCCTTGTTGCTCATCTGATGTTTTACTGTATTTTTCTTGTGGTAGGGTCAGTGATGCAGGAGATTTCTGTGCGACTGTGTCTTCAACGTTTGCTTCGTCTAATACAGGTGTTATGGATATCAGGTTTGTACTTCGAACTCGATTGAATTGGACCTATAAATACAATTTTTAATTTTACAGAGTTTCATGTGTCTATAACTTTTTCTTTATCTTCAACTGCAGTTCAACTGATCGAAGATCAGTATTTACAGAAACTTCGCAGTGGTTCTATTCAAAAACTATCAGAATATAAACATTTGGGGTTCAAGAACACAAAATTTCACTACAGCCCATAATGGCTCACACTGTTAATGGATTTCGTGAAACCTTACGGCAAGTATTTGTGAAGCTCTTTACTCTTATGTCTACAGACAAGTTATAGACAAATTCGTGTTTCTTCAAGAAAATGAAACATTAATTGAGGTGTCCTTTAACGTAGTGTTTTGGGACATATCTTTTTATATTGGAATTATAAAAAACTGAAATAAGTCGGTTTTTTTACTGCAATTAAATTTGAATTTGTATATGTTTTTAGTGATACTATACTTGTATTCATCTTGCATTTCATTTAATGTTTACATTAGTTTCATTTTTGCTTTTAACTTTACATTTTTGATTGGGACTACCTGGAGAATATTTAAAAAAGTTAACTACATACTGATGAAGGTTTATCACTTCCTTAACCTTAATAAACTTAAGCTAAATTTCAATAAGACAAAAAACAACTATTATCACAACACTTTACAGATGTAACTTCATTGATAAAAATTCTATAGCAATTGATGTTACTCAACACTCCCTTAAAACTGATCATATATATATAATAATAATAATAATATTTTTTATTGCGATACGGTCGTGTTTTCTTCAAGACTTGATGAACAGATAGGAAGATTCGTTTGAATTTTCTCAAAATTCCGGAGGTCGGGTCCCGACTAAGTCTTTTGTATGTCCTTGGATGGAGTAAAACAATTTTCTCATTATAATCCTTGGTGTTTCATCAGGACCATAGCATTTCTTTTGTCAGCAGACAATACCAAGATATTCTTATCTGTATTACCTGTTTTTACCAGTGAATTAATGATTATATTTGTTCTTTCAGATAGATAAATCAAACCTAAAATTGACTAGGTGACTGGACCATTGGTAATAGCTAATGCTTCTGGAATTTGAAATAGTTATAATTAAGGAAAAATACATCAGTCCTGCCCAAGGAAACTGTTGTATAGTGAAACACGGGTCGCAGCTTCATAAACCTTCCATAATGAAAATCTCAGTTTGATATATTAGAAAGGTTTGATATGGATTTTCATCAGGTATTGATCTTTTCCATTAAATTTGTGTAGCAATGGTACAATAATAAACAGACCCAGCTTACATTTTTTCCTACTCTCCCCTGATGTCCAAAATATCTTCCTCTTTTATTTCGTCCTTTAAGTGATCTGTAATGATTGCCTTTCTCGGGGCTTGAACATTGATTGTATGGTAGAGTAGAACATTCAGGGAACTCATTTTTCCTCTTCAGGGACTGTAATGCTGCTAGTCGCAAACTTTCTATGTCATCTTCTTCATCGGAACCAGCAACCTAAAAGGTCCACTTTTGAATATATTCAAAATATAATTTAATGAAAATAAAAAATACCTTTTTTAGGTTATTCATTCCTAAAATCATAGGAAGTTCTAACTAGCACTTCAAACGATTATTGTACGAAATTTAAATTTGTTTGAACTCTTCAATATCTCATAATAAACTTCTAATCGAAGAGCAAATATGGCTGCTTCAGCATTTTACATTTGTGTGACGTGCGACATTTGACATAACAGAGGTTAGTTTCTTATGGTTAGTTTCTTATGGTGCGTATATGGCGTAAAGAGGAAAGTGCTATGCTGTTCAATTCAACACTGGATTTACCGATTACTTTCAACGACATTCAGTATTAAAGAGACTTTAACCACAGAATACGTTACGAAAAAGGCACACAGCATGGAAAAAAGTGCAATTTTTGTGTAATAAACTTTTCAATTTTCTAGAGCCTAAATTAGAATTGAATAGAATTTCCCAGCTTCATTTTGTACATCCTTACAACGTAGGTATTTGATACAAAGTTTTCAACACTTTATAAACTATAACTATCAAAATAAAGCAGAAACTGACGTAACATTACATTAAATTCCGTTTCAAAACCAACCTCACGTCAGTTTTGAATCATCATTAATACGTTTCAAATCATAGTTTATATGAAGTCATCGTTTCAATGCCATAATGAATGTATTTGAATCACAAACGAATACGTCTTGAATACATGAGCGCCAGAAAACGCCTTCTTTGTTTATCAAACAAGTACTTGACAGTAGCAAAATAGTTATCTTCTTTTGAAGTTTAATATGTAGAAGTTGGCCATACTAATTAATCCGATTGTGTTTCATTGAAAACATTCTTGGAAAACCTAACGGATTTTTTTTCACTGGTAGTGTTGTAATTCATAACATTAACAATTGTTTATTCATATTAACCCAACATAAACATCTCAACAATCATTGTCTAAATATTTTTCTTACTGCCTGGCGATCTATGCCACAAACCACCTACTATATAGACTCCCCACGGCAATGGTATTGGTCGAAGATGCTTTTGTAAGAGTAAGAGAGTAAGCAGTTTGTGATCTATGCACCTGGACAGTTCTGTACTAGATGCAACGACTATAATTGGCTTGCAAGATTGATAATATAGAGATAACTACGTTTTTTCATATTTTCGGTCATTACTCAATCATTTTCATTAGATATTAGTATTAATTTGAATCATGAGGCCACTATCTGTGGTACTCATTCAATGTTTCCCCTTCATGCGAGTTTAATTTGTTTTGATTTGACACTAGTCATGTACAACTCCTTCATCATGCTCTGAACAGTTTTGGAACTATTATATAAATTGATAATTTCATTATGATAGTACACCTTTTTGGATCTTTCGGTTACATTTTTATGTTGGTTGTTAATTATATTAATTTGTTGTAGATATATTATGTCAGCTCAAGGAAAACTGCATGTAATCTAAACACTTTATTTTTTCATACAAGCTGCAGTTTGACCTACGTACACCTAAGACATGATCCACATGACGATTTATTCCACATGACAATTTATAAACGCCTAATTTTGCTGATACCCAACTCTTGTATTTATTTTTAATATGCATGGTTAAGTTATTATTGACTTTATGAGCCTTGTTCACACCTTCATTATGTAAGCACTTTTTCATGCTAATGTTTAATTGTACACTAGATTGCTATCACAACCATTGTTGATCGCGATTGTTTAATGTAACACGCAGCTCTTTATTAAAATTCACGGTAGACACATAGTCATGGTGCTATATGCCACTTTGTGCTGATATGAATAGGAGGAATATGATATTATATCCATGTGGACTGAAAAACTTGTGTATTATTAAATTTGTCGAGTCCAGAAAATTCATTGAATCATTTTCTTTTTTATCCATAGTAAATGTGATGGAAGGGTCAAGAAAATTAATGACATCCAATACAGTTTTCATTCTCTCTCTCTCTCTAAAGTGGTTGGACGTTGCTTCCCACTCCGGCGCATTTTCCCTCCTGTATCGAATTGACAGAAGCTTCGTCGGGGGGAGGGGAGGGCAACGGTCTTGCTCGAAGCAATGCTGCCACTCCGTTTTTATCGAACTTTTAATAATAAAAAACAGTAGTTTTTTTTAACATAAAAACAATTTGATTTTTTTGAAGTCGCCTCCTGCTTGGGAACCTTCAGTTTTCTATTCATTCTGGTGAAATATACTAGAACGTCATTGACATAACAAGCATAACACAACAAATTTCCCACCTGCGGGTTACTGGGTATTTTTCGTTCAAAATCATCCATGGAAATTTCCGTCAACAGAGGTTCGGTTTATCTATGAATGTGACAAGTAGGCCGTTTTATAGGTTTCGATTAAGAATTGTTGGATTTACCTCCGATGACTGTAGGCTAACGTAAACGATGGATGGAGCAGTAGTTAATAAAAGTTAATTCGGGTTGAGCATGCCCATCATCCAAGGATATATTAATATACAGGGTGTCCCTGGACTTCCTCTTTTCCTCTCGGGAATGTATAGATGGGGTCAAAATATCACCAGTACTTCATATAACTTTTTTCCTAAAAGTCTTCGTAACCAAGTTACGGGCCCTCGAAGTTACAAAATGAAAAATGTTTTTCTTTGATAACTTTTCAAGTGAATATTCAAAATCATCCAAATTTTGGTAATTGACTAAACAAATGAATTCCGTCGATGAGCTTTCATGCAGGAGTCAGTTGTTTTGCTACAAAGTCAGGAACGGACTACCCCCGATGGTCCACACCCCAAAACTTTGAAATGACAGATATTTTTCAATATTTTTCAACAAAATAAGGTTACTTGGACAATTTTATGAATAAAAGTACTCGTGTGGAAAGTCGATCGGAGCAACGAGTCTTGATAAAAATGTAGTTCTACTCGACGACATCAAACCCGCTCGTCCACCATTATTTGAAATGAATAATTATCAAAGCAGAAATAATAATGATAACGTTAATTCAACAACATTTATCCTGAGATGTCTACCATTATTCAAAAATATTAGTTTTTAAGGAAAATGGAAATGATAGGTAAAATGTTCATAAGGAATTTTTATAATGCAAACACGTTTAACTAACGAAACTCAAGAGCCTCAAGAGCAAACAAAAATGAAAAATCCGCTACAGAAACTGCTCGATATGACCACCTTCTCTCTCTATACATTTTCTTAGTCTGCGAAGACACCCTCTCTGTACTTGAAATAGCATTCCAGGGTCGTTTCGTATGGCTTCACAATGTAATGTTATTCTATTCAACAATGCATCTCTTGTGTGAATAGGTGTAGCGTAAACAAGGCTTTTTAGATGCCCCCACAGAAAGAAATCCAATGGATTTAAATCCGGAGACCGCGATGGTCATGAATATGGCCCACCTCTACCAATCCATCTATTGTGGAAAATATGGTTCAGATGGTCACGCACAATCAAACTAAAATGAGGAGGAGCGCCATCATGCATAAACCACATATCTCTTCGGGTTTGCAATGGAACTGTTCCAAAAGTCCATTCAAATTGTTCTGAATGAACTCCAAATAACGTTCTCCATTCAATCGGTCCTGTAGAACGAATGGTCCTATAAGATGGTTTCCTATGATACCAGCCCAAACATTCACGTTGAATTTCCGTTGGTGTTTGGTTTGCAATATCCCATGGGGATTTTCTTCGGCCCATATATGGAGATTATGAGAGTTGATAACTCCATCTCTACTGAAACCTGCTTCATCAGTGAATAAAACTCGATTAATAAAAGTCATATACTCTCTTTGCCTATCCATGAACCAATTGGCATATTCCAGTCGTGCTGGAAAATCTTGAGGTGTCATGGCATGTACCTTCTGGATGTGAAATGGGTGGAGCAGTTGTTCCCTAATTATTCTATGAATAGTGGACTTGGATGTATGGAACTGTTCTGATAGATTTCTGATGCTCATTGAAGGATCATCAGCGACGGCTTCCAAAATATTTTCCTCCAATACAACAGTACGTACAGCCCTAGGAGCGCCCTCACCACTCCGTTTTGGCAAAACTGTACCTACAATAATATCGAAATAAAACAACGTGCTCAAATTAATTATCAATTATTACATACCTGTCTTCCTCAAGCTGCGATCGACACGCTCGAATGTTTCTCTTGACGGTACCGTTCGATTGGGAAAATGCTCGGAATACAGACGACGAGCTTCTGCAGCATTACAAAATGCTCGTCCATAAAATACATGCATATCTGCATATTCATTGAATGTAAACTGTTCGGCCATATCAAAAAAATTCAAAATATCCTATAGAATATTGACAATACAATGATAGTCATATGACAACGCACCACTCAACAAAACAAAATCGCATTCCAGTTTCTCATTTTTTATCAAAACTTTCTAAAAGGTTTTTTGTCAACATCTGTGGAAGAAATGGAACATAATTATTCCCTGGATATTTTTCACCTGATCATGTGCAGCCGTTTTTGTAGTTCATTCGTTTGCTTTTTATTAGTATAGTAAATATTTTTTCCGATGTGCGTTTTTTCAGCTAAATTTAGATTCGTGTTAAAGAATTTCTCCCATAAAATTATAATTATCAGTGAAACTCCTCAACAGTTTAGCTGTGAAGAAGAATTTGAAACATTCGAATGTTGAGTTTCATGAGATTCAGATAACTGATCAACACAAAACGTGATTATTCCACACGTATTATGTACATACAAAATATGGAATGAATTCGATATTTCATAGTAGAGTAGCTTGTTAGTTTAAAAACACCACGAATCTACAGAACTTGATATTTCTTTTGAAAAAATATCTGCTATCACAATTGTGACTTAAACTTCCATATAGGTACTGTACTTTTTGTTTACGACTTCATTTTAGCATACTTTGTATTATTATCGTTATTTAAATCAATAATGAATTTATTAATATGGAAGTGTCCAATCTCCATATAGTCTTTTTCAACTAAAATAACTCCTTTAATCCTTTTCTGCCAGTCTTCTTAGGTAATATTAGATACTTCTTCAATTAGCTCTACTACCCCTTATCAAATTTTGGAAAATAATTTTTACACCTGATGCTTTGTTTCAATTTTCCCCAAATCAACTAGATGGGATTGAAAACACAAAAATAAAGGGGAAGTCTCAGTATGGTGTGTCCATACTTTTCAGCAATACTCTCAAGGGATTTCACTTTTTCAAATGTTTTTATCTGTAAAACTTCAAGTAGTTGGTTTTTGGTAACAGTAATCTTCAAAATACAAATTGATATCCATTAAAAAACTTTGTATTTCATTTTTCCTCGAATTTTTATTCTGTACTTTGATGAGCTGTCGCGAATGATAGAAAGCGTCGTCAAGAACTATTACATTATTCGCACCCAAATTTGGGATCGATGTGTTTTCAAACCATTCCTCGAAAATGTTTTTATGATAGTCCTCAGTCCACAAGTTTTTTCCACATAATTTCAGAGAATTCGAAACCATCCTTTACTTCCTCCGCAACGCACAATGATTAGTCGCGATCCATTGTTTGCAGGCATGTTAGGCGTACACATTCTCGAACCATCAGTCCACCCTTTCGTAACTGTGTCGTGAGTGTCATACCAAGTTTCATCCAAATAGAAAATTTGCCGTTGTTCTTGTCTATATTTAGTTATTTGTTACGCAATTCCACAATTCTTCTGCTTTCCATAACTGCTTGACGTTTGTCTTTTATTTTAAATCTAAATCTTAAGTTTCTTTATCCAATTCTGAAGAGTTTTGTCACAGCAGCTCACGTTATGGCCGGAAGTATTCAATTTCTTCCTTATGATTTCAGTTGTAGGATTATCATTGCTTTTGTAATAGTCTGATTTTATTAGGTGAACATCTGAAGGTTTTGGTAATCTTGTATCACATCGCGTCTTGCATTCATAAAGTTTGTTTTTGACTATTTTACGTACAGTTGAGAAAGGAATTTCAGTCAAATCTAATGTTGCTTGTAATAGTTTGTTTTCTCGAACCAAACTTGAGATGTAGATTCTTATATACAATGAAACATACTCTGTGTGTTTCAATATTCAAATGCATCCGAATCTCATTCACTGGTCTCTCTTTTTCGCATTGTTCACCATCACTATTGGAATCGCTATACTGGAAAAAGTCTTCGTTGTTATCATACTCGTTATTACTATTAGTACTTGTCCAAGGAAGCCATATTTTAAACAGATAACAAAAAATTTAAGTAATCATAACTGCACCAATATTAAATTTCAACACTCAATCGCGATCAGTTCCTGAACTGAACACGACAGCTTTAACCATCCCCGCATTCCCCGATTTCTATTAGTCACTGTAACATGACTTCAAATTTAATTTTATGACTCTTCAGCCAATCATATAACTCGGCTAGTAAAAATTATCCAATATGAACCGCCAATTCTGTAGTCCATATGGACTACTATTTCTCGGCCGGTTCATTTCTATGTATCGGTTTTTTGGCCTTTGAGAGTGCCGACAACTTTAAATGTTCACAATATCGTTTACTTCGACTATACGTGTGGCAGATACCCAACGGAAAGATAACTAACGCAGTTGATGTCGCGCAGAAATACAAATACCGTAGGTCTACATAATAGGCAAGGGGTGAGGTGTTTTTCACCTGAACTTTGGGCATATATGAAAGAGAGGAAGTAACATGCTTTTCAATCAATACGCTTCTGAAAAACAAACTGAGAATACCTGATTGGTCGGAGGCTTGACGGGAAGCGTTTTGGTTGGTTGGTGGGGTAATTGTGTGGTGTGATGGATCACGCTCGACGCGGGGCACATTTATTAATAATAATAATAATGATAATAGGTCTTTATTCCCAGAATGATACAATGAATAAATGTGAACATTCAGTGAAATGGGAAAGGCTGAAGATCAGTTGGTTGCATCGAAAGATGCAACCTCTGTTTTTCATCTTAGGCCAATTGTTCTGTACGCGCGTCGAGGGGAGTGTTGCAGTTCTGGTGTGTTCAAGCAGTGTTTCTGTTGGAATATTCAAGATTTAAAAAAACCTCTAGACACTTACATCGATGTTGGTAATATTTTGAAATAGCTGCCAAAGATGCGGTTTCTCTTTAAACGCTGTTAAGTTCCTTGGAGACAAACAAATGCAACAAACCCCAGATTCCTTCAAAGATACGTTGTTTTTATCGCCTTCACTTGCTCTACTGGTTTTATATTCTACTACTTCACTATAGTTTTCTGGCAAAAATTTCATTCTCAGAATGGCATCGTTGTTCTTAGCGATTTCAATAAACAATGATATTTCTTCCAGTGTATCAATGCATGCCTTGCATATATTCTTCGGAAAATTGATCAGGGAATGAACCTTTAAGAAAATGTTCGTTTAGATTTGAAATGAAGGAGTGAGTGTGTAAGGATGTTGAAAATTTCTGTAAAATACGAAAATCATATTTCGGTATAATTTATTATTCTATACCTAGAAAATCACATCAGCATACATTTTTTGTAACAGCGTCATAAAGATATATAAAAAAACTGGCAATACTGATATTCGATGCTAAATCATAGTTAACTGATTTCCAAAGTGGCTTTGTTAATAAGTGGCACACTTAACAAATTTACCACTTTATTTGATAATACAAAAATATTACTCAAGAACAATCGTTTTTTTGAAGGTGGTTGACAATGATTCATAGTGCATTTCATCAGTTCAGACTTCCATTGTCTAATATAATATAAATTGATTTGAAATCCCTGAAAGAATCTGTAAAAAATTAAATCCGGAATAGCAGAGCATGTTTGGACTCATCAACATAACATCAAGTGGTCTCAAGCTGAGGAAGAACACTGGTTTAGGAGAAAATTCAAAGAAGCTGCATATATGTTATCCAATAACGCATTTCGCCAAGTTAGCGTAGAGATACACAACATATGGAAATCTGTAATCAAGCGGAACATGACCAACTCCCGCCAAATGGTCAGTTCCTGCTAAAACCAATGAAGCAGAGAGAGGGAAGAGGGGATGAGTGAGAGCACCCGAATGACTTATAAATAGTCAGATCTCCGAGGAATAAGTCCAGTTATCACCAGAAGACGATTGTTTTTCAATTTTCTTAATTTTCAGCTCGTGTTAATATGTCAATTTTTTTGTTTTTTTTTGTTGTTGCCTGTATGTTATTCCTTTGTATTTTCTGTTTTTTTGCTTATTGAAATTGTTATTTTTCAGCTAATCTTTTTAATTTTTTACAGATTCTTTCAGGGATTTCAAATCAATTTATATTATATTAGACAATGGAAGTCCGAACTGATGAAAAGTTTCTGGACTTTTCGCCACCTCCACTCTCTTTCAAATAGTTTTTCTCCCTCTCGCTTGTTCTGAAATAACTCTTCGTAACTTTTAATTGGGACTAGAAACGGTAGCTTGACATTTTTAGAGTTGTCAAGGCCACACTTGCCACTTGGTTGTATTCTCTACAAAATCAACCATTTAAGCAATACAAAATAAAACGATATTTAATTGAAAATTACCTGAAGCTAGCTCTGAAGTCACAAGCATAGAACAATGGAACATTAAATTGATTAAATGAGAAAATAACACCTCGATTGGGTTCTCCGGTCGAATTCAAACAATTGTTTTGACGTCGTAGCGATTGATCAAGGTTTTTTCAATGCAAAAACAAAAAGTATGTTGTATACGAGTAAGAGATATAAAATATTTCAATCATTAAATCTCAGTAATGAACAAACTACAGCAGATAGAAGAACTTAGATGTGATTGTCACAAATCTCTTTAAACAGGCGAGGAAAATTTCTTAACGTGCGAACTACACCAATAACGAAATTATCTTAAAAGTACAATTGGTTTTAGGTAGGAAAGGGCTCCTGAACTTATGCTTTTGCTTGCAGCCATATTTCATTTGATAATGCAACATGGAGAATAGCAGTTGAACACAAAAACATATAATAAGACTCATGTACGATTTGAAATATAGAGAATCATGTAGATCTAACTTTTTGGAGCATCGTTTTTTACTATTACATCCGATATTTATACTCAAGTATGTAGTGTGAAAAGAAATGTTACTGATTTTTGTCTACTGTCTAAATGTCATAACTACCCTTCAAGAGAAATTACAATAAAGGTGTCAAAATTCAAAACAACTTTCGAAAAGTCGACCTTCTACAACAAGCTGCCAAATTTTCTGAAGGAAATCAGTGACTATAACAAATTTAAAAAAAGATATCTAGCTAAGGGTTGCTTCCATTCTGTTGAGGAATTTCTGAATCACCAACTGTTACATATTTCATTTTATTGCCATTTCTGTACCATTTCATTGAGTAAATCATTATATTACTGTATCTATGTACTTCATTTATTTTATTTTAGGATATTTTATGAGTTGCTCAACATGTACGATGTACTTAATCCATTGCTTGTTATGTTATGGGGTGTTTTTCAATTTTTTTTTTAATTCCAAGTACATTTTATTGCTTTTATTGATTGGTTACCTAATCATTTTTTTTGTTCAATATTTTTTCTATAGGAACACAATCATTATTGCATTACATCACAAAACTAAAAAATCATGGATTACAAAAGGTATAAAAGTATCTGTGAAAAAAATGCAAATAATGCATGACATTACATGGAGACATCGATAGTACTCATATTATATAGATATAGCGAGCGCTTTCTATAGAAGGCTATGCTATCATCTTCATGGCACTACTCAAACTACCAAAGTTGAACAACTTTGGTAGTTTGGCAACGCTGGGTGTAATTCATTGGATCTCTGGAGCAGTGAAGAATGAGTTTCTGACAAAATATTCAACATTAGAAAGGGGTTCACCTGATCACACCGAGGATTGATAATGTACTCAATTTTTTTTTTCTTTCAGCACAAGTTTCCCACTTTTTGTGTAATGATAGAAAAGTAGAAAACCAAAAGTATTTTTCTGCACATTTTTTAAATCTCACTAGCATCATTGGGTAGCATCTTCAAAAACCCTCTGTTTTTGCAGCAAATCATATGAACTGTAGGTAGATTCATGCACCAGTTTCAAGTTGAAAATTATAGGTATGTGCACGAATGTTCCAATTGAATTTTATTTGATGTCAAGTGCATCAACTGCTGTGGTCATGCTTGTGTTCTAGGAAGGTAATCTCAGTAACTCCCCAAGCAACCCAAGGTGCATTCGTAGAACCATACAAATTCACTTGAGAAAAATAGCTGCTCATAAATGAGTTCAACCCACAATTTCCGGATAGTGAGTGAGCCGCACTACCACTTGCGTCAATTGATAATTTACAACTTCTTATAACTGAATACTGGTGCATAAATTGACCTTATATGTTCCTAATGTACCTAATAATGTTCTTGTCGGGTGAACCTGACAAAATTATTTTAGCGTAGGTAAATGGGTATGAAACAACTTTGCAGGCAACTTACATCAATTTTCCTGATCTCATGAAATAATTCAAACAGATGGCTTTTTTCTTGGAACAAGCTCAAGTCGCCTGGTTTCAAACAAATTCGACAAATATATGGAAAACTTTCAAGGGTTGCAATAGAGCCCTTATCATCCTCAATCTTTATCTCATCCATTTTACAAAATACTGGATAGGATTACCAATATTGTTATGTGTTGATTGGTTGAATCACACAATGCATCAATAGTTGTCAAAAATTAAAATCTTGCCATATTTGCTTGCCTGCTTCATTTTTTTGCATCTACTCATGGCCATACATGAACTTGTGGATTATAATTTCACTGAAAAATCTAAAATAGTATAAGTACAGAGGAGCTAAATAAACACAAACATAAAGTTACCCATCTTCTTCTTCTTCTTTTTTTACCCATTTAGTCAGAAACATGACAAGTGACAAGTTGGATAAGAGAGCATTGACTGCTTAGACAAGAGAATAAAGAATAAATCAGGTTTCCAGTAGGAACTATTTGAACAGGATACATTTCCACCTGAAATGATTTATTTTATAAATGTATATTTCTCCGATTATCAACTAAACCAACCGTCACTGTTTTATGGTCTAACTTACTTCAAATGTAAACAAATTCTCCAAACCTCTCATTACCCGCCACCCCCCTCTACCGTAAGTTGTACAGAAAATGATAGTCCGATACCCGCTTCAAAATACATGTATTGTATTGGTATAGGCACCGTATCGTATAGGCATGGCAACTCATGTCTTATTGACCTTATTAAGTGATGTGTACCCATGGTTGCCAACTTCGGTAAATAATGACATTTGCTAATAAATATCTGTTTAAAAACTGTTTTTCCGTTAACCAGCTGTTGCACCCCTACGAACGACAACCCTCAGAGAAGCGAAACTTGTGCGAGTTAAGGATTAACGAGGTGTGATTCCTAACACAGAAAGATAAATAACATATCTTTCTAAATTCCTTCTGCATTTTCCTTTTTGGTAAATGAGAAACAGATTTCCAGAATATGGCCGAAAAGAGATTTCCAGTCGTCCTATATGAAGTTGGGGCTCCAGAATGAAGAATAAGATATTAAGAAATATGTCCCAAAAATGAAAATGCAAAAAGAACTCAAAAAGATAGGTTATATATATAAATTATATATTATAAACTATTTAGTTTCTACAATTAATGAAACGAATTCGAGACGAGTAACTGAGAATAGGTTATTTATTCATAAGCAAATGTCATTATTTTATCGCATGTGGTCGCATAACTTAAGGTCAATTATTACTCTGAGAATTTACCGCTTTTGGCCTATCAGACTGAAGATGTTTTGCTTGTAGAATCATGATGAAGGCAAGTTTTGTTCTGGCTAATATTACTACTTCGCCAGAAATATTCTAAGCTCTGATTAACTTCATACTGTATTCGTATTTTAAAAGATATGAAAACAATGTTTAAAGAAATGAGACTTTTAAAAGAAACAACGAAGATGTTACCAATGGGATGATGTTCGCAAAGGGCGTTTAGGGGTATATGTACCCCTGAAATAACCTTGTTTTCAGAATTCAACTGTTACTTTTTACTTGATAATGGGGTAAAATCCGTAACTGGTCGTAAAAATGAAATAACTAGTGAAAATTAGACGAAAATGTTTTTCATTCCTTTCATTGAAGTGATCATGAATTTCCACAAAATAAAGTCATCAATTAGACAGATCCAGTTACTAAATAGAAATAAAAATTAGTATATTCTGATACTGTTAGATTATTAAAATCTTGCATAACATTATTAGTATGTCTTGTGTTTAACTGATCTGTGTAATGTCCAGTTTCCCACTGGGCGTATTTGCCGAATATATGATCAGTGAGAAGAGAATCGCGCATGGCGACCCATCGCCACGTCAGCAATCGATTTTACGTGCGGCTATAGATGTTCAACATGAAAAATCGAGATCAATTAGTTTATTGAGATTTCGTTGTTAACAAAATAATGAGGAAAAATGCTACCTCAGTCAACTCAATGATGAATTTGTTTACTATTTTTTACAAAAAAGACACAGTGTCTCCACCATATTTCTCATTCTACCTAAAGATATAAAATTTTCCTAAATAATAGACCTGACCAGAATAATCACTAAAATACGTCAAGTAGCTCTCATGAAGGCTATTCTAATGATGCAATATTGAATTATTTTAATTGTATCTTTGAATTGTGCTATATAAATTCTAGCAAGAAAACACAAATGGTTTATTCGCTTTATTTTTTCTTGAGTATACAAACATTGTATTATAAAATATCTGTGAAGATGTTTTGATATATTTTCATAAATTTCCATTTTTATTGGTTGGTCAGTACCATCATCGGTCTTTTAATGAATCAACTAATGGCTCGTAACCCCCTCAATATTTGCATGCTAACAAAATCTTGAACTTGACAACAACTATGGCAGTTCAAGAGACAGCATTGCCAAAAAAAAGTTGAAAGAAATATGTCGGCTCACTGCCGTCTTCAAGTCTACTTATACTTTTTTTCGAAGCAAGTTTTTAAGCAAAAAGATGTGAATAAGTAAAACCGTTGATGAATGTTCAGTGTTTTCAGTGACATCAAAAAATTCTATAAAAATTCGAAAAAGAGATGACTTTCGGGGAACGGATGCCCATGCCACCTCATTTCGTAGTGGGATTCATATAGAATGATCCAAGAACGACTATTCAGATTGCGCTTCTAGAAAATGATTACGTAGTTAGCCTCATTCTGACTAAAACTTCTATTTTCAAATCTCTTTTCACAATTGAACTTTTTATTAGGTTGTTTCAAAAGTTTTGTCCGTTTTCATGAGTCTACTCCAAACTGTAATATCTCACCGAATACTTATTCAATTTAATCGAAATAAGCACCATTTGAATCAGTGCACTTTTGCCAACATAGCACAAGTCGATTAATTCCGTCAGCATAAAAAATTTTAGCTCGGGATTCGATGGAGTCGACGAAGGCCGTTTTTGACTGGTCCTGATCGGCGAAGGTTTGACTTTGTAGCCGTAGAAAAAAGAAGAAATCAGGCATTTGTTTTATTTCTATATAAGCTATTGAATGGAAAATTGGATTGTCCTGTACTATTATCAGAAATTGATATCTTTGTTCCAAGAATATCTTCTAGGCACATCAATACTTTTTTATGCAAAAGGGCACAAACTAACTTAATGTTGAAATCACCAATCAATTTGATGTGTCGTAATGCGAACAAGCTCTCTACTAACATCGATATTTTTTGTTGCAGTATTTGTGAAATTAAAAATGAGTCTCGTGCGTACCTACAAGTCATTTATGTTTTTTATATCAAATAGTATTGATCTTATATCAAATACTATTAATTCTTCAAGTATGTTACTTTTGCTCTGTAAATGGGAAACTGTTGGGCAGTAAACGCTATTATTATTATCATTATTATTATTAAAATAGGATCGAAAATTGAACAACCTAATAGTATCCACTCTTAACTTCAACTGCCTTTTTCTGGTATGGGATAGCAAATTATGCAGGAATTGACTGGCTCGATGGAATCTTCTCTTGCTCGGATATTTTTCCATAAAATGTCGTTAATAGTGAAACTTTACAACAATAACATATGTTACTTATGTTCTGGGTATTTGAGGTGGTGCCTCCGTAAACTGCTGATGGTAGTGTAACTTTTATTGCACGTCTCACACGTATAAAGCATTTTTCCTTCGTGGGTAAGCATATGCTGGCGCAAAAGATTCTTTGTAGTATAAAATTCATTGCAAATAGCACATCTATATTCTGTTTCGTCAGCATGGATGATCATATGCTGTTTCAAATGAGTCGATCTAACAAATGATTTCTCGCAGTACTGGCACTGAAACGGCCTTTCTCCTGTGTGATAACGAAAATGATCTTTCAAATGTGATTTAAGGAGAAAACGTTTCTCGCATAAACTACATTGAAAATCCCTTTTGTTAGTGTGGGTGAGTAAATGACTGTATAAATTACTTTTGTGAGAAAATCTTTTCTCACAGCAATCACATTTGTGTGGTTTTTCTCCAGTGTGAGAGATCAAATGGACGCTCAAATTATGCTTTTCTGCGAAATCTTTTTGACAATAATCACATTTAAAAGGTTTCTCTTCTGCGTGCCTGACCATATGCCGTTTGTAACTCGATTTCAGGGGAAAACGCTTTTGGCAAACATCACATTGAAATGGTAATTCTTTGGTGTGACTGAGTAAATGGATAGTCAGTTCACGTTTCTCGTCGAAATTTTCCTTACAGATATTACACTGGAATGCCTTTTTGTTTTCAGTAGTTTCACTATGTGTGAGTAAATGTTCTTTCAAGGTATCCTTATCAGGCAGAAATTTTTTGCAGAAATGACATTGGAGAGGCTTTTCTTCAGTGTGAGTTAGCAGATGACCTTTCAACTGACACTTTTGAATAAATATTTCTTTGCAGAATTGACACGGGAATGGCTTTTTTTCATTGGGAGAATCTATATGTCGTTTCAAATTCGACTTAGATGCAAACACCCCTTGACAAAATTCACATTGGAACGAATTCCCAGGGGGAATTGGCGTGTGTAATTCGGATTCGCTTTCGTAGGATTGCACTGTTGGAGTTGACAGTTCGTTCGCCTCCTCGCTGACATCTATTCTTTCTTCTTTGATGTCGAAAAACTCTTTCTTGATCTCAGTAAATTCTTTTTTTACATCCGCAAATTCTTTATCATTTATAATTTTATTTTGTTCAAGATCCCCTTCAGCATTGAAGTCTCTACACGTAGAAGATTCAATTTTGATAGGATTTGAAAAAAATTCTGTTTTCACAACATGAGCTATGCTGATAGCATTATCTAGTTTTCTCTCATTGGCTAAAGACGAGGTGATGAATGCTGACATTTTTTCCAGTTTGTCTATACATACAACACATGTGAAGATTTCATTTTCAACCTGAAAAAATTGAAATTATTGAAATTGAAATGTTCGAGTGCAAGACACTTACATCTATGTTGGTAACATTTAGAATCAGTTGAGTTAGATGTGATTCCTTTTTAATTCGAGCTCCATTACTTGCAGATGAACAAATGCGACAAATTACACTTTCCTGTCTGAATGTGTCTTCCTTGTTATATTCATCAACTGATCCATCATTTTTTATTTTCAATTCAGATTTTCCACGTTCAATACGATTTGGATATTCAATGTCTTTTTTTAGAATCGATTTTATTTCCATGTTGGCATCATTAGTCTTGGCAACTTCAATAAACATCAATATTTCTTCAAGCTGATTTACGCATTCGTTGCATATATTCCTCGGGAAATTGATCACTTGCGGTACCTTTAAGAAAATATCTACTTAAATTGAAGATTGAATAACCATTAGGACAATGATAAACTGATTGGTATTGGTAGAATAATATTATCTTGAAGCTCACAGGTGTAAAATATTTCGTAGTAGATCGATTGATTATGAAGATTATTGGGTGTCTTGATATAGATACAGAAGGTAATAATTGGACATAGCCCTCAAGGAAGTGGCCCATCATCAGTATAGTGCAACCAAGTGTAAGGATGGACAATACTTGGTTACCATGTGTTTCCCATAGATATGAAATTGTATAATAAACTGCCTTGGAAGAATATGAACATAAACAAATTTAAATATACAATCAAAAAGGCAATACTCAAAAGTTGTTTCTATTCCATAAACGAGTTTATGGAATTAAATATATTCGATAATTAACCACTTTTCACAGTGCTATTCATGAGTCTTTTATGACTCCGAAATTTAATTTATTTTTAGTGTTAGTGTCTTATATGTTGTATGAATTCAAATCATTCCATTTCACCATGGAAGATAATCTTATCCACCGCGCTCGTCCTATTACAGATGTATTATATTACGTAGTCAATAAAATCTATCGATCTATCATTAAGTTAGTGCGACATGCAATAGTGGAATCAGAGCCATTTCGTTCTTAAGTTTTTGATTTTCATTATAAAATTACTTTTTTCATTGCAATTATTTATTTGAGTTTTAGGTGTGTTAGGTTAGAGTAATGCAAATTGTAGTGGAACTTATTTGTTGAAGGTATTTTAATCATATAACATGGCTGAAGTACTGGAGACAATTTCCCTAATTTTCAACTACATAATATTACTGCAGTTTTTTCTCAACGCCAAACCGTTATTTTAACACCACGACACGTGGTGTTAAAATAAACAAGTGATAATCTTCAAGAGGAATATTTAACTAAATATATTTACAATGTTATCCTTATTTATACCATAGATACCTCTTCTAGGTATCTACCTGTGTCTTAAGTGTCAAAATAATTTCACAATATCGGTCGGTCGGTAGCCAAGCGGTTCGGCGTGGGTGATTTGTTCACTCACTCGAATTGACTGCCGTGTTGGTCGGTGGTTCAAGCCCTAGTATGAACGATCGATCTTCACTTGCTATTGTCCAACCCGTGTTGGAATCACAAGATGAAAGGTAAGACCTCGTTAATCCTTAGCTCGCACAAGTTTCAACTTCTGAGGGTTGTCGTTCGTAGGGGTGCGACAGCTGGTTAACGGAAAAAACAGATTTTAAACAGATTTTTCAAAACAGATATTGTCTTATATCTACTAGTCTCAAATAAATGTGTCCTTATGTAATAGTCAGGTAAATCTAATAATTAAAATTATCATGTTTACTTATTTCTACACTCTCATAGGCATCTAGATCCCTGTTATTGCTAACTTGTGTAACTAATCTTAATGAACTGAAGTCTATGGAATGGTTTTGTTGCTCTTTCATATTTTAAATGTGATAAGTGCTCCTTATATCTTCTTTTAATAGATCTTTTTGTCTGTCCATAATATTTTGCATCACAGTCCCTAAATTTAATTTTGTAAATTCCAGACTTTTCCGAATTCTCGACTTTGTCTCTTGGATTTCATAAAAAGCTCTCTATTGTATAATAATAACAATATACTTTATTGTCATCAAGAATAAATCTTGTGGCCAAAGCTTGTGAAAATAAATACAAATGTAAATATAGAAATATAAAATGTGAATATAAAAACACCTACAAAAAAGTAAAGTTAGAACATACATTATAGTTCAACGCCGAAATTTGGTATCAACATGGTTGTGTACAGACTTGTTTAAAAATATTATCATATATACTTATATATAATATTCCATGAATAAACACACCCATTGCACCAGACAATCAAACATTTATATCCAAACAAGAATATAAACAAAAATCTTATATAACCTAAATTCAAATATGCACATTTTGTAACGTAAATTTATCATTATAGAACTCTTGGAAATTATAATAGGGCCTATCAGCCAAAAATATTTTTACTCTTATTCTAAACAATTAGTTGGTCAAATTTGCCTGTCTTATATCTGAGGGCAAGTGATTAAACAACTTAACCATATTTTAATAAATAGAATTCTTAACCAAATTTGTTAGAGGAATTGGTGATTTCAACGCGGTGGAACGGGTGCTATAAGAATGGCATTAAGCCTCAAATAGGGAAATATTTATGTAAATGAGGCAAACCGATTCCAAAATGAACAAAGCAATCACTGTTAAAATCTTTTGCTCAATGAATTTGTGTCTGCACGAATCACGAGGTTTAATCTTACACATATACCTGATAGCCCGTTTCTGCAGTACTAATAAAGACAGAAGTGCTGATGAATTGCATACTCCCCAAAATAGTATTCCATAACGTAGGTGGGATTCAACGAGGGTGTAATACACCGTTCTAGAAATTTTGATTCCCAAATTTAATGAAGTTACTTTCACTGCATAACATCCAGAACAAATTTTACTCTCAAGTTGTTTGATATGTTCAATAAATTTGAGCTTATTGTCAATATG
Source organism: Leptinotarsa decemlineata (assembly GCF_025532065.1). Lineage (NCBI taxonomy): Eukaryota > Metazoa > Arthropoda > Insecta > Coleoptera > Chrysomelidae > Leptinotarsa > Leptinotarsa decemlineata. The sequence continues at coordinate 5,991,500 of NW_027412529.1, forward strand.
AATACATAGAAATTTAGATTGGTTCTCGTTCTTGATCACTAAGTTATCACCAAATGACAGTTCATCAAGAGCACATCTGAATGATAAAATGTTTGTTTTAGTGATATTGAAGGATAGCAAATTAGCATCACACCACTACTTGATTTTTTTCATATCAGTATCTATTGCATTATGTAAATCATTTTAGTTTTTTTGTTCCACAATATCGTCGTGTCATTAGCGAAAAGCGTGAAATTTCCAGAAACGTTCAAATTTGCAATGTCATTGACATATAATGAGAATATGATGGGTCCTAAAACTGATCCTTGTGGAATACCACACAAAATTTCTCTTTTTTTTCTGAAAGTCCTGTTGTTCTTACCATTTGATCCCTTTCTGAAAGATAAGATTCAAACCATTTGAGCGTCATTTCTCTGCAGCAGTATTGGTGAATTTTTCTTGGCAATATCTTATGATCAACGCAATCGAACGCCTTAGAAAGATCACAAAAGACTTGTTTTAAAATCCTCCTTCATACCTAGTTCCTTGATAATCTTTCCAAAGTTCTTCGTGTATTGCTGGTATGGAACAGATATATTTATCTTGGTTTTCGTTGTTTATAAAAGTCGAGATTTCGTTCATTCCTAACCTAAACTTTTTCTTCCTTATTATATCATCTACAATACCACTCGAGAAACCGTTACTGCCTGCTGTTTCTTGTATTGTACATTTTTCATTTGTGAACCTTTCATATGTGAGAGGAAAAGTCAAAAGACGATGCACTAGAAAATTCAGCCCAGCACGTCTTTGCTGTCCACAGTGATGTAAACTGTCAGAAATATACCTGTACGTGCTTGTTTCCTTTAATACATTGCATTCTATCCCTCCATATTGGCTCCTCATTACTAAAACGTCAAGAAATGGAAGTTGTCCTTTATTTTCTATATATGATGGAATCGGCCGATACTTGATAAAAATCCATAACTAACTTATTCTAAAAAAACTTCATTGTGTGATTTTCACTAGATAGTTTTACAAAAACGCAACACGTGTTTCGCCATACAATGGCTTCCTCGGGCGTCGATTAAGACACTAGATAGTTTTACAAAAACACAAACACGTGTTTCGCCATACAATGGCTTCCTCGGGCGTGTCTTAATCGACGCCCGAGGAAGCCATTGTATGGCGAAACACGTGTTGCGTTTTTGTAAAACTATCTAGTGAAAACCACACAATAAAGTGTTTTTAGAATACGTTCTTTATTTTCTAATTCATAAGGGAGTTTTATTGATGGAAATCTATTATTAAAAAAGGAAACAAAGTCCTCAATATTCGATTTTATGTTACCGAATATCGCGAAAACATCATCCACATACCTCAGCCATATCCTAGGAAACTACTTTTTTTCTTTGGTTTCCATTTCGAATCTGCTCCTCTACAGGTTTGCCAGTTAGGGGGTCAATTGGTTAACGATAGTCGTTCCCTCCTGTTGTTAACAAATGTAACCTTCTACCTGGAATCGGTTTTGTTTCATACACAAATTAGTAAGAGAAACGAATTCATCAATTTCGTTATTATTGAAATTATTATTATTTAGTAATTCCCTGAGGTATTGTAAGGTCTGTGGAATTGGGACGCTAGGAAATTAGGAACTAAAATCAAATGAAACCAAAAACAAAAGAACTAACATCAAAGAAACAAAAAAAGATAAGGCAATATTGTGAAATTAATTTGGTATAAATAAGGATAACATTGTAAGTATATTGAGTTTGATCTTTCTCTTGAAAATGATCACTTGGTGATCAAAAAACGTATCGAGGTGTTAAAATAACGGTTTGGTGTTGGAAGAACCTCTAATAATATTTATTAGGTACTACACCAAAGATTCCAAACAGTGCATCACAAGTTCAACAACATAATTAAGGACATTTGTTCATTTACATACTCTTTCAATCCTAAAATAATTTCCACTATAACTTTTTACTGATTATTTTCTGAAAAAATAATGAGAATTGATGTCACTGCATCAAGATCTTTTTGTGCCCATCTCACATTGAAGATAAATTAGATGGTTCAAACTTGATTCTGATTCTCATAACCATTTAAATCGATAATAGACAAATCTTCACCAATTCACTCAAAAGATTGATATTATAATAGCAACAAATTACACATATTATTGACTACTTAGATAAACAATATATGATATAACTGACCGTACTGGATAGCACGCAAGGGAAATCCAAGAAAGGGGTTGAATCTACTTATTATAATAAAATAAAAATGAGGAAATGTATTGAAATGTAACTAGGATTTAATAAATACTTAACAGCACGACATAGTAGAATAAACATTTATTCACATATGGAGCTACAAAACACATGACATTGAATGGACTTCATTTCAACTTCCCTTTTTTAGTGTGGGATAGCACACTATGCAGGAAATAACAGGCTCGATGGAATCTTCTCTTGCTTGGAGTTTTTCCATAAAATGTCGTGAACAGTGAAACTAAGCAGCATAACATGTGTTACTTATGATCTGGGTATTTAAGGTGGTGCATCCGCAAACTGCTGACGGCAGTGTAACTTTTATTGCACGTCTCACACGTATAAAGCATTTTTTCTTCGTGGGTGAGCCTATGCTGGCGCAAAAGATACTTTGTAGCGAAAAATTCATTGCAAATAGCACACCTGTTTTCTGTATCGTCAACATGAATGATCATATGTTTCTTCAAAATACTCGACCTTACGAACGATTTTTCACAGTACTGGCACTGGAACGGCTTTTTCTCCTGTGTGACATCGAAAATGCTCTTTCAAATGTGTTTTGAGAAGAAAACGTTTTTCGCACAAACTACATTGAAAATCCCGTTTGTTAGTGTGGGTGAGTAAATGACGGTATAAATTACTTTTGTGGGAAAATCTTTTCTCACAGCAATCACATTTGTGTGGTTTTTCTCCAGTGTGAGAGATCAAATGGACGCTCAAATTATGCTTTTCTGCGAAATCTTTTTGGCAGTATTCACATTTAAAAGGCTTCTCTCCTGCGTGCCTGACCATATGCTGTTTATAACTTGATTTCAGGGGAAAACGCTTTAGGCAAACATCACATTGAAATGGTAATTCTTTGGTGTGATTGAGTAAGTGGACAGTCAGTTCACGTTTCTCGTCGAAATTTTCCTTACAAATATTACACTGGAATGCCTTTTTGTTTTCAGTAGTTTCACTATGTGTGAGTAAATGTTCTTTCAAAGTATCCTTGTCAGGCAGAAATTTTTTGCAGAAATGACATTGGAGAGGCTTTTTTTTTCAGTGTGAGTCAGTAGATGACCTTTCAACTGACACTTTTGAATAAATACTTCTTTGCAGAATTGACACCGGAATGGCTTCTTTTCATTGGAAGAATCTATATGTCGTTTCAAATTCGACTTAGTTGCAAACACGCCTTGACAAAATTTACATTGGAACGAATTTCCAAGGGGAATTGGCGTGTGTAATTCGGATTCGCTTTCGTAGGATTGCACTGTTGGAGTTGACAGTTCGTTCGCCTCCTCGCTGACATCTATTCTTTCTTCTTTGATGTCGAAAAACTCTTTCTTGATCTCAGTAAATTCTTGTTTCACATCTACAAATTCTTTCTCATTTGTAATTTCATTTCGTTCGAAGTCCCCTTCAGAATTGAAATCTCCACATGTAGAAGATTCAATTTTGATGGAATTTGAATTATTTTCTGTTTTCACAATACACTCCATGCTAATAGCATTGTTTAGTTTTCTCTCATTAGCTAAAGACGAGGTGATGAATGCTGACATTTTTTCCAGTTTGTCTATACATACAACGCATGTGAAGATTTCATTTTCAACCTGAAAAAATTGAAATTATTGAAATTGAAATTTTCAAGTGCAAGACACTTACATCTATGTTAGTAACATTTATAATCAGTTGAGTTAAATGCGATTCCCTTTTGATTCGAGATCCATTACTTGTAGATGAACAAATACGACAAATTACACTTTCCTGTCTGAATTTGTCTTCCTTCTTATATTCATCAACTGATTCAACATTTGTTATCCTGCACTCAGTTTTTCCACTTTCAATACGATTTGGATATTCGACGTCTTTTCTTAGAATCGATTTTATTTCTATGTTGGCATCATTAATCTTGGCAACTTCAATGAACATTAATATTTCTTCAAGCTGATTTACACATCCATTGCATATATTCCTCGGGACATTGACCACTTGCGGTACCTTTAAGAAAATATCTACTTAGATTGAAGATTGAATAACAATTAGGGACAGTGATAAACTGATTGGCATTGATAGAATATTATCTCATATATATCGGGAAAGGTTAATACAGTGGAGCTGCTGGAAAATAATTTCACGAAAAGATAAGTACTATTCTGCCCGGTACTGACGATGCCCAACCTTGACTGCAACCTCAATTCGTGAGGTTGCAGTCAATAGCTGGGCTGTTGTTACAAAGAAAACTCTTTGTTATATGTCAAGCTTTCGGTATATTTCACACCTTCGCCAGGACAACTATAATAATGAGATTATATATCTTGTGAAAAATATATAAATATGGAGAACTTACTAACGTGAGAATAAAATATAAAAAGGTTCAAAAACAGATAGAAAAACATTAAATAATGATAGTTGATAAAAATTTTTGGCTGACAATGTCAAGTGGGAAAATTCTGAATGATACTCGAATTACTTTTTTTTATTTTTGGAAATGATACATATTAACAACGAAGAACATTCAATTAATAAACGAACTGATATTGATAGTTTTAACAAAATTTACACGTACCTACTGAAATACGATAAAGAAAATAAAAGATCTAGTAATTCGAGTATCATTCAGAATTTTCCCACTTGATATCGTCAGCCAAAAATTTTTATCAACAACCATTTTTTTTCTAATTGTAAAATAAATTAAAAACAAAACAAAAAAAATGTAGTGAGTTTTAAGTGTGCAAGTTTAGAGTAACGCAGATTTTGTCTGAAGTGAAACCTATTTGTTGAAGGCATTTCAATCATATAACATGGCTGAAGTAGTGGAGACAGCTTCCCTAATTTTCAACTACATAATATTAGTGGAGTTTTTTATCAATACCAAACCGTTTTTTTTACCACCTCAACTATTGTTTCGATCATCAAAAGGAAATATATTTACAAAGTTATCCTTATCTATACCATAGATACCTCCTCTAGGTACCTGTGTCTTAAATTAATTTCACAATATTGCCTTATTTACTAGTTTTAAATTAATTTCACAATATGTTGTCCATATATAATAGTCAGGTAAATCTTATAATTAAAATATTATTTTAAGCTATATAGTATACCATTGGGTATTGCTCCACCATCCACCATATTTTCAAAATTACTTATTTCTAAACTCCCATAGCATTTAGATGCCCGTTGTGTAACTTATTCTAATAAACTAAAGTCTATGGAATAGTTTCGTCGCCCATATGATGGGCGACTGCTGATTTTTCAGGTCTTCCATATTTAAGTGTGCTAAGTGTTTCTTATATCTCATTTTAAGAGATCTTTTTGTCTGTCCGTAATATTTTGCATGGCAGTCCTTACACTTAATTGTGTAAATTCGAGACTTTTCCGAATTCTCAACTTTGTCTTTTGGATTTCCTAAAAAGCTCTCTAGTGTACGACTTGTTTTAAAAACCACTTTCACACCTAGTTCCTTGAAAATATTTCCAAAGTTCTTCGTGTATTGGTGGTATGGAACTGAGATATATTTATCTTGGTTTTTGTCGTTTCTAAAAGTCAAGATTTCGTTCATTCTTAACCTAAACTTTTTCTTCCTTTTTATATCTACAATACCCCTCGAGAAACCATAACTGGCTGCTATTTCCTGTATTATATGTTTTCCTTTTGTGAACCTCCCTTGTGTGAGAGGAAAAGTCAAAAGATGATGCACTAAAAAATTCAGGGCAGCATGTTTGTGCTGTCCACAGTATGTGTCAAGAATGTACCTGCACGTGCTTGTTTCCTTTCTGAATACAACATATTCTAGCTCTCCATATTGGCTCCTCATTACCAAAACGTCAAGAAATAGAAGTTGTCCTTTATTTTCTAACTCATACGTGAATTTTATTGATGAAAATCTGTTATTTAAACAGGAAACAAAGTCCTCAATATTCGATTTTTTGTTATAGAATACTGCGAAAACATCATCCACATACCTTAGCCATATCCTAGGAAAATACTTTGACTTTTCTTTGGTTTCCATTTCGAATCAGCTCATGAACAGGTTTGCCAGGTAGGGGGACAAGGGGTTACCCATAGCAGTTCCCTCCTGTTGTTCATAAAAGCAACCTTCTATCTGGAATCGGTTTTGTTTCATACACAAATTAGTGAGAGAAACGAATTCATCAATTTAGTTATTATTGAAATCATTTTTCCTTAGTAATTCTCCGAGATATTGTAAGGTCTGTGGAATTGGGACCCTAGGAAATAAAGAGCTAACATCAAAAGAAACCAACACCAAAAGAACTAACATCAAAGAAACAAAAAAGATAAGGCATTATTGTGAAATTAATGCAAGTTTTGAATAAAATCAGAGCGATCTCATTCTTAAGTTTTTCATTATAAAATTACTTTTTTCTTTGCAATTACTTTTTTGAGTTTTGGGTGTGTAAGGTTAAAGTAATGCAGATTGTCTGAAGTGGAACCTATTTGTTGAAGGTATTTCAATCACATAACATGGCCGAAGTAGTGGATACAACTTTCCTAATTTTCAATTACATAATTCAGGGCTTTCGTTCATCTAGATACTCTTTCAATCCTAAAATAATATTTTCTAGGAAAATAATGAGAATTGATGTCACTGCAATGAGATCTTTTTGTCCATATGTCACATTGAAGGGCATTGATGGTTCAAACTTTTTTCTGATTCTCATATACTAATAAAAATATTAATATCGTCTTTATTATCTTCTAATACATTTAAAGCAAATTTTTTTTATATACCTTGGGAGCTGTCTGACTTGTCCATTTGAATCCAAGTCTCCAGGAAACACTGCAGCCTCTTGGGCTTATTGCGTTTGTTCTCCCATCTTCTCATGACACCCATTCCATCAGTCTCGTTTCCTGTACTAGTTTGTACAGGTTCCGTGTTGGATGTTCGTCATATTCTTCTAGACGTAATTTCATACGTCCATATATTGCCTGCCTCCTGTGATTCAGTGCCTCACATTCACATAAGATGTGTAAAGCTGTTTCTATCCCTTCGTTGCATAATCTGCAGCTGAGGTCTCCATTGTACAGCCCCATTTTATTCAGGTGTTCTCTGAGCGGGCAATGACCGGTTAGTAACCCTGTAATTATTCTGAGTCGATCCCTACTATATTGAAGTAGTTCTTCGGTTCTTTTCTCGGACGGTTCCCCAATGAAGGTTCTACTGTTTGTTGCCAGGTACTTTTGTCCAGTACTCTGTGTGCTTCTTATTGGTCCATATCCTAATCTGGTTTCGTACCAGTGATTTTGATACCCCCAGAGCTGGTTCATATGAAGTTGATGATCCACGTCTAGCGCATTCATCAGCTTTATCATTACCTGTGATTCCTGAATGCCCTGGCACCCAGTACAAAGTTAATTTGTTCCTGTTCCTGTTAAAGCAAATTAATCAGGAACAGTTCATTTATTATATGAAGATAAAAGGCAAAGTTTCAATTTACATGATGACAAGTCATCATTCAGTTGCTCATACGTGAATTTTATTGATGGAAATCTGTAATTAAAACAGGAAACAAAGTCCTCAATATTCGATTTTTTGTTATCGAATATTGCGAAAACATCATCCACATACCTTAGCCATATCCCATATCCATTTAAATCGATCATCGACAAATCTTCACCAATTCTCTTGAAGGATTGATATTAAAATAGTGACAAATTACACATATTGTTGACTACTACGACAAACAATGTATGATAGAATTGGCCGTACTGGATAGCAAGCAAGGGAAATTCAAGAAAGGAATCGAATGTACTTATTATAATAAAAAAATAAATAAAAATGTAATGTAATGTAATAAATGTATCGAAATGTAACTAGGATTTAATGAATTCTTAACAGCCCAACACAGTAGAATAAACCTTTATTGAGATATGGCTACAAAAACATATAAAAAAGGACAAAACTTTTGAAACGACCTAATAGTATCTATTTTACTTCAACTGCCTTTACTAGTGTGGGATAGCAAACTATGCAGGAAATAAAAGGCTCTAAGGAATCTGCTCTTGCTTGTATTTTTTTCATAAAATGTCGTGAACATGAAACTTTGCAGCATAACATGTGTTACTTATGATCTGGATGTCTAAGGTGGTGCATCTGCAAACTAATGACGGCATTGTAACTTTCATTGCACGTCTCATACGAGACGTGCAATGAAAGTTACGTGGTGGTGCATACGCCTATGCTGGAGCAAAAGATACTTTGTAGTAAAACATGCTTTGCAAAGGTCACACCGGTATAATGTTTTGTCATCATGAATGATAATATGTTTCTCCAAAATACTCGACCTTACAAACGTTTTCTTGCAGTACATGCACTGATACGGCATCTCTCTTGGGTGACATTGAAAATGCTTTTTCCAATGTTTTTTCAGAAATAAACTTTTTCGCACAATCTACATTGAAAATTTCTATTGTTAATGTGGATGAGTAAAAATTTATTTCGTGGGAAAATCTTTTGTCACACCTACCACATTCGTGTGGAAAATGAGAGATCAAATGGACGCTCAAATTATGCTTTTCTGCGAAATCTTTTTGGCAGTATTTACATTTAAAAGGCTTCTCTCCTGCGGCTTTGTGCCTGTTTATATGCTCTTGATACCTTGATTTCAGGTGAAAACGTTTTTGGCAAACATCCCATTGAAATGGTAATTCTTTGGTGTGACTGAGTAAGTGGATAGTCACTTCACGCTTCTCGTCGAAATTTTTCTTACAAATATTACACTGGAGAGGCTTTTTTTCAGGGTGATTTAGCAGATGACCTTTCAACTGACACTTCAGAGGGAATATGTCTTTGCATAATTGACACTGGAATGGTTTTTTTTCATTGGGAGATTCTACATGTCTTTTGAAATCTGACTTAGTTGTAAACACCCCTTGACAATACATACATAGGCGGCAATTTCTAGGGAGAATTGGCGTGTGTAATTCGGATTCGCTTTCGTAGGATTGCACTGATGGAGTTGACAGTTTATTCGCATCCTCGGTGACATCCATTCTTTCTTCTTTGATGTCAAAAAATTCTTTGTTGACCTCAGTAAATTCTTTTTTTACATCTACAAATTCTTTCTTCTTTGTAATTTCATTTTGTTCGAAATCCCCTTCAGGAATGAAATCTCCACATGTAGAAGATTCAATTTTGATGCAATTTGAAACATTTTCTGTTTTCACAATACACTCTATGCTAATAGCATTATCTAGTTTTCTCTCATTGGCTAAAGACGAGGTGATGAATGCTGACATTTTTTCCAGTTTGTCTATACATACAACACATGTGACGATTTCATTTTTAACCTAAAAAAATTAAAATTATTGAAATTGAAATGTTCGAGTGCAAGACACTTACATCTATGTTGGTAACATTTTGAATCAGTTGAGTCAGATGTGATTCCCTATTGATTCACGTTCCATTACTTGTAGATGAACAAATGCGACACATTACACTTCCCTCTCTGAATCTGTCTTCCTTCTTATATTCATCAACTGATCCATCATTTATTATCCTCAACTCAGATTTTCCACACTTTCAATGGATATTCAATGTCTTTTTCTAGAATCGATTTTAGTTCCATATTGGCATCATTAGTCTTGGCAACTTCAATAAACATCAATATCTCTTCAAGCTGATTTACGCATCCATTGCATATATTCCTCGGGACATTGATCATTTGCGGTACCTTTAAGAAAATATCTACTTAGATTGAAAAACCATTAGGACAGTGACGAACTGATTGGCATTGGTAGAAGAAAATTATATTGTAGCTTCACAGGTGTACAAAATTTCGGAGTAGATTGAAGGAGGTCTAAAAAATTGTAAAATTTTATGATTCATTGGTGAAATTGAAATCGATGATATTGAATATATCATCTATTTTTTGAATATTTGGTATATAAACTGGTTAATATAGACACTTTCCTTCAAACATTCAATTTGGCTGGTAGCTTCTGTATTGAACACTACCTTATTCTGGGGTACTCAATAATTTTCATGTTATCAAATAGGAAAAGCAACCTAAAACAAAAATACTCGTAATGGGAATAAAAGGTATCAGGAATTGAAAATAAGTGGTACTCCCCCTGTTGTCGATGTTGATGTTGTGAGTTAGAGACAATTACATTGTCTATCTTGGCAACCATTGATGAGTATGTATTCAGAATCGAGGTGAAATTATCAGTACTATGAACCTCAATGTGACGAAAAAAATCAACTGAAAGTTGTAGTGGGAATTAGTATAGGATGGATATGAATAATTTTGTCTCCATTAGGTAAGTTATTCTATATGTTCAAAGAACTTTGAAAAAACATGTTTCGGTTTACATAAATCTTCAATACTCAAACGTTACTCACTTATCACTCAATCAATCAATTACATAATAAACCAAAAAATCGGGGGAGCTTGAATCATTCCTACAAAAAATTGAAAATACCTTTGAAAATATACATAATTCGAAAAAATATTAACTCAAGACTAGTATAGATAACACAGCTCTGAAAAAAAACTTACTGGTCTTTATGTAGTTTTTTGCGCTGATTTCAAAAATGACATTTGTTTTTATCTGTCACGTAAGGTTTGCCTACAAAATAAGGATGAAATAATTGAAAAAGTACAAAAAAAAACAGGAATTGTGGATTTATTTTTATTATTTTAACATGAAGTAAAAGAAAAAAAAACAATACTTACATAGCTAAACTAAGTATAATAGTGATACACAAGTGTTTGCAAAGTGATTATAAGTCTTTGAAAAAACGTATTTTTTCCGTCAAAGCTTCTTTTGGTACTTTTTCGGCTGTGTTCTTGTAAATTTTTCCTTTTTAACATCCAACAGTAGTCTGCCATCATGTTAACATTCCACCGACCTTGGTATCTGCGTTCCATTTCTTTTATGTCTTGATGGAACCGTTCTCCTTGTTCCTCACTTACAGAGTCCCTAGATTTTCGGGAAAGTAGTCCAGATGTGAGTGTAAGAAATGGACTTTGACACCCATGTTGCAGCCCAGCATTTTGTAGTTTTGCATCAATTCAGCAACCAAAGTTATGTAGTTTGGGTCTTTTTTGTTTCCAAGAAAGCCTGTATAAACGAGTTCCAGGCATTTTTTTTCTTTAATTTCCATTTTAGTGACAAAGCTTTCATCTTTTAAAAGTTTTCTTATGTCAGGCCCAACGAAGACTCCTTCTTTTAGTTTAGCATCGGGTAGACCAGGAAACTTTTGAGAAAGATACTTGAAACAATCTCCTTCTTTGTCTAATGCTTTCACAAACTGTTTCATTAGCCCCAATTTGGTATGGAGTGGTGGAAGTAAAATTTTTTAGGGATCCACTAAACTTTGTTTTTCAACATTTTTAACTCCATGAATAAGACCCTTTCTTATTGGCCACACCTGCTTAACAGTGTTGTTTCCTGTCACGGCTATCCCATTCACATAGGAAACATGGAAACTTAGTGTAACCGCTTTGTTGACCTAGTAACATTGGAATAACTTTCAAGTCTCCACAAATGGTCCACTTATAATAATTAGAGTAGCTGAGCTTATTAAGAACAAATTCAAGATTTTCGTAGCATTCTTTCAAATGGAATGAGTGTCCAACAGGCACAGAAGCTTATTGGTTCCCATTGTGAAGAAGTATAGCTTTCAAACTTCTTTTTTTTTAGGGAGGGGGCAGACAGACTGACACATACATGTCTTGTTCCAGCAGGAACTGGATTTTCCCAGTTTAGATTCATTTTGTTATTGAAATAAATAGATTAAAACCGTATTTTACCTCAGATATACTAACATTGTGTAGTAACGTGTTCAACATAAAAGCTCCATAATTCAGACTCAGTTTACCGCTTATATAGGCTATATATAATGCACAAATTTGACACACACGGTATTCGAGGCCAACTAAACCTATGGATTGAAAATTACATGACAGATAGTACTTTCTCGGTCAAAGTGGGTCACTCTTTTTCTTCGCACAGACAAGTCACAAGTAGAGTTCCCCAGGGATCTGTTCTTGGCCCGCTCCTCTTCGTTGTTTATGCAAGTGATCTTGCTCATCACATGAAGTCCAGCAAGTCGTTTTTTGCCGATGATACTAAACTGTATGTAAATGCCTTAGTCGAACATCGTTCCCTTCAAGAAAACCTCAACTCGATTAGTCAGTGGTGCGAGGATTGGCTTCTACCTCTTAACGTCGACAAATGCGTCGTACTTCATCAAGAAAAGAACAATACACTCCATATGTACACAATACGCGGTCAATCGTCACGTACAGTGTTCACATGTAGATTTGGGAGTGACTATTAATACCGACTTAATTTGGTCCGAACATATAATATCCACATGCAAACGCGCAAACATACTGATTTACCTCATCTGCAAAACGTTCCTCCATCTATCATATTCAAGTTCCATAAAACTCTACAAAACCTACGTTCGTCCAATCATGGAGTATGCAGGTCCAGTGTGGTGTCCTGTTCTGGTGCGCGATAGGGACTTTTTGGAAAATGTACAGCGTCGAGCCACACGTATGACTTTTGATGAAGTGCGTCCAACCTATCCCGAAAGACTGAGGACGGCACAACTGCTAGCTTTTGACCAACGTCGACTAGCTAAGTATAACTATGCTAATCAGAAAGAACTTTTTGTTTTCAACAATGATTGCGGTTATGTGGTAACACACTCAAATTAAAAAAGGAAAAATTCGCAACGAGGCAGAGACAATATTTTTTGGTGAATCGTATTTCCGAAACATGGAATAACTTACCCATCGATGTTATGAATTCCGATTCAGTGAACAGTTTCAAAAGCAAAGTAGACATTTGCTTAATCGGATCTATGCATATATTAATTAGTTTTCTTTTCTTTTTGCATGCATTGTATTAACTTGTTAGTTTCGCATCGGGTAGACCAGGAAACTTTTGAGAAAGATACTTGAAACAATCTCCTTCTTTGTCTAATGCTTTCACAAACTGTTTCATTAGCCCCAATTTGGTATGGAGTGGTGGAAGTATAATTTTTTAGGGATCCACTAAACTTTGTTTTTCAACATTTTTAACTCCATGAATAAGACCCTTTCTTATTGACCACACCTGCTTAACAGTGTTGTTTCCTGTCACGGCTATCCCATTCACATAGGAAACTTAGTGTAACCACTTTGTTGACCTAGAAACATTGAAATAACTTTCAAGTCTCCACAAATGGTCCACTTATAATAATTAGAGTAGCTGAGCTTATTAAGAACAAATTCAAGATTTTCGTAGCTCTATGCATATATTAATTATTTTTCTTTTCTTTTTGCATGCATTGTATTAACTTGTTGGTATCCTTCGTTTTTAGGCTTACATAGGACTTCGTCCTCAGCCTTTATTTAAATGTAATAATAATAATAATAATACAGAAACATCGAACCCATACCGAACATAAAAACCCATTTAATAAGAACATATCAGGTGAAATTTGTGACTTATCTATAGGTGATATGAATTTTTTTGCTATTTTATCTGCACACAAAATACTGTTAAAATCACTAGTTAAATATCCTACAATTTTTTCATCGCATACATGTGTAATTTGGTGAACAGCATACCTAAAATTATTTGTACGAACTACAAACACGAATCAGTTCTCTTGAATACTAAAATATTCATAAAAATGGCTCAAAACACACTGGTTTGCAGATAAAGTGGAACGTATAACCTACATTCAATGTAAATATCTATGTTTTGTACTTTTACCACCATGGCGGTAGCATCTAATTTCGAATTTTTAATATCTCCCTAATAAAGTAAATTTCAAAACCTAATACTGGAGTTACCAAAAATATAATCTTATAATATTTCACAAACATTTCTTACAAGACTTTTAAAGTATCACTTCATGGTGAGATTTTTTGGTGTTACACTTGAACAAGTTATCATGGATTTTCATCAAGTATCGCCCAATTTCATGACATACACTAAATTTATTTTATTCGTGACATTATTATATACAGAAACTTTAAGCTTCAGTGTAAGAAAATAAATACTTCGAAATAAAATTTCAAGACATTCATTTCTCTCAGATACTTACAGAGTAGGTTCTGGAAATGCCTGCCGGAAAACTACTTTTTCGGCTAATTCTTCGCTGTATTCGGATGAGGTGGAATCATCATCGGGTTGAATAACGATCGGATTTATGGAACTTTGCACATAATATTTGTTCTCGTCTTTTATAACGTGGGCCACACAGTTCCTCCACACATTACTATTACCTACTTCATTCACTACTCGCCTTATATTGTCAAGCACCACAGCATTCAAAGTCGGTGAGTGATAACATTTCCGCAAGCTTTCTTTCATTGTGGCCCAAACCATTTCAATTGGATTGAACACATAATACTATGGAGGCAAACGCAAGAGAATATGACCACGTGTTTCACACATCGAATCAATAATATACTGTTTTTTGAAATTACGTTGTTTTATGGTCGCCAGTAATACCTTTTTCGTTGGAATCTTTTCGGGTATTTCCATGTCATGATTTCGCATGAAATCAACAATATCTGCTTATTTTGTGTTATTGTTTGGTATTGTAGTCAATAACCGAGAATGATACGAAGCGTTACCCAAAACAATAACCTAGTTTGGGGGAATATTTGGGAGAAGCTGCTCACTGAACCAGGTTTCGAATAAAGTGGTAATCAGCAGACGAATCTTTTATATTTTTGGCCAACAGAAGCAAAGCGTTAGGTACGAAACCACTTTTATACCCGGCATGCAAAATTATAACACGTTTTCCCCTTGAAGAAGGTGTGTTCAAAGCACAATACTTGGTTTCGTTTACCCAGCCATATTTGACAACATCATGGGTGTCAAGCCAGGTTTCGTCGAGGTAGATTATATGTCTGCTGGATTCTCGGTAGCTTTTCATTCGCTTCAAATATTCTTGTCGGAGTTGAACAATGCGTGTCGATTCCATTATGACCATCCGATTGTTCAATTTTTTTTATATTTGAAACGACAAGACAATAAGACACCTCGTAGAGTTTCTAAAGATTTGTAATTGTAATCGGGATAGTCGAGTAATTTATACCAAATCATTTCCAAGGTTGGTACTTCATTTTTTTTTGGTATATACCATAAATTGTTCGCCGAATCACATCTTTTGTAGCACCATCAACGTTTGCGAATTTTTTATTTCTTTGTTTTCGTTTCATTGCATGGTCAATGCCATCCCCTATTTTAATGGCTCGAAGAACTGTCGAACGAGATTGTTTCGTTAACTCGCATATTCTATTCACACTAGCATTCTGTGACAGTTTTTCCTCTTCAAGTATTCATGAATGGCGGTACCGGCCGGGGAGCCGGCTGGTACCGCCACAACTGCGATGTCTCTGTATTTTAAATCTGCAATATTTTCGAAAACATTTGTTCAAATTACATGATGTAAAGGGCTTTATTGATACATATTAAATGCACAATGTATTTGAGGCACTTAATTGGATAAGGAATAATGCTGTATTGCTTAAAATCGCTTCGTAAATAAGCCATTATTTATCGTAGGTTATTTTGGGTTTTCCCTAAGAGACAAACACATATCATCGCATCATTTAAGGTGTACAATACTGTAATATATTATTTTGATCTATGTCGTAAGGTTCAGCAAGCGTTTGCAATGTAAGCGCAAAAATGTGTTTATTTACGGCATTTTTCTCTACTATATTATGCATGTTATATACATATAAACCTTCCTCTTGAATCACTCTATACAGTGTGTCAATTTTGAACCTCAAAATGGTCTATATCTCACGAACGAAAGCTGATATCGAAAAATGCTTGAAACCGTTTCTAGGATAGTAGGGGAAACTAAAGTGACATGAAAGAGAACTCACCCCCATCAACCCCCTATGTCCCACCCACCAAAACTCAAGAATTTTAAATTGCAAAACTCTACTTGATATACATCATTCTAAATACTATAGAAAATGCTATCCAATGGTATAAATAATAATTGTACAGGGTGAAACAATAATTGTGAAACTTTGGCTTAAATGGAATATTTAATGAGGTTTTTGTTGAGCTAAAAATGTATTAACAATGTCAATTAAGTAAATGTTCACAGTGGGTTCCGTTGTTTTGTAAACAATAATATAGCCTATTGTCAAAGTCTGCACGAACTTTGGCAAATGTTGTTCTAGTAATGGCGCGACATGCTTGCGTAATTCTTTCTCGCAATATATTGGTAACATCTGTAACTTATAACCTCAACCTGGTTGTTACCTCCATTCCTAATCCAATTACTCATGTTGTATTGCGTGTGTTCACTAATAATAAACTTAATACTTTTGCTGACATGTGCTTAGGTATTATTATCACATCCAAACATACATAACATGTGTAATTTTTTATTATTGTAACAATAATAGTCCCTCAAATATCTCGTTTTACTTCTCATGGTTTGATATTTTTGTTAAGAACCGTTCAAATTGGTGTTTTTGATGTGAGTGGATAAGTGTCTCTTCAAAATCGCCTTTTGATTGAACCTTTTTTGGCAAACTTCACATCCAAATGGTTTTTCTCCAGTGTGGACGAGTAAATGTCGCTGTAGACCTGTTTTCTTACGGAAACATTTTTGGCATACCTCACATTCGTGTGGTTTCATGCCGTGATCAAGGTGTAAGTGCTTCAGCAACATGGTTCTTGAAAGAAATGTTTGTTTGCAGGTATCACACTCGTGAGTTTTTCCTTCGTCGTGAAGTAGCAGGTGTTTATTGAAAGTGGTTTTTGTAGCGAATTGTATATTGCAAGAATCGCAATTGTGCCTTTTACCTTCAACATGGCTGCGCATATGTCTTTCTAGACTACTTGCTCGTTTAAAGTATATTTTACAATGATCGCATTGATTCAGTTTTCCTACTCCATGAGAGCGAAGATGATTTCGGAAAGTTGATCTGGAAATGCTT
This sequence comes from Leptinotarsa decemlineata, assembly GCF_025532065.1. Taxonomy (NCBI): domain Eukaryota; kingdom Metazoa; phylum Arthropoda; class Insecta; order Coleoptera; family Chrysomelidae; genus Leptinotarsa; species Leptinotarsa decemlineata. The sequence continues at coordinate 6,008,679 of NW_027412529.1, forward strand.
TGTTTTTTGCAGATGTGGCATTCAAATACCTTGCTATGAATGAGCATATGATTATATGAATGACCTTTCTGAAAAACAATTTCTTTCTTGATGTCAATAACTTTTTCCTTGATGTCACTCATTTCTCGACTTTCAACTGCAAAAATATCTTTCCCAATTATTTTTTCGTTTGTTACTTTGATATCAATGCTACCTTCTTCTTCAGTATCAACAATTTCTTCCTTGGCGTCAATCATTTCTTGACTTTCATCTGCAAAATCATCTTTCTCAATTATTTTTTCGTTTGTTTCTTTGATATCGATGCTACCATCTTGAATATCAATAACGGCTTCCTTGATGTCAATAATTTCTTCCTTAATGTCAAATATTTCTTGACTTTCATCTGCAAAATCATCTTTTCCAATCATTTTTCCGTTTGTTACTTTGACATCGATGCTACCTTCTTCTTCAACATGAACACTTTCTTTCTTGACGTCGATAATTTCTTCGCTTATATCTGCAAAATCATCTTTCTCGATTATTTCATCTTTCGATATTATATTTCGCTTAAAACTTTCATCATCTCTCATATTTCTATTCGCTGATGGACCTTCAATCGAATTCTGATAACTTTTGGTTTCGTCCACCCCAGATATCAAAATAACATTTTGAAGTTTCTCTTCAGTGTTCAAGATTGAAGTGACAAATGAAGAAATTTTCACCAGATTGCGTACACATGAGCTACATGTGAAGATATAGGTAGTAATCTAAAACCAAAAAAAAAAGAGCATTGAAATGGGAATCCACAATCAACGAAACACTTACATTAATATTGGTAATATTCTGAATCAGTTGAATAAAATATGCATCCTCTTTTATTGGTGTTACATCACTTGGAGATGAACAAATCTGACAAATTTGTGATCCACGTCGAGTAATCCCTTCATAGTATTCAACAGTTGTATCTATTGTTTTGCTGATATCTTTCTTCGGTATCGATTTCATTTCCAATCCAGCACAATTAGTATTTGCTTTTTCAATAAACATCATTATTTCTTCGAGTTTGTTAACACATCCTGTGCATATATTCCTCGGAAAATTGATCAGTGATCGAACCTTTAATAAAAGATCCCTTGATATTAAATAGGTATATAATAATTGGTTTTCAGTCAAGCACTTGAAAGAGGTACAGGGGATCAGAGAAAACGATTTATTTTACTTCTTCTAATATTGTTTGTCAATAATAACACTGTAAAGGTGAAAGTTGACAAAACGTGATTTCAGAGAAATGAAATGATTTTCATAATTATTTATTTACAGGCATATGGTCATATATTTTTGTGAAAGTCAAACAGAGGCTAAATAACTTTCTTTTATAAGCACATTTTTCACACCTTGGGTTTATAATATTACAGCAATATACAGATCCCCATCGACATGTCCGTATGAATACAACAACTCTCTTAATAACTTTCTGGAACAAAAAGTCAATAACAAAGAAGACGTAAATATAATCGTGGTAGACATCAACATCAATATTTTAGATAACAAAAGTTAGCTACTTCAATAAAAAATGTACTAGTAGTAGTCCGGTCAAATTAGACTAAAAAATAAGAGTGAAGGTACATAAATTCACAACAAGCTGCAAATGCGTGTAATTGTTCAAAACATAGTTAAAAATAAGATTTTAAAATTCCGAATGATTGCGATGCCTGGAAGAAAAATTATTCGAGGTCAAAGGTCAAAAATCTCGAAAAAAATTGGTTTTTCGCGATTTTGAGGAAAACGGTAAGTTTTATCATAAAATAACCTCAGATAAGAATTGAAGATCATAAAATTCTCTACAAAAACTGTATCAATACTTTTTTTTCTTAGAGCCACCGTTTCTGAGATACGACGAGTCGAAAAGTTGTAATCGTCATTATATGCATAAGTATGCCACGTATAAAGTTGTAATTTAAGTAAAAATATTTTTCTATTGGTATACATAAGTATAAATATATGAATATCAGGTAGAATGAAATCCAGTCCCTTAATTTGTACGCTAGTGTCACCCTGAGCCAACATCTGTCTCCCTGTTCAATTGTGTTCAATAGATCCCGAAGTGTACGAAAAATTTAGGATGGATACGACCAAGCAGCATGTTGATGCGAGTGACTAAAGAGTAAAAAAAGATGCTAAAGACATCCGAAAACTTTTAGAGTGGTTCTCAATACATGACCCTTTTCCAGAGGTAAATAAAATGATATCTATTGCAAGTGGTGATGATAAAATGAACTGTTATAAAGCTCGTGAAGTTGGACTTGCCTCTATGGCGAAAATAACTGGACTAACATTCAATGATATTTAATTTAAACGCGCAGACAAAGTTGTTCCTCTTTTAGCGATGAGTAGTACTATAAAAGTTCACGAAGAAAAAGTACCTGTTGACCCTGTATTATTGTTCTAGCGCATGAGTATTACTGCAGCATTTCAAGAAGAAATTGAGAAATATTTTGAATATGAATTGGCTCCCTACCCTTTATCGTTGTTTGATGACCTCGGGATGCGTGAAACACAGAAGTCTGCCATTTACGATTGTCTCCAACAGGTCAATTTTGAAATTAACAATACTAATACGACATACATCATTGACGGTGGATACTTACTACATCGTGTTGTGTGGGATAGTGAAGAAACATTTAGCATTATTTTAAATACGTTTAGTATGTACGTAGACATTTTGGTGCCAGAATTACGGTCGTATTTGATGGCTATGATGATTGCACGAGAAATATTGAAGCTGCAGAACAACGTCGTCGAACTTTAGCAACATCTTCATCTTCCGATATTCTATTTGATGAACTTATGACAGTTCATACCAGTCAACAGAAATTTCTTGCAAATACTCACAACAAATCTCGGTTCATTTCAGTGTTGAAGGATAAGTTTATTGGCGAAAATATATTGATTAAACATGCTAATAACGATGCCGACGTACTGATTATTGAATCAGCTATAGAGCAATTTAATTTGACAAATACAACTATTGTTGTTGGTGAAGATATAGACTTACTCGTACTTTTTACTGCTCGAACTCCACCTGAAAAAACTATTTTCTTTCTAAAGCCGGGAAAGTCAAACCAAAATAATATATTCGTCAAAAAGTTTATCTACTTTTGCAATAACTGCAATACACGCAATAACTGGATGTGATACGACGTCTGCATTTTACAGGAGGGGTATGGCAACAGTCTTTAAAATGTTTGAAAAACAAGATTTAGTTCAATGTGCTGAAGTTTTCAAAAAAAGTAATTCGACTCAACAAGAAATTATCACCAACGGGATTCAGTTTCTTCTTTCTATGTACATAGCTCCGAAAAAAAAAACACCTGCTTAGATAAGTATCGACATTCATGTTTCGTAAAAAACACTAAAAATAAGAAACAGGTGCAATTAGTTCGTTTTCCTCCAACCTCATTTGCTGCTCATCAACATCTTTTCGGGTATATTACCAAGTTCAAGTGTGGCTTAGTTATCAGCTAGATCCCGTGTTAGGAATCACACGTTAAAAGGTAAGACCTCGTTAATCCTTAGCTCGCACAAGTTTCGACTTCTGAGGGTTGTCGTTCGTAGGGGTGCGACAGCTGGTTAACGGAAAAACAGATTTTAAAACAGATTTTTTTTTAAAAGACTGGGGTTGGAAGTTGGTCGACAATGCATTAGAACCTATTCAGACTTTACTCCCACCTGCGCCGGAAAAACTGCTGAACACAATTTTTTGCAACTGTAAAAAGGGATGCAGCGCTAAATGTGGTTGTAAAAAAGTTGGACTGTTGTGTTCTCTGGCATGTACACATTGTCAAGGCCAGTCACGTTCTAATGCTGAATCACCAATAGTGGAGGATTCATTTGATAGATTTGATTTTGTAGAGAATTTTATGATCTCCAATTTTTATCTGAGGTTATTTTATGATAAAACTTACCGTTTTCCTGAAAATCGCGAAAAATCATTTTTTTTCAAGATTTTTTACCTTTGACCTCGAATAATTTTCTTTCCAGGCATCGCAATCATTCGTAATTTTAAAATCTTATTTTTAACTATGTTTTGAACAATTACACGCGTTTGCATCTTGTTGTAAATTTATGTACCTTTCAATGTCTAGATTGACCGGATTATAGTTACAGAAAACTCACTTTAGTCAACTCGTTCTATCTTGAAGAAACCAACGAAAGAGAAATACGGAAAATAATACTCAAGCTAAAAACCGGAAAATCTCCTGGTATTGATAGAATAAAATCTGAAACATCAATAGAATTTGTTGATTATCAACTGAATTGATATTGAACAAATCCTTGCAGTCAGGTATATTCCCGGATATTTTTAAACACCCCATCATAAAACCCACATATAAAACGGGAAATAAAATGAAAGTTTTCTGATTGATTCGGCCGTTACTTGATGAAGATCCATAGTGATTTCAAAAACTACACCTCACGATTTGTAATGAGGTGTAGTTCTTGAAATTAAAATGAAAGTTATAAATTATAGACCCATATCACTCATCAGTAATATGGCAAAAATATTTGAAAAGTTGCTGAAAATCAGAATCTTCATCTTCCTCTTGAAGATGATCACTTGGTATTCGAAACACATGTCGAGGTGTTAAAATAATGGTTTGGTGTTGGGAAAAACTCCAGTAATATTCACAATGGAAGTATTGATGATTGTGATGATAATGCAAGTTATCATTCCATGAAAATTTGATAGAATACCAACTAATGCATGGAAAAAAACGGATATCAATGATACAAGAATTTTGAAACATTTATCTCTCCCAACTACTTACACAGTAAAGTCTGGAAAATGTCTATCGGAAAACAACTACTTTCTAACGTATTCTAAAAACACTTTATTGTGTGATTTTCACTAGATAGTTTTACAAAAACGCAACACGTGTTTCGCCATACAATGGCTTCCTCGGGCGTGTCTTAAGACACACACGTGCCGGGCGCTTGAAGAAGGAAAACTATCACACTTCACAGAATGCTATTGTGAATAGAATATGCGAGTTAACGAAACTATCTCGTTCGACAGTTCTTCGAGTTATTAAAATAGGGGATATCATTGACCATGCAATGAAACGAAAATAAAGGAATAAAAAATTCGCAAACGTTGATGGTGCTACTAAAGATGTGATTCGGCGAATAATTTATGGTATATACCAAAAAAATTAAATACCAACCTTGGAAATGATAAATTACTTGACTATCCCGATTACAATTACAAATCTTCAGAAACTCTACGAGGTATCTTATTGTCTTGTGGTTTCAAATATAAAAAATTGAACAATCGGATGGTCATAATGGAATCGACACGCATTGTTCAACTCCGACAAGAATATTTGAGGTCGAGAATCCAGCAGACATAATCTACTTCGACGAAACTTGGTTTGACACCCATGATGTTGTCAAATATGGCTGGGTAGATGAAACCAAGTGTTTTGAACACACCTTCTTCAAGGGGAAAACCTGTTATAATTTTGCATGCCGGGAATGAAAGTGGTTTCGTACCTAAGGCTTTGCTTCTGTCGGCCAAAAATATAAAAGATTCGTCTGCTGATTACCACTTTATTTGAAACCTGGTTCAGTGAGCAGCTTCTCCCAAATATTCCTCCAAACTCGGTTATTGTCATGGATAACGCTTCCTATCATTCTCGGTTATTGACTACAATACCAAACAATAACACAAAAAAACAGATATTGTTGATTTAATGCGAAATCATGACATGAAAATACCCGAAAAGATTTCAACGAAAAAGGTATTACTGGCGACCATAAAACAACGTAGTTTCAAAAAAGAGTATATTATTGATTCGACGTGTGGAACACGTGGTCATATCCTCTTACGTTTGCCTCCATAGTATTGTGTGTTCAATCCAATCGAAATGGTTTGGGCCACAATGAAAGAAAGCTTGCGGAAATGTAATCAGTCACCGACTATGAATGCTGTAGTGCTTGACAATATAAGGCGAGTGGTGAATGAAGTAGGTAATAGTGATGTGTGGAAGAACTGTGTGGCCCACGTTATAAAAGAAGAGAACAAATATTATGTGCAAAGTTCCATAAATTCGATCGTTATTCAACCCGATGATGATTCCACCTCATCCGAATATAGCGAAGAAGAATATTGATTTTTCTAGCAATTTTGTTGGCCTCTATTGTAAATATATGTTTGTGTGATTATTTGTGTTTTCATTGTATTTTAGAGTTTTCGACTCGGAAATCAACTACCTTAAATTTCTAAGTTTTTCATAATTATCCATGGTTGAAAAATTCAGTTGAGATAACTTTTTCATGGGGTGATCAATTGCTATGATTGTAAAAATAAGTAGGTAACTGAAAAATTACCACTGAAAAATAATATGCCGACGCCTATGTCGAGGCGGGAATTCCTTCTCTGTGCTGTTCCAATTGGTATTGGAAATACTATACACCAAACAATCAAACATTTATATCCAAACAAGAATATAAACAAAAATCTTATGTAACCTATATTCAAATATGCACATTTTGTCACGTAAATTTATCATTATAGAACTCTTGCAAATTATAATAGGATCTATTAGCCAGAAATGTTTTTACTCTTATTCTGAACATGCAATATTGCTTTGCATAAATCATTAGAGTTTTTGTTGTTCCACACTATCGTCGTGTCATAGAAAATAGTGAATTTTCCAGAAATGTTCAAATTGGCAATATCACTGACATACAATAAGAATGAGATGGGTCCAAAAACTGATCCTTGTAGCACACCACACAAAAAACCCTTTTTTTTTCTGAAACTCCTGTTGTTCTTACTATTTGACTCCTTCCTGAGAGGTAATAATCAAACCATTTGAGTGTCATTCCTCTGCAGCCGTATTGGTGAATTTTTCTCAGCAAGATCTTATGATCAACGCAATCAAACGCCTTAGATAGATCACATCATCAAGGTCACGCTCAGCCCCACGATCTCTCTATCTTTCTTTCTGAAATACTGCGTCTGTTCGAAGATAATTCCACCGACTTCCAATGCGATATATAAGCATTACCATGACGTAGGAGAGGGTAATCTAGTTCGGAGAGAGCAGTGCGAAATGAGGTAATAAGGCGATATACATTTGAGCATTAGTATAAAGTTCAGTTAGAGATTTTGTGTTGTATTGACAATGTAGTAGTGAGATAAAATTGAGTTCATTTGACATTTATCGTTGAACCCACGGGGAAAACTTGTAAATAACATTTCAAAAAAGAATATTTTGACAAAATCAAAAACATTACCTTTGGCATAAAAGTAAGGATAAATAAAAATTAAAAGAAATAGTGTAATAATAATTTATTTTCAATAATAGAAAGTATACTCCAAATACATATATTACAAATCTTCAATCAGGCGTAACTGAGCTTGTCGATAGAAACCCCAGAGGGTAAAAAAACTCATTTATTATCACATTAAATATCTAAAAATTCATGTTTCAATAACGAATTGAAAGGTGTATATACAAAATTCATTCATTGGCCAAAGCAAAACTTATCATTCTCATAGGCATGCTGTTTCACAGGGAGCAGAAGGGTCAATCATTTACGAAAAGTGCATACCAATGAAAATTATTTTGAAATTTGGGTTCAGCATTTCCAAAAACGCCTACGTATATATAATTTCGAAAGAGCCTAAACATATTTTTCATACTATCAATGAAAAAGTACCATGTACTGATAAATAAAAATTATCATTATACCATTAGAAGCGGTGACTTCAACAAAAAAAGGAGTATCATATAATAGCCAGTGGCGGAGTTATAATTTATCACAGTTGTAAAAAACAATATTTTCAGTCAGTGATATTGGGACGCTTGGAAAAAGGAACTCACATCGAATGATCCCATTAATTCACCTTCTCCTCATTTGATATCTTTTATTTTCTCTATGAATTCTTGTGAGTTTTTAACACTCGCATCGGTTGGGCCGATCGGGAGATTTTTAAATTCTTTTCTCAACCATTTAGCGATATTATACGAAGACGAATTAATTGCTGAGAGACTATTGGTCGCATCGATTTTCCAGGTTTGTGTATATTTGGTAAACAATATATCTTTGAAAAAAAACTCCAAGCGTCCCAATATCACAAGCTCTAGAGTGTTTGAGGGATCTTCTGAAATCGAACAACTTAGCAAATGAAGCTGTTGAAGAATACATTCAACTCACCAAGTTTGCATGGATCAAAATTGTTTTCAATATAGTGGCTCATATCATGAACAGCGTGAAGGAACGGCTATGGGTAACCCATTGTCTCCATTTATAGCGAACCTATTCATGGGCAGGTTTGAGACGGAAGCTGAGAAAGAACTCAGTTACTTCCCTAGGGTCTGGATCAGGTATGTTGATGACATATTTGCTGTAGTGGATACAAGGATAACCAGAATTGAGAATGTCCCTTCAGCACTAAACAACAGGTGTAAGAGTATAAAATTCACATATGAAGTAGAAAAAGAACGAAAGTTGCCGTTTTTAGATGTATTGGTCATAAGGAACGAACCGAACGAAATAGAATTTGACATTTACAGGAAAGACACGGGCACTTTCAGATACATTCCCAATGACTCGAATCATTGTCCACAACACAAAATGGCGGCACTGCAATTTCTGGTACACAGGTTAATAACTTTTCCTTTAAAGAAAGATAAGTACGACAATGAAAAGATTGTGATTCGGTATGTAGCTGAAGCAAACGGTTTTAACCCAGATATAGTTGACAAGATAATTAGAAAATGCAAGGTTAGGGAAGCACTTCGTAAATCTTCGACTTTTCAAAAAGACGAGAGTAATAACAAGTTTATAGTAATCCCATATGAACCCCAATACACGAGAGGGCTTCAACAGATATTCAATAAAGTAAATATGAAAGTTGCAGCAGCTTCTTGGTAAACCAAAAGATAGACTAGAAAACACAGAAAGGTCGGGGATTTACGAAATCAGTTGTCAAGATTGCAACAGCAAATACATCGGCCAGAGCCGACGAGCGATCAAAACCCGCTTCAAGGAGCATTGCGCACACATGAAATATGAAAGGATAGAAAAATCCAGTGTCGCCCAACATGCTCTAGACAAGGACCACAGAATTGGTGAAAACAATCTGAAACTGATTAAGCATGTGCATGACACTAGGCTACTCGATGCATGTGAGAGTCTAGAAATAGCAAAATGTAAGAACGGCATAAATGGCGATAAGGGACCCATCCCGTTTAGCCTGATTTTTAATCTTCTGTTAGGAAGAGAATAATTACTAAGAACTTGCAGGTAGTTAATTACCGAGAAATTCCATATTGGACTTCAGGTATACAACCTCAGGTAACAAATTTTAGTATATGAGGATTAACCAGACTAGAATAGGTATCAATTTTCTTCTCCTGAGGATGCTAACTTTGTTGGCGAAACGCGCGTCGAATGCAAAAATATCAGTTTGGTGTTTGGGTAATTGATCCCGAAAAAAGTTATTCAAGTTTGAAAGAATAACGGACGAAAAATACTCGTATTTTTGTGAAAAAAGCGACAGGTGCTTGATATACAAAAAATGTGGCACAAGGCCCCCACGTTTTTTTCACAATAATGTTAGTATTTTTCGTTCGTTATTGTTTAAAGTTTATTTGAAGAAATATTTTCATCATTTCAGTTCATGTTATTTGAAAGCTTGTTGTTTAGTTTTTTAAACTACCTATATTTATTTTTCATTTTTTAGTTTCGTTTGCTATAAAAGCGTAATTTTTAGTCTTTTTAAACTATATTTATTTTATAGAAACTTTGGGATCAATCAGGCGTATATTGTTTAGAAAAATGACCATCGACATTTTCCGATTCCGGACAAGGAGCCTGACAATCAGTAACAAAGTCCAAGGCAGCAGGCGCGCAAAGGAGGGTTACAAATAAGGCAGTAGGCGCGCGTGTTAATAAAAAAAACATTTTTTTCAAATGAAGAAATACATGTAAAGTGAGTTCGAATTATATGGCGTACAGCGCCATATGCCTGTGAATAGATCAAGCAATAATGTCGATAATTCTGTCAAATACAGATCCCGAGTTTGAGAGTTACAAACAAACATACATACTTACATACAGTTGAAGCTAATAAAAGCGTGTTAAAAAGCTACTGTGATAGCGAAACATGTGCAATTTATTGAACAAAGTTTGTGGAGATCAAATCGTAAAGGTGTAGTTTATGAATAAATACTTTATTTATTTTGAAATTTTACAATTTATATATCCTTGTTACAGATTATATGACCCCGTACATAAAATACTTATGTGTAATTGCTTGTAATGCATATTTTTGCATGAAGAAAGTTTTTTATGTTTGGAGACGTGCAAACCAGGGCCTTAGCGAAAAGAAAAACCCGCGGGGGAGGGAATCCAAATTTTCCCAACCCCACCAACAAAATTTCCCAACTTTCGAAAAAATGAAAGCCGAGGGATTAATTACTACTATAATATATTAATTTTCTTACTTAGCTATCCAAAGATTGTCTGAATGCTTATGCCCGTTAGCGTATGCACAAAAAAAATAAATTTTGGTAATTATAAAAATAATAATGGGAATTATTCTACTTTGGACCAAGGTCCTTGGTATTTCACCATATCCACCATGTATAGGAATATTCAATAGAAATGAAAGGAAACAACACTTGAATAATATTGTGCTTATTGTATTCTACTATTCTTTTTTCTATGTTCACGGCCCGAAATTTCCCAACGTTTCCAAGTCGAAAAAACAGCGAAAAGTTGGGAATTTGGTAAAATTGTAACTCAAAAATTTGTGGACTGTTCAGAACTGTTCTCTTACTTGGGCGAAACTAAAGTTTTTTGAGGTTTTCAAACAAGAGTTTCAAAGTATGGGATTTCCAAGTTATGCATGTTGGGAAATCCCGACCTTCTCCTGGTTCTTTCCCTTTTCTTATTACCTTTTCCTTTCTTTTCTCTCATTTTTATTTTTTTTTTCAATCTTCACGGCCCAAAATTTCCCAACTTTTTCCCAAGTCGAAAAAGCAGGATGATTTTTTCATGTATGTGAAAATTGAATAGCAGATAAAATCATGAAATATCTATGTAAACATCTATATAGAAAATTTCAAACGAGACTTGAAAATTATCATTTTCTAGTGTAGAATACGCAAATGTTTCTTCAAACTCTCTTTCTGATTGAACCTTCTTTGGCAATGATAACATTCAAAGGGTTTTTCTCCAGTGTGGATGAGTAAATGTCGCTCCAAACTTCCTTTCACACCGAAACACTTTTTGCATACCTCGCATTTATATTTCTCAACGTGGGAACGTACGTGCTCTTTCAAAAGGCTATTAGAGACAAATTTTTTATTGCACATACTACATTCGTATTTTCTATCTCCAAAATGAATGAGTAAATGCGTTTTCAAATTGCTTTTATATGTGAATTGTTTTTGACAATAATCACATTTAGGCGGCTTTTTATCAGACTGAGAACAGACATGTTGACCTAATGTGCTTTTGGACGGAAATTCCTTTTTGCAATAATAACAACTGAACCGTTCATTTTCATCGTGGGTACGAATATGTTCCTTGAAACTTGTGCTTTTGAAGTATTGTTTTTTGCAGATGTGACACTCGAATACCTTTCGTTTAGTGTGAGTAAGTAAATGGGCATTTAAATTTCGTTTTTGAGAAAAGCTTCTTTCGCAGCAGTCACATTTATATGGTTTCACTCCAGTGTGGGTGACTAAGTGATTCTGCAAAAGGCTTTTGAAAATGAAACGCTTCTTGCAATATTCACATTCATATGATTTTTCTTCAGAATGGGTATGTGCGAGCAAATGCCGCCTCAAAGTATTTTTTTTAAAGAAACGAATTTGACAGTACTGGCATTGGAAAGACATTTCTTCAGTATGAGTCTGCAAATGATCTTTCAAATGACTTTTCTCAGTGAATATTTCTTTACAGAAATCACACTGATGAGTTTCACTTTTACTATGAGTGAGCAAATGCTCTTTCAAAGTTTTCTTTTCGGAGAAACGATTTTTGCAAAAATAACAGTGGAAAGGCATCTCCTCAGCATGAACCAGCATATGATCTTTCAGTTGACACTTTTGTATGAATTTTTGTTCGCATAAATGACACTGTGATGGGCTCTTTCTACCAGTGATTATATGATTTTTCAAATTATTCTTGTACAGAAAACATTGTTTACAAAAATCACATTGAAATGGTCTTTCTGGTGTTGGTTCTAAAGGAAGTTTTGATCCACTTGGAGAGCTACTGTCATTATTATCTCTAGGCAATTTATTTTTATGAGTGCGCAAATGTCTTTCGAAATTGGGGCTTCGATAAAAAGATTTTTCGCAGTAACTGCACTGGTACGGCTTTTCTCCACTATGACTTCGAACATGTTCTTTAAAATCATAATTTGAAAAGTAACTTTTTTTGCAGATATTGCATTCGTATCCTTTTTTATTAGTATGCGTGAATAAATGCTTTGTCAAGTGACCCATCTGAGAAAAACTCTTCTCACAGCAGTCGCACTTGTATGGTCTCTCTCCAGTGTGGATCAACAAATGCTTCTGTAAACTGCCCTTAGTAACGAATCCTTTTTCGCATCTGTAACACTGATATGGTTTTTTCCCAGTGTAAGAGAGCAAATGCCGTTCCAAGTACTCCTTTCTGGAGAAACGAATCTGGCAGTTATGGCACTGGAATGGCATTTCTTTAGTGTGAGTTTGTAAATGGTTCTTCAACTGACAATTATCGGTGAATTTTTGTTTGCAAATATGACACCGATGAGTTTTCCTTTCAGTGTGACTCAACAAATGTTTTTTCAGAGTTGCTTTGTCAGAGAAACGATTTTTACAAAAATGACAGCGAAATGGCATCTCGTCAACATGGATTTGAAAATGATCTTTTAGTTGACACTTTTGCAGGAATTTCTTTTCGCATATATGACACTGTAATGGTATTTTTTTCCCAGAGACTATATGATTCTTCAAGTTACCCTTAGTACCAAAACATTGTTTACAAAAAGCACATTGGAATGGCCTTTCTGCCGTGGGTTGTAAAGGAAGTTTGGATTTGTTTTGAAAGTAAATTATATTAGAAACTGATAATTCTTTTTCATTAGTTTCTTCCTTGACATTAATGCCATCTTCTTCCTCGATATCAACAATTTCTTCTTTGATGTCAACAGTTTCATTTGCGAATTCACTCTCCTCGATATTTTTTTCTATCTTTGCATCATTTTGACATATTATCATTTCAACTTTCAAATCTTTAGTCTCTGCTGATTCAACTTGAATGTGATTCGAACAATTTCCAGCTTCTTCTTTCCCAGCTCTTGTGAGACCATTTTTAAGTTTCTCCTCATTATAGATAGATGAAGTGACAAATGAAGATATTTTTTCTATTTTCCTTATACATGAGAGGCACAAGAAAATTTCGCTACCAACCTAAAATAAAAAAATTATTGAGACTGAAACAAACAATCAGCAAGAAACTTACGTTAATGCTGGTGACAATATGGATGAGCTGAATGAGATGTGTCTCCTCTTTTATTTGTTTTACTTCACTTGGATATAAACAAATTCGACAACTTATTGGTTCACTTTGAGTTGTATCTACATCACTATATTCATCGATTGCTCTATCTGTCTTTACTGCATTGTCTTTCTTCACTATTGATTGTATTTCCAATCCAGCTTCATTACTCTTTGCGTCTTCAATAAACACAAATATTTCTTCTAGCTGATTGGCACATCCAGTGCATATATTCCTTGGAAAATTGATCATTGAATCCACCTTTAAGAAAACACCCACTTAGATTAAATACTGAATGTTTGGTTTTAATGTTTAGACAAGGTCGTTTGTATTAGCTTGTTTCGAAAGTTTTGATCGTTTTCACGGCATGTGTTTCTGTAACTCCAGGTATATACTGATCGATAGAGAATTTTGTACTCTATACATTGATGATGTTCGTTTTTTTTAATTTTGATTTCTTGCCTCTTTTCATGGACGTGTAATCGAAAATTTCAAAGAACACGTAAATTTTTATTTCTAGGGGGACTAATTCTGACATGGAAATCATACCCGAAACTTCACCACCCTGCGGTCAGCAACTACACCCCTATTTTTTTAAACGGCAAGGGGGGTCGATTAATACATTATTTACATTATTTGAAAGGTCTTTGGTCCCTCTATTACTTCTGTAATTTTTTTCGAAATACGTTCATTCGTTGAGAAATTAAATGTTGAAGGTTTTATTAAAAAAAAAAAAAAAAAAAAAAAAAAAAAAAAAAAAAAAAAAAAAGATGAAGATGTCCGGAGTCAGAAATCGGCAATCCTGATCAATTCTCTGTCGCTGATCTTCTAGATTTGTAGAATTTATTCAATTAGTTGTAAACGTTTACAAATGTAAGACACTGGTAGTTTTTGTTGAATCTAGTTGTCGCAGAACAAAAAGTACATAGTTGGTCACTGTCACTTCTTCACGAAATCATCATTCAGTCATTGTTGTTCACTGTGTTGCAACATGGTTTATTCCACTGAAGAAAGAATAAAAATTGTTGCAACTTATTATCGAAATAATGAATGTGCTAAAGCTGCTGCAACAATTCATAATACACTTAATGGATGAGTTTCGAACTTCAGGTTCAATTCAATTAAACGAAGGTGATCCTAATCGTCTGTTGAACTTTTTGTTGCAATGGTTCAACTATTTTTATATAGTTGAAGGCGATAAATTCTACATTACTTACTTAGTGCAACACAGTGTTGCTTACGGCTGGACTAACTCACAGCTCCTCTTCCAATTTTGAAAACTTAGCCACTGTAGGACTTTCTATCTGTTTCATTTGATCCGCAATCTGCGTCACTGTAGGCTTCCATAATAATTTTTTCAGTTTTTGAATATTCTAATCCATGGTTTCTTGTCCCATTTAGATATCGGAGAATATGTTTTATACCCTTCCAATGGTTCTTTGAAGGCCTATGATTGAACTAACTCATAAATGTAACGGGAAATGCTAAATCCACTCTTGTCGAAACTGCCAAATATAAAAGATTTCCAATAACTCTCTGATATAATTTTGTATCTTCCTCATTCAAGGGTTTATCGTCATCAATTTTGAATTTTTCTCCTACGGGTAGAGCAGTAGATACCTTCTTTGCTTCTAACATGTTAATTTCTCTCAAAAGTTCGATGGCATATAATGACTGGTCTAATCTTATTTTATCCCGATCTCTCGTAACTCTGATTGATGAAATATTTTTCACTTCCCCCAAATCTTTGGTATCAAAATTTTGTTTGAAACTTCAAAATTGAATGAATCAGTTCAATACAAAGCTGACTAAAAATCAACCATTTCTAACATCGTCGACTTCAGTTGTGTGAGGTGTTCAGCAAGAAATTGACCAATTACCCAAACCTATTATGCATAAATATTACTGGAGTTTTTTCCCAACACCAAATCGTTATTTTTACACCTCGACACGTGTTTCGATCACCAAGTGATCATCTTCAAAGAGGAGTTTTTGGTTTCTTGTGATGTTAGTTCCTTATTTCCTAGCGTCCCAATTCCACAGACCTTGCAATACCTCAGGGAAAGAAAAATAATTTCAATAATAACGAAATCGATGAATTCATTTCTCTTACTAATTTGTGTATGAAACAAAATCGGTTCCTGGTAGAAGGTTGCTTTTATGAACAACAGGAAGGAACGGCCATGGGAAACCCCTTGTCCCCCTACCTGGCAGACCTGTTCATGAGCAGATTCGAAATGGAAACCAAAGAAAAGTCGAAGTATTTTCCTAGGATTTGGCTAAGGTATGTGGATGATATTTTCGCGATATTCGATACCAAAAAATCGAATATTGACGACTTTGTTTCCATTTTAAATAATAGATGTCCATCAATAAAATTCACATATGAGTTAGAAAATAAAGGACAACTATCATTTCTTGACGTTTTGGTAATGAGGAGCCAATATGGAGGGTTAGAATATATATATTTAGAAAAGAAACAAGCACGTACAGGTATATTCCTGACAGTTCACATAACTGTGGACAGCATAAACGTGCTGTGTTCATTCAGACTTTAATTTATGACATTAAAAATAAAATAAATACAACAATAAAAATTAATTGGCGCTCCGGGGCGACTTCATTGATTCCAGTGGCGCATTTGCTTTTTCAGCTGCAGGAAAACCCGGAAAAACCTGCAGCACCACATCATCTGAAGAGAATTCGGAATAGTCAGGAATTTACGAAATTGAATGTAAGGACTGCGATGCAAAATATGGACAGACAAAAAGATCTATTAAAGTAAGATATAAGAAACACATAGCACACTTAAAATATGGAAGACCTGAAAAATCAGCAGTCGCCCATCATATTTTGCAACAAAACCATTCCATAGACTTCAGTTCATTAAGATTAGTTAGACAAGTTAACAACAACAGGCAACTAGATGCCTATGAGAGTGTAGAAATAAGTAACACAATAATATTATGAATAACGATAATGGACCTATACCAAAGAGCATACTATATAGCTTGTTAAAATAAAATGAAATAATGTTGGGTTTACTGATTACTACATAAGGACACAATGCCAAAATAAATTTTGATAGGCAATATTGTGAAATTAATTTTTATATAGCTGAAAATTGTTTTAAATAAACATATATTGTAAAATAATAGATAAGGCAAAATTGTGAAATCAATTTAGGTTGGTATGCCTGGATGGTTTACCTGTGTGAGTTACCTTTATAGCATAAATAGGATTAGCTCGCACTAGTCCTTAGTTTTAATCTTCCTCTTTGAAGATGATCACTTGGTGATCGAAACACGTGTCGAAGTGTTAAAAATGACGATTTGGTGTTGGGAAAAAACTCCAGTAATATTCATTACTACACCAAAGGTTCCAAACAGTGCATCATAAGTACCTATTATACATGTTTTCAGACGAAAGTTCTTTCATGTTGAATGGTGAGGTGAATAGACATAATTGTCGTTTCTGGAGTGATGTGAATCCTCAATTGGTGATGGAAACACATTCACAAACTCCACAAAAATTGAATGTCTGGGCCGGCATTCTTGATAATCATATTGTTGGACCATTCTTCATTGAAGGTAATCTCAATAGAGACACATACTTAAATCTATTACAAAACTGTGTAGATCCTATGAATACACAAATTTTAGAAAATCATGAACGTTTAGTAGAAAATGACATAACATTCCAGCAGGATACTGCATCCCCACATTTTGAAGTTCGGGTGAGATAGTTTTTGGACGAACGTTTTCCTATGCGTTGGATCGGCAGAAGGGATCCAGTGGAGTGGCCAGCTAGATCACCTGATCTCACAGCTGTGGACTTCTTTCTGTGGGGACACCTGAATAATTGTTCGGAATGCCGATTGCTGATTCCGGACATCTTGAATAATGTACAGAACGCTTTCGAGAGTAGACAGTAATATTGTTTGGGACTAGGTGGATGTCATTTTGAACAATTCATCCGTTGATTGTGTTTCCTCTGATATTATTTGTTGTTGATTTTCTCATTAAAATGAACGACAGCGAATTTTATGTTTTTTTTTCTTGATAAAACGTTCAGCATTTACTTTACTTTCAAATGACGTATCATTCGACCCCCATGCCTTTGAAAAAAAAATAGGGTGGGTAGTTGCTGATCGCATGGGGATGAAGTTTCGGGTATAATTTTCACATCAGAATTAGCCCCCCTATAAATAAAATTTGACGCGTTCTTTGAAATTTTCAATTACACGTCCGTTTCTGACTTACAGGGGTCAAGTTTTCGTTGGAACGCCCTGTATAATTTCGTTGAGCGATTTTCGGTAAATTTTTCTCTGCGAATTCAGATTGAACCAAAGCTTCTGGAGATTTTAGCCTCGAAGTTGAGTCCCGAAGTGGTCGACCTACAGTAATCCAGGACGAGGATTTGAGGAGCCTGGTGGGGACTGATCCATCACAAACGGTGCGTGGGATGGCGGAAGAACTGGGCGTCACCTCCTGTGTGATTCTTGATTGTTTAAAACTTATTTGAGAGGTCAAGAAGCTCAAAAAGTGGGTGCCTAACAATTAGAACGATCCACAGAAATTGTCACGTTTCAAAGTCGGTTTTTTGCTTTCGCGCAACCAAAACAATCCTTTTTTGGGTCGGATCGTCACGTATGATGGAAAGTGGGTACTCTACGACAATAGGAAACATTCAGGACAGTGGATGAGCCATCCAGGCACTTCAAAAAGACGAAAACCCACCAAAGAAAGACCGTGGTAACTGTATAGTAGTCAGCAGCTATAGCGTTTTTCAACCAGGCCAAACAATCATGGCAGAGTCCTATTGTGTGGAAATTGACGAAATGTACCAATATTTGCGTCAGTAGCAGTCGGCACTGGTCAGCAGAAGAGGTCCGATCTTGCTCCGCGACAACGCCCGTCCGCACGTTTCACAAATGAAACGAATCG
The DNA here is from genome assembly GCF_025532065.1 of Leptinotarsa decemlineata. Classification (NCBI taxonomy): domain Eukaryota; kingdom Metazoa; phylum Arthropoda; class Insecta; order Coleoptera; family Chrysomelidae; genus Leptinotarsa; species Leptinotarsa decemlineata. Next base: position 6,027,173 of record NW_027412529.1, read on the forward strand.
AGTATCTGAGTACTGCCTCACTCACCATACTTCCTAGACCTCTCGCCAACAGACTACCACCTTTTCGAGCATTTCAATAACTTACCCACCAGTAGAATCTTCGCCAATCAGGAACAGGCTAAAACGGCCTTCGTCGACTTCATCGAATCCCGAGCACACAATTTTTATGCTGAGGGAATTAGTCGACTTGCGTCACATTGGCAAAAATGCACTGATTGAAATAGCGCTTATCTCGAATACTTTGAATGAGTATTCACTGATATATTACAGTAGACTCATAAATCAAATCAAATCAATTTAATGCAGAGTGCAACAGACTGTTGGTTGACACTGGAAGTCACAGCATTCTGGAAATGACCTCTGACTTTATGCCTCCAACTGTCAACTACGAACTGCCTTATAAAGTAGTATTCCCGAGTAGAGAGGACTGGATCCTCCGGGAGAAGGAAATATTAAGAGCAGATAGTTGTCGGTTCACAGAAGGATCAAAAACACCTTCCGGCTCTGGTGCAGGTGTTATTAGTCGAAGACCCAGGACAGAGTTATCTACCTGATATTTCAACCTGCCTAGAAACCTATGCGACTGTATTTCAAGCGGAAATGTACGCTATTGAATTGTGTGCGGAGAGATTGGATAAATCCAACCTCACTCGACAAGTCAATAAAAGTATTTTCGGACAGTCAAGCGGCGTTGGAAGCTCTTGGCTCCAACCGAGCAACTTCTAAATTGGTAGCAACTGCCAAAAACGGCTCTCCTCAATAGGAAGACTCAACAGATTGTTTCTGGTCTGGATTCCTGGCCAAACTGGCCTGGAAGGCAATGAAGCTGCTGACTCTCTTGCAAAGGAGGGTGCTGCAAGTGGCTTCATCGGACCAGAACCTGTCATTGGCATCGCTTTGGGCTTTGCCAAACAAACACTGAACCTGGATGGCAAGACGATTTATGGACTTCTGGCAGAATCTTCCAGGATTGGCTCACTCAAAGGCGTTTATTCACCCTTCGAAGCTTGATACCAAACAGTTGTTGGACTACAGTAGGGATGAACTAAGATGTCTAACAGGCCTTCTTACAGGTCACTGTCACTTGAGTCATCATCTGCAGAGACTTGGACTGTCTGAAGACAGTGTGTGTCGCCTCTGTTTGGAAAATGATGAAACAGCAGAGCATATACTTTGTGCCTGCCCCGCTGGGGACCGAATCAGGTCTTTAGAGTTCGGCAGAGCCGTACTCTTACCATCTGACCTGAAAGACCACTCACCATACAAACTAATCGGCTTCGATAAGAAGCTGGGTTCATCTGGCCGAGTGCGAATAGGTGTGAGCCACAATAAACCCTTGCGGGTTGCGGTGGAGGGTTAAATAGACCCACTCACCTTAGACCTAACCTAACCTAGACTCATAAAAACGAACAAAACGTTCGATCACAGAGTGGTTCACCGAAAATTACCCACCTCAGAAGCATGACTTTAAAAAAAACAATGATTTTGTTTTCAAGGGGGAGGTACGCTATTTAATTCAATATAACGAATTCCGTTTTTGTTGGAACGGCATATTTCCAAAGAAATGTATTACTTCCAAACTTGATTCAAGTAAGAAATAAATAATATCGGACTCTCATGTAGGTACAGTATGACGAGCCAAAAAAGATTTGCATTCATCGTAATAATGAAGTTTGTTGAGAATCATTCCAGCGAGTAATGACGATTTCTCGCGAGTTGAATACTATACTTTTTCTATGACATCAGAATATTTCAAAATAAGATTCATTTGTAAGGAATATCCCGAAAATTAATTCCAAAATATTATTTTATTCAATTTTGAATGCGAAAATGCGGTGTTTATAAGCATTAGGATTCGAACCCATGAAGGAAGTCTCATATTCTACCAAATACGCCACAATTGTATGTACAAATTAGTGTAACATAAAACTATTTGAGTTTCAAACTACTCTCATTTGGGTTTCAAGTGATGAACTTTTAAAAAATATTGATTTCTTCGACATATTACAAATTGAATTGTGAATTTCTCAAAAAATGTCAGTTTTGGAGACTATTTTATCTCATTATTCAAATTTGTGTGGATGAAATAGTTTTAAGAAATTGCGATATAACATAGTGGATGTTTCATTTGAAAAAATAAAGTTTGTCAAGTTAATGGCTGTGTATAAAATCTCCTGTTTGAGAAATGTAACTTTCAGTCAATGCCAAAATTTCATCTCACTCTTGATATTTCATGTGATGCATTTACGGTGGTCTGTTTTACCGAAGGTTTTCTTTCTTTCAGCCGCAAAACTTTCGAAATAAAGAAATACTTCCTTATGTAAAACATTTCCCTCAGTTCAACAGTGAAAAAATTTACAAGGAAGTCCATTGAAAAAAAAGATCATTTTTATTGTCCCGCTTCAAAGGAACATTCTGTATAATTCAAAATATTTTTAAAATAAGCAACAAAGTAAACCATAACTTTTATCTGAAACATATTATCATACTCTCATTATAGGGAAGATACTGATCCTCACATACTGGGCCCCTCTATGTTAGCTCTATGCAAACCTGCCTATAGTTAGCATTCCTTTTTGTACAGTATACCTGAGGTTTGCGTCAGCTGTCAGTGTGGGATATATGAAGTCCGACAGATGACAAGCAGCTTGTTTTTGGTTTTTTCTCCCAAGTTTAGAAAGTTGTTTCTATTTCATCACCATGTGTGTTGATATAAATGACACAGTATTATACATTATTTAATTTTGTAAGATGGACAAACCATCACCTTACATATCGATGGTTATTGAACTTATTCCTAAGATTAGTTATTGTATCAACAATGTAGTATGCGGAAAAACGGTCAAAAAGGAGGTAAATTTTCGTTATGTGGACACCCGGCGATTTTGAAAAAATTTTTGACTGTACTTACGTATTTTGATGCGTAGATTACGAATCCGAAAGAAAAAAGCAGCGCTCTCCATTATTTAAAAAGTTACGGCCCTTCAAAGTGCAGAAAAGGGCAACTTTTCAGCCTTCTTTTTCACTAAATAAACTATTTAAAAACACAAGCATTTATTTAGTAGGTCACCTTTACACCTTATTCCTCCTTCTTTAACACTTTTCACTTCAATAATCAACATTTTTCTTATAAAAAACTTAATTTAAAAACGAATGCTTCTCCTGGTGACATTATTCTATTTTTAGGTTAGTTACTAGTGACATTTCAGAAAAAGCGGTTGGTATTTGCCGTCGCCTACTATTTCAAATTAGTATTATACTACCAAATACCAATTTACGATCTAAAGAATGAAGGTAAAAAACATTTGAATCACTTCAGGAATATGGACTGCATCAGTCGTACCAACCATATCATCAACCTTAAAAACGTAAAATACAGTGATATGTAACCAAAAAGCAGCTCCGTACATTTTTTAACATTTTTATAAGAAAACTGTTGATTATTGAAGTGAAAAGTGTTAAAGAAGGAGGAATAAGGTGTAAAGGTGACCTACTAAATAAATGCTTGTGTTTTTAAATAGTTTATTTAGTGAAAAAGAAGGCTGAAAAGTTGCCCTTTTCTGAACTTTGAAGGGCCGTAACTTTTTAAATAAGGGAGAGCGCCGCTTTTTTCTTTCGGATTCGTAATCTACGCATCAAAATACGTAAGTACAGTCAAAAATTTTTTCAAAATCGCCGGGTGTCCACATAACGAAAATTTACCAAAAAGGATAAACATTTTCGTAGAAAATTCACAAACGATTATTAATTTTTTTCGACGTGAGTGCGCATATGTCTCTTCAAAGTTTCCTTCTGACTGAACCTTTTTTGGCAACGGTCACATTCAAACGGTCTTTCTCCAGTGTGAGTGAGTAAATGCCGTTCCAAAGTTCCTCTTACAGTGAAACATTTTTTGCACACCTCGCATATATGTTTTTCATTATGAGAACGTAAGTGTGTTTGTAAAAGACTTTTGGAAACAAATTTTTACTGCAGATATTGCATTCGTGTTTTTTTTTCCCAAAATGAATAAGTAAATGTTTTTTCAAAACGTTTTTCGACGCAAATTGCTTTTTGCAGGTAAGGCACTGATGAGATTTACTTATAGTGTGGGTGAGTAGATGCTCTTTCAAAGTTGTCCTTTCAGCGAATCGATTTTTGCAGAAAATGCACTCGAATGGTGATTCTTTAGCATGAAAGAGTAAATGATCTTCCATTTGGCACTTCTGCGGAAATATTTTTTGACACAAATGGCACTGGGATGGACTTCTGCTTCCAGTGATTATGTGGTTTTTTAAAGTAGTCTTATGAGTAAAACATCGTTTACAAAAGTCACATTGGAATGGCCTTTCTGTGGTTGGTTCTAAAGGAAGTTTGGATTTCCCCGGAAAGTTAGGATTACTGGAAACTGGTAGCTCGATTTCTTTCATTTCTTCTTTGACATCAATGCTATCTTCTTCCTTCGTATCAGCAATTTCTCTTTTGAAGTTCATTTCACCTGCAAATTCATTTCGATCAATAGTTCTTTCAACTTGTGAGTCTCTACTCTCTGAGGGCTCAATTACAATAGAATTTAAATAATTTTCGGTTTCTTCAAACCCAGTTCTTGTAAGAGCACTCCTAAGTTTTTCCTCATTATACAGAGATGAAGTGATAAATGAGGATATGTTTTCTAGTTTGTCTACACATGAGTCACAAAGGAAAATTTCTGCTTTAACCTGAAAAAAAAAAACATCAAGAGACAAACAAACACTCACCATGAAACTTACCTCAATGTTTGTAACAATCTGAATGAGCTGAATCAGATGTGTTTCCTCTTTCCTCCGTGTTACATTACTTGGAGATGAACAAATTCGACAAATGTGATATTCATGTAGGTTTATATCCTCGTTATTGCCTTCAACAGCTGCTCCATCATTTGTTAATCCTCTTTCTTTCTTCACTATCGTTTGTATTTCCACACGGGCATCATTACTCTTAGTATTTTCAATAAACATCAATATTTCTTCTAACGTATCAGCACATCCTGTGCATATATTCCTTGGAAAATTGATCATTAGATGAACCTTCAAGAAAACATCCACTTAGAATGAATATTGAATGTTGGCATTTTAGTGACTGAACGTGGATACTTCAAAGGAATAGTTGTTAGCCAGAACGATCCACTAGAAAATATGATGCAAACTTCGACAAAAAAGCGCAGTTTCGAATTCTGGGTTGACTTTGTTGTCAATGATATACCGGGTGACAACGAAATCATTGTACACGGCGCCATTCAATAGTTGATGAGGTGAGAAATTCGAAATGAACCTATAGATATAGATCATTGAAACCGACATTTTTAATAAAAAAACACCTGAAAATCTATGCAGGATTGACCGGAAATGAATCCAAGTGAAGAACTTTAAATACCAACCTGTATATTTTTTCCGACCATTTGATCGGACATAAAATTATCATTTCAACGATATAGCACATAAGGCAATTCTTATTCAAAATGGCGGCTTAGGTATCAGTTTCTCCAAACTCAATATGACGTCATCTATAGAAATATTGACAATCAACTCGATGTAGAAAGAAACAAACACCGAAGTTTGATCAGTTTTTGAATAAAGATAAAAAGTAGTAACTCAAATTGACAAGAAATTATCACTAAGGGCAGTCGCTTTCTTCTCTCTATGTACGGAGCTCATAAAAAAACTACCTGCTTAGATAAGTATACAGGCTGATTCACGGTGGATGGCACATTAGACGTTTCTGGTGAACCAGACAACGGATCACTTTGAAAATTTAATGGAGGGCATATTCGGACATTCTCTAGCCAACTAAAATATTTTCGACAATGCGGTGTTGCCGCTTCTATTAGAAAGCAGTAGCAACTTTGATTTTTCAAATGGAACACTCTGTATATAATATTATTTTTGGAATCTCCAACAATTGCCCGACAACTTTTCTTGATATTTCCCTATACCTATCTGTTACCGTTTTCGAAATAAAAATTAATTTCAATTTTTTTCTTCGAAAATCATGACTTCTAAAAATGCCGATATCTTTTAGTTAAGAAGTACTATGATATCGAAATTTGGTTTGGAGTTAGGTGATACTTGGACACTTCCCACACGTCAGCCTAATCTCCGTTACTTCAATACAGGGTGGTAACAAAATACAGTTTTTTCGTTTTCTTGAAAAAGTTGCTGAAATTTGATTATTTTAAATGGAACACCCTGTATATTATTGAAAATTCGGAAAGCTGCTAAAATTTGCTTTCTTTCTATGTATATCATACCTATACCTAACTAGTCAAGTTTCGGACTTATGAACATTTATTTGTGAAAATGTCACTTCAGAATGGTATTTCCATTCGGTATTTGGTAAGCAGGCCATGATTACTATTTGACAGTAGCGTTGTGACATTCTCCTAATAATATCGACATTTTCGTCACTTCAGAAGTTGCAAATACCTTCAAAACGATGGAACAAAACTATTCAAACGAAGTTCTTATGAATTTGTTTATTATTTTTGGACAGTGTGACAAAATTATCAGCAGAACATGTAGAAAGTTCAATGAAATGTATCCGAATCTACCGCCAATGAACCTCAAGAAATTTATACGAATTCAGAACAATTTCAATATGTTTGGATAAACTTTAAAAAAGCACCAAGAAACTTGAAATTGGAAATATTGATATGAATAATTATAAAAAAGTAAAACAATCATGTGGAATATTTCAAAATATGTTCGAATCGCTGGCCGTTCACTTCCAAGCACTTTAAAATGCGGGTGTTGACTGCTTTCGTGGTGGCAGATCTGATTTCATTGGGATCCAAATCTTCAAATGTTTGGGCAATCCTTTCTAACAATTCATCTCTCGAACGCACGGGTATTTTGTAAACTCTTACTTTAAACATTCCCCACAAATAAAAATCTAATGGATTAAGATCGGGTGATCTCGCTGGCCAATTCCATGGTCCCAAGCGCCTCATCCACCGATCGTCAAATAGTCTATCCAGTTCTGCGCTCACTTCTCTTGTGCAATGTGCGTCTAGTTGGTACCAACAGTTTCGATAATCTTCGAGTGGCAGATTATCCACGAAACTGTCTACAGTATTCTCCAAAATATTCAGGTAGCTTCTGGATGTTAATGACTCCTCGTATATCACGTACCTCAATTTGTTGTCCATCAACATGCAGAAGACATTAAAACTAAATTTTTCTTGAAATCCGGCTTCTTTTGTGACGTGAGGATTTTCACTGGACCAATAATGACGATTTTTTCTATTGAAAATCCCTTCTCTCGAAAATTTCGATTCATCAGTCCAAATAATTTTATTTAAAAAAAGTGGATCTTCTTGAATGCGTGTCAACAACATTTCACAAAATTCTACTCTCTGTTGAGGATCTTGAGGCTTCATTGCTTGAATTTTGGTGAATTTATAATCATGCATTTTATGTCTTCGCAAGATTCTTTGAACCGATGAATATTTTATACCCAAATCTTCTTCAGCACTTCTTATCGATGACTCGGGAAATGCGTGAAAATATGCTAAGACATTAATCTGGTTGTCTTCGAAAGTTACGGGTCGAGGCAAGTTTTTTGGTGCTTTTAAAGTTGATCCAAATGCATTGAAATTGTTCTGAATTCGTATAAATTTCTTGAGGTTCATTGGCGGTAGATTCGGATACATTTCATTGAACTTTCTACATGTTCTGCTGATAATTTTGTCACACTGTCCAAAAATAATAAACAAATTCATAAGAACTTCGTTTGAATAGTTTTGTTCCATCGTTTTGAAGGTATTTGCAACTTCTGAAGTGACGAAAATGTCGATATTATTAGGAGAATGTCACAACGCTACTGTCAAATAGTAATCATGGCCTGCTTACCAAATACCGAATGGAAATACCATTCTGAAGGGACATTTTCACAAATAAATGTTCATAAGTCCGAAACTTGACTAGTTAGGTATAGGTATGATATACATAGAAAGAAAGCAAATTTCAGCAGCTTTCCGAATTTTCAATAATATACAGGGTGTTTCATTTGAAATAATCAGATTTCAGCAACTTTATTGCAACTGTATTGAAAATTGAAATTAATTTTTATTTCGAAAACGGTAACAGATAGGTATAGGGAAATATCAAGAAAAGTTGTCGGGCAATTATTGGAGATTCCAAAAATAATATTATATACAGAGTGTTCCATTTGAAAAATCAAAGTTGCTACTGCTTTCTAATAGAAGCGGCAACAACGCATTGTCGAAAATATTTTAGTTGGCTAGAGAATGTCCGAATATGCCCTCCATTAAATTTTCAAAGTGATCCGTTGTCTGGTTCACCAGAAACGTCTAATGTGCCATCCACCGTGAATCCACCGTAGATATGCATGTTTCGCTAAAAATACCAAAAGTAAAAAACAAGTACAATTACCTTGTCTTCCTCCAACCTCAGTTGCTGCTCATCAACATCTTTTTCGGGTATATTACCAAGTTCAAATGTGGCTTGGTTATCAGCTAGACCCTACAGACTGTTGAACATAATTTTTGCAACTGCAAAAAGGGGTACAGTGCTAAATGTGGTTGCAAAAAAGTCGGATTGTTTTGTTCTCTGGCATGTACACATTGTCAAGGCTGGTCGTGCTCACATATTGAAGCACCAACAGTGGAGAAACCGTTTGATTCCAACGAGGCGACATGCGATACATCGCTATTAACGCAGTTTACATGTATTCAGGATAAAAATGAAGAAGAACAAGAAGAAGAACAAGACGAACAAGAACAAGAAGATCAAGTAGAAGAACAAAAAGAATATGAAAGTTACGACTCGGACGATTAAATTTCACTATTTTTTTTTAACTTAAATTGCTTTTATCTTTTCAATGTCTGCTAATATTCATTATTTTGCAAAGATCCTGTTTCAAATTAAACAGGATCACAACTGACCCGTGGGATAGGCCTACTGGGAAAACCACGTTAAAAAAAACGCGCTAAGTACACTAACTCATAGGTGGCGTGGAAACGTGTGTATATTATGACGATTACAACTTTTTGAATCGTTACATCTCAAAAACAGTGGCTCGTAGGAAAATAGTATTGATACATTTTTGTAAACAATTTTATGATCTACAATTTTTGTCTCAAGTATTTTCATGATAGTTTTGCTGAAAATCACGAAAAACTATTTTTTTGACCTTTGACTTCGAATAAAATTTTTTCCATACAGGGGAAAAATGGGGAACTTTCAAATTTTATTTTTAATCATATTTTAAACAATCTTACTGATTTTCAGCTTGGTGGGAATTTAGGTAGCTTCGAATGTCTAAATTGACCGGACTATCAGAATTAGGCTTAAACTTGATTTTTGTCCACGTGAATGCGTAAATGTTCCTTCAAACTACCCTTTTGATTGAATCTTTTTTGACAATGATGACATTCGAAGGGTTTCTCTCCAGTGTGGATGAGAAAATGTCGCTCCAAACTTTGTTTCGTAGTGAAACACTTCTTGCATAACTTGCACATGTGTTTCTCAACATGGGAACGTATGTGATCTTTCATGAGGCTTTCAGAGACGAACAGCTTTTTGCAAACACTGCATTCGTGTTTCTTTTCTCCCAAGTGAATGAGTAAATGTTTTTTCAAATTGCCTGCGGAAGAGAATTGTTTTTTGCAATAGTCACATTCGGACGACTTTTTGTCGGAATGGGTTTGCAAATGCTGTTTCAAATTGCACTTCCGATAAAAAGCTTTTTCGCAGAGGTCACACTTATATGGCCTTTCTCCGGTGTGACTGCGCACATGGTCTTTGAAATTTCTGAGTAAATCGTAAGATTTTCTGCAGAAAGGGCATTCGAGTCCCTTTTTATCAGTGTGATTGCGCAAATGAACATCTAAATGACCCTTCCGAAAAAAACCTTTGTCGCAGTAATTACATTTGTATGGCTTCACTTCATTATGAGTTATCAGATGCTTCTGCAAACGACTTTCATTAACGAAACATTTTTTGCAGTATTCACATCCGTACGATTTTTCTTCAGAATGAGTGAGCAAATGCCGTTTCAAAATATCTTTTCTAGAGAAACGCATTTGACAGTTATGGCATTGGAATGGCAATTCCTTGGTGTGAGTTTGTAAATGATCTTTCAATTCATTCATCTGATTGTAGTTTTCTTTGCAAAACTGACATTGGTAACATTCCGTTTTAGTGTGAGTGAGTAAATGTTCTTGCAACATTGCCTTTTCAGGGTAACGATTTCTACAGAAAATACACTCGAATGGTTTTTCTTTAGTGTGAGTGAGTAAATGATCTTTCAGTTCACAATTTTGAACAATTTTTTTATCGCACAAATGACACTGTGGCGGATTTTTTTTCCCAGCGATTATATGCTGTTTCATAGAATTTTTGGTAACGAAACATTGTTTACAGAAATCGCATTGGAATGGTCTTGCCGCTGTGGGTTTTAAAGGGAGCTTTAATCCAATTTGATAGTTGATGACGATATTAGAAACTGATAGTTCCATTTTGTTCATTTCTTCTTCGACATCAATACTGCCTTCTTCCTCAGTGACGATATTTTCTTTCTTAATGTCAACAATTTCCTTATGTTCATCCTCAAATTCGTGTTCGATATTTTCTTCTTTTGTCGCATCATTAACAGTCACTTTCAAATCGTCACTCACTGACGATTCAACTGAAATGGGATTCGAAAAACTTTCAGTTTCCACAGCTCCAGTATTTGTAAGTGCATTTCTAAGTTTGTCCTCATTACATAGGGATGAAGCGACAAATAAATATATGCTTTCTAATTTGCCTATACAGGAGTCACACGAGAAGATTTCGTCTTTAATCTAAAATAAAAAAGAACATTAGCAAAGACACAAATGATCAGCAAGATCCTTACATCAATGTTGGTAACATTCTTAACAAGCTGAATCAGATGTGTTCTTTCTTTGATTGCTGTTACATTACTTGGAGATGAACAAATTCGACAAAGTTGAGGTCCATATCGAGTTATATCCTCTTTATTGTTTTCGTCTGTTGCTTCTTTCTTCAGAATCGATTCAATTTCCAATTCAGCATCATTACTCTTTGTGTTTTCCATAAACATCAATATTTCTTCTAGCTCATTCACGCATCCTGTGCATATATTCCTCGGAAAATTGATCATTTCATGAACCTTCAAGAAAACACCCACTTAGTTCAACTATTGCATATTGGTTTTTCAGAGAGAGGAAAAGACATTTTGATTATTTATTATTCAGTTTTCGTCAAAACGCTGAATTTTGATTTAGAGGAAGATATATTTCATTATTTGATTGACTCAATTACTTACATCCATTGGACAGGAAATTTGAAAACATTTTAATCATTACTCAAAGTGGGCAACTTTTGAAGATACTCTGAAAAAGACTGACTTCGATTTCAAAAAAATGTATCTGAATTTGCACCCCTGAAAACTTCAAACATTAAAGGCTGACCTCCGATTTCAAGCACCTGGTATATAGGAGTGTCAATTTGCACCATTTTCAACGAATTTGATTAGAGTCATCTCAAACTGCCACAGTAGCATTCACTAAGGGGACTAAGACATAGAGCCAAAGACCTCTGAAACTTTGAAGCGAAGAGATACAGCTGAGGGAGGTCAAATACCTGGGTGTTATACTAGAACCCTGGCTGATCGAAATCAACATCTAGAAAGAGTGAAACGAAAGGCTGAGGTAGCACTGATACTGGCCAGACATGAGGGCTGATACCGTACCGGTTGAACCAATGAAATGCATATGCATCTATGGTCTGGTGGCCAAAGAAGAAACTAACTCTATTAACAAACTAAGCAGAGTGCAAAGACTAGTATGTTGGGGAATCACTAGCAATGAAAACTACCGTAACAACTGCATTGGGTAAACTCTTGAATCCTCCTTTTCATATCTTGTAATAATTGTGGAAGCAAGAGTGGGCCAATTCAGACTCGAGAACTTATCGACCTACATGGTATCGGAAAAATAAACAAATTTCGGAATTTGTGGAGGAGCGAACCTATTCTTGGACCACATGTCATCAAAATCTTAAAACGCGAAGCACTGAGTCATTCCGAGAACATCCTCGGTAGAAACACCTGGTACGGAGATGGCTCGAAAACCGAACGTGAGTCGGGAGCTGGAATATACTGTGCGGTGAGAAATCTTCATTTCATTTACCCGTTCGGCCAGTACATTTCAGTCTTCCTGGCAAATACGTATACAATTCTGTAATGGGCAAGAGACACTGATTCGAAGCCTCAACAAAATCAATTTTCATACAGCCAGTCTGCACTCGGGGACACTGACGACCCCAAAGTGACTGATTCGGAAATGCTGTCAGAAACTGAGGAAATTAGCGAATAGAAATAGATTGACTATATATTGGGTGCCAGATCACTCAGGTATCATGGGCAACAAAAAAGCTTACGAGTGTGCTAAACACGGATACTTACCTCCATACGGTGCATTTATTTAATGTCCCGATTCCTTTTCTTGATGCTCATTTACGCTATACATAGAACCTACCTACCAACCACAACTGGTTGGATCTATGCCACGCTAGTAAACATAACTGCAACTACGACTCTTCAAGGCGAGGCTATCAGATTTAGGGTCACCAGGGACTGCCCTCCTGGTGGATAGTCTGCTTGATGCCCTCGACAGAAGAAAAGTCGATCTGCAAGCTTATGCCGATGACCTTGTCATCCTGGCAAGGTCCACGTCGGGAAGGGTAGCTTGTAATATCCTCCAAAACGGGTTGGACGTTGTTCACAGTTGGTGCCTGAGGGAGCAGATGTCTGTCAACCCCATCAAAACTGTATTAATCCCCTTCATCAAGAGGAGAAAATTGGACAATCTAACGTCACTTTCCCTCAATGATGTGGTCATTCCATTTGGAACGGAGGTGAAATATCTTGGAATTGTCCTTGATAAAAGACTCACCTGGAACGCTCACTTGGAAAACCTTTTACACAAAGCCAGACTGTCTCTATGGACATGTCAAAGGATTTGTAGTGAAACTTGGGGTTTAGGTCCCAAACAAATCCATTGGATTTATGTGATAATTGTCAGACCAATGATCACTTATGGTGCAATTGCTTGGTGGCCGAAGGTTTTGCAGAAAACGGCCCAAGCGAAGCTTTCTGGCTTACGGAGACAGGCTTGTCTGGCTATCAGTGGTGCCATCAGTACCACACCGTCAGCGACCATGGAGATCCTTCCAAATCTACCTCCTCTCCACATTTTTTTGGAGAGAGAGGCTAGATGGACTGCATACAGACTTGTGCACATTGCCAATTGCACAAATCAATTCAATGCAGAGTGCAACAGACTGTGACATTGGAAGTCACAGTATTTTGGAAATGACCACTGACTTTATGCCTCCAACTGTCAACTACGAACAGCCTTATAAAGTACTATTCCCGAGGCGAGAGAACTGGGTCCTCGGGGAGAAGGAAATATTAAGAGCAGATAGTTGTTGGCTCACAGAAGGATCAAAAACACCTTCAGGTTCTGGTGCAGGTGTTTTCAGTCGCAGATCCAGGACATATATATCAACTACCTAGGAACTTATACGACTGTATTTCAAGCGGAAATTTACGCTTGGAGATTGGATAAATCCAACCTCACTCACAAGTCAATAAAAGTATTCTCGGACAGTCAAGCGGTGTTGGAAGCTCTTGGCTCTTATCGAGCAACTTCTAAATTGGTAGCAACTGCCAAAAACGACTCTCCTCAATAGGAAGACTTAACAGATTGTTTCTGGTCTGGATTCCTGGCCAAACTGGCCTGGAAGGCAATGAAGCTGCTGACTCTCTTGCAAAGGAGGGTGCTGCAAATGGCTTCATCGAACCAGAACCTGTCATTGGCATCGCTTTGGGATTTGCCAAACAAACACTGAACCTGGATGGCAAGACGATTTATGGACTTCTGGCAGAATCTTCCAGGATTGGCTCACTCCAAGGCGTTTATTCACCCTTCGAAGCTTGATACCAAACAGTTGTTGGACTACAGTAGACATGAACTACGATGTTTAACAGGCCTTCTTACAGGTCACTGTCATTTGAATCATCATATGCAGAGACTTGGACTGTCTGAAGACAGTGGGTGTCGACTCTGTCTGGAAAATGATGAAACAGCAGAGCATATACTTTGTGCCTGTCCCTATGGGGATCGAATCAGGTTCTTAGAGTTCGGCAAATTCCTGACCTGAAAGACCACTCACCTTACAAACTAATCGGCTTCGTTAAAAAGCTGCTTTTATTTGGCCGAGTGTGAATAGGTGTGAGCCACGATAAACTCTTTGGGTTGTGGTGGAGGGTCGAATAGACCTACTAACTTTAGACATATCTCCTACCTACTATGTGCGATTGAATTTAATGTCATAGACGCCTGAAGATATTATTGAATGGTAAAAAGTGTGGCGATTCAGTGGGGACTAGTTATAGGGATTAATATCGTCCATTATTTGTTGAGTAAAAAATTATGACCTTATGGCCTATAGGAGCACTTGCACATAAAATTCTATTATTCTCAAGAGCAAGAAGTCACGAAAATTATTTTCCCATTAATTTACGGCGAGTACAGATTGAAAAATGATAAACAAAAAAAGCTTATTACAGTGTGGACGAACTCTTCCGAATACTATCAGATGATTGGTGTGCAACTGTGTGTTTTTTAGAATAGAAAAAATTGTGGCATGTAATTTTATTTCAATACTCTTTCACTTACTATGTTCTGTGGCTTTTTCCTGGATTATTGACCGTGGTCTGCAGGTTTTTGTATCTGGTATTTCAACAGTAGCAACAACTGAACTTAATCGGATCCCTTGTAGTTGTAGAGTGATCTACATTGGAACCAAAAAGAGAAGTGTAAATGCCAGACTCCCTGAAGGTGCTATTACAGGTGTTTCATAACCTTATTTACGTATGTCATACAATGAATGTAAACAACATTTGAGGTTATATTGAGGGAAATGATTTTATAAGTGCATGTATGCATAAAAACAGATTTACTAGATTAAAAATACCATGTTTTACAATTAATTACCTAGCAGCTTTTACTCCCTTAACCTCAGCAGATGTAAAATCCGGGTTTGATGCAAAATATGTGGTCATCATGAATGCATCTATTTTTGGAAGATTATTTGACTGTGCTTTCACAAAACCGTTGTCCGTCATTGCTGTTGAAGACGCTTAGTATTTCTTGACATTAAAATATTAGAAAACTAAGCTAGAATAGCAATACAACCAATTTTTCCATTCAACACAACCTGAATGTATGAAAATAAATCACAGGTGACTGACAGGACATGCCGTATGACGTCACGTTTCATTTCGACCAATGGTGGGGTATTTTACAAATTCGAATTTCGCTCGTAAATTTTTCACGTTTTGATTTATGTTTTGAATAATTAAATACATATTAAGTTAGAAAATAACGAATTGAGTAATACTAGGACCTTAAAAGCTCAGGAAAAAAAATCAGGTCGTTTTATTTTTTATGCATATTCCCTATTCCGTCATGATTTGATTTCTATTACCAATATCTCTATTAGAAAAATGATCCGACAAGCCATAGCATCGAAGTTTGGCCAGCAAACCCTCATGCAAGAGACGGTGAAAGACCTTAGAAATATCAAGCGCTACAACTCTTGATTCTCGATTGCGTTATTCCAAATATGGGTGACATACGATATAAGGTGGCCTGTTGATCTTTGTTTCCAAAACCCATATTGATGATCGCTCAAGATGTTGAAGCCTTCCAAATATTTTGAGGATATAGTGTTTTTGATCGGGACTGCAGGTTGACCTTGCATGATACTCCAAATAGTTGAACACTGCGCGCGCACTGACCTTTATTTCGAAAATGGTTCAACTGATTTTTCTTTACAATATCAGTGCATATATCATATTACAAAAAAGTGAAAGAATAAAAAATTCATCAAAATAAAAAAAAAATCAAATTCAACAAAAACCCACAAGAAAAATTCCGTAAGATTCCAGACGATAAACTCTACTTAAAAGCAGCAATCTCATCCCCCTAGGGGGAAGTTATTTAGATCGGATCATATCGCTTGAACTTTTTGAAAAATTATAATCCATCATTTCATGGTCGTTTACGAAGAAAATCGATTGTCAAGGGCCTCTGCATATAAGAGGTCAGTTCGATAAATGAGGTGATGTTTAAATTTCGCTGGCTATGACGTTCGAATGACCTTTTTTATTTCTCATGTTGGTACACCCGTCTCGAACATATGCTTACAGTTTAGTATGTTTATTTTATTGGCGAGAAGCGTAAAAGTGTTTTGCGTGCTCAGCGACCACGCCGAATACTGTGTCGATCCCATAGATGGGCGCCTTTGTTTATACAGTGCTTTTCTATAATATCCCCCCCACTTTTATTTTTTGAACGAGTCAACTCAAAAAATTTAAATTTGGGGTAATGAAATCAATGCATGAATACTTTATTTTGAAGTGAAATTGACAGATGAAACTTTCAAGATGGCGACTGGGAAAAAAATTAAATGAAAAGGGGGTCTTGTGACACACCATTTGAAGCTCCTAACGAATACTTCACAACCCTATAATATGAAGTCAATATCTTCACCTACTACAAAATGGTGGAACATTTAATAATTTCCTGAAGACAAACACATTAATATCGACGTTTTTAGAAACATTCCTTTTTATCTGCCATATGGCAGTTCCAACAACCCAATAGAGTTTGTTGAGTTATTTTTCGTTTATAAAAACGACAAAAAATGTCAGTACGACAATGAACATCATTGTTCAGTTAGAATATTCTCATTTAGTTTTCGGTTTTACTAATAGAAAGGTACCACGTCAACAATCTCTAAAAGTCCCCAGGTCATCCGTCCATTCCGGAAGAACAGCAAGTGCAAATAATTGGTGAGACGGTAGTAAATCCTGAACAGTCCACTTATTCCGTCGCGAATGTTCGTGAGGTGTCTGCTACTACTCTGTGGAGACTTTTGAATGGCACACTAATTAACTAAAGATGACGCTGATCGAAGGGCAGAATTCTGCGAAATCATGACGGAAACCAATGCAAGGCATCCTACCTATCTCCACAATATTTGTTTTAGTGACGAATCTGCATTTTTTTAAACGGCAATGATCACAGATAAAATTGCCGTTATTAAAATGACACCAAACCTCACGTTTTCCGAGAAACACATACCCAATATCCAGAAAAAAATTAACGTTTTGGTAGGAATATTGGGAAACCGTATTGTAGGGCCTCTATTTATTGATCAAAATTCAACAGGGAAACTGTATTCGAATATGCTGGAAACTACTGTTGACCCTCTCATCATCACTGAAATCGTCGAAGCGAATCCTAATGAATTCTATATGGATACTGTATTGCAACAAGATGGAGCACCATTACATTACTATTTGAAGCACAAGGTGTACAAAACTGACCCTGCTTCACTATTGGATATACGGCAGATAATAATAAATATTTGTAGAGATATTGACGTAAGTGTGTTCAAAAATGTTCGGCATGAAATATCGGATAGGCTGTTCATATGTCAAGAAGTTCAAGGCAACCATTTCAAGCATTTTCTGAACTACCCTCAAGCTTATTGTCTCATATTATGTAGTTAAATGTCAATATATTTAGGCAATTATTAAAAGTTCCGCCATTTTGTAGTAGTTGAAGATATTCATGAAGATATCCATTTAATTTTTTTCCCCCAGATGGCGCTCAGTCGTCATCTTAAAAGTTTCATCTGTCAATTTCACTTCAAAATAAAGTACTTGTAATGTACTGTTTGGAACCTTTGGTGTAGTAATGAATATTACTGGAGTTTTTTCCCAACACCAAATCGTTATTTTTACACCTCGACACGTGTTTCGATCACCAAGTGATCATCTTCAAGAGGAAGATAAAACTAACAACTACTCAAAACTAAAGCTACTTATACTAATCAGGTACATCATACAGGTAGGTAATCAGTAATACCACCCATACAAGTGTACCACCCCAAAATAATTTTACAATATGTCCTTATGTATGTTTACATGTTACAGCTATACAGGCTGATTCACGGTGGATGGCACATTAGACGTTTCTGGTGAACCAGACAACGGATCACTTTGAAAATTTAATGGAGGGCATATTCGGACATTCTCTAGCCAACTAAAATATTTTCGACAATGCGGTGTTGCCGCTTCTATTAGAAAGCAGTAGCAACTTTGATTTTTCAAATGGAACACTCTGTATATAATATTATTTTTGGAATCTCCAACAATTGCCCGACAACTTTTCTTGATATTTCCCTATACCTATCTGTTACCGTTTTCGAAATAAAAATTAATTTCAATTTTTTTCTTCGAAAATCATGACTTCTAAAAATGCCGATATCTTTTAGTTAAGAAGTACTATGATATCGAAATTTGGTTTGGAGTTAGGTGATACTTGGACACTTCCCACACGTCAGCCTAATCTCCGTTACTTCAATACAGGGTGGTAAAAAAATACAGTTTTTTCGTTTGCTTGAAAAAGTTGCTGAAATTTGATTATTTTGAATGGAACACCCTGCATATTATTGAAAATTCGGAAAGCTGCTGAAATTTGCTTTCTTTCTATGTATATCATACCTATACCTAACTAGTCATGTTTCGGACTTATGAACATTTATTTGTGAAAATGTCCCTTCAGAATGGTATTTCCATGCGGTATTTGGTAAGCAGGCCATGATTACTATTTGACAGTAGCGTTGTGACATTCTCCTAATAATATCGACATTTTCGTCACTTTAGAAGTTGCAAATACCTTCAAAACGATGGAACAAAACTATTCAAACGAAGTTCTTATGAATTTGTTTATTATTTTTGGACAGTGTGACAAAATTATCAGCAGAACATGTAGAAAGTTCAATGAAATGTATCCGAATCTACCGCCAATGAACCTCAAGAGATTTATACGAATTCAGAACAATTTCAATATGTTTGGATAAACTTTAAAAAAGCACCAAGAAACTTGAAATTGGAAATATTGATATGAATAATTATAAAAAAGTAAAACAATCATGTGGAATATTTCAAAATATGTTCGAATCGCTGGCCGTTCACTTCCAAGCACTTTAAAATGAGGCGTGTTGACTGCTTTCGTGGTGGCAGATCTCATTTCATTGGGATCCAAATCTTCAAATGTTTGGGCAATCCTTTCTAACAATTCATCTCTCGAACGCACGGGTATTTTGTAAACTTTTTCTTTAAACATTCCCTACAAATAAAAATCTAATGGATTAAGATCGGGTGATCTCGCTGGCCAATTCCATGGTCCCAAGCGCCTCATCCACCGATCGTCAAATAGTCTATCCAGTTCTGTGCTCACTTCTCTTGTGCAATGTGCAGGAGCTCCGTCTAGTTGGTACCAACAGTTTCGATAATCTTCGAGTGGCAGATTATCCACGAAACTGTCTACAGTATTCTCCAAAATATTCAGGTAGCTTCTGGATGTTAATGACTCCTCGTATATCACGTACCTCAATTTGTTGTCCATCAACATGCAGAAGACATTAAAACTAAATTTTTCTTGAAATCCGGCTTCTTTTGTGACGTGAGGATTTTCACTGGACCAATAATGACGATTTTTTCTATTGAAAATCCCTTCTCTCGAAAATTTCGATTCATCAGTCCAAATAATTTTATTTAAAAAAAGTGGATCTTCTTGAATGCGTGTCAACAACATTTCACAAAATTCTACTCTCTGTTGAGGATCTTGAAGCTTCATTGCTTGAATTTTGGTGAATTTATAATCATGCATTTTATGTCTTCGCAAGATTCTTTGAACCGATGAATATTTTATACCCAAATCTTCTTCAGCACTTCTTATCGATGACTCGGGAAATTCGTGAAAATATGGTAAGACATTAATCTGGTTGTCTTCGAAAGTTACGGGTCGAGGCAAGTTTCTTGGTGCTTTTAAAGTTGATCCAAATGCATTGAAATTGTTCTGAATTCGTATAAATTTCTTGAGGTTCATTGGCGGTAGATTCTGATACATTTCATTGAACTTTCTACATGTTCTGCTGATAATTTTGTCACACTGTCCAAAAATAATAAACAAATTCATAAGAACTTCGTTTGAATAGTTTTGTTCCATCGTTTTGAAGGTATTTGCAACTTCTGAAGTGACGAAAATGTCGATATTATTAGGAGAATGTCACAAGGCTACTGTCAAATAGTAATCATGGCCTGCTTACCAAATACCGAATGGAAATGCCATTCTGAAGGGACATTTTCACAAATAAATGTTCATAAGTCCGAAACTTGACTAGTTAGGTATAGGTATGATATACATAGAAAGAAAGCAAATTTCAGCAGCTTTCCGAATTTTCAATAATATACAGGGTGTTCCATTTAAAATAATCAAATTTCAGCAACTTTTTCAAGCAAACGAAAAAACTGTATTTTTTTACCACCCTGTATTGAAGTAACGGAGATTAGGCTGACGTGTGGGAAGTGTCCAAGTATCACCTAACTCCAAACCAAATTTCGATATCATAGTACTTCTTAACTAAAAGATATCGGCATTTTTAGAAGACATGATTTTCGAAGAAAAAAATTGAAATTAATTTTTATTCCGAAAACGGTAACAGATAGGTATAGGGAAATATCAAGAAAAGTTGTCGGGCAATTGTTGGAGATTCCAAAAATAATATTATATACAGGGTGTTCCATTTGAAAAATCAAAGTTGCTACTGCTTTCTAATAGAAGCGGCAACACCGCATTGTCGAAAATATTTTAGTTGGCTAGAGAATGTCCGAATATGCCCTCCATTGAATTTTCAAAGTGATCCGTTGTCTGGTTCATCAGAAACGTCTAATGTGCCATCCACCGTGAATCAGCCTGTATATAGAACAATTTTCAGCTATATAAAATTAGTTTCACAACATTGCCTATCTAAATATATTTACAATGTGTCTTTTTGTAGTAAACAGTAAACCCAACAATATTATTTCAGCAAGCTATATAGTATGCTATTTGGTATTGGTCCGTTATCGTTATTCATAATATTATTATGTTTACTTATTTCTACACTCTCATTTGGTGTTGGGAAAAAACTCCAGTAATATTCAAAATAAAGTATTCATACATTAATTTCTTTATCCCAAATTTCAATTTTTTGAGTTGACCCGTTCAAAAAATAAAAGTGGGGGACATTAAAAAAATGCACTGTATACTTGAAAGTCAAAGTTAGATCTACATAGAATATTGCAGGATGTATTCAATCAAATGCTAATAATTCGGTAACTAATAATAACATAATCGATAACAAATGAAAGTTTGAAAGTGCCATGTGTGGAAAAATGCTTCTTCAAATAGAGCTCTTTTCTGAATCCTTTTCGCAATGTTCTTCCAAAGAATGACTCAACAAATGCCGCTGCAAAAGATAGTTTTCAATAAACTTTTCCCCGCAACAATAACATCTGAATGGCTTTTCATCGGTATGTAGGAACGAATGCCTCCGCAAAATGGGATTCGAGGTGAAACCTTTTTGCAAATATCACATTTGTAAGGCTTCTCGGTGAAATGAGTGAGAAAATGCTGATGCAGACTGGACTTTTGGGTGAAACTTTTTTGACAACAATCACACTTGAAAGGTTTCTCTCCAGTGTGGACACGCAAATGGCTCTGCAGCGAGGAGCTTAGAGTGAATATTTGTTGACAAATGTTACACTTGGGTAGTTTGTTTTCGGTGCCCTTCAGTTGTACAGTGCTTTCCTCTTCAAAACTTTTTTCGCAAAACTCAAGTTTGTGTTGCTTTTTGTGAGAGTACGTCAGCAGATGCCTCTTCAGAGTGCTTTCTCGAGCGAAAACGCTTTTACAATAATCACATTTGAACGACTTTACTCCAGTGTGGCCGAGAAAATGCTGCCGCAAAGAGGACTTTGTTGCTAAACCTTTTTGGCAAATTTTACATTTATAAGGCTTGTCATCGGTGTGCCTGAGTACATGTTTTTGGCCAGGGTGTTTCTCACAAACGTGTGTGACCAGATGTTGACGGAAATCGAAGTTCCTAGTAAAGGTTTCATCGCAGCTATTACATTTCAATGGTTCATTTTTGGAGCAAGAATTTTGTCTGTAACAAGCTGATTTCGTTAGCTTCTTGCAAGTGTGGGAGAGCAGATCAGTCTTTTGATAGAAAATTCTTCTGCAGTGACTGCACCTGTGTGTTTTTTCAACGGCATGCATAGCATGCATCTTCAAATGATTCTGAAAACTTCTCTGCACCGTGAAACTTTTTTGACAAAAATTACACTTGTAAGGCATTTCTCTACAGTGGCTAGGCAAATGATTCCTCAACGAATACTTCTCAGCGAAACGTTTTTCGCCACGATCACACTGATATTTTTTTTCCACGTGGATGAGCATATGTCTTTTCAAATAACTCTCTTTAGTGTATGTTTTTTGGCACACACTGCATTGGTGATTTTGCATTTGGAAATTTTCAGAATCCAATTCTTTCAGTTCCAGCTTGCTTTGATGGTTTGCAAAAGTAGAAGCATTCTCGTCAATTATTTCTTCTTTGATGTCAATTTCATCAGCAGAAGTTGAGGGCTTTATATCATCACACTCCAATGAATCATTTAAATCAGAATACCTTTCAGTTGCAACCGTCTCATTTTTCACAATGTACTCAAATTTTTCGTCAGTACTTTTTGACGAAACGGTGAAGGATGATATCATTTCTAGATTTTCCATACATGAGTTGCACATATTGCTTCCCAGTTTTGCCTGAAAAAAAAAGGACATGAATATTGGAAACGCACTAAACCATCTGCAGAACACTACTTCCTGATTGGTAAGATCTTGGAACAGTTGAATCAGATGTGTACATTTCTCATGCAATGTTAGACTAAGTGGAGAAGAGCAAATTCGGCAAACCCCAGATTTCTCTGGAGATGAATCTCTTTCGGTGGTCATCTCATTTTCTTGGTAAAAATTTCCACTTTCAATTGATTCTGGCATTCAAGTCTTACATCTGCTGCCGGTTTTCCATCCAGATTGGTGATATTATTTTTCAAGATTTCAATGAATACGGATATTTCTTGCAGTTTGTCGATGCATCCTTTGCAAATATTTCTCGGAAAATTAATCCTTAAGCGGACCTTTAAAAAATAAAAAAGTACTCACTCAGATGATAGCCAAAAGTACAAGATTGCCCAATGGTGAGAGCATAATAATATTAAATTGTTTCAAAAAATTTGTTCGTTTTAATGTCATCTGTCTTTGTAATTCCACATCTCAATAAATATTTATTCAACTGGGGTGTATACTGATCGATAGAGGATTTTGTACTCTATACATTGAAGGTGTTTTTTTTTCTCCAAATTTCAATGTCTTGCCTCTTTTCAGCTCATTACCCAGAACCGATGACAATGCATGTTGATCATAAACGTGACCTGATGCTGCTGCCAGGATCAGCTCCGTACGAGAGATCTCCTCAGCGGTAAATGGCAGGGACACACATTTTTTTATACGCATTCGTTTATGATAGTTGGTAGGCCCACCATGAAATAGATGCCACATCCAGGGTTGGCTTCAATAAAAAAATATATTTCTAGAAAAAAAATGTAATCAAGCTTTTACCTTTAAATACCTACTTCCCGACTCTAAAAAAAGACAATAAATAGTGTAGTAGGTTGTAAGAACCCATATTTATTTGCATTGTAAAAATATATTATTATCTACCATCCTCTAAGTTCCCAGAGCAAGAGGGCCCATCACGTAATGTGAGCAACAGGCACAAGAGGTATACCATGACTTGTGTAATTTGGTGAGATGGGCGTCATTAGCATTTATCTGCAACATGTCTAGGAGAAGCAAAACTCCAAAATCAAACCCGGAACGGTGTTTCGTCAGGCACGAGTAAGCTCTAAGCTGAAAAAAGTGGCGCATCTTTCACCAAATTACCACCCAAGTCAAGGTGAGGCATGCCGAGGACCGAGTGGCATCAGGGTGATGTCGTGAACGTACCACCTCAGGGCACCGAAGTGCACCCAGTTGTATATTAGCTCTTACCCTGCTAAACGAAGCTCTGGGAGGGTTGACAAATATTTCTTTGGTACTCGTGGGAACATTATGGGAAATGAAGAAACATCAACACAAAGGAAAAGAAGGTTAGAGAAAGAAATTGAAACGAAATGAAAAACTTGCCAATGAAAACGTTAACTTGAAACGCCAAAGGCCTCCTGATAAAAGAATTAGACTGTTCGAAATTAACTGGGACTCGGCCATGTAATAATGAATCCATCAATGAAATGAATAGACTAAGAAATATAACAAGCTAATTCTTCTATAAGGTATGAATGAATGATTTATTGGTAGGAAGATCCTAATACACAAACATAATATACATAATATTTCATGTTATATAGACACACATAGTAAGGATATAATACATATACAGTGCTAGTCAAAAGTCCCCTCCCCCCTCGTATCTTTTGAACGGGTATACTTATAATAATGAAATTTGGAGTGTGGAAATAAACGGATGTAGGCTTCTTAACTGGTCATAACAGGTGACGCAATAGTCATAAATGACGTCACAAGGCCACTGTGACCAAAAATTTTAAATGGGACCCTATGGCAAGTGACAGCTCGTTTGAAAGGTATTGAAAATACCTATTCAGTCATACCAATTTTGTTTGGGTTTCGGCTGATTTTGATTGATAAATTGAAGAAATACGAAAATTATAGTTTCGCATTTAATTAATAAAGATTTAAGAACCAGTTCTTATAATAAGTGTTCAAAATGTGCTCCATCTACTTCCTGGCAGTAATGCATCCTATTGCTAAACTCTTGTCGTACTCGTCCCAGTGTGTCAGCGGAAATTGCCCTACATTCTTCAACAATTCGTTGTTTCAGAATGGCAATACTGTCAGGTGCTGTAGCGTAAACCTTAGATTTCAAGTACCCCCATAGAAAAAAATCTAATGGTGTAAGGTCCGGTGACCGAGCTGGCCATTCGATCGAACCTCGTCGTCCAATCCATCTACCACGATATTCTTCATCTAGGTAACGTCTTACTGCACCGTAATAGTGTGCAGGAGCACCATCTTGTTGAAACGTTATTTCCAAGTTGTCGAATTCATCTGGATTATCTTCTAGAATTTCAAGAATTAACGCCTCAATATCAGTTTGTAACATCTCCAGATACAATTCACCGGTTAAGTTAGCATTGAGAAAAAGAGGCCCAACTATGTGGTTTCCCAAAATACCTGCCCAAACATTTACTTTTTCTGGAAATTGAGTATGTTTTTCACGAAAGATGTGAGGATTTGTGTCACTCCAATACCTCACATTTTGAGTGTTAACATTTCCATTGAGAAAGAAAGTACTTTCGTCACTAAAACAAATTGTCTGTATGTAGCCTGGTTGTTGGTTCATTTTATCGGACATAGTTTCACAGAATTCTAGTCTTCGGTCGGGGTCATCATCTGAAAGTTGGTGCACCATTTTTATTTGTATGGATGAAATTTGTTTTTAGCCAACACCCTATGTACTGTCCTTTGACTGACTTCACAGATAGACGCAACTTGGGCTGTGGAAGAAGTAGGGTTCACTACCATTTCTCCAAGTATGTCAATTTTTTTGTCATCACTAATTGTTGGTCGACCAGATCGTTTGGCATCTTGAACACTACCTGATGCTTCAAACTTCCGAAGAAGCTCCCTCAAATAAACCCTCGATATAGGGCGATCGGGGTACCTCTCATTAAACAGTCGTTCCGCTGCATGGAAATTGTTTCTACATTCACCAATTATTAAGATAGCTGCTACTTTGTCGGCTACAGTACGTACCATTTTGCCTATGTAAACACTTAAACGTCTCGTTAAACAATAGCTTAGGTAAATTTTCAAGGTATAAACACTTTTGACAAGTAGATAATTCAAACACGTCAACCTTTTTGACAATGAACCAGAGGCATACTTTAAAATCTTTATTAATTAAATGCGAAACAATAATTTTCGTATTTCTTCAATTTATCAATCAAAATCAGCCGAAACCCAAACAAAATTGGTATGACTGAATAGGTATTTTCAATACCTTTCAAACGAGCTGTCACTTGCCATAGGGTCCCATTTAAAATTTTTGGTCACAGTGGCCTTGTGACGTCATTTATGACTATTGCGTCACCTGTTATGACCAGTTAAGAAGCCTACATCCGTTTATTTCCACCCTCCAAATTTCATTATTATAAGTATACCCGTTCCAAAGATACGAGGGGGGGAGGGGACTTTTGACTAGCACTGTATACATATAGGTACACATAAATACATAATATATACCGAGTCACTTACTATCTATTCTATTGTGATACCTTTCATATAATCAGTCAAATCTTTTTTGAATTGAAACAAGTTTTTATTATTCTTCACATTTTGGGGAAGCTTGTTATATTCAATGAGGCCTTTATATAATAAAATTTTCATGGAGTTTGATAAACTACATCGTGGCAGGTGAAAATTGTCATTTTGTCTAGTAGTGTAATTGTGAGTGGAATTTCTATAAATGATAAATTCTTCGAAATAAGAAGGTAGCATATGATTGGTTATCTTAAAAATAAATATCATTGCTGACCTGTAATATCTTTCACGAATAGACATCCAGTGTTATGCACTGAGCATAAAGCATATACTTGCATAACGATTACATCCAAGAACCACCCTCATTCCTATGTTCTGTAACTTTTGCAGAGACATAATTTTATTTTGGTCAAAACTGTATAACAGCGTACTGCAATAATCAAAATGGGGCTGTATTATTGTATTATATACGGTTATTTTCGCATTTGTAGAAAGGTGTTTCGAAATTCTAGTGAAGAAATATAGTTTTTTTGAAATCTTTTTAGTCATATAGTTATAGTGTCATATAGTTATATGTCGGAGGAGTAGGTACCTACCTACTTCTATAGAATATAGTTTATCCTAATGATAGTTTTCCCCGTTCCTTAAGTTTTTCTGTTGAAGGACTCTCCGTTTTATAGATGGACTTTCGTATTGATCGATAACTATCGATTGAAACTAAAAAATATAAAATAAAATAATGATAAAAAACCTTTTAAAACAAGCTTTTATTTAAGTGCCCTAAAAAGATCAAAATAAAATTTTAAATCACATTAACCACATTCATTTATGACTTTACAGAATTGAAATAATAATAAAAGCTTGTCGCGATAATTTCAATTTGTAATTGAAATTTTGTAATTAGGTAGGCACCTACTGAACTTGTGAGCAATTCATAACGTTTGTAATTAAATAAAAGTGCCGTTAATGCTTAAAATGTGGAACTTTAACCTTGAATAACTTTTTTGCACACATAGGATTTATCGGGTTTGAAATTTATTGCAGTACCTAGTTGAGCTGTCAGAATGTTTCTTAATTTCAATTTCATTTGACTGAATGTGTAGAGATTTCTTCTAGGCATCGCGACAAGCTCTATTATAATTTCAATTCTGTAAAGTCATAAATGAATGTGGTTAATGTGATTAAAAATAATTGTATTTTGATCTTTTTAAAGCACTTGAATAAAATCTTGTTTTAAAAGTTTTTTTTATCATTATTTTATTTAATGGATCAATTGTTTTGCATTATCAGATGTTCCATGATGAACAGATTTCAAGCTAAAAATTATTTGAGTTGAAAACAAGCCAACTTGAATAAATTTCTGTACAATCTCTTACCCAGATTTCATAGGTGTTTTTTTGTGAAGTATACTTCAAAAAAGTCTTATTTTGCCTAGTTGAGTTTGAATTCGATATTCTCTTCATTTTGTATTTGTCTCATTCTACAATAACAATTACCTACCAGGCGAAGTTACAATTGGTGTTTCGGTTTTTGTGACTTCTTGATAAGTAATTGTTTATATGCTTCGGGCACGGATTGAAATAGTGAGTTTGTACTATCAGAATGGAAATAGTACTAAAGCTGCTGCGCGTATGTTCAATGATAATCATCCAGGAAGAAATGTACGACACAAATACGTGGGAATTATTGAACAGATCTATGGAAACTGGATCTGTTAATAATGAAAAGCATAACCGTTCAGGAGTTGTCAACGATGAAGCTATTTGTACTGCAGTTTTAGAAAATGGAAAATTCGCAATCTCTTACAAATTTGTCTCGAGAATCAGGAATCAGTCATTCAAATGTTTTCAGGATCCTTCTTAAGTACAAATTTCATCAATATAAGATTAGAATGGTTCATGAATTGAACGAAAATGATTTCGATAGACGTATCGAGTTTTGTAAAAGTCTTACTGAACGGATCAACTTGCATCAGAATTTTTTGTATAAAATTTGTTTTTCGGATGAATGTACGTTTAGTTTGAATGGAGAGGTGAATCGACAAAATTGTCGATATTTGAGTGATACGAATCCTCATTTATACCGTCAAGTTCATACCCAACGACCTCAAAAACTGAATGTTTGGGCAGGAATTTTAGTTGACATAATAGGACCTTTTTTTATCGATGAAAATTTAACTAATAATAATACTTTATTTCCGTTAGACAATATACATTGTATAGGAATAGAATAAAAGAAATAAAAATAAAGATAAAAACAGAGTATAAGAAACATACAAGTTGAAACAACACCTTAAAACTAAAATAATACACTACTTATCTAATCTAAAAAATTTATTCAATGAATAAAAACATTGTTCAATTAGAAAACTCTTTAAATTTCTCTTAAACATCACATAATTATGTTCTTCCCTTAAATGATGGGGCAGTTTATCTAATTTTTTATTCCAATGTATTCTGGTGCAAATGAAGTTATTCTTAGTCTTGCATATGGCACATGAAATCTATTTTTTGTTCTAGTGTCATAGTGATGAACATTTTTATTCATTTTGAAATGTGTTTTGTTTTTGAATATGTAGCTGCATATTTCAAATATATAAACAGATGTGAGTGTTATGATGTGATAATTTTTGAAAATTTGTCTGCAAGATTCTCTCCTTGAGACATTCGCAATACACCGTATAATGCGTTTTTGAGCAATGAATACGTTATGAGTCATGGATGACCCACCCCAGAAGCAGACACCATACCTCAGTCTTGAATCAACTTAGCATAATAAATGCTCATTGGTTGAGTGGTAGTTAAAACTGTCCGCAGATTCATAAATAGAAATTTCATTGAATTAAGCTTAGAAATTAGATGCTGGCAATGAGCATTCCAGTTCAAGTTTTCATCAAGAAGAATACCCAGGAATTTAAAACTTTTATTCGATTTTGAGTATGTCACATTATCAGCACTGAAACTGAAGTCTTCCATCCTATTTTGTCTATTATGAAAACGAATAATATTTGTTTTATCCGAATTAAAAAATAAATCATGATAATTGAAAAATTCTGATATATGTTCAACTTCAGAAGCACATTTGTCTTTCAATATTTCATCATCTGATGCCGAGATGATCATAGAAATGTCGTCGGCATAAGCTGTATAATGAACTTCAGAAACAACAGAGTCTATATTGTTTACATATAGAATAAAAAGGATTGGGCCCAGAATGGACCCTTGAGGTACTCCCATATCTACACTGAAAGGCTCAGAATTTATTCTCTGGATTTCATTTTTGACCGTACACTGGAGAGGATGAGGATGAGGATATCCAGTTGAGAGATGCACCTCTTAGTCCATATCTTTCCAATTTCAGTAAAAGTTTTTGATGATTGACGCAGTTGAATGCCCGACTCAAATCACAGAATATCGCTGCCGGGCATTCACCTGCCTCAATATATCTAATTACCTCATTATATAATAAAAAAATGGCAGTATTAGTTGATTTTTCTGCACGAAAGCCATGCTGCGTGTTTGTTAATATTTTGTGTAGATTCAAAAATGAAGTAGTGATAAATATTTGGATATGTTGAAGAATCGAATAATACCGTGTATCAATAGGGCAATTGAGAACGATATAGGTAAATTTATTCGAAAACGAAATATTTTTTCAGCAAGACGGTGCACCTCCTCATTATCCCTTTGAAGAGTGCTTATTTGTAGAGGTGTGTTATTTATGCAGTAATCATGAGAAATAACATTATGTTTAAGGGTGTATTTTGAGTATTTACATTTGTTTGTGTTGAAGAGAAGATTATTTCTGGTACAGCAAAGGTACAAAAAGTCAAGGTCTTTTTATAAGATTGAGCAGTCCTCTGATGTAATGGGCTGAAAGATTTTCAAATCATCTGCAAAGAGTAAGAAGTTACTAGAGAGATTATTTCCTATGTGTTAATGAAAAGTGAGAATAAAAGAGGTGCTAAACTGCTTCCTTGAGGGGCACCACTGTTAGCAATAAATTGGAACGACTTGTGACCTCTATAATCTACGAATATGATACGTTCAGTTAAGTATGAGCGGTATAAGTAATACATAATATATTGTTAAATAGATCATTGTCTACAATTGATATCAAATCAAAGTGAATATCGAATTAAAGATAATATCATTTAAAAAAATATCACAAAAATACAACTTCAAATTTCAGAGAAATTAATACCACGATCATAATACAAACCAAATAACTATTTGGTTCATATCACTGAAAACTTGTTAAATATGCCATTTTGGTGTTGAATATATAATAATCTTCCGAAAGAATTAAAAAGAAATCAAGAAAAAATTTCAAAAATTCGAATTATGTTTCCATTAGCGTAATGAAGGATCATAAAATAAGCCTCAAATTAGGCAAATTAAAAATTTACAAATGATTCAGTCAGCTTAATGGTAAAGCTAGCAAAATCCAATTCATTTATAAAAAAAAACAAATGATGAATCGGTGATATGACGAAAAATGAGACTGAAATGATTCCAAAATTATGACATAACCTAATTCATCAAAATGTTTTTTCTGTGATTGGATTCTGCCAAGCTATATCTTTCAAATAAAGAGCAAAAAATTCGTGAATTGATTTCAAAATCACCTTAAAATTATAACCTGAGAATAAATGTATAAATCTAAAGTGATTGTGCTGGGGGATTAACAGGGATGTATAAAATAAACATGTAGGATCGTTTTAATGAATATGTTGATTGTGATCATACAGTCACATCTGAGATGACACAAGAGTCAATTCTAGTACCATTACTTTGCAAAATCTTCATTAATAATTTTGGAGTCTAGCTGCGTATTTGAAATGTGTAGTCACTTAGTGACAAAATAGTAAACTATCTCTTAAGATCCCGAAATGTCGTAAAAATTGAAAAACAACCTGATACTCTTACTCTCTTATTTATTTCAAAGTTTCAGGTTTTATTTGAAATCGAATGATACATTTACCGTTTTTAACTGAGAAGTGCTGTTTCAATTTATATTTATTTTCAAATAAATTGATATTAAAAATACATTTTTCAGTACAAACTCTCATATACCAACTATAAGAAGGAGAAAATAAACTTTAAATTAGATCAAACCCATCGATTTATCACTTCACAAAATTCATAAGATATAAAAGCTCATGAAAAAAAAATTCTTAAAATTACACATATCAAGATCAAGTTACATACTGTATTCTTGTTTATACACAAGTAAATGTCACGACGAGCTTATATATATGTTTGTTTGAAAATGGCAAACAATGTTTAATGGTGAATTTCATTAGTTCGGACTTCTACTGTCTAATATAAAATTATTTGAAATCCCTGAAAAAAAATCATTAAAATAAAATACAAGAGTCACATCTGAGATGTCAGAAGAGTCAATTCTAGTACCATTACTTCGCAATATCTTTGTCACACGAAAACAATTGTGGATAGTAACAATCAAAACGTCGGGAAGTAACTTGGCTTGAAACCTTTTAATTTTTGTTTTTATTTTGATTATTCAATTCTCAATTGTTGCTTGTATTGTTCCTAATTGTAATTTCATTTCAGGTTTTTTTGCTAATGAAATTCGAGCTTTTATATCATATGAATTGTATGAATTACGTAATGAATTGATGGATTTGATCTAATTCAAAGTTTATTTTTTTCTTTTCAAAGTCGGTAACGGAAAGTTTGTACTCAATTTTTTTACTATAAATTTATTTTTTAGTTATCGCTCGACATGTTCCTTAGTCTGTTCATTTCATTTAATGTGCCATTATTCCATCGTCATTAAGTACCATATTTCTTTGAGCACTACAAAACTATCCCTGGTCTTTGCCGATGTATAACTCTTTAAAGCAAACCTTTCATGTCATATCCACATCATGTGCATAATAAACTAGTCCGTCATCTTGGGTTTTCCGCCATATTGGATGTAGACTTAGCTAAACCTGCATCGTCACCCAAACTAAACGTGTAAGCAGAATTTCAGCTCTCAATCGGTTGATGACAACTACTTCAAAATTCAGTTGTAAAATTTAATCCCAATTAGCATACAAACATTGCAAGTTTAATAAAATATTGTAATAAACATTCACTGACTATGTGTGTGTACTTACCTCATGCCTTTGTATACAAGTTTATACAACTTCATTCTTTCCATAACAATGGCTGAATAGCAATATCAATCATTTTACCTACCATTAACTAGCGGTAATGTACCATGTTATTAAAAACTACCAGAATTTTGAAATTGCCTTGTAGGTGCACAAATTCACCAACCATGATGAAGTCAATCATATATTTTTGTCAATCAATAAATTCATTTGTTTAGATGCAACAATTATAAGAGCGGTTGATTATAAACGTGAAACATACATTTTTCTATGTACAGTTTGGAACGATATTCATGTTCATCCTTTCCGCTTCAAAGTCTTCTATCAAATTTTGGAACACTACCCAACCACACTTTCCGTAATCAGTAATTGTGTAACATAATTCAAGTGTAACAAAAATAGTATAGGTGCAAAGAAGTTTTTAGACACTTCATATATGAAATAGTTTGCATGTTTCTTTAGAAATATGAAAACAAATTCGCTCCAAAAGAAAAAGTCTCGACCTGTCGGTAACGTAGTGACCTCAAAATTATTTCAAATACAAGTTTGTAACTAAAATCTGCAAAATTCTGTATGGGACTCCTGCAACTCTCTTGGACATTTCTGTAACTAGAGGAGTTTCTTTTCGATCTCAAATGATCTATATCTGTAGCAACCTGTCAATTATTTTTTATTCCAATTGGAAAAAAGGCAACATTGATGGTTTTAACATGATACAGGAATTTTTTAAATAAATCAGGCAACTTTTGCATTATGGTTACCTAATGGTTTGTTTTTCAAACTGATATCATCTTCCACAGTCTGTATAGAAATAAGAAATAATTATAAATTCCATACAACTGCAGAAAAAGCAGACTAATGAGTATACCATATGTTGGTGCGTTAATAAAAAAGGTTTTGAAGGAAAACAATACAAAATCAATTAACAACTTGTCACATTCTTAACTTGTCTAGGATGATTCGAAAACCAAATTAAAAAAAAAGAATATGTTTGTCATACAGAAGATGTATATCAAGGTTCATGATGATAAACCGTCGGAAGGACATACTTTACTAATGCTTGCATTTTAGATTATGAACTTCACCATCTATTTATTCAACAGTAAGCTACTGTTTTTTTGTATTGTCATATATGGCTGATGAAATAATAAAGATGGTATTATTATTATATACCTGAGTCATCTGTTTCTTTAGTTCAAGGTCTTAAATTACCCAAATACCAATTAGAATGACTCAACAAGACTCAAAGTCAATCACAAGTATTGAATGTATATGTCTCTTCATTTAGTTGTGAAACTAATTCATTTACAACAGTGAATAATACAGTGTCAGATTATAAATATAATGAAATTAACATGAAAAAATACAGTCTGATTAAAAATACATATGTATGAATAAAAAGTTACATAAAAAGTCATACATAGGAATATACTACCTATATATTTTCAATCATCTTTTGAATATATTTATCAAACCACTATCTTCAATTTCTCGTGGGAGGTCATTAAAACAATCTACTCCTTTACAAAATAAAAAATTATGTGCACTATTTTTTTTTCTATTTTTCAACTTGTATATTGTTTCTGTTTCTTGTGTTATACTCATGTATTTCAGCGACATAAGTTAATTTATTCTGTAGAAATACAGGTGAATTTCCAGTTTTGATTTCAAAAATAAAAATTAGTGTTTCGTACTCTAAGAGTTCCTTCACGGGTAGCCATTGAAGGGTTTGCAACATATTTGCTATTGGTTTTATACTCGAATATTGTAAGATTATTCGCATAGCACGATTCTGCATCTTTTGTAATCTGTTTATTTCATTTTGATTAAGAAAAAACAGAATGGTAGAACAATAATTTGAATGTGGAAGGATTATGGAGTTGTATACTAATAATGGATACCACTGGCTCATATATGGGGAACATCTTAAATACCTCCTACTTTTTGTATCAAAATCATCATAATCGACTCCCGCTTAATTATATATTATATTATATTGTTCATTGTCATATGTGTGTGTGTATATATGTGTATGTGGATGTATGTATATGCGTATATGTGTGTACATGTATGTGTGTGTGTATGTATATATGTGTATATATATATATATATATATATATATATATATATATATATATATATATATATGTATGTGTATATGTATATATGTGTATATATATATATTGTCAAGTTATTTATTCATTTTATTCGTTTATTTATCTATATATTGTGGATTTATTTATGTATTGTGTATTTATTTATGTATTGTGTATTTATTTATGTATTGTGTATTTATTCATGTATTGTGTATTTATTCATGTTTTTACGATACTCGTGTATTTATCTATGTATTGTATATTTATTCATTCATTTATTCATGTTATACTAGGCGATATCACGCACAAGAAACATTTTTTTCGAAAATGTTTCTTTTGTGATGCCTTTGTTTGTTCACCCCTATTTTATAATATTTTTGTTGTTATCATTATGGTGAATAAACTTATTATTATTATTATCTTAAATAGTTGACTTGGTAAGCTATTGTTTTGATAACTTGATTAGCATGTTCTTTGAGTTATAATTTGCTGTCAATATTTACACCCAAGTACACGAATTTGTTTACCTTTTCTACAGTGTGACCCATTTAAAATGGAACCACCCCTGTAGAATGTGCATTTTTCAATCAATCTCAATTTTTTTTTATTGAAATATTAAGCATGAAAAACTGTATCTTGACACTAACTTTCACAATTTTAGTTTCATTTCCAAGGCACTCTATGGTTTTTTTTGTTTGTCAAAAACGGCGAAAGTTTATTAGGCAATTTTTGTTTTCAAATTTGACTACACCACTGGATTCGTAGTCGTTATAAATCAAAACTGTCAAATTTTCATTAAAAAATATTTGTTAACAACGAAGTTACAACAACTTCAATTTTGGAAACAAAGTATTTGTTTGTAATTTTTATTCAGATTATAGACATATTTGAGATCTGACAACACTGTCATCACCAAGTAGAACACCAGTGAATTTGTACAGTGAAAATCCGAAGTCAACAGCTCAATGCGTTCTACAGTTATAACTCCTGAAAATATGGTAATGTGAGAGATTTGTGGTGCAAGCGTTTTGTAATAAAAATCTGACTACGCCACTGGATTTGTGGATAATATTCCCTCAAAATCATTCATTTGAGTGTAGGTTACGAGAAGTGTATTCTAGAATAACAGAAAATTAAAAATTCATTTTCAAGTTATGCAGTACTTAGTACATTCTTCCGCATAGCCGCTAAAATCAAATTGATTTAAAGCATGGAAATCATTTATTCAATAATAAAACAGAGAGCAGGACAAAAATTGTTCCCTGTAAATTCTTCATAACTCAGCTAAAACAATCTTTTAGAGGAGATATCAATAATTTGAGGAAGCTGAACTCATTATGCAAAGGTTTTATAATAAATCAACAGTAGGCTGTGATTTTGACAGTTAATCATAAATAAAATAATAGTTGTTAGTTACGTGCATTTAATAATGGCTTTGCAATTATCATTAGAAGAAAGAATTGAAATTGTGAGAATTTCTGGGGACAATTATCATAGTGAAAGAGAAGCAGCTAGGATATTTAATCACAGACATCCAAATCGACTTCCCATTGACAGAAGCACCGTCAGTAAAATTAACAAAACATTTAAAGAAACCGGTGCAATCAGCAAACATATTTTAAAAAATAATCACCGAAGAAGAAATTTAAACGAAGGTGCTGTTTTAGATTATTTTAGAAACCACCCAAACAGAAGTTTACGAGTCGCCAGTTTGGATTTAAACTCACCGAGAGAGACTATTCGACGATGTCTTAAACAAAACAAAATGAGAGCATTTAAACCTAAATTTCTTCACTCTTTAAAGGCAGGTGATGAAGTGAAACGTATGGAATTTTGTTTGTGGGCACAAGGCGAGTACCTGAATACAAGAAATTTTTTAAACTGTTTAGTGATGAAGCTTCTTTCAGCACCAATGGGGTAGTTTCATCGCAAAATGCTCGGTATTGGGCTACGGAAAATCCGCACTGGATCATAAATTGTAAAAGTCAATATTCCGAAAAAGTTAACGTTTGGTGTGGTATAGTACAAAATAGAATAATAGGTCCATATTTTTTTGATGGAAACATAAACGGGCAAAATTTTTTGAAATTTCTAAATAACCAATTATCGGACGAAATAGATGAAATGCCTCTTGCGGAACAAGTAAATTTATATTTTCAGCTCGACGGCTGTTCCGTGCACAATTCGAGGATTGTTAAAGAGTGGCTAAATAACCAGTTTCCAAATCATTGGATAGGACGAGGTAGTGACTTAATTGAATGGCCACCTAGATCGCCTGATCTAACAATATTAGACTTTTTTCTGTGGGGTATTCTGACACAAAAAGTATACAGAACAAGACCAACGAATCGAGCTGAACTCATGCAAAGGATACGACAAGCTTGTGCCGAAATTACAGTTCAACAAATAAGAAATAGTGTAAACAATATTCGGAAGAGATACGATAAATGTATTGAACTTAATGGAGGTTTGGTAGAAGCCACAAAAATTTGAATGTTTAGTTTTAAATCAATGTTTATTTTAGTATCAGTTTTTTCTTAATGGCAATTAATTGTTGAATAAATACTTTGAAACTTGTTTGTATACATTTTGTTTTCATCAGCTATAGAAGAAGGTAGAGTAAGTTCAGAATCTCATAAAATGTGATTTTCCAGGTGCGCTGTTACAAAAGTACTATTATTTATTATTGGGAAACTTCCAAAAAGCTTACAAGTATGACCATTAATACTTCAAGATTCTATCAAGATTTGGTAAAAGCGCAATTGGGAGATCCCATGACATGAGATTCTGAACTTGGTCTACTACTGCGTAACTTGAAAATGAACTTTTAATTTTCTGTTATTCAATTATTCAATTTTTATTTTAATTTTCACTTCTCGTAACCTACACTCAAATGAATGATTTTAAGGGAATATTATCCACAAATCCAGTGGCGTAGTCAGATTTTTATTACAAAACGCTTGCACCACAAATCTCTCACATTACCATATTTTCAGGAGTTATAACTGTAGAACGCATTGAGCTGTTGACTTCGGATTTTCACTGTACAAATTCAATGGTGTTCTACTTGGTGATGACAGTGTTGTCAGATCTCAAATATGTCTATAATCTGAATAAAAATTACAAACAAATACTTTGTTTCCAAAATTGAAGTTGTTGTAACTTCGTTGTTAACAAATATTTTTTAATGAAAATTTGACAGTTTTGATTTATAACGACTACAAATCCAGTGGTGTAGTCAAATTTGAAAACAAAAATTGCCTAATAAACTTTTGCCGTTTTTGACAAACAAAAAAAACCATAGAGTGCCTTGGAAATGAAACTAAAATTGTGAAAGTTAGTGTCAAGATACAGTTTTTCATGCTTAATATTTCAATAAAAAAAAATTGAGATTGATTGAAAAATGCACATTCTACAGGGGTGGTTCCATTTTAAATGGGTCACACTGTATATCAAAAGAACATAGAAAACGACACTATCAAAATTTAATTTTTGCTCTGATTCATCATGGATTGTTTACTTTGAAATCTATTGGAAGAGTAAAATAGAAAACACTTTCACTAATGCCAGTGCTAGAATTCAAATTCCAATATATGACTTACTTCTAGACAAATCATTCACATTCCACTGGGTAATGGACAAATTAAAAGCATAGTACACTTAAAATAGCTGGGACTGAATATACATAAATATCTGAAATTCAACAACCATATAGAACAGCTATGCAAAAAACTATCTTCTGGAAGTCATGTAGGTAAATCTACCTATTGCAATGTAAACTCAAGCGATAAACATGGAGAAACCTTTAAAAGCAATGGAATATTGACAGTTTGTTCGCTTTTTAGAAACTTCCTGATTTATTCACAGTTATCGAGAGAAATTCAACAACCCCATTTGTCTACAATATAAAATCTCAAAACATGAAACTGTCACTACCCACCAACACTCTAATTAAATAATTAAAAATAATATTGCAAATATAAGGGATAAAAATGTATATCCACCTACCGTTGCCGAATAAGAAATTGAAATATGAGAATTAAAACCT
Source organism: Leptinotarsa decemlineata (assembly GCF_025532065.1). Taxonomy (NCBI): domain Eukaryota; kingdom Metazoa; phylum Arthropoda; class Insecta; order Coleoptera; family Chrysomelidae; genus Leptinotarsa; species Leptinotarsa decemlineata. The sequence continues at coordinate 6,065,788 of NW_027412529.1, forward strand.
TCATGTTTTTATACTAAATTTGTAACTAAAGTTACTGCAGATTTTTCGTACAAGGCCACATTCAAAATAGTACAATAAACAATATATAACATTCAAGACTTCTTCAATTCATTTATCTAGTGCTTTGTGTTTGTATAATGCCTGGCAAAACTAGAACTGATTATCGTATTATGTATTTTTTAGAAAAAGAAGTCTTTGTGAGAGAATCATGAATGATTTTTTTACTCAGTTCAAGTGTGATTTTATCTGTGAATTGATCATAATTACTGAATTTGCAGTACCTACTTATGCTTCTGGCAACTTTTAATTCCTTGTTTTCATATTTGAATTTCTATGTGTCTCCTTTGTACTGTCAATAAGAAAATCATTTCAACACAATAAAGTATTGTTTGAAGGTAGTTGACATTTCTTGGTGTATTTCATTAGTTCGGACTTCCATTTTCTAATATGATATAAATTGATTTGACATACCCGAAAGAATCTGTAAGAAATTAAAAAAGAAATTAGCTGAAAAATCTAATCTTTTTAATTTTTTTCAGATTCTTTCAGGTATTTCCAGTCAATTTATATCATATTAGACAATGGAAGTCGGAACTAATGAAATACAATGAAGTATATCTTGATTGACTAACTGATCCATTTAGTAGCCTATTAGATAGTTCTGGAGAAAGCACAGAGGTGTGTTTCATGAATCAGAGACTTAAATATAAATCTCAAAAGCGAACGAAAATTCCAAAATTCAGTTCAAAGAATCAATGACTGAAACACTTTAGTATATTTTTCAATGAAAGAATTATATTGGTGTAGACAGTAACTTTTCAAACAATATGTTTGCTCTTTCCACACTTGTAGGTATGTTCTTCTCTAAAACTATTTTGAATTCTATGTTGTCATCTATGCTATACATTGCTAAACTAAAGAATACGTTACTTCCCAAATTTTGTTCTTGAAGTGAAAAAATAATGTATGCAGTTGAAGGCAGTATGAACATTATATATTTTTTATATTCAACTGAATACTGAATAAAGAAGATCTAACAGCATGGTAAAGTATTTTTTTTCTAATTTTATTTCCTGGGTGGACCTCTCCTCTTTAAAAAAGAACTGGAAAAAGCTCTCAATAGATCAACAGTACTGGAATTAATAGAGTCAGAACTTTTCGACCTATAATATTTGAGAGAAAAACATGAGTAGAATTTCAAATGATGATAATGATGAGAACCAGGAAACATGGAAAGTGTCGAAATTATGAACTCAGTTAAAAGTAATCTTCTTCACAATAAGCCTTTACCACATAGTAACTTCCTCAGTTGGACTGTTGAACGCTACTTACACAGAAATTATTAAAGTGGATACTTATTGAAGAAAGGGCGCAAGCTGTTCAAACAGAAAAAATTAGTACAAGGAACAAAGATAAAAATTAGAAAAACTCTTTCCTTTAGTACTATGTAAAATAAAAAAAGTGAGTAGAAGTGTCTCAGCTTATTATATCCCTTATTTTCAACCATTCATTCAAAATGTATTCAATGTTATACAAGCTGCAACTTAAAAAGTTGTGAGCTAAAACAATTACATTGCTAATTTTTTTTCAAAAAACCATGGCTTTAAAGGATGAACTGATATATTCTGCTAAAATCATTGCTAGGGACACAAACTAAGGAAGCTTTGTTTTACGTTGCTAAGTGAATTTTCGAAAACTTCAACATTTGAAAGGGGAATAAAGTCAATGTAAACTCAGGCATGAAGTTATCAAGTCCAAGAAAGTGCAGCTCTCAGTACCCTTGTACTGAATGAGTTTGAAAACACTTACATCAATTTTTCTGATGGTCTGGAATACGTCCAATAAGTAGCTTTCCTCTTCGAAAGGTCTTAGATCATCTCGGCGTTTGCAACATATTCGGCAAATAAATGGGAAATCTTCCAACTTTATAAACCAGTCTTTACTATCTTCTTCCTTCATCTCCATCATATCCATATTTGAAATGATCTGAATCACAATTAGTTCAACTCTTCACGTTTGTTATAAATTGTTCACTTCGCGTACGAGAAGTACATTTAATTATTGTTTCAATTATTACGACTTCGCCACAATCTTATTATCCGGATTCCATTCCATATTCACTTCACCGAACTACACCTCTCTTTTTAACCAATGTAACCAACACATGACAACACAGGTTGTCATGTAAAGTATCTAAGTAGGTGTGTATGCATGCACTGTTTTATTTTTAGAGTTTTCCATTAGTATAATCAGTGCAAGTCAGGAGTAACTTTGTTCTCGATGTCTCAATAGAACATACTATTGAACTGAAATCTTAGTTTTCCTAAAACTAGTGTTGCCTTTGTTTCGCATTAACATTACACTATTTGTTCTCTTTAATTTTTTATAAGCTATTGGGTGTGAGGTTTCCCCCCGTAAATGGGTTTCCTTACAATTTAGATACCAAAGTTTGATCGTGTTTTGTCACAGAACTGAAGATATGTTCCAAAATTAATTAGAGTGACAATTGGCAGATGACGAGTTTAGATTTGGAATATTTGAATGGGTGATTGCCAAAAAATACCTTGTACACTTCTATATTGTTTTGTGAAAAACACAAAAAACTTTCTGAACGAACAAAATATGTTTTTTAATAATAAGCGACTAAACAATTTTTATATTTTACATATCTTGATGAGTAGGATCATTGGCAACTTCTTTGTTGTTTTGTAAAAAGAGATAATTTTGGGACATATTTCAATAAAAATTCCATTTCCTGACAAAATAATTAAAAACACTCGATCTAGGCCACTCTTGATAAAGGAATAATATAGAGATCCAATAAATTTCATCATTTCAATCACACCGGTGGTAAGTACAACGCAAATTACTTGAAAAATATGGTCCATTAAATCGAAATCGGTCGTAACGAATAATAAACTTAGTAGACATGAAAAAAAAATTTAAAATATGTTTTTTCTGTTGACCAGCTATCGCACCCCTACGAACGATAACCCTCAGAAGTCGATACTTGTGCGAGCTAAGAACTAACGAAGACTTACCTTTTAACGTGTGATTCCTAAGACGGTTGGACGATAGCGGGTGAAAATCGAACGTTCAGCCTGGGGCTTGAACCATCGACAATGTCAAGTTGGCAGTTCAATCTTCAACGTTGTTTACATTTTGGAATGAATGGCTATCAAATGAAAGATTTCTTCACATTATGGTTCATAAATTGAAGATCTCAACAAAGTACGCGCGACAAATTTAGATTCTTGGACCATCTATCGGTTAAAGCATCAGGGTTTCTTTACAACTTTGGTACCTACCACTAATTTTCAACTAGATGACAACAGAGGCCGAAATCTCTGTCATTTGTTATATGTTTGCAATGAGAGCGCAGATACTATCGATATTAAAGCTTGGCCATTATTGGAACCCTCTTTCTTTATATTCCTAAATCGAGTTTCATTTCAACAACATAGATGGCGTTCTAGTTTCAACAACATCTCAACTTACTCTTATGATATACTACGATTTATGAATTTTCTGCGTTTATTCTCTCACTTACTGTTATTATTGATATAGAAATGCATATTTCGGTTTTTTTTTATTATAGAACGTAGAGTTCACTTAAAAATTCCAATTTTGAGTATAAGATCATGTCAATTCAGACAATTTTTTCATAATAATCATATTTGTCTCCATATTTTCAGAGCAAATACGTAAAGCTTACACAAAAGATTATTTACGATGAACTATACGTTGCAATCATTATATTCTTCTGAGGAAATGCCTTTTTGGTGAACAATCTGCTTGGGAGTGAGATTGTGCCGTTTCAAATTCGACTTTTTGATGCGTTGAACAGAGTAGCGGTTGACAGTTGAGTCAACTGTCAACCGGGATTGTCCGGGATTGGCTTCCACCAATAAAAAAAGAAATCCTGGATTGGTGGTCCAGATTATGGTAAGTCTACAGTTTTCTAGTTGATATCAATTATTTCTCCTCTGACCTCAGTGATTTTTTCACAATAATCTATAACTTCTCGGTCAGTTATATAGTTATATGTTGATCTGGTATCTCTATAATTTTAAAAATATTACATGAATGTGATTCGATTTCAGTTGGAGGCGAAAAAATGTCTGGATTCGCAACTTGAGTTCTGCTAATAACATTTCCTAGTTTCCTTTCATTGCATGTAGAAGAACACATGAATGATAATTTTTCAAACTTTGTTATACATAATGTTAAGTCCCTATGGGCTCATCGTTGAAATTGTTCGCTCCATACCTACATTTAGGGATGCGGGAAGTTCATTAATTTGCTTCAAAAATAACACAGAACAATGACAAAACTAAGGACGGCATTTATTACATAGATAAAACTATAACAATAATTAAACATTTTAGGTACTTATATTATTGGGACCATCTTTGTTCAGGGAGACATGTCAACAGCCGAATTCTGCACCAGGATCCTTTCCTTCACAGACCACCAAAGTCTGCTTCCACTCTCCACTCAGTTCTCCCAAAAAAAATTACTGCTGTCTATGAATATATCGGCAATAATCGAGCTAGTTTATTGGTTTCCAAAGTTCCAAAGTATTGATTCAATGTGAAGCAGAATAATAAAATAGTTGATGGTGTGCTGAGATATTCTATTTTGAGAACTCTTTTAACCTTACTTGAAATGAAATTTGACAAATCTGCCCTGCTCGTTGAAAACCGGTCCCCAGCTTTGAAGTATTGAAAGTTTATGAAAAGTGGTATGGAATTAAGTATGCTTACTACAAATAATATGTATAGAAAACTAGAAGAGCATGAGAATATTGAAATCACTAAAAAAGTAAAATAAAACCAGTGATATCTAAGAAAAATTGCACATTGAAAGAATTCAATGAAATGCATCAAGGATTTAAGGTACCATTTAGTTGCAAATCACGCGCTATCATCATTAGTTCGACCACATACTGCATCGGAATTTCATTTCCTGGTAAAAAGTTCAAAGCCGCCGCCACTGGGGTTGAAATCCTCAACCGAATTTCTGGATCAATAGTATATAGTGATGCCTGTCTCAACTTCCGATCTGGATCTGGACGTGTAACCAGTGCAACCAAGACTGGCAAAACTAGATGCGAGTTTCATGCATATGATCTTGGTGAGCAAACTGCTAGAGGTAAAGAGGTAATCTGATGAGGGGTGTGAGTAGACTTAGGGCGTTGATCGTCGCGTTCGCTTGTCTTGATGGCTTGTTGAGGCGACAGTTTTGTTGCAGGTCCCTCGTAAGTGATATATGATCGGGGGCGCGTTTGCCACAGGCTCCCTATGTGGATCCTCGAACTGCACAAACTACGTGAGCTTGTAAACTTTATATGGAACGGCGCTATTCCAGAATTTCCACGTTAGACTTGAAAGCTCTTATTACACTAAGCTGCGTTTGCAATCTTGTCAGACCTCTGATCCACAATATTTGACCAGTACTAGGTCTGCTAGAGTCCATGTCGGATTTCTCTTCTCCATTTTTAGTGGCTATCGCGTACTCTTGCGGATGACCTCGGCCCCAAGAGAGGATAATTGGAATTTTGCGAGTCGGCACCGTGGTGATGAGCTGTCCCCAAACGAGTGTTCCGATTCCGAAAAAGATACACCACATCCATTGCTCTAGCGTCAGGCTCTTGGTAGCGAACGCTATTTTACCATATTCGACGATGAAAATCTGTGACAGACACGTTCCAACCCATATGGAGTAGAAAATAGGGTTTGTGAAAATTCCCTCGAATATATTCCGTTGGTCGTGGATTTTTCTCGCGTTGAATTCATTAAAAAAAGTCATCATAACGAAAGTATTGAAAATAACGGTGAAATGTTGAGTTGGTCCTTGACCCACTTCAGCTCCTCTTCCAGACTGTATATCTAGAAATTTGTCGCCTACGAAAAGCAATCCAAATATAACCACTAATTGATAGACCGCTTGTCCTAAAATATTTTTCATCATCGTTCTTGAAATCAACGGTTTTGTTCTGCCATACGGTTTTCTAAGAAGCAAATCTCCGGTGGGCATTTCAGTAGCCAAAGCTAAAGAAGCTAAGGTGTCCATTATCAAATTCACCCACAACATTTGTACAGCCTTCAGCGGACTGTCCTGTACAGCGCAAGCACCAATGAAAGCTACGGTAACAGCAACAACATTGACAGTGAGCTGAAATTGTAAGAATTTGGCTATACTGTCATAAACGTTTCTACCCCACATAACTGCTTTCACAATACTACTGAAATTGTCGTCAGTCAAAATAATGTCAGACGCTTCCTTGGCTACATCAGTACCGGCGATACCCATGGCAAAACCAACGTCAGCTTTTTTCAAGGCGGGTCCATCATTCGTACCATCGCCGGTAACTGCAACAACTTCCCTGTTATCGCTAATCTTACTATCGATAATGCCCTTCACTAATGTGTATTTGTCAGTTGGGGAAGATCTAGCAAGGACACGCAATTTAGGCCAGACTTTGTCGAGGAGGTGTTGCTGAACCTCACCTTCACTATCCCTGATCATCTTGTTGAACTCTTTACCCTCCAAAATAAGAAAGTCCTCATTAGGTTTAATGATCCCGCATTTGATTGCTATCGACCTGGCGGTGTTCAAGTTGTCACCAGTGACCATTCTGACGGTGATACCTGCTTTCTGACACTTCCTTATGGCTTCTGGCACTTCAGGCCTGACAGGATCTTCGATTCCAACCACACATAAACAAGTTAAATTATTCACTATATTGTCTTCGTCGTTCCAGTTCGGTTCTTTATCATAATGTACTTGATTAGCTTCTGCTTTCCCCGGCACAAAATCCCTGAAAGCGATGCTGATGGTTCTCAGACCGTCGCAAGCCATCGGTTCAATCACTTGTTTCAGTAATCTTTCCTGCATGTCTCTTGTGAATTGTTGCAGGCGACCGTCCTGGCCGTAGATGAAGGCACACTTATTCAATATTATTTCTGAAGCTCCTTTCGTGAATAACCGGTAACCGCCACCCTCTCTACGAATGACTGTGCTCATGGACTTCCTCACCGAGTTGAAGGTGTACACTCGAGTGAAACTCTCTTCTGGGTAATTATCTCGCACAGTTTGGTAGTTCTTACCTAGACCCTGTACGAATCCCAACAGCGCGCATTCCGTTTTGTTACCAACTTGTTTTGGTAGGTCGTTTCCGTCGTCTGGAGGTATAATACGTGTCGTATAAGCGCAGTTGACGGCGATTCCTTGTACGATGAGATTGCCGACGTAACTGGGAATATTAGAAAATTTCGGCATTATTTTACAAAGCTGTTCGCAAATGTATGACTGAACAACAGTCATTCGATTTGTTGTTAGAGTACCGGTTTTATCGGAACAGATTGCAGTGGCATTACCCATAGTTTCACAGGCATCCAAATGCCTCACCAAATTGTTGTCTTTCATCATTTTCTTAACGCTGTAAGCTAAAGATATAGTAACAGCTAAGGGTAATCCTTCAGGCACAGCAACAACAAGTACGGTGACACCAATAATAAAGTGGCGTACCAGATAATTAACGTACGAGTTTTTCCATTTTTCCTCATCGATAACGAACGTTTTGATACAAAACTGTATAACTAATATAACGACTGTTATAACTGCTATTGTGGAACCGGCATAACCGATTTGGATAGCAAGTTTGGTGAGTTTCGCTTGGAGAACAGACTTTTCCTTCATGGGACTTTTGGATGATGTTTTCGTGGATTGAACGTTTTCCTTGCCACCTTGGGAAGTTGTGGGCGAGTTGTCTGTCCCGTTTTCTTCATTACCTGGTGAACTTTTCTTCTTCCTCTGTTGTTTAGCTTCTTTCTTCTTTTTTTTTACTTCGGCCTCTTGTTCATTGACAGCAGCTCCCAGGAGAGTGAGAATAATACCGGCCTGCGAGTTTACACCAACGGCGGTAACCAGCATCTTTCCAGAGCCCTCCATAACATGAGTACCGGAAAGTAACATTGGATCGAAGGTTTTGCCTTTTCTGACATGATCTGATTCACCTGTCAGTGAGGACTCGTCTATTTTCAAATCATTCGATTGAATGATAATCCCGTCAGCTGGTAAAAGATCCCCATATCTGATTTGGCAAATATCACCTACAACTATATCACTGACGGAGATTTGCTTAACTTCTCCTTGCCTAATTACGGCAAATTTGTGTTCTCCTTCTATTCGATTTTGTAACCCTCTGAATTGTCTCTCTTTCGTATAATCATTGAAGGCTGTTACGAATACTACTACTATTACTGAAATTAAAATTGCTGAGCCTTCTATCCATCCGTGATTCGTTTCGTCATCGTCAAATTTTGATTCTTCCGTTTCGGGTTGATAAAAGGAAAGCAATAAAGACACTATGGCTGCTACTTCTAGAATGATAAGGGTAACGTCCTGTAAAGCTTCCCATACTAATTGCACAAATGTTTTAGATGGTTTTGGAGGAACTGAATTTGATCCAAAAGTTTCTTTTCTATGTTGGATGTCCACTTGTGATCCACCGAGTCCTTCGTTGGGCGATGTATACAATTTCTTACATATTTCTTGTGTCCCACCATATTTTGTAATTTCTGCTATTCCATCTGGACCCCTGAGCTCCATAAGGTCACGTAGCTGTTTTACAGTAATTCCATATTGTGCGGGACGACCGTCTATCGTAGCCATTTTATGAAACAATTTCTTTTTTCATTAAAATTAAAATTCTAATAGTGCGTGATAACTTCCGAACATATTTCAAAATATTTACAATAAAATCTAAAAAATCAACTATATAGTAGTTTTTCTTCTTTCATTCGATTCATTTCAGAACTTCACCGACAGATGTCAAGAGACTTTTGATGAACTGTTGTTGATTGACTTTTTAGACGTTCGATGTAATACAAGATGTTCTCTTAAATTGATCTGTTGCAATTTTGTCATTTTCTATGAATTGTTTCAAGTCGGCTAACTAAGTATGATCCATTTCTACATACACTTATTCCCAAATATAAGAATTGATTGCATGATTGCTTTATTGTTTGAACAAAAATAGTCTTGTCACGAAGCTTACCTTATAAGTAATAAAGATGAAGCTGAAAGTCAACAACTTTAGTGCAAGTGGACACATTATTATCAAGGTATAAAATTACATAAAATTGAATAGAATGAGGCAAACCATAGACACGTGTTTTCGGCTTTTGGCTCATTATCAGTATGGTGCAGCCAAGTGTAAGGATGGGCAACACTTGGTTATCAAAAGGAAGACATTCAGCAGGAACCAGCTGCATATTTGTGGTTTCAGTTAATAGATCTTGTGTTTACAAGAAAACTATCAAAATCACACAAAAATGTGCGGCTGGCTCCTGCTGGTGGCTCTGTGCCTTCGTATTTCTTTCTATTGGTAACCTAGTGTTGCCCATACTTACACTTGACTGGACCATACTACATTCTTCTCTTATTCATTTTATAATAACAGCATTATATGAAAACAATCAACTCAATCTGAGCGATAAGGTTGAATTCTGTGAAACATCTACCAAGAATTAGGTTCTTGCAATGGCATATATACAGGGTTATTGATTGTGAAGTTGTTTGGGAATCTCTACTATACTAAGTGATTTTTGTTTGTGGGGTTGCAGTCAATTTTGAGGATGCCAGGGAGTAGGAAAGAAACTCTTAGGTATTGCGTCAAGCTTTCGGAAATGTTTATTTCCTTCTTTAGGACTTATATCTTGAGTTTGAGAGAAGCTAGTTCCTTCATAATAATCAACGATTATAGGTCATCTTATGCAGACAAACAGTGTAAAGATAGTTAAATGTTAATTGAAGATGACCGATGAACTTTGATTGTTGTGAAGGAACTAGCTCCTCTCAAACTCACGATGTAAGTCCTGAAGAAGGAAATAAACATTTCCAAGTTTATTTTTTACTCCCTGGCATCCTCGAAATTGACTGCAACCTCACAAACAGAAATCAGTTAGTGGTTTCGAAGTTGTTTCTTCAACTGACCAGTCACGACCAACCCATATAATATCCATATGGAACTGGTAAATAGTGGGGCTCTGCAGCAAATGAAAGAGTACTCTTTAAAGTTTGTCCAAGCTTTCGGAAATTGTATATGTATTTAGTATTAAGATATAATTGGATGGCTACACTCACAACTTTGTTGAGGATGTTCCATATGATGATTAGGTAAAATATTGGGCACATATAATCATCATATGAAACGTCCTCAACAAAGTTGTAAGTCTAACCATCCCTTTATATCTCAATATTATACTTACACTCACAATTTTGTAGCATCCCTGATGATGGAAAAAATTTATTAAATTTCCGAAAGCTTGGACAAACTTTGAAGAGTACTCTTTTATTTGCTGCAGAGCTAGTTCTATTCCTAACTAGTCAGCAACGACTGTGTGTGTATGTGTGTGTATGATATGAATCAAAAGGGATGAATTCGTGGACAGAACACGTGTTTCTGGCTTTTGGCCTCATATATATTATATATGTTGTCGGTGAGTTCGGGTTGAACCGCGAATAAATCGAATACAAAACTGGAGTTTTGTATTCGATTACATTACAAAATTTAACAACTTCAACTGAGAGGTTTTACAAATATATCCACCTAATGAAAGTGTTTTTACTCTATGACAGTTGATTACAGATGATAGTGAAACAATTACAATTTATTAATTAGGTTACATGTTATAATCTATATTCAAAAACGAGTCGATGTGAATAATCGCTCTTCATCACGAATAATTGCATGGGAAGTGAAATGCTATGATTAATGGAAAAAGATCAGCAACATGAAACCTACGATATGTCAGTATTTCAATACATGAATTAGTTTTGAGCTTATAATTGAAAACATGTTTTTTAGTAAATACTTGAGCTGTTTAAATATAAATTTCATATACAACCACAGTATATCACTTTTAGGTGCTTATCCATCATTATGAACCTCAATTATCTTTTCAAAATGATAGTGTTAGCAAGTTTCATCATCCAAATTACTGTAAACTAAGATTTTGTACTACACTCTTCTCTGAATAATCTTTTACTAATAACAATATATAGAAATGTACAGGTCTGTCTGAGTGATAAAGTTAGATCCAGTAAACTTGCCTAACCGCTAGAAAGAAACATTAACTGATAATTGATAATAACGTTTTCACACCATGTAACGTAAATCATCTACTGTGAATTAGGTCCATGCAATTGAGTACAGGTTGATTGTGAATGTAATAGCAGTAGATCTTCAACGAATGGTGAGTCTATACACATTATATATAAAAAAAGGATATGTGGAAACGTATGTGCTCATCTGTCTGAAAAATTCATCTTCGTTTGCTCAGAATTTTTGTCAACAATATCAATTGCTTTTAAATTTCGATCAGCTTATCTCTCTATCTAGAAATCTCCACTCTTCGGAAGAACTCTGAGTCAAATATTTCCAAACGGAGAAGAATATCAAACATTTTCATAATTTGGTTCATGTCGACGAATTCAATGTTCCCCTTCTTCCGACTAGGAAAGGTCCTGTTCCCAAACTTGGACACAATTATGTATTTTGAACCCATCTGGTTTTTCATCAGACAGAAAAAAGGAGTTTTGTCAATCAACATACCTGTTCATATCAAACGTTGCCTTGACTGAAGCTTAAACGTTCAGAATTTAGGTTTTCGCTCAAAGTCGTTTTGAGACATTTCACCAGCAAGGGAAAATTTTTGAGGAAGGTTTTTCACCTCCCAAAAAATGTTTGATACCTACTGTAGTCTGTTCTATATTTGAATCCTTAGATAGTATTCGTACTGTATTTCAGGACTTTGCACCTCAAAACAAAATTACGCCTTGTAATAGGGGAGCCCAAGCGGGGATTTCGGGATTTACTGAAGCGCGGCATATTAATATACAAGGGGATACCTTGTACCCGGTTAAGTACCTCCACCAAATATGAGCCTCATATATAAGCCGCCTGTGAGGGATGAAAGATAAGATTAGTAGAAAAAAATGATAACAGAAATTCTCGAGCGCGTCAGATTAAGGTAGGGTGAGTTAATTACGTGCTAAAAAGTGTATATTTCAGTAATCTGACAATTTGAGAGAGGCGTAAAGGAAGGGAAAGGCAGCAAAGTTTTAAAAAAATAACGTCATTTCGACATTCTCGAGCGTAGCTATTTTTTTTATTCTGAAGGAAATAATTCAAGGATAACGAAAAATATATAATCTGACGATTTCCTCAAGCCGAAATAACAAAAAATTCGTCGATAAAGTTCATTGCGTGCAGCTGTGTGATACCTATATTTCCCTCTCCGAGTTTCTATTCCTCTATTCTCTATTCACTTTTTCTTTATCTATTACTCTCTCACTCCGTCTCCACTCTGAATTCTGTTGCCATGACGCCATCACAGCTGATCACAGAGACTCGTTCGTGATGAAGATGATGATTAATTAATCAATTAATTGATGGATGTTGCCGTTACTACGTGGTAGGAAATCATAATGAAGAAAAGAGAGATTAAATTTTGTATGTTTTTTACCACTTTTATTTGTAACTAACGTTTCGCCCTATAAGGACATTTTCAAACTTATGCAATATATAAGGACATTTTCAAACTTATGCAATATATAAGTTTGAAAATGTCCTTATAGGACGAAACTGCAATAACGTTAGTTACAAATAATAGTGGCAAAAACATAGAAAGTTTCATTTATCTTCTCTTCATTGATTAATCAATTGATTATAAAAAATTAAATTTTTATAAGCATTTAAAAAAATATTTTTTTATGAATACAAGTATTCTACTTAAAAAAAGATATACTTATTCATTTGCATGCTATTTCCTGAGCGTTTCAATTAATTAACTCTAATGAGTTGAACAAAATATTGTTTTTGTCAGATTGAGCGAATCCCTCTAGATAATCGTCAGATTATGAGACAGCACGTCTAAAACATAAAGATCAACCATATATATCTTAATCTGATGCGCTTGAGTAATTCAAAATGGCGAATTTCGTTTGCACATTATAATAATGGCCGCGAGTTCGCGTCAGATCGAAATCGTAAGATTATTGAATGAGAGCTTTTTTTTTGTTGCACTTAACACCCCCTTAGAAAATCTGACGCGCTTGATTAATTTTTTTTCTTTTCACTTTTAACCCTTACGTATAACCACCCACATCATGCAAACGATCAGATTAACATACAAACATTATTAAAAATACGTAGGACATTGATTCTATCAATATCTGACGCGCTCGAGTATGTCCATGCAACAGTATTTTTTTTACATATTTAAAAATCTATAGCCGCTTCCCCCACCGATGAAAAGGTATATATTATATAACATTATTTTCTTCTTATCATCTAAGCTCTGCAAACTAATATGTCTCAATGACGCTCGAGTAAATCCCCATTTTGCATCGTGGGCTTGTCCTGCTGGAATCGACTGCTGGCCGCATTTAATGGATAATTCTGTATTGCTATTGCTAAACTCGCATTATGTCGCCATATGAAGGTATTGAAGGGAAAGTTTCTATATGAAAATTCAAATCGTTACCATATTTGATAATGTCAACCGTAGTAGTAGACGAAACGCCAGACATATGCTCTTGCAGATCACGGCCAAAAAAAATAGCTTTCACACAATACTTAGTATACTATAACTTTCATGTTTTCGAAGCTGAATACATTGAAAATATTTTTCTACAGCGAATGACAAAAAAAAGTCTTTAAACAGTAGAGGGGAGATCACTGATGAAAATTTTGATAATATTAACAATTCATTAATGAAATTGTGTTCACAACACCCAATTTTCATTTCTCTCCCAGTATTTTTTGTAGTTTTGTATTTTATTCTCAATTCAGTATTTCAGCTATTTTTCATACTAGTGATACAATTTTGGAATCATCTTGTATCTTCAACTATTATTTCGGAAAAGAGTATTTCATAATGGAAAGTGGACTTGTTACATAAATTGACAATTATATTGTTCTTGAGTGATTGATTTATTCATAGATGCACTGTATAAAGAATAATAAATAAGCGTCCCTAAACCAGATCAAATGTGAAATATAAAACCCTTGAGTAGGAAAAGGGTCAGTGTTTCATGAAGAAGAAAAGAAAAGAAAAAGAAAAAAGAAAAAGGAACGAAAAAGGAAAAGAAAACGAAAAAGAAAAAGAAAAAAAAAAGAAAAAGGAAACGAAAAAAAAACAAAAAAAAAAGAAAAACATTGAAACTAAAAAGAAAAAAAAGAAACAGAAACAGAAAAAGAAACAAAAGAATAAAGATAAAAAAAGAACAGATTAATCCATTTACAGGACAATATATAATATAATGTTACGTTTTTTCCCGTGAGTTGACCAATAATTGACGACACTGCATAATCAAACCTAATTTTATTTCACTTTAAATACACTAAACATTTCAACTATTATTTGAATGTCTATCGCGTCCACTAGACTGTGTCGGTATGCTCGCGGCAATCGTTTAAATATCGTAATCAAATGCCGTAGAAATTTCGCCGAAGTTCCGTCGAAATCGGTAGCATTATTCTCGCTGTTTCCAGAGTGGTAGGAAACATCATACGTTCGCGCTCTCTCAGCTACGTCACCATTGGTTTATGGCTACCAGTGGCGGCCGGCGTTATTTTCTTTCGGGCATGATTTACAACAATAATAATGAGGTATAAATAAAGGCTACTCAAGCTGAATATATAACAAAAGATTGACATATTAAGGATTTGACAAATTACGAGATTAATTCATATATCATAATTCATGCTCGAATTAAGAAAAAAAGAGATGACATAATAATTAGTTATTTTTTGTAAATAACATGAAATGAATGCAGTAAGCTAGATGACGGTTTGTTCAATTTTGGATAATATGGTCTTCAGTGGATCGAAATTAATACCGTATTGACTGCAGTGGGTATTAAAATTTTCACACAAATTTATAGGAGACACTTTACAAGGTTGAATCTAGTAAAATGGGTATAGAAAGTGATCTGTCTACGCGAAGTAGCTTGAAGTACGTTGAAGTAACGTTCTAGTAACGAGGGTGCATCAATGGAACAATGCAAATTTTTTATATCATAATAATACTTTATGAAATTGTACGTTCATGGTAGTCATGGAGAGGCATGGTACACGCCATCAGTTCTAAATGCAAGAAACTTCAGAAAACGCCTTTGCACCTTTTCCAAGGTTTCCTAATGTACATTATAGAGAGGATACCGAATCAAAGTAGTATACTCTAACTTGGAGCGAACGAGAGATCTATAAAGTATGGTTAAGGCGGTAATATTAGTGAATGATTCACAGTTGCGCAGAGCAAAGCCAAGCATTTTTCAAGCCGATGCCGTGATGGTATCAGTGTGGTCAACAAATGTCAACCTGCTGTCAAATGTCACCCCTAGATCTTTGACAGCTTCTCCGCGAAGGAGTATTTCATCCTTGAAAGTATAAAAATACTCAATAATATTGACATTACGTGTAAAAGCGCAAGCTTCACACTTTTTAACATTCATTGCCAGTTATCTATCAGGTCTAAATGAGACTGGAGGTAAGAGCAGCTCTCTGAACTTGTGATAGATGAAAAGATCTTCAAGTCGTCTGCAGTAAGTTTGTTGCCATACGAAAGCTCGGAGGTGAGATCATTCATGAAGATGAGGAAAAGCAGGGGTCCCAGATTGGAGCCTTGTGGCACATCGGATGGTGATAAGTATGGTGCAGATGCATTATTAAAAACAACAGTGGTTCTCTGATCCGAATAAGAGCGTAGAAGTTGAGTTAGCGAGAGATTTGAACCCGTTTGAGCTATTTTCCCTAGTAAGATGGAGTGACCGTCGGAGGCATTTGCAAAATCTATGTATATAACGTCAACTTGCCCTTTTCTGTTCATTACTTCTATTAAAATATGCTTAATACTGCAGAGATTCGATATACTGAATTTTTTGATAGAAGCCATGCTGTTTTGCAGAGATCAGGGGTTTGACTTATGGCATTAGCTGGTAATACACAGATGTCTCAAATGCCTCCGCGAAGTTACACAGAATAGTAGTTTTCAGTATTCTCTGGGTTTCCAGATTCAAGAATTGGGCAGATTTTTAAATGTTTCCATCGTTCAGAAAAATGAGATTGGCTTAGGATTGTGTTGATTGTGTTTTGACAATGGATAAGCAAAAACCTGAGCACAGTCCCTCACTAGGAAACTGAAGTCATTTTATTGGGTGATTTCCTAGGTCAAAGTACTACTTGTTCCTCTGTGAAGGGTGTTATGAAATTATTTTTTCCTCTCATAGTATCAGAGTTGCACTCAAGATGTGTATGGTGGGAGAAAACACTGCTAAAAAACGCAGCAAAATCGTTTAATATGTCTTGAGGGGCATCTAGTATGGTGTCTTTGTTTGCATTGAACGAAATTCCAGAAGCTTTTTGGGAAGAAAAAATAAACAATGAATTGCCTGAAATATAGAAAGAATGAACAACGACACAGACAAATGTTAAAATATTTTGAGCATAATGACTACATCAGCCACCTATATATAATCTATTCAATCTAAATGGGCTTCTAGTAGCGCGATAAAACAAATGAATTGTTAATCAAATTCATAACCAATAAATAGAATATTAAACGACTTCCGTATCAGCAGCAGAAGTTACATTTTTTGTGACTATTGAAGGAATGAGGGAAATTGAAAACTGTGCCGTGTGCATTCTTCAACCTTGTAGTTACTTGTCTTCATGGCTCTTGCCTTTCGAAGGGCATTGCATTCACACGAGAAAACGATATTCGGAAGTACCACATTTCAAAAAGAGAGGAGGATCTTGCTTCTTCTATAGTTTATCCATCATCGGCACGTTTGCCTTATTGTTGAATTTGTACTGTATTTCCGTAATATGTGTTGTAGATAAATTTAAATGTATGTTAATAATAACAGACCAACTTACAGGATTGTATGGATTCATACTTTATCTTGTGGTGTGGTTCAAAGTACCCTTCTATTTGAAAGCTTTGAATATTATTTCCGAAATCGTCTCTGACTCATCCAAGAATCCTAAATTTGAAATGGTTTCTTCAGAGGACCGAAAAAAGTTCCAATTGATATATCTGATAGGAAATGTGGTAGTCTTCATGTCACACGCCTTAATTGTATACCATTTTTATGAGCTGATTCACCACTATGGAATAAACTTGACATTATTATCGAAGCTCATTGTCTTCATCAGTACTATTTTCCAAGTGACGATTAATTCCACCATCAGTCTACAAAACCTACTGCAATATCACTTGTTGAAAAAATGGTATTCGAGAATGGGGAACGATTTGGGCGATACTTTTAGATCGAGTAGACTCATTGGTTCCTTGGAAAGTATACTTGGTAGCCACATAAACATGAAAAGAAAAATGACTTTATTTTCCATATGTATGAACGAGTATTTCAATCCTACTCTCCTTGTTTTTCTGCTGACTTCTGTTGCAATGCTCATAATCAACTTTTATATTTTCATCACGCCCCGGGATGAACATCATGCTCTGGAAGTTAGATCGCTACAGTGGCGTACGGCGATAATAATTATGATGTTGGTTGCGAATATAATGGTTATAGACCGTCAAAATATGGTAAGCCATTAGATAACATTTTTTGTTTCTCTTAATATACAACTGATGATTTTACACAATGCAGACGTGTATAATAATAATGCTAGTCATAATAGTTTATTGAATCCTTGACGATCATAGGGTGATATAGAATACGTCGAAATTTTTATAAAAATCGTCACAAAAACGTAAGATATAACAAATTTATATATAAAAAAGAAACAAGAGAAAATATACTCAATATATTATTTGATATAAAACTTCCTGATTGATTAAAATATTTAGCAACACTGTGAAAGAAACCGTTGATCAGAAGTTCTTTCAGGGTTTGTTTGAATATGTATATATATATATATATATATATATATATATATATATATATATATATATATATATATGAATAAATAAGTACCATTCTGATCATTCCCATATTGATTTCAATTCAAGAGCCTATTGGGAAGCTAACCGGAAATGTCATCGAAAAGCGAATCCACATGTTTCTAGAAATGATATGAAATCGAGAAAGGTTAATGCACTCAACCTGCTGGAAAATAATTCCATGAATCAAAAGATAAATAAATAAGTACCATTCTGATCATTCCCATATTGATTTCAATTCAAGAGCCCCCCTCTCGGGTTGAGTGCCCTGAGTTGAAATCTTATTCACACGGCTTAATTATTTACAATCCTTAGAAATTCACAATCATAAACATTGCGGGTGCAACCTGTTAAATGATCAAATCGATTTAGTTCACACCGGTTTTCAAATTGGCATATCCGCATTGTAAATTGTGAATTTAGGTACTCAAGCAAGCAAAGTACCAAGCCAAGAGATCGCGGTCGAGTTCTGCTCGGTGAACCTGAAAAGGAAGTGTTAGTTATCTGTTAGAAAACTTTTTATACTCACAGCAGCCGCCTGATAGCGACTATTGGGAGTGGTCTCTGGTTCTGCTTCGTTGGCCTCCTGTGTTTGTCCCTCTCTCAGAATCTGAGGCCATCCCTGTTTAGTGCATTGTGTGCGCTGGATTGTCGTGCGCTCGAATACTGTCAAACATGTCCTCTGCGTTTTTTCTAATATATGCGTCTACAAGCATTAAGGATTATCGGTAATATAGCGGCCTTTATCTTCAGAAGATTCACTTTCAATCCCATTTTCCTTCTTCAACCTATTATTGGTAATAGGTTTTGTCGGGCAGATTTAGCCATTCCTATTCTTTGCCGGATGTGACACCTGGATGTTAATCTTTTGTCTAGGTTGACTCCCAGGTATCGTTGGTCCACGGAATCTCTTGTAGGTTGAAGATAACGTTTCCTTCCGGGTGTACCATCCTCCGGGTGAACAGTATTGCCTAACTCTTGTCAGGGTTTATACTGATCTTCCACAGGTTGGCTCATTCCTCTAATCTATCTGCCTGTTGCAGCAATTATCTGATGACGTGCGCTTGGCTTCTTGATCTCGCTAGCAGAGCTGTGTCGTCCGCGTAGAACGCCAATTTGTTAAAGTTGTTCTCCGGCTTGGGCACGTCTGCTGTGTATACCGAGAAGAGGTGTGGCGACATGACAATGTGCCAAAGTGTTTTCGTTTGGTTATCCGATTCACTAATGACTGCATTGTAATGCAATTTTCATCTGAGAGAGATTTTCTTATCAATGTTCCTCTTCAGTAATTTATAATTTTTTTTTACCATTACATCATCTGCCCTCTTGGATAACCAAGCCAAATCCTTTAACATTTAGCTCATTTGGTTAAGTTCATGTGAAAATTTGATTTTTTCACTTTTCTGGAGTTCTGATCAATTTTTCTGTGAGACTATTTTTCTACATTTGTTGGTGGATTGAGAACCAAGCGACATGTAGCGATTTGTCCGTGTTGATCAGAGAGACCCGGGTTAAGATTAGTGGTTTCAATTAATTCAGGTGTATTCGACCCAACATAATCAATAGCAGAAGAACTTATACAGCGTGACTCACGGTCGATGGTAGGTTAGACGTTTCTGGAAAACGCAAAGCATGATTTTTCTGAAAATTTCTCCTCTCACATTTCGTTATCTGTTCTATCGATCTAAAATATTTTCAGCATTGCGGCGTTGCCACTTCTATCAAAAAGTCCTTGCAACTTTATTTTTTTGAATGAAACACCCCGTATATTAATACATTTTTGGAATCGCTCTGGTATTTTACTACTCTTTTGTTAATAATGTCCTATACCTATCTCTATCTGTTTTCGAGATAAAAAATAAATTGTGCTAAATATGGTCCAAAACATAGCCTTAATTGAGATTAAGTTGTACATCATTACTCTCAATTCATGAAAAGTTGATATTTTGATGATAGTTTGGACAAACTCGAAATATTTGAATAACACCAAGAAATCGACTCCATATCATACATGGCGTGCTAAAATTACTATTATTTCCAAAATGAATGCAAATATCGATTATTCAAACGAAGTTCTTATGAAGTTATTTATTATACACATGAACAAAGTGATCAAATAATTGTCAGAATGTGTAAAAAATTCAACCAAATGTATCCTGAATTAACACCAATGAACGAGAGGAAGTTTGTAAGGTTACAAAATAATTTCCTTAACTATGGCTCAACGTTTCCAGGGAACAACTGTACCAAAATCAGTCATTTCTAGGTAAAAAGTAAGATTTTGTAGGCTAAAACATGTGACAGTACAGACAATAACAGAATAGGATGATTCAAAATATTGTAAACAAAATATAACATTTTCACAATAAATGCTGAAAATTTTGTTCATTACATTCTAAACACTTTTAAATGTTTTTTTGTACGCGACTTGTGGTTGCTTTTTCAATTTCCTGGGGATCCAGATCTTCAATACTCCGCACTATTCGCCGTCGCAATTCTGATTTGGTAGGCACTGGAGTACTGTATACCCTTTCTTTCAAAACACCCCATAAAAAAAGTCAAGTGGCGTGAGATCGGGTGAACTCGGTGGCCAATCCCACGGCCCTAAACGCCTAAACCAACGATCGTCGAAGAGTTCGTCCAGTTTCCTGGAAACTTTCTGGGTGGAATGAGCTGGCGCTCCGTCTAGTTGAAACCACGAATTCCTATATTCCTCTAAAGGCAAATTTTCAAGAAAATCGGTTCCAGTCGTCCTTAATATTTGGAGATATCTCTCTGCATTCAGTGTGTCTTCATAAATAAAAAAGCTAATTTTATTGTTCTTCAGAATACAAAAAACATTCAGGTCAAATTTTTCTTGAAAACCCATTTCTTTTGTAACATGAGGATTATGATCAGCCCAAAAATGTTTATTCCTTCTATTGAAAATACCATCCCTCGTAAATTTGGATTCGTCGCTCCAAATTATTTTTGACAAAAATTCCCGATCTTCCTGTGTATGAATCAAAAGGGATTCACAAAAATGCATTCTGCGTTCGAAGTCTTCTGCTTTTAAAGCTTGAACTTTGGTAAATTTATACGGATGCATTCCGTGATTTTTCAAAATTCGTTGTACTGAAGCATGTGATACACCTAAATCTTTTTCAAAACCACCGCACACCAATGCGTTCAAAGTGTAAGAAACGATATGGATTTTGAAGAGGAAACGTTGCTTCTCGCCATGTTAATTGACGAAGATGGTGAACCTCAAAAGTAGGTATAAACTAATCTTGTTTCTTAATAAATAGGTATAGTTATAAAATTGACCTGTATATTTTTTTCTAGAAAAAAAACGAAGAATTTGGATTCACGATATTAACTTAACTCGTGAAATTCAAGGAAAATTTCACACATTATATCACGAACTAAGAGAGGACGAACAGCGCTTTTTAATATATTTCAGGATGACTGTAGAATGTTTCGATGAAATATTAGATCTCATAAAAGAGGACATAACAAAACAGTTTACTCATTACAGAGAACCTATAGGACCAGCTGAACGACTAGCTGTAACACTTAGTAAGTAACTAACGAAATAATTACTTTTAAAACATAATTTTTATTTGTTGAACAAGTAAATAACGAAATAAGTATCTACCTAATTAAGTATTGCACATGTTTTAAATGTTGGACGGGAATTTCGTTAGTGAAGTTCCAAATTTTTCATACCAATCTACAGAAGATTCACTGTCATCAAAATTGGATTCTTATGATCCCGGTCTGTCCAGAGAAAAAGAATTTTCAGAAATATGCACCACAGGATTGGAGTAAGCCTCAGGTTGTGGAAAAACGTACGAGTTTGTAGACCTGCGTCGCTCTTCCTCATCCAGATGCTCCAATTCTTGCTCCATTAGTAGTTGTGATATTTTAAATTTAATGATAGCCTGTCTTCTTTTTGAAAATTTTTTTACAGTCTTAACATATCCTTTGAATATATCATCAATGTCATCACATGCACTTTCTGCAGTTTTCCTATCAAAATAAGAAATAACTTGCTCTACAGATGATGAAGATGATTGGTGTTTTGCTGGCTGATTTTGCCGTTGGCTTAACTGAGTTGCTGGTGCTTTGCTGAATTCATGTTTTTTGTTCTTTTTTGCTGGTGGCTGATTTGTACCAATTGGCTGACGGTTAGTATTTGTTTGCTGCATGTCAGAAAGTGATTGGGTACTTTCACTAGGTGTCTGTGATTCAACCGAAGGGTCATTTTTATCTGCTGTTTCCTGACATTGGACTTGATTGTGGCCTTGTTCAGTAAGTTCAGATGATGGTGGTTGTCGTACTGACATTACGTTTGAATGTGTTTTGGCAACTGCCAAGGAAGGTCGCAAAAATTCCATTTGTTGAGCCCAAGGCCAAGTTTTATAACGATCCAAGATCTTCGTTTCTTGTCCAGTGGTGGTTTTTTCGGTTCTTAAATATTTACTATAGAAATCGCGTAGGTTTTTCCATTTTTTCTTTATTTCTTCACCTGAAACAAGTTAAAATTTTTCTTGATAACATTTTTATTGCTAATCTATTAAAATGCTTTGAGAAAATATTTATTTTTAGGATATCTTGCAACTGGAGATTCATGTAAAACTATTGGCCATAGTTTTAGAATGGGATTTCGAACAGTGAGTGCCATAGTTTTTGAGGTTTGTACTGCGCTTTGAAACCATATGCAACCCTTATACATGCCTGAACCAACTGAAGAAATATGGGAAAAAAGTATAAATGGTTTCTACAAAAAATTGCAATTTCCAAACTGTTTAGGAAGCATTGACGGAAAGCATATTACCATAAAATGTCCGGATAAAACTGGATCTAATTACTTTTGTTATTTGCAGAAATTTTCTTACGTTTTACTAGCTATCGTAGATTATGATTACAAATTTATCTGTTGGAGGATATGGCAGAAATAGCGACGGTGGATTGTTCGAACAATCTATTATGGGGCAAAGACTTGATAACAAAACCTTTAATGTCCCAAAAGATAAACCTTTGCCATTTCAAGATGAGTGTATACCTTGTGTTCTTGTTGGTGATGAAGCTTTCCCACTAAAGGAATATTTAATGCGACCTTTTCCACATCGTCAATCAAAATCTGATCTAAGAAAAGAAGTCTTTAATAAAAGGTTGTGCCGAGCACGCCGTGTCGTGGAAAATGCATTTGGAATGTTATCCAATAAGTGGCGGCTTCTCTTCAGACCTATTGAAGTAAAAGTTGAAACAGCCATAATTATTGTTAAAACTGTTTGTGTATTACACAATTACTTGCTCATAAAACAGTGTGACTTGCCATCCAATTTATTAGAAGAAAATGAAGCGTACCCTGGAACCATTAGAAATAGAAATGATAACAGAAGACCAACAAATACTGCATTTCGAATTCGTCAAAGATTTGTTTCGTTTTTTAATGACAATAATTAATAATTAAAATAAATATTTTAAGAAAAATACATTACCTACTACAAATATGTTATTTTGTACTTACCAGTTACCCCTTCAAACGACTAGGCAATCTCGTCCCATATTTTGTCTTTTTGCTTGATATTTTTATACTCACTATTAGTGAGATCATACAAAATTGGTTTAACACGAAGACTTTCGATAAGCTCCTCTGTGCTCAACATGTTTTGTCCTGCAGAAGATCGCGCGAATTGAGCGGGCAAATAGTGTAAGCAGCGTTCTACCGCCGAACGCCAAGCGAGACGCGGACAGTTCGCTGCAAAACAAGAGGGCGCGTGTGGTAGATCGGTTAGGTTTGCCCTCCTTAATTATTTTACACGCACAGCGTTTGAACGCATCGCCACCGCGTCCGCCACCGCGTTCGCGGCCGCTCCTGTTTGCGCGAGCCTTAATTCAGGATACATTTGTTTGAATTTTCTACAAGTTCTGGCAATGATTTTATCACACTGTCCGTGTATAATAAATAATTTCATAAGAACTTCGTTTGAATAATCAATATTTGCATTCATTTTTGGCGATTTTTTGAAACACCGTCAATAACCATTTATCAATTACTTACAAAAGTCAACAAACTGTCATAAGCTTGATATTTCCACGGCTACCTAGAAATCAAATTTTTTTAAAATTATTTTTTGTACAACTGTTATTGAAAATCTCTTTGATAGAAACACTTCAATCAGAACACCTACCAAAAAATCATTTAGAAAAGTTCACACATGCAGTTCGTGCTATTGGTAATATTAAATCCCTGTGAAGTTATTGACGATGACGAAGTAGTATTCAGTCCAACTGTAGAAAGTCCTTCATGACCAACCAATAATCCTCCTTAAAATAACGTGAGTTGGCGTATGTAGTTGTAACATATGCCTTGTAATCCAAAGATCGTGTGTTCAAATCCCATGGACCCTATAATTTTTTTTATTATCAGCAGTAACGTTATACAAAAAAATGTGTATGATACATTTGTTAAAAGTGATTTTATTTTGCTCGTGAGTTTGCTCCACTTGCTGACGCTCGTTTTGCAATAATCCCCACTTACAAAATACAATGCAACTTTCAACACTTGTAGGTAAAACGTGAATAACTATTTTTCCACAAAAACGGCTTAATTAAAAAAACTGAATGATTTAGGTATAGGGACCTGTATATCATCTTGAAGCATTTTTCACCATCTTTCAATTTATCGAGTGATATACAGGGGGTTTCATTTGAAAAAATGAATTTTCGACTACTTTTATGCACAATGGAAATAATAGTAATTTTAGCACGCCCTGTATGATATGGAGTCGATTTCTTGGCGTTATTTGAATATTTCGAGTTTGTCCAAACTATCTTCAAAATATCAACTTTTCATGAATTGATAGTACTGATGCACTTAATTTCAATCAAGGCTATGTTTTGGACCATATTTAGCACAATTTATTTTTTATTTCGAAAACAGATAGAGATAGGTATAGGACATTATTAACAAAAAAGTATTAAAACACTAGAGCGATTCCAAAATGTATTAATATACGGGGTATTCCATTAAAAAAAAATAATTGCTAGGACTTTTTGATAGAAGTGGCAACGCCGCAATGCTGAAAATATTTTAGATCGATAGAACAGGTAAGGAAATGTGAGAGGTGGAATTTTCAGAAAAATCATGCTTTGCGTTTTCCAGAAACGTCTAACCTACCACCGACCGTAAGTCACGCTGTATAATTTACTGTTGAAAATGTTCTTGTATTTTCATTTATCAGAAACGTCATGTCGTAAGAACCGAAGAGATCTTTCAATTAGGCATATTGTATCTATTGAATTATGAAAATGTGAAAAGTTTTAGGAATTCAGTCATTATTCATTCAATGTACTTAGAATATTCTAGAATATTCCGAAGACATCCTAAAAATTGATGGCATTAATGAAATGGAATGAAAGAATCCAATAAAACGTGACTTGCATTACATATAGTTGATATATCACAAATTCCCCCAATAAATGTTCGGAAAAGGAAACACAGCTAACGACTGTCTCACTACAAATGAGCATGTTAGAAGGCAACATGCACTTACCACAAAATATTGAGATGATCCAAGGAACAGATAGCTGTATAGTGTGTATGTTGAGACCTTGCGTGGAAGCTGCCCAGTGGATTGTTCCTTACAAAGGGTTTTGTGAGCATTCCAGGAGAAGGTATTCTAGAAAGCCCCATTTCCAGAGGATCAAGGGTGGCAGAGTGATATATGCCGTTACCATAATGACAATATTAGCCCTGATGTGAAACCTCCATTATCTTTCAAAAAATTGTTCCAAATATTCTGTGAGATGCCTTTCGATGCTTGCTGATGAAATATTTGGTATCTACGGAGTGTGCCTACATTATGTGTTGAGAAAGAACGCCCGATTTTTCACGGAGGCTATAAACGTCACATGCGAAATTTTCGAAGACAAATTCAAAGTCGGGATGAGTACCGAAGCTTCTTCTAACTGGAACAGACAATTGAGATGGAGATTTTTGATAGGAGGTGCCGTACTGTATACTTTATATGCAACGATTTCTTTAAATTTGTACATGAACGTGAGGATTTTCGGATTCAGCTCCGAAATTATCTTCAAATTGGTGGTTTCAATCGGCGCAATGCTTTCGATAACTTTATATCATACGTATCTTCAACACTCGGCACTGAACCGTCAGATTCTGGAAAAGGTTTATTTGAGTATATTTCAGGATCTGAAAAACAAATCACGATCAGAGATGGTCGCAGGATCCTTGGAGAAAAATGTTGGTGAGCAGATACGAACCAACAGAAGAATGTATTTATTGTACAGCTACATGAATAAATTTGTCAATCCAGCCTTTCTCTTGTTTCTGATGATGTCTGAAATGTTTCTCATTATCACCATTTACATCTTCATATCATCTGTTGATGAATATTATGAACAGGAAATGAGGTTACTGCAGGGCCGAACAGCGTTATTGATTGTGCTAATAATTGTGGCAATGAACCAACTAGACCATCAAACACTGGTGAGTCTCATTTTTAATAATACATGTGTTATTGAAGTAATAACTTCTTATGGGAGAATAAACCGCTTCGTTACCTAACGCGTTAAAGCGCCAGTCTCTCTGGCTTCCCCTTCTCTCAGGCATACGTTAGCGGATGGCAGGCTACTCCTCTCTTGTCGAACAAATGCTTCTGTCCTCTCTTCGCATGACTCAGTGTTTAGTGTGCGATGACATATACTGTTGACAGTATTATAAAAATATAACCAGTAAGCACGATAGGATAGAGTGTTGTACCTGAAGCACACAGAAGTAGATACAACCTTTTTATAAATCACAAAGCAAACGTCTATGGATTCGTTTCAGATACCTTTTAAACTGATTTTTGAAAATTTTTTGACAGGGCGTCCAAAGGTACAACACTGTGTTGTGTTGTACCTTTGTCCACATTACGTTGTACCTGTGGACAGAGAACAAATTGCCTTCAATTAAGAATAAACAACACAAACTAACATAATCTTTATTATTAAATCAATCATAAGATGACAAACATGATTACATTGTATGTATCAAATGCAGGGGTAAATGCTTTTGCGAATGCCTGGCCTACGAGTTCAGCTACGTCATACAAGCTTATAGGACGTCCAGGATGGGTCATCATCCACTCATTAGATATGGTATTGTAGTAGATTTTGTATGGCCCAAAAACAGTCCTGTCAAGAGGTTGAGTTCTGTGTGAGGTGTGCGGTGGCAACATTGATAGCACAATATTATTTTTCTTTCATTTTTAATCTTCCTCTTTGAAGATAATCACTTGGTGATCGAAACACGTGTCGAGGTGTTAAAAATAACGATTTGGTGTTGGGAAAAAACTCCAGTAATATCCATTACTACACCAAAGGTTCCAAACAGTGCATCATAAATTATTTTTCTTCGCCAAATCAATCACGGAAACTGCAATATGGGACTCATGATTATCGAGTATTAGTAGCACTTTTTCTTGCTCTGTCGGCTTAACGTGGGCTATAAAATGCTGCAAGTACTGGGAAAAAAGGTGCTCGTTTGACCATCCTGATGAATTTGCCCCTCCAACTGAGCCCGGTGGTGCACCATATAACATGTGGTCTTTGAAAAACACACGAGGAAATATCAACATGGGCGGCACATGGTTACCGATGGCATTAACCGCAGCAATCATAGTTACATTGATCACCCTTTCTCCGGATGTCATACTACCTAGTTGCTTTACACCTTTTGAGGCTATTATCTTAGGTGGTGCATGGACTGAAGAATTCCCGGTTTCATCTAAATTATAGATATTGGCAGGGGAAAACTTATAGCGTGACATTACTGTTTCAAGATTGTTAAAGAAAGCTTGGATATTTCCTTTGTTACAACTGGTTGACCTTGCCAGGCTTGTAGCCTCGGGTTTCCTTAATGACAATGTTGGATGTCGATTCACGAAATGTCTTAGCCATTCTTTGCCTGCAGTTGCATTTGTAGTCCAATTGTCTGGTGTTTTTATCTTGTTTTCACGTGCGTACTGAAATGCTAAGATTCTTGCATCTTTTTTTTGTGAGTCCATAATGAAGCGACACTGCCTGTGCCAAGTATTGCTCCAACTGTGATTCTTGTTCAAGTGAAAACACTTTTTTAACTTCGTTGTTCGCGTTGTATTCGAATGCAGATAGAGTTCGACAAATATCATATTTTTTGGCAGCTTATCGAACCGGAATCTTATTTTTGAGGACGTCTTCGACAGCTTTCTGCAAAGCACCTACATCCACTTTTCCTCTTTTTATTCCACTTTTGCTCCGTGGCATTTTTTCTGTACAGAAGCTTGGTGTCAGTGGACTTGTTATTTAAGTTAAAGAGCATTAGAGTTCAATTTTATAGAGTTTATTAGCCGAGTGCAGAGAGGCTAATACATCACACGAGTGATAAAAATTGCCTCAATGCAGCGGTGCATATTAAAGCAAAGAGACCACTGAGCTTTCTCTGATTTGAGAATTATTTATTACCTATGCATCAAAAACACACTTCAATGCCAATTTCGCCTTACTTTAATGTCTACTTCCAGAGTGAAATTACAAATAAATTAGAAAAAGGTAAAATGTTTTGTCTAGTTGTACCTTTGGCCAGACTAAAGGTACAACAAATGTAATGACCCAAGGTACAACAATGTTTACTAATACCAAAACACATTTATGTTTTCAGATTATGTTGGTTGGTGAACACAAGTTTTAAATAACAAACGTAGTATATTTCTTACCTCTGAAATTATAGATGAAACTAGCCACAACTCTATAACACACCGACTCTTTATGCTGCAGCTAATTATTTACTTTTAACACGAAAAATTCACAAGCCTGACTAAATTCCAGAGTCTTTATATTTATGAAGCGAAACAATTGTACCGACTTCTAGTGGTCAATAGCTGAACGTTGAAGCAAAAATTTTTTCCAGAACGGTGAAAGCAACAATTTTAACGACAGTCACCAGAGGTACAAGCGCCCAAAGGTTGTTATTATGCCAAACGTGGCTTAGAAATAATGATACTAATTTTGTGTATGTACAGTATTAGTACCACTATATATTCCTACAAAAGTAACAATTGGCTCATGGTAGCTATAATATATGTAGATACACAAAATAATCAATAAAAGATTTTAATAATAAATAACCTTTCTTTACATTATCATGTTATTATACATTAAATTCAAGTAATAACCTGAAATGTTCTCAAGTTGAACGATTTCAGTATTGAATAGTTCAACTTAGATTAGTTTAAGTTATCACTTCTGTCGGGCGTCCCGAGAAGCACACGTTGTTTTTCTACAGTTTTTTCACGTTTGGACTGATTCATTACTGGAGTTCCAAAAATATCAGTTAAAATCAGATAGCATAAATCTGAATATTATGAGATGGACCTGGGAGTTCCTCAGGGATCGATTCTGAGTCCGCTTATTCTTTTGTTATTCATAAACGATCTACCTGATCATATTAGTTCAGATTATGTAGTTCTTCATGCAGATAACTGATTCAGATAGTCCTGGAGACTTACAAAAAACCTAAATAATTCAGCAAAAGAATTCATAAATTGTTGTGGAAAAAATTTCGCGATAGTGAATGCAAATATTTAGTTTCAAGGGCACTAAGTGAAGTTGCTGAAAACATTACAAAAACTAAGTATGTTGTGAATCTCATCAAAATAAACAACTTTTTCCTATAAAAAGTTCAGCGAAAAATCATACATTTTGATGAATATTAGGAACAGGAAATAAGGTTGCTGCATGGCCGAACAGCGTTATTGATTGTTTTAATAATTGTGGCAATGAAATAA
Organism: Leptinotarsa decemlineata; assembly: GCF_025532065.1. NCBI lineage: Eukaryota > Metazoa > Arthropoda > Insecta > Coleoptera > Chrysomelidae > Leptinotarsa > Leptinotarsa decemlineata. The sequence continues at coordinate 6,095,588 of NW_027412529.1, forward strand.
CTAGACTATGAAACGTTGGTGAGTCTCATTTTTAATAATACATAATAATAATAATAATAAATCGGCTTTATTGATAATACAAAAAAAAAACAATACAAAGATATATTTGAAAATGAAAATAGTTTACAGGAGATTCTGGTATTCCTTGGCGAAGTCTAGCTCAAAGCTACTTTAACTCAACCAACAAGCACCACTCCACAATGCACGCAAACATACAAAAATAAAAGCAATTAACAGTGATGGTACCACGAAATGAGAACCGTAAATAAAATAATAATTTGTGATTACCTTCTGAAAATAGTTGATAAATAATTTAATTGAATTGATCTGTTGTCTAAAAAGTTAAAGTTGACATTACTGACTATCATAGATATAATTATAGAGTTTTACAGCACCAAAAAGAAATGATCTCTGAAACTGTGCAGTGCGATGTTGTGGCATAGTTAATTTGTTTTTATGTCTGATGTTTCTTGAGTGAATATTTTCACGCAGAATTAGTTTTTGTATTAAAAGAGGAGAATGGGGAAGGGAGAATGGAGAATGGGGAAGGAGAATGGACAAAACAACCCAAATGATGAATCATACGGTTTTTCATATTGAGCCAGCGGGAGTTTTTGAAGGCTTCAGAAATTGAATCATACTTACGAAGTCCATAAATTAGGCGGCAACAAGAATTTTGCACTTTTTGTATTCTTTTTTTATCTGAATCATGTAAGTATGGCTCATATATGAAGTCACAGTAGTTGAAATGGCTTAGAACCAAACTATCACAGAGCATTCTTTTTAGAGGTTGGCTCAAAATAAAACGATTACAGTATAACAGTTTCAATGACATATAAGCTTTTTTCATTAAATTTTAACATGACTAGTAAATCTAAGATCAGTGTCAAGCATGACCCCTAAGTTTTTAGCTGTATTGACAGGAGTCAAGATAGTATGACCAAGTTCTAAAAGGAAATTGTTTTCTGCAAATTTACGATTCTTCTGCGATCCAAAGTGCATCATCATTGTTTTATTAGGATTAATTTTCAAATCATGTTCACTTGATAGCTCATTGATCAAATCAAGATCAGTATTGAAGAGATTTTCTGCCTCAGCACACTTATCGATTTTAAAGTGCATGTATAATTGTATGTCATCAGCATACGCCTGTATTTTACATTTCTTGATGGACGAGATAATGTCAGTAGTATAAATGATGAACAATAAAGGTCCCAAAATGGAACCCTGTGGCACTCCTGATAGAATATCAAGAGGTAAGGAGTGATGACCATCAACAACAACTTTTTGAGATCGACCAAGTAAATAAGACCAGATGAGAAATAAGGCAGCACTATCAAAACCATAATATTTGGGTTTCATGCAAATCAGCTCATGATTGATGGTATCGAATGCTTTCGAAAAATCTAGTAGTACCAGAGTGCTAATCATTCCCTTATCAAATCCCTCAACAATGTCTTGTGTAACAGTAGCAAGAGCTGTAGCCGTGCTAAAACTCTGCCTAAAACCACATTGCGATGGTGATAATAGATTATTGTTATTGAAATATTCATTAATTTGTAAATAAATAACTCTTTCAAAAATTTTACTCGTGGTTGGAAGTATACTGATAATTCTGAGATCAGAATAACTAGCTGGATCATTATTCTTGGGAATGGGTTTCCCAATGGCCATTTTCCACAAGTCTGGAAAATATGAACGTTCAAAACAACAATTGATGATATGCGTAACATATTTATCTATAAACGGGCTACAAAGTTTCAACATTCTGATTGAAATATTATCAACCCCTGAAGCTTGACTTTTAATCATTCAGGATTTCATGAATAGCTTCTTCAGTAGCGAATCGAAATGAGAAGTTATCTTGCCTGATTAAATAATGATTTCTATAAAATTCAATATTTTCATCACAATTATTAGAAACGTTTTGTACGAATTGGGCAAAATAGTTGTTTATTTCATCGGGATTCGAGAGGTGATTGGGTAATGAATATTGTTTTTTTGAACGAGCATTGAGGTTAGAAAGAGCATTCCAGGTTTTGCGTGGTATTTTTTCAGAACAGACAGACTTGAGATATGTCCTTTTTTAAGTTCTAACTATTGACAAGGTATAATTTCTCAATTCTTTATACCTCATACGATCATTAACAGATTCAGTTTTTTTGAATTTTTGAAAGGCTTTATCACGTTCTTTCATAAGAAATCTGAGATTTTGTGTTACAGTTATTTTTCTACAGTTCTTCTTGTTTGGATTGATTCATTGCTGGAGTTTCAAATATGAAAAATATCGCTTATTAATTTTTTTGTTATTCATAAACGATCTACCTGGTGGAAAGAGAAATGGAAATTTCTATGTGTTTTACCACTTTTATTTGTCCTATATGGACATTATCAAACTTATATATTGCATAAGTTTGAAAATGTCCTTATATATTGTATAAATTTGAAAATGTCCTTATAGGACGAATACATTTTTAGTTTAAAGTAGTATGTGGCTTGCCTAGCTGTACTTGCTTCTTTCAATAAATCGATGGATGTAGCCGTTACTACGTGGTAGGAGATTATAATGAAAAAAGAAATGAAAATTTCTATGTTTTTCACCACTTTTATTTGTAACTAACGTTACTGCAGTTTCGTCCTATGAACTCAGTTTATTGTATAAGTTTGAGAATGTCCATATAGGACGAAACTGCAGTAACGTTAGTTACAAATAAAAGTGGTAAAAAACATAGAAATTTTCATTTCTCTTTTCATTATGATCTCCTACCACGTAGTAACGGCTACATCCATCGATCTACCTGATCATATTAGTTCAGATTATGTAGTTCTCCAAGCGAATAACTGATTCAGATAGCCTTGAAGACTTATAAAAAACTGAATAATTCAGCAAAAGAATTTATAAATTTGTTTGAAGGTGATTGATAATGTTTCATGATGAATTTCATAAGTTCGGACTTCGGAGTGGTTTGAAAATCTGGCCATTGAAGAAGCCCACAAGAAACCTCGTGAATGGTGGAGATACGTTGGCGACACCTTCATAGGAATACTGATCTAGACGCCTTCCTGAAGCACATCGTCAGCGTAAGACCTTCCATCACTTTCACAATTGAGAAAGAAATCCACAACGAATTCCCATTCTCAGACGCATTGGTGAATAGGACCGACACTAAGTGTGAAACTGTATACCGAAAACCCACTCACAGGGGACAGTATCTGAGCTAAAAGAGAAATCATCAAGACTTTATAAGACCGTGCTTTCGGGTTCTGTAGTACGAAAGAAGGTCTCGAGAAGGAACTAGACATCATCAAAAATAATCTTCAACAGAATGGCTACTCCAAAACGATGGCTAAAAGACAGCAGGAGCCTCGCAAGGACGAGAAGCCGTCACAACCAGTGCTTGCACTTCCCATTCATCAGAGGATTATCGGAAAGGATAAGAAGAATTGGGTCCTAGTACAACATTAGAACCTGCTTCAGATCAGGAAAAACTATCCGTGCAGCCTCACGAAAACCAGGCTGAGATTCCAAGAATTGCATTTACCTGATACCCTGTGAGTGCGGAAAATCCTATATTGGTGAAACTAAGAGGCCATTGAATGTTCACATTGCCGGCGAGCACAAAAAACACACACAGCGAGGGAAAATTAGAAAATCAGGAATAGTAGAGCATGTTTGGACCCATCAACATAACAGCGAGTGGTCCCAAGCTGAGGTCATACACAAGGAGGAACATTGGTTTAGGAGGAAATTGAAAGAAGCCGCATACATGCGGCCCAACAGTGTATTCAGCCAAGCTAGCGTAGAGATACGCAACATATGAAAATCCATAATCAAGGGAAAAATTGCCAATTCCCTTCAAACGATCATCTCCCACTAAACCGATGAAGCGGAAAAAGGAAAGCGGAGATAAGTGAAAGTACTCGAAAACCATAAATAGTCATCTCTTGGAGGAACTGAGTCCAGTTATCACCCGAAGACTATTGTGGATACTATCAATCGAAACGTCGTGATGTAACTTGACTTGGAATTTCTCAACTTTTTATTTTTATTTTTAATTTTTGTTCAATTGTTCTATTTTTCCTTGTATTTTATTTCACTGTTATTACATTTCAGGTTTTTTGCTTAAGATAATTGTTATTTTCAGCTATTTCTCAATTCTTCTTTTATTAGTTCTTTCAGAGATTTCAAATCATTCTATATAATATCAGACAATGGGAGTCCGAATTAATGAAATTAATTCATAATTTGTTGTCAAAAAAAAGTCTCGATAGTGAATGCTGAGAACATTACAAAAACTAAATGTGTGGTGAATATCATCAAAATAAACAACTTTTTCTTATAAAATGTTTATCGAAAAATCATTCGTTTTGATAAATATTATGAACAGGAAATAAGGTTGCTGTAGGGCCAAACAGTGTTATTGATTGTTTTGATAATTTTGGCAATGAACCAACTACATTCTCAAACGCCAGTGAGTCTCATTTTTAATAATACATGTGTTACGGTTATTTTTCTATAGTTCTTTTCGTTCTTGAAGATGATCACTTGGTGATCGAAACATGTGTTGAGGTGTTAAAATAACGGTTTGGTTGAGAAAAAACTCCAGTAATATTCATTACTACACCAAACAGTGCATCACAAATTTCAGTGTTATTGCTTAGAATAATTGTTATTTTTAAGCTGATCTTTTCAATTTTTTATAAATTCTTTCAGGGATTTCAAATCAATTCATATAATATTAGACAATGGAAGTCCCAACTAATGGAATTTAACTACATCGAATTGAATTATATGAAAATTACATTACAAACTACGTAATATCTAACAGAGTTTCTCAAAATCATTGTGAATGATCCATTTAATATTTATAATGAAACGAATGTCTCAAATGAAAAAAGTTCAGTAATAATTGAAGAGGCGAGTGGATAGTTTCATTAATCTTTAAAGGAAAGTACTGGGGAATAAACATTCATTGTCTTGATATCAAATCTAATGGAAATCACGTCTATTAGAATAAAATCAATTAACGGAATACCTAGACCATCAGCTGGAAAATATTCAATCACCGAAATAATGGATTCTTGCACGAAATACAGAATGACTCTAATATGGTGAGTTCCTCACTTATATCGCAAAAGATGATTGCCGAACGAATAACCGACTTTTTCCTCTATCTATTTAAAATCAAGGAAATGGAAAACTGCATTCCTTGCATCAGAAGACACGCCATACCTCATCTTTGGTGGTTCACTCCTTACAGAGCATATTGTGAACATGTTAAAGGAAAATATTATTCAAAGAGACCCTTCGTGGTCAGCGACAGAAGTTGGGATTGGCTGTTTTATTCAACAATATCTTTCAATGTTTTCGCAATGTTGTGGAATCTATACTACCTGGCCAGTCTTCCAAATGCACATCATCTTCTTCTTATCTCAGATGAAATATTCTGCTTCTACGGGACAATAGTGTACGTGTCTTCACTTTGGAGGAGTGAATTGTACTTGGCATCAGTGAATTTGTGGTGTGAGCTTTATGAGGAACGAAGGTTCTTAGGTTTCACGGATCTGATGAGTATCAAATACCGCAGATGGATCCGTCTAAGATGTCTGCTTATCACCTACTACTTATATATATGTTATGTGATATATATGTTAATGCAGGGTGTCCTGGTTTACCAACACGGATGGTCTTTGGAATCTATCGCCATTGTTATGGTTTTTGTAACAACAATAATTCAATTGTCAACGCAAGCTCTATTGCTACCAGCGAACTCTATTTATTCACATCTCATTGGATCAATATATTCCGACATCGAAAATGATTTGATACATTTCCAGTTGGAGTCGAAGGGATTACTAGAAGAGAGGCTGAAACAACATTGTCGATTTGTTTCTAGAGGTGGAAACGCTATTCACTATCATGAGAACTATATTGCCCCCGTCTCACCGTGTTTTTTCCAGCTGCTGTTGCCGTACTCATCATCAATATCTACTTATACGTTACACCAAGTGATGAAAACATTTTTTTGGATGTCAAATTCCTTCAACTTCGTACATTCTTCTTGGTCCTGGTAATTTTTGAATTGACAATTTCTTTGGACAATAGTAACTTGGTAAGTCCTCTCTATATTCTGGTTGTCAATACAACATGAAACGAAGTAGTTAGATATTGTGGAATTGGCCGCGGTGGTAATGCGCCCGACTCACGATCGGAAGGCCGGGTTCGATTCCCGCCTCGACCAGATATTTTTCTCGAGATAATTTATCTGGTTGAAGCTGGGATGATTCTGCAACCGTGTTAGGAATCACACGTTAAAAGGTAAGACCTCGTTAGTCCTTAGCTCGCACAAGTTTGTCAACATCTGAGAGTTGTCGTTCGTATGGGGGCGACAGCTGATTAATGGAAAAACAGATTTTTTTTAAACAGATTGCAGAACTATACCTCATATGGAGTGTGTACGATGTTATGCAGTTTTCTTTGTCCAAATCTGTACAATCAAAATTGCACTACTGATGAATCATTCAAAAACTCCAAACAACAACAATTTTCATCACGTAGTAATTATTAGGTGAATATTTGGCTTTGGTTTGTTGAAAACATAAATTATATAAATGTACTCAACGACATGATAGTCTGAAATTTTCACAAATCAGTTAATAAAACCGCAATATATTCAACAAACATTCCAATACTACTCCTCTTTCATAAAACAAATATAGTATGATACTTTCTAAGAGAAGAAGAACCTTTTTAGATTAGGTTAGATTGGGTTCAAAGTGAGTGGGTCTATTCGACCCTCCACCGCAACCCGCAAGGGTTTATTGTGGTTCACTCTTATTCACACTCGACCAAATGAACCCAGCCTCTTAACGAAGCCGATTAGTTTGTATGGTGAGTGGTCTTTCAGGTCAGATGGTAAGAGTACGGCTCTGCCGAACCCTGAAAAAACCTGATCTGGTCCCCAGCGGGGCAGGCACAAAGTATATGCTCTGCTGTTTCATCGTTATTGAGGTAGTCGGATAGTCAAGGTGCAAGATTTCCACCTTGATACCCGCGACAACCTTCCCATATGAGGGTTTTTGCACGTCAGCTACACCTGACGATGCCTTAGATTCAACCGTGCAGGGCTTTTTCGCCTCTGGTTTTGGTGAATCATCACTTGAGCAAAAACGTTTGCTAACCTGCTCATGGGGGGCTTATTCCTCCACCTGAGACAGATTCTATGTACGCCGCTCAAGAATTTGGTGCAAGGTGGTTTCATAAGGTACCCCGCTCTTGAGGAAACGACTCAGTCGTTTCCTGGCTACACCTACGAACCTTTTTTAGGTACAGTTATTGAAGGAGTTGGAGAGTTGAGAAGCTCTCGCTACTGATCTGAATTTACAGGGAGGTCAGTTGGAGTCGTAAGCTCTACATCCATCTCCTCTGTGGACTTAGCGTCAGAAAGAATTTTAAGGTTAACTCTGTCCATAAAAGTCTCACGATTAGCTAGGGAAAGAAGGTCAATCACGGCAGAGCCCCTCATTAGCGTGACAAGGCGATGCTACGACGAGAGGGCGCCCGGTATCTAGAAGGTTCCTGTAACGGTTCAAAATACATTTAATTATTTTTTTATTCGGTTTCAGTTTTACTTTATTTTAGGTATTCATTGGAATCGTAGCCACAGTTCATTTAGCTCGGATGTTAAATGGGTTGCATATTCTTGGTGGACAGATCCATATTCATAAAGAATCACGGGTTGCCGCAGTACAATTTATTTATCAGTTCTCGGTATGGAGAAGAAAAAAAAAGCTTTCTTTTCTCTACAAGAGATAAAATTAAAACAGGTCGGATTTTGCGAAGTAGCAGTGCTGATGTGTAGGAATTTTTCTGTCGTGTTTCAAATTGAAAATTCTCACAAAATTGTGGATTACTGCACTTCTGCTTTCAAGCAACTAATTGCCTATCGTTTCGTCACTTTATTGTGACCTCAGCGAATAGTTTGCTCTTCGTTACGAAGGATTTACGTAAGCCGATAACAACATCATCAATCGATACTACCCTCAACCAACCAAAGAGGGTTTTAGTTCTATTCTTAGTCTTAGTCTTCGTCCTGGTCCTGGTATCCATGACCCTAGGTTTTACCGTGACCATTCCGTGACCATCCGATTATTGGGTTTCAATTGGGCTCCCAAACGATTATTTCTTCAATATTCCATAACCGGGCGTTCCATATCTGAGACCGCCTGGAGAAATTGCAACCCACGTGCGAATTATTTGAACGTTCGAGTTCCGTAACGACGATTTCGAGTTGGAGGGCTGTGCCTGCTATTCCGTGTGCCGTTGGACAGTGGAACCATCCTCGACATCAAATTATTCAGATAAGCTGCATGATTTTATTAGATTTCTCTTTCCGTTGGAAAGCAAATATTTAGTATATATTCAAAATATCAAAAGTGTACACTCAACGTGATCACGTAGAGGTAACAATAGTTGGTAAAATTTGAGTTATTTCTGTCTAAACAAGATTCTGAAGAAAAGTGTTTGGGGACCAGTAATATAATCTTGTTCAGTTTGTTCCACGAAATTGGTCTATATTCATTTCGTAAAATTTAGAGATACAAATAATAAGAAGAGATCTTTGCAGTTATTTAACTTATGTTGGCTCTGGGAAACAGAACCATAACTAGCTAGTGGAAGTCTCCCAACTTAGACTCGCTCATTTTCTTTTGAAGTTGGTGGCGCCCTATATATATATTTAATTTTTTTCTCTATCCGGTATAGAGAGTGTTTGAGTTCAACCCACCCTATACCCGACTGAGCTGCCGTGCAATCTTTTGCGCGTGCCTCTTGAGCGTCTGTTACCGAGCCCTTCAGAAATTAGCTAACCTGTTAAGAAATAACTAAGAACCATAAGTTCTTTTTTTTTTTGTTATTTTCGTTTTGTTTTGTTGGCACGTGGCATTCCGTACAGACAGCTGATAAGCCCAGTGTCATTCATCCTCTCGGCACGGATACACACACCTTTTATAATATTCTCATTTCAATGCTAAACAAGTGCAACAACATATACCGCTCATTAGCTTCATCCATATGTTTCGTAAGATAACACTTTTGTATCACCATTGAATAGAGTGTGCTCAACCCCCACATCCCAAGCCAATGCTCTCGCCAAAAACAGCATGCAAAGTGGTTCAGGCAGTGAAAGATGAACAAAGACAGCCAACTCGCCCCTTTTACATCAACAGTGACTTTCTCGAAACAGTTACATCTCATTGAGTTTGCACTCTAAATATCCGTTTTGGATTTGAAACCAATATCGTTCATAGAAACGCTACACAAGTCGATATTTGAAAAAAAAGCTAGAAAAGGTCATTTATATGGAACACAATCATTCTAAATGAGACTGTTCTTGAAGTTTTAGAGAAAGATTTTTGTCCTGTCGCCTCATTAGTATGTATAAAAATAATATTACAAAACGAAGCACACATTTCTTACAGCTCATGTACATTGGAGCAAGTGTTCGTTAGCATCTTCTCTCCAGGTGTCTTCTAATCCTGATGAGATTCCTCATTGTTGATATCATATAGTCCTGTAGACTGAAGCGCTTGGCTGAGGCACCTCATGCGAAGAATCGCCTTATGAGGCTGGTTCGTATAGTTCTTCAAGTCGGACTTCGTTTCGATGCTAGGAATGTTTCCTGTCGCGTCGTGGACGATTTGCTGGAATTTGCTCCCGTCGAAGATCCTCTTCGACGGAAGTTCTCTTTATCCACTCCAACTTCTCTTACGATAGAGTTGTGGTCCGAGGACCCTCCGTCTTTTCCATCTCTGATGTGGTACTATGTTACTATGTTATGACGAGTATGTCGGGAACGTGATCCGCTTGGGGATAGTGGGTTCTCAGCCTACAGGACGTTCGCAGTGTCCTCAAAAATCTTTGGGAGCCTGACAAGCTCCGGCCTCTCCGCTTTCCATTGCTACAGTTCCATTCGTGCGATTTTGCGTTGAAATTGCCGATGGTCATTGACAGGTGATGATCTGAGAACATTTACATGTCTGTTCTTTGTAGGTTTTCCTGCGGAGGAGATCCAAGATGTTTTTGACGCCTCGACCTCACTTTGACGGCGACTGATTCGCCAAACTGGTGTTCCAGTTTTTGGTCTTCGTACTGCATCAGGTCGGTCCTCCTGGAAATGCTGTTCTTCCTGCGGCCGCGCAGCTTGGCCTGTCAACTCTGTAGGGTTTGAAGCCTAGCATGAGGAGATGTTGCGTGGCCCTCAGCTTGGTTTCCTGAATTGCCATGACGTTGATGGGAAAACGTGGCATCAACACATCTTTGCGAATTGAACTACAATTGGCATTTCAAGATTCTATGACAGAGTTTCAGGAATCTGTTGAATGGCCATCAGTGTTTTTCAAGTTTTGTAGTAGGGCAGACGGCAATGCCCTGTGCTCATCTGTCAGCTTGTTCAAAATGTCTGTAAGGTTTGTTGTTTCGGAGGCTTGTGTCTTGGGTGGGTTCTCCTTGGTATCCGCTGTCTTTGCTACTGATTTCAGGCCAATTTTGGCTAGGTGTTCTTGGCAACAATCACTGGTTTGGGTTTGGTGAGGAATTCACATCCACTGTAGCTGGCCGAGTGGCCTTGCCTGCAGTTAGTATAGGTCGCCTCCATCCTACTTTTCCACAGTTGCGTGACTCGTGGTTTTAACCACATTTCACGCAGTGAGTTGGTAACATTTCTGTGAGTGCTCGAACCGTTGTCACCGGTGGCTTTGGGATACGACCTTTTTGCGCTAGCGATGTGGCTGTGCCCTCGTAATAAGGTTGGTGCATGTTTGTATTTTGATTATTTCTTGCTTGTTGCATGGCACCTTCATCAGGGATGATGGCCGTGTTTTTCCTATCCTTTTCAACGTCATCTGGTGACACTCGATTGCTTGGCTTCTTCTTGTTCGTAACATCTTCTGGCGATGCCCCGGATCACAACATGTAGTGGTGTCTTTTTAAAGTGGAAGTGTGGAGGTACACCCCATTTTCTCCAAATAATCGAGTGGCGTCTCTCCACGGATGAAACGTTATTTCTATTTAGGTCCCTCAGGACTATTGGCAGTGGTTTTACTGGGTTTTGCTTTGTTGCTGCGGGTACTTGCTCACCGCAGCTATCTTCCCGCAGATCTTGCATTCCCAATTTGAGTAGTTCAATTAGGGATTGTTGGTTAATTGTTCCCACAGGAACAGTTAGCGGATTATTTGATAGGTTTACTGCACTTCCATCCTTCATAGCTGAGCAGGCCCACTTTCTCTTTAAACTCAACTCCTTATTCTTGATAAACATTGTCTAGCAAAAATCATGCGACTAAATAGATGACGGTGACGAAGAGATAGCGCAATGCTCACCAGGGAGCCTCAAGGGGCCTCAAACAAACAAGGAAATCAATGAAGATTGCTATATAACGCAGAATCAGACTTAGCACTGAAAGATAACCCCTCATAGTTTTCTGGAAAATGTTTTTCCTAACGTTTTTTTTCATATCTAATTCAACGAATCCAAAAAAGAGGTTAAAATGGATGAAAAATTATTGCCGTTACGAAAGAGGCATATCTTAATGCTATCTTCTCTTGAGATTGGTTAGGTACAAGTACAGTTACAAATACAACTGATTACCTGACAAGGCATAAATACGCTTTACGAAGCCTAAAAGTTAGTCATCGGACATCAAGCCATGATGGTTAAACCTCTGAAAAAGCTAGCCACTCGCACTAGCGAAACGCCAGGAAAAAATTATAGAAATCCACGGCTTTCAAACTCGAAAAATAATGACAGTGAATATGAATTTCTAAAGAATGAATAGGGCATCAATCGAATAACATGTTATTGTATTTTTTGTATTCATTGCTAGGAACAGAAAAAGTAAATGTGTATGAACAACACAAGATACATGATTACATTTTCATTCAAAACTTCTCGGTAAAATAATTACTCATCATATTCAATAAAATTTCGAGTTCGAAGTCGGAAATTCTAGAAATGAAATTTCTACAGGAAAGGACTTGTGAAATAACTACATGTAATTGAATTATACGAGATAGCTATTTATGATATGAGTGTTAGAAGTAAGATTTTATTTTGTGAGTGACATAGCGTAGCGAGTTGAGCAGTTTCATGAACAAAATAAAACTTAGGTTAGGTTAGGTCCAAAGCGAGTGGGTCTATTCGGCCCTCCACCGCAACCCGCAAGGGTTTATTGTAGATCACATCTATTCACACTCGACCAAATAAACCTAGCTTCTTAACGAAGCCGATTAGTTCGTATGATGAGTGGTCTTTCAGGTCAGACGGTAAGAGTACGGCTCTGCCGAACTCTAAAAACGTGATTCAGTCCCCAGCGAAGCAGGCACAAAGTATATGCTCTGCTGTTTCATCATTTTCTGAACAGAGGTGACACATACTGTCTTCCGACAGTCCGAGTCTCTGCATATGATGATTTAAATGACAGTGACCTGTGAGAAGGCCTGTTAGACATCGTAGTTCATCCCTACTGTAGTCTTATATATGAGGTTGGATTCTTCCAATCTCTCCGCATACAATTCAATAAAACTTACGTTAAACACAAATATCTTACAAAGTTTTTTGTACAACTGTCCTTTTTCCATAATAAAATAGATACAGTATTGTTTACAGCTCACGCGTTTTATTCAAAGTCACACTCAAAGGTTTGGCTGTATTCAGATATAAACGTACAATGAAGTTGAGACCAGTTCTTCGTGATTTCTTGTGAACAGGACACACATAGAGATTTGATGGCTTAGGATCCGTTGAATCCGTTGAATAAACAGCAAATATGTGGATGACAGCCATCAGTGTGTACTTTACTGATCGATTCTGCCAAACGGGCTAGACGTCTGTACCACCCAGCACCGTCGAAGGAAAGTCCATACACTGAAACTCCTTCTGGTGGTGCATTTGCTACTTCCTCTCTAGAATTTTCCGTAACTTCGTTGAATAACGTCACTTGCTCCAGAGCCTAGTCTTTATGTGCTCTGGCGACTTCTTGCTTCATGGCGGTCAGGAATCCTCGAGGATTGAAGAAGCCTGCCACCCAGAAACTCACAGGTCGACCAGAAGAGCACCATGCTCTGAATTGGGTATCTTGTTTCACCAGCTTAGCAAACTAGAAACCAAGCGAGCTTGATGCCCATGATCCACGAAGCCACATACCTGACACTTTAGCATCGTAATCATTACCTAATGCCTCACTCATAATGATTGTCTCCTCGATTGCCAGAAGTAGGTCCTTGAATGAAGCCACCACCATGGCTATCACTTTCTGCATTCTGTTTAGAGGATTCAGTAGATTCGTGGCTCTCAACCTTTCTTTCACTTCGAACGGAGCTGATTATTTGGCAATTTGGACAACATATCTTCTTGGGGTTCCCTTCGTAGAGGTGCACAAGTGAGGGAGCTTTCCTGCAGAGGCAGCCGGTTCCCTGCCTTTATTCAAGTCGGAGCTCTTGGCGCACGCCGCAGGAAGTGCTCTGGCTGTTGGAGGTGATCTGCTATGTCCAGCCTCATTCCAAGCGGTAGATTGGGGTGGACATTTCTGTTCATCTCCAGCCACCGCCTTAGATTGAGGTGAGCACTTCTGTCAAGCCTCAGGATTGGTTTTTGTTTTTGTTGTTTCATTCATGTGTGTTCCGACGAGTAGGCTGATTACAATGGGGTTTCGTGCAGTTCCTCAAAGGGAACGTTCGTGACCGCATATCACCCTGCGACCATTCAGCCGTCGGCACGATTCCTCATACCTTAGCTTGGGTTGGAGGGTCCACGGTGGCATGTTCTGCAAAGGCTTTTGGGGGTTTTAGTTCCCCACACCCTACTTATTTCTGCCACTGACCAGGAGTCCAGCGACCCCGTCCCTAAAGCCAAATTGGCCCCCGGACAGGGCCTCCAGTTCCCTGGACCTATCCCACCTATCCCACCTATCCACCAGGGGACCCGCACGATAGGTAGCCCAACCCACAGGTTTAACCACAGTAATTACTGTTGTATCCGATAATGAAAATGAATAATAAAAATAATATATTCCAAAATTTTGTATGTATAACCGTGTTATTACTGTCATAATTACATTTGGGGAATTGAGGTTCGTGGGACATTAAGTTTGTCATTAATTTTTCCACCACCGATGGAAATAATGCATTTTCTTGATGATGAAGTGTATAGTGGTATTACTACCATTTCGAAATAGTGTTATTCCTGCGTGTGTATCACAATGTATAAAAACGAAAATGATTGCTTGATGTGTTTGTTGAAAATATTATGTGGGAGTGTATTTTCGCCAATAGAGTTCAAATGCTCGCATAATCAGAAGAGCAGGGTGCATACAAAAGTCCGAAAACTTGTATATGGACTGCAATTGTTAGGTTTTTCTGTGAACATCGTTTTGACGATGGCCATAATCTTCAAGAATGAGTACTGCAACGCTGAATACACTGGAGGTTTGAAATTAGTTAAAAAAATACTTTTTTTGCTTTGTGGATACTATTCCTGGTTCTGGAACCTGTTATCGGTTCCCAACAACGTAGTCTCCTATAATGGATGGTTGACTATTCAAGAACACAAAAACTACTTCCAGATTCAATCCCACTCGTTAAAAAAAGAATTGATGACTTTGACTTGGAATCGTAGGTTATTTGATTTCATCCTATGGTGTTTTGTCATCATTTACGCGTATTACAAATTCTATTATTCTGGAAACGAAAACTTTTATATAAAAATATCCAAGGTCTGTATCATATACTATTTATACAGCCTATGTTTTGAGCTCCAGATGTATTGTCATTCTTATCGAATCATAGCAAATTTCTTTGAGTTTTCTCTGAGAAACACTCTTCTGATGTCGATTTCACTAGATGATAGATTCACATATTATAAAGGAATTGCTTTGTTTTACGACTACCAGTTCCGACATGTTAGACTCGAAGAGAGGATTTCTATGCGATGTAGGCTCTATTTGGCCCTCGTCCAAACAACAAACCGATTTTTGAAAATAATCAAATTTTACAGCCTGATTTTGGTGGCTCTTTTTACTCTTCTCACAATTGTAGATACATTTCTTCTAATTGATCCAGATATTGAGACTGATTCGGTAGATATTTTTGAGTACTTTTATCTGAAAGTACCGTATCTTTCCATCGGAGTTTTGTTGTTATATCGAGCTGATCAAGTGAATCATATGGTGAGAAAATGATAATAATTGTAATAGTTATAATGATGTTGGTTTATGAAAGAAAGTATTTTCTGAGAACATTCAAAAAAAAAATTTTTTAAAAATTTTCACTGTTCTCAACTTCTTCATTTCCTTTTTTCCACAACAATAACATTGAAGTATCTAATAAAGAGACCAGATTCAACGTTGAGTTGATAGAAATCCATATTTTTTCAAGGGCAGAGCACAAGCACTACAGGAAAATCTTTAAGGCGCTCTTAGTAGTGCGAAAGTAGTGATCCACATTGGATTTGTATCGCTGGAGTTCAAATCCATTTGGAAAAACGTTCTCAGGAAGTTTATTCCATATAAATGCAGTTCCCAAATGGAAGAGTTCTCAAACAGTGAAGTTCGAAGTATACTGAGTTGAACTTCAAAACGATGAGCAGCCATAGTCCGTCGCATATTTCTGATATGTACCGCTATTGCTGGAATCAAATGTGCTTGAATGTCACTTGAACACTTCCCGTGAAAGTATCTATAGAAGATAATATGTTTTTCGTGTTTCGAACACCAAGTGAGTATCTTCAAGAGGAAGATCTTCCTCTTTCTCTTGAAGATGATCACTTGGTGATCGAAACACGTGTCGAGGTGTAAAATAATGGTTTGGTGTTGGGAAAAACTGCAGTGTTATTTATTATCACACCAAAGGTTCCAAACAGTGCATTACAAATCCATAGAAGAGAGACAAATCTCCAGGAAGTTCATTCCATATAAACGCAGCTCCCCAGATGAAAGAGTTCCTAAACAGTGAAGATCGAGGTGTACTGAGTTGAACCTCATAACGATGAGCGTATTTCTGATACGTTGTGACGTGTCAAAAAGGTTCGTGAACAAATTGCGGTCACTGCCAAGTCCCGCCCTGCTTACCCCAATACATTCCCCACCATCCACCTGATTAGCATTTAGTGCGATTGGTGTTTAAACCACGATGACTAACTAAGACGAGGCGATATTGGGAAGTGCGTTCCGTACAAAGGTGGTTTGTCCACAGCGATACAAATTGATGGGTTTTTTGGAAAATCTTGATTATGATCGGAGTTAGATTGTATTTAGACTACGGCAGTCTAAGGCTATCATTGTAAGGGTGCTACTTTATTTGCTTCCTTAGGATATAGTCGAAATTTCTGTTATTTGGGTTCAAGCGAGTTTTGGTATATTCGTAAAGAAAACGCACTTCTATGAGTAGTACAAAAGAGATCCGTTGGTAACACTACTCGAAGTGTCACGAAATGGACTTGGAAAGTGGGAGGTTTCCAGTTCGGGACAGTCTTTCGAGAGAGTTGGTGAGAGAAGGTTGAAGAAGAATTGTCAGAGTGAACGACTGAAGTCGTCACGCAATATTTCATATCCAAAAATATCTGCAGGTTTCTAAAACCATCCTATGTTGGGGATTATCTGGATTTATTGCTGTTGCGTTATAGTCTGGGTGAGGCGTTGTGGATTGTGAAGACCTTGTTGATTGTTTTGGAATTTTGGGCAAATTGCTCATTCAGCACCCGATCAGGGGATTACAGCCTCTGACACACCTTTTTCTTCGTTTCACCACTCCTGGTTTATTTTAGAGAAACCTTTGTGCAAAAGTTCAGGTCCGAAATACATCGTTTGGAGGCCGGATTTGCTTCGGAAACTCTTTTGAAGGACCATATCCCTTTTTGAGAAACTGAGTCCAAGTGTCGAGGTTCAGTTGGAGGGCAGGGATACTTTTCTGAAAGTCGTGCGGGCTGTTTTCAGTCCAAGCTTCATTTGGGAGACTGCCGATCCAAGATCCTACCCCTGCACGATTTGTTGGAGGTTCCACGATTCAGCTATTCCTGTTTCAGGCCCCCCCGTTAGGACCACAAGTCTATCCGGATTCAGATAAGTGTTTGAACACATGAGAAATATACTCCTATTTTGATCTATTCAATGTAAGTTTTCACGGATGGTAGAATATGATGTGTTGTTTTTCCGGGTGTTCATCCGTTGTGTACTATTCGATAGTCGACGTTTCGCCATCATCTCAGATGGCATTATCAAGACGAGTTACTGCTTCGCTTCGAGAGAAAAACAACACATCATATATATATATATATATATATATATATATATATATATATATACTCTTGATCAAGTACTCTTTGATCATTCCCATATTGATTTCAATTCAAGAGCTACCGGTATACAGCTGTTTCATATATATATATATATATATATATATATATATATATATATATATATATATATATATATATATATATATATATATATATATATATATATATATATATATATATATGGGTGACTTGGGTACTTACGATGCCCAATAGGCTGAAACAGCTGTATACCGGTAGCTCTTGAATTGAAATCAATATGGGAATGGGAGGTTAAATATCTGGGAGTAATCCTAGATTCCAAATTGACCTGGAACCAACACTTGGATAAAGAGGAAAGCGGAGGTAGCACTGATGCTCGCCAGATGCACTTAAGGAAAAAACATGGGGACTTAAACCAGACATGGTATATTGGCTATACACGTTGGTGGTTAAACCCATGATAACATACGCATCTCTGGTCTGGTGGCCAAAGGTGAAGCAGGCGACCGCCATCAACATACTAGGCAAGGTGCAAAGACTTGCATGTTTGGGAATGACGGGAGCAATGAGAACTACCCCAACAGCTGCATTGGAGACACTCCTGAATCTACCTCCTTTACACTTTGTGATAATGGGGGAGGCCAGGATAGGCCAATTCAGACTTGAAAACTCACCGAACTACAGAAGATCGGACCGAACAGAAATTTCGAAACAAGTGAAGGAGCATATATCGAATATGTGTAAGTACCACATGACACCGAAGTACACCTTTAACATAAACTTCACGGCCAAAATCATAAGCCGTGAAGAGTGGAAGACCATTAGTCATCCCGAAAACATGTTTGGAAAAAACACCTGGTATACAGATGGATCGAAGACCAAACATGGAACGGGAACTGGAATATACCGAGCGGATAGAAATCTAAACTACAGCTATCCGCTAGGACTATACACATCCGTATTTCAGGCGGAAGTGTATGCTATCTTGCAGTGTGCAAGACTTATTAAATTGAGACCTCAAAGAAATGAGCGGATCAATATTTTTACAGACAGCAGGAGCGCACTAGGGGCTCTGACAAACCCGAAGGTGACATCAAAACTGGTCTGGGAATGCCATGAAGAACTGAATGAACTTGCAAACAGGAACAAATTAAGTTTATACTGGGTGCCAGAGCATTCAGGAATCACAGGTCATGATGAAGCTGATAAATGCGCTAGACGCGGATCATCAACTTCATATATAGGTCCTGAACCAGCTCTGGGGGTATCAAAATCACTGGTTCGAAACCAGATTAGGATATGGACCAATAAGAAGCACACAGAGTACTGGACAAAAGGACCTGGCAACAAACACAGTAGAACCTTCATTGGGGAACCGTCCGAGAAAAGAACCGAAGAACTACTTCAATATAGTAGGGATCGGCTCAGAATAATTACAGGGTTACTAACCGGTCATTGTCCGCTCAGAGAACACCTGAATAAAATGGGGCTGTACAATGGAGACCTCAGCTGCAGATCATGCAACGAAGGGATAGAAACAGCTCTACACATCTTATGCGAATGTGAGATATTGAATCACAGAAGGCAGGCAATATATAGACGTATGAAATTACGTCCAGAAGAATATGACGAACATCCAACACGGGACCTGTACAAACTAGTACAAGGAACGAGACTGATGGAATGGGTGTCATGAGAAGATGGGAAAACAAACGCAATAAGCCCAAGAGGCTGCACTGTTTCTTGGAGACTTGGACTAAATGGACAAGTGAGACAGCTCCCAAGGTACAAAAAAAAAATGAGTTGTGAATTTTTTCGCCATTGAATACAATTACAATTCATACTTACAGTAAAAATGAGTGAACAAAATTATTGAACATATAAATTGACGAAAAAGTTAAATATGTATAGGATTTTTTGTGGGTTTGACAAATGTCATACCTTCACATAAATGTCATTTCTCAATGGGTATGATGATTTTATAATTTTTGACTCTAAAGAAAGAGTTATTGATTGATACAATTTTTATTATTATTATGTTTCTGATGTAGTTCCAGTAGGTTACTGTACATGCTGCTGAGATTATCAATGTCTTTTCTTATTCATACAATCAGAAAACTTATTAATTTCAACCATTTCAAGAAAAAGGCGTTTGGAAATATTTTTTTCTGTATGTAAAACGTTGATATTAGTGTAATTTGTTTTATGTCCTGTTTCTATAGAATGTTGTGCTAATGCACATGATTTCTTATTAAGCTTTATATCACTTTTATGTGAAGTTATTCTATCATTAAGAATTCTAGATGTTGTTCCAATATAGGTAATCCAAGTTACAATTGTTACAAGGAATGTTATAAATTATATTTGACTTTTTTGTAGTATCCGTTTTATCTTTCAATTTAGTATTCAAATCCTCTATAGTCTCAATATTTTTTGGCGTATTTCGATATTTTGTTCATTATGAAGAAGTTTTATGATATTTGAAGATAAATTTCCAAGTTTAGGTATAGATTTATGAGAAATATTGATAGATGAACTATCATTACATACATTTCTGTTGATCACATCGGAATTTATATTACTGCCAGTATTGAAAATTATTTCATTAAGAAGTTTTCTGGGATGAGAATTTTCGATCAATATGTCTCTAAGAAGTGTGAAACAAACAGAAAAAAAAACAGGTCAATTATTATTTCTCAATTAGAAGAGTTCTGAAGAATTTCGAAATTATCATTTTAACCTTTTGTAGTAATAGGTACACAACTTGTCCAACGAAAATTTCCACAATTTCTCTGATATAATGGGTAATTATGGGAGTAATAAATGTCGAAAATGAATATGCTCATTAGGTTCTACATATTAGTGACGACAAATTGCTCAATTGTCTGTCTACCGGAAAATAGAATTAACTTGTATATCTAACAAGGTTATCATTCATGCCTAGTTGTTGATTTCAAATGGAGAGAAACCAAAAGGACTGTCTAACTTGCTTATTGAAAGCAGCTTGCGGAACTGTGCTAGTACCAATGGAGTTCAATTGTCCCCACGACCTCCAGAGAAACAGTTCCGTTAAAATAAAGAAAAATATTTATTGTTTCCAATGGATATGCTTGTCTCTGAACGTGGCCGTAACAACGGCAATCATGCTATGGAGGAATGAGTGTAACAATCCAAATGGACATTGCCTCAGATGGGTAACCGAAGCCCTTTCTTATTTCAGTGGATACTTCGGCTGGTTTTGGAGATTGATGACGATTCCCAGTAATGTAGAGGCATACAACGGATACTTAACTATTCGGAAGCACAGGGAACACTTTCTGATACAGACGCAGTCTTTTGAGAAGGAGTTGGAGAGTTTCAGACAGATGCGTCGATATTTCAACATATTTGCTTGGTGTTTCACCTCCGTGAATGCATACTACGAAATGCGGGTTACGGGATTCTGTGACATTTACATGCACCTCTTGAAAGTTATGGTTTCGCATTATCTGATCTCTCTTTGCTTCGAGCTGTCGATGTTGTGCAGTTTTGGAAAGGCAGCGGCCAATTTTTACCTCTTCTCTTTGAAGAACTCGATGTTGATGTCGATATCTCCAACGGACAAAAACACATTTTACGAAGATCATCAGGTTAACTATGACCACGAATTCCAGCACGTGGAACTCCGAGAAAGAATTGCAAAGAGAGAAAGACTGTTTATGGCTTTGATGAGAAACGGAGATTTGTTGATGGAGATGTTGAATCCCTATTGTTCAATTTTCGTCGCTAATCTTATGATATATATCATCCTAGATACTTTTCTTCTCACGGATCCGGAGGTGGCTAGACAAACGGAAAATTTTTACAAGTACATGTTCCTGAAATTTCCTATTTTATTGGTCACAGTGATAGTGACAAATCGAGCTGAAGACGTTAATCAAATGGTGAGAATTTCAATAGTAATAGTAATAATCATTTTATTGATCAAATCCTACTTGAGGTAGTGATTGTATAGCGAAGAAGTTGTGGTTTCTTAAACCTTTTATAGTTGAAATCAAAATACATCTCATTAGTAGGTTTTGATATAGCGAATTTTGAAACGGTTCAATATCAACAAGGCGTCTGGTGCTGATGAAAGGCCCGTCATTGTACTTAAAAAGAGCGCAAATGAATTCGCACCAGTATTTTGCAGACTTGTCAACTTGTCTTACAAGAAAGCGATGTTTTCTTTTTGTTGGGAGATCGCTCGCGTTCAACCTATTCCCAACAAAAAAAAGGTAACAAAAATCTTCAAAATAACTACAGATCAGTCGCTCATGGAGAAAGTCGTAAACCACCATATCCTCAAATATTTGAAAGGCATCAACATCTTGAGCGATCATCAATATGACTTTCGAAAACAAAGGCGACCTTGTATCGTGTGTCACCCATATTTGGAATAATGCAATCGAAAAATTTGGAGAATTGAAAGCTGTTGCGCTTGATATTTGCAAGGCCTTCGACCGTGTGTGGCATGAGTGTTTGCTGGTCAAACTTCGATGCTATGGCTTGTCAGATCATTTTTGTGTACGACTCTTCAGCTTCCTGTAATAACGTTCCCTGCAAGTAGCCGTCGATGGATATCTGTCGAATACTTTCACCATCAACGCAGGTGTTCCCCAGGCCTGGCTCCAACCCTTTTTTCATTGTATATCACCGACTTATTGGAAACCCTACAATCCAATATACAGAGTGTAACTTAGTAAGTGTAAAACATTCATGGAGGTGATTCCTCATCGAAAAAAGATAGGATCTTTCATATAAAGAATTTTCATTGGAGCATCCCTTGTTAAGATACAGCCCCTGAAAGGGGGTACATTAAATTTGTATAACAATTTTTTTCACAAGCACTAAAAAAGTTACAATATTGAAATTGACCTGTCGTTTTGTACTACCAAAAAGAACCTCAGCCAGAAATTTATTTGATTTACCCCATTGTTGTAAGAGGTGGAAAACGCAACCCTTAAAATTTATTTCAAATGTATGTTTTTGTCTTATTATCTGCTTACCATTTAAAAACTTATTTTCGATAGCCTGTTTCATTCTGAACAAAAAATGTCTTCTGGGTTTTTCGCCCAAAATGAACCAGTTCGCAGCAAAAAATTATTTTAGGAACAACTACAGAGATACATCGACATAAATGCGAAAATACGAAACTAATCTATCTAGTAGGTCGCTATTAGCGATAGTGACAATTAAATTGGTATGACGTTGTCAGTTTGTGAATTTTCGGAATTGACTTAATACTAACTGTGTATTCAACGAAAGTCATTTTTTGTGGAGGAAAAAGTCAGTTTTTTATCGACCTCATTATAATTTTTATATTTTTTCAGATTGTGGAAGGTAACAATTACCCAAAAAAAGGTCGATAAAAAACTAATTGTGTGTTGTTGTTTTGTTCTTAATTTGTTACTTTAATAATTCACTTGTTATTAACATGGCATACATAAATGAGGAAATGGCTGATATGCATTACGTTTACGGTCTGTCGTAGGGGAATGGCTTAGAAGCTTCAAGAAGATATGCTGAAATGTATCCTCAACGGCAGCATCCTTCACATAGAATATTTGCTCGACTTCATCAACGATTACGAGAACATGATTCATTCGACAAAAGAACGCAGGATTGTGATCGCCATCGAGAAGTACGAACACCACAGCTTGAGGAAGCAGTACTTAATTTGATTGAAGAACAACCTACTACCAGTACTTAAAAGATTGCTTGCCAGCTAAATGTTGATCATATGACGGTATTTCGAATTTTAAAGGAACAACTCTTATACCCTCACCATCTGCAACGAGTACAGGCACTGTTACCGCGAGACTTTCCGAACCGTCTTGAATTTTGCAATTGGATGCTGGAAATGAATAGAAGAAATTGTGACTTTCTGAAGACGATAGAATTCACAGACGAATGTTGTTTTTCTCGGGACAAGATTATTAATTTTCAAAATTATGACATATGGGCTGATGAAAACCCTCTCGCTATTGTCGAAACTAACCATCAAGAACAGTTTTCTCTTAACGTGTGGCTCGGAATTATTGGATATGAGTTAATTGGGCCTCATTTTCTACCTCCTCAATTGAATGGTGAGGCATAAGTTCATTTTCTAAGAGAAGTGCATCCAGTACTGCTGGAGGAAGTTCCTTTGGGCGTCAGAAGGAATATGTTTTTTATGCATGATGGGGCTCCCGCCCATTTTAGTCAAGTAGTACAGCATTTAACTAAAACATATGCAAATCAGTGGATAGGTCGAGGAGGACTACAGAACTGATCCGCTCGATCCTCGGATCTCAATCTTCTCGATTTCTCTATTTGGGGCCATTTACAGCATTTGGTTTATCGTACTCCTGTTCGCCATGTAGAGGATTTAAGAAACCGCATCATCGATGCGTGCAGGGTAATCAGAGAGGCTCCAGGAATATTTGAGCGAATACATGGCTCAATGCCCCGACGTCTAGACGCATGCCTGATGTCTGAAGGTAGACATATTGAACATTTACTATGATTTCTACATGTTGTGTGTTTTGTTACTGATAAATTAGTTTTGTTTATTACCCTTTAATCGTTCAATGCAGGTACTAAATACAAAATAACAATAAATCCAGTTCGCATTTATGAGATGTATCTCTGTAGTTATTCGCAAAGAAATGTTTTGCTGCGAACTGGTTCATTTTGTGCAAAAAACCCAAGAGACATTTTTTGTTCAGAATGAAACAGGCTATCGGAAATGAATTTAAATGCTGAATAAATGATAAGACAAAAAGTTACATTGAAAATACATTTTAGGAGTCGCCTTTTCCACCCCTTACAACCATGGGATAATCCAAATAAATTACTGACTGAGTGTCTTTTTGGTAGTACAAAACGTCAGGTCAATTTCAATATTGTAACTTTTTCAGTGCTTGTGAAAAAAATTGTTATACAAATTTTATGTACCCCCTTTAAGGGGCTGTATCTTAACAAGGGATGATCCAATGAAGTGTCTTTATATGGAAGATCCTATCTTTTTCTCAATGAGGAATCACCTCGTTAAATGTTTTACACTTATTCAGTTACACCCTGTATTGCTTTGCTGACGACAGCACACTTGTCTCGTCATTCCATTTGGATTCCAGGACATCGTCTACAGAGGCACATCGTCACCGGCAGCAGATTGCATATCTTAATGATGATCTAGAAGTGATTTCGAATTGGGTTGAAACTAACCAGGTTCAATTCAATGCCACATAAACTCAGGATTTGGTTTTCTTCAAGAAGATAAATGTCTTCAAATCGTATATGAATAATGTCAGGTCAGACAATTCCGCTTTCTGTTTCAATAAGTTTGTTGGGTGTTAAAATGGACACCAATATGTCTTGGCACAATCATGTCGCTGGAATTGCAGAGGCTGCTTTTCAAAAGCTTGGAACACTGTTCCGAACCAGAAAACTGTACATATCTTAGCAATCTCAGATACTTTATGAAGCTCGGATAAAACCTTCTTTGGAGTATTGTTCTCACGTATGAAGCTCTGCATCCAAACATACCCTGAAGTTGCTGGATTCCATTCAGAAAAGAGCCATCTGCTTGATTGGAGACGCGAACATCACGTGCAACCTCGATAGTCTGGAGCATCGAAGAAAGGTTAGAGATTTGTCTCTCTTCTATAGATACTTTGACCTTGCACATTTGATTCCAACAAGAGAGTACATATCAGAAATACACGACGGACTGTTGCTGTTCATCGTTTTGAAGTTCAACTCAGTACACCTCGAACTTCACTGTTCAAGAACTCTTCCACCTGGAGAGCTGCGTTTATGTGGAATGAACTTCATGGAAACGTTTTTCCAAATGGTTCCACTCTGAGAGTGCCTTGAGGGTTTTCCCGTAGTGCTTGGGTTTTGTCCAAAAAAAAATTCATTGAATATCGGCCAGTTCCATTCAAATTCCTGATTTGATTTTCAGAAAGAAAATAGGAGTGTTTGTTTGAAAGTGGTCGACAATGTTTCATTGTGAATTTTACTAGTTCGGACTTTCATTGTCTAATATGATCCTAATATGACTCGTAATCTATGAAATAACGGAATGAATAGCAAAGTATCAATTCATACAAGCACTATAGAGCAATGGAAGTACAATAAAACGAATAAAACAACGTGATCAAGATGAAAGGCGAAAATGACAACATAGTAAAATGGAATTAAAAATACAAATGCGGGCAAAAATAAAAGAATAATTAAAAAAAAGGCCAGGACCACTTGTTGTTAGTTGATGAGTCCAAACATGCTCTGCTATTCCCGATTTGCTGGTTTGTGTTTCTTGTACGGACTTTTAATGGCCTCTCAGTTTCACCGATACATGATTTTCCAAACTCACAGGGTATCTGATAAATGTGACTCTTGTTGGAATCGCAGTCCGCATTTAGTGGCCTGGTTTTCGTGAGTCTGCTACTCTAGTCCTCTGGTCTAGGTCCTCGTTTCCGGATAGTTTCTTCCATATAACATGGAAAAATGGAACGAACTTACCTACAGAAATAATCATGGAATCGGTGTACTCAACTGCTATTTCTGACTGAAGGGCGAATTCTTTACGCAAGATGAGGGACTGCCAATGGGGTCGCCACTTTCACCGGTTATAGCCAACATATATATGGAGTGGTTTGAAACTCTGGACGTTGAAGAAGCCCACAAGAAACCCCGAACCTGGTTGAGATACGTTGACGACATAGTATGAAAATATGGAAATACAGAAGTAGACACCTTTCTGAAGCACGTCAACAGCGTAAAACCATTTATCACCTTCATAATGGAGAAGAAAGTCCACAACGAATTGCATCTATTACACGTTGGGTGAAGAGGACCGACACTATGTGGGAAACATCTGTATACCGAAACCCCACCCACACGGGATGGTATCCGGAGAACAAATCCAACCACCACCAATCTGTCAAAAGAGAAATCATCAAGACTATAGTAGATCGTGCTTTCGGGCTCTGTAATACAAAAGAAGATTTCGAGAATGAACTTGACATCATCAAAAATGATCTTCAACGGAATGGCTACTCCAAAGCGATTGGTGGAACAGACTTTGGCTAAAAAACAGCAGGAGCCTCGCAACGAAGAGAAGCCGTCACAACCAGTGCTTTCACTTCCCTACATCAGATGATTATCGGAATGGATAAAAAGAATTGCGGCCAAGTACAACATCAGAACCTGCTTCAGATCCGGAAACACTATCCGTAGCAGCCTCAAGAAAACCAGGCCACCAAGTAAAATTCGAAAATGGGGGTGTGGTTCAAAAAAAAAATTTAAGAATTGGCAATCAATTCAACGAGTTTAACAAGTTTGACATGTTTCTTATTGGAGTGAATTTGGGACATAATAAGTTTATTCTCATTCTACGATTTTGCAATTTTTGAAGTCTATAATTCTGATTTTGATTCAACAAATATAGTTTTGTGGAGCAATAGGTTATGCGGAATGATATAATAGTGTAGCGAATTGAAATTTTTACCCATTTGTGAAATAACTTGTATATCTGTGGAGGATCTCAATTTTTGTTGATATTTTTTTGTGAAAATTCACTCTTTGCTCAATGACTGAACTCTTTACTTTTGACGAATATGAATATGAAATACTTGCAATTCATTTTTGAACTTTTCTCACATGAATCGTTCGTTTTGTTAGTTGAAAAATTTGAAGTGAATTACGGTATTCAAAAACATTAATATTTTTTTATTGTACAATATTTGTCAAATGAATTCGTATTGTTTTTCTGCGGCTTTTTTTCCAAAGATTACCAAAAATTAATCGCTCTATATAAATTGTTGTCCCACTGTGATATCTTGCCCCGTTCAAAAGTAAGGAGAATGATACTATTTACGTTTGCACTGTAAATGACTGTATTATATGAAATTTCAGCTGAGATGAGTTAGTTATTTCCAAAATGTGATTGTCATGTCCAGTGTAATTTCAGAAATGATGACCATTATCAGTCAAATATTTATCAGTAAGTACATTAATGATTTATTCACTGGGAATATTCTGATAATAGTGAACAACAAAGACAGGTCAATATCAGTAGTCTAGTGTTTCTTTCCGTTTCTCATGCATCGAGATGATTGAACAAGAAGAATTGTCTCACTTGTTTATTAAAAGTAATATATGGAACCCAAGTTTGTGTTTAATAAACCCTACAAAATACAAATTAAGCAGAACACAGAGTCAGATGCTAAAAATGCAATACGGATTTATACAGACGGCTCAAAGACCAAAGAAGGCTCAGGATGTGGAGTGTACTCTAAGTCACTAAGCCTAAGGATTAAGTGGGGAATGGGAAGAAATACCAGCGTGGTCCAAACAGAACTGGCTGGTATCTCAATCGCCACAAAAGAAATAACCAAGAAAGGAATTTCTGGCAAAAACATAACAATCTGCACTGATAGCAGACAAGTACTATTAGCCTTGAACAGACAGCGTGTTACCTCAGGCCTAGTACTAGAGTGCCACCAAGATTTAGCCAAAGCCTCGGTAGATAATAACATTATCCTGAGGTGGGTTAAAGGGCACGACAAGAATAGAGGCAATCGCATTGTCGACTTTTCAGCCAAGGAAGCGGCTGGACTAAGAATTTTAGGACTCAGTGGCACCCACGGCCTGATGACTTCGACAATTGCGGAACTAGTCAAATGTTACACCCATGCTCAATCCTTGAAGAGATGGGATGAAATCAAAGGATGCAATCTTGCCAGGATCACCTTGGGCGACCCTGGGAAGCTGGCGCCGAAGAAATATCTGGCGATGACCAGATGACCACTGTCAACTAAGGAAACACCTCCATAATATGGGGCTAGTAGACACACCTCTATGCAGGATGTGTGAACAGGAAGATGAGAGTCAGGCATGTCCTGTGCAAGTGCCCGGAGTTATCGTCCATAAGAGAGTGTGTGTTCGGCGAGTCTTGGCCTACACCTGCCGATATAAAGGAGATGTCTCCCAGCGAACTGTCCACCTTCCTGGAAAGGACAGGATGGATGATGACCTAGGAAGACAACTCTTTGGGAGGATGTACAATGGGTCACATGTGGCCTAAGTGCGTGGGCTTACACTCACCCTCCCTACTCTACAGATACAGATATGGAACTGTTCTGGTCCCGATAGACTTAAAATATCCACATATCAAGTCGCCTGTCAGAATCAATAAAACGAAATATTCTCTTCAAGTGACTGGTTCAGTTTTGAGTATTATTATCACTGTGGCAATCATAGGATCCAAAAAAGATTGCAATATAATGGATACCAACTGTTTCATACTAGTTAGAGAAGGCTTATTTTTTCTTTGTGGTCATTTCGTCTAGTTTCGGAGGCTATTCACTGTACCTGACACTGTTACATCTTACAACGCTTGGAACAGTATCCAAGAATTTAAGAACTATTTTCCAATTCAGTATCCTTCCTTCGAAAGAGAACTGGAACTGTTTACATTGAAGATGTTGCTGTTCAACCTCTACGTGTACGGCTCTGCTGAACTCTAAAAACATAATTTGGTCCCCAGCGGGGCAGGCACAAAGTATGTAATAATAATAATAATAATAATAATAATATGCTTTATTATCATAAGACATAGTCTTGTAGGCAAAGCTTGTGTAGTACATATTTAAAAAAATGCAATACATACCAACTGAAATAAAAATATAAATAGTGCATGGATACAAACCATGTTAAAATGAAGGATATAAAAGATTTGTAGATATAAAAGTGTAAAAGTCAAGTTTATAAAAGAGTGAACATAAAAAGTAACAACTTAAGAGCTCCTTAATGAATAAAGATGAAAAATATGCGTAAGTCAGCTAAAAGCTATCGTTAAAATATTCATCCAAAGTATAATAGGGTCTATCAGATAGAAATTGTTTGACTAACTTCCTGAATTGGAAGTCATTTATATTGGCAGATTTTATGTCCATACGCGAATGATTGTGCATTTTTCCACCGTTGTAAAATATGTAGTCTCTGGTAATGTTTTCAGTTGCACAGTGAGTTTCAGAGTGTGTCTGCAGCTTCGGGTGTTGTAATGGGAAGAGGATGCAGCAAAGTTTAATACATGCTTATTTATTGAACACACAGATTCCACTATAAATAATGCAGTTACCGTTAGAATATTATGTTTTTTGAAGAAGATTCTACAGGAGTCTCTTGGTTCAAGGTTTCCTATGAACTGTATTGCCCTTTTCTGTAAAATTAATAGACTTCTGAATAAAGTTGGACTGCATGCTCTCCAAAACGGTATTCCGTGGCGTAAGTGAGAATCTATGTGCTCTACTGTTCCATCATTTTCCAAACAGAGGCGACACACATTGTCTTCCGACAGTCCGAGTCACTGCATATAATAATTCAAATGACAGTGACCTGTAAGAAGGCCTCTTTGACATCGTAGTTCATCCCTACTGTAGTCTAACAACTGTTTGGTATCACGCTTCGAAGGGTGAATAAACGCCTTGGAGTGAGTCAATCCTGGAAGATTCTGCCAGAAGTCCATTCGTCTTTTTGCCATCCAGGTGTTCAATCTTTCTTTGGCAAAGCCTAGATGCCAATGACAGGTTCTGATCCGATGAAGCTGCTTGCTGCACCCTCCTTTGCAAGTGAGTCAGCAGCCTCATTGTCTTCCAAGCCAGTATGGCCAGGAATCCAGACCAGAGACAACCTGTTCAGTCTTCCTATCGAGGAGAGTCGATTTTGGCAATTTGATACCAATTTAGATGTTGCTCGGTAGGAGCCAAGAGCTTTCAACGCCGCTTGACTGTACGAGAATATATTTATTGACTTGTGTATGAGGTTGGATTCTACCAATTTTCCCGCACAATTCAATAGCATAAATTTCCGCTTGAAATACAGTCACATAGGTTCTTAGGTAGGCTGATATCTCTGTCCTGTGTCTACGACTGAAAACACTACAGCTACAGTACATGTTGTTTCAGACACTTTTCTTATGACCGACCGAGAAGTGGCCAGAGAACCTTTGAATACATCTTTTCACAATTCCCATTTATGGGAATATGTGGGAATATATGTTTATGGAGTTCCAGGCTGATAAAGTCAATCAACTGGTGAGAAAAGTTACAATTCAGGTACAGTGTGCCTTTAGTTGAAGCAACAATTGAAAATATTTGGAGAATTTCTGTGCGTGACTATTCGTAGTATTAAAGTTTCATATATAGCAAAATGGTATGCGAACAGATGCTAATCACATGAGAAATTGATGACTCTTCCTTCGAAAATAGTATCTATTGCTGAAAGAGATGGCGTAAACATTTTTAGTAGTCTTTGTGTAATAAGGTTTATTGCAAGCTAAATTATATCCATCCAACAAAAGAAGCAACCCAAACAATGGTAGATGAGTGATCAAAGCATGATGACTACGCATATTTGCATCTATTGGGTGATATAAACAAGCCTCCTTACGCTGGCCAATCAGATTTAAGTGCAATCGGCTGGCGAAATTAAAGTGGTCAGTTGTGTTTTAACGCCTGTGGTGTATACGTATACGTTATTTTGAAGTTTATAATATTCAATATGTCAATTACTGATACGAGTGAAGAAACTGCTGATTTGTGTCTCAACACTACTTTAAAAAAATCGTATATATAGCCGTATATTATAAAAGAACCGTCGTTTCTTGGTGCGACTCTATACAAGTAGCCTTGTCTGCATGATAATATTTTGGAGCACTCCGTTGCTTGGTTGGACAGAGTATAGACAATTCGAAAACGTATTGGTTTCCACTTGGATAATGAGTTATTCAAGTTTTTGTCAAGAAATTAATTCATTACATTTCAATTAAACATACATGCGGTCAAATTTCGAAAGGCAACCTAGCAAAAGTGCATTCAGTTAACTATAATTTTATATAAAAAAAACTTTAATACAATATGTTCAAACTCTGTAATAACACATGGAGAAGTTTCTTCAATCCCCCTGCTCCATTAATAATTGAAAATTAATGTTTTTTACTCTAGTTTCACCTGAAATATTTTCTGTATAGCTGTTTTACAAATATATTTTAGTTTTTACTCACCTAAAATTGAAAGGTTCAAGGTAATGTGCAGCTGATATTATCATATAGACTTCATTATTCTATATAGATAGTAAAAAAATGTACTGGGGTAAAGAAAAAGAAACCATAACAAATATTCGTTGTCGTATTCATGATAGGTGAAAACATCCCTTACTAATGGTGCAATCGTGATAAAATATTCATTACAGTTCAAGTAATTGGTATTGCTGGAAGTGTACAACTTATCATGACTTAATATTTTCTATCAATAATCCCAAATGGAAACGTAGATTGATTGATTTGTATGGTATGTACATATAACGATAATATAATCAATATTCACCTATCGTATTCTTTCCATTGTTTTTTCTTTGTTCTAGAATGAAGATGTTTTATCATTTCTGTTCAAATATCCGATCAGCAAGCTGACTCGACAGGAAGCTGCTCAGGTAAGCACACTTTCTTCATATGATATTCAATTCAATTTTGACTGGTTATTATATTTTTCATGATTGGAAACAAACAGTGGAATGAATAAGAAACATTTGAAATAATTATAGTACATTTTTCTCCATTGAGATTGATTCATTGATTATTTTTATATACTTTTTTGGAAGATTTCCGTTCCCACAAAACGAGTATTTATCGAAAATCCATCTTACTGAATACTGTCTCCAGTTTGGAGATACGAAACTGTAAATCAATTTTTTAACGTAAGTAATAAAGTGGAAAATGGTAAGTATTTGATTTCCAAGAATAAAACTTACTTTTAAAACAAATATACACAATTTTTTGTACAACTGTCCTGTTTTCATACTAGAATAGATAGATTTAATATTTCTATAAAAACACATTTTGACATCTCTTTTCAGTTAATTATTTTCATGTTTGAATTTCACTAGTTTGGACTTTCATTCTCTACTATATAAAATGATTTGAAATCTCTGAAACAACTAAAAAAGAAGAATTGAAAATGAATATCTGAAAATAATAATTATATTAAGCAGAATAAACCTGGAATGGAATAATAGTGAAATAAAATACAAGTAAAAATAGAACAATTGAATAAATAAATATAAAGAAATGAAAAAAGAAAATGAAAATAAAAAGTGGAGGATTCCAAGTCACGTTAGTTCACGACGTTTCGATTGTTAGTATCAACAATCATCTTTGGGTGATGACTGGACTGATTCCTCCGAGAGATGACTATTTATAGGTCGTTTGAGTACTTTCACTTATCCCCGCTTTCCATTTTCCGCTTCACTGGTTCCGTGGGAGATGATCGTTTTGGCGGGAGTTGGCCATTTTTCGCTTGATGATGGGTTTCCATATGTTGCGTATTTCTACGCTGGCTTGGCTGAATACGTTGTTGGACAACATGTATGCGGCTTCCTTGAATTTTCTCCTAAACCAATGTTTCTCTCTGTGCAAGATCTCAGTTTGGGACCACTCGATGTTGTGTAGATGGGTCCAAACATGGTCTGCTATTCTTGATTTGCTGGTTTCCCCTCGCTGTGTGTGTTTCTTGTGCTCGGCAATGCGAACATTCAATGGCCTCTTAGTTTCACCAATATAGGATTTTCCGCACTCACAGGGTATCCGGTAAATGCAATTCTTGGAATCGCAGTCCGCGTTTGGTGGCCTGGTTTTTGTGAGACTGCTACGAATAGTGTTACCGGATCTGAAGCAGGTTCTGATGTTGTACTTGGAACCAATTCTTCTTATCCTCTCCGATAATCCTCTGATGTAGGGAAGTGCAAGCACTGGTTGTGTCGGCTTCTCTTCCTTGCGAGGCTCCCGCTGTCTTTTAGCCAAAGTCTTTTCTTCCATCGCTTTGGAGTAGCCATTCCATTGAAGATCAGTTTTGATGATGTCTAGTTCCTTCTCGAGACCTTCCTTCGTATTACAGAGCCCAAAAGCACGGTCCAATAGAGTCTTGATGATTCCTCTTTCAGTCGATTGATGGTGGTTGGATTTGTGATTCAGATACTGTCCCGTATGAGTGGGTTTTCGGTATACAGATGTTTGCCACTTAGTGTCGGTCCTCTTCACCAAAACGTCTAAGATAATCATTCACCATTTGCACAATGGAGAAGGAAATCCACATTGGATTGCCATTAGTAGACGTTTTGGTGAAGAAGACCGACACTAAGTGGGAAACATCTGTATACCGAAAACCCACTCATACGGGACAGTATTTGAACCACGAATCCAACCACCATCAATCGACTTAAAGAGGAATCATCAAGACTCTATTAGACCGTGCTTTTGGGCTCTGTAATACAAAGGAAGGTCTCGAGAAGAAACTAGACGGAATGGCTACTACAAAGCGATGGTAGAAAAGACTTTGGCTAAGACACAGCAGGAGCCTCACAAGGAAGAGAAGCCGTCACAACTGTGCTTGCACTTAGAGCAAATCTGGAATAGCAGACCATGTTTGGACCCATCAACACAACTTCGAGTGGTCCCAAGCTAAGATCTTGCACAGAGAGGAACATTGGTTTAGGAGAAAATTCAAGGAAGCCGCATACATGTTGTCCAACAACGTATTTAGCCAAGCCAGCGTAGAAATACGCAACATATGGAAACCCATCATCAAGCGAAAAATGGCCAACTCCCGCCAAAACGGTCATCTCCCACGGAACCAGTGAAGCGGAAAATTGAAAGCGGGGATAAGTGAAAGTACTCGAACAACCTATAAATAGTCATCTTTCGGAGGAATCATTCCAGTCATCACCCGAAGACGATTGTAGATACTATCTTACATTCTTATTTATTTCGATAAGTTTCAAGGTTTTGGCATTTTTGTTGTAATATTCTTCTTGTTTTTTGTGAATTGATTTTATTTGGTTATTTTTGGTGAAATTGGTTTCAAATGAGTTTTAGAAGTTTCTAGACATTGATAATTGTGATGAAAATCCACTTTCTAATGGGGTTTTCCTGTACATGAGAAGTATTAAATCTAAATCTTTTTTGTTATCTATGGCTTCGATCAACTTTTTTTTAACAGTTTGTGTTTGCCTTTCTATCACCCCACTCATTGAGGATAGTTAGGACTGAAAGTGATATGATCAAAACTGTATTCAACGAAAAACGCAACAAACTGAGCCGATTTAAATTGCGATCCATTGTCTGAAATCACTATTGCTGGAATACCTAAGCGACTAAATATTGCTTCAAGATGTTGATAATTTTGATTCTGATGATGTTTTGGAAATGACCGCGTCTGATAACACGTTGTATGAAGTACCTGGAAAAACAATGTTTGGTCGAAGAATGAAAAAACCTGATACATTGAATTGAATTTTATGGGCCTAATTTTGAATGAGTAAAAAAGTTTTAATTTTTTGGAGATCCTACCGACTTCGCCATGTCGAGGTTCCTTGAAACATTAGCTGGAGATAGACTGACTTTAATTTCTTCCGCACTCATTTTTGTTATCACTTTTTACATACAAGTACAATCCATGGAAAAAGCATCTAGGTACAGTAGGTAGCAGAAATAACTATATTCATGACATTAGCCTTCATACATTCGTATGAACTTCTACTTTACAATTTCAACTTTTTCAGATTTTGGAAGATAATAATCTCCAAAAAAAGTGGATGGAAATCTTCTGGTTTTCTTTACAAAAATGACCTTCGGTTCACAAGTCTGCAAAAAAAACTTGCGCTGATTTCAAAAATTGCATTTGTTTTTATCTATCACGTAAGGTTTTCCTACAAAATAAGGATGAATTAATTGAAAAACTACAAAAAAACGAGAAATTGTGAATTTATTTTTATTATTTTAACATGAAGTAAAAGCACAAAAACGATGCTACATAGCTAAACTAAGCATAATAGTGATACAAACGTGTTTGCAAAGTGATTATAAGTCTTTGTAAAAACGTTTTCTTTTTCCGTCAAAGCTTCTTTTGGTACTTTTTCAGCTGTGTTCTTGTGAATTTTCCCTTTTCAACATCCAACAGTAGTCTGCCATCATATTAACATTCCACCGACCATGGTATCTGCGTTCCATTCCTTTTATGTCTTGATGGAACCGTTCTCCTTGTGCGTCACTTACAGCCCCTAGATTTTCGGGAAAGTGGTCCAGATGTGAGTGTAGGAAATGGACTTTGACAATCATGTTGCAGCCTAACATTTTGTAGTTTTGTATCAATCCAGCAACCAAAGTTTTGTAGTTTGGGTCTTTTTTGTTTCCAAGAAAGCCTGTTATAACAAGTTAAAATGAATTCCAGGCATTTTTTTTTTCATTTCCATTTCATCTTTTGAAAGTTTTCTTATGTCGGGCCCAACGAAGACTCCTTCTTTTAGTTTAGCATCGGATAGACCAGGAAACTTTTCAGAAAGATATTTGAAACAACCCCCTTCTTTGTCTAATGCTTTCACAAACTGTTTCATTAGCCCCAATTGGATATGGAGTGGTGGAAGTAAGATTTTTTTAGGATCCACTATACTTTGTTTTTCAACATTTTTAACTCCAGGAATAAGAGCCTTTCTTATTGGCTACACCTGCTTGACATAGTGTTGTTTCCTGTCACGGCTATCCTATGCACATAGAAAACATGGAAAGTTAGTGTAACCACTTTGTTGACCTAGAAACATTGAAATAACTTTCAAGTATCCACAAATGGTCCACTATTGATCAGAGTAGCTGAGCTTATTAGGAACAAATTCAAGATTTTCGTAGTATTCTTTCAAATGGACTGAGTGTCCAACAGGCAGAGAAGCATATTGGTTCTCAAGTGTGAAGAAGTACAGCTATCAAACTTTTTTTTGATGAATTGATGAAAAGTCCCCATTTCTCTGGTTCTTACGTTATGTTGAACATTTCCATGACGCCGGGTAGATTGTTGCAGAAAACTAGGTCACCTTCTTGTGTAAAAAAGGAACAACTTCCCTTTCTCTAAATCGGTACCATAAAAATGAAACATCGGAAGCTAACATATGTCTTTCTGTAAGTCTAAGTCAGAAACATCGAACCCATACCAAACCTAAAAACCCATTTAATAAGAAAATTCCAGGTGAAATTTGTGACTTATCTATAGGTGATAGAATTTGTTTACTGTTTTTTCTGTAATTTGCACACAAAATACTGTCAAAATCACTAGTTAAACATCCTACAATTTTTTCATCGCAGACCTGTGAATCCGACCCTTTTTCTTGCCTGATTTCTGGAGTATCAAGTAACATTCTTAAAACCCTTCATGTTTTTGAGGAACTCCAACCAAAATAGATCCTAGAACATCATTGACAAAATATTTTTGTAGGTGGAAATGCTAGTTGCTACACTCATACTTCAGAAACCAGTAGTTAGAGCATCAGACACCATCACTATTGGGAGAAGATTACTCGCATCGGTAAGCAAAATTGAGAGACCGAAATTGTATTCATAATTTCCGGAATTATGATCTTTTACTTTGAAATTCTAGATATCTGGAACCGTTCTCACGTACGTCTTGGTAGCTCTACAGTTCCGGGCAGCTTGGTCTGAAACTTGAGTGACGGTCCCCAAAATGCTTCATTATCTCAAAAAAGTATCGCCAGCTTCAATTCCTCCGAACAAGCAAGCGCCAACAAATCATAAAAACGATATTTGTTTCTGCAAAACAATTAGGCCAATTTTATACGCATGCAGATTCTTAGGATTGTGCCCCATTTTGATGAGTCATCAGGATGGCAAATGTGTGTTTCGCAAATCCTGGCCTTTGTATATACACAGTGTGATAGTCTCTTGTTATTTCACTTACGAAGTGGTCACTTATCTGGACATTGACAAATTAACTCACCATAAATCACTCTTACCACTTTTAGATGATATAACTAATATTATTTATGGATGTTACGCTGTACTGGCTACCATGGTAGTTCTGCTGAGGATACCAAAACACGTTGACACACTGAATCAGTTGGCAGTAGTGTTCAGAGATGGCGTGTTCTGCCACTCAGCAAGAAAAGTAGTACTTCTAGTTCAATATGGAATTATCTCTCTGGTTTTAATAGCCGTACTGATGCAAGGAGGAGCTTTGCTGTGGCTCCACTCATCTGCTTCATATGAAACAAACTTCACCATAGGAGGAATGTTGCTCAGATTGACGCAAAATGTAACTTTTCTCTTCTATGCCCAGTTCTGCACTTACATTTCTGTGATCGTTGGAACACTGGCTTGTTTCGAAAAACTAACCCTGAGCTCGTTGGGTTACATTCCTGTGCACCCTACGGAAGGAGTAGACGAATCCAATAACACCAGAAGTTTCATGGGGATCATCCCCATCAAGCTATGCAAGGGCGAGCACCCACGTCCTGTGAAATTTTCCTTCCTTAACGCAGGTGGGGTAC
Organism: Leptinotarsa decemlineata; assembly: GCF_025532065.1. NCBI lineage: Eukaryota > Metazoa > Arthropoda > Insecta > Coleoptera > Chrysomelidae > Leptinotarsa > Leptinotarsa decemlineata. Next base: position 6,133,306 of record NW_027412529.1, read on the forward strand.
TAGAACACCTGAGGATCGCACACGAAGAAATTAGCTTGTGCATTTACAGTTACAACGAGAGCATGAATCCTTTTTTTCTTCTCCATATCATTGTGGAACTCGTGCTGCTGATCGTCCATTGGTACGCTGTGATCGTCTTCGTGGTGTACTCTTTCAATAGTACTGAAGCTGACGCGATTCATTTACTGAATTGCTTGTTCGTCCTTCTCCATACTTGGGGACTGTTTGCATTTTTGAAGAATGCTCAACACATGAAAAATATGGTAAGTAAATACACTGGAAACAATATGACAAAATGAAGAAATACATGTGAAGTGAGTTCGAATTATATCAAGGAGGTTGCGTACAGCGCCATCTGCCCGCGAATAGATCAAGCAATAATGTCGATACATATTCTGTTGTGAATTTGGTTATAGTTATTTTGGTTAAATTTTTTTACACATCTTATTGTGAAAATAAAGATTATGAGATTCATGAAATTATCTGAATAAAATTATCATTTGCTCGAAGACTACATCAAAATAGTTCGAACTCATTTGCAGCTAAATACATACACTGAAAATCCGAATTCTTTTTCATGAAATGAAAAAATTTAAAAAATTTGCAACTTTGCAAAAAAGAATATTCCGCATTTCAATGTGGGTATTTTCTGGAAAAGATGTGGCATCGAACTTTCATATTCAACAAAATTGTGAGATCGGAATAATGTTTTTTTGAATCGGGAGAGTCAAAATTCGAAAAATAAAATAAAAATCTAAAAAAAATCGAAATGACAGTGGAGGAGAGTTCAAATTTTGAGAAATGGAATTGAAAACTGTGGAACTTGTTTTCTTGAAATTTCTGTAAATTTTTTTTTTTTGGAGATTATCGAAAAAAACGTCAAATTTGACAGGATCAAAGAAGCACATTACATATGAATGGGGCTGTTTTTCACTATTACCCTAGTAAAAATTCAATGCGGAATCAGATTTTGAATGAATCTATTAACAAAAAACATATGTTGCGGACTTGATGTGAGACACTGTACATATTCTTTTTTCAGGCATTTCATCTACTTCGGTTTAAAGAATATCAAATTCCTCCAAAAGTGCTTAGTGGCTAAGAGTTTTTGCGATTTTTGATATGAAGCCAGAGCATAAAGTTGAAATTCTGATTCAGCATTCCAAAAAAGGGACCCTATAAGAAACCTACTTCTACAATTTTTTCTTGAGAATGCTGTTTTCCAATCTTGAATGATTAGACTGAATATATTGAAATGATGATTTAGTGCAAAGGCAGTGTACTTGGCTATCGGTCAGAAGGTCATGAGTTCGAATCCACCTTCCACTAAATATTTTTATGCGAGAATTCATCAAAATGGAGATATTTTTTGTTGCTAATATGTTTTTAAGCGGAACGAACATAAGTCGGAATAGTTATAGTATTTCCGATACCAATTGGAACAGCACAGAGAAGGAATCCCCGCCTCGACATAGGCGTCGGCATATTATTTTTCAGTGGTAGTTTTTCAGTTACTTATTCTTACAATCATAGCAATTGATCACCCCATGAAAAAGTTATCTTAACGGAATTTTTCCACCATGGGTAATTATGAGAAACTTCGAAATTTAAGGTAGTTGATTTCCGAGTCGAAAACTCTAAAATACAATGAAAATACAAATAATCACACCGAATTCTCGTCAAACATATATTTACAAAATAATAGAGACCAGCAAAATTGCTAGAAAAATCAAAATTCTCCTTCGATATATTCGGATGAGGTGGAATCATCATCGAGTTGAATAACGATCGAATTTATGGAACTTTGCACATAATATTTGTTTTCTTCTTTTATAACGTGGGCCACACAGTTCTTCCACACATCACTATTACCTACTTCATTCACCACTCGCCTTATATTGTCAAGCACTACAGCTTTCAGAGTCGGTGACTGATTACATTTCCGCAGGCTTTCTTTTATTGTGGCCCAAACCACTTCAACTGGATTGAACACACAATAGTATGGAGACAAACGTAAGAGAATATGACCACGTGGTTTACACATCGAATCAATAATATACTCTTTTTTGAAATTACGTTGTTCTATGGTCGCCAGTAATACTTTTTTCGTTGGAATCTTCTATTTCCATGTCATGATTTCGCATGAAATCAACAATATCAGCTTTTTTTGTGTTATTGTTTGGTATTGTAGTCAATAACAGAGAATGATACGAAGCGTTATCCATAACAATAACCAAGTTTGGAGGAATTTTTGGGAGAAGCTGCTCACTGAACCAGGTTTCGAATGAAGCCGTAGTCATATATTCGTGGTAATCAGCAGACTAATCTCTAATATTTTTGGCCGACAGAAGCAAAGCGTTAGGTACGAAACCACTTTCATTCCCGGCATGCAAAATTATAACACGTTTTCCTCTTGAAGAAGGTGTGTTCAAAGCACAATACTTGATTTCGTCTACCCAGCTATATTCGACAATATCATGGGTGTCAAACCAAGTTTCGTCGAGGTGGATACTCCTTAACTTTTCATTCGCCTAAAATATTCTTGTCGTAGTTGAACAATGCGTGTCGATTCCATTATGACCATCCGATTATTCAATTTTTTATATTTGAAACCACAAGACAATAAGACACCTCGTAGAGTTTCTAAAGATTTTTAATTGTAATAGGGATATTCGAGTAATTTATACCAAATAATTTCCAAGGTTGCTACTTTATTTTTTTGGTATATACCATAAATTGTGCGCCGAATCATATCTTTTGTAGCAACATCAACGTTTGCGAATTTTTTATTCCTTTGTTTTCGTTTCATTGCATGGTCAATGACATCCCCTATTTTAATGACTCGAAGAACTGTCGAACGAGATAGTGTCGTTAACTCGCATATTCTATTCACAATAGCATTCTGTGAAGTGTGACAGTTTTCCTTCTTCAAGCATTCATGAATATTTAAAATTACTCGCTGAACTTGAACATGTAAGTCCTTATTTTCAAATTCCGGATCCCTGTCGATTGACACAGATTCCTCACACGTAATGTTATCATTTGTTTGAAAAGGTCCCCAGAAAGCCATATTGATGAAAGTACCTAAAAACACTAATATTTTCACAAAAATCGGTTTAAACGATGAGCTTGGAACCTTTGGTGTAAAAGTTGAAAACTTTTTCCAGAAATCAATTACCCTAACACCAAACTGATATTTTTGCACTCGACGCGCGTTTCGCTAACAAGGTTAGCATCTTCAGGAGAAGCAAATTGATACTGAATCTGAAGACAAGGGTTAGCTGTTTATATATCTGAAGTTTTATTGGTTCGATGTGGACTTTGTTTGTTAAATGAAGATTATCCTGATTGATTTTTCGGTAATTAACTAGTGGAAGCACTACCTGCAAATTAATTTGTCCGCTTTTCAATCTATTGTTGACAATTCAATTTGCAGGTAGTGGTTCCACTAGTTAATTACCGAAAAATCAATTAGGATAATCATCATTTAACAAACAAAGTCCACATCGGACCAAAAAACTTCAGGTAAATAAACAGCTAACCCTTGTCTTTAGATTCAGTACCAATTTGCTTCTCCTGAAGATGCTAACCTTGTTAGCGAAACGCGCGTCGAGTGCAAGAATATCAGTTTGGTGTTAGGTTAATTGATCTCTAGAAAATGTTTTCAAAAATCGGTTTGCAAAACCACGCACTACCTCGCCTAACCCCACGAACACACGGCACTGATAAAGAAATATTGTGAAACGGACAAAAAACTAGTATTCAGCCAGTCCAGCTAGCCGAGCCTTCATTCCTTAACTACATTTGATAGCACGTTTACTAACTATCTGGGCGACTAGGGGCCACAGCCAAGAAATGTTTATGACTGTACTCTTATTTTTATTGCCGTTTCAATTGGGAATGGATAGACTATAACTGAAGTATGAAGATTCTTTGAATATGTCTGAACATTCAGATATTATATAGGCTGATGTTGGTTGATCATCATTCCTCAGCAATTTTGGTATACATCAGAGACATATCATTATCGAAAGCTTATAATTTCATGTATTTTCAATAGATAGAGGGACTGATTTCATTTCTACTCGACTATTCCACGAGAATATCAAACGAGGAGGAGCATCAGCAAACTAGATTCTTCATAGAAAAACTCAAAAATCACCGACCCTTCAGTGCCAGTGGAGTTTTCAATATTGACCTTGGGATTGCAGGGCCAGTAAGTACATATTTCATATCTAGGTTTTATTGGGTTGTTTTGTAAGTTCTGTCCGTTTTCATGAATCTACTTTGAACTGTAATCAGTGGATACTCACTTTTGCCAACGTAAGTCGATGATTTCCATCAACCGGAAGACGAAACGTCTGTATCGGGGAAAAAGTGGCAATGTGGAAGTGCAATTCATTTTCGGATCTTTCGAAAAATATAGCCAGAAAAAAGTAAAAACCATTTTCCGAAATTTCTGTTTTTTCCTGATATCTCCGGATATACTAGAAATTTCAGAACTTTTTCAACGGCATATTGTTAGTCAGGTAAATGCGTAACTTTGCCCCGATTCAACCATTTTCGAATCTCTCATAGTTTCTGAGATCCCAATGGTGATACACTGGAATAAATATTCATTGACATATAGTTTCAAAAAGACGACATTGAAATAGAAAAAACTTTTGAAACAACCTGATATACTGATTATTACGTATACTTTTGGAGCAGTGGTGAATATCCAATATAGGTTGAAGATAACTTCACAAATATAATGGTAGTACAACCACATATCAATTAATTTCAGTGGGAAATCCGATAGTATGAAAGAGAAATTCTACCACAGAAATATTTTCCTATTTTCTCAAGAACTTCAGTAGACATTTACCTTCAGAAAGTCTTTCTTTTTCAAAACACAAGCCATGAAAAAAAAAAGATTCTTGCGAAGCCTACAGAACGGATAATAATTCAAGTACGTTCATTAGAAAGAAAAGGATATATATTTAGTGTCAGATAGATCAGGAGTTTATGAGTTGATTTTCATGGTTCTTGTTCGAAACTATTTTGTTGGCCAAATGGGGAGAATATTTTTCCAAAAAATGAAATAACATATGAGTAATTTTTTCGAACGTGAAGACCAATTCCTTCTCTGAAAGCCATCTTCTCACAGAGATACATGATTTCAACCACGACTATGATTTACCTATTGCATTTAGAAGATAAACGTTCAAAACTCAATTTTTTGCAATGCTGAGAAATCAATATATTCAAGAATTTGAAAAATTCACTGAATGAGCAAATATAAGAGGGAATTCGGAATTAGTTTATGATACCTTCATTTATGGAGTTGGTGAAATTTTTCTCCTAATGTTCAAAATTTCAGTTTATGCCTGAACTGTGTCGAAATATTAGTCATTGAGTGGGTATATTAATACTAATAATATACTTAATTATCATTAAAAATAAATCTTGTGGGCAAAGGTTGTGAAAACTAAATACAAAAATATAGAAATATAAAACGTGAATATACATACACTATAGTTCAACGTCGAAATTTTGTATGAACATGGTTGTGTACAGATTTGTTTAAAAATATTATCAACACTTATATAATAGACATATAAACATGTGATTTATATATATATATATATATATATATATATATATATATATATATATATATATATATATATATATACATTGTAGTAAATTATTCGATAATTACAAAAAAAGTATATATGACAAAACATTTACTTCCAAAAATTTCAAACAATGAATCTATATTATAACTGTTCGCAACTTTTCATCAAACAAATTAATCCATGTAACATTTCAAATCAAGTGTCATTTAAAATAGAACAAATTTTTCGAAGAATCGTTTTTAATGTGTCGAACAAATGCATGAATCAATTAAATTCAAACAAATAAATTGTTAGTTGAATAAATTGAGGAATGAATATTTGTGACAATAAAAAGTAAAACGGCGTTCCATAATAGTGGATCTATATATTCTGCGGTAGTTATTGAAGAAGTCATGGAAGTGAAGATTGTCAGTAAATTTTCGTATGTTATGCAGTTGTAGGTAAATTTTTCGAAGAAATTTTCAATCCTGTTGTAAGGTAATTCCTTTCATAATGCATACATCTTCATTAAGTTTGGTAAAATTATTAATCAATCAGAATGTCATATGATTCAGTTGTATTTACTTACCATATGAAGTACTAACTAGATTTTTTCCCAAAAAACTGATCTGTCAAAAATATTTCCCTCTCAATTAAAATATTTTTTCCTCTTTTGCAGATTTCAGCGAATATATTGACATATGTGTTGGTTGCCCTGCAGTTCGACATTCTTGATGAGTGACTCACATTCAACTACACTGAAATTTTCAAAGTATATCACACACTTGTAATATTTCACAAATAAAATTATCCAACCGCTTTTTTGTATACCTAGATGAAAATTAATATTTTCATCATCTTTCATTTATCGTCGTACAAAAATGAATAATTCAATATTCTGTTCATAATCTCTGAAATATCTAGTTTCATCAACAGGAGATGAATCGATAAATCGATTTGATAAGTTGGAGTGGAAGTAACCAGGTTCAATTCAAAGCCACGATAATCCAGGCATCGGTTTTCTCAAAAAAAAAACAGAAAGAATAAACGGGTATGTTTATAGACCATAACAAATAACAGTGTAAAAATATAACATGAGAGTGAAACTGATTCTCAAACTAGAATTATCTCGTTATCAACTTGTGAAATGTTATATATTCTCTCATAAGGTAGAATTCCAACTTACACGAGAACCTAAATTACATTATTCGAACTTGGCGGACTTTCTGATGTGGGTATTTGAACTTGCCTGGCTGCCGTACTATTTTTCAGCTTCAAACCCGTGTGTACTAATGCTATGATATATACACATATGACAGGAATGTGGTGTAATTTATTGCCCTTCTTATATTGTCCCCAAGACGCAACAACAATAAGGCAATTATTACAAAATTGACATGGCATCCTCTGTCTCTTTCTCTCTAAACCGACATGGAGGTTAGTAAAAACACAAATTGACTCATGATACTATACTGGGTTCTGTTCTCCCTCTCAGGTACGGTATCCGTGTAAAATACAAATCCGTTATAAGTGCCACCAAACGAAATAACAATTAACTCACTGACCGCAATTTACCGTAATTCCACTATCGCAAAATCACTTTTCGGAAAGTCCCTTGTCGCAACCTTCTTCCGCAACTGACTTTCTCAACTCCCTTTCGCGACCGACTTTCGCAGCTGTCCGATTGCCACTGTTCCAATTAACTCTCGATCACAAAGGCATCTTTTCGCAACTTACTTTTGTAACTTCTCTATCGCAATTCCCTTTCGCGGCCGACTTCCCGCAACTCTCGTCCGCCACTGTCCCCCAATCAACTGTTTAATTATTAGTTCGAAGAACTGCCCCTAACACTCCTACCTCGTAGCGTCCCATTATTGGTCTGATCTCTGTTTAATATTCCCGAATTCTTCCATAACACTTCCTATTCAAGACCTACATCTTCTTTTCATCGAAGTCATTGGTCAGTTTTCATTTTAAACAAATTTTCGGGCCCACCTATTCAGATATGGCCAAACTTCTTGTCCACGAAGCTGAAATGCAAACTCGTAGCTTGCATTTTCGCGTTCCCAGTATTATAACTTATCAACAGGATACGTTTGTTCAGTCTAGCCTGAACGAAACTTAACTTTCATGATGCCGCCAAGGTTTAACAATAATAAATTAAATTCCACGCTTACTCTGTTGGAGAAGTATCGATATCAAAAAACCGAGTGACCGACTCCGATTTTTGTGAATAAAATGATATTTTTTCTTAACCATCGCAATGTCACTTATTACAGGTAGAAATGTCACTAGTCAAACAATTTTGGATAAATTGAGTATTGGTATTTTAATGTGTAGATTACAAATTCTAAAAAAATTGGTCCTCCATTTTCAGGTTTCATACTGGTGACATTTCGGGAAAGCGGTGGGTAACTGACACCGATTACTATTCAAAATTCGAACGAATTTTCAAATTTTAGTGAAAGTGAGAGGAAGTTCAACTCCCTATTTGAGTCAAGTTGGAGTTTTTGCAGCAACAGTAAGTTGTACCTATTACAATGAAGAATGAAATTGATTTATGACTCTTTGCTGTACAGATATAACAAAAAACGGAAAAAAACCCTCACTTTGAGTGCAATAAATATTATAAAGTATAATTTTGTTTTATTTACCTTATTTACATAAAATTCAATTATATTTTTTTGGATTCCCATTCAAATCCTTCAAAATTTGGTGTTGAATGCACCAATTTGCACCATTTTGCCAATTTTCTCATCTAACTAATAATTGTATAGATTTTTCATTCTCTCATAGTAGTTGTACATGAGGTACCTACATTAATTTGATTTCTAATGAATTAAAAACGCAATATTTAACTGTTTTTTTGAAGTTTCACTATTATATTCATTGTACTTTACGTTGTGTAACTGAAATTGTCACTAACGATAGTTATATCTTAAACATATATACTTTTTACCATCGTTAATTTTATGGGTTTAACTTTATATCTGTGAATTATATCTGTGTTTTACCAAATTCTTGGAATTGTATTGTTCCTGTAATGCGAAGCAAGTGCTTTTGCTTCATTCAACTGTTATTATTATGTTGTGTGAAACCATTCAAATAAATGAATGAAGTTATTATTATTATAACTTTTTTCCACCGCAGTGTGCGCTGGTCAGGTCCTATCCCCAAAGCCCCGATATATTCGGAAGGGTGCGCCAGCATTATCAACCAACGACCACACCCCACACCGTGGGATGAGTTATCATTATGCCTGAGAATCATGTGCCCTGAGCAAGCGCAGTGAACCAAGAATGACAGGCTTTTACATCTGTCCGGCTAATATTTCTGCCTTACTGTGGCAAGCTAGTATGATTTTAAGATTCAAGAGTAGAGAGGGCATCATTCCACCAAGTATTCCAATAATCAGAACAACCATCTTGACAGAGTGGTCTGGATAAAGTCTGCAGAGTTCGAAGAGAAAATATCGATATTTCAACCGTTTTTCTTCCTCTTTTCGGACAATATTCGTCTCGACAGGAGCTGAAAACTCCACGATAAATATCGTTTTGCTCTGGTGGTCGAGAAGAACTACATCCGGCTTATTAGCTCGTATGAGCCTGAGGGTGGGGAACGAATAGTTCCAATAAATTTGGCACTTCTCGTTCCTCACAACGGATTCAATATTCCCCGGAGCGTAGGGCAACACCGGCGTCTCGTCAATACCGTAAGAGTGCCGTAGATGGTAATATAGCACTCTCAGGGCCGCGTTATGTCGATGGATATAGGCCGAGACCGCATATGCTGGACATGCTGATAGCAAGTGCATTAGGGTCTCGGGCGCCTCGTGGCAGGCCCTGCACCTTGTGTTAGGAATCACTATACCTATCATGCGACTGTGGTATATTAAGGTGTTGAAGACATCATCCTGGCAAGCCATAATGAAACCCTCGGTTTCCGATTTCAACCCACTCGTTCTGAGGAAAGCGAAAGTCAGACGCTTTGATAAACCAATGTCCCCAATGTGGCTTTTATCTGAGCTTTTTGCTGAACGGGTTCCAACTCGGTGACAGAGTTGTGGTCACCTCGTTCAGTGTCGAAAACTATACCGAGTTCATTAGCTGCTCGGGCACCCACTCTGAAGAGAAATGCTCCAATTCCTGCTCTTTCATGGTCACGGATCATGCAGAGAAAGGAATACGAACTCCTGACGACTTTACAGGCTATATCTAAGACCATTCTGTCATGAAGACACTCCAAACTCAAAAGACCACGGCCCCCCTGTTGTCGGGGGAAGAACAACCGTGGAACGGACGATTCGAGGTGCAAACTTCTATGGAGATGCATCATTTTTCGGGTCTTTACGTCAAGTTGATACAGCTCCTCCCAAGTCCACTTCACTACTCCAAACGAGTAAAGTAAGATTGGAACGGCAAACATATTTGTTGCAGCAACTTTGTTCTTCCCCGACAATTTCGGTGGCCAGATTTGTCGAAGTTTGTGATGATACTTGCCGCGGAGAGAGTTCTTCACTGTTGTAACCTCTTGTGAGTAGCGTTGTTCCACCCCGAGGTAAGTGTACGTCTCTCCGGCATCCAAATGGTGTAGGATGCTTCCATCTACGAGCTGCACATCCTTTCCGTAGTCCCCGCATCGTCCTCTTTTGAGATGGACCATTGCACATTTGTATATCCCGAATTTTATATCGATAGCATGCGTGTACTCTTCCACCACCCTCAAGGAATGATGCAGATCCTTTTTTTCAGAGGCATAAAGTTTAAGATCATCCATATAAAACAAATGGGCGACCGTGTGCCTCCGGTTTTCGGGGGTGCCACAGTTATACTGTTGAGTATTTCTGAACGCAACGGATAATAGCAATGGTGAGATGCAGACGAGAAGAGGACCGAGGGAATCGCCCTGAAATACACCCCTTCTGAAAGTAACCCACCCTGTTTGGACTCTGGCTTGACCAGATGTTATGGTGAAGCGATTTCGCCAGAGTGTTATCAGTTGTTCATTGCATCCCATTGCGTCGGGTACCTCAAGGCATTATTATTATTATCATCATGCATTAAGTAATAGTGCTGACGTTAGTTTCATCGCACTGTATAAGTATCGCATAGATATTCTCAGAATGCTCATACAATGTTTCTTATACAGAATACATTAAACAAACTTTCTATCAGCTTTTGGAAAATGAATTGGAACGTTTTCAGAAAAAATCGAAGAAACTAATCAACTCAATGGATGATATGGAAATAATCCGAACACTAGTGTATTAGGCGTAATTGTTGTCTTATCAGAACTGTACCTAATCACTTATTGGGGTAGAGATACGCCTGAGATATCCCAAACTTCGAAACTAAAATAGAAGCTCGGTATATTGACCCTGAAGTTCTCCAACGAAAAGCATGGACTTTTTGAAAAAACTGATTGCTCGTACAGAAGATGTGGAAAACTGTTCGATTTGCATTCTGAGAACCTCAATAGAATGCGCTCCTTGGATATTTCCCTACCAACTGTACTGTAGACATTCACCCGAAAGGTTTTCGGAGACATTTCACATCCGCAAGAATCGGTTGTGGTGCTGGATCCATCATTGTCTTCTTCTCGTGGGAATTGCTATGTGGTTGGATAACATATACTATCTGTGTACCATATATGAAGAAGACGAAGTTCGGGCCCTCATACTTCTGTCGGATGCACTCTTTGGTATCAACGCTATAAACGTTTATGCTTGTATCCTCTTGAAGGAGAGATATTTAACAACGGTAATTGAAATCACCAGTAGAATTGTTGACGGAAACTCTGGTTGCGGTTACACGACTTGTTTGTCTCCAAACTACCGCGAAAGGCTGAATATCAGGTGCCAAGCAGAGCGCTTATTCGTATATTTAGTGCACGTATTTTTCATAATTGCATTTGTTATCTTTCTGAAGTTCTACGACTTGCAAGAGGATGGAATTTCCATATTATTCAACTGTTCGAGTACCATGGTTCTGTGTACTTACGGCGTAATATTGATACAACAACAGGACTTTCATTTCCACATGGCGCGAGTGATATTGGTGAATATAATGGATGATATGGAGAATCCTGTCATAGTGGGCAGTACGTGCGTACTGAGGAAAAAATTGGAAGTGCATTTGCAACTGATTTCAGCACTAAGATTCTCTATGGATAATCTTGTCGCTTTCATGGGACCTTGTACAGTTATTTATATCCTAACTGCTATCATTATTTTTATTGAAAATATATATTTGTACGCTCTTTCATGGGGAGAATATTACAGTCTATATATTGGATACCAGCAAATACGTACAATACTCTTAGTAATTTTGTTACTTGAAGTTATTTTCCGGATGGATGTCAACAATATTGTAAGTATGTGAAAATGCAAGTAGAATGAAATTAGTTCAATTATTTTCCAATCAGGAAATAACAAAAGAAGAGTATATTGTATTACCATCAAGTCACGAAAACGAAATTGTACAAAAAAATTGAGATCATACAATTTTTGTGAAAACTATTTCTTGGGTGTTTTGGCTGTGTTCTGCAGGTGGCATACGTTTCATCCACTACTGTGGTAGACATTATCGAAGGCGATGTGGTAACGGTCGCAGTGGTGCCCGACTTGGTGCTCGAGTTGTGGTTCCCGTTCCAAACGCGGTTACTTAGATGCCCCCCATACCCCCTCCCAGTTTGAGTGCCCTCAGTAGAAATGTTCTCCACAACGTTAATGTATGCAGAACATCCCATCTCGTCCATCCACACCCGTTCCTCCGGAGCGGTCCTCAACTTACTGATGGGCACTTCAGCAAAATTAACATCTGACCTTCTTTGGTCGAAAGTCAGCCTCTAGGTGCTTTTACTTTCTGATCTATTGTATTGTTTTATCTTGACTTTCCTAACTGAATTTTTGCATGGGGTCCCAAAAACTAACCAAAGACTATTGTTTTTAAAAAAGAGATCGCGGTCGAGTGCTTCTCGTTGAACCTGAAAAGGAAGTGTTAGTTATCTGTTAGGAACATTTTTATACTTACAGGAGCCGCCTGATAGCGACTCTCGGGGGTGGTCCCTAGTTCTGCTTCAATGGCCTCCTGTGTTTTTCCCTCTCTTGGAATCTGGGGTCATCCTTGTTCAGTGCATTGTGTAGATCGCTTAGCGCTGGATTGTCGTGTGCTCGAATTCTGTCAAACGTGTCCGTCTTAGTGTTTTCTTATGTATGCGTCTAAGTTGTGTATGTTCAGGTCTAGATCCCGTAATATGTACATATTCGGTACATACCTTGGAGCGTTTACGGTGGCCATTACTTACGCACGCGTAAGTCATAAACGACTGTATCTGTCTTCTGTATGTCGCTGCGCACTGACCCCAGACAGTGCAGGCATACAGGATTATCGATAATATTACGGTCTTAATTCAGCAGCTTCACTTTCAATCCCATATTGCTTCTTTGACCTATTCTTGGTAATAGGTTTTGTTGGGTTGATCTCGCCATTCCTATTCTCTTCCGTATGCGAGACCTGAACGTTGATCTTTCATCTAGGTTGACTCCCAGGTATCTAGCTTCGTTGGTCCGCGGAATATCTTGTCCGTTAAAGGTAACGTTTTCCTTCGGGTGAACGGTATTGCCTAACTTTTGTCGGGGTTTATACTGATCTTCCACAGGTTGGCCCATTCCTCTAGTATATCTGTCTGTTGCTGCAAGTATCTGGTGACGTGCGCTTGGCTTGTTGTTGTTCTTTGGCTTGGGCACGTCCGCTGTGTATATGGAGAAGAGGTGTGGTGGAAGGACTGCTCCTTGCGGAACTCCTGCTTCCAGTAGTCGAATTGTTGATAATTCGTCTCCTACTCTGCAATGGCATCACCTGTCAGCTAGAAAAGACTGAATTAATCTTATCATTGGTTGTGTGTAGGCAAAGTTGCTCATTTTGGCCAGAAATACGTCATGCCAAACTCTGTCAAACGCCTTGAAGACGTCTAAGAAAATCGCCCTGGTGTTGTATCCTTTCCCGAGTTGAAGCCATCCGTCGCAAAGTCTACTACCCTCAGGACTTATAACTCTATCGAGTCTTCTGATCTGAAACCGAACTGTTCATGTGGTAGGATTCCTCAAATATTTTCAGGATGACACGTTCCGCCACTTCGCTTTACGAAGGGGTTAGGATGATTGACATGTGGTTATCTGTGAATAGGTGGTTCTTCTTTGGCTTCGGGATGTGGATGACCGTCGCCTTCTTGAACGGGTACGGGAAGTGCTACAGTCTGAGTATAGCATTTATGATGTTTGTTATAGCTACTATGCCCTTACGTGACAGGACTTTCAAAGCTCGAATTGTTATTTGGTCCGGGTCTGGGGCTTTCCAAGTAGCTAGACGTCTTACGATATCTTTGACTTCCTCGGGAGATGTTGGTGCCAGGGGTGGCGCATTATTCCTTCTTTGTCTTCTGAGTCTACGTATCGTCGTTTCCACCTGTGTATCTATTTCTTCTACTTTGTCCGTGAATGGGACGTCGTTTTGTCTACACTGCCTTTCGAAATTGTCCGCGAAGGCTTATGCTTTCTCTTGGTCCGTGTAGACGATTCCTCGCGCCGTGACATGGCTTTCAGGATCCCTTCCTGAAAGTTTTCTGCATTCTCCATGCAGATATGTTTTTGGTGTTCAGTTCTTCCAGACGGGTTGTCCATTGTTGATCTCGAATTGCTTTTAGTTCTTCTCGCAGTATTCTGCCGGCTCTTTGCATACACTTTTTGTCCATTGGTGCGCGAGTCCGTGGATATAGTCTTTTCAGGCGTTTCTGGTGGAAGATGTTCTTCTGAGTTGAAGCGCTGGGTTGGGACTTCCTGAGCGCTTCTTTGAATTGTTTGGGTGATCGCCTATTGCAGCTATTGCGATGATTGTATTTGACTCTGGTTTTATATTATTATCAGTGGGCGAGACTTGGTTCCTCCTAATTAGATTACCTAACCTTGTTTGTATAGCTGCAGCACAGACAGACAGATTGTATGATATTCCAGCAATGAAAATTCAAAAACATAGGGATAATTTCAGAAGAAATTACAGGTACACAAATGAAGTCAAGTATATAATCATGCAGACCACGGGCGAAAATACCGGAAAATAGCTTTCACACACCCACATAACAATAGATATTCCAGTAATATTTCATGAATATACATTTAAGGATATTGTATTATGCCATGAATATGCCATGGATATATATATATATATATATATATATATATATATATATATATATATATATATATATCTCTTCTGGAGAATATTCCCTGGAAGTGCTCCTGGCGAACCTTTGATACATTCCAAGAATATTCCTTGGGAATATTCTGGGAATATCTTGAAATATTCTTAGAATATGTAAGGTATATTTTATTAAGAATATTCCAGGAATAGAACTCGAGGAATATACACAAGTAATAAAATACATAATATTCATAAACAAATATATTTCAGAACCAATATACACTGAAATATTTGACATTTCCACCAATATTAAAAATAAAAAATCTAATTCGATATATTTATTCACTGAATGAAAATTCCTGAATATGTCATGTTACAAATATTAGAAATGTATTTGAATTAGGATGTTCCTACTCTCAAAAAAATGTATACTGAAAAATATACTAAAATAACAACTCTGTGAATTCATCAGCGCTAATTAAAAAATAATAAATATATCATTTCATTGAAGAAGAAAAAATGTATTACATCAAGAAATGAGCGAGATATAGGTTTCTCACTTCAAACAATAAACCCACAAATGAAGTATTTTAAATGAGTGGTATAATGGGTTCTTCAATGAATTTCACTTACTTAAAGTTATCCAAACTTCGCTCACCAGAAGAATTGTAACGTTCATTATCACTATTTGAAAGTGACACAATAAATTTGGAATAATAATTAATATTTGTCTCATAGGTTTCTCATGAACATTTACAACTTTTTATGACTTGGAGAGCAACTTGCATTTCCTTGTTGAAAAGTACTCATTACGTTTTCAGTTTCTTGACTCACCTTCTAGGTACCACTCCCGTTTCCTTTTGGGCATATTGATACTATCTTGGAAAAGAGTCATGAAAATTATGAAAACAAATGATACAAAAAAATGTGTCATTCACTTAATTTTCTCTACTGAAGATACACAACTGAAATCACTCTAGTTTAAACATGTACTTAGTCAAACCAACAAATCCCACACACCAACTCTCCTCGGGCCTGAAATGAGGTATTGTAGGTTGAGAATCATGACATACTTTTCTCAAAGACTGAATATGTAACTCTATTGTTTGAAGATGCAAAAGCAAACTATTCGCTGTGCTGCAAATTCGACAGACTCAAACTATAAATGGTACACTGAACGTGAGAGAATTAAACTTTGATAATAACACCAATACAACATGCATTACACACGCGAACCTGCCATGTCAACCGCCATGTTGAATCAAATGTCGATTTCAACGCAAAGCTGAAAGCGTTGTCTGTCGCGCGCTACACTCCAATTGACCAATGAGAAACGTCCAATAGTTCACTTCCCCATTTCTCTGTTGCCAGGATTTGTCGCTTTGTAATTGAATAATTTCAAATACAAAAAGACAAATAGGATGAGAATAAACCGATTTATTGACGCATTTGGTACATGTATTGGCTCATTCGAATTTTTGTCGTTTCCAACAGTTGCAGTCGGAGCAATTCATCAGAATCTTCGCGTTAAGTTCAAAAAGTTAGGTTATGCATTCGATTAAAATCTTCAAATATTTTTGTTTTTAATATTATTGAATACGTTGTCATAAGATTATTCAAAATTCCAGAAATACATATAAAACAATATTCCAAAATATACCGTGGGGATATATTCTAAAAATATAGCATATCGTATATTCGATCGGCAATATTCTTAGAATATTCACGGGAGAATAACCCATTTATAAAAATTCTATGCACATTCTTTCGGGAATAATCCTGTCATATTCATTCAAGCATATTCTATGAATATTCTAAAGGCATGTATATATTCCAAGAATATTCTATGAATATTTGGAATATATACGTTCGTTTTATGACATAGAGGGAATATTCCATGAATATCTGGTGCTGTGTGGGCAGTTATTTCCGGCAGTGAGAGTTTACATTCTTTGATCATACAATGTAACACAATCAGCTTACCAGTGAATATGGTAAAAGTTCCTAATACGAGAATAGATTTTGAGTTGTGGAAATGAATGGAAAAACTTGCTACTATCCAAAACAAGAACATCTACCAATTACCAGAAATGCATCACTCTTATAATATCACGATATATAACAGGGTAAAATTTTACTTTTCGATACACATCAATGTTTCGGATATAAATTTCTCGCAAATTTCAGCAGAGTGAGAGATATGAATTTGCGGGAAATCATCTGTTGAATTCTCTACGAATTCCAACTTAAGCAACGTCCTCTGCTTTTGATTTCTTCGTATCAAAAATCACAAATATATCGTCTGCATATCGGATCCAAGTCCGTGGAAAGTAATCTAATTTATCTTCTGCTTCCAATTTAAATCTGCTAATGAACAGATAAACTATGGAGGGGAAGAGCGGGTTTCATATTGCCGTACTCCCATGCTGTCTATAGATACAGTTGTTGAGTGTTGAAGTTCTGCCTCGAGCACCGAACTCCTCAGACCCCTTGCCAACCGACTATCATCTTTCCAAGCACTTCGATAACTTTCTCATCGATAGAACGTTCGACAACCAGGGGAAATTATTTCGGTATTTTACTTATCAAATTGAAATATGCATTATTGAAGCGATCGACATCTCTTCTAGTGCTAACACTATCGCATTTTGAATAAATATGATTGAATATCTAGAATAGCTGGATGATCAAAATGAAAAATGTATTAATAATCTTTTTCATGTTCAACGAGGACTGTGGGGTTTTTTATTTTCAGTTTCTCAGAGTCTCTCATGTGTTCTAAAATTCGTGTTTCGAGATATCGTCCGGTATTACCAACATAACATTTGTGACAGCTTCCACAGTTCCACAGTATTTCTTGTGATGTTTTTGTTATTTGTTTAGAGAAAAAATGCTTTTCAACTGTATTCTCATTTAAAAAGACCACTTCAATATGTTCGGACCGAGTATCATTCCAAGTTTATCAGATGAATTTTCTACAAATGGAATTTGGTGATATTTGAGTTTCACCCCTGTATTTTGGAAAAGGAACTTTTTTCTTTAATTATTTTTTTTAATAAGGTCTCTAGAAAAATTATTTAATCAATTAATAGAAGATTTTTGTTATGGAGTTCAGAATTGGAAATGGCAGTTGCTCATAATGTTGATTTTACTCGGAAAGTTATGTTTCAAAAAATAATTTAAAATTTCTCAGAAAAAGTTGGTTTATGATACCAGTCTGCCTTTAAAATTCGGTTTGCATTTTCGATTATTTTATTATCTAGTATCTATTTTTTGTAAAATTGAAACGATAATAACCGTATAAGTTTTGTGGACATATGTTTATGAAAATTCATTGTCACAGAGCCCCGAAGAAGAATTTAATTATAGTCGAAACGTCGAAAATATTCAATATTTTTCTTCTTTCTGGTTCATTCGACCGTTACTTGATGAAGATCCATAGTAATTTCATAAACTACACTTTGATCTTCACAAACTTCATTTTCGAAAATATATCATGTCTTGTATCAAAATAGCTACTGTTATAGCGAAACAAGTGATATATTTTTTCAAATAAAGTTTGTGAAGATCAAATCGTAAAGTGTAGCTTATGGAATAATTTTTTTTCATTACTTAAAGTAATTCTCGATATTTTTCATTACTTTAAAAAAGTTATATTATAATGACCCAAATATTATAATAACCAACTAATGGTCATGCACGTTTTTGAATCATCTTCAGCAATAGGTTTTTGTATGCATTAGTTTATCTTTCCTCATGCATATTTATTGACGATTTCATCCATTAGGGTCAGTCAGTCGATTTAAATTACCAATTTGTACAAAAACTAATATGTAAGATGATAATGAATATTTTTTTTTGTGCTCCAGAGTCAAGACGTACTGTCATTCCTATACAGATATCCACTCAGTAAACTTACTCGAGAACAAGCTGATCAGGTAAGATATTCTACTCTCCAATCTAGTATTTAGGTACTTGTTCAAATAGTGAAGTGAACAAAACTTCATCGATTACATAATAAATAAATTATACGAGTAACAAGTCAAATTTGGGAGATATCACAAGGTAACAGGTAACACAAGGTAACAGGTAACAGTAACAATATACATATGAATGTAACATTCGAATTTTATATTATCATAAGCAATAGACTAGTGGATTGTGGAGTTCATATCAACTCCACTGATTTTTTTTTCGAAATTGGTTCATTTGTTATTCAGAAATTAAATGTTGAACGTTTTATTTAAGAAAAAACAGAAAATCCGCTGTCGCTCATTTTATTGAGGAAATCAACAAAAGTAATATCAATGGCAACACAATCAACGGATAAAGTGTTCAAAATTACCTCCTCCCAGTTCCATACAATAATACAATCTATTCTGGAAAGCGTTCCTTACATTATTCAAGATGTTCAGAGTCAGCAAACGGCAGGTATTCTAGATTTTTAGGCTTAGTAGAGTACACTTCAGACGTCCCCACAGAAAGAAGTCAATAGCTGTGAGATCAGGTGATCTAGCTGGTCACTCCACTGGACTCCTTCTGCCAATCCAACGCATAGGAAAACGTTCGTCCAAAAATTGTCTCACCCGAACATCAAAATGTCGGGGTGCACCATCTTTCTGGAATGTTATTTTATTTTCTACTGAATTGTCATCATTTTCTGAAATTTTTGAAATCATAGGATCTACACAGTCTTGTAATAGATTCAAATATGTGTCTCCATTGAGATTACCCTCAATGAAGAAGAGTCCAACAATATGATTATCAAGAATGCCGGCCCAGACATTCAATTTTTGTGGAGTTTGTGATTGTGTTTCACCAAATGAGGATTCACATCGCTTCAGAAACGACAATTATGTCTGTTTGAAGGTGATTGACAATGTTTCATGATGAATTTCACTAGTTCGGACTTCCATTGTCTACTATATGAAATGATTTGAAATCCCTGAAACAACTAAAAAAGAAGAATTAAAAATGAGATAGCTGAAAATAATAATTATATTAACCAAAATAAACCTGAAAGGAAATAATAGTGAAATAAAATACAAGTAAAAATAGAACAATTGAATAAATAAAATAATGAAGAAATGAAAAAAGAAAGAAAATAAAAATAAAAAGTGAAGAGATTCCAAGTCACGTTAGTTCACGACGTTTTGATTGTTAGTATCTACAATCGTCTTCGGGTGATGACTGGACTGATTCCTCCGAGAGATGACTATTTATAGGTCGTTCGAGTACTTTCACTTATCCCCGCTTTCCATTTTCCGCTTCACTGGTTCCGTGAGAGATGACCGTTTTGGCGGGAGTTGGCCGGAATGGCTACTCCAAAGCGATGGTAGAAAAGACTTTGGCTAGAAGACAGCAGGAGCCTCACAAGGAAGAGAAGCCGTCACAACCAGTGCTTGCACTTCCCTACATCAGAGTATTATCGGAGAGGATAAGAAGAATTGGTTCCAAGTACAACATCAGAACCTGCTTCAGATCCGGTAACACTATCCGTAGCAGCCTCACGAAAACCAGGCCACCTAACGCGGACTGCGATTCCAAGAATTGCATTTACCGGATACCCTGTGAGTGCGGAAAATCCTATATTGGTGAAACTAAGAGGCCATTGAATGTTCGCATTGCCGAACACAAGAAACACACACAGCGAGGGGAAACCAGCAAATCAGGAATAGCAGACCATGTTTGGACCCATCAACACAACATCGAGTGGTCCCAAGCTGGGATCTTGCACAGAGAGGAACATTGGTTTAGGAGAAAATTCAAGGAAGCCGCATACATGTTGTCCAACAACGTATTCAGCCAAGCCAGCGTAGAAATACGCAACATATGGAAACCCATCTTCAAGCGAAAAATGGCCAACTCCCGCCAAAACGGTCATCTCCCACGGAACCAGTGAAGCGGAAAATGGAAAGCGGGGATAAGTGAAAGTACTCGAACGACCTATAAATAGTCATCTCTCGGATGAATCAGTCCAGTCATCACCCGAAGACGATTGTAGATACTAACAATCGAAACGTCGTGAACTAACGTGTCTTGGAATCTCTTCACTTTTTATTTTTATTTTCTTTCTTTTTTCATTTCTTAATTTTTTTTTCATTTATTCAATTGTTCTATTTTTACTTGTATTTTATCTCACAATTATTTCATTTCAGGTTTATTTTGGTTATTATAATTATTATTTTCAGCTATCTCATTTTTAATTCTTCTTTTTTAGTTGTTTCAGGGATTTCAAATAATTTTATATAGTATACAATGGAAGTCCGAACTAGTGAAATTCGACAATTATGTCTAGGTATTCACTTCACCATTCAACATGAAAGGGCATTCGTCTGAAAAACATGAATTGTATAATAGGTTTGGGTTATTGGTCAAAGGATGGAATTTGTAGGCTTTCAAAGTCCGAAAAACACAAGTAGATGTTACACCAGACGCTCTAACTACTTGTCTGATAGATTGTCGATTATACATTTGTACATGTTCTAAAAGTAGAACTCCAACTCCGTCATTTCTGACAGGATGGAATACTTTGTTTTCTATTGTGAACAGAACCTGAAGTTCGAAACTTGGCAGTCGGTAGCCAGGCGGTTCGACGTCGGTGCTTTGTTCACTCACTCGAATTGACTGCCGTGTTGGTCTGTGGTTCAAACCCTAGTCTGAATGATAAATTTTCACTTGCTATCGTCCAACCCGTTTTAGGAATCACACGTTAAAAGAAGAGACCTCTGACCTTCTGAGGGTTGTCGTTCGTAGGGGTGTGACAACTGGTTAACGGAAAAACAAATTTTAGAGATTTTTTATCCATTAACTGTTTGAAGTATTGATGGCTCACGTTGTGGTCTGGATGATTCGTATTATAAATTCTTGCAGCAGCTTTAGCACATTCATTATTTCTATAATAGTTTTTTTATCGACCTTTTTTGGGTGATTGTTACCTTCCACAATCTGAAAAAATATAAAAACTATAATGGAGAACTTTATACAAGTGTAGAAGGGCAAACTTTTTAGTTCACCCCGATAAGTTACTGAGTAAAAATCAAAGTATTTTTCACAAAGAAAAATCTTTTATTTATCAGTAACTTGTCATATTTAACAATTTTGCCTATCAAAAAAATTATTAAGAAATAATACTTATCTTTTACGTTTCGGAGGCCAAAATCTGCCTCCGTCTTCAGAAATGGATAAAAAATTCGAATATATTCGCAGTTATTCATTTTTTGATAGCTTATTTCTTTACTTCTTCGACAGATTTCAAAGAAGTTTTGAAATATGAAATTATGTCAATGTTGTTGATTGACAACTGAAACATTCGATGTAATACAAGGTACTCTCCGATATCAGTTTGTTGCCATTTCACCACTATCCAAAGTAAAAGATAAGTATTATTTCTAAATAATTTTTTTTTGATAGGCAAAATTATTAAATACGACAAGTTACTGATAAATAGAAGATTTTTCTTTGTGAAAAATACTTTGATTTTTACGCAGTAACTTATCGGGGTAAACTGAAAAGTTTGCCCTTCTACACTTGTATAAAGTTCTCCATTATAATTTTTATATTTTTTCAGATTGTGGAAGGTAACAATTACCCAAAAAAGGTCGATAAAAAAACTGATTTTTTTCCTCCACAAAAAAGACTTTCGTTGAATATTCTATAATAGGTTGCAACAATTTATATTTTTTCTTCAGTGGAATAAACCATGTTGGAACACAGTGCACAAGGATGACTGAATAATAATTCGTGAAGAAATGACAGTGGTCAACACCTACTTTATGTTGTGCGTCAACTAGATTCAACAAAAACTACCAGTGCGAAAAAAATTAATAGTCGTCCATTTCAAAACGTTGACTACCAATCAAATAAATTCTACGAATCTAGAAGACCTGCGACAGGAAATTGTTTGGGAATGACGATTTCTAACTCCGGACATCTTCGATAATGTAAGAATAAGGAACGCTAAATGGAACGTAATGTTTGTCATGAACTGTTACTTCTTATGATGCAAAGTTTCACAGGTGATCTCTGAGAGGTAAAACGCTAGATATATTCTAAGTGGTGCTTGGGTCTTATCTTGAGACATGAAGCACCGCTGGCTTAGGAACTCCTTTCACCGATGTATTGGTTTAACTGATTTTGCTCCCTACAATCAGATTTTTCTTTTCATTGTAACTAACACGGTTCCATATTGGATTAGGTGCGCCATCTACAGTGTTTGTGAAAGTATGTATTATAGTCGAATTGTTCACTTGCTTTTGTGCCTCTTTCATACCGTTAGACAATTGTTTCTTAGTGATAGATTTTGAGGTACTTGGTTTGATTGCGTCTTTCAATGAATCTTCATTAGTAATAGAAGATATTTTTGTTCTCATTAGCATTTTTGTAGTTAATTGTTTGTACTCTGAAGTTCTGATATTATCTGCCTGCGAGCTTACAGTGGCAACGTAATTTCGCTTTCTCTAGTTCTTGATTGAGTCATTTCAGATAGGTCAGTTAATTTTTTACACATTTTAGTTCGCCTTCAAGTGATTGAAGAGTACCTAACCTAAATTCGTCATCGTACATTTGTGGATCATCTTTTGGGTGAAAAGGCTCGCCGTTTTAACATCCGATGACTTCCTTAACATCCTCACTGAGTTTCAAATCAGTGAACACTTACTTTTAGTGAACATTTTTACTAAGTAACTCTTTTTAAATTTATCTAATACACGAATTACTTCGTTTTTACCCACGTTTCTATAATATCATATATGTGGTTTGGTGTTTTATTTTTTATTATCTCAATTTCGAAAAGCAAAGTCATACCTTTCCTAGTGTAGCTTTTTTTTTATTCTATTAGGAAAGTTCAAAGACCATCAAAGGGTCAAGTATTGACTAAGATCCTGTTAACGAATATGTTTGGTTTTCGCTTGGATACCCTGTATAAAAGTTCCAGGAGCTCATAGTTCTGAACCTTTTAGACCCTTCATTATATTAAAGATATGTTTAAACCACTTTGATGAATTTTTTCAGGTGGAAATGCTAACAATTTCTCTACAAATTCTAAAACCAGTAATAATAGCATCTGATTGTGTTTCCATCAACAGAAGATTGGTTGGGACAGTAAGTATAGTTCATAGCTGAGATACCAAAACAGAATATAATGATAACTTACATTCGATAATGAGCTCAACAGAGGTGACAGATTTCTCAATTTCGGTATTAGCTCAAGGAATGAAGAGGGATTCCATCCAAGTAAACTGTCCAAGTAGTAAGAAAAACCCTCAAAGAACATTTACAGATAGTATTTCATCAGTTCGGACTTCCATTGTCTAATATAATGTAAATTGATTTGAAATCCCTGAAAAAAATTAAAAAGATTAACCGAAAATAACAATTTTATTAAACAAAAAACTGAAATTACAAAGACATAACATACAAGCAACAACCAAAAAAATAAAAAATTGAAATAATGATTCATAATATGGAACCATGGGAATGCAGAACTAGACACTTTCCTGAAGCACATCATCAACGTAAGTTTTTCCATCACTTTCACAATGGAGGAGGAAGTCCACAACAAATTGCCTTTCTTAGACGTATTGGTGAAGAGGACCGACAATAAATGGAAAACATCTGTATATCGAAAACCCACTCACACAGGACAGTATCTGAACCAGAAATCCAATCACCATCAATCGACTAAGAGAGGAATCATCAAGACTTTACTAGACCGTGCCGTGGGGCTCTGTAATACAAAGGAAGGTCTCGAAAAGAAACTAGGCATCATTACTCCAGAGTGATGGTAGAACAGGCTTTAGCTAGAAGACAGCAAGAGCTCCACAAGGAAGAAAAGCCGCCACAACCAGTACTTATACTTCCCTACATCAGAGGATTATCGGAAAGGATAAGAAGGATTGGATCCAAGTATAACATCAGGACCTGCTTCAGATCTGGAAACACTATCAGTAGCAGCCTCACGAAAACCAGGCCACCAAATGCGGACTGCGATTCCAAGAATTGAATTTACCGGATACCCTGCGAGTGCGGAGAATCATACATCGGTGGAACTAAGAGGCCATTGAAAGTTCGCATTGCTGAGCACAAGAAACATACACAACGAGGAGAAACCAGCAAATCTGGAATAGCAGAGCATGTTTGGACTCATCAACATAATATCAAGTGGGCTCAAGCTGAAATCATCCACAAAGAGGAACACTGGTTTGGGATAAAATTAAAAGAAGCCGCGTATATGTTGTCCAACAACGCATTTAGTCAAGCTAAGAGATATGTTACATATGGAAACCTCTAATCACGCGAAAAATGACCAACTCTTGCCAAACGGTCATTTCCCTCTAAAACTGAAGAAGCGGAGAGCGCGAAGAGGAAATAGGTGAAAGCACTCGAATGACCTATAAATAATCAGTCATGGACCATTTGTCCTTCTTCGACAAAAACCAGCTATAAGGGTAAGAAGTAATTATGCAGTATCTGCAGTGGCAGCAACCCTGGTGAATGGTAGGCATCAACCCCCATAAATTGAGAAACAGCGATCGAGTTTGTTCTGAACTCCAAACATCATCGGAAGATGGCAAATGATACTTTGCTGAAACATTGTAAAAATAATCCTTGTGAGGATCAAATACACAGAACACGAAACTATCTTCTAGTGATGTCTGGAGCTCAGAACTAGACCGTCTAGATAGTCTATTCTAGCTTTGAAGCCATTTTCAAGAACCTATTGAAACTAAAATTATATGACGCAACAACAAGGTCGTAATCTATCTAACCCCCCAAAGTCTCGTCACTGGCTTTGTTCTTGCTTTGACCACTCCCCACGCCGTGGGGTAAGTGATCATGAGGCCCGAGAATCATCTGCCCTGAGCAAGCGCAGTGGGCCAAAAATGACAGGCTTTTACATCTGTCCGGCTAAGATTTCTGCCTTACTGCTGCAAGCTGGTTATTATTATATGTATAATATCACATCCAATGAAAAACAATTATAATTGGCATTTAGTGGTCTGTATGGTACTTGGAATAAAATTAATACATTGAATACAACAGACACGTTGGAAGATGATGCATGTTCTGATAATTTTCATCTAATTTCAGATCTGTGGTACCGTTGTGACCTACGCTTTGGTAGCCTTTCAATTTCGAGAAGCTCGGATAAAAATCTGAACACTGTCTGAACCTCAACTCGAAGACGGGCCGACTTCAGACGACAAATAACAGACCAAAACCAACCGCATCTGTTCCTGTCAAACAATTCTACCAGTAGTAATATTGATCCGATGGTTGGGACTCCTGATTGTGAAGCACCAAGAAGGACAGACAAATCACTTTGGTCCTTTTACACGTTTGAAGTCACTTGTTCTTTCTTATGCGATGCCACTTTCAACGTAGAATATGAAGAGTTGATAAAACCTAGAACGATGATACATTCTAGTATCTATATATCTAATAAATCAACCTATATAGAGAAAATGAAAATGATTTTGATTAAAATTGTCTTATAAATCTATACCGCGTGGACTATATCTAAGAGTGCTCTGAGAGATGTGAAACAAATCGGTTGTGATCTTTTTGGTTTTTGATATAATTCTAGAAAATCACACCAATGAAAGGCGAGACTGAAAGTTAGGTTGTTACGTGTATGATGCTTACTTAATTAGCGCGAGATGAAGTATTTTTGTACAGCTGCGTGTCTTTTCAATAGATTCAGTTTACGCAAGAGGTTCAAATTCTACATATTTTGTCAGGATCTCATATCCTAATTTCATATACTGAATACCCAGATAGAGTTGTGGAAGTCTCTCTGTATTCTCCAATTTCAAAAATTTTTGAAAACATTTATGAAATGGATACAATTCTTTCCCTATAGCTTGTGCAATCATTCCAATTGTGCGATCTTCGTTGTTGTTATCGATAAAATAAAGTAATTACTGTGGAAGAGCCGGTATATGAGATTGATGTTGGTATAGTCGAAGTAACTGATATAGTAATTCTTGAAACTATCGGCGAACTCAAAGGCCAAAGAAACCAATACAAAGAAATAATGCCACTACGAATTCTTCCAGGTAGACTAAAGAACTGGCGGTTCGTATTGGAAAATTTTTACTAACCGAGTTTTATGATTGGTGAAGAGTCATAAAATTAAATTTGAAGTGTTACGGGGACCAATGGAATGTAACGATGAGTACCACCGTTGTTAATGTTCAGTTCAGGAACTGATCGCGATTTGAGTGTTGAAATTCGATATTGGTGAAGTTATAATTACTTACATTTTATGTTATCTGTTTAAAATATGGCTTCCTTGGACAAGTATTAATAGTAAGTAACAACGCAGACTTTTCCTGTGTATTGATTCCAATAGCGCTGGTGAACAGTGCGAAAAAGAGATACCAGTGAATAAGATTCGGATGCATTAGAATATTGAAACACAGAGAGTATGTTTCAAAGTATTTAAGAATCTACATATCAAGTTTGGTTTCGAGAGAAAAAACTATTACAAGCAACATCGGATTTGACCGACATTCCTTCCTCAACTTGACGTAAAATAGTCAAAAACAAACCTTATGAACGCAAGACGCGATGTGATGCGGGATAACCAAAACCTTCAGATGTTCATATAATAAAATCATAAGAAAAAACAATATACGACTGTTCCAAAAGCAATGAGATTCCTACAATTGAAATCATAAGGAAAAAATTGAATATTTCGGGCCATAACGTGAGCTGCTGTGAATTGGATAAAGAAACTAGGATTTGGATTTGAAATAATAAACAAACGTCAAGCAGTTATGGAAAGCAGAAGAATAGTGGAATTGCGTAACGAATACTTAGAACATATAACTAAATATAGACAAGAACAACGACCAATTTTCTATTTAGACGAAACGTGGTATGACACTCACGACACAGTTACGAAAGGGTGGACTGATGGTTCGAAAATGTGTTCGCCTAACATGCCTGCAAACAAAGGATCGCGACTGATCACTGTGCATTGCGGAGGACTGGAATGTTGACTATCATAAGAACATGGAAGCTAATATTTTTGAGGAATGGTTTGAAAACACATTGGTCCCAAATTTGGATGCAATTAGAGTATAGTTCTTGACAACGCTTCCTATCATTCGCGACAGCCTATTAAAGTACCGAATAAAAATTCGAGGAAAGATGAAACACAAAGTTTTTCAATGGATAACAATTTGTATTTTGAATATAACTATACCAAAAACCAACTACTTGAAGTTTTACAGACAAAATCATTTGAAAAAGTATATGCCCTTGAGAGTATTGCTGAAAAGTATGGACACACCATATTGAGACTTCCCCCTATTTTTTGTGTTCTCAATCCCATCGAGTTGATTTGGGGAAAATTGAAACAAAGCATCAGGCGTAAAAATAATTTTTCAAAATTTGATAGAGCTACTTAAAGAAGTATCTAATATTACCGAAAAAGAATGGCAGAAAAGGATTGAAAAAGTAATTTTAGTTGAAAAAGACTATATGGAGATTGGACACTTCCATATCAATGGTGGAAATAAATTCATTATTGATTTAAATGACGACAGTGATAGTGAAACGGATATATATATATATATATATATATATATATATATATATATATATATATATATATATATATATATATATATATATATATAATATATATATATATATATATATAATAGCAGTTTTTCGGGGATTCGGTCTGATTAGAATAAATATTTACTCTTTTTAGCTTTTAGTACATTCTGTAATATTAACACAGTATAAATCCCCATAATAAACGATAATAAAAAATTTGAAAAAGTATTTCACATTATTCAATGTCAAAAAGTTGTCATTTTGATGTTGAAGACTTCTTTCAAAATTGAAATTTCCAAATTGAATATTCTCACATAGCACAGGTATTCTGTTTTATCCGTTATTATGTTTATATATATATATATATATATATATATATATATATATATATATATATATATAATATATATATTTATATATTTATTATGTCCTTTTTATATTACAGCCCTCGATAAAGCTAATAAGCGAAAGCTCGGGCAGCTAAAAAGAGTAAATATTTATTCTAATCAGACCGAATCCCCGAAAAACTACTATTCTATACATACATACGGTCGTTACACTATACACTATATATATATATATATATATATATATATATATATATATATATATATATATATATATATATATATATATATATATATATATATATAATATATAATAGAGATATAGATGTTATTGAGTGTGTATGATATAAATCAAAAGGGAAAATTGGCCTCATCAACGTGGTGCATATATAATATAGTTATTGTGATTCCTATAGCAATGGAATAACAAAATTGGTTAGCTTTCTTACCATTTTATTAAAGGGGGAACTGCTGGAAGGTAGGGTGCACTATATCGTTTACTTGAACTATACAATCAGTATCATCATCTAAATATTAACATATTGTTTTCCCCGACTGTAGGACATCTATTGGGTAGTAGTGAAAACCTGTTTAGGATTAATGAGAAATGAATGAGATATATCTTCGTTATTTGAAGAGATTGCACTTTCTCATACAAGGTACCGCTAGTTGGCTGATTCAAAATAGAATTTGAAGTGGGCAATTATTTTTATGACGACGAAGACCATATGAAATATGGTTATTTCAAAAGTTTTGAAAAGGTAACACAGGTCGATTAATTCCATCACCATAAAAACTGGTTGTTCGGGATTCGATAAAGTCGACGAAGTCTTTTTTTGCTGGCTGGAATCGATCAGAATACATCACATCACAGTATAATACATATTTATTGAGATATGGAGCTACAGAAATACATGACAAAGAAACAGAAAAAACTTTCAAAACGACGGAAATAATTGAAATTGATGAAATCGAGTAACATATATATATCGAGTTACAAATGCAATATACAGGATACTCGTGAAATATGAGTTGAAAATTTCAAGGTCACTTCGCCAAAGATTCTGCTTCGAGTTTTGTGGAGGTGGGGAGGGCTGCAATGAAAATAATTTCTCAATGATACTCAAAAGGCTTCAGTTACGATTACAAAAGAGAAAATTTTCAAGAAAGACGAGAATTACAGAGACAAAACTCTTATTTCGAAAGCTGGCAAAAATTCTTTCAATATTCAGTCCATGTTTCATTAACTGATACGATACATAGTAAAAATCAATAACAGTAACATTATCCATTTTTGATAATGATTTCCACAATATAGACTTTATTACCAATAAGCGTTTCACTACTGTACTAGTGTCCTTAGTTGGACTGGTTACGATGCAATTCATGTTCAGTTTAAATAAGTACATATTTTTATAGGACTTTCTCATTGTCTATACTTCCAGAAAATACTCAGATGAATAAAAACAATCAATAGTAATTGAATTTTCACAGCGGTTATACAGAAACGCCTGGAATTATTGGCGATTGCTAGCCTGCTCCACATTTCATATATCTGGTGACGTCACGCCAAGTTTCAATGAATCGCTTCTTTGAGGCTGTTTTCTTAAGCTTTTATGAGTTCACTCAGATAATGTTTCTTACCGAAATTATTCAATTTATCGATTTTATTTCGGAAATTAAAAAAAGTGAAAATGACTTTTCATACTTTTTCAACAATCTACTACTGCGAGGAGTATTCTGTGAAGTTGATGAAAAGTCAAGAGTCTCTAGATTGACCGCAACTCTACTGCAAACTTCATCAAGAGACATTGTAATAGAAATCGGTTGAAGGTGAATGCTAACAAGACTATGATGTTTTTTTATAGACAAAACGTACCCGATTTCTCCATATGACGTATTTTGCAATATTTTAATAGACTTACCATCTCAATTTGATGAATTTCAGGATTGAGGAAATGCTGTTTGAAATTGGGAGAAACAAGTTAGTCAACATTATAAAATTGCTATTTTATTCAAATTTGACGTATATTACGGGGAGTACTCATGATTAGCATATTTATTCCACAGAAATAGGCGGATCGGATGAATCTTAGATCTTGAACCGAACGTATTTTTAAAATAATAATCAAATGCCTTTTGACAGTGTATTATAAATATATATTACTTGTACGAGGGCGGTCTGATAAATACTTAGCTCCACCGCCTGATGGTGCCACTATCGCAAGAAAAATTTAGTATCGTATACATTCTCCTAGACCAGGGTCTCCAAACTTTGAAGCCTTCGGGCCATAATGATTTTTTCAGTTTGTTCCAAGGGCCAATTTTTGCCCTCAAGTATATTTCTAG
Source organism: Leptinotarsa decemlineata (assembly GCF_025532065.1). NCBI lineage: Eukaryota > Metazoa > Arthropoda > Insecta > Coleoptera > Chrysomelidae > Leptinotarsa > Leptinotarsa decemlineata. Next base: position 6,164,371 of record NW_027412529.1, read on the forward strand.
ACTAGGATAGTCGCAAAGTGCGTGACCTAAGCAAACTTACGCTTTTTTTTGCATTTCAATTATTATTGTGTATTGTGACACTTAACGACATCTAGTGGCGAGTAGTGATACTATGTACTATCTTTTTTAGCTAACCGCTAGGTGGCATTAGGCGTAATTAATTATTTGGAATTACCGCGTTGGTTCGAGAAAGTTCTGGTTCTAGCTAGTGTATTCCGATCACCTCGAGATGACAGTGATAATTGCATATAAAAAGACTAGCGGCGCAACTGCAAGTTAGTCTGCGTAGGAAAGGCGAAGGAAGCGAAACTGTCTATTGTGAAATAAAGTAACACCCGTCAATAAAAGTATTTTAATTTGACTTATTGTTTTTATGTGTGATTTGTTAGTATGGAAAAGAAGCGAAAAATCGACAGTGAATGCAGAACGTTCCAAGAAAAATGAAACTTTCAGTATTTTGTGATTGAGTCCAGTAATAAGGCGCTATGTTTAATTTGTAATGAAACCATAGCTGTTCTCAAAGACTATAACATTAAACGACACTATGAATCGAAACATCTTCAAAGTTACTCCAAGTATACAGGAAGTTTGCGGAAGGAAAAATTTGAAGCTTTGAAACGCGGACTCAAATCGCAGCAATCTTTGTTTACCAAAGCGAATACTGAACAAGAGTCTGCAACTCGCGCCAGCTTTCGTGTGGCTCTTGAAATCGGAAAACGTGGCAAACCATTCACCGATGGAGAAATGATAAAAGAATGCTTGATTGCAGTAGCCGAAGAAATATGCTCCGAAAAGGTAAATTTATTTAAAAGTGTCAGTTTGTCAGCAAACACCGTGGCTCGAAGGGTGCAAGACATCGCAGAAAATATATCATCTCAACTGACTGACAAAAATGGACATCATGAGTGGTTTTCTCTAGCATTGGATGAGTCAACGGATGTTTCAGATACTGCTCAGGTGTTGATTTTTATTCGCGGAGTAGATAAAAGCTATGAAGTGTATGAAAAACTTTTTGATATTAATAGTATTCACGGCACGATAACTAGGGCAGATATTTTTAAGGGAGTTGAAAATGACATTAATAAAAAAAACCTTCGAAATCTATAACAACTGATGGAGGCAAAAATATATATGGTAAAAATAAAGGAGTGGTTGCATTTGTGTCAAAGGCTGTAGAAAATGATGGTGGTTCAAAACCATTAGTCTTACATTGTATCATTCATCAACAGTCATTGTGCGGAAAATGTTTAGATATGTCTGAAGTTCTAAAACTAGTCATATCAGTTGTTAACTTCATCAGATCCACTGGGCTGAATCACCGACAATTCCGCGAGTTTATTCAACAGATTGGAGAAAATAATTTACCATATCATACTGTCGTACGCTGGGTTAGTTGCGGAAAAGTCCTTAAGCGCTTTTTTGAAGTTCGAGCAGAGATCGAATTTTTTTTAAATGAGAAGCAGCGCCCTTTTGCCGATTTAGAAAATAGGGAATGGATGTGAAAGTTAGCCTTCAATGTCGATTTGAAAAATCATGTGAACGAACTGAATTTGAGATTGCAAGGAGAAAATCAGCTTCTCACTGATTTATACACCAATATCAAATTCTTCAGGCAGAAAATAATACTATTTCAATCGCAATTACGTAAAAAATGTTTCACACATTTTGAAACATGTGAAATATTCAGCCACACTACAGAGACTGAATTTCCCGTCAATTTTGCAATCGAAACTTTGAGTGCTTTGAAGATAAATTTTGATACTCGTTTTTCAGATTTTGATGTCATTGCGAATGAAAATAAGCTTTTTCAAAATCCTTTTGATTCTGACATTGAAACCCTGGCTCCGGAAGTCCAAATGGAAATTATTGATTTACGGTGCAGTGATAAGCTCAAGAACAAATATCAAAATTCATCTTTGTTGAAATTTTATAAGAGTCTTCCACTGGAACAATTTGATAATTTGCATAAATTTGCTCGTGGGTTGTTTTCTGTTTTTGGTACTTCTTACTTGTGTGAGAAAACGTTTTCCAAGATGAAGTACACAAAGAATGTTTACATATCTCAATTAGCCGATGAGCATCTTAAATCTCTTTTGATAATTGGTACAAGTAAAATTGATCCACAACTACAAAGTATTGTCGATGGAAAATCACAATTACATAAATCTCATTAGTGTTTTTGTTTTACTGTGATTCATTTCAATTATTTGTTAGTTATTAATATGATTAAACTTAGATACTTAAGTTAAGTTTTCTTTGTCATCACTTCTGTAGTTAAGTTTTACCTTGAAAGTAAATAAAACCGAGTAATTATCATTCTGTTTTCTTCTTCAACTTATTATAGTAATAGTAACAACAATTAGGTATTCATTGGCTGTCGCGGGCCAGACTGATGACAGTAAATCATTGACTGTTGCGGGCCGGATTGATGACACTGGCGGGCCGGATTTGGCCCGCGGGCCGTAGTTTGGAGACCCCTGTCTTAGACTGTGGGAGCGGGCGTGTCCGCGGATTTTATAAAATGGAAAAAAGCAATACCGACAGTGATTCTATTCCTGTTATCGGAAGGAAAATCACGCAACAAAATCTAAGAGCGCTTGTATGCGGCATACGGCGACTCTTCTCCTTCGATGACGACCGTCAAAAATTGGTTTAACAGGTTTCAATATTGTCGCACGTCTATTTCTGATGGGCCATGCTCAGACGCCCCGAAAACGGCTACCACGAAGGTGTGTGAGATAACTGAGACAGTAGGTATTTCAAAAAACCACGAGGGTCATGTCTCTCATGACATTTTGGGCATGAGGAAGCTGTTGGCACAATATTAGCCGCGTTTGCCCACTTCGAACAACATGCGCAACCGTGAGATCACTTGATAGCAGTGACTTTAGTTGTTTAAGTGCAAAACGAAGAAGTTTTTGCGTCGTTACGTGACCGTAGATCCACTGATGGTCAGTCAACAATGGACTTCACCTGAAGAACGTGATCCGAAGAAGGTGAAGACTGTCCTATCGGCCGTAGAGATGATGCCCACCGTTTCCTAGGATTAACAAGGTGTTATCCACATCGACTACCTGGAGAAGAACAAAACGGTCAGAGGACTCCACTATGCCGAATTATTGGGTCGTATCGACGATTTGCAAAAAACACGGTCCCTTTTGGCAAAGACACTAAGACAACACAATGGATCACTCCTCCGCCGTCGCTACAGCCAAATTGGGCTACGAACTGCGGCATATCCACCGTAATCTATTGATTTGGCCCAGTGCGACTTCTTTCTGTTTTCAAATTCGAAAAGTCACTCTCAACGCTGAAATTTGAGTAGAATCAGTAGATAATCGCCTCCACGGAGGCGTACTTCACAGACAACCAGAAAACATATTTTTTGGACTGGTTAAAGAAGTTAAAGCATCGCTGGGTGGAAAGTATCGAGTTGAAAGCTATGTTGAAGAATACATTGCTAGTTTTCCAAAATTAACAGACCGCCCTGGTAAAACGCCAATCTAAAGCTTGTAGATGTGTATTTCGTCGACTCATTCAATTTGATTACACATCTAAGTTCGATGTTAATGAGTCCTACTAAATTTCACAGCAATTTCTCGCGGTAGTAAATCTCAACATGGAAATTATCATTATAATCATGAAATATGTATTCAAAACATCCATAGAGAAGAAGAAACCAGTAGTTTACGGTCAAAACTTTCTCTAATGGAATATTTATTTCTAGTAGTTGAGTGCCGTTTACATATCAAGCACATGATATGTACAGATGCGTATTGACACCGGATTTGAGAGAGTGTCGCAAAGGTGTACAGGGTGCGTCAAAATACCGGATCATTATTTATGTTATACACTTCAATTTTTCATATAGTTGTCAGAACCCATTCGAATAAGCTCTCTAGTTTCTCATTTTAATGAAATGTATAGAAACACTTTAGTCTAATTACCACTCGTTATTTTTATTTATACGACCGGTTTCGGGTTTAACCCCATCGTCAAGTATAAAACTGAGATGAGAAGTTTGAAAACTCGGTTATATCAGGAGTTTTCAGGTAATATGGAAGTCAGGTGATTGAACGACAGTTAATTGAACGAACCAGGGTGCCAACTTTAAAATTCAACACTGAAAATTATAGGGGTTGTTAAAGTCATAAATTCAAGAGTGGAGACCTAGATAAATCGGGTTGCTGATTTAGGGGTATATATTTCTGGTTTTTAATTGATTTGTTAATTCCCATGGCTTACAACAAATTCATTTTTCCCCTTTATTACATATCTGTAGGATTTTGAGGTTATCTCAACTTATCTTGTGTTCTGATTCTTGAAGACGTTCGTACATTGTAGATTTTTAGCCAAAACTCTGTTTAATACAAAACCCAAACGAGATAGAATAAAAAAGTCAGGTACACATATATAGAAAAGAGTGTGGATGCTCTGCAGTATATATAGGCCAAACCGGTAGAAATTTTGGCGTAAGGCTGCGTGAACACGTCTGTTTGGACAAAAAATCTACAATATACAAATATCTTCAAGAATTAAGTCACGACATAAGTAAAAATAACCTCAAAATCATACACATATGTAATAAATTAAGAGTTCTACCATTGCAATTGTGATGGGTTACACGTGACCTATTTCATTTTTGATAGTTGTAGTTTATTTCACATGTACTTTTTTTTGTAACATTTTTCAGCCGTGTCCAAAAATTACGACCAAGGGGTCATTTGATCCGTATTGTCGCCTAGAACCTTAAAGGAGAAGTCCGAAAACGCGCCGATAAAAATTACAAAAGTTATAAACAATTAAGTGAAAAAAAAATTAGGCTTTAGTTTTTTCTTAATATCTCGGAAAATTTACAAAATTTTGGAAATTTCAAAAAAGATTTGAAAAGATCAATGAATTTGCGTAAAGGACTCCCGAAATTGTATCTCGATAATTTATAATTTTTACAGAGCCCGGAAAATAGAACCAAAAGCGGGTAGTCTGGCTTCCGCGCGCCTTTCGTCACTGACATAAAAACAAAAAAAATTATTTAAACATGTTAAATGTATATATTAAGGAATGAAAAAATTCATATAATGTTGGGATACATCAATAAACAATAATCCGCCGTCAAAAAATTTTTATCCCAATTTTAACGTTAATTATAAACTTGTTAATTAATAACTTTTTCTGAATTGAAAGTTAATATAAAAATCCCTATAATTATTTAACTGAAACCCTGGCATTTTTTTCCTTTGGTGAAGTTATCCTTGATAGGCAAAAAAATAGATTACCGGTGCCAAAATAAAAAAATTTATTATTTTCTATTTTTTATTGACAGTTGGAAATTATAATTTTATAAAAAATACATTACAATTTTTTTTATAATTTTTTATTGTTTCAATGTCTCATGGCTAAAAACCAATTAATAATTTTTTTTGATTTTTGCTATTGTTAAGAAATTTATTATAAACAAATACATTGTTTATAAACAATTCGAATTTTTTTGCATTATATTATTTGAAAAATATCATGATTTTTAGAAAAAAAATGGTTTCTTGAAAAAATGTCTTTGTTGCTAAAAAATGCGTTTGTTAATCAACAATCGTTTTTTGCAACTGAATATTAAAATTGAGGAACTTTTTTTTTCCAAATCATAAATTATATTGTTCCTTGAGGTTTGAAAAAACTTTTTTTCTATTCTTTTTTCAATTGTTTATTTGAAAAAATTTTTATAAACAAATAATTTTTTTTCATTTTTTTTTCAATACTTTGTTCTATGATGAAAGTAACTATGTGTTTTTTTTTTATTTATTCTATTTTTTATAAAACTTTTAATATTGCGATACCTTGATACTTTCTCATTCGCTCCTTCGCTTTTATATTTATAATAACTCGACTCCAAGTCGTTTTTGTTCATTATGAATTTATTAACAATTCAAGGCTTTTATTAAAGTTGTAGTCCTATTATTTATTTAATTATTGATCGTTATTTATTGAAAAAAGAAAAATTTTCAAGTCTTTCCAACATTAACTACGTGTCATGTAACAATAAATCATATGGAGTTTATAAAAAATTGAATAAATTAAAAAAAACACAGTTACTTTTATTGTAGAACAAAGTATTGAAAAAAAATGTTTATAACAAAATTTATTTTCAGAAACACTTTTATGTCACTACAAAAAAATCGAAAGTTTAACCATAAACAGTGGAATTTTTTTCTCGTATGCAACGAAGCATTTCAAGGGAACGGTTGACCAAGACATACGACACAAAACTTATCTGATAGGTTCACAGACCCAATTTAGGTTGAAGCCTAAATCTGGTGGTAGAACTCTAAAAAATTGAAATATCTTTACGAGCACTCACACACGAAAAATAATATTATAGTACTTCTTCCTGGAGGGTTTCTGGATTGGGTACTCACTAGATGAAGGAAGAATGTACTCGAAATTCAATTCGTACAGGGCAAAGATGTATAAAAATGAATACAACTGACAGGTTGACAGGTCTCGGGCCTAACACATTCAAATAAAAGCTGTTGAGATTTCATGATATTCTACTCATAAGTTTGTGGATTATTGTACCCTTTTGTTATTCTCAAAACTAGGGATCCAAAATGATTCGTGTTTTAATTTTACACTACTTCTTGATGGGAAAATACCGTTTGAGCGCAGCAATGGCTTGAAAAGTGTTACAAGGACTCACTCAGCTCCATCAGTAACAATAATTGAACGTTGGTTTGCTGACTTTGAAAGTGATCATAGAGACACCGATGATGCAGAATGCAGTGGACGTCGAAATGAGACAGTAACACCAGAAAACCTGAAAAAAATCCACAAAATCGTTTTGAATGATCGAAAAGTGAAGTTGCGTGAGTTAGCTAACTTCGTAAAGATATCAAAAGAGCGTGTTGGATTCATATTACATGAGTATTTGACTATGAGAAAGCTGTGTTCAAAATGGCTGCCGCGCGAGCTCACTGTTGACCAAAAACAAGAACGTCTTGATGATTCTGAGCAGTGTTTGGCCATATTTGAACACAACAAACCGGAATTTTCGCGTCGATATATAACAATGGATGGAACATGCATCCATCAGTTTATCCCGGAATCAAAACGTTCGTCATCTGAGTGGAGAGCAACTGGTGAACCTCATCCAGAGCACTCGAAAGCAGAACAATCAGCTGGAAAGGTTGTGTCCTCCTTAGTTTGGACTTCCTGAATATTGGAAACCAGCATGTCCAAAATTTGAGTAAAAATCAGTTGAAATTCATCGAAAACATAAGGAACAAATTCTTACTACAACCAAGCGAGCTATGATACCTTAAACTCGAAATCACGACATTCACCGAGTGCGTGCTACATCACAACAGAAGACAAAATATTCCAAAATACATGTCATGAAATTATAAAACAACAACAAACATCACCAAACAGCACCAAATCATCTGAAGATCTTGATCTGCCAATGTCCTCTCTCTCATAAAACAAAATGTAGGGTGTCTCCAGAGGCTCCAGTAAATTCAATACATCGCCAGAACACTTAATGACACGACTATCGTGAAATTTCAGCTGGTCCGTTTCGTCTTTGGCTTCTCACCATCAATAAAGGGCATATTAGGAGATGACTGTAATATCAATAACCTATTAGCTTTCCTCAGAAATACCAATTTGTTACACTCTCTTGTTTTTACACGCTTTATATTAGCTTTACCTGTATGTATGTATGTATGTTTGTTTGTGACTCTCAAGCTCGGGATCTGTATTGACAGATTTATCGGCATTATTGCTTGATCTATTCGCGGGCAGATGACGCTGCACGTAACCTCATTGATATTTCTTGATCTATTCGTGGGCAGATGGCGCTATACGTATCCTCCTTGATGGGTTGTTCAAAAGAAAATGAAAAAAGGATTTTGAAAATTTTGAAGTTTTGTACTACATATGAAATATTTAAATATTTTCAATTACCCGTGATTCAGTACAGAAAAAAGTTTTAAACGAAACGGAAGATACATTTTAAAATTTAATTCGATTATTTGAAAGCAAACCAGAATACGGAATTCAACAATGAAAACTTTATCGTAAATTGTACACCTTAAAAATTCAGTTGCTTAAATATTTCAAAAAATCGACAAAGTACAATTAAGGTGCTTGACATACATATCAAAACAAAAAAACAAATATAGTTTAATAAAAATAAAGAACACGCTTTTAAAGAACGTCGACCTGAGAAGTTGAAAATATTTTTTTTCAAATAAGCTCCAAACAATAAAGAAGGAAAAATTCTAGCGACGGGCGCTTGATATACAAAAATATAGCACAAAGCGCCCACGCTTTTTTCACAAAATATTACTAGTATTTCTCGTTCGTTATCGTTTTAAATTTATTTGAATAAAATTATTTTTAACTTATCAGTTCGATGTTCTTTAAAAGCGTGTTTTTTTAGTTTTTTCAAACTACAGTGCGGTCCATATGTATGGAATAAATTAATTTTTAGCGATATTATGTAAAAAAGTATGTAAAAAAAGTATGTAAAAAAAAACCTGAAACAGGTAGATTTTTATTCTTGAATTGACAATAACGATAGAAACTCATTCGTTTACTCATTCGAAATCGAAAGCAAGAGTTTATATAATTTCACGTTTAGGTAAAGTTAATAACCTTTTACGATACCTCTCAACTTCTAACATTCGATTAGAAAATACGAGTATATCTATACGGTCGTATTTCTCACGATCTGACATAAAACATTTACTTTCCTTGAAGGAATGTTTTCATCCACAGCTGATACCGATAAACGTCCGTCTAGTTCCGGAGTGAGCACGTGAAATTGTAATTTTTTTTTCGAGCAATTCTTCAGGCGGTTTGGCTTGGTGCATATTGACCTACATGTGCTGTTATTAACAAATATTATGATTTTATCTGTAAGGAAATCTAATGGGATTGTTCTACGGAATTTTAATAGAAGAACAATACTCAGTTGATTTTGTAAAGTGAGAAACTAGTTATAATAATAATGTTCATTTCATAAGATTGAATACATATAAACAAGAAGAAATGCAGAAATAAACATGACAAGCCACTGAAGATCATAGAGCTTGTGTGACAAAAAAACTGAAACAATAAACTAAGTTTCAGTTGAAATGAAAAAATAAATGAAACTATCATGAAAATGAATCAGTGAACAAACAACAATACAAACTAAAATATCAGTCATAGCAGTTAATTATTCATACACCACACGTAGAGTAATTGGAAGTAAAAATTTTTATATTTCATTCAATGTTCTGTTCTCAATATAGTCCTTGATGACTGCACTTTTGTAGAGTTGCTGTCTATTCTATAAGGTAAATTCTTGTTCAGAAAGATTGCAATAGTACAGAATATGATGAACAATAATGACAGATGTGAATTAAAACATATGATTAAAAGTTGAAATATACTTATAAAGCTGGTGTAGATCATGAATTGTGTAATTATTTTCATTTATACTCGTAAATATTTATATTCTTACTTGTGAGAACATGTGCCTTAGTTACTTCATTTTTTTTCGTTCCAATATTTCAGGTATCTTACCTATTTTCATATTAGTTAGCCATAATTTCAGTTCTTTTTTGAATCTGTTATCACTTGTGATAGACTTCATTTCAAATGAAACTTCTGCATAGACAATAAGGCACAAGCATGTGAAAAATCTTTGACTTCGTGATGTGCTTACTTTAGGAATCCTTGATGTTTTTTGCTCATATCTGGTATTGTGCAAATGATACACAGACAATAATTTTGTTTCAAATCTTCTATGATACATTGCAAGACTTAAAAAGTATAGATGTCTACACGTAAAAAATGTAGATTTTGTGAAAAGTGTTTCAGACGGATATGTATAATCTCTATTGAAAATAATTTTATCGAGAAATCTTTGAGTGATAACTCAGAGATGATTATCAGTAATACCTCCCCACACAATTATTCCATAGTTGATATGGGACTGTACTAGACTGAAATACAATGTTCGTAGCTGTGCTATGTCAAAAATCTTTTTGGAAAACTTAAATTTGTTCAGTAGAAACATCATTTTATTCGCAACATATTATGCTTGCTTATTCCATCTTACATTTCTATCTATCATTATGCCAAGATATTTTATATGTTCTTTCATATTTATAGTCATTGTGTCAATGTCAATATGGATTTCCAACGAAGTATAATTTGGCAAGTTATTGCTGAAATAAGTGAAAGGTAAGTGAGTTTTTTTTTGTATTGATTGTCAACAACCTGCTCTAAAACCAACTGACAATTTTCATGAAATCTTCTTCAACCTTGTCCTTTAATTCTTTCCAAGTATCAGTGCGATATAGTACGGCTGTATCATCAGCGAAACTAATAATGGTACCAGAGAGGATGATTACGGGAAACTCATCCGGCAGAGTGCGCTGAGTGTTTGTCACATTGTTCATTAGATGTCAAAGTTTCCACCGTTATTTATTGATTTATTTGAAAGTTTCTTATTTAAATTGCTTGCAATTCAAGATGTATTCTACATGGCGTATCGCTCAGTTGAAGGAGGAGTTGCAGAGGAGAGGTGCAACCCTAGGAGGGAAGAAAGCTGATCTAGTGGAAAGGTTCATAATTTTGCATATTTGAACTACTCTCTCATTATAAAGACAGTTTTTTTCATCCAATTTGCTCCCGAAAAATATATTAATGAAAAAAAACCACATATTTTGTATTATTTTCACTAATAATCAATGCACATTATTCTAACCTCAAAAACATGCAAGTTTTAAGGTTCAATTTTGTTTTCAGATTAGAGGCTTATGATAGACATTTTAATTTCGAGAATATCCCTCAAGAGAGACCTGTATAATAAAGAACAGATTTTTTGTTCATTAGAAATTCATCATTGGAAAATCTGAATAAAGTTGGTGTTTGTGTGGACTGTCTGATTAGGTGGCTTTCCTTATCAGGATTATCTTCCTCGGGGTGGAAAGTAACTTCTGAGGCAATTTCTTGTTGGAGGTCTAGATGATTTATATCTGAAAATCAAATGGAATATAGTGGTAGTTGAGCAGGTAGCAAGAACGTATGTGAATTTCTGGAACTTCAACTAGCGTTTCCTAATATGACTAATAACCAGTTCGTGCAAAGTTTATTAAATCATCTGAAAATGAAACTTTTAACAGGTGATGATCGATTGTATTGCCAAATATGCGCCAAACTAACTGACTGTTATAAGAAAACACGTATAGCTGAGGCACCAGTCAATCTAATAATAACAATGATGATCTTCAAACATGAGTCAACCTCTGACGGAAGCACCAAACTCTTACGAAGGTTCAAAATAGATGGACACTTCAATCTAGCATTGATGAATTTGTTACATTCAACTCTCATTGATAGGTGTCCTATTTGGGGGTCAATATTAGTTTTTCATCCAACTGGGCAGGGAAGTAATAGGTTAGTGCCGCGACTGGCCAAAACAGTTAATCTGTTCTCATACCGCATGAAACATATAATTTTTCTCCGATTGTTCCTACAGTGTGTCCATCAAATTGAAATGAAATGAAATTTTTCAATATTACAGGTATAATTAATTATTTTTGATATTCAATATCAATATTTATTCCAATCGTATGTAATTATGATGAAATATATTATAGACAATAACAATAAGATCGGATCATTATTAAAAAACGTTTTATTGGCATACTTTGCAGAGTTAGCCAAGGAATTGGGATCTTCGACTTTATGGCCTTTTCAAAGCGTCAATCAAATGGTGTTGGGAAGTTATTTCAGCCTAATGTTCTGTATACATTTCGGATCACCCAATATTGGAGACAACATGATTTCGTCGACATCAAACAGAATGTTGTTATTGATGATAAATTAGATGATTAAACAAATGATAAATGAATGGGATGGCTGAATCAGATGAATGAACTGTCACCAGCAAGTATGGAGTCAGACGATTCCCCATGAATATTCAGTTCCATGTGTTTGGTGATGCAAGTGCCAAAGCCTTCGTTGCTGTTACATAACATTGAGAAGTTATCTAGTTCACAAACATACGCGGTTTCTTTAGAGTAAATTAAGGTGATTCTTATCTATAGAGTTGAGCAAACCGGCCATCGGATGCCTGCTTCCATGTAGCCCCGCTGGATACGGGAATGACAGAATCACTTGTGGTTCTGTTATTCCCCAACAGAATGGCAACCCAACGATGGCTTAATCCTAAGGTGTGTGTATTCGTGCCGAGAGGATGAATGACACTGAGCCTATCAGCTCTCTCTACGGAACCTTTGAAATACCGGGCGCCCTCTCGTCGTAGCATCGCCTTGTCACGGTAATGCGGGGCTCTGCCGTGATTGACCTTCTTTCCTTAGCTACCCGTGGGACTTCTAGAGACAGATTTTTTCTGGCGCTGAGTCTACAGAGGAGTTGTATGTCGAGCTTACGACTCCAACTGACCTCCCTGTAAATTTAGATCAGGAGCGAGAGCTTCTCAACTCTCCAACTCCTGATCCAATAACTGAACCTGAAAAAAGTGGTGGTGCAGCCAGAAAACGTCCCCTCAAGAGCGGGGTATCTAGTGAAACCGCCTTACACTAAATTCTTGAGCGGCGTATGCAGAATCTGTCTCAGGTGGAAGAACAAACCCACCATAAGCAGGTTAGCAAACGTTTGCGCTCAAGTGATGATTCACCAAAACCAGAGGCGAAAACGGGCGAATCGAAGGCATCGTCAGGTGTTGCTGACGTGCGAAAACCCTCATATGGAAAGTTGTCGCGGGTATTAAGGTGGGAATCTTGCACCTTGATTATCCGACTATCTATCTCATTAACGATGAAACAGCAGAGCATATACTTTGTGCCTGCCCCGCTGGGGACCGAATCATGTTCTTTGAGTTCAGCATATCCGTACTCTTACCATCTAACCTGAAAGACCACTCACCATACAAACTAATCGGCTTCGTTGAGAAGCTGGGTTTATTCGGTCTAGTGTGAATAGGTGTGAGCCACAATAAACCCTTGCGGGTTGCGGTGGAGGGTCGAATAGACCCACTCACTTTGGACTTAACCTAACCTAACCTATCTGTAGAGTTCTTCAAGGCAGTTGAGACGCCATTCGAAAAGAATTGTCTTGAAGAAGAATATGAGTCATCAACAAAATTTTGGACTCTATGGTCTGCGTTTACTCACGATTCTTTCAGGTAAAATATTTTTCTGTTGTGTCTTCTGTTGGTTTTCATTTTCACTAAATATTGTCGTCTCCACAATATTTTTTCTGAATTCTCGAGCAACAAACTATTTCTCCTTCTTTTTCAAATTTAAAACTCAATTTGTGGAATATCTAACTTTTCAAATGTGGCAGATCAGAATCATTGTTAATAACTCTTGGAACTTTTTTTATTTTTGGCACTTCGTTTCGAAAAACAAAAGATATACTTTCTTTCTAACAGCGTTTAAATCAAAATCGTCTACTTCATCAATAATTTTCTTTCGTGAGTGATATGGTTTTAGAGCCGAACATTGTATTTGTTTATATTCTCTCATAACTCCATATATATTGAAAGAAGACACTCCAGCAATGTTTTCCACTATTCTCACGACTTCATCAACGTACAATAAAGGATTGGCTTCAATTTGATTTTCGTAAACGTTCATGATTATATTTTTTTCATTGATATTAAGGTGCAGATTTTTTGTATTTTCTAAAGTGCAGTGTAGGGACACAAATCAGAAATATATATATATATATATATATATATATATATATATATATATATATATATATATATATATATATATATATGGGCTTTTGGCCCATCATCAGTATGATGCAGCCAAGTGTGAGGATGGGCAACACTTGGTTACCAAAAGATAGAAATACAAATGCACGGAGCCACCAACAGGAGCCAACCGCACATTTGTGGTTTCAGATGATAGATCTTGTGTTTACAAGAAAACTATCAAAATCACCACGGAGGCAGTTACAGCTACCTGCGTGACATCCGGCACCATACTGATGATGGGCCAAAAGCCCGAAACACGTGTCTATGGTTTGCCACTTTCATGAGTGCTATGTCCGATATTAACTTCTCTTTCTATATCAAGACACTCAATAACTTTCCTATTTGTATAATTTCCTGGACCCGGATGTCACGCAGGTAGCTGTAACTGCCTCCGTGGTGATTTTGATAGTTTTCTTGTAAACACAAGATCTATCATCTGAAACCACAAATGTGCGGTTGGTTCCTGTTGGTGGCTCCGTGCATTTGTATTTCTATCTTTTGGTAACCAAGTGTTGCCCATCCTCACACTTGGCTGCACCATACTGATGATGGGCCAAAAGCCCGAAACACGTGTCTATGGTTTGCCACTTTCATGAGTGCTATGTCCGATATTAACTTCTCTTTCTATATATATATATATATATATATATATATATATATATATATAATATATATATATAGGCATCATAAACTACTTTTTTATCGTGAAAAGTTCAGAGAGATGAGGCATTCAGTTAAACGCGATATAGATATTTCATATAAACGTTTCATTGCGAACTCCGAACAAAACCTGAAAAAAAATCCCTCCAGTTTTTGGAGCTATGTGAACTCAAAGAATGATAAATCTCGAATTCCAGGACATATGTATTTTAATGATTAAATATTATCATCACCTTACGCTATAGTTAATGCATTTGCAACGAACTTTCAAAGCATGTAAATTTCTAATAATAATCTAAAAAATTTAAACTGGAGTAATGGAGAATGTCTCAACACCAGTGATTACTCACATCTTAGTGAAATCTCGAAAAATGACATCATCTCGGCTTCCAATAAGTTGAAAAATAAACTGACAGTTGGACCAGATGGCATTTCAGTCAAACTTGTTAAGAATCATATTGCTCTTTTTGCGAAGCCTCTTTGCATCATTTACAACCTCATGCTGAAAAATTGTTACTTTCCGAATATATGGAAGCTGTCGAGGGTATGCCCTATCTTTAAAACCGGCAAGAATTCGGAAATAGTAAATTATAGACCGATTACTATAATATCAGTGTACTCGAAATTAGTTGAAATAATTTTATCGGACCTCATTTATAAGCACGTAAAAAACACAATTTCCAAATTTCAACATGGTTGTGAAGTGTCGTGGCACTGCATCACATCTTTGTATTTTTACACAATATGTTCCTGACAAACTGGACCAATGTAAACAAGTTGATGTGGTGTATACGGACTTCAGCAAAGCATTTGATCGGGTTTCACATCATCAGTTGCATATGAAATTATCAAGCTTTGGCATTTCGAGGAGCCTTCAGTATCTGCTGAAATCATATCTTAGTGGAATACAAAGGAATTGAATCGCTTATATTTAATGCAACTTCCGGGGTTCCTCAAGATTCAAACTTGGGTCCACTATTATTTCTTCTCTTTGTTAATGACATTTCTGATACTTGATGATGATGGCCGATACTTGATGAAAATCCATAACTAACGTATTCTAAAAACACTTTATTGTGTGATTCTCACTAGATAGTTTTACGTTTTTGTAAAACTAGATAGTTTTACGTTTTTGCAAAACTATCTAGTGAAAATCACACAATAAAGTGTTTTTGGAATACGTTAAACTACTTTTTGCTGATGACATGAAAATTTTCTGAGTTTCATGATTGGTGTCAGAAAAATGAACCATCAATAAACATAGGCAAATGTGAAATTATGACTTTTGCAAGAAAAGCATCAGTACAAATATATAAATACAAATTGAATAATATAACATTGGCAAGAATTACCGAATCGAGAGATCTGGGTATTATCTTTGATGAAAAACTAACGTTCTCGTCACATATCGAAGAAATAACATCCCGAGCAATGAAAATGTTAGGATTCGTTATGTGTAATAGCAAAGAATTCTCATCATTAGAGGAAATTAGCTCTATATATTATTCATTGGTCAGAAGCAAACTGGAATATTGTAGTTCCATATGGAATCCTTGTCAGGGAAAATATATATATTGTATTGAAGCTGTACAGAAAAAGTTTCTGAAATTCCTTTATTTAAAAAAACATAGTTCTTACCTCATAAGAGAGTATAGCTATGATTTACTCTTGGAAGAGTTCAACTATACATCACTTAAAAAATGCCGCCAAATTAACGACTTGATTTCTATATTCAAAATCATACATAATCAAATCGACTCTTCAACTTTACTTTCATCATTGAATTTTAACGTTCCTTGTATAACGTCCAGGTCACATATAACTTTTTACATCGACGTACCTAACTCACAACACCACTTTCACTGTTCTTTGACATCTATGTGTAGAAGCTACAATAATCTACAAAATATAGATATATTCTTCTTACCATTATCTCAGTTTAGGAAAGCAATATATAATGCACTACAGAACTGATATGTTACATGGTATGTAATGCTAATATAGATTATGTTTTATGTTTAATTTTTGTTTTTCAGGACTAATATAAGCTTTTCATTTTGTATTATGTACTCCTGTAATTGGGTCTCATGACCTGTTGGATGTATTTTCTGAATAAATAAATGAATGTGCGTGGTAATCATGCTCTGATCATGCATTTATCGTTGTTTGGGTTGCTTTGTTTGTTGGATGGATATAGTTTAGTCTTCAACTTGTTCATCGTTTCCATGCATTGGTTGGAATATTCCGGGAGATTTCATTCACTCCAGCATTTCTTATTTATGAATTTACAAATCTCCTCTTTGATTTTTTTCAGGTTTGAATCTTCCAAATGAAAGTTTTGATTTCGCTGGCGATCGTTATTAGAAAGGTGTACTTGAGGAAGTAATCTCCACCTATCTCATCACGTCACACAAAACTATCGTCATTGTTTTCAAGTGTAAGAAAACAACGATTATGCATTCAAACCGCGGGCCTGGAAATCAGGCGGTTCTTCTATTCTCACCTCATTAGCATAACACAATAAACCTCGTAAAACAGCTAATATTGCCTGTTCTTCGTCGTGTATACCTAATGCTACATTACAGACGAGAAAGTGTAAGAAGATCTCAGTGTCAAAAGGGTGCATGTTTGGAATTAAGTGAAAGGTAGACGGCAACTTTCTTCGCTCGCGCAATACTTGATTCATTGATTAATTGCGTATCTGCTGGGAAAATGATCGCCGTTACGTAAAACGGCAGGTAATCTTCCACTTGTAATGGGTTGTAGCGCTACAAATTGTCTCTTGCGAAATTGCCATCTACGGATTTGGTAATGTCGCCAGAGGTAGATTGAGTGCACTTGCTTTCATTAAACAAGTTCAATTTTCATTAACAAGGCGGTAAGTCCGCAAAAAGAGGTACAATTATTGCTGTCGTTACAACTTGTAGTGAGGGGCGGACTGTAGGTTTTGATTGCCCAAAGATCGAGGTTAGTTCGTTGCAGGGGTTACCAAATTTCCAAAACTTGGAGTGCTATATTTATGACGTCACTGGAGGAAACTAAATTTAAGCTGATATGGCACATGAACCTATTAAATATGTTCGGAATTCTGTCGATATTTCAAACAAAGGTGGATGAACTAGGTTACAGTCAAAAACTGAAAGCAGCTGTGAAATATATCAAAATTTCAACAATATCCATTTCCTAAAGTATGAATTTTCATATCTTCGCTACGCTACTGCTTCACAAAAATATTTTTAGAGAGCCTCCTTTTGGGATTGATATATAGAAGTTATTTCTTGAAATTTGTCTCAAAACGATCCGATGACTATGGTAATCACTCTTCTTCACTGTATTATTTATGGAAAATCTTGGAAAAGCACTTCTCCATTGCAAATTTGATCACATGAATGTTATTCCCACACTTTAACGCATTAAGGCCCAGAACTATTTTTTTCCTAAATTGGTTATTCTGAAAATTTTTGCCAAAAAAATTATCCTATCAAATTTGTCTATTTCTAGTCATGTGTGTCGAAATAACCAATGAAACCATCATTACACTGATAACTACCCATGGATAGTTTTCACGGGTAGTTATCACTTATGTCATGACATTGCTAAGCAACCAACACAATAAAGTTGTTTGACATTTCAGTAATTCGATTTATTTCGAAAATGTCACTTCCTCGCTTTGGTGTTCATATTTGAATATTGATCAGGAACATCATAACCAAATAATCAATAGTATGCGTGGAAACACCTTTGCAGTAACCGAGGCAAATACAGCAAGATCAACGGAATATCATTATACGAATTGTTCTTTTAATAACTGTGTGTTCAATAAATAATTTTGTTCGAATTGCAAAAAATTTTCTCACCGAATATCCCTCGAACATTGATAAATAACTCATAATTTTATCACAACTTCCTCAAGCACGTTATTTTAGGTAACATCCCTCCGCCTTCGGCGTCGGGATGTTACCAAATAACGTGCTTTCGAAAACTGTGATAAAATTATTTCGTTAGTTATCAATGTCCTTGGGATTTATAGCTGATAACTTTTTCAGTTCAAGGCACATCAGAAATGACTCAGAAAAATACTTTAAAAAATGCTATCTTTTGGTTTTTGAGTTTTGAGGTGGGTCGTTAATGACCCCTTGGGACTTAGGAGTGCAATAAATCTACACTTGAGATATAAGGTGGTTTATCAACTTTATATTATTCGAAATTAACTATGATACGTTTGAAAGCATTTATCATGTAGCGGAACTTCACAAGCATCACAAGACTTGTTGGTCTTATTTTTGCATACCACACATCGGAGTCTTCTTTGTCCAGTTAAGATTATGTGTAGTCCGCTTGCAATTTTTGGGTACTGAATGCTTGCCCTCTTCGGTCCTGGACTTGTGCTTCGTTTTCCGTATTTCAGTAAGAGTGCTTGTGTAACTGTACGATGGAAAGTAAGAGTGTCTTCACTGTATCCATACTCACGCGCTAAAAGCCATGCATTTGTGACACATACATCGAACATCCCAAAAATTAGCGAAATGTACCACTTTTTGCCTCTAAATGCAACTTGGTAATTTGAGACATTATCCAGCTGATCCACTCCCCCCATGAAAGTATTATACATATTTACAACGTAAGGCTGTGATATGTTGACTTTGGATCTTTCTTTTGCCGAATATCTTTTACATTTGGCCACTGGTTCTAACCATACTCATTAGACATAAGTGTGACAATATTGTTATCCTTCCAGCGAACACCAACCACATTATTATGGTTATCAAGTGCAGAACACATGGAGCCTCTATCAAGCTTGTTCATTGTGGCAGTTTCTATCAGTTTGCATTTGCCAGTTCTGTTTTCTCTAGTGGTACCTGTTGCTCCTATACCTTTTTAACCCAACAATATGATTAGTTTTGCAGAAGTGAAAAAATTGTCAAAATAAAGGGAGAATTTTTGATTATCGTAATGTTTTTTCAGTATTTCTGCAAAATGAAATACTACTGATTCTCCCACTCCCATACCTTTGTCGATATCCATGTTCCTATTTTTGCTTTGATACACTTGAAACTGTACACAGTATCCGTACTTTAGTGCTGCAACCCATGCCTTATGTCCAAAACGGATAGGTTTACCTCTTATGTATTGTTTACATCCATGCCTTCCATAGTAAGGAATCATGGATTCATCAATGGATATGTTGCTTTCAACAGGTGCATATCGCAAAAAGTTATTATTTAGTGCATCAATAAGATACCTTACTTTGGCAAACTTATCGTTTTGAGGCAAGTTATCGTTATCTGCTGCATGCAAATTAGAAGATATTTAAAAAAAGAAAACGATTTCTGCGCATAGACTTGGCAACCAGAGGATTATGAACATCTTCGTTTGTTTCCCAATACATTGTTCTTCGTGGTAATGAAGCATATCCATTCGAAAGGAGAATTCCTATGTAGGTGTACATATCGCCAACATCCAACTGAAATACTGCTTCATTTCTTTTCGCAGCATACAAGCATGAGAATCTTACTAAATTTTCAATAATTTCTGGGGTCAAAATAGTTCAAAAAAATCTAAAGGATCACTCTTCCTGGAAACAGTTAGGGGCTGACAAAATTTAAAATCAGTATTGGTTTTATTTTTCTGGAAATCACCTGGTGCTTGCCATTTGAAATCTGCAATTTTTGGCAATGTTTGTGAAAAAATTAAGTTTCCAATATTATGATTCACAGGTAAGTTTTTAGAAGTAGAGTGTTGAAGTGTCCCCTGAATTACTTCTGCGGCTTCTTTGCTTCCTTCTGGGGGTCGGAATTGTTATAAAAGAACTCTGCTTCATCATTTAGTTGTGCTGCACAAATACGGTCCGGATCCCTACAGTCTTCGTCTCCTGAATCTTCGGCACTCTCATCACCATCATTAGGTGGTAATATTGTCGCAACTCAGTTCTCGCTTGGCTATTAACGAGAGGATTTTATTGCTGTTTTCATCCCGCTCATTTATTCATCCCAAAAATGAAAGAACTCATTTAAAACTTAATAAAATATTTATTGTAAAAGAAACGGAAAAAATACTTTAAATAAACTCACACTCAAAGTTAATAAAAAAAATACATTAAAATAATTAAAAACTTACATTATACTGCCACCCAGCAGGATTGAAGAGAAGGAGATGTGCTGCATTTCTGATGACCCAATCGATACGTAAATGAATACTGTCTGTTGACTGTTAACTGTTAACTGAAATTTGTAGTTAGAAATGTCCAGAGTACATATAATATTAAACAAAAATTAATTTATCTAGTTAGGTATACGGAAAAATTCCAGAACTGAATTGTTTCATGAATGAGTATTCTGACTCAAATTAAAATATTCAATTTTAAACATATAAGAATCCAGAAAAGTTAGGATATAAACATTAGAGATTAGTAATTGAATGAAATGCAGATACAAAATATTTTTTCAGTTGCATTTTTCAAATAAAATTCACATACAATTAACTAAGGAAAAATAAGCAGTAATTACATAAGAAATGAAACATAATAATAATGAATGCATTATTGACACACCCCTTGCCAGAAGTAGTACAAACAATTCAATGTCACCACATAGTTTAATTTTTTTATTTTGTATGGAAAGTAATAGGAAATAGCATCTCAGACTGATGATCTACAAACAGTGAAGTTTGTAATATTATGAGAAATAAAAGAAGCGTATAGATATATTGAAAAGGTTAGAATTGATGATTATGTATTGAAGAAGAATCATTTATATAGGTAGACTATACACACAAGATGAAAAAGCAGACTGTGGAGGACGCTCCCAAAACTGCATGAAATTTTTCATTTTTGATGGTGTGTAAAATATGATAGGTGTTCAGGAGAAATGATGATGATAATAATATGAATTTTGTATGAGGCATGAAATGAAATGCGCATACATGAGGTCTTCAGAGGAAAGACAATAGGTACGATGTTGTAGAAAGTACGACACAGAAAGTTGTCTTAAGAAAAGACAAATATGATGTTTCAAGATGTAGAAAGTTACTACGTCATGATAATTATGAAAAAAGGTGAAAGAGTATAAAGAGAATAATAATATATGCAAAATCTGAGAGATGCAATTTACATGTGGTTTCTAATATATATTTATCAGATATAATTCAATATTCGTCGTTGGTACTAGCCAGGAAAGTAGTTGTTTTCGATAAATATTTCCAATAGCTGTTTATTTTCATTGAAAAGAAAATAAATTGCTATTGCTATTTTCAATTTCCTATTATTCAGTGAAATGTATATCACATGAGGTGACAATTGAATAGGCAGGTGACAAAGACTGTAAGGAATCAGTAAAAAATTGTACAAAAAGAAATTAATGTTGAAATGGGTGTGAAAGTATGCTCAAGCATAAATCAAAAAGTATGCTTCAAAGTTGAAAAAGAAAGTTTGTAGGCTATTTGCTATTTATCGTCAAATTAACTTTAATGTATATTATATGTACTCTAACCAATTAGATTAAATTGTCAAATGATTGTTAACTATATAATGCAGTGATTTCTGTTGATTTTTTTTTTATTATCGAATTTAATAGTAACATAACCTAGCTATAAGAATAAAAATATATCATGAAAGAACTTACTGCCGAATTTCTCTCTTGTTTCATGCAATCGAGGCAACACCACACCCCAAGGCACTTCGAGGCAGTCACTACTCCACTACTCCATCACCCCTGTTACGGTTTTCCACTTCAGGACATTCAGCAGATCGTACCACAGACAGCACGATGGATGACCTAGGGAAACATGAAGTTGAATCATCATGGCTCAAATGAATGGACTATAGGAATATCGCAGTCACTAGTGCCATATTCAACCAGAAACAAATACTTACGTTGTTGCGTTACCAGTTGTTCTGAGTAGCTGATAAACAGTTCCTGTGTGGCCAGACATCATCCACAGACATAATATGTGAAAAGAATTGTAATACTCAAAACAATCCAGAATCACCGTCATACCGTTGAGTACTAAGATAATCCAAATCCCAAGCAGCCTACAGAAAATATTTCACTAATAATTTATGAGAACGACGCTAGTTTCATAAATGCTGACACAACAGAACCACAAACGATTATGTTTGAAGTTTCCCAAAAGTTCTCGAAGGGGTAATTTCTATATTCCTGGGCAGCTAATAACTCGATCACACTATCACACGATGAACACACAGATATAAATATATTTCGAAGTGTAAAATCAAAATCACTTCACACATAAATATTCACATATTCATCAAATTATATGTATGTCATATGTCATGTCAAGTCGTAAATCTTCTTCTCTATACACAATTGAGAGAATAGGCATGGAACAAAATGACAGATACATTTCACAGAAACCATAAAAACATGCTCTGGTAATACGAGAAAACGCAAAGCACAACGTAATACGTAATTATAGTCCAGTCCAATTCAACCAACTACTACGTTGCCAATGTTTCCATCCAGTTGAGTTGTGGTAGCCGAGCAGCCGTCAACCAAAACAGTATCAGAACCAAGACACGGAACAATGTGCGGACAGATTGGTGGAGTGACACAAAGACAGATAAAGTTCAGTGCCGGACTATGACAATATAAGTGTGGGAACTCATAGTTGCAGAATCAATTGAACAATATGGTTTTTTCTAACATTTATAGGACATGTAGTTTGTAATTGATGTTTATAATCATATTTTAAACCCATTGTTTTTTTATTATTCAAAATATTTTTATTGAGTTGTGAGTTTTCATTTTTTTTTTGTTTTTCATTACCACCCAGAAAGCTGGGGGCCAGCTTTAACGTGGAGGGGAGATGTGTCAAATATAGAAGATAATCATGAAATTATTCAGATTCATTTAAGTAAATACATGAATTGAAAGATGTTCCAACCTCACTTCAATATTTTAACACAAAAACACTCAGTATTCAGAATTCCATCTTTTGATATTTCAAGTTCATAGACATCGAAATTGATCCGATCACAGGATATGGAATATAAAACAATCTCCAAATATGCAAACTTGGCACAGATTGCATGCTGTGCATTTTACCTCAGTACAGTGACCGGATCAAAGTCGCAATGTCAGCGTATAATTCTTTATAAATATTGAGGGAGGTCAAGATCATAAGAGTTAACAGTTAACAGTCAACAGACAGTATTCATTTACGTATCGATTGGGTCTTCAGAAATGCAGCACATCTCCTTTTCTTCAATCCTGCTGGGTGGCAGTATAATGTAAGTTTTTTTATTATTTTAATGTATTTTTTTTATTAACATTGAGTGTGAGTTTATTTAAAGTATTTTTCCGTTTCTTTCACAATAAATATTTTATTAAGTTTTAAATGAGTTCTTTCATTATTTGGGATGAATAAATGAGCGGGTGAAACAGCAAAATAAATCCTCTCGTTAATAGCCAAGCGAGAACTGAGTTGCGACAATATCACAATTCCGTCTGGAATCACATCATCTGCCTCTGAATTCTCTATCTGCTCTAAAAGCTCAGCAGCTGTGAGTGGGCGCTTCCTAAAAAAATAACCAATAAAAATATTCAAGAACTTCTGAGGTCCAAGGGGTCGTTAACGACCCACTAAAAAACACATGCAGTTTGGCAACCACGCAATCGAAGTTCGATTTCTTATAACCTTACTTGTGAGACATCTTTTATAATTGTACTTATTTACCAAAATAAGCAATGAAATACTAAAAAGGTACTTACCAGTTCCGAAGTCATTGCACGCACAAGAAAAAAATACTATTTTCAACAATTTCTCTGAAGCCAGAAAATCACAAAAACCCTGAAACAAGCGCCCGGCATGCAAAAGGTAAACAATGCTAATATGGAAATAAGTTACTGAGGATACACTACAAAAACACACTTTTGTCTATTTTCCACTATATTTCTTTATTGTTGACCGGTTTCGGCTATTACACCATTTTCAAAACTAACTGATTACATTTAAATCTGAGTAATTTATACCTATGTTGCTTATTCTATCATAAATGATTTGATATACCTGATATACCTGATACCCGGTACCTGCGTTTCATATACCTGTAAAATCCATGAACATAACAAAGCTTTTAATATAATGTAGGTTTTGGGATCTGGATTATAGATTCAGGAGAGGACTATTATTTAAATCAAGTTGTTCGTTGAGGACAATGGAATTGGGATTTTTCTTTGACCTGTTTATTTCCATAAATTCCAACAGATTCATCATTTTCCCTTTTTCGCATGTGTGTAGGATCTTTAGATTATCTTTATCTATTTCATGTTTCGAATTTTGAAGATGTTCGTACATTATTGATTTTTTATCCGAAATGACATGTTCGTGGTACCTTGTATCAAAATGTCTCCCAGTTTGGCCTGTATATATGGCGCGACATTCACCACATGCCTCGCCATATATACGATGTGCGAGTTTTGCTCAATGGTTAATCTTGAGTATGGTTGATGTAGGTTACTATATTTTCTTGTATCGTACTTGTGTAATAATAGGGGAGCCCAAGCGGGGATTTTGGGATTTACTAAAGCGCGGCAGATTAATAAACAGGGGGGTACCCTGTACCAAGTTAAGTATCTCCACCAAATATGAGCCCCATATATACGGCCGCCCGTGAAGGATAAAGGATCAGATTAAAAAAAAAAAGAAATTCTCGAGCGCGTCAGATTAAGGTAGGGTGACTTAATTACATGCTAAAAAGTATATATTCCAGTAATCTGACAATTTGAGAGTGATGTATAGTAATGGAAGGGCAGCAAAGTTGTAAAAAATAACGTCATTTCGACATTCTCGAGCGTAGAATTTTTTTATAACGAAATAACAAAAATTCGTCGATGAAGTTTAATGCGTGCAGCTGTGTGATACCTATATTTCCTCTCGAGTTTCTATTTCTCTTTCACTTTTTCTCTATCTATTACTCTCTCACTTCGTCCCCACTCTGTTGACATGACGCCATCATAGCTGATCACAGAGACTCGTTTGTGATGAAGTTGATGATTAATGAATCAATCGATTATGTAAAATTAAGTTTTTTTCAGCTTTTTTTCAATTATTTTCTTATAAATACAAGTATTCTACTTAAAAATACATACACTTATTTATTTGCATGCTGCTTCCTGAGGTCATCAAATGATTCAGTTCAATGATTGAAAAAAAATAAAAAAATATATATTTTTTTGTCAGATTAGGCGAATCCCTCTAGATAATCGTCAGATTATGAAACAGCACGTTTAGAACATAAAGATGAACCATATATATCTCAATCTGACGCGCTTGAGTATTTCAAAATGGCGATTTTTTTGCATATTATAATAATGACTGGAGTTTGCGTCAGATCCAAATCGTTAGATTATTGAATGAGAGTTTTTTTTTGTTGCACTTAACACCCCCTTAGAAAATCCGACGCGCTCGTTTAATTTTTTTTTCTTTTCACTTTTAACCCTTACGTACAACCACCCGCATTATGCAAACGATCAGATTAACATACGAACATTATTAAAAATACGTCGGACATTGATGCTATCAATATCTGACGCGCTCTAGTATGTCTATGCAACAGTAATTTTTTACATATTCAAAAATCTATAGCCGATTACCCCACCAATGAATAGGTATATATTATATAACATTTTTTTCTTCTTATCATCTAAGCTTTGCAACCTAATATGTCTCTATGACGCTCGAGTAAATCCCCATTTGACATCGTGGGCTCCCCTACTATAAACTGCTATTTTTAAGAATGGAATTATCTTGTGTTTTGATATACAATATATATATATATATATATATATATATATATATATATATATATATATATATATATATATATATATATATATATATATATATATAATTGGAACCAACAAATAATGTTACAAAACAGATTCAACTCAGCTTGGTGGTTGTTTATTTCATATGATTTTTCCATGTCATTCTATTATCCAATATAACTCCCAGAAAGCGAGCAACATCAATCTGCTCAATGCTACTATGATTTACTCTTATTAATAAACTTGAATTCCGTTAGAAACTGCATGAAGCATGTTTTTTCCAAATTCACCACTAGACCATTGTAAGTACACCAGTTATAGAATTCATTCGCTACAGAAGAAGTATCTATAAAAGAGAGAAAAATCTCCAATCTTCCTTCGATGTTCCAGACTATCAAGGTTGCAAGTGATGTTAGTGTCTCCAGTCAAGCAGACTGCTCTGTTCTAGGTGGAATCCAGTAGCTTCAGGGTCAAGTACTTCTAATATATACCCTCTCGTGGTAGAATCAAGTGTGCCAAGTCACTTGGAGATAAATCTCCAACGTTTCTTCGATGTTCCAGACTATCGAAGTTACAAGTGATGTTCGCGCCTCCAATCAAGCGGATGACTCTTTTCTGGATGGAATCCCGCAGCTTCAGGGTATGCTTAGGGGCGAGGCTCTATACATGAAAACAATACTCCAAAGGAAGTCTGATATGTGCTTCATTAAGCATTAAAAGTTGCTGAGGTATGTACAGTTTTCTGGTTCGGAACAGTGTTTCAAGAAGGTTTGATCTGCGCTTTATAAAGCATCAAAAGTTGACGGGGTGTGACCAATTTTCTGGTTCGAAAGAGTGCTCCAAGTTTTTGAGAAGCTCCTTTGCAATTCCAGCGACATGATGGTATCAAGACATACTGGTGTCCATTTCAACCCCCAACAAACTAATAGAAGCAGAAAGTGACATTGTCTGTTTTTGAAAGGAACCGATGCCTGAGTTTTAAGGGCATTGAATTGAATCTGGTTACTTTCCGAAAGCAAACATTAAAATGTCAACTTTACATTGTCAATGTGCGTGGTTTGTGCTTCTGAAACTATTTTACATAGGAAAGAAATCCAATTGATCGCACCAACGATTTCCGATGATCTTGCTGCAAAATTATTACGGCAGTTCATGAAAATCAATCATAGAATTTCTTTTATTGAAAACGGAGAACCTACTGTTCGAAGATTCATTAGTGTTTGTGAAAAAAAACTTTACACTGTTACGGACTAGAAGAAAAAAATCCACCCGAAGTAACTACTTTGGATCGAGTTACATGGGATTCACCAGTCACTTCAAGTCAAAGGGATATTATTCACTTCCTCAACAGAACAAACTTATCCGTCATTTATCAACATAAATAATACATTTGAATGAGGAAAATCTCAGCTTCAAGATACAGTCCGATGGATACTTTCATTTCATACAATTTTATCAAGTAGTATGAGATAAAACCGCCGATCTGCTTAATGAATCAAACCATGGCTGATGATAGGAATAAATTAATATATTCACATTACCTCTGAACCAAAACGATAATTCCTTGTTCCTCATATGATGAAAGAAGTTTCGTTCATGCCATTTGTATATTGTTATATTCAGTATATTCATTCATCTATAGATGTCTGGATGAATTGGAAACAATATCACAGTTTTTGTATGATTCCAAAATTATATGATAAATCTAAATACTTCACTTTCAAACACCAAATTGCCAAAACTAACAGAAATAAAATTAAAAATACACAGTCGCAGTATATTCAACACTATTCATGAAGCATTGAAAGGTGTATATTTTGTTGCGAGATCATATTTTGTAAAAGAAAGGTTGTTGACCTTCTACATTTTCAATTTTTTTTGGATAGAGATGAT
The DNA here is from genome assembly GCF_025532065.1 of Leptinotarsa decemlineata. Lineage (NCBI taxonomy): Eukaryota > Metazoa > Arthropoda > Insecta > Coleoptera > Chrysomelidae > Leptinotarsa > Leptinotarsa decemlineata. Next base: position 6,192,490 of record NW_027412529.1, read on the forward strand.
AGAGATGGAAAAGTAGAAATCCGAAACCTTCATTTCCCTACTATTTATGCTGTTCTTAGAACTCTGGTTTTCACAAAGAATATTTTGGGAGATGTTTTTTTTAAATAATTTAAATGTCCTACAAATAAGCAGTACAAAATGTCACTTCGACGTTTTCTTTGTTTTCCTTCAATTTTCCTTCGCAAACTTTCAGTCATTGTTCCTTCGAATTCTATTATTCGTAATTTTTCAATTCCTTATACTACGCATGGGTAGAGTAGAAGAATTGAGTCAAATTTTATTTTTTGGCAACCGTCCGGGAAGAACCCGCTTTCTTCGAGAAAATAGCATTTTTTTACTTTGGCCGGGAACTTGATGATTTTTGCATGTTTGTTCGCAATTATCGTGAGAAACTATGGAAAGCAACATCGATAGTGGGTTGAATATGAAGAAATGCAAAACTGTTACAGAAGATATCATTTTGGCTTATTTGGCGCAAAAATCTGAAACTGTTAAATCCCCCATCTTGTGTTGGAAATTACCATTTTAGTAAAGAAAAATGTAAGCACAGCCACTTTTCCAAAGCTGATAGTATTTCTTAAATGGAAGAATGTTGATTATAGAGTAAAGAAATTGAAAGTCTTCAGCAGCGAGCAGATCAAGAAATTCATTCAGGTAAGCAAATAATTAATCAAACATGAAAATGTCGCTGAAAGATATATTGGCAATCTACTCACGGATAAAATCAAAATTCCCAAGACCATTCAAAAATTATCAGATGAGAACAATCATTATGAAACGGGCACTTTACCTTCTTAATATTTTCTGTTGGAATTTAAATATTTGATGCAAATAAGAATCAAAATGTTTAAAATTGTGTTCTACAATGAAATGTAATGAAGGAATGTGTAGGTTTTTTTGGACTCGCAGACTTCCTCGTTCGAAAACAAAACAGTATTTTCCGGACTCGTTCGATATATTACTATTTTATGCAATTTGTTTCTCATACAAAAAGTACTTTTCCAATTGCACAAGTTCCAGGCGAAAAAACTCAATTATTATTATTACATATAGATAAAGGCTGAGGACAAATTCCTATGTAGGCCTATAAACGAAGTATACCAACAAGTCAATACAAGGCATGCAAAAAAAAAGAAAAATAATTGAAATATGCATAGAGCCGATTAAGCAAATGTCTATTTTGTTTTTGAAACTGTTCACTGAATCGGAATTCATAACATCGTCGGGTAAGTTATTCCATGTTTCGAAAATACGATTCACCAAAAAATATTGTCTCTGCCCCGTTGCGAATTTTTCCTTTTTTAATTTGAGTGTGTGACCACGTAACCGCGAATCATTGTTGAAAACAAAAAGTTCTTTCTGATGAGCATAGTTATACTTAGCTATACGGAAAGATATGATGAGGTTCCCATGGAGTCGACGTTGGTCAAAAGCTAGCAGTTGTGCCATCCTCAGTCTTTCGGGATAGGTTGGACGCACTTCACCAAAAGTCATACGTGTGGCTCGACGCTGTACATTTTCCAAAAAGTCCCTATCGCGCACCAGAACAGGACACCACACTGGACCTGCATACTCCATGATTGGACGAACATAGGTTTTGTAGAGTTTTATGGAAGTTGAATATGATATATGGATGAGGTAAATCAGTGTGTTTGCGAGTTTGCATGTGGATATTATATGTTCGGACCAAATAAAGTCGGTATCAATAGTCACTCCCAAGTCTATATGTGAGGACACTGTATGTTACGATTGACCGCTTATTGTGTACGTATGGAGTGGATTGTTCTTTCCTTGATGAAGTACGACGCATTTGTCGACGTTAAGAGGTAGAAGCCAATCCTCGCACCACTGACTAATTGAGGTCTTTTCTGGTGTTAGGTGTTAGGAATCACACGTTAAAAAGTAGGACCTCGTTAATCCTTATCTCGCACAAGTTTCGGCTTCTGAGGGTTGTCGTTCGTAGGGTGCGACAGCTGGTTAACGGAAAAACATATTTTTAAAAGAAACAGATTCTAGTGTTTCATGATTCCAATGCATAATATAGAGTACCGAGTGTTGTCATTGTTACGGTGTATTATAAGAGCTTGCATTATAAAATAAATGAAAATTGAACATGATTGAATAAATGAAAATCCAAAAGAAACTAATGATCAGACATTTTTTCATGAAATGCATTTTTTGTGAACTTCTCGAAACTCTTGCGATTGATTTAATTTTCATTCTGAGTGAGTTTGATGATACTAAAACTTCTTTCAGAATAATTAATAATAAAAATTTTCCTGTTTGTGAATACATTAATCGATTCTGTAATATAGAACAGATTGTTTTAATGAATCAGAAAGAGAAAAGGGTCAAGTACCGATTCTTGAGGTACTCCGTCTCATGTAAATTGATGAAACAAGTGCCTAAAGCCCAAGCATTCATGATATAAATACCAGACAGCACTCTTAGGACACGTGAGGCTTAACCTCTGGCGTAAAATGAATCTACTGAAAACACTTTTTCAACACCAGAACAAAAATTACGGTCTCTCGACGCGTGTTTCACTAACCAGAAGATCATTATGATCACAATCATTGTGATCATAATGATTATAAGCACAATGATCTTCTGAAGACGCTAGGTTAGGTTAAGTTCGAAGTGGGTGGGTCTTTTCTACTTTCCATCGCAATCCACAAGGGTTTATTGTGGTTCACACCTATTAACACTCGACCAAATAAACCCAGCTTCTTAACGAAGCCAATTAGTTTGTATGGTGAGTGGTCTTTCAGGTCCGATGGTGAGAGAACGGCTCTGCCGAACTCTAAAAACCTGATTCGGTCCCCAGCGGGACAGACACAAGATTTTCACCTTGATACCCGCGACAACTTTCTCATATGAGAGTTTTTACACGTCAGCTATACCTGATGATGCCTTAGATTCACTCGTGCAGGGCTTTTTTGTCTCTGGTTTCGGTGAATCATTACTTGAGCGCAAACGTTTGCTAACCTGCTCATGAGGAGTTTGTTCCTCCACTTGAGACAGATTGTGCGTACGCCGCTCAAGAATTTGGTGCAAGGCGGTTTCATAAGGGACCCTGCTCTTGAGAAGACGACTCAGTCGTTTTCTGGCTGCACCACCAAACTTTTTTTTTAGGTTGAGTTATTGGATCAGGAGTTGGAGAGTTGAGAAGCTCTTGCTCCTGATCTAAATTTACAGGGAGGTCAGTTGGAGTCGTAAGCTCGACATCCATCTCCTCTGCAGACTTAACGTCAGAGTACGCTAACTTGGTTAGCGAAACACGCATCGAGAGACCGTAATTTTTGTTCTGGTGTTGAAAAAGTGTTTTCAATAGATTCAGGAATACATTGCTGAGTGCAACTATCGTTGAAGAACGATAGTTGCACTCAGCAATGCACTCAGATAGTATCTTAACTTGGTCCGAACATATAATATCCACATGCAAACGCGCAAACACACTGATTTACCTCATCCGTAGAACATTCCTCCATCTATCATATTCAAGTTCCATAAAACTCTAAAAAACATACGTTCGTCCAATCATGGAGTATGCATGTCCAGTGTGGTGTCCTGTTCTGGTGCGCGATAGGGACTTGTTGGAAAATGTACAGCGTCGAGCCACATGTATGACTTTTGGTGAAGTGCGTCCAACCTATCCCGAAAGACTGAGGATGGCACAACTGCTAGCTTTTGACCAATGTTGACCCCGTGGGGACCTCATCTTATCTTTACGTATAGCTGAGTATAACTATCCTAATCAGAAAGAACTTTTTGTTTTCAACAATGATTCGCGGTTACGTGGTCACACACTCAAATTAAAAAAGGAAAAATTCGCAACGAGGCAGGGACAATATTTTTTGGTGAATCGTATTTTCGAAACATGGAATAACTTAACCAACGATGTTATGAATTCCGACTCAGTGAACAGTTTCAAAAACAAAATAGACATTTGCTTATTTGCTTAATCGGCTCCATGCATCTATTAATTATTTTTCTTTTCTTTTTGCATGCATTGTATTGACTTGTTGATATCCTTCGTTTTTAGGCTTACATAGGACTTTGTCCTCAGCCTTTATTTATATGTAATAATAATAAAAATAATATTATTTTACGAAGACACCCTCTGAGGGACACGCAGAAGATTTAAATATTTGATATCAATGATGAACGAGGCCTCCAAAGACGGTCCTTTGCAATGCCAACAAACTTCAAGCACCGAACAAAATTCGCTCTTTGCTTGACACAGCAGCTTTCATGGTTGAGGAATTGGAGATAACTGGAGTCCAAAGACAAAGCATTTGTGATTCAACAACGGACAACGCTGTTTCGACCCGTAAAAGTATAAGTAATGGTACAAGGCTCAACAACGAATACTCTGCTGGACTCAACTGTACTCAGAGGTCCAGTCTAAGTTAATTTGTCTAATGCTCCCCAATACTTCTCGCATCATGATTTTTTTATATTCGATAATGGAGGCTTCTCTCGATCCCATCGATGACGTCACTGTGAGGAAAACTGGGCTAAATTATACTTTATGGGATACTCACCGATTTTCGCGATTTTTTCTTGGATGAGACTACATGATGGTAGGAATTCAGAACACTTCTTATTTTTTGTCGGACTCAAATAGTTTTCGAGATATAGCCTGTCAAAATTTGTATGACGTCATATTTTACCTTTTTTTTTAGCAATAAACGATTGCAATTCACATATTTTTTTATTTAACACAACTTTTTCCATATCATCGCACCTTTTTCTTTCCCTTTTCAATCACTTATTGTCGGGTTTTCTGAGATTAGGATAAAATTCCATAATTTGTCAGGTGCACACATCGACATAACCTTATAGGTTATGTCGGTGGGTGCACACAAATCACTTTTTATAAATTGCATTAAGTTTCACTATTCGAAAATACGTTCCTTTTAGAATTTGGAGGTCAGTTTAGATGTTGAGGATACATAGTTTTTTAAAATTCTAAAGTAAGGTTAGACTGGGTTAGGTTAGGTTGAGTTAGCATGTGACAAATTATGGAATTTCAATCTAATTTCAAGAAACTTGGCTATAAGTGAATGAAAAGGAATAGAAAAAAGTGCGATGATATGGAAAAAGATATGTTGAATAAAAAATATGTGAATTGCAATCGTTAATTGCTTAATAAAAAAAAGTAAAATATAGGTTCGTTCCAACCAGCGTCAGAAACAGTTTCTGACAGTCAGGATTCTGCGCAGTAATGTGATTGCGTTCCAACGTGAGTTTCCAACCATTAGTAAACTATCAGTTTTCTGTTCCATCCAAGATTCAAACCTGTTCGAAATCTATCAGAATGGTTTGAGGATTATCTTCTAACCATCAATCTGACGCATGCGTATTCCTTATTACTGTTTCTGTTTTATGTTCATGCAACTTACAAACAACAAACAACATAACCTGCAAAAATTGTTATAAAATAAATTATGTATTTGCTGGCGCAGGAAAAATTGGGAATTCTTTAAGTGAACCTATAATATGAACATATTTAATTACACAAATTAATTATTGCGGTGACCTCCCAGTTCCATGTTGATAAGTAAATAGAATAGAGATATAAAATACTGCAACCTTCTTTCACTCTCCAGAATTACACTTGATTAGATTTATTTTTAAAGAATTGAAGGGGTTATATTTTTAGGAGTGACATTCGTTGTGGAATGTTTGAAATACAAACTGAGTAGAGAAAAGTATCTTCTGTATAATTCAATGTTCATATAGAAGTATTTGTTTCGAAAGAATTTTTTTTTCTTTCGTGTAATTCAATGTTTATATGAAAGTAGCTGTTTCAGGAGGACATTCTTTCAGGTTGTGTCTGAAAGTTACTTCTTTGCATGATCTACACATCCATGTATAGAGTTACTTATTTTCAAATTGATTACTTCCTTCCTTTCTTTGGGAGATTCCCTCATCCCCTTTTTTTGTATTAAGATGGAGTAGTAGAAAGCCAAAAACTTTCTTTCCCAAATTATTTTTAAAGGTTATGTTGAAATTCCATGCCGAATTTCAGTTGAACTATCAGCTGTTCCAATCAGAAATTTCAAATTAATCAGAAACCAATATTTACCAGACATGCGCGTTGACAACGATTTACAAACAGTTAGAAATTTGTTTGTGACTCAAGGTTGGAACGAACCTTATGACATCATACACACTTTGACAGGCTGTATCTCGAAAACGAATTGAGCCCGATAAAAAATAAAAAGTCTTCTGGGTTCCTACCATCACGTAGTATCATCACAGAAAAAATCGCGAAAATCCGTGAGTATCCCATTAAGTAAAATTTTCCCCGAAAACTGTCATTTCCTTTAGTAATATTACGGTATTGCTGAAACCACAAAAAATGATGTGAAGCGATCATATCAAATTAACTCATTCGATGGTTTTTCATAATAACTAATTAATGAAAGCAAGGTATGTCAAGTGAAACGAAATATCTTCCTGACAGACAGCGTAAGTATTATGTCATAGAACATACAATTCTATGACACACATTCACGCATGGAATTCAGTAACCTTAATGTCATGAAACAATTTGATTACGCCGGTGTACCATTGTCTAAAATATTTATTACTTTTCATGCATGTCGTGTGCAGATATCAAGGATGGCATCTTGATGTTGACACGGTAGAGAGATTCAGCAGTAACGCTTCAACGTCGGGAAGAAATTCCAAAAATTCACGGCCTTCGAACCCGAAAAATAGTGATACTGAGATAACAAGCGGTTTACTGTGATGAAAATCAATCTGGTTTTCAAATGGTCAAATACGGAGTGTCTCAGGGGTCGGTCTTGGGACCTACTTTATTGATGATATATGTACGGCTGTAAATGATACGATGTATCATTTACAGCCTTCCTCGTGTTTCATGTTTGCTGACAATATAACACTATATTATTCAAGTAATGATGAAGATCTCTTAGAGTGTTCTATTATATCAGTTGATCAGAAAGCAGATGATTGGTTTGTAGCAAATGATTTCAAGCAGAATGCTGGTGAAATACAAAGCCTAAGTTTTTTGTGTGATCCTCTGAATAAATTGGTGCAAAAGCCAAACTTCTAGGGCTCACATTAGATCAGTCTCTGAAACGGCATTGCCACATCGACACACTGACTTCTGAGCTTCATAACCAGTCAGGACAAGTGATAAGCTGTGCTTCCTTGAGAACAGCTAATTGTTCTTCATTCCATTTTCATATCTGTTATGGTATGAGGCTTTGGGCCTAGCTTTTAAAAACTTCAAGTGTCAAAAAAAGCTATAATTGGCCAGTATAGGGATTCCTGTAGAAGTTTTCTCGGCGAATAGAAAGTCATGACAATAGTTTCTGTATATATCTACGAGGTCTCTTTTACAAATTCATGTAAATATTGCAAACTTTCAATATCATTCTGAGTTACATGACTACAACACAAGAAATGATAATCATCCAATATTGATCAGGTTAAGGCTATCTTTATCAATTGGTAATTCTCTTGTTTTGAACTTTCTCAATGAATTCCTACATGAGGTGAAGCACATGAGCCATAAAAAATTCTAATGAAAGAATCGAATGGTTTTTTATTGTTGCGCTTGATATTTCTAAGGCCCTTGATCGTGTGCGGTACGAGGGTTTGCTGACCAAACAACGATGCTTTGGCTTGTCGTACCATTTTTGTGCATGGCTCTCTAGCTTCCGGAGAGAACTTTTTCTGCAAGTGGCCATCAACGCTGGTGTTCCTCAGGGATCCATATTGTCTCCAATCCTCTTTTTATCATATATCAACGACTAGGGCCCTAGATATTGCCCTAGATGGAGCAATATTGTGAAATTAATTTTATATAGCTTGTACTATTTCAATCACTAGATTCACCTAACTATTACATAAGGACACATTGTGAAATCAATTTAAGACACTCAAGACGCAGGTATCTAGAACAGGTAGGTACCTGTATCTATGTATATTATATCTGTATACCTGTATGGTATAAATGAGGATAGCTTGGTAAGTATGATTAGTTTAATCTTCCTCTTGAAGATAATCACTTGGTGATCGAAACACGTGTCGAGGTGTTAAAATAACGATTTGGTGTTGGGAAAAAACTTCAGTAATATTCATTTACAGATAAAATTATCAATCATTAACCGGTAGAAGCTCAGATAATTGAAATTGTTATATTAAAGCACTAATTAAGTAGAATTAAGTGATTATGAATTTGTCTGAGGAGGCTATTGTGCAGCAAAACACGTGTTTCCGTTTTGTAAACTATTCAGTGAATACGTTATGGATTTTCATCAAATATCGGTCAATGAAATTACATATGACAATGAGTTCCTATGGTCAAATAGAATTAAATTCCTTGTTGAATAACCCACAAATGAATGGATGAATGAATATACATATCAGCCACTCTGATTATACCTCGTGTAATTGAGGTATCGGTTGCTTAATGAATTATCTGAAAAATGTAGAATCATAGCGTTACGCAATCCGACAATATCCAACAAAACTAAAGCACGTGTGAAATTGTCCAGCGAAGAAAGTGAATTCAAGTGCAAAAGTGTGTTCAACGACCTCTTCCCTCAAGATAGTGCGATGGGATTAGACATTGTTGTGAAAAAGCACATATTCATTGAATGATAACGTAGCAACAGTTTTCAAAACTGGAAAAAGGTTTGCTAAAGTTGCCTCCATGGGGACTTTAATAAAGGCTCTAAGCCGAGACAACCAGTCAGAAACCAAAAAGTGCGGCTGGCTCATGTTGATGATTTCGTGCATTTGTGTTGTTTTCTTCAAATAAGTTTTGCCCATCCTGTATAGTCGCAGTAAACGGTGCACTCTTAAAGTTGTCGACACTCACAAAGGCCAAAAAAACTAATACATAGAAATGAACCGGCTACGAAACAGTCCACTGTACTGTATAATTGGGGTTTGTATTGGATAATTTTAACTAACCGAGTTTTATGATTGACTGAAGAGTCATAAAATTAAATTTGAAGTCATGTTACGGTGACGAATAGAAATCGGGGAAGGTTATCGCCGTCGTGTTCAGTTCAGGAACTGATTTCGATTTGAGTGTTGAAATTCGATATTGGTGCGCTTATTATTACTTAAAATTTTTTTGTCTGTTAAAAATGTGGCGTCTTTGGACCAGTACTAATAATAATAACGAGTGTAATAACAACGCAGACTTTTTCCAGTATAGTGACTCCAATAGCGATGGTGAACAATGCGAATAAGAATAAGTGAATAAGATACGGATGCATCTGAATATTGAGACAAAGAGAGTATGTTTCGTTGTATATGAGAATCCGTGTTAGGAATCACACGTGAAAAGGTAAGACCTCGTTAGTCCTTAGCTCACACAAGTTTCTCAACTTCCGAGAGTTGTCGTTCGTATGGGGGCGACAGCTGATTAACAGAAAAAAAAACAGATTTTAAAAAGAGATTTTCTTTAAACATCTCAAGTTTGATTTCGAGGAAAACAAACTATTACAATAAACATCAGATTTGACCGAAATTCCTTTCTCAACTGTACGTAAAATAGTCAAAAACAAACCTTATGAACGAAAGACGCGATGTGATACAAGATTACCAAAACCTTCAGATGATCATCCAATAAAATCATTGAAAAAAATAATATACGACTGTCACAAAGCAATGAGATTCCTACAACTGAAATCATGATGAAGACATATTGAATACTTCTGGTCATAACCTGAGCTGTTGTGACAAAAATCTTCATAATTGGATAAAGAAACTAGGATTTAGATTTGAAATAATGAATAGATGTCAATCAATCATGGATAGCAGAAAAATAGTGGAATTGCGTAACAAATACTTAGAACAAATAACTAAATATAGACAAGAACAACGGCAAACTTTCTATTTGGACGACACTTGGTATGACACTCACAAACATAGTTACGAAAGGTTGGACTGATGGTTCGAGAATGTACGCCTAACATGCCTGCAAACAAAGGATCGCGACTAATCATTGTGCATTGCGGAGTAAGTAAAGAATGGGTTCCGAATTCTTTGAAATAAAGTGGAAAAAACTTTAGGACTGCAATGTTGACCATCATAATAAAATGAAAGCTATTATTTTCGAGGAATGGTTTGAAAACATATTGATTCCAAATTTGGATGCGAATAGTGTGATAGTTCTCGACATCTCATCAAAGTCCGAATACAAATTCGAGAAAAGATGAAATACAAAGTTTTTCATTGGATAAAAATTTGTATTTTGAAGATTACTATACCAAAAACCAACTACTTGAAGTTTTACAGAAGAAAACATTTATAAAAGTGTATGCTCTTGATAGTATTGCTGAAAAGTGTGGCCACACCATACTGAGACTTTTCCTCTATTTTTGTGTTTTCAATTTCATCGAGTTTATTTGGGAAACATTAAAATAAAGCATCAGGCGCAAATAAATTTTCCAAAATTTAATAAGAAGGTATTGGAGCTAATTAAAGAAGAAGTATCTAATATTATCGAAGAAGACTGGCAGAAAAGGATTGAAAAAGTAATTTTAGTTGAAAGACTATATGGAGATTGGACATTTCCATATTATTGGTGGAAATAAATTCATTATTGATTCAAATGACGACAGTGATAGTGAAATAGAGAATATGTACGATGAATTATTAGAAGTTTTCGAAGAAAGCCAGTGTATGTAGCGAGTATGAGTTATCACTTTTCCCACTCTTCGATTCAAACAATAACTTCACAATAGACTCCACTTTTATATTTTATTCTGGAGACTATTTCACTATAAAAACAAACATTCGATTGAGGACGATAACATGGAAAACTCAAAGTAGCGTTTCTCACAAAATTAGTTAATCATTTTTTTAAGGCAATTTCAATTTTAATATCGCAACTGAAGCAATTTGATGTAGTAATTGATGGAAAACTATAATAGCCGTTGTAAAGAGAATTCAAAGGTCGAAAGAATCCCTTTCTAAGGGCAAACACATATTGATAGCTTCCTCTCTAAGGCGCCTATGTCACCCTTTTTTGAAAATCACTGAAATTGATTTATTTTCATGAAAAATTCGGCCGACTCCGACATCTTACCCCTGTCAAATTCAAAAGTGAGGTAGACTATTCACGTCCGCATTATATATTTTTCAGATACCTATTCATGTTTCCCAAGTATTGAGCAATAGATACAGATTTCATGTTGGGATGTCTGTTCATTCAAGATATAAGAAAATAATAGGAAACCATCTACGAAACCGTAAAAACTTTCGACAGAATACCGAATTCATTCGGGCTAAAACATCTTTCACTCTCGCTGGCAACCTTTGCTGTAGGTCACGGCCATTATCAGAAGGAAATCGTACAATATTCCATCCCCACACGTTCCCCACTGCATGAGAATTCCTCTTTGATCAATTGTTGATAGCCCGAGAGAGATCCTCACTATAAAACCATAGATTTGGGGTGGACTGTTCACAACTTGGAGGTCCACTGAAGACTTTTTATTGTGCATTGGAAGTCGGAGCATGATGACTTCCAAATCTTTAGTGAGTTTTTGTGGGTTTTTGAATTGCGCTTGAAGCTACAGTTGTTTCTGTTACAGGTGCTGCTGACGTTGGCGTCGCTGGTTGTCTACAGTACAGCTACCTTTGGAAAAGAACAGTAAGTGTTACCAAATAGTTTCATAGAGTTTTCTATTGGAAAAATATTAATTTGTGTAACCAGTGCAAAAAATGCTGCTTCGCTGCAGGATACTTTAAGTTTGCAGCTTGAGACGGAGTCTCACACCATTTTCTGCTATCGTGTTGATTTTTTCCATCTCAAATTTTATTGAAGATTATTTGGTGGATTATTTCACAATGGAAACAAATTATTTGATTAGAGACGATAACACGGAAAACTTAAACGTGCCATTTTCAATTTTAATATAGCAATTGGAGAATATTAGATATAGGAATAAAATACTTTCTCTAATTTCCACTTACCTGATGTATTGATATTAATATGACCAAGGTTTCGATTTTTACACAATTCTCTAGTGTTCTAACACTAGTATGTGAGTAGTGTTAGAACACTTGAGAATGGTGTGAAAACCGAAACCTTGGTCGTATTATTATTATTATTATTATTTATTTATTAAGTAGGCAAGCCTACTATACAAAAAAAAGAAAAATTACAAATTCTTAAATATCTCACATCAACTATGTGAATATAATAACATTTTAAAGTACCTTTCAAGGAAAACCAAATATACATATATATCTATAGATTGTTAGGTTAGTTCACATTAAAAAATGAAAAATTACAAATATTATAATGAGCTGTCACTAATATACTTCTTTAATGATGACTTAAAATGGTTTATTGAATTAGATTCTTTTACAAATTGTGGTAGTTTATTAAATTCTTTCAAGCCTTTATGAAATATACTATTCATTCCAAATTTAGTGTTAGTTTTATTAATGTAAAAATTGTTATTTCTTTTCGTATCGTAATCATGAACTTAATTATTTCTCAATAAGAATTTTTGGAAGTAATTGGGTAGCAATCCTTTATGTAGCTTAAATATAAAGATCATAGTCATATATAATATACGTTCTTCAACTGAAAACCAGTTTAGACACTGTAATATCGATTTAATTGCTGAGTAACGGCTACATCTCAATATTAATCGCATGCCCCGATTTCGAAGCTTTTGCAATTGCACTATTTTATTTTTACCAAGTAGAAAAAGTAATGTTGTACAATAATCAAAATTAGGTTGTATTAGGCTTTTAAAAAGAGTCAACATAGCATACATAGACACTTTTTTACATATACAAGAGAGAAAAAAATGTTTTTTAGATATTTTTCACAAATAAAATCAGCATGACTATTTAGTTTTAAATTTTTATCAATTATGAAACCCAAATATTTTATTTCAGTCACAATTTCAATGCTAACATTATTAATTTCTATAACAGCATTTGCCTAAACAATTTGATCATACTTATAAGATGATGTCAAAATCATACTTTTTGTTTTACTGACATTTAGTTTCAGTTTATTAATAAATAAATATGTTTCAATGCTATTTAAAGACCTATTCATTTCAACAATTGCCTGATCCAAATTTTCATGTATACAATAAACCAATGTATCATCTGCAAAAAGATTTATACAGTGTGATCCAGATATGTGATTAATATCATTTAGGTAAATAATAAAAAGCAATGGACCCAACACACTACCCTGGGGTATGCCACTCTCAATTATAAGTTCATCTGACAATTCTTTTCCAAATTTAGTTTTTTGTCTTCTGTTGAATAAGTAACTTTGAATCCAATCGAAAACAATCCCTGATATCAGGTCGAGAAATGTCGCAACAATGTACTGATTTCTATCAATTGTATTTTTCCATTCAGTTTTTAAAAATTGTAGAGACGTTTAACATGAGTGTCTAGCTCTTAAACCTGATTGGTTGCCTATAAACAATTAATATTAATAATTGCTATTAATACATTGAGTAAGTGGAAATTTGACAAAATATTTTATTCCTATATCTAATTGAAGATGAATTTCCACAAAATAAATAAGTATCAATATCGCAATTGAAGAAATTTGCTATACTGATTGATGGACAAACTTCATTTCCGGTGACTTCTTGAATTTGGTTTTCATTTCTGCTTGTGTGTTTTTCACTCATAACTCTTTTTTGAATTGTGGCCAAATTTACAGTACTGGTACTTGGTTTATTTTCCATAATTTGACTCGCTATTTCAGTTTTTTCAATTGATTCTTCAATGTTCTCTTCCGCCGCAGTTGATGATTTACATTCTCCATCGTTTTGATGTTACTATATTTCCCCCCGATTCTACAAAAAATTTTTGCAAAACATCTGCGAAAACAGGGTTCTGTGTATTTTATTGAATTATCAAGAGTCAAATATTTTGCAATATCGTTTGGAATTTTACTAGAAGTATTCATATCAACAGGTTGAATTGAACATTTTATGTTATGAAATGTCCCCAACACTTGTTTCTCTATACATTAACTTCTTTAGGCGTGTCTATATTCTTTCAACTTTTGGGTAGCATTTTATATTTGGTGTATAAATTGAGAATATAGATAATCTTCAGGGAAAAAATTGTTTTAAATCGGCTTTTCCTTACGATAGAACTGAACAAATTCTGTTTTTTATAAATATTCACTTCAAATGATGAGAACAGCGGTTCTGTATATCGAATAATTTTTTTCTATGATAATTATTGTTCTCAGATGTATTGGCTTTGGCGCATCCGGCAATTTTTTCAACGACATATTTGTAAGAAATTGTGGAAAATATTGTGTTGCTTCGAAAATGTTAAAACCGAGGTTTATTTCGGAAATTTATTTTTTCCTTTATCAAGAATATCTACAAAAAAAGTGATGCAAAAATTTTATAGCAATAAAAATGTTACAAAAGATTCACCAAAGTAGGTTAAAAAAATAAAAAAGGCATATAAATCAAAAATGTCAATGTGAGATTTAAATGTAAGTGAACAATTAATAATGATCTATAATTTTTCTTATATTGAAGTTATTTGTTCAATTTTGTTGATCAAAAGTTAAAATATAATTGTGAATTTGACTTAAATTTTGTATCTCTGATTTTTTGTTTGAGTTATTATTATTTTCACTTATGTGAACTTGAACAAAAAATCAGAAATAAAATCATAAATCAAATCACAACATAGAGTCGTATGAGAAAGAGTCATGATAGTACGAAATTTAAGTCAAATTTACAATTATATTTTAACCTTTGATCAACAAAATTGAACAAATAATTTCAATTATTGATTACTGATAATTTTTTAAATCTCACATTTAAATCTCCCTGTATATGCAAATATCATTATAATCACATTTTATCTGGTGCTGAAACAAAATTTTAAACGTCACATTCGCATTTGACTTTTCGGTTTTTTATGTTTGGATTCATATGCTCTCTATTTATTGTAAACTAACTTTGGCGAGTCTTTTCCAACATTTTGATTACTATATAATGTTTGTATCACATTTTTTTGTAGATATTCGTGATAAAGGGAAAATAATTTTCCGAAAGCTTGAATAGCAGAAATAATATATTTGGTTTCGTGGGTTCAGCAGTCAAATAATGGGAAAAAATTTTCAAAAAACGGTTTTTATTTACAATATTTGCCAAGCTTTCGCTTTATTTCAAAGCTTCTTCAGGGCTATCTAAAATACAATTTGGTTTAATTTTAACAGAAAAAACTTAATATTGATACTTACAGTAAATATAAGAAAGAAATATATAAGAACACTGTATAAAATAATTGTAGAAAGTTTGTAAAAAAAATTTTGTCAAAAGATTGAATTCAAATTGACTTAATAGTTGTCAAAATTGATAAACCTAACTTTGTTTTAACAATTTTGAAAAACAAATACTTGATGTTCATGGAAATATATAGTTATGTTTGATTTATTACGAAATGTCAGAGAAAATTCGTGTTTGACTTAACAAATTGAAAAAGAAATACATGATGGAAAAATCCCAATGATGTCACTTACTTTTATTTATGTCTAAATGTGATAAATAAGTATATATTGTACTAAGATGATTGATATCTATTCGTTTGTTCATAGTATTGGGTTCTTTCGTAATTATTATAATTATGAAAGAGTCCAATACTATGAATACCAAAAAAAAAATATAACTACTCACAGTCGCTGAAATTTATTCCTATATATATATATATATATATATATATATATATATATATATATATGGAATGGAATGACAAATGTAATTCCTAAAACACTGTTGTCACTTGAAATAACGATTGAAATCTATTCATTATTCAAATGAGGGATACTGAGGCAATATCTACTGAGACCCAAAATATTTACATTTTTGTATACAACTAATACTTTGGAAACTACGTATTTCGAATTTTGTTTTAAATTTCACTTCAAAACGTCATAATTTGTCCTGTAATCTTTAAGACATCACATGCCTTCTAAGTCTAATGAAATGATAAGTTATTTGCATCTTTTTAGCAGATAGAATAATTAGGTTATATTATTGCTGTGCCACCTCAATGTGCGAACACTATAACCTAGAACATTATTAATTTAAGTTCTACCTACGAAAAATAATACAAATACTGCTGCCAAACACTGGAATTAAGTGTGCCTACTTGAAGATATTTTTTTTATATTTTTGCTAATTTTTGTTGATTTTCCAATGATGGAAGTATGACCATTTAAGTTTTCATGCGAAGTTATATATTTCGAGATAAGGAAGAAAGTGAACAAAGTTGCGTAACAACTCAAATCCAAAACAACTCAAATAATTGAAAATACATGTGATTACTATCAACTATTAATTATCCGTTGGAGAGATAAAAAATCTTGAGAGTATGATACTCTCATAAAAAATTTTATATCTATGAATTCAGTAGAGTAGAAGTTACTATTACTTAGTAAAAAAAAATTACCGCAAACCAAACAACATGAGATGAATTCTTAGAATTATTTCTGAAGAGTGAATTCTCAAATTACATACTTCCTCCATTGCATATTCATAATATTAGCATATTAGTATTTGAAGTTATTTTTTATGAAAGTAACAACTTACCTACTGAGATTACCCGATCTTGATCACATTCATAAATCAATCCTGGAAAGTAAATGACATTTCAATTTCCACACCGCTCATGAATACAATACTTACCTTTCTCTGATAAAGGATTGATTATGAATTATGCAACCAAATTTTTGAACGACACCATCGAAAAGGAAACTAAACTATTAAAATACATAATTTCGCCATCATAAGGCTAGGCAGCTTTCTCATTTCTACAACCTTTCACCAACTAACAAGCTACATTTATAAAGGTAGACAAATCTTCACGTGTGTGTTCTTGGGAAAATTATAGTTGCTACTTCAATTTGTTCTTGATAGATGTTATTTGATTTCGATGTGGGAAACATGTGGTAAAATTATGACTAGCTCAACAGAAATCAGTTTGTTTTACTTTGCATACACTTTTCTTCAATATCAGTGGCCTTTAAAGCAGTATAAGTGAAAAATGAGAAATAGAATTTCCTATGTTTTATACCACTTCTATTTGTAACTAACGTTACTGCAGTTCCCTCCTATAGGTTAGATTTGATTAGAAGTGAGTGGATTCATTGGACCCTCCACCGCAACCCGCAAGGGTTTATTATGGCTCACATCTATTCACACTCGACCGAATGAATCCAGCTTCTTAACGAAGCCGATTAGTTTATACGGTGGGCGATCTTTCAGGTCAGATGGTAAGAGAGCGGCTCTGCCAAACTCTTAAAACCTGATTTGGTCCGCAGCGGGGCAGGCACAAAGTTTGTGCCCTGCTGTTTCATCATTTTTCAAACAGAGGCGACACACACTGTCTTCCGACAGTCCGAGTATCTGCATATAATGATTCAGACCTGTTAGACATTGTAGTTCAGGCCTGTTAAACATTGTAGTTTATCCCTACTGAAACTGTTTGGTTTCAAGCTTCGAAAAATGTGTTCCTTTCAAAATATGAGATTCTCTTCATTATTCATAATTTTTTTTCAAGATATGTGCATGGAAAATCATCAACGGGTTTTGTTTTCTTCAAAATGCGTTTCTTGGATATATATTTCGAGTATATCCAGACTCTCCTCACGCTGACTTCGTCGAAAACTAACGAGCAAATCGTCGTGTAGGAGCGAAAAATGCTCTGCGAACTTCCCGTCATCCTCATATTGCAATGGTTGCACGAAGATCATCAAGGCCTTGGAGTTCAGATTCGACCCGAAAATTTATTCTTGTATCGTCAAAAATAATGTCTCCAGAATAGAAGAAGTACAGGCTATTTGCTGTCAGGTATAACGAGGCAAATATAACAACGACACTACGTGCCAATGCCTCCACGTAGGCGACAACTGCTGGCTGTGTTACGACGATTGTTCGGTCAAAACCGAGCAAGAAGATTACGTGCTGAGGCCCCAGGGAATTATAGTTCAAGCACCAGGGAATAAGAGTTCCTCAGTTGCTGTTGTACAGGCGCAGTTTGATTACTAAGGTGGTGGATTATTGGCCCTGAAATAAATTCTTCTCAACTCTATCGTGAAGAAAATGAATGATGACGAAATTATTTTCAGTGAAAGTTCTGTATGTAACTTTTAGGTTCATGATTCGAAATAATACACACTGCGCCATCTCTTCTGCCAAGCCACATTATTCTCATAACTTCAATTTCATTTACAAATTGGTATCATGTTCAACATGTTTTACTATTTCAGTGTCCACATCAGAGTTCATCTTCCCGCCGAAGAAACTCATCATCACAAAGAAATAGTGAAAGAAATCCATCACGTTGGTGGTGGCCATGGAGGTGGCGGAGGCTACGGAGGTGGAGGAGGACATGATCATCACGGTGGTGGAGGGGGTTACGGAGGAGGAGGCGGTTTTGGAGGCGGTTTCGGAGGAGGACACGACGACCACCACCACGGTGGAGGTGGTGGCTTTGGAGGAGGAGGTGGATATGGTGGAGGTGGTGGCCATGGAGGAGGAGTATCACACACGATAGTTATAAATGGCGGAGGTGGTGGAGGAGGAGGCGGAGGAGGACATGATCATCATCACGGAGGTGGTGGTGGAGGTGGACATGATCATCATCACGGAGGTGGAGGTGGATATGGAGGCGGTGGTGGATATGGAGGCGGTGGAGGCGGTGGTCACGGAGGCGGTCATGGAGTTGAAGTTATACAATTACATGGAGGTGATCCATTGCCTAGTGGTGGCGGAGGAGGTTATGGAGGTGAGTGATAGAAAAAGCATGGAATGCATATTGAGAATGAATAATCAGATATATAATTGTGAAATATTTCACAATTACGGATTGATATGAAAAAAAAAAACAAATACATTTGAAATATATTGCAGATGATTCGGAAATAATACGAGAAATTTTTGAGTAGAATAGGAAATGAAATATTGACAGCAATTTTGTACACTACATACTTCAGTTTGATTTCAATATAACTACAGAAACTATTGGTAATGTCACAGTTATTTGAAAAAAATTATGGGTATTTCGACTAGTTGAAATAATGTTATAAACAAATGTAAAAACATTTCGACCCCCTTTTTTTATCGAAATACAGCAAGTGTTGTGAATATAAACATGAACACATTTCAGGTGGCTTTGGAGGCGGTGGAGGATTTGGTGGAGGCCACGATGATCACCATGGGGGCGGAGGAGGTTTAGGAGGTGGATTTGGAGGAGGTTTTGGAGCAGGTCATGATGATCATCACGGAGGCGGCGGATATGGAGGAGGAGGTGGATTCGGAGGTGGATCAGGCTTCGGAGGTGGTGGCCATCATGACCACCATGGAGGCGACAATGGAGGCTATGGCGGAGGAGGTGGATTTGGAGGAGGATTTGGTGGAGGACATGATGACCACCACGGAGGAGGCGGAGGAGGTTATGGCGGAGGCGGCGGATTTGGAGGCGGCGGAGGATTCGGTGGTGGATATGATGATCACCACGGAGGAGGTGGAGGAGGTTATGGAATAGGAGGCGGATTTGGCGGAAGTGGAGGAGGACATGATGATCACCACGGAGGAGGTGGAGGAGGTTATGGCGGAGGAGGCGGATTTGGAGGTGGCGGAGGATTCGGTGGTGGATATGATGATCACCACGGAGGAGGTGGAGGAGGTTATGGCATTGGAGGCGGATTTGGCGGAAGCGGAGGTGGACATGATGATCACCATGGAGGTAATGGAGGCGGTTATGGAGGAGGTGGTCACCACGGTGGAGGCGGAGGTGGAGTAGGATTTGTTGGAGTGATACACGATCACCTTGATGGAGGTGGTGGAGGCTTTGGAGGTGGTTATGGAGGTGGTCATGGAGGAGGAGGCCATGGAGGAGGTGGCCATGGAAGTGGTGGCCACGGAGACAGTCATGGAGGACATCCTGGATACCCTTAGGAAAAATTTTCACCAGAATACCTCTCACCGAAAGTCTGTTTGCGCCATTAGATGTTAATCCCTGTAATTTATCATGAACTGTGTTTGAGTGATCCAGTATGCATGCGTTGTAAATATTGTTGATAAATGTTAATAAAGATATTTTTTATATTATTCATGTATTTTATTGTTGACATGATTGCTTTGTTTCATCTATTTTGGAACATGAGTAGAATATGTGAAATTGATGATGAGAAGAACGATGCTGGAAAAAAACTCGACCAAATTGGCTGATGAAAATGTTTTCATGATTCAAATATATTGTAAATAATTCTTCAAAAATCCAAAAATCCGAAAATAATCAAGTTTCGAGACATCCAAGTCCAAAGTTGTGAAATGGACGATGAATATGAGACTTGTGTGAATTTGGTTCTTGTTTGGAACCCAAAATATCACAAGTCTGTTCGAAGATTGATTATGAGATTTCAAAATATCTTGGGTTGAACCGACTGAATATAATATTAAAAGGTCTCTGTGTGTAATTGCAACATTTCATTTATGCATATTAATTTTTCATCAAGATAGTATAACCAATAATATCTTTTATGATAACTTTTATGATAATATTATCGTCGCTTATGGAAATATTTCCCTTGAATATATACCTAGATCGCTGTTTTTGAATTTTAAAGAGTAACAATGTCGAGACAAAGTGATCAAAAATAGGGGTAGAATTAGGCCCTCATCTAACTTATGAATATGTTTCAGTTGTCGAAGTGTCTGAGTACTGGAGTGATAGAGATGGTGAGTCTATTGATGGAGCTCCTGATTGAGCTTCTGATATTGCTTTTCTTCAATTCTTTAATGAATAAATGAGTGAAGTACGAAAAGTAATGAATATATTTTCACAGAAATCTCATCCAGTAATAGTGAATATATATATATTGGTTATTTCAAAAGTTTTGTCTGTTTCCATGAGTCTAATTCAAACTAAATATATCAGTGAATATCTATTATATTTATTGAAAATACGTGTCATTTGAATCAGTTCACCAACCAATTAGAAGTCGATTTGATGAAATCGAAGATTTTGCCTGGTCCTGATCGGCGAAGTATCTACCAATGAGAAAGTTTTCGAAGTGCTTGTAAAGATGGTAGCCGGTTGGTGTCTCAAAAATGAATGTTTTCGGGACTCATGCTTAAATACACTTTTACCTTATGAATAACTGAGAAATCGTCCTGTAGAATATAGAACACTTATTACATAACAATTACGTAACACCCTGGTTCGTTTTATTGACAAAAGAAAGTCGACCAAAAATGAAATTGTTATTATGTATGTATATTATGTATGTCAAATTCGACAGTCACAAAGTTTAGCGGCTCCTTCACTAGGTTCGCAAATATAAAACGTTGGCACCCCTTTGTACTTCCTTCTGATGTTATCCATCACTTTCTCTACCGCATTCGAAAAGAGCAAGGTAACCGTACAACCCCCAAAACCAGCCCCCGTCATCCGACTTCCTAGCACCCCCTCAACTTCCATGGCTAACTCCACTAGATCGTCCAATTCCGAACAGGACACGTTGTAGTCGTCTCTTAGAGAATTGTGACTCTCGGCCATCAGCCTTCCGAATCCCATGTAATTGCCTTGTTTCAGCATTTCAGCACCTTCTTTCGTTCTTCGGTTTTCTGAGATGACGTGTTTCGCTCTTTTGATGACCTCCTCGTTTGCATTGATCGACTTGAGGTAGTCTAGATCATGTGTGGTGGCTTCCCTGAGGCTGACTCTCTTCAGAAGCTGCGCTGCTTCTTCGCATTGTTTCCTTCGTGTAGAGTATTCGCCACCTCCATAAAAATAAAAATGGGGATTATTTTGGAATTAGACAAAAACAATTTTTCTGCAACGATACAGCTGCAGATGTATGGAAAAGTTCAGAATTTTCATTTGTTCATTCTGAATATACAAATACGTCCCTTTCATTCTTTCAGGAATTGTATATGTTTCAGTCCTTTAAAAACTGGGTGTCCTGTTGAGTGTACGCTATCAGAGACCTAAAGATCTCTGCTCACTATACCGTACCAAACCATGACAGTTAACGTACCGGCACATGCTAAAAAATATTCTTTTATACAATGTATATGAACCAACGCCCACTAGACCGTGGGCGTAGACAAAAATAGTCTAACGACCTAACGAATCACCTTTTGAAATTTCGTACCGTAGTTACGAAACACCCTGTAAATATATGGAAATGGATAGTACTTCCTACTTTTTCTTGAACAGAGTGAGATATCAGAGTCGGTCAAAATTGTTGTGAAAAGGACTCATTTTCAGTATTTTTTGTTAAAAAACGCGATCAAGAAAGCGATATCACCTCATTTTTTCAAATGAAAAGGGGGTCATGTAATATTCGGTATGGACTGCATTCCCAATATCTATACAATGGCTTTCACTTCTTTGACTTTTGATAACCGATTGCGGAGTTATTGATGTTTGCATTTGTGACGCCATCAAATGTCAGATTCTTTTGCAATATCGAAGAAAGGGATCCAAGAATTGGCATTAAATATTATGCAAAAAATTAAAGTAAGTGTTCAAAACACTTGAAATGTTGACAGTGGCATACTGCGATTGTAGTCTGAGTCGAAAAAATGTTAATAAGTGGTACAAGCTTTTCATGGAAGGTCGAGAAGATGTGAATGATGTTGCTAGCCCTGGACGCCCCAGCATATGATCATGACAGTAGGAATTACCCTACTTCAGGCAGACAGTGACGTCATCACACCAGCCAGGTTGCCTCTCAGCTCGCCATACAAGGCAGAAAGACCACTCAATCAACCAGAGTGCACCAAATCGTCACGTGGTGTCCTGTCACCCAACTAGCTAGGCGGTGAGCCAATCAGAGTATACCAAAAATTGTCATGTAATGTCCTCAAACTGTCATGTAGCTCGCCAGCGAATCAGAGCGCAGGCTTCTGCATTTCAGAACATCGTTGCGGGAGATTTGAATTTTCTGTGAACATGTGGACATATGGTCCTATTCGAGTCGGATTGGTGGTTATAAAAACTTGGATTGTTTTTCTTTTCTCGAATCGGTTAGCAGTATAACAAACGGAAGTAGTCAGGCCTTTAGCGGTGTTGTCAGATTGTTCAGTATATCGGATATATTTGAATTACGGTCACATAAATACAGAAAAATATTGAACGGGTTTGGTATGGTCTGAATTTCGGAAGGTGAAATTTGCAATCGGACATCAAGTTTCCATTGGGAATTATTGAAGTCAAAATGAGTACAGTAGTAGATAGGAAATTTAAAATGTTAACAGCGAAAAAAGAGTCTCTCTTCCCTATTTTGCAGAAACTGTACGATCTATCAAAATCATTGGGAACGGCCCGAGAAGTTGAAGCTTTTAAAATATCATATTTGAGTCTAGATACTACTAGAGAAACTTTGAATTTAGTATTAGATCAGATCGATGAAGTGCAGTTTGAAAAAGACGATGAATTTGTACCAGATTATAAGCTTCTTTCAACTATTAATCAATTGTATTGTCACATTCATATGGCTGCAAAAGGAATTCAAAGACCTCCTGATCAATCTAGGCAATCTAATAGTAATAGTAGCAATATTATAGTAGATAATAGATTACCTCCGTTGCCGAAAATTGAATTACCTGAATTTTCGGGAGAAATACCTCAGTGGAAAACATTTCATTCGCTCTTCAAGAGTATGATTCACGATAATGACAGATTTAGACAAAATTCATTATTGAGTGGGAAGTTTACGAGGACCGGCCTCGGGAATTTGTGCGGGATTTTCTATCACCGGCGATAATTATAATATTTTGTACAAGGCTCTGACCGAAAAGTATGAAAATAAACGGATGTTAGCAGACAGTTATTTACAATAAATTTTTGATTTCAAGCCGTTGCAAAATGAATCGGCAAGAAATTTGGATGTATTTCTAGAAAGATTTGACGTAGCGGTCTCAGCATTGAAAAAATTGAATTTACCAGATTTGGCAGACTTCATGTTGTTGTATCAGGCTTTAGCTAAGTTAGATCATAAATCTGTAAGGGTTTTTGAAATGAAACAAGATAGTTCCAAAATTCCAACTTAAGAAGATTTAATAAAATTCATACAAAATCAGGCAAAAATATTACGTCGGGATAAAACAACATCGGTGTCAAATAATAATAATAAATCGATAAAGACAATCAAATCTTTTGTGGTAAATCAACGGAAAAAAGAAGTAATGACATGCGTTTTCTGTTAGAAAACTTGGGTAGATGTAATGAATTAAATTTTTTGTCACCGGGACAAAGATATGAAGCGGTTAGGGACAATGGCTGGTGCTACAATTGTTTGTCAAACAAGCACACGTTAAAAAATTGTCCTAACGAGCGGTTGTGTGTGGAGTGTTCCGAAAAACATCACATTTTGCTTCATTTGGGAAAACCAAATTCAGTTAGTGGATCGAATGGGGATGCGGCCTCAGGATCAAACATTGAGAGGAGGGAAACGGTTAGTAATGATACATCAACGGTTGATGTGCATTTATGTTCAAAACCTAATGCGATTTATTTAAAGGATGATTCCAACTATAAAACTTTGTTTGCGTTCATGGTTGTTTTCGTGGAAACAAGTTTAATTGCAGGTGCTACAGCTAGATTTATTTTAGATTCGGGTAGTGAAGCCAATTCACTGACAATCGGATGTTGTAAAAGGTTGGGCTTGAAGATTTCAAAGAATCATTCTTCGGTTTACGGTTTCGGAGGTTCTACTCAGAAAGTTAAGGGAAGTACAATTTTTACAGTTGTTTCACGGTATAATACACAAAAGAAATATATAGTTAGGGCTCTCGGTTTGATAGAATAAATCTACTTAGTTGAGTAGTTTCAGTTTTGAAATTAGAAATATTCAGAACGGCTGTTAATAAGTTACGCGCGGTTGATTTTACTGTATAGATTAATGTGTGGATTGTTCTTCGTTCAAATGAGTTTTCTTCAACACTGCTTCTCCTAAAACTCCTTGATCCCTCTCTACTTTGCCATAATAGTTTCCCTGAAGCAGTTTGGATCCAACAGCAGAACACGAGAAAGGGGTAAGTCTCAATCCTGGGTTTATTTAACCATCACTGAGTTATTATTTATTGTATTTTGTGTTTTGAGTTTATCATATCCATTACAGAACATAACATTTCAGACAGACGACCAGGCGTATCCCTCAACAAGAAAGACCACCCAGTCACGTGGCGCGCTTATGTCAGCCCTTCTTTTCGCTCCACAAATTTTTGTTTCATGACGCTAATAAAAAAAGTTTTCGTGTTAGAAATCACACGTTACAAAGTAAGACCTCGTTAATCCTTAGTTCGTATAAGTTTCGACTTCTGAGGGTTGTTTATCGTAGAGGTGCGATAACTGGTTATCGGTGAAAACATATTTTGAACATATAACATAACCAAAGTCTAATCGTACCAATGGAAAAGCACAGGAGAGCAAGATCGATCAAAAAAAGCACGCTAAGTTCGATCAAATTTCTAAATTTTGCTTACTATTTGTTCGATCACTTTGACCTAGTGCATCATCAGTTTTGGCCACATGTATATTGGTCGAGAGATGCAATACGAAAAAAAAAACGTCCGGTACGGGAGCAACAATTCATGCCTTTTGCAACACGATAATGCATATTCATAGTCCTGCGGATTTGGAGTTAAGGGGCTCACAAATCCTTTTGAGTTTTTTTAAGGACAAAACACTAGAAGACAAAACACTGGAAAAAGCATTCTCAGGAAGTTTATTTCACATAAACGCAGTTCTTCAGATGAAAGAGTTCTTGAAAACTAAAGTTCGATGTATACTGAGTTGAACCTCAAAACGATGAGCAGACAGTCCGTCGTTCCAGACTATCAAGGAGCAAGTGATGTTCGTGTCTACAATCAGGCGGATGACTTTTTTGTGGATGGAATCCAGCAACTTCAGGGCATGTTTCGGGGCAGAGCTTCAGAGGTTCCCCTAGTAGTTTCAAGGCATTTCGTTGAACTACTAGGGAAAGTCAAAGAGCAGGATCAACTGATCAGTTTCGACGTGGAAAGCCTCTTCACTAACGATCCTGTCGAAGAAGAACTTCAAATCATATAGGAGAAGCTATCTAAAGCTGGCGACCTGAAAGATAGAACAAACTTACCGATACAAGTAATCATGGAATTACCTACTAAGATACTGTGTATGAAACTGCTACTTTCAACTGAAGGACGAATTCTTTACGCAAGATGAGGGACTACCAATGGGTTCGCCACTTTCATCTGTTATAGCCAATATATATATATATATATATATATATATATATATATATATATATATATATATATATATATATATGGAGTGGTATGGAGTGGTCATTGAAGAAGCCCACAAGAAGCCACGAGTCTGGTTGAGATACGTAGACGACACCTTCATAATATGGAACCATGGGAATGCAGAACTAGATACTTTCCTGAAGCACATCAACAACTCAAGTCCTTCCATCACTTTCACAATGGAGAAGGAAGTCCACAACGAATTGCCTTTCTTAGACGTATTGGTAAAGAGGACCGACACTAAATGAGAAACATCTGTATATCGAAAACCCACTCACACAGGACAGTACATGAACCAGAAATCCAACCACCATCAATCGACTAAGAGAGGAATTATCAAGACTCTTCTAGACCGTGCTTTTGGGCTCTGTAATACAAAGGAAGGTCTCGAAAAGGAACCAGGAATCATCAAAAATGACCTACAATGGAATGGTTACTCCGGAGTGATTGTAGAACAGGCCCTAGCTAGAAGACAGCAAGAACTCCACAAGGAAGACAAGCCGCCACAACCAGTACTTGTACTTCCCTACATCAGAGGATTTTCGGAAGGGGATGAGAAGGATTGGGTCCAAGTACAACATCAGGACCTGCTTCAGATCTGGAAACACTATCCGTAGCAGCCTTACAAAAACCAGGCCACCAAACGCGGACTGCGATTCCAAGAATTGCATTTACGGGGTACCCTGCTAGTGCGGAGAATCATACATCGGTGAAACTAAGAGGCCATTGAAAGTTCGCATTGCTGAGCACAAGAAACGCACACAGCGTGGATAAACTAGCAAATCCGGAATAGCAGAGCATGTTTGGACTCATCAACGTAACATGAAGTGGGCTCAAGCTTAAATCATCCACAAAGAGAAACACTGGTTTAGGAGAAAATTCAAAGAAGCCGCGTATATTTTGTCCAACAACGCATTTAGTCAAGCTAGCGTAGAGATACGTAACTTATGGAAACCTCTAATCAAGGGAAAAAAGACCAATTCCCGCCAAACGGTTATCTCCGGAAAAAAACCAATGAAGCGGAAAAAGTGAAGAAGGCATAGGTGAAAGCACTCGAGCGACCTATAAATAGTCAGATCTCGGAGGAATAAGTCCAGTTATCACCCGAAGACGATTGTGGATACTAAGAATCGAAACGTCGTGACATAACTTGGTTTGAAATCTTTTTTTATGTTTAATTTTTTGTTAATAATAATTTTCAATGTTTATTTTTCAGCTCTAATTATTATTTCAATTTTTATTTGTTTGGTTGTTGCTTGTATGTTATTTCTTTGTAATTTCAGTTTTTTGTTTAATGAAATTGTTATTTTCGGTTAATGTTATTAATTTTTTAATTGTTTTTTTCAGGGTTTTCGAATCAATTTATATTATATCAGACAATGGAAGTCCGAACTGATGAAATACACCAGGAAACATTGTCAACCACCTTCAAACAGTCCATTTTAACCCCAACATACTTATCGAAGCAAAAACCGGAATTGTCTGTTCTGACATTATCATATCCGGTTCAGATCTTGGAGAAAACCGATACCTGAGTTTTTGTGGCATTGAATTGAACCCGGTTACTTTCATCCCAATTTGGAATCACTTTTGTGATATGCAACCTGCTGTCGGTGAATATGTGCTTTCTGGCTTTGAGAAGTCTCCTAACAAAAGAGGATAAAATGTTATATTGAGAACTTACCCGTTAATTCGTGTTTAACATTAGAATTAGTGATGAGAACCACAATCCTCGGATCCGTCAGCGGAATATAATCCACCGTCATTTTCTGACAGTCAATCAACAGAGCTTGCCTTGTCTTCCCCATGAAAGAAACGAATTGATCCATTATACCACAGGGCACGCCAGCATATTCATGTTCTGCCTGTTGGCACGCCAAAGCTCTGTTCACGACAGTTGCCTTGCTGGGTTCACCGATTTCATCCAGGAAGTAGTAAACGGCAACTTCTAGAGCAGCACTGCTGGCCAGTCCGCCTCCAATTGGGACAGTGCTGTGGATAACAGCCTTGAATGCCGGAGCAGTTCCGATATAGTTGGCGATGACGCCTCTGACGTAAAGCGACCATTTGGGGCCTGTACTCTTGTCGGTGATGTGTTCCATATCCAGGATCGCCTCCTGAGATGTATCCACCGTACTAGCGGAAGTGTACACGTAAGACTTGCTGCCATTGTTCTTCTTGCCGACGATTATGGTGATCAGGGGCAAGGCCATTGGCATTACGAATCCTCCATTGTAGTCAGTATGTTCACCAATTAGGTTGACCCTTCCAGGGGCATAAACGAATTGCAAGGGTTCCTCGTTGAAGTGGTTTCTGAATATGGTCTTGGTTTCCTCGAGGAGGGCTGCAACGTTTGGGATTTTTTCAGACATTGTCACGTTCACATTTTGAATTTTGTGACAGTATCGAGTGACAGATGCATGTGTTTGAGAGGTTATGTGAAAAATGTCCTGATCAACAAATAGCTTTTTTATGGATGATATATGTTTCAATTCCAGTATTCTTTTGAGTACAAACAGAAGCAACAGAAAAAAGTTATTTCCGAGTAATGTTCATATGTTCTTCCGCAGGGTACCCCAGTATATGTATATTTTGCGGCACACCAAAAATTTGTTGACAACAAATACCGGACTAGGTATTTCAAGGAGAGGAGCAGAGAGACGAAAAACCTTCGTCGTCGTGATTGGGTGTAAAAACTGCAATACAATTACGTCGTCGTGCGAACCCACAAAGTTACATGTGCGATTTTTCCTTGTCTAATAAGGAACTTCCACTCCTACCATACATCCTTCTGCCATACTACATCAAACAAGGTGAGTCAACTTATTCATTTTGCAATTGATTTTTTTATTCGTACTTTTACGTAAAGTTTGAGATCAAAACAAATCTCAGTGGTGAATCTGCGTCCCTATTTCATACACCGCTTAAAAAACGTTAAGAGAGTCATAGTTACGACCGCACCGGGGGGCCTGGGGGGCCGGTTAGGCCCCCCAGCCGTACCCTGGCGTTGGATGCGATCGAGCGTGGAGGGGTGGATTTTCGGGAAATCCTTGCGGGTACCGCCCCTCACCCCACACCAACAGGATTGCGCAGGGCTTCCTCCCGCTCACCGAACCCGGAATTGCTTCCTTACATCTACTTAGTGTGGCTAACCAAGAGACAGGACCATCGGCAGCGTTCGACCGAACGTTCGTACAAGTTAACTAAGCTCTTCTTTCGCCAGAGAGTGCTCGCGTCGCACACCTGCCCCCGCCAGCCATGCCAAATCAATTGGGAATATGGTCCCGGAAGTGGCCGGCCGGGGTCCTAAGCTCGGATACTAGTAGCTCCGTCCAACCGGGTTCCGACACCTCAAGCGTCTGCCTTGGTGCCCTCCAAGGCTAGACTCGGATACTAGAGCCCGGAAGGACCGCAAGCCCCGACACCAGGAACGCTTGGATCCGTACAGAAGCAGGCGAGGATCACGGAACAGCATAAGCCGTCCAGTGCCTCATAATGGGGCTGCAATGCACCCATGAATGGATTACCGCAGCCCTGTATCCCTTTACCCGCTAGCGGAGCCGCTGCCCCTAAGAGGCCAACGCCAGTTGGAGATGAGGCTCACTAGCCTCCAGCCGCGAGCGGGCACTCACCTCCCCCCTAGAACTCATGTTAGGAAAGTTCCCTTTCCAACGTTTGATGAGTAACCGTCGAGGACTCTCACGAGCATCCTCTACCACACATCATATGTCGAAGATGTCGCGCCCATTACCCGTATAGGTGCGGGATAGGGCGGTTCATCAACAACTTTTGGGTGTACGCCGTGTGGTCTGCACCGCATACCCTTACGTTACCCCAAGGGGCACTCATGTTAGGAAAGCTACCTTTCCAGCGTTGGATGAGTAACCGCCGAGGGCTCTTGCGAGACACCTCTCCCACACATCTAGCTTGAAATCGGCCAACGCCTGTTGCCCGCAGATGCGGGATAGGGTGGTTGACCGATAACTTTACTGGGTGAGTGCCGTGTGATCTGCACCGGGGGACTGTCAAACACCCGTAAGAGAGAGACAGTGATCCCCCGCCACTCACCCCGACCGGACTAGGTTTATCAGTGAATGGCAACGTTAGATTATCGCTGCTGGCCAAACCAACTTCAGTGATGACAGTGTTGTTGATAACGGTCCTGAAAGCTGGAGCACTTTCAATATAGTTGTCGATGACGTGCCTAACGTAAAGCATCCTTCGTCGTAGCAGAAGTTACATGTATGATTTGCTGATTTTATTTATCTTGCCAATGAATATGGTGCTGAGAGGCAAGACCGTTGGCATTAAGAATCTTCCGTTGTAGATCAGGTTGATTTTTCCTGGGACGTAAACTTCTGTATGTGTAAATAAGAAGGCGGAGTGTAGGCCCACAGTACTTAGGACACATGTGACCTATTGTACATCTTCCCGACGGGTTGTCTTCCTAGGTTATCTTTCATCATGCCCTTTCCAGGAAGGTGGACAGGCCACTAGGAGACATGTCCTTTATATCGGCAGGTGCTGGCCAAAAACACTTTTTTATTGGCGATAAGACATACCTGGGAGTTTCATCTTCCTGACCACACATCCTGCATAGAGGTGTGTCTACTAGCCCCATGGAGGTGTGTCCACTAGCCCCATGGAGGTGTTTCCTTAGTTTACAGTGGCCAGTCAGAAATCCTTCTGTCGAGCGTAGGTTTTTTCTGGCCATCGCCAGATAGTTCTTCAGTACCAGCTTTCCAGGATCGTCCAGGGTGATCCTGGCAAGACTGCATCTTTTGATTCCATTCCATCTCTTCAGGGATTCAGCATGGGTGTATCACTGTGTCCTAAAATTCTTAGTCCAGCCGCTTCCTTGGCTAAAGAATCGGCAATGCAATTACTATTACTCCTGTTGTGCCCTTCAACCCACCTCAGGATAATGTTAGTATCTACTGAGGCTTTGGCTAAATCCTTAGGACTATCTGAAAGGCCATGCTTTTTATGCACTTGTGGAATTTATGGCAATTAAGTAGAACTCCCAAATCCAAAACAAATTTTAATCTGATTTGTGTTTGGTAACTTGATGTGCGTATCTGTATTTCATTTCATTTTTTGAACTTTAGTGTAGCTGTACTGACAATTTTGAAACCCGTATGGATCAAATCGAAATAGACATTGTTATTATTATGATCTAGGCTAGAATTGTGAGTCAAACCCGTTTGAGTTTGATCAGTCAGCTCTTGATCAAATAGACGGCAATTCCAATAGGGTGACAAAACGAGATAAGCCAGCCAACAGCATACCTACAGCATGACATTTACTTTGAGTGAACAGGTAGAAGCAGAATTCATTAATATGGTAAAATAAGGTTTCACTTTAGGCAAGTCATATAGATGTGCCTCCTGAAATGAATTCAAAGTAGCTGAGAATTTTCATTGGTTCCAGAAAGATACTATTATATTATATCATCACAGTACAAGACTTGTATCATTGTACGTTACCAATTTCAGATGATATTTTTGCATATCTGGGTGACAATGATATTTCTGTGGGATATGTTTCAAGGAACCTATCAGAATCTCCGAGTCAGCAAAATAGCTGATGAATTGCTCACTATAAATGAACTTGTTGGGTTTTTCATATGTCCCATCATTTCTGTTTATGGGTGCCAGTGGCAGTCGATGGATATCTCTCGAATACTTTCATCATCGACGCTGGTATTCCCCAGGGATCCATTTTGTTTCCAACCCTCTTTTCATCGTATATCAACGACGTATAGGAAAAAACCTGGAATCCAATATTTTGTTTAGCTGACGACAGCATACTTGTCTCGTCATTCCATTTGGATTCCAAGACATTGGCTACGGAAGCATATATTCACCGGCAGCAGGAGGTTGTATATCTCATTAAGGATCTAAACGTGATTTCGAATTGGGGAGAAAGTAACCAGTAACTGCAACTTCTAAAATGTCTATTTCAAAGAGTACTTACTTGGAAAGTTGAGCAACCGAGTAATGACTAAATAGTTGTTATACCCAAAACTATAAGAGACTTTACCATATGATGTTATCAAATTGATGAGTGTTAATCAATAAATAAATAAAACATAGTGAAACATACAAACATTTAATATTAATAACTCTTCAATGGTTCAGAGCAAAAGTTCCCAGAAATAAGACTTGTAATTCTAATAATAATATTCGAAATTAGATACTTCGAGAGGTTAATTTATTAGGTAGAAGATGTTTTAGGAAATCAATTTCCCAGCGCATAGTACTATGTGGTGGTTTACATATATTCGTTGAAAAACATATACTTTAACCTGAGTGTATCTAGATTGAATGTACATTAACAATTAAAAATTTAAATGGTAGGACTTTATCCTGTATAAAAATATTTATAAGTGAAACCTGTCCCTCTGGCGACAGCACTTTGAAAACTGATTACGGAATCCCAGGCCAACAAAGCATAACTTAAATAAAAATAAAATTACTAAGCTTCAATCAAATATATATATATATATATATATATATATATATATATATATATATATATATATATATATATATATATATATATATATATATATATATATATATATATACAAACTAGGCATTGTTAATACACTATAACAAATGAATAATGGTCTGCAGTTTGCACTTGAAGATGCCCCAGCCAGAAATCTGATTACCTTTTTCTGAATAATAAACACTTCATCAGCTTTAGCTGATAAGCCCCACTATTCAAGACCATAGGAAATCACTGACTGCATTAAACTGTGGTATAAAAGCATGAGAATATCAAAAGAGACTTTTTGTTTCAACCTACGAAGTAAATATATATGTTTACTGAGCTTCAGTTTGACACTATCAACCTGGAACCTCCAGGTAAGTTTATTATCAATATCAACACCCAAGAATTTAGTACAATTAACTTGATGTAAAGTTTCATTATTTAATCTTACCAAATAGCTTTCATCAATAGTTATATTTTTAGTAACAAAGTTGAGCATTTGAGATTTGTCAGAATTTAGCAGCGGGCCATTTGTAGAACAACACTCCTCAATTTGGAACCATAATACCAAAAGTATCCTTGAAATGTAGACGAGGGGTTAAACCAAAGCTTGGGAGATAACCAACCAGAACAGAAACCGTGAAAATCCTCCATGTACAACAACTCTATAAATGTTTTTTTTTTTAGAAACTATCCTATATTGTCGCTATCAAGAGAACAATGAAAAGAAAAGTAGGAAAACTCACCTTCCGTGAAAGGTTTTATCTTGTAGCAAAAAGGCGTTGGCGTGTTACAAAGTATTCAAACACCAAATTGTCGTAAATGTTCAATATAGGCCTCTATCAAAAGCCAGGACGTAGTGGTTGATAATAAGATGGGTAGACCGAAATATCATTTAACAAATTCAGGATTCGTCAGCCGAACAAAACCAGAAACACCTGTAGGGCAGACACCTGTCATTTTCGCGAAATCTACCATCCCAACTGATCAGAAAAGAATTCCTTTTCTTCCTCTTCTTCTTTTCGGAAGATAGTGTATTAGCGTTTTGACCTATCAATATGCGTATGTTCCATGCATAAAAGACCAATCTGAACGTAATAAAGTAATGGTATGTTTGGTTGTATTTGGTCAGACACCCCCTAAAGCAAAATTGGCTACACTGACGAAAAGTGAAACAGTTGACAGTCGAAATATAAACAAGAAAATTAAAATTAAACAGAAAATATCAACAGAAAATTTCAACTCGAATACACTCCTTGTGAAACTTATCCATAACCAAAACATTCGAGATTAGCAATGGAACTTTTATACGGTTTCTATGGATGAGGTTAGACAACCAACTTTACATATCTATGTTTGTTGTTTTTACGTTCGCTGAGGGTAGGTCACCACGGAGTGAAATCTATGTTGCTCTAAAACTTTTTTATTTATTTACAAAATAAAGTAGCGAAAATGTACATGCTACAATACAACTATTGAATTGAATTGAAATCGATGAATCAAGTACAAAATACATTTGCAACATGCCGTCGAACAAAATATTCGAAAGAGACTAACTCTGCGCTCTATAGTATTTCCAAAAATATCATTTGAATAATTTTCTATATGTCGCAGAACACAATTTCAAGGGCTGACGCAGATGTTGAATATTATTTTTTTTGTGGAATTTTGATAATGATTTCAACATTTAGAAAATATACATTTGATTCAGATAGACACGATTGCATTGGTATCCAAAATGATATCTAGTGTGCTTGAGAAGTTAGAGTTATACCACATTTCAATTCTTACCTGTGCAAATTTTTTCTGGTCTGTTTATCTTCTCATCGGCTTCAGCGTTATTTTCTGCGTTATTTTGGATTCTGTTTTCGGCGAGTCGTTTACTTGTTCTCAATTCAGACATATTACTTGCTTTGTATTACCAAATTGCTGTTCTATATAGGCAACGAAGGACCATATGTTCTGAGTTTACCTGTGAATTAGGTATTATTGGAACTAGTCTCGAAGAACCATATGTTCTGACTTTACCTGTAAATTAGGTATTATTGGAAATATCCAGTCTCGAAGAACCAAATTAAAATCCAATTTTTTGTTTGTCAAACTCTCATCTATTTTTTTCACAGCTAACTTATACATATTATCACATATTATCACTCCAACATTACCTTTCACTCATAATACTGTGAACTTTTGACCTGTTACTTTTCATAGCATGATTTGAACAGGTTAGGTTAGGTTAGATCCAAAGTGAGTGGGTCTTTTCGATCCTGCGCCGCAACCCGCAAGGGTTTATTGTGGCTCACACCTATTTACACTCAACCAAATAAACCCAGTTTCTCAAAGAAGCCGATTAGTTTGTATGGTGAGTGGTCTTTCAGGTCAAATGGTGAAAGTAAGGCTCTGTCGAACTCTAAAAGCCTGATTCGGTCCCCAGCGGGGCAGGCACGAAGTATGTGCTCTGCTGTTTCATCATTTTCCAAACAGATGAGGCGATACACACTGTCTTCCGACAGTGACCTGTAAGATGGCCTGTTAGACATCGTTATTGATTCCCACTGGAGTCCAACAACTTTTTGGTATCAAGTTTCGAAGGGTGAATAAACGCCTTGGAGTGAGCCAATCCTGGAAAATTCTGTCAGAAGTCCATAAATATTCTTGGCATCCGGGTGTTCAATCTTTGGTAAAGCTTGAAGCGATGCCAATGAGAGGTTCTGGTCCTATGAAGTTGCTTGCAGCACACTCCTTTGCAAGGTATTCAGCAGCCTCATTGCGTTCCAGGCCATTATGGCCAGGAATCCAGATCAGAGATTGGTGTAACCCTACCTGGCTGGGGTGAGATGAGGGCCTCATTCGATAGTGTCAGGGCCTTCTATATCGGGAGGGGTCGTCTACACCAATAGTCTATAGCTTCCCTAACTAATGGATTATCGTGAGTTCCTTCGCAATCAAAAACTTGTCGATTCCTTGACTGAATGGACTGCTGAATGGTAGGCAGCTGCAAATCTGTGTTGAGTCTTCCTATCAAGGAGAGCTGTGTTTGGCAATTTGCTACCAATTTAGACGTTGCTTGGTGGGAGCCAAGAGCTTCCAACGCCGCTTGACTGTTGGAGAATATTTTTATTGACTTGTGTGCTTTGAACAGGACTGTGAGTGAACTCAAATATATATTTCACCTTCATTACTAGTATTACATTTGAAAAAATACAAAGATACTGGAATGAATCAACTTGACAGACTACGCCTCTATACTTTCTTGATCCATCACGATAGGAAATGAGTGGGGCTGATGAGAAAAACAAACTGTTTATTGCCAGAAATCCTGAATGTGTAGTCAACACATCACTCTTCTGGTAGATCAAACTGCAAAGCGACCAGCACGTAGGTCAATATACTGGCGGAAATCTGAAACAAAATTGTTCTTGAAATTCTACTTGAAATCAAAAATCATTCACTATGAACTCATAGGACACAAATAAGTGTGCTTTGGTACTTGAATGGAAAATTAGATAATCTCATTCATATAAACACACGAAATTGTAACGCCCAATAGCAGGGGAGCCCACGATGCAAAATGAGGATTTACTAGAGCGTCATTGAGACATATTAGGTTGCAAAGCTTAGATGATAAGAAAAAAAAATGTTATATAATATATACCTTTTCATCGGTGGGGGAAGCGGCTACAGATTTTTAAATATGTATGTATCTGACTCGAGCGCGTCAGATATTGATAGCATCAATGTCCTACGTATTTTTAATAATATTCGTATGTTAATATGATCGTTTGCATGATGTGGGTGGTTGTACGTAAGGGTTAAAAGTGAAAAGAAAATAAATTTAATCGAGCGCGTCAGATTTTCTAAGGGGGTATTTAGTGCAACAAAAAAAGGTCTTATTCAATAATCTGACGATTTCGATCTGACGCAAACTCGTGGCCATTATTATAATGTGCAAAAAAAATTCGTCATTTTGAAATGCTCAAGCGCGTCAGATTAAGATATATATGGTTCATCTTTATGTTTTAGACGTGCTGTCTGTCTCATAATCTGACGATTATCTAGAAACAATATTTTTTAATTTTTTTTTTCAATTTATTGAACTTAAATAATTGAAAAGCTCAGGAAAAAGCATGCAAATAAATGAATGTATGTTTTTTAAGTAGAGTACTTGTATTCATAAGAAAATAATTAATATATTCATTAATTAATGAAGAAAAGAGAAATGAAACTTTCTATGTTTTTTAACGTTGCGTTAGTTACAAATAAAAGTGGTAAGAAACATAGAGAGTTTAATTTCTCTTTTCTTCATTATGATTTCCTACCACGTAGTAACGGCTACATTCATCAATTAATTGATAAATTAATCATCATCTTCATCACGAACGAGTCTCTGTGATCAACTGTGATGGCGTCATGGTAACAGAATTCAGAGTGGGGTCGGAGCGAGAGAGTAATAGATAGAGAAAAAGTGAATAGAGAATAGAGGAATAGAAACTCGGAGAGGGAAATATAGGTATCACAGAGCTGCACGCATTGAACTTTATTGATGAATTTTTGTTATTTCGGCTCGAGGAAATCGTCAGATGAATTATTTTCTTCAAAATGAAAAAAAAAATGCTATGCTCGAGAATGTCGAAATGATGTTATTTTTTCACAACTTTGCTGCCCTCCTCTTTCTTTACGTCACTCTCAAATTGTCAGATTATTGAAATATACACTTTTTAGCAGGTAATTAACTCACTCTACCTTAATCTGACGCGCTCAATTTTTTTCTACTAATCTGATCCTTTATCCCTCACAGGCGGCCTCATATATGGGGCTCATTTTTGGTGAAGGTACTTAACCGGGTACATCCCGAAATCCTGGCCCGAGCTCCCCTATTACAAAGATGCTATTGTATAGAGAAGCTCGTATAACAGCTGGAAAACTAACATCAAACCATGTTTTTCGAATACGTTATAATGAATTTACATTT
Source organism: Leptinotarsa decemlineata (assembly GCF_025532065.1). Classification (NCBI taxonomy): domain Eukaryota; kingdom Metazoa; phylum Arthropoda; class Insecta; order Coleoptera; family Chrysomelidae; genus Leptinotarsa; species Leptinotarsa decemlineata. The sequence goes on from NW_027412529.1 coordinate 6,230,284, forward strand.
ACAATTTACAAGTATTGTTCAGTTTCATTATATTTTTTCCAATCGTCTGATTTGTTGTTGGTTTTCACCACGTTTGAAAATTTGAAAACTTTCAAAATATTTATTATTACCTACTATTAGTTTAGGTTGCACTAAAAAAAATAAAATTCAGGTAGAATTAACGTCAGTAGGATATCCAAAATTTAAAATTCATTATCAAACAAGGTATTCAACCCTTTATGGGATGTTTCGAAAAGATGGCAGAACAAAAGTTCCTTCTATTCCATTCACTTCCTGATCAATCGTGAAATTTCAAGATTGACGTAGAGATTTCAATTCTTCTGAAATTATGGAAGGTTCACTGCAGTTTGATTAAACCTCATTTGATATTACAATGTACGTTTGAGAAATTTCACACTTAAATTCATTTTCTCCAGTCAGGATAAACTTAAATTTAACTTCGAATCTAATAGAAGTGATATCATCAGACATTTTCTTGAAACATTGATAATCGGCTCAAAACTTGAAAGTTGAGTGATGGAAAGCAATTTTGATTTTCTTCACTTCACTAATATGATCTTATTCTTCTTCTTTTGTGATCAGATCTGTTCTGTGGAAGATATCTAAAGAAGTTCGTGGATATGTTTGAAATATTTAACTGAAGTAATGCAAAATTTGTGTACATATTGTGACAGATGACGATACATTTCGTCATCTGTCGTATGAATCAAAAACTAAACCATTATCTACTATGTGGGTATTTCTGTTTCTGCATTTCCTTCAGAGCATCAAAGAACAGTTAACGGTGAATAAAAATTACAATTTGTTTGCCAAAGATCTTCGTCAAAATTAGGAAAAACAACATATCCTATCATTTTGCACCATGGCAATGCAAGTTTCATTTCGAAATAATAATTGATTGAGAGATCAAATGAGCCTTTTCATCACAAATTTTTTCAGTGATCGTGCGGTAGCATCAGCCATGTTTTCCTTCCAGTTTTTTGTGAACAAACTCATCAAAATATCAACAATCAACTTCCAATTTGTATAATGAAACTACATTTTCAAGTAACCTCTCAACCAGCTCATTTTTTTGTCTTTTTGCAAACGTCTACTATATTTCGGAGACTTCTTGATTGTTGAAACCAATGGGTTTGGATCTAACTATGAACGAAGAAAGCACCATGAATGATTTGTTCTGATGATTGATTCGTTTGTGAAGATAATATTGCTTTTCCAGCCATTATTGAACTAAACAATACGGAACTTTCAAACTATTGTTCTTTCAGCATGCACAGGTATTGGTAACTCATTAACTGCGATTTCAACTACAGAGTGGAAAAACTAAATTGAGAATCTACTTGAACGCATGCAACAGTGTGTCGACTCTGAAGTAGTATCTTTTGAGATACTATAAAAAGTTCCATTCTAATTCCAACTTTTTTTACTTGTGAGAATTCAAAAGGTGACCTTCGTGTATCTGAATTGATTGATTGATTATAGAAGTGTTGTAGTTACCGGTCCTGCAATTCCAAGATCCAAGGTGAATACGCCACTGGCAGTGAAGGGGCGGTGTTGTTTGAGTTTTTCTATGAAGAAGCGAACTTGCTGATGATCTTCCGGGCGTGATATTCTTGTAGAATATTCCAGGAGAAAATTATTCAGGCCTTGAATCTGCGAAATTGAAGAGGCGGTTTGTGATTTCCATTTTTGCTTGTGAAATAAATTTATTAATTGAAAATGAATGACTAGGAGGTGTAACTGTGAATCGTTTTACAGTGAATGGAGGGCAAAAACCAAAAGTAGCAACAGTGTAAAAATGACTGAGGTTGGTTGCAACGAATCAGGTGTATTGATCTACCTGCCTCAATATTATTCGGGTTCAATAAAATTGAGAATACTTCTATTGACAACAGAGTTTTATCCTGAGTCCAAAACTCTTCTTCATCTATAAGACTAGAATGTGAATGATGCAGACTTAACCTTAGCCCAACAATACTTCTTGGATAGACTAGATATTGTTTTTGAACAGAAAAGAACAAAAAAGTATTAAATCTTTTGAAGAAGTCATTCGAGGTAGCAAATAGGTACAACCACGGTTGTACACGTGGTAAGCTTCTTCAGAGGGGCTTCCATCTAGGATGTTCAAAGAGGACTCTATTTCTATGATCCCAAGAGTGACAAAGAGATTGGTCTTGGTCAGCTGGTTAGCAGAAAAACACATTGAATCGGATCGGAAAACACTGTGCCTGAATTTTCAGGAATTGAAGACAATGACAATCAGTTCCATATGTTAATCCCGAAATAGAAAAATCTTGATGAAGGAACTTCCTGTAAAAATCAATTCACCGTTTTCAATCAGCAGGGAATGATTATAGGGCTGCATATAAGAGAACCTCTGAACAAAATAGGGCTGTTCAACGGAGACCTCAGCTGCAGGAGAGTGACCCACAGGAACGAAGTGACGAAGTGACGAAGGAACAGGATTATAGGAATAGAGATCATGTAAAGATGGAACGAATCCATAATTTTACAGTGCATCCAGGATATTTGAAAAAAATAAACGTGTCAGACAGCTTCTGAGAAGCAGAAGAAATAGGATAATTTTCTCTTAGGAAGTGTGGTTTTCAGAAAACCCAATCAATTAGGTGAATCCATGTTGTTATGGAACTGTGAAGTTTTTTGTACAATGAAGATGATTGATTGTTGACTGCATGGACAGAAAACACAAAGTTTCCTATTCAAGATGCAGGGATCGCTGTTGAAAAGCCAAGCTGTGAAATCGGCTTATGGTTTTCAGACTAACCTAAGGCATTGAGTAACCCATACTGAAGGAAGAATAGATGAATGGCAAAACCCAAACAAAGCAAATGAAAATTGGGTGCGTTAGGAGAAAAATGAAAATGGAGAAGAGGATTCTGAGAGCAAGTATGCTGATTCTCAGAAAACTATTTCTCTGTGGTAGTCGAAAGCATAGCTGTATTATCTAAGATTACTGCTGAAAAAAAAGAACATGACCATGGGCCACAAAAAAGACTGTGGAATGGAAAGAGTAAAAAAAACACAAATAGCAGACGAAAGTCATTCAGCAAAAGAATGTTTTTCTGTTAACCAGCTGTCGAACCCCTACGAACGACAACTCTCAGAAGTCGAAACTTGTGCGAGCTAAGGATTAACGAGGTCAAGAGAAACTGGTCCAAAAATAATCCCTCCGGAAATTACGATAAATATTTAGAAGACAATCTGATGAAAAAACGCTGCGTAAAGGAGGTATTCAGCTGACAATGTGAGGCAACGGACCGTAAGATGGGAAATTAATAGACAACTCAAATATTTGAAGGAAACCCGATCAAATAGTACAGGAGATTGTAGGAAGAAGTCCCATTGAAAAATTATAAAAGTGTGTCTGTTCTGGTTTCATTAATGTAATTAGCTGATCATATGAATGAACATCTGTATTCTGCTGAGTCGCAAGTTTTCTGAATGATTTTGTATATATTTTGGATACTTTCAGGTACAAATACGTTAACAGGCATTTATAAAGTGATATACCGGGTGCTTCTCTACGGTGGCTCACCACTATAACGTTTTTATCAGTGGAGATAAAAAAACGGAATTTGGAGGTTCTGTTCAATTCACTTTTTTTGACATAGATACTTGCTTTGCTCTACTTCCGGTTTGACCGTAAATGATCCCAACTTTCGATTTTTAAATGGGACATCCTATATATTTTTACTCATTTCCATCGAGAATAACATTTTTAATCCAACAATACTACATTTGTTGATATTTGATAAACGAAATCATTTTTATTTCAATTTTTTATTTTTTGATCTGGAATGCCATGGATCGTGTAAATCGCTTCATTCTTGATAAAATAACATGGGAAAACTACGACTTTGAGGCTTATGACTTCACAGTCGTTTCAAGAATTATTTCACAGTCGCAAAGATGAATTTTTCCAGTTAACTTGATTTTTTCAAATGGAAAGGGGGTGGCTCGTCGGCTTTTTGTGAAAGATCATTTTCTTACGAATAATTTGATGACACACACTTTCACTTTATTTCCTCTGTTTTCCTCAAGAATTGAGAAAAACGATCATACCTAATAACAAATAATACGTATTCGGTATACTCATGCACTAAGTCCTGTTATTCTAATTATTCATGACAAAAAATTGAAGCTGTTGCCCGGACTAACTAAACAAATAGGTTAATGAATATGCTATCACTTTTGAAAATTTATTTGTTGTGTAGTTTATAATTAGACATGGCCAATTATAGTAGAAAGGAGAAAATAGACATGTTGCTAATTTACAGAGAAATAAAAAAGAATGCAACAGATGCAGCTCGAATTTATGCTCAGAGGTTCCCTTATCGTCGCCATCCCACTCGGCATTATTTTCCAAAACTGGAAAGAAAAATGCGAAATGAACCAGAAAAAAATGCTAACAACTTCATCGTCAGTTAAAAAGAAGTAGACGTGTTGGTCTATGTTGAAGTGAATTGTCCGGCGTCAATTCGCCAAATTGTTTCTGATTGTGATATAAGTTATTCGTCCGTTTGGAGAATTATTCACAAATATAATTATCGATCATTCAAGTACCAACTACACCAACATCTTCACGATAACGATCACAACCGAAGATTATCTACAGAGAAGATGTACGTTTTCCATTTAAAATTGTTTATTCAGATAAACCCGATTCACCAACTTGGGTATGTTCAATAGGAATAATAAAAGGTACTGATCTCAAACAAATTTATATCTGATGCAAGAAAGAAATTTTCAAGAGCGATTTGGTTTCGATTGCTGAATGGGTATTATTGGAGGAAATCTTTTGGGGCTGATAATTTTCGACGAACAACTGACTGCGGAAAGATATCTGCAGTTCCTTAGAAATCAAATTAATGATTTCATTGAAGATTTGCCACTGACTAAACAAGTTGATATTTATTTTCAACAAGATGGAGCGCCACCTCACAATTCTCAAGTTGTGAGAGAATATCTGAATGACACCCTCCCAGAAAAGTGGATTGGCACTTATAGACCTATTCAGCTTGAGTTGTCATATTTTAACATAAATATATTATTCCTTTTTCATATTCCAGATCACCGGAACTCATTCCGCTAGATTTGTTACTCTGGGGAACAATTGAAAATCATGTTTACAATACAACATCAGCCACTCGTGAAGAACTGGAGCATTCAGTGTGGGTGGCATTTCAGAACATCACTGAGGAACAGCTGATCAATGTGATGCGCGCAACAATTGAAAAAGTTGAACTTTGCCGTGATCAAGGAGGAGGCCATTTTGAACATTTATAATCTTAATAGACTGATTTGCAACTTTCTTGCAAATATTCAGAAAAATAGAGAAAATGAAGTGAAAGTGTGTGGCACCAAATTTGTTCCGTCTTCGCCAGTTTTCTTTTTTTTTATTTTATTTTTTCTCTTTGTGTATTTGTCTACTGATGATTTTCACTCAATTTTCAAAATTTTTGTTGATCGAAATTCGGCTGTGTTTCCTATTCTGATTGAATACAGTTTGTAACAACGAAAACTTAACAGAGCCGTTTTTGAATTATTCAGATGGGGAAAGTAGGTCGAGTGTACCTTGTTTTAAAGGTTTTTTGAATATCTTTACATCTCTGTTAAGAGAGCATTTTTGTAACGATTAGTTTTCGAGATAATTTGAAGATTTAAAGATATTTTCATTGAGTTCAACTCTTTTTAAAATAAATCAAATTGTTTTTAAGGTACAATTTACGTTCAGAACTTTCATAAAAATAATAAATTATTTGTTTATTACGAGATTTTTTCGGGGTATGGGGTTGGTTACCACCCTTACATTTTGAGTAAATTGTGTGGCACCTCCATATGGAGGTTTCCTTTTGACGTGGATATTTCATGCTTCTGATAAAAAAGATAAAAAAGATAAAAAACTAAACTAAATATACTAAACACATAGGAAATTTAGAGTGAATGTTCAAAAAGTGCGCCATTTTGCTCCATGCAACAATAAAGATTTTGTTCGAATTTTGTTCTCACATTATTCAACATCTCAGGAGTTATAGTTCGGCATTCATCAATAATTCTACGACGTAATTCATCCAAATTGGCTGGCTATGTAGCATAAACTTTAGACTTTAAATATCACCCCAAAAAGGAGTCCAGTTGTGTTAAATCTGGTGATCGTGCTGGCCATTCAATTGAATCTCTTCTGTCAATCCATCCTCCTTCAAAATGATTACTCAAAAAATTTCGAACCTGCTAAGCATAATGTGGTGGTGCACCGTCTTGTTGAAAATGGATAAATTCATCTTGATATCTTGGATCCTGTTCAATTATTTCAACTATACGAGGTTGTATTGCCTCTTCAAGAAGTTGTAAATAAGAATCACCGGTTGAATTTCCATCAATGAAAAATGGACCAATGATTGCCTAATATTCCGGCCCAGATATCCAACTTTTGGGGATGCTGGGTATGTATTTCTGCGTATTGTCTTGGGTTTTCATCCGACCGATAACGGCAATTGTGACGGTTCACGCAACCATTCAAATATATAACAGATGTTATAAAGCAGTTCGGTATTTTGCATTAATCTCTCACCCATGTCCTTACAAATCTCCTGTCTTCGGTCAGAATCATCCTCATTGAGTTCATGAACATGCGCTCATATGGCTTATTCCGGCCATTGCTGATAAACCTCTGGTACTTAACCTGGGATTGACGATGACTTGACCAATCACTTCAATCGCATTATCGTCATTCACTACCCATCTCTGAACATTTCTTTTCTTATTCAAAACCGAACGTGTCTCCTTGAATTTTGTGATCAAATCCAGAACGTGATTTCTGCTTAGGTGTTTACCATTTTCGTCGTTGCCAAAAAATAAAGCAATAACTGAAACCCTTTCAGCATTAGTGTGGGGCATTTTTAAACGAATAACAATACACGACCTGTTTAAACGAAACAATCGAACGATGTACTGATGAAAACTGGAAGAAGAGGAGTGGGTATTGATTTTAAAAAAAGGGATTTTATTCAACAAAAATCTGATAAGAAGAACTGCTTGAACATTTTTTCATTTAGGCATACAAGTTACCGAGTGGTCTGTCTAATGTATTATTAACATGGCAATTTTAACTTCAAATTATCTCGAAAACTAATCGTTACAAATTTTTTTTTAACAGAGTTGTAAAGGTATTCGAAAGATCTTTAAAACAAGGTGCCACTCGACCTACTTTCCCTATCTAAATAAGGGTCGTCGGAAGCACCCCTCCGAGGGGGTGCGTGCTACAAAAAATCTGAATAGTCTGACGTGTCCGAGCTTTTTTTAAAAAAGTCACTTTCTATATTCAAAAACGGCTCTGTTAAGTTTTCGTTGTTACACACTGTATATGGAGCGCTCGTCGTATCAATATATTTGGTCGGTCGCTGAAACAGTAGCAGAACAGGGATTCGATATATAGACTCGCTACAGAAAGCATCTCAGGTGATTCGACAACCTACTCAATTAATTAAGAAAGTTGCTGGCCATCTAGTGTTGTGTGATCCGAAGGGTTCTTACGATCATCTCCCTGGAACCAGAAGCCTCTCTACAAGCCGCTACTACAGCCGACAGATACTCAGGTGAGAACCACAGCCACGTAATCTCTCTCGCTTTTTTTTTGTGTCCTGAACAAAATTCTATTGAGAACTTCCTCAAATCATACAATCCTATGTTATACTACAGTCCACTTATCTAATGAAGATACAAAATTATTCGTAAGAAAATGATCTTTCACAAAAAATCATATTTACAACTGTGAAATAATTCTTGAAACGTCTGTGAAGTCATAAGCCTCAAAGTCGCAGTTTTCCCATGTTACTTCATCAAGAATGGAGCGTTTTACACGATCCATGGCATTCTAGATCAAAAAATAAATATTGGAATAAAAATGACTTCATTTATCAAATATCGACAAATGTAATATTGTTGGATTAAAAATGCTATTCTCCATGGAAATAAGTAAAAATATATAGGATGTCACATTTAAAAAACAAAAGTTGGGGTCATTTCTGGTCAAACCGGAAGTACGCCAAAGCCAGTGAATATGTCAAAAAATGTAAATTGGACTATAATGCACAACCCCCAAATTTCGTTTTTTTATCTCTAATAATAAAAAAGTTATAGGGGTGAGCCACCTTAGAGAATCACTCGGCAAATGTGGAATATATTGAAGATTCATGGATGTGACTTAACTAAGGTTTGTTTCAGAGGAGGTGCAGTATGCTGTAATAAGAAATAGGAGTAACCCCCTATATACTTACATTATTTTTCATATTCTGGGCGTTTTTCAAAAAAATGTAGATCCCCCAAGTGTGAAGGACCACGAAAATGCAGTTGATGATATGTATGGTGCTTGCTGCTGGATGCTCAAAGGTGTACACGACGTATGCCACTACAGCATACCAATGGACGATGAGCAGCGTCAGTTCTACCACAGTATGAACAAGAAAAAGCGGATTGACGCAGTCGTTGTAATCGTAAATACATAAACATATTTCCTCGTGGGCGATCCTAAGATTTTCAACAATTTCTTCATCACGTAGAGATGCCCATTTGACAGGTCGTAGGTGATCCTTCTTGCAGAGCTCGAAGTGGAACAAACCCAGGAAATCTCTCCTGTTGCTAGTCTCATCTATGCCTTGCATGGGATGGACAGGAATATATCTCAATGCGCTCATGGTGAGTTTTTCGAAACAAGCAAGGGCTCCTATCAACATGGAGATAAAAGTGCAAAACTGCGCATAGATTCCGAAGGTCATACTTTGCGATAACCTCAGAAAATAGTGTTTCATTGTGAAGTGTGTCAATTCCCACCTCTTCAGATGGAGCCAGGTGTAGGCCCCTGCTTGTATCGAAACCGTCAGTAGAAACACGGTAACTATGCCATACTGCGTGGCAAGGGCAATTTTTTTGGCTGACGAGCAATATACTCCATATTTGAATACTTTCGAAAACTTGTTCAACGTTTCGACCACTTTCGATGCTTTCATCAGAATGAGAATAGTTGCAATCACTATGTAGAGCGCATAGGTGGCGTTAGTGACGTCTTCTAAGATCAGCAGCAGCGATCTGGGTTTTATTATTTCTCTGTAATCTATGTTGAAAACGACATCGTAGCTAAAAAGGCAGCTGATTCCAAAAGTGTAAATCGACCAATAAAGGGATTTCTGGAACACACATTGGCCTCCTTGATGTTTGACAATTATCGGAAAGAGACCAATCAATCTGGCCATAGACAAAACTGGTAGAAGTGTTCTACAGAAACATATGTTGTCAGTTGATGCATTTCTGGCTGGAAATGGAGCCACTTTGATTTCTCGAACAGACATTTTCGACAAGTTTTTCAATTTTTTATTCCTGCACTGAAAGTCTACCGGACATCTCGTAACTGTACTGGTAATCTGAAATTTGAAAATCAGGTTCATAAATATAATTGTTCGAATGAAAAACTGCTGAAGGTGAGTGTGTTGAATTTCTTTACGAATTGACAAAAAAATGTGTTTATTGCTACTGAGTTTTTTTATTGATTCCATAGAGGAATTCCTCATACCCAGTCTTATTTGAAAATGGTTTGGTTGAAGATAGGGGATTTTGATCCCGCCAAGAATCACTGAAGTAGATTAAGTGGAATTTGAAGGCTGTAGTGCTTGGTTCTACTACTTTGAACTGTCCTTGTTTGCATTCATTATTTTTGTGTAACAAAACAAAGATTTTCTATATTTTTCAACATAACCTTCTCTTAAATCTACACATCAATGACTAACCCGAAGGTGACATCAAAACTGGCCTGGGAATGCCATGAAGAACTGAATGAACTTGCAAACAGGAACAAATTAACTTTGTAGTGGGTGCCAGGGCATTCAGGAATCACAGGTTATGATAAAGCTGATGAATGCGCTAGACGCAGATCATCAACTTCATATATAGGTCCTGAACCAGCTCTGGGGGTATCAAAATCATTGGTACGAAACCAGATTCGGATATGGACCAGTAAGAAGCACACAGAGTACTGGACAAAATTACCTGGCAACAAACAGAGTAGAACCTTCATTAGAAAACCGTCCGAGAAAAAAACCGAAGAACTACTTCAATATAGTAGGGATCGGCTCAGAATAATTACAGGGTTACTAACCGGTCATTGTCCGCTTAGAGGACACCTGAATGAAATGGGGCTGTACAACGGAGACCGCAGCTGCAGATTATGCAACGAAGGGGCAGAAACAGCTCTACACATCTTATGCGAATGTGAGGCACTGAATCACAGGAGGCAGGCAATAAATGGACAAACAAAATTACGCCAGAAGAATATGAGGAACATCCAGCATGTAACCTGTTCAAACTAGTATAGGGAACGAGACTGATGGAATGGGTGTCATGAGAAGATGGGAGAATAAACGCAATAAGTTCAAGAGGCTGCAGTGTTTTCTGGAGACTCGGACTAAATGGACAAGTCAGACAGCTCCCAAGGTACAAAAGAAAACACACTTCTTCTAGCGATGCTCTCTTGCATATGTATATGCATATGTCATCTTAATTTTTTCAGGTTGGAAATTTTCTCCCTTACCCTTTCAACTGTCTTTCGTCAGGAGGACGAGTGGTTCATAACTGAAGGTGTTTTTTGGTGACGACATAAAAATCAATGACCTCTATGCCGTTCTGGCCTTGTGTACCCCTTCCTGACTGGGGTATTTGATGAACAAACTGTTCATTTCAACAGACGTCGTAGGGCCTTCACTCAACCGAGCGACGGGGCCTTCTGTATCGAGAGGGGTTGTCTATAACCTAGAGTTTCCCTAACTAATGGGTTATCATGAGTTTCCGCTGACTCGAAAACTCTCTGATTCCTCGACTGAATGGACTGCCGTATAGTTAACAGCTTCAAATCTCTGCGGATGGCTTCATTCCGCACGAACCATGGAGCATTCACCAGCATCCTGAGAAGTTTGTTTTGCAGTCTTTCCAAAATGGAAAGATTTGACGGAGCGGTTTGTCCCCAGGCGCCTGTAGTATACATGATGACAGGATTGAACATCGTATTGTAAAGTAGAATCTTATTTTTAAGATTTAGCTTTGAGTTTCTGTTAATCAGTCAAAATTTCAATTATGGTGAAATCTGGAGTATGACATAATCGATAATAAAATGTGATATCTTACACCTAAGTATCTTTGTATCAAAACAACCACGATACTATTAATCACATTCTAATTCTAAGGTTTTTTTTTCAAATTAGTTGTATTTAAGTCACAATCCGGTTAATTTTTTACATTTTCGGGGTAACGTTGTTTGATATTGGATAACACGACTCTTTTTCTCTCTATAGTTTTTTCTTAGAAATTGTATTGATTATATTGGTCTCTCTCTCTCTCTCTATGGGTTTTTTGGACGTTTTTTCCTTTCTGCGCATTTGTCTATCCTCCTCATATCAGAATGTACTCATTTAGGCTAATTTAGTTTTTTATTGAAAATAATATATTATAAAAGTGAATCATCTCCCAAGTATCCCATAAAATTTCCGGTTTTTATGTCAATTAACAACTTAGCAAGAGCAATTGGAAATGTGATATTGCCCGCTGTACATTCTGACGTCACACCAAGCAATGAGCTTCGAGCGGTGGCAACCGGGCCTGTAGTTGGAGATTATGAATCGCTGCTATCATCGGATTTCGTTTCATTTGCTGACTGGTTTGAAAACACTACGTGTTACATATTCACGCAGTTGATACACTGCAGTAAACAACACACAACTTGCTCTCTACGGCTTCAGTACACTTATATATTTCGATTATCCGCCAGCACTGGCGGCTGGTGTGACGTCAAGTTTAACCACGCCCCGTTTCGGTGAATGCCACATTCAACTATTAATTTGAAGGGGAAGATAAAGAGTGAAAATTCAGATTTTTTGCAGATGTTCTATTTGAGGTATAAACTTACAAATAGTGAAATAAAAAAAATTTGGTGAATGAGCCCATTGATAGGAGCTTCGTTGGGGAGGCGCAGCAGTCTTGCTCGTAGCAATGCTGCCATTGCTCATGGCAGCATCAAAACTTATTTTTATTATAAAAAACACCTAATATTTTTTATAAAATTGATGGATGTAGCCGTTACAACGTGGTAGGAAATCATAATGAAGGAAAGAGAAATGAAACTTTCTGTGTTTCCAACCACTTTTATTTGTAACTAACGTTACTGCAGTTTCGTCCTATAGGGACATTTTCAAACATATATATTGTATAAGTTGAAAATGTCCATATAGGAAGGAACTGCAGTAACGTTAGTTACAAATGAGAGTGGTAAAAAACATAGAAATTTTCTTTTCGCTTTTCATTAATATTTTTTGGATAGTTTATGACTTTTTACATACATATTCAATACATTTAATTGATTAAATCTTGTCCCCACGTGGACATCCGGTCCACTCCGGCCTCTAACCGGCGTGAATGGGGATGGGAGTTATATAAATCCACTGTAAGACTCCGACGTGGACATCCGGTCAACCCCGGCCTCCAACCGGCGTGAATGACAGTGCTGTTTCTCTTTACACTTGTAGACTTTTCACAAAAATGTTTATTTAATGGTGGCACGTTCTACGACGGCAGACATTCACTACACGAAACTGAGTTTCATCTCCAACATGGCGTCCGCGTACCTTCTTTGTGGACGACAGCTGTCAGCGATCTGATCTGATTATTGGTCTCTTACTGACAATCCACTTTTTTATTTTCATTTTGAATAACTCAACAGATATTTTCTTTAGTTTATTTAGTAACAAACTATATATTCTTGGAGTACGGTAATTTGCACTTCGTTGACATATACATTTTTCATTTATGTGAAAGAAAATTGCATCAGCTCTTCTGGTATTGTAAGAATGTTCATGAATTTTATTAGCTTTGACATGAAGTGAACTTTTATCAACAAATATTAGTCTCAAATATTAGATTCATTATAGAGTGCGTCAGAAAAAAATGTCAGTATTTTGCGATTCATCATTTTCAGAACCCATTTCGGCAAAACCTGTAATTGGTTCAAGAAGCAATCATTGATCCCGTCCCAGCCCAAAACCCCACAGGATAGTAAAGACTCTATCAAGAAAGAATAAACAGTTTTCAACCGCGTAATGTTCAAGAAATTCTTCAAATATTTGAATTTGGATAGAAAGTCTCTTATTTTTCCTGATACTTGCATATTCCACTTCATATGTCGATCTACAATTCCTGAATACTTTATTTTGTCACCTTCCTTTATTTGAGAGTCTAGTCATTCATTCAAATGCCCAAGAACTGGTAAACCACAAGCATACGATTTGAAAAGTAGGTAAGTGGTCTTTTCATAGTTTATTATTAAATCGTTCCCTGTTAGCCAATTTGATATGTTGGGAAAGTTCTACTTTCTCTTTGAGTTCTTGCCAGGTTGACGCTTTGTAACCACAGCAGTATCGTCAGCAAAGCTAACGATTTCACAAGTGTCTAGAAATAACATACTGTTTATGTAGATACTGAACAGAAAAGGTCCGAGGACAGTTCCCTGAGGTACTCCATATGATACTGTTTGTGTTTCACTGAGAATTCCATCAATTTCAAGTTTCTGTTCTCTACCCAATAAATAGTTCTCAAGAAGGTTATTAATATTTGAAATAAAATGAATTGATATTTCTCTCTGTCTCAGTATGTTCAGAATTTCATTTAGAACGGAAAGTTGTCTGTGCATTAGAAAAATTTCTGAAAAGGTCTCACCTGATTAGCTAGTTTTTGTGTGAGTTTACTAATGGGATTCCTGAAAACGAATGACAGAATGTCTACTCTTCGAAATAGGAAACTTCATTGGTATTCTACATATCAGTAATTGTTTGAATCGGTGATTTGAATCGATAAGACAACCCTGATGTATAAAACAATTTATATGAATATTCATGAAGAGAGATTAACGTATATCGAGGGCAATGGATCGCTGAATATGAATTATAGATAATTTTTGAGCATTAGTCACAAATGGCTATAATAACATGGTCGTCATATGTGAACTTTTGGATGTTACTAATAAACCGCAAGCCCATAACAAATTTTTTTATTTTTTTATACCTCTTGAAAATGTATTATCTTCATAGTCCTGGAGTGAAAAATTTATTTCAGTTTAATTTGTCGAAAGTTCTTGTATGGCTTCTGTCGCGTCTTCGGATATTCGAAAAAAAAAATCAAAATTAAAACAAGAGTGCATTGTAAGAATTGTGACATAAAGCGAACTCACCGAATTCCTTGCACAGATCCTTGCTTCTGAAAGGGCCCTTTCTTGGAGTGTTCTTCCTCCAGCTTCACTGGATTTTCCAACAAAACGGAAAGTTAAATTGAGTTACCAAACAGTGGGAGATGACACAGAGTCTAAAGCACACACGGCGAAATAAGTAATTAGCAAAAATAGCCATACATGTTTCTTGCACATAGCATGAAATTGTAGATAGGTCTCTGTTGATATGGTTTAGATGGATAAGCATAATTCAATCAAGTCTCGAGCATGCGCCCTTAGGAGTCGCTCCATGCCAACAATAATAATAATAATAATAGTAGAAAATTAAAAGACGCAACATTACCGGCACCCCAGAAAGCATATGATTTAATATGCATTTTCTAATTCGAAACAAAATAACAATTTCCTGAAACAAAAATTATTATTTTCTCATTAGTCAGTGGGTTATGCTTGAAATAGTTATTCACGTTTCACCTACAAGTGTTGGAAGTGGCATTTTATTTTGTGAGTAGGGATTATTGCAAATCGAGCGCCAGCAAGTGGAGCAAACTCACGAGCAAAATAAAATCACTTTTAACAAATGTATCATACAATTTTTTTTGTATAACGTTTCTGCTGATAATAAAAAAATTATAGGGTTCATGGGATTTGAACACACGATCTTTGGATTACAAGGCGTATGTTACAACTACATACGCCAACTCACGCCAATGAACGAGAGGAAGTTTGTAAGATTACCAAATAATTTCCTAAACTATGGCTCCATGTTAAAAGCGCCTTCAACATTACCAAAACCTGTTACTTCAAATGAGGACAATACTGTTGACGTTTTGGCATACTTTTATGCATATCCAGAAGCTTCCATTCGCAGTGCAGAAAAAAATTTAGGTGTATGACATGCTTCAGTACAACGAAATTTGAAAAATCACGGAATGCATCCGTATAAATTTACCAAAGTTCAAGCTCTAAAAGCAGAAGACTTCGAACGTAGAATGCATTTTTGTGAATCCCTTTTGATTCATACACAGGAAGATTGGGAAATTTCGTCAAAAATAATTTGGAGCGACGAATCAAAATTTACGAGTGATGGTATTTTCAATAGAAGGAATGAACATTTTTGAGCTGATCATAATCCTCATGTTACAAAAGAAATGGGTTTATGAAGACACACTGAATGCAGAGAGATATCTCCAAATATTAAGGACGACTGTAACCGATTTTCTTGAAAATTTGCCTTCAGAGGAATATAGGAATTCGTGGTTTCAACTGGACGGAGCGCCAGCTCATTCCACCCAGGAAGTTTCCAGGAAACTTCACGAACTCTTCGACTATTGTTGGTTTAGGCGTTTAGGGCCGTGGGATTGGCCACCGAGATCACCCGATCTCACGCCAATTGACTTTTTTTATGGGGTCTTCGGAAAGAAAGGGTATACAGTACTCCAGTGTCTACCAAAGAAGAATTGCGACGGCGAATAGTGCGGAGTATTGAAGATCTGGATCGCAGGAAATTGAAAAAGCAACCACAGGTCACGTACAAAAAACATTTTAAAGTGTTTAGAATTTAATGGACAACATTTTCAGCATTTATTGTGAAAATGTGATATTTTGTTTAAATTTTTGTTATTTTGAATCATCCTATTCTGTTATTGTCTGTACTGTCACATGTTTTAGCCCACAAAATCTTACTTTTTACCTAGAAATGACTGATTTTTGGTACAGTTGTTCCCTGGAAACTTTGAGCTAAGGTTAAGGAAATTATTTTGTAACCTTACAAACTTCATTTCGTTCATTGTTGTTAATTCTAGATACATTTGGTTGAATTTTTTACACCTTCTGACAATGATTTGATCACTTTGTTCATGTGTATAATAACTAATTTCATAAGAACTTCGTTTGAATAATCGATATTTGCATTCATTTTGGAAGATGATTCGAAACACCGTCGATAACTCTTTGTAAATTACTTATAAAAGTAACCGAACTGCTATAAGCTTGATAATTTCACTGCTTCCTAAATCCAAATTCTAAAAAAAAAAAAATAATGTTTCTAGAAGAAGCGATTTTATTGAGAAACTTTGACGAATTAGGTATAGGGATATGATATATCATCTTGAAGCATTTTTCACCATCTTTCAATTTACCGAGTAATATACAGAGGTTTTCATTTGAAAAAATGAACTTTTGATTACTTTTATGCACAATGGTAATAATAGTAATTTTAGCACGCCCTGTATGATATGGAGCCGATTTCCTGGTGTTATTTGGATGATTGGAGTTTGTCCAAACCATCATCAAAATATCAACTTTTCATAAATTGAGAGTACTGATGTACTTGATTTTAATTAAGGCTATGTTTTGGACCATATTTAGCACAATTTATTTCGAAAACAGATAGAAATAGGTATAGGAACATTATTGACAAAAAAGTATTAAAATACCAGAGCGATTCCAAAAATGTATTAATATACGTGGAGTTCCATTTAAAAAAATAAAGTTGCTAGGACTTTTTGATGGAAGTGGCAACGCCGCAATGCTGAAAATATTTTAGATCGATAGAACAGGTAAGGAAATGTGAGAGGTGAAATTTTCAGAAAAATCATGCTTTGCGTTTTCCAGAAACGTCTAACCTATCATCGACCGTGAGTCACGTTGTATATAGGTACTCAAAGCTCGTCTTAAAACTCGTCTCGACAAATTTCAATTAAGAGATGATCTTTGGTTTGCTACAGGATATACGTTAAGATCCAATTATAATTTTGTTGTTCCCCATCATAAATTAATGAAATCAGCAAACGGCTCTGTAATAATTCCCATCAAATCATTCAACAAACTACAAATCTTTCTTAAACAGGTATCAAACTTGCATTCCTTCAAAAAAATGGTAAAAAACTGTTACAATACATTTTATTTCCTCCATGCATGCTTCCAGGATGATTTGACAGTATAAATCACTCGATTGGAACAGTTTCTATTGTATTTCTTTTAATGTCTGCTATGATATGAAGTGACTTGAAATCCCTGAAAGAACCAATAGAATCGAAAATAAAAATGAATAGCTGAAAATAACAATCATATCAAACAAAAAAAACCCTGAAATGAAATCACAATAAAATACAAGCAAAACATTGAAAATTTAACAATGAAAAAGAACTAAAAATTTAAAGATTACCTTAGTTACTTCACGACGTTTCGATTGTTAGTGTCCACAATCATCTTCGAGTGGTAGTGAATATGGATGTGGATTAGGAAAGTGAAATCAGAAATTTAGAATGTGCCAAAAATTTTTATTTTTCAAAAGTTTTTCACTCAATAATAAAATGATAGTAGTTTGAAACTCGAATATGGTATGCCTCACTGATTTGCAGCTTCGTGAAGAAGTTGTTTTTTGCATGGGTGCATGGGTGCTAGTGTTCATGAGTTCAAAACCCTACTAAGGCAGTTTTTTCATTTTTTCCAACCACTCAGTAGTCAAACTATTCAAAGATGATTCAAATGACAGAAATAAAAATTATTTTTGAAAATTCTATTCATGCTTCTTGTTACAAAATTCATAGTATAATCCTTTTTCGAAAATATTCCGTAGAATGAATCACTATATGAACAAAGAAAACACATTGGTGTTTTGACTTGATTATTACTTTTTTATATGTGAGTTGAATTCTGTTGAAAAAACAGTTGAAGCTCGGTCGATTATGGAATTATTTTCGGTGTATTCGAAGCAGATCATAATTTTTCAGACGTGCAGACCTCTTGAAGATCATTGTTCAATTCTTAGACCACGCTATACTGAATTGGACAGCTACTAAAATATGCGTCACAATGTTTCCAATCAACTAAAAGAAAAACACAATCTGTTAGTATCAAATGGGGATAGAAGTGATGTAGGTAGCGATACATCAATCAATTCAATGCAGAGTGCAACAGACTATTGGTTGATACTGGAAGTCCAAGCATTCTGGAAATGACCTCTGACTTTACGCATCCAACTTTCAACTACGAACTGCCTTATAAAGTACTGTTTCCGAGTAGAGAGGGCTAGATCCTCCGGGAGAAGGAAATATTAAGATCAGCTAGTTGTTGGATCACAGATGAATTGAAAACACCTTCCGGTTCCGGTGCAGGTGTTTTCAGTCGCAGCCCCCGGCAAAGATATCAATCTGCCTAGGAACCTATGCCACTGTATTTCAAGCGGAAATGTATGCTATTGAATTGTGTACGCAAAGATTGAAAGAATCCAATCTCATACATAAGTCAGTAAAAATATTCTCGGACAATCAAGCGGCGTTGAAAGCTCTTGGCTCCTATCGAGCATTGTTAAAATTGGTATCAATTTGCCAAAAACGACTCTCCTCGATAGAAGGAGCTAACAGATTGTTTCTGGTCTAGATTCCTGGCCATGCTGGCCCGAAAGGCATTGAGGCTGCTGACTCCCTTGCAAAGAAGGGTCTGCAAGCAGCTTAATCAGACCAGAACCTATCATTTGCATCGCATTAGGCTTTGCCAAACAAAAATTGAACACCTGGATGGCAAGGAGATATATGGACTTCTGGCAGAATCTTCCAGGACTGGCTCCACTCCGAAGCGTTTATTCATCCTTGATACCAAGCTGTTGTTGGACTATAGTAGGGATGAACTACAATGTCTAACAGGCCTTCTTACAGGTCTCTGTCATTTGAATCATCATATGCAGAGATTCGGACTGTCGCAAGACAGTGTGTGTCGCCTCTGGAAAATGATGAAACAGCACAGCACATGCTTTGTGCCTGCTCCGGGGCCAAATCAGGTTCTTAGAGTCCAGCAGAGCCGTACTCTGACCATCTGACCTGAAAGACCACTCACCATACAAACTAATCGGCTTCGTTTAGAAGCTGGGTTTATTTGGTCGAGTGTGAATAGGTATGAGCCATAATGAAGACTTTGGACCTAACCTAACCTAACCTACCTTACTGAAGAGTTATATAGAATTGGCACATATGCGAGCTGGCAATATGCAATGGAACCAGGTGAGTTCCCAACTGTTCATGGCACACCAGTTTACTTGCAGATTGAAACAGTATTGTCTTGTATTTCATCAGGAATGCTTTGATTTCATCTGATTCTTTTTCAGTGGAATCTGTAGTGAAGGACAGAGAATGGATCTCATTCGCCGACGAAGTCGAATATTGGGCATTGAAAGCCTTGTTCATTGTTTACAATTTATTCATCAAACATGTTGCGTTGTCTGGAACACTATAAATTTCACCTCTATGCTGATGACACTCAACTCTATCACAGCTTTCTCCCTCAAGGTGTAGAAAACGCATGTACGCTCATTAACAATGATCTCGAGTCATTTGTTGAGTTGGCAAGAGATCACTCTCTACTACTAAATGCCACTAAATCGAATATCATCCTTTTCGGATCAAAAGGAATCGCCAGAAAACAAGTGAATCTCTTAAAATCACGATTGATAATGTTCCTTTACAACCCACAAACGAATGCAAAAATCTTGGAGTTATAATCGACTCTGACTTGAGGTTTGAGAAACATTTAAGCAAACAAATACAACTGGCATATTCTTCGTTGAAACTCTTTTGTGGACACAGACACATACTCACGAAGCAGACGAAAACAACTCTCTGTGGTGCACTGGTTTTATCGCGTTTCAACAACTCGGATTCTTTATATGGGCCACGTTTAACCAAACAGTAGGTATGCTCAGAAAATACAGAAAGTACAAAATCCGTGTCTACGGCTCATTCACGGAATTAGGAAATATCAAAGAATATCCTATAAGTTACGGGATAAGGGGTGGATCACAATGGAAAATAGACGAATATTGAATGCTGCTAATTTATATAAAAAAATTATACAAACCAAAACGACGCCTTATCTGTACAGAAAAATCATTTTTCGTACTGATGTCCACAATCTGAACATGAGATTCAAGGGTACTGTTACCCCACCTAGCTTTAAAACTGAATTTTTCAAGCGATCTTTTAGCTATAATATATGCCAAGTGATCAACCTGTTACCAAAAGAAATGAGAAATTCAGAACTTTCTGTTTTACGGAAAAGATTAAAACTCCTTCTGTTCGACAGCTTACTTTAAGCATAAACTGTCCAACTCTAAAGATTTTTCTTCATTATGAGACCAGAATAAGTAATGGACGTCTTCTCCAGCATCCTAATAGATATTTAAACAATACCAATTTTTTATGTATTACTTTCTTTTTGTTTTAGCTCAAGTAGAATCTTTTTTAGGTTGGAAAAACAACTCAGTAGCACTTGTGCTAACTGAATTGAACTTCGCATTTTGTTCGTGTCAGCAACTAGATCTGTAATTTATTTATATATTTGTATGTAACTACAGCTGGGAAACAATAAAGACGATTATTATTATCATTATTATTATTATGATTTTTTTTCTCCGTAGTGTGCACTGGTCAGGCCCTATCCCCCGAAGCCCTGATACATTCGAAAGGGCGCGCCAGCATAATCAACCAATGACCACTCCACACACCGTGGGGTAAGTGATCATTGGGTCCGAGAATCATGTGCCCTGCGCAAGCGCAGTGAGCCAAGAATGACAGCCTTCTGCAAGCCGGTATGATTTTAGGATTCGAGAGTAGAGAAGACATCATTCCACCAAGGACTCCAATGATCTGAACATCCATCTTGACAGAGTGATCTGAATATAGTCTGCGGAGTTCGAAGAGAAAAATCTCGATATTTTATCCGTTTTTCCTCCTCTTTTCTGACGATATTCATCTCGCCAGGAGCTGAAAACTCCACGACAAATATCGTCTTGGTCTGACGGTTGAGAAGGACTACATCAGGTTTATTAGCTTGTATGAGCCTGAGGGTGGGGAACGAATAGTTCCAATAGATTCGGCACTTCTCGTTCCCCACAACGGATTCAATATCCCCCGGAGCGTTGGGCAACACCGGTGTCTCGTCAATACCGTAAGAGTGCTGTAGATGGTAGTATAGCACTCTCAGGGCCGCGTTATGTCAATGGATATAGGCCGAGACCGCATATGCTGGACATGCTGATAGCAAGTGCATTAGGGTCTCGGGCGCCTCGCGGCAGGCCCTGCACCCTGTGTCAGGAACCTCTATACCCATCACGCATCTGCGGTAGACTAAGGTATTGAAGACACCATCCTGGCAAGACATGATGAACCCCTCAGTTTCCGACTTCAGCCCACTCGACCTGAGAAAAGCGATGGTCAGGCGCTTTGATAAGCCAAGGTCTCCAATGTTATTAAAGAAGACTCCATGCATTGGCTTATCCCTGTGTCTCCGCAGAAGTAAGGTGATCGGCTTTTATCCGAGCTTTTTGCTGAACAGGTTCCAACTCGGTGACCATGCAGAGGAGAGGATCCGAACTCCTGACGACTTTACAGGCTGTATCTAGCACCATTCTGTCATGTAGACACTCCAAACTCAAAAGTCCACGGCCTCCCTGTTGTCGGGGAAGTACAACCGTGGAACGGACGATTTGGGATGCAAACTCCTATTGAGATGCATCATTTTTCGGTTCTTTACGTCGAGTTGATACAGCTCCTCACGAGTCCACTTCACTACTCCAAACGGGTAGAGTAAGAATGAAACGGCAAGCATATTCCTTGCAGCAACTTTGTTCTTCCCCGACGGTTCCGATGACCTGATCTGTCGAACAATGGTGTCCAACAATGCATTCTTAGTATAGTCTGGCACTTCTAATGATATCTACAACAGGATGGAACGGGGCTGTCTGAAGTTGGACCCCGAATGCTTTGTTGAATATTTTAGGCTATGGTTTTGATTCGTTGCCTCGCATTTCAAGCTGTGAACAGGGTCGAAGCTATTATGGCTTTTGTTTGCGAAAGGTAGATCTGGGTGGAGGAACTTCATTGTAAGACAACAGTGATGAGATTTATACAAATATACTTTGATACTTTTGCTGAGTTGTAATTGAGTAGCCTTATACTTACTGATGGAAGAACCGTCAAAGAAAGGTTGAGAACCTCCGTGCGGCATTCTGATTTCAAAAGTAGGAGTGTAGACACTAGCATTTCCACCTACGAAAATTATTAAATTACGAATAGCTGTATGTGTGGAAATTTCAAATCTCATTTGTCTCAAAAACAGTTCATGAATCAATCATAGTTATTTTTCATTTCGAATTTTTTTTGACAGATATGTGTATAGTTGCGTCATTTGATATTTTTTTGCATTAAACTTTCAAACGAAATGGGATAACGGAATGGAAGTACAGTACATTTCTTTAATGTCCTCTCCTTTTATTTTTTGAACGAGTCAACTCAAAAAAATTTAAATTTGGGATAATGGAATTAATATTTTATTTTGAAGAGAAATCGACAGACGTTTAAGAAGTTGTCAAAAAATGTCAGTATGACAATGAACATTATTGTTAAGTTAGAATATTCCCATTTAGTTTTCGGTTTTACTAGTAGAAAGGTACCACGTCAACAATCTCTAAAATTATCATTTCTCGTCCATTGGAAAAAAAAATTGAAGCGATTTTTATTTACGGTGCGATGGGTAACTTTCACGAGACCGGAAGGATTTTCAATGAACGTTTTCCGAATCGTCCTATCTGTAGAAAATATTTGAAAGGTCTTGTATCCAAATTCACAACTATCGGTAGTGTACATAACAAAAAGCCCCCAGGTCATCCGTCCATTCCGGAAGAACAGCAAGTGCAAATAATTGGTGAGATGGTAGTAAATCCTAAACAGTCTACTTATTCCGTTGCAAATGTTTGTGAGGTGTCTCCTTCTACTGTGTGGATACTTTTGAAGAGGAATAGGTATCATACATATGAAATTAAAATGGTACATCAATTAACTGAAGATGACCCTGATTGAAGAAGAGAATTCTGCTAAATCATGACGGAAACCATTGCAAGGCATCCTACGTACCCATCTCCATAATATTTGTTTAGGTGACGAATGTACATTTTTTTTTAAACGGCAATGTTCACAAAGACAAAATTGCCGTTATTGGAGTGACACCAACACTCACGTTTTCCGGGAAACACATACCCAATATCCAGAAAAAATTAACATTTGAGCAGGAATATTGGAAAACCATATTGTAGGACCTCTATTCATTGATCAAATTTCAACAGAGGAACTGTATTTGAATATGCTGGAAACTACTATTGACCCTCTCATCACTGAACTCGTCGAAGCAAATCCTAATGAATTCGATATGGATATTGAATTTCACCAAGATAGAGCACCACCACATTACTCCAGATAAGTAAGAAACTATTTGGATACTAGTTTTCCCTGTCTTTGAATTCGTCGTCGAAGTCCTACAGAATGGCCAGTCCGCTCGCCAGATTTGACACATTTGGACTTTTTTATGTGGCTATTTGAAGCAGAAGGTGTACGAAACTGAACCTGCTTCAATATTGGATATACGGTAGAGAATAATAAATATTTGTAGAGATATTGACGTTACTGTGTTCGAAAATGTTCGGCGTGAAATATCGGATAGGCTGTTCATATGTCAAGAAGTTCAAGGCAACCATTTCGAACATCTTCTGAACTGTCCTCAAGCTTATTACCTCATATTATGTGGTTGAATGCCAATGTACTCAGGCAATTATTAAAAGTTCCGCCATTTTGTAGTAGTTGAAGATATTGAAATTATATTCCAGGGTTGTGAAGCATTTGTCAGGAGCTTCAAAAAGACGTGTCCCTAGATCCCCCTTTCCATTCAATTTTTTTCCCAGATGGCGCCCAGTCGCCATCTTGAAAGTTTCATTTGTCAATTTCACTTCAGAATAAAGTATTCATGCATTAATTTCATTATTTAAATTTTTTGAGTTGACCTGTTCAAACAATATAGGAGGGGGACATTAAAGTAATGAACTGTATATTCTGATCAGAATTAGACTCAAAATAGATTTTGCAATATCACAAAGGAACAATGAATTACTCTCACGGACTTGAGAAAAGCGGTTATCATTTCGTAATGTTGTCAGTGGCTTAGATAAGAATGAAACTCACCTGATCAGCTTCCTCTTGCCTGAGTTTGCCAATGGGATAATTGAATAAAAATGATAGAAATTTTTCATTCTGAAAATTAAAAGATTTTTGTTTAGTAAATTCATCAGAATTGTTGGTCAATGAAGTGCTGTTATATCATGATGAGTCAAGATTCTCGTTCAATAAACGTTGCAAATTGTATCATGATTTTCATATGTCTTTGAAGAAGTAACAGAAAACATTCCAAAAATTTTTGGCAGACAATTGTGACAAAGTATCAATGAGAAATGTTATCACCAATGGAGATATTCTTTATGAAAAGCTAAGCACAATCATTTCAGATTGTAATAATCCAAAACTGCCAAATACAATGATTTTTAGAAACAAGTTCAAACAATATGACCGCTTGTCGTTTCTGTCCCTTCAGACAAGATGGCGTCCATCGATAATGATTATATGATAATAATGAAGAAATGTCTACCCCTGTCTAGGCATCACTTTTCATAGAGTATTCTCATTTACTGTGCTATTTATGATTTCGACAATGAAGTAATGAAGTATATCAATTTCAAGAATGAGGCTTTTTTTCGAGAAAAAAACACAAGCACTACGCAAAAAACCTTGAGGCGTTATAAAAGCGGTGCTTGTGCGAAACTAGAGATTCACGTTGGATTTGAATCACTGCAGATCAAATTCATTTGAAAGAAAGTTTTCAAAACGTTTATTCCACATAAATGTAGTTATCCAAACTGAAGTGTGAAAGTATCTACAGGTGTAACTGAATAAGTGTAAAACATTCAAGGAGGTGATTCCTCATCGAAAAAAGATAGGATCTTTCACATAAAAAAACTTCATTGGAGCATCCCTTGTTAAGATACAGCCCCTTGAAGGGGGTACATAAAATTTTTATAACAATTTTTTTCACAAGCACTGAAAAAGTTACAATATTGAAATCAACCTGACGTTTTGTACTATCAAAAAGACACTTAGCCAGTGATTCATTTGGTTTACCCCATGGTTGTAAGGGGTGGAAAACGCAACCCTTAAAATTTATTTCCAATGTAACTTTTTGTCTAATGATTTGTTTATCATTTAAAAATTCATTTCTGATAGCCTGTTTCATTCTAAACAAAAAATGTCTTCTGGGTTTTTTGCCCAAAATAAACCAGTTCGCAGCAAAAAATTATTTTACGAACAACTACAGAGATACATCGTCATGAATGCGAACTGGATTTATTGATATTCTGTAGTTGGTACCTGCATTGAACGATTAAAGGGTGAAAAACAAAACTTATTCATCAATAACAAAACACACAACATGTAGAAATCATAGTAAATGTTCAATATGTCTACCTTCAGACATTACGTATGCGTCTAGACGTCGGCGCATTGAGCCACGTTTTCGCTCAAATATTCCTGGAGTCTCTGGTTACCCTGCACGCATCGATGATGCGGTTTCTCAAATCCTCTACATGGCAAACAGGAGAGTACGATAAACCAAATGCTGTAAATGATCCCAAATAGAGAAATCGAGAGGATTGAGATCCGAGGATCGAGCGGACCAGTTCTGTGGTCCTTCTCGACCTATCCACTGATTTGCATATGTTTCTGTTAAATGCTGACGTGCTACTTGAGTAAAATGGGCGGGGGCCACATCATGCATGAAAAACATATCCCTTCTGACGCCCAAAGGAACTTCCTCCAGCAGTACTGGATGCACTTTTCTTAGAAAATGAACTTATGCCTCAACATTTAATAGAGCAGGTAGAAAATGAGGCCCAATTGAATCATCTCCTTTTTTTTTTTTTTTTTTTTTTTTTTTTCTGATTGATTCGGCCGTTACTTGATGAAGATCCATAGTAATTTCACAAACTACACTTAAACGATTTGATCTCCACTAACTTAGTGGAGATCAAATCGTTTAAGTGTAGTTTGTGGAATCATCTCCAATAACTCCGAGCCACACGTTAAGAGAAAAACTGTTCTTGATGGTTAGTTTCGACAATAGCGTGAGGGTTTTCATCAGCCCATATGTGGTAATTATGAAAATTAATAATCTTATCCCAAGAAAAACTACATTCGTCTGTGAAGTCTATCGTCTTCAGGAAGTCACAATTTCTTCTAATCATTTCCAGCATCCAATTGCAAAATTCGGAAAGTCTCGTGGTAACAGTGCCTGTACTTGTTGCAGATGGTAAGGGTATAAGAGTTGTTCCTTTGAAATTCGAAATACCGTCATATGATCAACATTTAGCCGGAAAACAATCTTTCTAGTACTGGTAGAAGGTTGTTCTTCAATCAAATTGAGTACTGCTTCGTCAAGCTGTGGTGTTCGTACTTCTCGATGGCGACCACAATCCTGCGTTCTTTTGTCGAATCAACCATATTCTCGTAATAGTTGATAAGGTCGAGCAAATATTCTATGTGAAGGATGCTGCCGTTGAGGATACAGTTCAGCATATCTTCTAGAAGCTGATGCATATCAGCCATTTCCTCATTTGTGTATGCCATTTTAATAACAAGTGAATTATTAAAGTAACAAATTGAGAACAGAACAACAATACACAATTCAATTTCAAAAATTCACAAACTGACAGCGTCATGCCAATTCAATTGTCACTATCGCTAACATCGACCTAATAGATAGATCAGTTTTGTATTTTCGCATTTATGACGATGTATCTCTGTAGTTGTTCGTAAAATAATTTTTTGCTGCGAACTGGTTTATTTTGGGCAAAAAACCCAAGAGATATTTTTGTTTAGAATGAAACAGGCTATCGAAAATAAATTTTGAAATGGTAAACAAATGATAACATGATAATAATAATAACAAAACGTCAGGTTAATTTCAATATTGTAACTTTTTTGTGCTTGTGAAAAAAATTGTTACACAAATTTTATGTACCCCCTTCAAGGGGCTGTATCTTAACAAGGGATGCTACAATGAAATTTCTTTTGATGAAAGATCCTATCTTTTTTTCGATGAGGAATCACCTCCTTAGATGTTTTACACTTATTTAGTTACACCCTGTATAAGGAGGGTAATTTTTGTATTGCATTTGTATTTTTGGAATAGTGGCCTACAGTGGTCTTTGAAATCTGCAAACGCAATAGTTCGAACTGCCTTTTATTATAGTTTGAAGACTTTTATTGAATTGGTGGAACTGCCCCACAATATTGTAGCATATGCTATATGGGAGTGAAAGAGTGCGTAAAAGGTATTCAACAGAACATGTTCACCCACTACTTTCCATTATATTTACATACTTTCCCGATATTTCTAGTAGGCTGATGTCCATCTTTCAACACATTGTTTGGTGACAAATGAAATAAAGTTGTTTATTGTCAGATTCATGCTCTCAGAAGATACAATATGGCTCGTGCTGGTTATAATAATCACGATTTCTTTAACTTATTAGTAATTTATGGCAAATGCAATAAGGTGTTAACAAGAACATGTGATGCTTATGCTACAGGGTATCCAGAAAAACCGAAACCATCTCCAAATATCGTTAGATGATGAATCTTCAATCTTACGAACTTTGGATTATTCGAAAAAAAAATTATCAAAATTAAAACGGTGGTTGATAATGGAGATAATGCGATTACAGTGCTTGGGTACTTCACTGCTTTTCCAGAAGCATCTTTGAAAGATGCGGCACGAGATTTGGGATTGAATAAAATGTCCATGCAGAGAATATTAGTAAAACATAAATGGCATCCGTATTCTCATACTGTAGTCCATAGCCTGCAGCTATCCGATTATGAGAAAAAAATTAACGTTGCGGAGTTCTTCATTATAAAAAATCAAGAAAACGACCAATTTTTGAGGAGCGACGAAACAAAATTTACCAAAAATTGGATATTCAACAGGCGGAGTTCTCACTACTGAAGCGATACAAACCCGCATTCAGTTCGGGAACGACAATTTCAAGACCGTTGGAATTTCAATGTTTACTGCGCTGTTGAAGATGACGCAATAGTGACGCTTCACTTCTATGATGAAAATTAAATGATTAATTGAAAACTATCGGAATTGTATTGTTTCTTCGATTTAAAAAACATTAAAATACATCAATCATGAAAATGGCATCACGGTAGCTATGTAATAAACATTCATAGCATCTAGAAAATACCTAACAGACCAACAGGTATTTTTATTTTCAGGTGAACGATACCTAGATATTTAAAAAAATCTCGACACGGATCATTTGGAAAAACTGACGCTCGCTGATCATCGAAAAAATTGGTATCAACATGATAGAGCACCTCCACATAATCATCACATGGTGAAGATTTATTTGGAAGAAACGACCAGTGGTTTGGAACCGATGGTCCTCAATTATGGCCACCGCGATCGACCGATTTAACTCCAATGGATTTTTTTGTTTGGGGTTACATAAAAAACGGGGTGTATTCTAACACGCCAACAACAAAAGAAGATTTTCAGCAGAGAGTTCGTACTGCTTTCAACTCTATTCCACCGGACGTGATGGGACGAGCTGTAGGAGACGTCATACGGAGAAGTGTGAAATGTTTAGAAGTTAGAGGCAATGTATTTGAACATTTGTTGCAATAAAAAAAGCGGTTGACAAAAATGTCACATGTTCTTGGTTAACATTGAAACTAAATTTGAAATTGTTGTTTATTCAAATCATGATTTTGTCTTGAATATGGGATTATTTTTCATGAGATATTCAATGTGAACTAGGCAACAAAGAAATTTTATCGGACAAAATTGGAGGGGTAAAAACGTAAATCCTCGCGTGATAATAATTTCTATTGCGGAATATCACTAAAATTATAAGTTTTGGGTATAGGGAAGTATATCATAACTAGGGCTTATTTTTATAATAGAACTGAACCTTGAGGAAAAAAATTGGGGTTTCCAATTGAAAAAGTTGAGATTTTTAATTTTTCTCATTCACTTATTGGACGCAAATTTTTGCGCACCCTGTGGATTATTCAGTGGTGATGCGTGATCCTTTCAATCTTCAATTATCACTATTCACTAGCTGCATATTTTTAAAAATGTTAATTTACATGAAAATGACGTATGTTCGAGAGGCTACATCTGTCACTGTTTCTAAAACAACTTGAAATACTCGAAAACGGGTCATTTTGGATAAAGGGTATGATACATAAGTTAGAATCTAAATCATGGAAAAAATTAAAAAATGAGGTGAAATACAGGGTGTGCCGTTGAAAATAACAAAGATAACGTCACTTCCGGTGAAACTCGAAACGTCACCTCAACGAAAATATTTAATTTGAATTTTCCATTAGTTCTCCATCCATCCTATCAATTTTCAGAATCGCCCTACTTCCAGTTTTCTATACATATAGATCGCGTTAACTCGTCAAGATATCATCCTATATGCATCCATAGATGACAGACTAAATTTCGTGACTTCAAGAGCTCAAATTCACGGATCATTAGAGATGAAACAAATATCTAGCCAAGGGAAATTTCGGAAATGATCTTGAAGATTCTCCCACTCAGCAGGTCTGTAATACAAAACTTTGCGCGGCTTAGATTGTAACCCAACATTCATCGGTAATCCACTTAAAACTGAAACGAGTTTGTGGTCAGAAAATCCCAATGGAGACCTTACGGTGACTGTGTGCATTTTCGGATTGGTTGTTAGATCCAGAAGACTGGCATATTCTCTATAATTTCGGAATTGACTCTTTACGATGATGTGTATGTCATACGAAAGCGTTACTCTCAGACAGAAACTGGAAAATGAAGCTTTTTTCAAAACAACTGGGTCCATATGAACATCAAATTACACAACTGAAAAAATACTTCTGAAACAACTACTTTTTCACGGTGAGAAAAGTTAACAGTCACGCATCAATAGAGATGCAGAAATGTCAAGTTTTTTTGACATTTGTACAAAAAATCATTTCGACTCGATATGTTCCAAAATTGTTATGGAGTAACTCCACTCCACGGTAGTGCGTGTATGTGATCAACAATCGTAGACAAAGCATCAAATTGGGAAATCAATTATCTGTAGCTAGAAATGTAATCTTGGGAGTACCTCAGGGCTCAGTTCTGGGACCACTTTTTTTCACACTTTATACTAACCAATTTCATAAACATGTTGAACATTGTAAAAAACACATGTATGCTGATGACATACAACTATACCTCCCTCTTGAAGTTGACGACTTGAACAACGCTGCTAGAAAGTTGAACAATGACTTAGAAACCATATCAAATGTTGCCGAACTGCATTCCCTTGTGCTCAATCCAAAAAAATCAGTAGCACTAGTATTTGGAAGCAATGCTCATGTAGCATCAGTTAAAAATAACTTGAAACTGTATCTGAATAATGAAGTAATTAGATTTGAAAGTAATGCAAAAAATCTTGGTTTAATGTTAGATGAGTCTTTAAGATTTAGAGAACATATCAATCGAAATATTCAGAGAGCCTATGGTGCACTACGATTACTATATCCTCACAAAATGTACCTCAATGTACCTATAAAGAAAATGTTTTGCGAGTCTCTAGTTTTAGCACAATTCAATTATTGTTTTCCGGTCTACGGACCTTGTCTTGACTACGATACCTGGTCCAGAGTACAACGTGTTCAAAACTCTTGTATTCGTTATATATATGGAATTAGGAAGTATGAACATGTGTCCCACAAGCTTGCGGAACTGAACTGGTTTAACATGAAAGATAGGTTCAAATTTCATTCATTATGTTTATTTCATAAAATTATATCATACAGAAATCCGCCTTATTTATATCGTAAAATAACATTCAGGACAGACGTACACAACATGAATTTGAGAAACAAAAATGTAATCACATGTCCACAACACAAGACCGCAATTTTCCAGAGAAGTTTTTCATATTCAATTTTTCATCTTTATAATTCTATTCCCGATTCGCTAAAACACCATAGTAATTTATATAAATTCAAAAGAGCTTAAAAGTTTCCTGCAAGTTAACACATTCTGATGCAGTTCCGTTTTGTATACCCTTTTTTTTTTCTATAATCTGTGTTTCACAAGTAGTCATTTTTCGTTATCTCTCATACAACTTTCTTTTTTTCCACTTGGTTATTGGTGGTGAATATTCAGGTGACCCAACAAATGTCAAATGTCAAATGCCAAAAAATTGTGACATAAAAATTTAGGTTTTAGGATTAGTTAGGTTAGTTTTCAAGTTATAATATGCTTATTTAAAATAGCAAGGGTTGAGTGGTAGAGCACCCTCGGGTGAACTCCCCCTTGGGATTTTTGTGTAACAAGATGAATATCATGCATTTTATTTTTCATTGGAAATAAAGACATTATTATTATTATTATCATTATTATTATATGATCCCCCAAAGAAATGTTATTCCTTACCACTTTATTCACCTCTTCAGTCTTTTTTGCCATCAGAGTCATGGAATGATACGCCGGAATTTTCAGAAACAAATACTGATATAATTTTTCTGAATTACTCCATATCTCACCAAACGTGAGGACAAATGTATCAGTGATAACATAACATGAGAGAACTATTATGAAAATTGGAATATAGGGATACAAAAACTTTGACAAATATATACCATTTCGTTGAATGGCTATGTATAGTCTTATATGTTTTGTAATTTTCTCATGAATTTCGACATCTTGGTACTGATAATCGTAAAATATAGCGGTGTTTGAATAGTAAAAACTTCGATACTCCGGAGGTATCAACATCAACAGCGTGTTTTTCACACAGAACTGGTCAAGTAGATAAAGCATTTTGGGTAGTTCAGAGAGCATTGAAAGCTCATAAGCAAGCGACAATATGAAATGTGCAGATGAGACTTTCGCTATATTCAAATAAAAGTTCTGGATGTCAGTGTACCAAACTCTGAAGAAAATATTCGTTAGCGTGAAACAGCAGGCGTAACAATTGAAAAGACGTCGTTTCAAGGCCAGAGACCTATATTCCTTTGACCATGATCTCGATTGTATTCTGAAAAAATCTTTCTGTCTTAGAATACTTAGATACCCGTTGAACGATTTGACATATATTGGTATCGACATCAATCTCCAAAACCAGCAATAAATTGCGCTAAGATAGAGAAACGAATCACTGGCTAGTTCTAGACACTCATTTGTAGACGTGCAGTTTGTTTTCTTCGAGGTTATAGCCGTTAACACCACGGCATTTATGGAAAGTGCTATCCATTGAAGGCAATATAACACTTTTCTTATTTCGACCTGAGCAATATTTTTTTGTTGATTATGCGAGCATTTGTACCCTATAGGTGTAAGTACAGTCCCAGTGATTGCTTTCATGTAACAAACCAGACAATCATTTTTGTTTCTACTCATTTTGAACTGATACTGAAATATCGAAGCTTGCCTTGTTAGAATAACTTGCTGCTGCTCGATTCCACGGCTCATCATCATCAAAATCCTTAATCGAACGAATTATCTGAGTAATGATCGTATGCTAATAAGCATCATAATCATTACAATTTTTTTGTGACAATCACCGTCTGTCCAGTTATAACTGAGCACCTTGTGATGATTGATGAGACGATCATATTGTTATACATCATTTTTCTTTCCTATTCTATTCATTTATCAAAACAGAGAACGATTTTCAAAATATGTGATGGAATTGATTAACTTGATGAAAATCCATAACGTATTCAAGTTACATTTCATTTGTTTGAAGGTGGTTGACAATATTTCTTGATGCATTTCATTAGTTCGGACTTGCATTGTCTAATATAATATAAAATGATATGGAATCCCTGAAAGAATCTATAAAATTAAAAAGATTTGCTAGAAAACTCACGATTATAATAATCGTCTTCGGGTGGTAACTGTCATCACCCGAAGACGATCGTGGATACTAACAAACGAAACTTCATGTAGTAACTTGGTTTGAAATCTTTCAATTTTGATTTTCATTTCTTATTAATTGTTAATCCATACTCCTTTTCATTTTATCACATTTCATTATATTGTTTCCATTATACAGTGCATTTAATGTCCCCCCTTTCATTTTTTGAACGGGTCAACTCAAAAAATTGAATTCTGAGACGATAAAATTAATACTTTATTTTGAAGTGAAATCGACGTTTGAAACTTTCAAGATGGCGACTGGGCGCCATCTGGGAAAAAATCAAATGGAAAGGGGGGTCTTGTGACATATCATTTTGAAGCTCCTGACGAATACTTCATAATCCTAGAATATGAAGTCAATATCTTCACCTACTACAAAATGGCGAAACATTTAATAATTTCCCAACTAACACATCAATATCGATATTTCTAGAAATATTCCTTTTTATTTGCCATATGGCAATTCCAACAACCCAATAAGGTTTCTTGAGTTATTTTTTATTTATAAAAGCGACAAAAAATGTCAGTAAGACAATGAACATCAGTTAGACTATTCTCATTTATGGGAAAAAAAGTTTTTGGTTTTCTACTACTCCATCTTGATACAAAAAACAAGGATGAGGTAATCTTCCAAGGAAAGGAAGTAATCAATTCTAAATTAAGTAACTCTATACATAGATGTGTAGATCATGCGAAAAAGTAACTTTCAGACACAAACTGAAAGAAAGTCCCCCAGAAGCAGATACTTTCATATAAACATTGAATTACACAAAAGAAAACATTTTTTTCGAAACAAATACTTCTATATGAACACTGAATTATACAGAAGATACTTTTCTCTACTCAGTTTGTATTTCAAACATTCGTTGTGGAATACAAATCAGACAACATTCACATGAATTCTACTTTAAATGAATGGTAATAAATTGCACTTACATGGAACACTGTCACCCTCACTGGTATACACCAATGTTTCGCCCAAGGCTCTTCAGTACCAAATTGGATGATATTATAGAAAATACACACAGTTCATTCATGAATTACGATTTTTTAATGTCACGGAATAGTTTTCGATATCACGTCAACAATCTTTAAAATGGTCAATTCTCGTCCATTGGAAGAAAAAATTGAAGCGATTTTTATTTACGGTGCAACGCGTAACTTTCACGGGATCGAAAGGATTTTCAATGAACGTTTATCGAATCGTCCTATCTGTAGAAAATATTTGAAGGAACTTGTATCCAAATTTACAACTACCGGTAGTGTACATAACAAAAAGCCCCGAGGTTATCCGTCCATTCCGGAAGAACGGCAAGTGCAGATGATTGGTGGGATGGTAGTAAATCCTGAACAGTCTACTCATTTCATCGCGTGGAGAATTTTGAAGACGAATAGGTATCATCTATACAACACTAAAATGGTACATCAATTAACTGAAGATGACTCTGATCAAAGAACAGAATTCTGCGAAATCATGACAAAAACCATCACAAGGCGTCCTACCTGTCTCCACAATATTTGTTTCAGTGACGAATGTACATTTTTTCAACGACAATATTAACAGACAAAATTGCCGTTATTGGAGTGACATCAACCCTTACGTTTTCCGGGAAGCACATACCCAATATTCAGAAAAAAATAACGTTTCGGCAAGAATATTGGAAAACCATATTGTACGACCTCTATTTATTGATCAAAATTCAACGGGGTAACTGTATTTGAATATGTTGGAAACTACTGTTGACCCTCTCAACACTGAAATCATCGAAGCGAATCCTAATGAATTCGATATAGATATTGTATTCCAACAAGATGGAGCACCATCACTTTACTCCAGACAATTAGGAAACTATTTGGATACTACTTTTCCCGGTCGTTGGATTGGCAGTCGAAGTCCTACAGAATAGCCAGCCCGCTCGCCAGATTTGATATCTTTGGATTTTTTTATGGGGCGTTTTGAAGCAAAAGGTGAACGAAACTGAACCTGCTTCAATATTGGATATATGGCAGAGAACAATAAATATTTGTAAAGATATCGACGTTTCTGTGTTAGAAAATGTTCGGCGTGAAATATTGGATGGACTATTCGTATGTCAAGAAGTTCAAAGCAATCATTTGAAGCATCTTCTGAACTGACCTCAAGCTTATTACCTCATATTATGTGGTTAAATGTAAATGTATTCAGGCAATTATCAAAAGTCGCCATTTTGTAGTAGTTGAAGTTATTGACATTATATTCTAGGATTGAAAAGCATTTCTCAGGAGCTTCAAAAAGATGTGTCACAAGACCCCCCTTTCTATTTAACTTTTTTCCCAGATGGCGCCCAGTCGCCATCTTGGAAGTTTCATCTGTCAATTTCACTTCAAAATAAAGTATTTACGCATTAATTTCATTATCTCAAATTTCAATTTTTTGAGTTGACCCGTTCAAGAAATGGGCTGTTTCGTTATATTAGAATAAAATGATAAGCTGGAATACAGGGTCATTCCTATTCAATGTGTCATTGATAATCCCCAAAAAAATACTAAATTGAAATCATTCTCAAGTCCTGATGTAAACCATTAGAAATTCTCATTTCCGCAAACTTTGGTCCTGCTAAAGGTCGGGTGAAGGCATTAGCTTGTTGTTCACATGTTGGAATATATTTTAGTATGATTGTCTTTTCGTCTTTTCGCCAATCGCTCTCATGAAAGTTTCATCTGTCAATTTCACTTCAAAATGAAGTATTCATGCAATTATCTCATTAACTCAAATTTAAATTTTTTCAGTTGACCCGTTCAAAAAGTAAAAGGGGGGGACATTAAAGAAATGCACTTAATATACTCACCATATTTTTCATGTGTTCAACACTCTTCAGAAATGCAAACAACACCCAAGTATGAGAAGGACGAACAAGCATGAATAACATCAGATCCAGTACTGTTGAAATAGTATACCACGTAGACGATCACAGCATACCGATGGACTACGATGATATGAAGGAAAAAAAAATTCATGCTCTCGTTGTAACTGTAGATGCCCAAGCTGATTTCTGTGTGTGCGATCCTCAGGTGTTCTATTACCTCATCAGCATTTGGATGCTCGCCTTCGCAGAGCTTGATGAGGATGATCCCCATGAAAACTTCTGGTGTTGGGTGCTAAGGAATGTAAATCAACGAGCTCAAGGCTAGTTTTTCGAAGCAAACTAGTGCTCCAGTGCGGAACTGGGCATAGAAGAAGAAAGTTACATTTTGTGTCAATCTGAACAACATTCCCCCTATGGTAAAGGTTGTTCCATATGAAGTAGATAAATGGAGCCATAGCAAAGCTCCTCCTTGCATCAGTACGGCTATTAGAACCAGGAAGATAATTCCATATTGCACTTAAAATACTACTTTTCTTACTGAGTGACAGAACATACCATCTCTGAACACTACTGCCAACTGATTCAGTGTGTCAAGATGTTTTGGTATTCTCAGCAGAACAACTATGGTAGCAAGTCCTGCGTACCATCCATCTTGAAGTGGTGAGAGTGATTCATGGTGAGCTAATATGTCATAGGCCACATCAGTGACCACTTCGTAAGTGAAATAATAATACACTATCACACTGTGTATAAACAAAGGTCAGGATTTGCGAAATACAAATTTGGCATTTTGATGACCCATCATCAATTCCAATAACCCGAATGCGTATGAAATAGGCCCAACTGTTTCGCAGAAACCAATAAGTATATTTTGTGTCATTTGTTGATGGTTGCTTGTTTGAAAGAATTGAAGCAGGTGATACTTTTTTGAAATGATGAGGCATTTTGGAGACCGTCACTCAAGTTTCAGACCAAGCTGCCCGGAACTGTAGAGCTACCAGGACGTACGTAAGAACTGTTCCAGATATCTAGAATTTCAAAGTGAAAGCTTTAATTTTCAAAAATAATGAATACAATTTCGGTCTCCCAATTGTGCTTACCGATGCAAGTAATCTTCTCCCAATAGTGATGGTGTCTGATGCTCTTACTACTGGTTTCTGAAGTATGAGTGTTGCAACTAGCATTTCCACCTGCAAAAATATTCGTGATGAACAAAAAATGAAACGAACACGCATATTCACAAGTTGTTGAAGTTACAGAAATACACATTTCACTGGTGTGGAAAATGAAATTTTCTGAAAAAGGTTCTATTTTGAATATTACTGGGGATTTTTTCCCAACACAAAACCGTTATTTTAACACTTCGACACGTGTTTCGATAACCAAATGATCGTCTTCAAGAGGAAGATAAAACTGTTTGATCTTCCACTAGAATATATGATTATTTGGTGATTGGATGAAATCCGTGTCGAGTTGTTAAAACAATGGTTTGATGTTGACAAAACTCCAGTAATATTCATTACTACAACAAAGGTTCCAAACTTTGCATCACAAGGATCTATTTTGGTCAGAGCTCCTTGAAAACATATACAAGGGGTTTTGAGGATGTTACTCGACACTTCAGAAATCAGGCAAGAAAAAGGGTCTGATTATTCAACATGGTCAATTTTGTAGAGAAACCCAGCAGTTTCTCATTGCTATTTTGGGAGATTTGAAAGTAATGGAGAAACTTTTACAGATGTAGAAAGGGCAAACATCCAAGTTCACCTCGATGAGTTAGTGTATATTTTCCACGATGGAAAACGTTTTAGTAACTTGTAGTATTCAATAATATCGCCAACTTGAAAGTGAGCTGGAAAATTGGACTATTTTTTGGACGCTGAAAATCAACCTACGTTTTTTCTCTTTGGTTCATTCAATTTTCAAACATATTTCATTACAATGTTCAGTTTTATCAAGGTGTGGTATTCCCACACTAGAATACACAATGCCGGAAATTACTTTACGACGACGTCTAGACAGGCGAATTTTGAAACAGCTCAATATCAACAAGGCGTCTGGTCCTGATGAAGTACCCGTCATCGTACTTGGGAGTACGGCAATGAACTCGCACCAGTATTTGGCACACTTTTCAACCTGTCTTACGAGAGAGGGGTTTTTCCTTCTTGTTGGAACATTGCTCTCGTTCACCTTATTCCCATTGACCATTTGTGATACATAGCATATATATGGTGGGTCAATGATTAATTAGAAAGAACAGTACGTTCATTATTTATTGTTTTTCTATATGTTTTTGAACCATTTTATATTTTATTCTCACGTTAGTAAGTTCTCCACATTCATATATTTTTTACAAGATATATAATCTTATTATTGTAGTTGTCCTGACGAAGGTGTGAAATATACCGCAAGCTTGACATATAACAAAGAGTTTTCTTTGTAACAGCCCAGCTATTGACTGCAACCTCACAAATTAAACTGATTTATAGTTAATCCAGTCACATATATAAAAAAAAAACGATAAAATCGCCAGTCAGAACACTAAAACTAAAGCAAAACAGCAAGTGAAAAATTAGAACCATTATATATATATCTTATTATTCTTCTGTGAAAGAATCCTCTAAATATTCCTTATGAGTGTAGCAACATTTGTCCAGTAATAAGTTTTTAACTTTCTCACTGAATAAATTTGCAGAATTCAACCTCTTTATAGAAAGTGGCAGTCTGTTATAGAAATTTATGGTATTATATAATGGAGATTTTTTTTAATGATCACTCTTATGTGAAACGACCCTCAGAGCAGAAGCATGGTGAGTATCACGACCGTGAATGCCCAAGTTCGTTATGTACAAGTCAAGGTTCCTGTGCACAAAAATGACACATTTCATTATATAAATTGGCGGTGCAGTCAACAAGCGTTCTCTTTTGAAAACGGGTCTACAACTTTCTTGGTACCCCAGGTTGAATATCAATCTTATCAGTCGTTTTTGAGGGATGAAAACTCTAGTAAATTCCTTTGCACATCCCCAAGCCATTATGTTGAAACTGATGTGGGAGTATACATTCGCAAAGTAAACATTTAGTAAACCAAACCTATCTAACAAATATTCGAAAGGCTTTTGCATTTCGAGCGATCATCTATATGGCTTTCGGAAACATAGATCAAGAGACGACATCCTCAAATTTGGAATAACGCAATCCAGAAACATGGAGAGCTGTTGGGCTGGATATTTCTAAGGCATTTGACCGTGCGTGGAGGATTTGCTAGCCAAACTTTGATGCTATGGCGTTCACTTCATTTTTCTGTATCTCTTCAGTTTACGGAAAAACCTTCCCTGCAAGTGGCCGTCGATGGATATCTGTCGAATGATCCAACCAGCAGGGATCCACGTTGTCTCCAACTCCTTTTTTATTGTATATCAACGACTTATTGGAAAAAACAAGAATCCAATATATTGATTTGCTGACGACAGTACACTTGTCTTGTCATTCCATTTGAATTCCAGGACATTGGCTATGGATGCACGTCTTCATCGACAGCAGGAACTTGCATATTTCAATGGGGGTTTTCCCAAAAAAAAAAGTCTCCGAACCGGATATAATAATTTCAGGACAGACAATTCCGCTTCCTGCTTTGATGGGTTTGTTGAAATGGGGGTTGAAACCAATATGCCTTGGCACAATCATGTTGC
Organism: Leptinotarsa decemlineata; assembly: GCF_025532065.1. Taxonomy (NCBI): domain Eukaryota; kingdom Metazoa; phylum Arthropoda; class Insecta; order Coleoptera; family Chrysomelidae; genus Leptinotarsa; species Leptinotarsa decemlineata. The sequence goes on from NW_027412529.1 coordinate 6,269,943, forward strand.
TGGAATTGCAAAGGCTGCTTCTCGAAAGCTTGGAACAATAACTTTACTTAGCGCCCTAGGAGCAAAGTAATATGCATCTATATAGAAAATTGCTAATATCTCGAAAACTATCACCTCGAGCGTTGTTTAGGAAGTGTACCTCTTTTACTTGGAAAAGGTGTGGAAACTAGGGTTTTTTTTCATGAAAAGTAACAAAAGTTTACTCTAAAACATTAGGCGATTTGAAATAAATATGATTTTCCACGTCAAAAAAACCCGGGTACCTATGGTATCAAATTAAGTGCAAATAACTTATTTTTTGCAGGAGTTATTTTTGAAGAACGAAAAAAACTTCGATTCCAACACCCTGTGTCTTCGAAACGAAGCATTTCCGGACACAAATTTATATAGTCTCAGTTTTATTGTTTCAGAAATACAAATATTTCAACATACTTACTTATGTAACACCCTCTAGACATGAAAGATAATATATTGGAAGTAGATTCACAAAAATGTATGTTTCAAATGAACTGTTCACTCTGTATTAATAACATTGATGAATGTAGTCACAGTTTTGTATCTCCAAACTGGAGCAGGTCTTCAGTTAGATGGATTTTCGAAAAATACTCGTTTTGTGGAAACGAAAATGTTTCAAAAAAGTGATCAAATTCAATCAATCAATCAACCCCAATGAAGAAAGAAAAAAAAAACCAATGCTCATTCAAAATTTTTTTGTTCAATTCACTGCTTGTTTTCTGATCATGGAAAATATATTAACCAGGCAAAATTAAATTGATTATCATGGGAACGGAATATGCTTACCTGTGCAGCTTCTTGTCGAGTCAGCTTGCTGATCGGATATTTGAACAGAAATGATAAAACGTCTTCATTCTAGAACAAAGAAAAAACATTGGAAGGAACACAATAGGTTTATATTGATTATATTATCGTTATATATACATACAATTAATCTATCACTTTTGATATACGTTTTCATTTGGGATTATTGAGTGATGATCAGTGGTACACTACCAGCAATACCAATTACTTAAAATGTCATGAATATTACATCATGATCGCACCATGAGTGGATATGTATTTACCTATCATGAATATGACAACGAATATTTGTAATGGTTACCTTTCCTTTACCCCAGTATATTCTTTTACTGTCAATGTTAAAAACGAAGCTGATATTATGATATCAGCTGCGCATTTCTCAGAACGTTTTGATGTTGGAGGAGTAAACACTTAAAAATACTTAGTTCTCATTGAAAAATGATGATAATCACCATGTCACTTCGAATATAAATTTTTGTAATATCTATACAAAACACATTTCGGACAAAACTTGAGTGAGTAACATTTATTTTCAATGAGTAACGAAGCAGGGTAGTAACGGAACTTCCGAATGTGTTTTAGGCAGAACTTGAATGAAATTCCAAACGGAATTTTGTTTATGAAAGTGACATAATTTCAAACGATATCAATTTACAGTAGATGCTTGAACTGTTAACTGCTACACATGAGTATAAGCTAGGTCCAGAGTGAGTGAGTCTATTCGACTCTACACTGCAACCCGCAAAGGATTATTGTGGCTCTCACCTATTCACACCCGACCAAATAAACCCAACTTTTCAACGAAGTCGATTAGTTTGCAGAAATTGAAGCCAGAGAGAAAATTCCAAAACGGCTGTTAAAAAAATAATTCCATACGATGCTGATTTAATTGGTCACATACAAAAGTGTACATCTATAACAGAGGCAAAAACTCATGAATTTTGAAAAAATATACAATTTGGTACTAGAATTAGTTACTTCAAGGAAGCATTTGAAAACTCTTTTACAGGTCCTCATCAAGAATAGTAAATATTTCCACGCCATCTCTTTCACCAAAAAATGTGATCCAAAAAGTGTTCCAACTAAATGCAACACTATATCTGAATTGAAACTTTTCTTGACTTGATCAGCCTGCTTAATCAGGAGTAACTACATAAACACAAATGGTAATTGTGAAAAGATGTATTCGAAGGTATTTTTAGTTTCTCTGACCACTTCTTGGTCAGTCACAAGGAAGGTGTCTAAAACATCGTGTACTGTAACGAGAACCACAAGAATGGTGTAGTACGGAACTAACATTTTCAGGACACGGTTGATATTTATAATGATGGCCATAAAAAGCCTGGAACTTTTCGAAATTTCGTCATTTACCTTGACATGCCGAGGAATCGACAGTGAAAGAAAGTTTCCGAGAGAAAATTGAAAACATTTCGATGCTGCACTGCAAAACGTGAACTGCATTAGAAGCTGAAAACTCTGGAAATGAATCAGGAAAGAAACCGCGATTTTCGACAAATCTACATAGGGAGACGTATCAGTCATATTTTGTATTTTGTACAAAGCATGAAGCAAAGTATAAATCCAGAGCAACAAATTGAACAGCAACCTCTTCAACCTGAACAGTTTCAGTTCTCTTTCAAAGGAAGGATACTGAATTCGAAAGTAGTTCTCAAATTCTTGGATACTCTTCCAAGCATTGTGAGATGCAACAGTATCAGGTACAGTGAATAACCTCCAAAACCAGACGAAATGATTACAAAGAAAAAATAACCCTTCTCTAACTTGTATGAAACAGTTGGTATCCATTATATTGCAATCTTTCTTCGATTCTAAGATCGTCACAATGAGGATAATACCCATATAGAAACCAGTCACATGAAGGAAGTATTTAGTTTTAATAATTCTGACAGGAGACTTGATCTGTTGGTCCAGTACAGTTCCATATACTACTTTCAATAAACACTTGAGACAATTCCTCTTGTTTTCAATCATCTCGATAGACTGCGTTAAAAAAAAACTTGAAAGAAATACGGGGCTACTGATATTTACCTGTCTTCATTGTTCACCATTACAGAATATTTCCAGTGAATAAATTATGAATGTACTTACTGACGACTATCTGACCGATAATAGTCATAATTTCTGAAATTACACTAGAAATGAAAATCACATTTAGAAAATGACTAACTCATTTGAAGTTTCGTATAATGCAGTCATTTACAGTGCAGACAAAAATAGTCTCAATCTTCTGACTTTGGAACGAGGCAAGATATCAGAGTCGGACAAAATTTGTATAAGAACGAATTATTTTTGGTACTATTCGAAAAATAACTCGTAAAAACGACGCAATGAATTTTTTCAAATGGAAAGGGGAGTCCTGTGATCCTTTCTCCTGAAGGAATCATACAATTACACAACGTATCCCTAATAACGAATATTGGAAATATACAAAAGAAAATAATGAAGACTAGGTTAGATTCCTTCATAAGAAAGTATCACATTTTATCCGAATCACAATGTGGATTCCGGGAAGAGAAATCTACACGAAACGCACTCACACAATCAACAAAACGTATCTACAAAACAATAGATGAAAGTAAGGCATCAATCGGTGTTTTTATTGATTTGTCAAAGGCGTTCGATACTGTTGATCACGGAATTCTGTGAAACACTCTGGAGAATATTGGTATAAGGGGAAACACAATCAAATTATTGAAGTCATATATAACAGATCGCAAACAGATTGTCAGAATGAAAGATAAAAAAAGCAGCGAAAGGAGAATTGAATGTGAGATCCCACAAGGAACGGTTTTGGTACCGATAATATTCTGTTTATACGTAAACGGATTATTCTCAGCAAGGTCCTGTGGGAAAATAAAAAGTTTCGCAGATGACACAGCTATTGTCTATTCCGGAGAAACATGACTTGATGTCAAAAGATAGGCAGAAAATGACCTGGAACTAATATGAAGTTGTTATGATTATAAACAGCTATCACTGAACTTTAAAAAAAACATACTTCTTAACATCCTTCAGCAACAGACCCTTTTTACCATCGTATCAAACCTTAATAATCCAAAATACCTTTCAAATATGTTCAGCTACAGCTAAAGTTTTGGGAGTTATTATAGACCCTCACTCAAGATGAAATTTTCATATAAACTATGTTGTGGAACTCAAAGACATCCTGGATCAGAAGGAGAAAAAAACCATATATTTCAGCGTTTGTTTGAAGGTGGTTGGCAATGTTTCGTGGTGTATTTCATCAGTTCGGACTTCCATTGTCTAATATAATATGAATTGATTTGAAATTCCTGAAAAAATATTAGAAAGATTTACCGAAAATAACAATTTTATTTCAACAAAAAAACTGAAATTACAAAGAATCAACATAAAACCAAACAACAATTAAAAAAATTAAAATTGTAATATTAATAAAAGCTGAAAATTAAGTGACATAACTTGGTTTGAAATCTTTTGATTTTTATTTTTCATTTTTTGTTAATAATAATTTTTAATTTTCAGCTTTTAATATTATTTCAGTTTTTATTTTTTTTTGTTGTTGTTTGGTTTCATGTTATTTCTTTGTCATTTCAGTTTTTTTGTTCAAATAAAATTGTTATTTTCGGTTAATCTTTTCGATATTTTTTCAGGAATTTCAAATCAATTTATATTATATTAGACAATGGAAGTCCGAACTGATAAAATATATATTTTAGCCTTGGTATATTGCATTATTGGATGCATCATTGGACTTGTACCTACTGATCAACCACGGAAAAAAAATAGAAGTCCTAAGAACAGACCATATTAAATACCTGGGAGTCACAATTGATTCACATCTCAGATGGAATGAACATATTAAAGAAATAACTAAATCATTGAGATACTTATGATGCCTTTGGTGTAGTAATGAATATTACTATTCATAGCGGAATATTAAACTGGAAACTAACGCTATTTATGCTATATAGATATCCCATACAGGTAAACCATCCAGGTTAAACATATATTGTAAAATAATTGATAAGACAAAAAAATTGAAATTATGTACAATAGAAAGAATGACTACCCCTCTAATTATATATTTAGAGATTCAAAGCTACTTGATGTACGACAGTTATATATGTATAATATAATATTGTATATCTCTCTCTTCAGCAAATCGGTCATGATTATAATATTCGCACTAAAACAAAAAGTAATGTAGAGCTAAACCTTTATTCTTAGTTTAATATTAAATATTTTTCATCGCCTTGTTTGAATGTAAAATCAATTCTGCATATCAGTTATGCATTGCGCAACTAAAGAATTCCCACGCACAACTTCGGTTTTAGTGGGTTTCTCCATGTTTGTTTGTATTACTTTGTTTACATGTTATTATCTTGTGCTGTTGTATATTTATAAATAAACATTATTATTATTATCATAGAGGGCAATGCTGTTTTTCATCCTTATTTATGCCGAGACCAGCCGTAATTTAAATGGGGTTGAAAATATGTAGCCAGATCTATAGGAGCTGGATAAAAATCTGCCCTAATAACCACCGTCAAGAAATACTCCAAAGAACAAAAGTTTTTTCTATATGAGCTGATAATGACTACAAAATTTTCACAAACATTTTAATTTCTAGACATGTTATGATAACATCGTAGCTTCCTCGGTAGATATGAATATTTACACCCCAAAAGCAAATATAAAGTGGGTCAACAAGATTTCCTCGGTCCATTGCTATCAAAGGAAACAACTTTTTGAACTGTTCAATTTTTTTTTGCAGTCATATCGATGAATACTATCTTCGAAAATTATATTCTCGCATACTGGGTGATTCAGCCGAGCGTGGCCAACTAAATTTATGTTTTTGTAAATACAAAAAATACAAAAGTATTATTATTGATATTATTGGGTTTATCAATGAAACATTAAATATAAATGACCTACATGTACCATGTAGAAACTCAACCGGTCAACTCATGTGCAATGCTATGCACTCGTCCAGATTTGTGTTTGACAATTATTATTTTGAGTAGATATCGAAGTGAAAAGGATCATGAACTTTGGGAATGTATGGAAAGACTATTGAGATACATGAAACGGACAATTGAAATCAAATTAACATATTTTAAATGCGATTATGTCAGTCTGATTGTTGGTTATGTAGATTCTGATAGGGGCAACAACGAAACTGATAGAAAAAGTACGACAGGATACTTGTTCAAGGCATTTGATAATTGTACGATATCGTGGAATACTAGGGAACAAGTTATAGTTGCCGCTTCATCCAGTGAAGCTGAATATATGGCTCTTTTTGAAGCAGTAAGAGATGATATCTGGTTAAAATCACTTCTGAGTAGTATTAATCTTATATTCTTGAGGATAATAACGGTTGCATTTGCTTGGCCAACAACCCGACTGATCATAATAGATCAAAGCAAATTGATTACAAATATCACTTCTCGAGAGAACAGATTGAGCAAAAGACAATCAAAATAAAATATATTCCAACATGTGAACAACAAGCTAATGCCTTCACCCGACCTTTATCAGTACCAAAGTTTGCAGAAATGAGAATTTCTACTGGTTCACATCAGGACTTGAGAATGATTTCAATTTAGTATTTTTTTTGGGTTTATCAATGTAACATTGAATAGGAATGATCCTGTATTCCAGCTTATCATTTTATTATAATATAACAAGACAGCGCCTTTCTTTAATGTCCCCCCTTTTATTTTTTGAACGGGTCAACTGAAAAAATTGAAATTTGAGATAATGAAATTAATGCACTTCATTTTGAAGTAAAATTGACATGACATGTGAATAGCCTTTCCGTGAATATCTCCATAAATCTTTATTATTCTCTGCCGTATATCCAATATTGAAGCAGGTTCATTTTCGTACACCTTTTGCTTTAAATAGCCCCATAAAAAAAGTCCAATCTGGCAAGCAGGCTGGTCATTCTGTAGAACCTTGACGTCCAATCCAACGACAGGGAAAAGTAGTATCCAAATAGTTTCTTACTTGTCTGGAGTGATGTGGTGGTGCTCCATTTTGTTGGAATACAATATCCATATCGAATTCATTAGGATTCGCTTCGACGATTTCAGTGATGAGAGGGTCAACAGTAGTTTCTAGCATATTCAAATACAGTTTCCCTGTTAAATTTTGATCAATAAATAGAGATCCTACAAGATGGTTTCCCAATATTCCTGCCCAAACGTTATTTTTTTTTTGAATATTGGGTATGTGTTTCCCGGAAAACGTGAGGGTGGGTGTCACTCCAATAACCGCAATTTTGTCTGTGAACATTGCCGTTTAAAACAAAAAGTACATTCGTCACTAAAACAAATATTGTAGAGATAGGTAGGATGCCTTGCAATGGTTTCCGTCATGATTTCGCAGAATTCTGTTCTTCGATCAGTTCTTCAGTTAATTGGAGTACCATTTCAATTTTTCATGAAAGATACCTATTTCTCTTCAAAAGTCTCCACACAGTAGAAGGAAACACCTCAAAAACATTCGCGACGGACTAAGTAGACTGTTCAGGATTTACTATCATCTTAGCAATTATTTGCACTGGTTGTTCTTCCGGACGGATGACCTGGGGGCTTTTTGCTATGTACACTGCCGGTAGTTGTGAATTTGGATACAAGTTTCCTCAAATATTTTCTACAGATAGGACAATTCGAAAAATGTTCATTGAAAATCCTTTCGGTCTCGTAAAAGTTACGCGTTGCACCGTAAATAAAAATCGCTTCAATTTTTTTGCCAATGTACGAGAATTAACCATCTTAGATATTTTTGACGTGGTACCTTTCTACCAGTAAAATCGAAAACTAAATGAGAATATTCTAACTGAACAATGATGTTCATTATCGTTCTGACATTTTTTGACGGGTTATTGGAATTGCCGTATGGCAGATAAAAAGGAATTATTTCTAGAAATATCGATAATAATGTGTTCGTCTTCAGGAAATTATTAAATGTTTCACCATTGTGTAGTAGGTGAAGATATGGACTTCATATTCTAGGGTTTTGAAGTATTCGTCAGGAGCTTCAAAATGATGTGTCACAAGACCCTTTTTCCTGTTAATTTTTTTCCATATGGCGCCCAGTCGCCATCTTGAAAGTTTCATCTGACAATTTCACTTCAAAATGAAGTATTCATGCGTTTATTTCATTATCTGGAGGGGTGCATTAAAGAAATGTACTGTATAATGGAAACTTTGCGAATATGACTTATATCTGTACTCGAATGACTAAAATTATTATGATATATATTAGTCAGTTGATTCTGAGCATTCATCTAGCCTGTATAATATAAGTGAGTCGATCTAAACTGGTCGTTTTAATTTGATGCACCATCCTAACAGATATCAGCTCAACTTGTGATTTTTTGGACATAATTCAATGATGAAGTGTTAGAAAAAAGGCAATGAAGAAGTAGAGACAGGTTATTTTTTCAATTAACTTTCTTCGAAAGCAAATCCATAATTATGACGAAGTGTTCAGGCGATGTATTGGATTCACTGAAGCTTCTGGAGACACCCTATTTTATTTTATGAGAGAGAGGACATTGGCAGAGCAAGATCTTCAGATGATGTGGTGCTGCAGGTTTTTTCGGGTTTTCCTGCAGCTGAAAAAGCAAATGCGTCACTGGAACCAATGAAGTCGCCCCGGAGCGCCAATTAATTTTTATTGTTATTTTTATATTATACCACATTCAAATGTTCATTAATTCATTGTTTGAAATGATAAATTGATTCAATTTCTCACCATATAATTCACTTGATCAGCTCGATATAACAACAAAACTTCGATGAAAAGATACGGTACTTTCAGATACAAGTACTCAAAAACCTCTCCCGGTTCAGTCGTGACGTCTGGATTGATTAGGAGAAATGTATCCACAATTGTCGACAGCGTGACAAGAGCCACCATAATCAGGCTATAAAAATTGATCATTTTCAAATACACATTTGTTGTTTGGACGGAGGCCAAATAGAGTCTACATCGCATGGAAATTCTCTCTTCGAGTCTAACATATCGGAACTTGTAGTCGTAAATTAAATCTTTTCCTTGATGATATGTGAATATTTCATTCAGTGGAATCGACAAGAGAAGGGTGTTTCGCAACGAGAACTCAAAGAAATTTTCAAAGATTCGATTGAAATAGCAATGCATCTGAAGCTCAAAAAAAAGACTGTGTATGTAGTATACGACACATATTTTGGATACCTTTATGTAAAAGTTTTCGTTCACAATGTAACAGAATCTGTAACAGGCGTAGAAGATGGTAAAACACCATAGGATCAAATCAAATAACCTACGATGCCAAGTCAAATTCTTCCTTTCTTTTTCGAACGAGTAGAATTGGATTCGGAAGTAGTTTTTGTTTTCTTGAATAACTGACCATCCATTATAGGCGACAACGTTGTTAGGAACTGATAACAGTTTCCAAAACCAGCAAAAGTATCCACATAGGAAAAAGAATGTTTCTTCAACTAGTTTCAAACCTCTGGTATATTTGACATTGCTGTACTCATTATTGAAGATTATGGCCATCGTCAAAACGATGTTTACGGAGAAACCTAACCACTGCAGTCCATATACAAGTTTTCGGACTTTTGTATACACCCTGCTCTTCTCTTTATGCGAGCATATAAACTGTATTGGCGCAAATACAGTTCCACAAACTATTCTTAACAAACACATCAAACAATCATTCTTGTTTTCATTCATTGTGAAACACACTCAGGAATAATCATATTTCGAAATGGTATTACAGTTTTTCATCATCATAAGGAAAATCATTTCCATCGGTGGTGGGAAAGTTAATAAACTCAATGTCCTCCAAGCCTCAATATCCAGAATATGATTATAACAGTGATGATGATGAGTAATTTTTATATTACTCCGTAGAGTTGAACAAAGGAAATCAAAGTTTTTGTGAACTATATTCACATGATTATGCATAGAGAATGAACATATGAAAATGGATCAAAACCGATATCTTGTATTTAGTGATTGGAAAAAATCGTTTGGATCGGTCATTTTGATATCGAAGGGAAAATATTTCAACCATCACTACTGTCTTCTGTGCTAAGCGCGATTCAATCTCAAATGGAACGCAGAATCAAAAGATACCTCTTTTGAAAGGGCAACAATTTGTCTTTATATATTTACTTCCTCTTTTGCCAGGAAAAAAATGTTGGATTTTTTCACTTCTGTGTCTGATTGCCATGTTCATTGCTCTACTTGTTTGTTCAAGGCCACTCTGCTGTCAAAAAATCAATAAACTAGCTAAGCCTGTACTGAAGATGATTATCAAAAAAAACCTAGATTGCTGACTGAACAGTCAATAAAGTATAGAAAAATATTTACTGAAGTGAATCTTTTAAGAGAACTGTCGAGACCGATTTCAAAAATTTGTTACGATTCAACGATTTATCCAATATATTACTCAATAACGATCTGCCCGGTTCTGCACGGGTGCAAGGCTGATACATATAAAAGCGTGCCACCGCTGCTGATCATGAAGTGCTAGAGGGCAAAGCGCGGCATTCATCGTGCTATGTCCCTGCATTTAAATCTGTGATATCTCAGAAAATATCCATTTGAATTACATGCTGTGAAGGGCCATATTGATCTATATTGAATGCACAATGTATTCAAGGAACCTAATTGGATAACGATTATTGCTGTATTGCTTGAAATCGCTTCGTGAAAAAGTAATTGATGAAAAATGGTTATTGTGGGTTATGCCTGAGATTTTGTTTACGACAGCAGGAGGTTATATATTTTAGTGAGCATCTAGAAGTAATTTCGAGTTGGGGTGAAAGTAACCAGGTTCAATTCACTGCCACAAAAACCCAGGCATCGGTTTTCTCCAATAAGATAATTGTCTCCGAACAGGATATATTAATGTCACTTTCTGCATAGATACGTTTGTTGGGGGTGAGAATGGGCACCAATATGCCTTGGCACAATCATGTCGCTGGAATTGCAAAAACTGCTCTTCAAAAGCTTGGAACACTGTTACGAAACAGAATACTGTACCCACCTCAGCAACTTTTGATGCTTCATAAAGCTCAGATCTTCTTTGGGGTATTTTCCTCATGCAAGGAGCTCTGCCCCTAAGCGTACCCTGAAATTACTGGATTCTATTTTGCTCAGCGTTTTGAGGTTCAACTCAATATACCTCGAACTTGGCTGTTTAAGGACTCTTCCATTTGGAGAACTGCGTTTATGTGAAATAAATTCCCTGAGGACGTTCTTCCGAATGGATTCAATCTCCAGCGATTCAAATTCGATGTGAATCACTACTTTCATACAGGCACCGCTCTCTTAGCGCCTTAAGGATTTTCTTGTAGTGCTTGTGGTTTGTTCTCAAAAAAACATTTTCAAGGTGTGGAGTTTAGCCAGCGTTTGCAATATGAGCGCAAAAAATGTGTTTATTTACTACATCACATCTGTAATATTAAAAAAATCAATGCACCCTTTGTCTAAGGATTGCACCATGATAAACAAACATTGCATCAGCCACTACGCAGTTACCCAGGAAATGACTCAGCATATTCAGCACATTTCCAAGGTTTTTCCAGAACATTCGAAGAAACGCATATCTAAATCAGCAGTTCCTGATCCTATAAATATGGGAGAACAAGAGGACGCCACATTCTTGAACAACTTCGCGACTATCCAAGTTCGTCCAAAATGTCTTTATTGTTAATAATTATATCCAATGAAGTTTGTTTTTAAAAATATAAATTCAGTGTGAACCACATAACAAATTGGCGCAGTCGGAAGGATCTTGAGAAACGGTGATATCCAAACAGCGGTAGTCTCCAGACTTTCGACAAGAAGAAGAACGAGCACCAACCCCAGTGGACAGGACGGTCTCTTCAGCAACAAGAAACCCACATAAGTCGTCGCCGTTGCCTATCCGTTGTGAAGAAATCACTTCAGGAAACACGCGTAAGACGTCGAACGCTGCTCATCTTGCTGTAGCCAGAGCTCATGAAGTAGAACTTCATCCCGCCACACCAAACAACCAGAAGCCACAACGAAAAAGAAAACAAGAAGAATAGCATGAGAAACTAGGATAAGGAAAAGCATTGTACCCCATTCCAATTTTGGACAATCGAACAGGGTTACATCACATTCTACCCACAAATAAGAAATTTATAGCAAAAGATGATGATTCAATGCTGTATGCTGCATTTGAAAATTTAAGTTCATGTAAAAAACTTAAACTTCAATTTTGATATATGTCAAAATGTAATTTCTTACCCAATTGATAGTAACGCAATGTGTGAAGCTCAAATTTTAAGAACACTCTCAGAACTCCCTAGAATGTGTTCAATTTCACTTTTATTTGCAAAAGACTATAATGTCTATGAAATCCAAAGTGATACTTGGCTAATTGCATTATCAGACCCCTTAGCTGTAACAATAAATTGCCGAAAACGTGAGGTTGAAACACGAATTATAAAAACTAATTCAATCTTGAAACTCCAAGATAATTGTAATGCTTTTATTGGAAACACAAGAGTGTATTCAAAAATACTTGCAAATGAACAAAATGTAACTTATAAAAGTCATCCAATTTTAAAATCATATCAATGTTGCAAAGATGTACCAGAAAAAGAAAGCTTACCACATTTAAAACCTTTAAAATTGAGCAACATAAATTAGATCAATAGATCAATTAGATCAATATTCAGATCAGTTGGACCAAATTATAAATGAACCATTCGTAAACCGACATGTTTCATGATTTACTATTTTCACAATTGTAATAATTGTAATAATAATAGTACTTTACATATTTTGTAAATGCAGAAAAAGACGTTTTATGCAAATTGGTATAATGCCATCAAGCAATGATGATCAGCCACCTGGACCCAGAAGAACTTTCGCCTCATTACGAAGATTACTCCCAGCTCCAGTAAGAAGACCCAGTATCCACCTAGAGAAACCCATTGAGAAAAAAATTGAGTTAAACTCAAATAAAACATTTGCTTGACTGAAAGTTGCAGCACCGCATCAACTTTCTTTTCAAGGGGGAAGTTCGTTGAAATCTTGAATCACTTTTGTAACTTTCAAAATGTCTCTATTGTAAATAATTATATTCAATAAAGTTTGTTTTTGAAAATATAAATTCAGTTTGAACCACATAACACATCAGAAACCTTCAAAATTATCAGTTTTTCTCTACTATATTATGCACGTTATATACAGATATACCTTCCTCTTGAATCACTCTATCTATTCAAAAACCCCTCCAGTCACAGATCAAAGTTATGGCAAAGAATCATTCATAATAAATGAAAAACATGTATCTCTCCCTCACAACAAGATTGAATTGGGTAAAATTCGGAAAATCTGACTTCCACAAGAGCATTCTGCCGTGGTTCTATTTGGTTATAATCTCCAAAATCTCCAAGAGTACTTCGAGCACGCTACTCAAGATGACTGCCGCTGTTGCAGTTGAAGCGATCGGAGTTTGGAGTAGATTTCTTCAGAACTACACGTATTTCTAGAAATCTACTTTTTTTCATTTAAGGTTTGTCTAGTTGAGTTCAACGCGGAACTTGAGTTCAACTTGCATAGACTTATGGAAGAAATAAGGAAGATAGACGGCGCAAAGCCATTCAAACGACCCCGAAAAGCGGAGCCAAAGGACAAAGCTTACGACGGTTTTACACCGACTGGAAAAGCCGCTAGAAAAAACCGTCGTGCCAGACTACGAACAGTGAAACCCAAGAGGCGGAAGAAGCCATCAGTCACAGATCATTAGCGGCGGTAGCTTTAGCTACAGTGAAGGAATGCAAACGCAAGACCGTACCATGGCGGTGAACCACCCCCATAGTCCTGAAAAATGACATACAGGGGAATGATATACAAATCAAAACTACCAACGATTCTTCGGAGGAAATAGGGTGAACTTTCACATATTCACCCTAATAAAGGAAATATCACTAGATGTTGTGATAAGGGGTAATCCAGTTCGTACATTGTGCCAGAAGATGTTGCCAACGACAAATATAGTTAATGGAATCAGCCCATGAAAATCCATAACGTATTAAGAAACACTTTATTGTGAGATTTTCATTACACAGTTTTACAAAAACACAACAAAGCCAAACTATCGAATGTCATCGGATGGCATCGAAAAGAATAAGAGAGACGCTGCTATTATTCCTAATGAAGGTTCTTTACACCAAGGAAGTAATTCGTAATTCGAACTACAAACATACGTTAACCCCATTGCGACGGCACAGACAAAGCGCCAGAGCAAGAAGATCATATTCCAATGCCAAATTCCGGAATGTGATTCCGGAGTCTCAGTAGCATTACAAGCCTCGAAGACGAGCTGATGGACCTTTCTATTGATTTCATCGTAATTCAAGAAACCAGGCTAAATCTCAGCCTGCAACGTCTCCGCATGCCGGGCTTGAATACCTAGAGGTTATTCGCGCGATCGCAGGACACGCGGAACTTCCGGTAAGAACCGATGTTATGTAGCACGAAGACCAGTAAACGGTACACCAGCTCAGAGAGTCAGTTGCCGTCAGAGTGAGGTTGAGGCGTTGCGAACAGCTGAGGATCTCCTTCGCAGGGAAACCTACAGATAAACAACAAAGCGAATATGTTCCCAAACCACGACCAAACGGTAAACACTGGCAACTGTAACGCAAAATCGCGCTGATGGAACTGTACGTCTAAAAGTGGAGGGACTGACAGCTTGCCAGGCTTCAATAGGAGATAAAAACGAAGGGTTCTCAAACCACATCCCATCCGATGCACAGTAAGAGATGGTCTAGTGGAGTCAGAGATTCCAACGAGGAGGATCATCAGGCGAAGCAAATTCTATCACATTGTCCACACGACAAAAAACTTCCCTCGCATCGAAATGAAGACCGATCTTGAGAACGCCATAACATGGTGTCAACAGGCGATTCTACAATCCATGGAGCGGAATGCACGAGAGGTCTCAGCCACGTGCTTTAATCTACAGGACCAGATAACGCTACAAGTAATGGATCTCATCAGGGTCAAAAGACGCCTCTGGAGAAGATACTAACGGAGGAAAGCTGTGGGGAATGAGTGCTTCGCCATGTAATATTATCGAAAAAATTACTAATGAGGTAAAAGCCAATTATATTTTTCTGAAACTCTGAGAAAAATCCCAAACAGAATGATAGTGTTTCATGTGAATGACATTTTTTGTAACAATTTTCTTATATATCAAGTTGTATAGCGTTTTATGAACGATATTGGTTTCAACTCAAAAATGTATATGAAATGTTTTTTTTTAGTTTGTACGAAAAATTAACTTCTGTGTACAAACTCAATGTCTTCATGAAGAGTATTCCTTTGAAAGTTCTATACAGTATTTGTTCTGAGAAGAAGAAATAGAAAACCAGAAAATGTCTCCTGAAATATTGACATTTTCATTTCAGATCCATTCAGATGTTTGTTCGCCCAATTGATTATCTCCCAAATGATCACTTTATGTTGTTGATAGACACTCCATTGTAATGATGAGTGGCCAAATAGCCCGAAACCGGTCTGCAAGTTTGTTCCAATAATTGAAAATCGATTGCGGCAGTTGTATCGCCAACAGCATATCCAGGAATAACTTCAGTGAAAAATCCTTCACTGACACTTGTCAGATATAATCCAACGCCCTTCGTGGTATTAGCCAGGCAAGAAGTTGTTTTCTGATAGGCGTCAGTCCATCAACCTGAGAAATTTGGGATTGGCCTGAACGAATTGTTTTTTCAGATGATTCAGTAGTGGATATACTGATTGTGCAGATTTGGTCATTCTGTATAAGGTATAATTCTGAGATATTTTGTTTCAAGAAGAGAACTCATGTTCTAGTGACCAAACTACTGTTGTCCAAAGAAATGATCGATTCGAATATTGCCACAACCAACCAAACTGTTCGAATTTGGAGAAATGCTATATCCAAAAAAAATGTTTCGTCCCTTGGTGTGAGACATGAGTAGATATTAATAATGAGTACGGCAATGGTAGCTGGAAAAAACACTGTGAGGCCGAAAGTAATATAGTTCTTATAATAGTGAATGGCGTTTCCACCTTGAGAAACAAAACGACAATGTTGTTTCAGCCTCTCTTGTAGTATTCCCATCGAGCCCGATTGGAAATGTATCATATCATTTTTAATGTCGGAATATATTGCTCCAATGATATGTGAATAAATGGAGTTCACTGGAAATAATACAGCTTGAATTGATACTAGAATTATTGTCGTAACAAAGACCACAACAATGGCAACAGATTCCGAGGACCATTTGTGTTGGTGAACCAGAATACCCTGCATGAACGTACATACCACATAACAGATATATAAGTAGTAGGTTATCATCAGACATCTCAGACGGATCCATTTGCGGTATTTGAGACTCATCAAATCCGTGAAACCCAACAGTTTTATTTTTTCATAAATTTCACACCACAAATCCACTGATGCCAGATTCCATTCACTCTTCCAAAGTGAAAATATGTATCCGACTGTACCATAGAAGCAGAATATTTCATCTGAGATAAGAAGAAGATAATGTGCACTTGAAAGATTGGCCAGGTAGTATATATTCCACAACATTGCGAAAACATTGAAAGATATTGTTGAATAAAATAGACAACCCCAACTTCTGTCGCTGGTAATGAAAGCTCTTTTTGAATAATATTTTCCTCTAACATGTTCACAATATGCTCTGTAAGGAGTCAACCACCTCATATGAGGTACCGCATGTCTGCGAATACAGAAAATGCAATTTTACATTTCCTTAATTTCGAATAGGTGGACAAAAAGTCGATTACTCGTTCGGCAGTCATCTTCTCGGATATAAGTGAGGAACCATATTAGAGTATTTCTGTGTGAATGTGTTACGTGCAAGAATTCATCTTTTCAGTGATTGAACATATTCCAGATTATGGTCTAGGTATTCCGTTAATTGCTAGTATTCTAATAGACATATCTTTCATTAGATTTGATATTAGGACAATGAATGTTGTAGGAATGTTTTGGTCTACGTATCTTTGAATGGCTCAAAATCAAAATGTTCTTTATGGACTATTCTCCATATAATTTTAAGGTATCTTTTTTGTGGGAGTGGGACAGTGGGAAGGATTGGGATGGGTATTGAATGGGGTAGAGGGGGTGGCGGGAAAAGACCCCGATACATTTGCGCTCTCAAGAATTCCGCAAGGAAGAGAAAAGCGCCTCCATACAGTCCCCCGATGGGGCAGTGGGAGACGCCCCCGCTGGTGTTGGTGGTTGGCTCTCCACTCAAAAACGCCTTATATCAGCCTCATCTATAGTTTTCCGCTTCCTGCCGAGGCTTACGCGGAAGTTGTCATTCTGTCGCGTTTCGGTACTTCTCAGAGAATCATTCGTCTGTTTGTTGGTAGCAGTTGTCGATAACCCCCTGGAAAAATTTCATTAAAAAACCAGGTAAGAGTATCTCTGCTATCACGTCATCATGTGTGCGTGAATACTCTTATCCAATTTTACCATGAACTAAGCGCGATCGCATTCTCGCCGTTCACGGTATATCTCCAGTTCTTCATAGACTAGCCCGTGCTTACAGCGCTGTCCATGATAGCTTCTAACTGCCGTGACGTCCCTCGTCAGCGGGCTCTTCGGTAAAAAGAACTTGAAGAATTTCTGAGCCAGTCTCCTGATATGGTCGGTGACTGACTCCACTTCTGCCAGATTGTTCAATGAAATGTATCTGTCACTGTTAGTGCAAATACCTTATTCTGCATTCTCTCGAGTTTCAATTAAGGGGACTTCTTGAGACTGCAGAACACAGGACTCGCGTACAACATAGCCGGCCTAATTATTTGTTTATAAATAAGCAACTTGTTGTCAACACTGAGCTTAGAGTTCCGTGCAATGAGCGGATACGTGCATTTTATCGCCCCACCCGCTCGTTGGATCGCCATAGTCAAGTGTTCCTGGAAGTTCAGGCGCTTGTCCAGGATTACTCCCAGATATCTCGCACTCTTCTGCTTGTCAATGCACTTATCCTCAACTCGCAACTTCCTGAAGATCTTCACAAAAATTGTGAATTTCCTCGTGAAGTTTACGAGTTCAGTTTTATCGGGATTTATTTCGATTTTATTTTGTTCGAAATACGGCACGAATAGCCTATCGAGGTGGATCTGAAGCTGCTGCTTTGCCACCTCGCTCGAGAAAGAGTGCGCGTAAATCGCGGTGTCATCCTGTCGGTCGGACCTATGAATACTAGGAACGGAGTGTTAGAGCGCGGGGGGTTTCCACGTTCGCGGCGGGGCGGTTCGCAATATTGGTAAAACGAACTAGTGCTGCACTGTATCGGTCGCGTGTGGAAATAGCCATGATATCGAGGTTATGGTTATGGTCATATGTTTTGAGCTGTGTTGTGACGCATGTTTACCATACAATATTCTTGAAATTCAGAAGATATCATCAATATATCATCACGTTTGAATAGATTTTCTAATGATGATGAAATTGGACCACAATCTGATCTGGATACCATTTTCAACACTATCGAAGATCACTCATATCTGCCAGATACGAGATCACTTAGTCTTTTCTCTTCAAGAATAATCTTATATATTGCAAGGTTTGTTATCAAGCATTTGGTGGCCGGTCGGTTCAACGTGGGTACTTTGTTCACTCACTTAAATCGACCGCCGTGTTGGTCGGTGGTTCAAACCCCAGGCTGAACGATCGATTTTCACTTGATATCGTCCAACCCGTCTCAGGAATCACACGTTATAAGGTAAGACCTCGTTAGTCTTCAGCTCGCACAAGTTTCAACTTCTGAGAATTGTCGTTCATAGGGGTTGCGACAGCTGGTTAACGTAAAAACAGATTTTGAACAGACACATTTAAAAACCGTTTGAAAAACCTATTGATGCCTTCATCTGTGGAATATAACATCGTTCAAATACACGCCACGGTTTCCTTGGATGGAGCACATTCGGAACGTCCAATATTCCATGATTCTGGCGCACGAATCAGGCTGAATTTGACCGATGGTGTAGGTTATGGGTTCATTAATATACCATTAATGAACCCACTCGGGTAACAGCTAAAACTAGCACTTGCTTGGATAACTTTATTGTTAAGGAAAATTTCAAATATGACGTATCGAATCAAGATTTCGATATCTCCGATCATTATGGCCAATTTATTATAATCGAAATAGAAAATATGCATAGAGAAGTTGATAATTTCTCCAGAAGATATCATAGAGTTTTTTCAGAAGAAACCATTCAAACTTTCAGAACATTAATAAAAAATGAATCGTGGGATGATATTTTCATAGAAACATGTCCAAACAAGCCCTACGAGTGTTTTAATACTACTTTTCAATGCTATATTGAATTAGCTTTTCCAGTGATATGTATCAAAAATCCAGGGAGAAAATCTAAAAATATTAACATTCTTTCACCAGAACTCCAATAATTGAAAAGCCAAATGACATTTTATTCGGAATGTGCTAAAGTAAATGAAAACTACACAGAAATGAGCAAAAAAATAACACATACTTACAGAGAGGAATTAAAGTCTACTCACAAACGATATGTAGATGGTCATATAAATGCTTCAAAAAATAAATCGAAATCCATGTGGCAATGATACATATCAAATTAAGTTAAAATTCACCAGAATGGTAGTCGACTCCCAGACAGCGAAGTTGCAAATAATTTCAATATACAATTTTCCAAATATGTGGTCCAACAAAATACAAACTTCCATTATATAGTTGATAACATACAGGTTTGTCAGTTTTTTATCATCCTCTAACAGAGTATGATGTTATTGAGTTGATTAGAAGCTTGAAAAATTCCATTTCAAGTAGCCATGAAATATCAAACAATCTTCTTGAAAAATCTGTTTTTGAATTGTGTGGTCCTATAAAACACATCATAAACCTCTCCACTGAACATGGAGTATTTCCTGAATTCTTGAAAATGGCAATTGTCTCGCCTGTGCATAAAAAAGGAGACAAAAACCTGTACGAAAATTACAGGCCAATTAGTCTGCTCTCAAGTATTTCCAAGGTTTTTGAGTTGAATATTGAAAATCAGTTATTGTTTGTTTTCGCAAATAATAAACTTCTTTCCCCAAATCAACACGGATTTACTAAAAGTAAAAGCAGAGAGACAGCACTTTACCAATTTAACGACCATATAATAAATGCACTCGATGACAAATTAAGTATTTGTGGTTTGTTCATATACTTTTCAAAAGTCTTTGATTATGTGAACCACGATCTGCTACTACCGAAATTGCAAAGATATGGTGTAAGGGGTGTTGCCTTGAATTTGATGAGGTCTTATTTAGAAAACAGAGCGTTAGCAATTTGGCAAATATCAAACATAGGGTACCTCAGGGTTCCATTCTTGGGCCTTCACTATTCCTGATATATGCAAATGATTTGATGAGTTATTTTCATGATATGACGACAGTTCAAGTAATAGCATAGGCGGACGACACAAACTTTATCATCAAAGCACAAGATGCATCAAATTCAGTAGATCATACCCGAATTGTGTATGGAAAGGTGCAAACATGGGCAAAAAATAATCACCTTGAACTCAACATATCTAAAACCACGCTGATGAAATTCACAATGAGCAATGTTCAAGAATTTTTTTTTATATATAAAAACGAAGATCGACAAATCGAATCTTGTGCAACCACCAAAATGCTAGGTCTAACTCTTGATTATAAACTTACTTGGAGTCCTCACATAGATACTCTCTGTAATGAACTAATAAAAAACTGTTATGCTCTCAGGTTTATGGCTAATTTCTGTAGTGAAAAAGTCTTATTAAGTTTGTACTATGCGACTATAAACTGCCATTTAAGATACGGAATCTTGATTTGGGGTACAAGCTCTTCTGCTGAAAGAGTGTTTATTCTTCAAAAAAAAGCCGTCAGAATAGAGTGGAGAGACTCATGTAGAAACGTTTTCAAAAACCATGGAATACTTACAGTTGCCGGTTTGTATATCTTTGAGTTATGTAGTTATGTTAACATGAACGAACGTATATTTTCAATCCAGCAACATAGTTATATTGCCCGTTATAGAGATTTTCTGATGCCCAACACTAACAGAACGACCTTATCCCAAAAAAGTTTCCTTTATCTCGGCCCGAAATTCTTTAATAAGCTGGATGACTCAGTTAAAAACTCACCTACGTTGAAAAGCTTCAAGTATAGATTGAAAAAAATTATACTTGAAAAAAATTGCAACTCACTTGATGACTACTAAGCATTTTCCCACGAATGTATGTAAAATATGTATATATGTAGTGTAATAGTCTGAAGTGAAAACATTCTTTTTATTTACGAGAAACTAATGTGTATTGTTCAACTTTTTATATATTTATTACGTACTAGAAGGGAGTCTGCCCTTTTTTGTTAATGCGTTTTTTTTTACGTTTTTCTTGTTTTTTTTTTTATAAAATGATGTAAAAAATAATTTTATACTTTCAAACATATATAGTGTAATAGTTCAGTGTGAAAACGATCTCTTTATTTACGACGTATTTCTCTGACGTATTTCTTGTTATTGTATGAAGATATTGTGAAAAATAATTTTATACTTTTTAACAGGAAAAATTAATACAACTACTACTACTTTGAGGACCATTGTGAACTGTGACTTATTGGCATACACCTATGACTCAAGGAAATCCCTCAAGAAAAAGTCAAACAGGGCCAAATCGCACGATCTCGGTTGCCAGATCATATCACATCCACGTGAGTGACCATGCCCTCAAGTCGCTGGTGCAGAATATCCAAAGTGGCATGAGCTATGTGGCATGTAGTGCTATCCTCTAGAAAGCACATTTATTGGTGTCCCGATCATCCAACTCAGGCCAAAATAAGATGGTAAATAATCATCGACTAATAGTGCTAGCCGTTGACAGTGATGGACCGATGACGCTGCCATCGCAAAATCCACACCAAACAGTGACTTTTTCAAGATACATTGGACGCTCTTGGATCTTATGTGGATTGATATCGTCCTAAATTCGACAGTTTTGTTTGTTCACGTATCAATTCATTTGGAAATGGGCCTCATTGCTGAAGATGATTTTTTGATGAACATTAGAATCAGTTGGCTCCATTCAGCGAGTTTTCTATGGTCGTTTACCTTCAGTTCCTGGGTCAGTTGAACTTTGTACGGGTGCAGGCCTATTCGAATTCATCCATTGCACGTATTGTTCAATGCTATATCCGACCATATTAATTCAGCAAAACAGACAGAATCAAAGACAACTAATTTGACAGATATAGCTTCTGCGGGATGACCCTTATCAATTGTCAAAGTTTGGAAGTACGGTGACACCTCATCTATAGTATAACAATTTTCAATTGAAGGTAACTCATATATAAATTAAACTTGGAGCTAACGGCAACAATGTTTAACCCTGTGTAGGTCGCGTGTTGTTGTGGATCATAGGGGGTCGCGCGGTATCTCACAGATGTATGAACTTAAAAATGATATTCTACTGTCGTATTGATGAAAACAAAAACAAATATGAGGTACTTTTATCGAATTAGAAAAAGTCAACATAAATTAATAAATTCTTATATAAACATAAAAGCAAACCTTAACCTTGTAATAAAATAAAAACATGATTTAAGGTAGAACACCATATACGTTTAACATAACATGTGATGAATAATGCTTGAATAGAAAAACATAACAAAAATCAGAAATAATCGTTTCAGTCAGAATTTGAACTTTGATTAGTGTCCTCATCGAAACATTTTTGACAGAGCATTGTGGCATGTTCTAAACAAAAATAATCTTCACAATTACGGCATCTGTACTTTGTCAGTCTTCTTGTTTTACTTTTTGAATAGCACGGTCTGCAGGTTTTTCTGATGTTATCTACTTTTTGTGGAGAATGCTTTTTTTTCTGAAACAGGATTATACTCGTTGAGTGCCTGTTGTAGATGTGTGGGAAGACTTTTCATTTGTCCCCTACGTCCAAGACGTTCTGCAACTAAACTGTGAACTAGCATCTTTAGATATTCCCTCCTATTTGCAAAGGCATTTTTATTATCAGCAAAAACTATCATTCCGTTGATGGCTGCAATATTCATCATAGAAAAGAAGATTACCATTGGCCATCTTCTTGTATTTCGTGCACAGTTATATGTGGCACATAAGCTGATCTACAGTATCAACTCCTGATTTTGTGGCATTATAATATGTGATTATTTCAGGTTTATGTTGATCCCCTGTGCCTTCATCAATATTATCGTCAAAATGCAACGATGATAAGAGTAATACATTTTTGTCTTTTTTGGCACATACGATACCAAAGTGGCTGTTTTACTGAATCCAAACATAGATGAATGTAGTACCCTTTCTTTGACGTTTAAAAATATTGGTGGAATCTGCCTTTTGTTTTTTCTTATTGTGCCAACATATGAAAGCTTTTTATTATTTAGTTTTTCTACGAGCTCTAGTTTGGTAAACCAATTGTCTCCGGTGATATTTCTTCCGGTGTCATAGTTAGGTTCAGCAAGGCGCAGTACCAAGTCAATAGGTGTATTACTAACTTCAAAGGGTCCCTCAGGTTGCTTGCCGACATACACTTCTAGGTTGACGGTATAAAATAATTTGGAATCTACTAGAGCAAATATTTTCATTCCATACTTATTGGGTTTTGAGGGAATGTACTGTCTGAAAGAACATCTTCCTCTGAAACCCTCAAGTTTTTCATCTATCGTAACATTTTGGCCGACGGAATTACATGCTTTGCAGTTGTTCACGAAAAGGTTGAACAAATCTCGAATGGGAGCCAACTTGTCAATTTTTTTTCTTTCAACTCTTGTACGTTTATTGTCGAATCTACAACATCTGTACAAAAGTTTGAACCTTCTAAGAGACATAGTTGTTCTGAACAACTCAACACCCATGCCGTCTGTTGACCATAAATCTTCTAAAGACTGTCTGCCACTTCTCAAAATATCTGCTAGGTACAAGAGACCAAAGAAAGCTTTCATTTCAATTGAATCAGTCAATTTTATATCTCTTTCACGACTATAATTCGGTTGTATGGTCTGTATACTCAGATTAGTAGAATTCACTATGAGATCTATCATTTCGTCAGAAAAAAGCACTTCCAGGAATCGAGAACAGTTTTTATACCTTTGGCGGACCCAATTACTCCAGGTATTTTTGTAACGATGTTATGCGGCATTCTTTTTTTGACTTTCGTGGGTACGTGTTTTCCCCATTTTGTATTGTCTTTCCCTAAATAGTATCCTGCATAGCAGTCTTCAATGTCCGAATGAAGAATTTCAGTTTCAATTATATATCATCTTCATTCATATGAGTTCTTCATTATCTTGAAACGCAAACTGTGTCAAATATTCAACATCATCAGGGTTTGTGAGATCAAATAATCTCTCAGAATCCATCTTTTCAGACGTCAAATAGTGTCACACAAAAGGTCGCGCAGTATCTGTCAGATGTAAATACAACAAGAGGTTAGGAATCAGCTGTTTACAAGTCACACTGCAGAGACCTACTAACGTTAGCCACATGAATGCATAGAAGAAACACATATAGCAAGAAGCACAGTTTAAAATTCGGCGAATTACAGATATGATTTGAAAACACATGCGTCATACATCTGAGAGATCGAGCGCGACCTACGCAGGGTTAATGTTAGAACTAAATTCATACCGGTGTCATTTTTATTGTATACGCATCGCAATTGTGAATAATTGAAAAGTAAAACGATTCCATATCGATAGGATATACGAGCAAATAGGTGAACCAGTTCGTTAAATACTTTGAAACATCGGTAAACTGATCGACACTTCGCAGGTCTATTATATTGGCGTCCTTAAAATGTCATAACTAGTCATTAGGTTTCTTCATTATCAAGCGTCCTTATCTGCATAGGCGTAGTGGGTTCTGTTTCTTGTGAAGGTGACTATGTTTTGTATTTATTGAATATTTTTTATTATATTTATTGAATAGACTGTTATATTTATTAACTTTAAACTATAGATTTAAACTTTAGATTTTCATCACATTCACACTTCATTGTGAGATAATTAGTTGACCTAGTCATTAAACTCAGGTATAAATGTACGTTAAACTCAGGTATAACTGCCATTAATTAGTTTCTAGAAAATTATTAGTTTCTAGGTAGATAGTAATATTTCAAAAAGTATATATAAATCACAATGTATGTAGAATTGAGTTTTTAGTGAACACGCTTGAAAAAGCTACTGTGCAGCGAAACACGTGTTGCGGATTTATTAATCTGTTCTAGTGAAAATCTCACAATAAACTGTTTTTCAAAGTACATCAACTTCAAAATAGTTATTGAGGTGAGTAAACAACTGACAAATACCTGAATAATATTATTTTTATAGTAATAAGATGGATGCCGTAGCAGGTCCAAGTAATGTACAAAGAAAGCGGAAGTTTATGTCGTTAGAAGAAAGACAAATTGTCTGTAGAGTGTACGAAAATTAAAAAAATACGCTCCGTACAGGGAAAGCTGTATCCCAGTGTTAATTTTTAACGGGAATATCCGTGTCGAAAATTGAACGCATTGTACGTGAAAAAAAGGTGACTGGGATTGTGCAAGCTCCAAAAGTACATTGTCGTGATAAAAAAAATTGAATTGGACGGGTTCCAGAAAAATTTTGTACGCTATACCATTCATTCTTTCTTTTTTGAGAATGAAGCGCCAACCCTCGAATCCATTGGGACACAGGTAATGGATAATGATCTCATTGCAAAAATGAGTAAAGAGAAGTTAAGGAAAATAATTAAAGAAGATTTAAAATTTATATATGCCAAACAACCCCATGAATTTGTCTTAATAGAAAGAGAAGATATAGTCTCATGGCTCACACAAAGATTTATTATCTGGACAAAACGAGGGTGAATGCTGGTCATACAGGATCTGAGATCTGGCAAGATACTACTGTAACTAGTTATCGTCAAGCATTTGTGAACGGTTTATCAACAGGGTTATGCGGACCAACGGGTAAAGGGCAACGACTAATTGTCGCCCATTTAGGTAGCAAGAGTGGCTTTTTAGACGATAGTGCACTAATTTTTTTATTCAAAAAAACGGGGGATTATCACAAAGACATGGACGCCCAACGCTTTGAAGGATGGTTTGAATCCCTCCTTTCACGAGTCGAGCCAAATTCAGTAATAGTAAGGGATAACGCTTCTTATCACAGCCGATTAGTAGAACAGCTGCCATCTATGACCACCAGAAAGGCAGACATACAGAGTTGGTTAGGACAAAAAGGAATTCCATTTTACGAGGACATGGTTAAGGCCGAGCTTATCAGTGTCATCAAATAGCATCGTGACAGATATCGCCAGCATGTGGTGGAGGCATCACCATTTTGAGACTTCCTCCTCGCCATTGCGAGTTAAACCCGATATAATTAATCTGGGCTCAAATTAAGGGTTACGTAGCTCGTGAAAAAACGTGACATATGAAATTTCTGATGTCCAACGTTTATTAGAACTCGCAATGGAACGGATACGGAAAGAAGATTGGGCTAATGTTGTAGCCCATGTGATCAAGGAAGAAGAGAAAATGCGGAGATTGGACGGGATGGTAGACACTGTTTTCGACCAAATAATAATAGATTTAAGTGTGACTGGGGATTCCTCTTCGGACGAGTCAATGGATTCTGAAACTTCATAAGCATAACATAAGTAATTATTTCTTTGCTTTGTAGTTCACTTTCTATATAAAAGGAACATAACAATTACTTTGTGAATTTTTCTGTTTTTTTTGAAGTACTGTTTTAGGCATAATGAGACAATGTAATCAGTTTTTCCATTGACACCAGGTATAACACCTACTATAACGATTTTCACGTAGTTACTTATGTGTTTAAATAAATAAAAATATTATTTTGGTACGCCTCTGCAGAGTTGGTAAGAGGATTATCCGTTGGTCACTTCAAGTGCGACGTTGCTAATGAATCACCGTCAATTGAAAATTGTTATAGTATAGTAAGGAAATTATGATGTCATTTGCCCTGATTTATTGAGAGGAACTGAATTCAGATGATGATTAGTTCGAGAAAATATATGTATTTTTCGTCAGTGTGAGAAAGCGAAGCATAAATCCAGTCGATGAGAAGGAATTAAGCCTAGTTTTCAACCTCAAAACTTAATATCAGTCATGGGTCGTCCAGATTTTGACAATACAGAAGGATTCTATGGTTGAAGCTATTGCTTATTGTGATTTTTTCTCAAGGACCACATATACGTATTGAACTCATAATAGCAAAGAATCACTTACCAAATTATTCTTGTCCAGTGAGAGCGCCAGTTCAAAAATTCCCAGAATCAAGAAAACTGTACGGAGTTGAAGAAATTTGATATCCAGAAAATATTTCTCATCCCTTGGTGTAACCCATAAGTAAATATTGATGATGAGTACAGCTACAACAGCTGGAAAAAGTACTGTAAGGCCTGCAGATAAGTGATTGTTGTAATATTGAATGGCGCTTCCACCTTGAAAAATGAATCGATTATGCTGCTTCAGCCTCTTCTCTAGTACCTCGGCTGAGTGTGATTGAAAGAAAGATATATCGTCTATCACGTCATTGTATATTGCTTTAAGAAGATAAAAAAAGATCGAGTTCACTGCTACGAAAATGGCATGTATTGAAAATTGGATGATTGTTGTTGATAGTAACATGAGAACAGTAACAGAATCTAGAGAGTATCCATATTGGTATATCTGAAAACCGTGCATCAAAGTGAAAACTACACAACTAACACACAAGAAGTAGATCAGGATCAAACATCTCAAACGAATCCTTCGGCGATATCTGAGACTCATCAAGTCCGTGAAGCCTAAGAATTTTCGATCTTCGAAAATTTTACACCACATGTTGATTGATGCCAAGTACCATTCGCTCTTCCAGATTGCACAAATATGAGCAATAGTCCCATAAAAGCAATAAATCACGTGGGTAACCAAAAGCAGTGAGTGGTCAGTGGAGGAAGTAATGACATAGTATAGAATCCACAGCATTGTGAAAGTTGTGAAAATTGTCGTTGAGTAAAATAACCAGTCCCAACTCCTATCGATCCCCATGTAAGGTTTTTCTGAATATAACTCTCCTCTAGCGTGTTCGCAATGTGATCGATAGGGACTGATCCACTTGAGATGAGGTACTGCGTATCTCAAAATGCACGGCATGCAGTTTTCTATTTCTTTGACATGGAA
Organism: Leptinotarsa decemlineata; assembly: GCF_025532065.1. Lineage (NCBI taxonomy): Eukaryota > Metazoa > Arthropoda > Insecta > Coleoptera > Chrysomelidae > Leptinotarsa > Leptinotarsa decemlineata. Next base: position 6,298,059 of record NW_027412529.1, read on the forward strand.
TTGATTTACGAAAAAATCCATGAAACGCTTCGTCATCACTGGCGAGAAAGGAACATATTGACAAGTTTTCCAATCGATATTTGTTCCATGCGGAATTTATGATGTTTGAGATTAGTTATTTTCGATTATCGTGTAGGTTTCTCGTTGATAACTGATATAATGGTCAAGCTATCAAGTATATTTGAAAGCCTAATGATATATTTATTTAGGAACTAGCTGACTTCTTGCCAACTGAATCAATAGATCATTGTCTTATTTGCTGAGTCATATTGTATTTGTGAAGAACGGAATCGGACCATAACACCACGGCTGGTATTGCCAGATCAATATCATGCTAAGCAGTAGATTTGATGTCTGAAAAACAGTAGAAAATATATTTTATGAGTACGCTTTACAAATCAAGGTTATTTCCACTAGTTAAAGTCATTTAAAAATTATTGTAGAAAGTGAATTGGATCATCAGTAGATTTTATCTCCCACCAAACAGTAGAATTGTAGCTCCTGAACTGAAACAGAAGATCAACTGCAAATCAGTAAACCTTGCAACACTGAACAATGTGTTTTTTCGTGCGATTTCTCCTTCGCCTTCAGTGGATTGATTCGTAATATTCCGTACTTCAATAACATTACTACTTTGTTGTGAAAGGTTTGATCTTCTTGCTGGCGGTATTCTGAATATTACCGCGATGGATATTGTTGTAGAAGGTCTTCCAAGAGGGACTTACGAACTTTGATAATTGATATCGGCCATCTTGTTGAAGCTCAATCTGTCAAATTAGTTGTCATTTATTCAGTCTGTTTCGCCAAATCACCATGAACGAAAATAGCATTCAACAACACCTGCAAATAATAATTTTCCCACCGCGAGGATTATTCACAATATGGTGTGATTTCCATCAAAAATCATCTTCAGCGATGAGGCCCATTACTGGATTAATGGGTACGTGAACAAACAGAATTGTAGAATTTGGGATGATACCAGTCCATATGAGATCCAAGTGCGTCCAATGAATCCCAAAAAGTTACTGTTTGGTGTGTCCATATTATTGGTACATATTCCTTTGAGAACGATATTGGCCAGGTCATCACTGTCAACGGCGAGCACTATAGGTCGATTATTACCAACTTGTCTGATTGATGACTTGTTTATTTTGTGGAAATTCATGATCATTTTGATGAAATGAATAAGAACACTCTTGGCTAATTTCCACTATTCATTTAATTTTCACGACTCGTTTTGGGTTTAAACCCATTATTAAGTATAATACTAACATGTGCAATCTGAAAGCTAGGTTATGCAGGGAGTTTTTAAGTTTTTAAAAACAATAAATTGATGGATGTAGCCGTTACTACGTGGTAGGAGATCATAATGAATGAATGAATGAGTTTATTGTATGAGTTTGAGAATGTCCATATAGGACGAAACTGCAGTAACGTTAGTTACAAATAAAACTGGTAAAAAACATAGAAATTTTCATTTCTCTCATTAAATGAACAAGGTTGACAACTATAAAATTCAACACTGAAGATTACAGAGGTTGTTTTTCTCGCAATTCAGTTATTAACTTCCACAACAATCACGTTTGGGCTGAAAACAATCCACACGCCTTGATAGAAAATAATTTTCAAGAACAGTTTTCTTTCAATATTTGGGTTGGAATTGTCGGTGACCATCTCATTGGGCCTCATTTCATTCCACCTAGACTTAATGGAGAAGGATACCAAAGGTTTTTAGAATTTGTTTCACCTGGACTTCTAGAAGAAATTCCAGTCATGGGAAGATTCCGTATGTGTTACATGCACGATGGTGCTTCACCACACTTTAGTGCAGTGGCACAGCAATTTTTGGATGAAAATTATTATAATCGCTGGATTGGGAGAGCAGGCCCACACCCATGGCCACCTCGCTCACCCGAAATGAATCCCTTAGAATATTTTCTCTGGGGACAACTTGAAGCGTTGGTATACAAAACTGCTATTCAAAATGAAGAGGATTTACGGAATAAAATCATTAATTCATGTGACATAATAAAAAATACACCAGGTATTTTCAGAAGAGTGCGAAATTCAATGATGCGGCGGCTAGACGGTCGTATTGAAGCCGAAGGAGGCCATTTCCAACACTTAATTTAGTGCAATTCGTTAGTTAGTTAGATGTTAATGTTCTTTAACATTTGTTGTTATTGTTACATAATTAGTAATGAAAAATTGTAAAAATAATAATTTCCAAAAGAAACATTTAATTCCCCATATTATTCCTTGTGAGGTCCAGGGATATGCAATTAGGTCGACTTTTTTTTTGTTAAAAACTAACCAAGATACGAAAAAAATTCAAGAGACAAAAAAGTTGTATTCCTAATTGCTCAATCCAAAGAGATGATGAAAATCGCACAAAAGTCAGTGGCGTACATTTTTAAGTCAAAAATATTCGTTCAAAATCCGCTCGAGACGCCACTGGACTCAATACATTGAATCACGTTCAGGCTAAATTAGCTCCCTAATGTTATAAATAGCATTGTCAAATTATAACAAAATTTGGTGATGGATATTTAAGATATTCACGAATAACTTTTTTTTAGTTTCATTTCAATACCCTGTATCTTGAGAACGAAGGATTTGCGGACCCATGTTTATATGAACATTCCGTCTTAAAATTACCTAAAGAATCGTCTGTTGAATTTATGGTACATACTTAATAAACAACCCGTATATCTAAATTACCTGAAATGTCTATAGACTCACCATTTGCTGAAGATCTACTTCTGTTACATTCACAAACAACATCACAATTAATAACCCTGTACGCCACTGCAAGGACCTAATTTCTAGTAGATGTTTCACACTCCAGGGTGTTATGAAAATGTAAATATTAATTATAAGTATTGCAACTGAGGTTATCAGGAAAATCAGGAAAGTGGGATTGAGGTATTCGTTCAAATACCTGTACATCAGAGCCATTTTTTTGCACATTCTTGCATGGGCGTTGATGTTTCGTCCTTGGGGCAGGGCGAGTTTACTGGATTCAACTTCATCGCTCAAATCGACTTGTACTTTTTTATAAATTGCTCTCAGTATGAAATGATTCAGAGAAGACTGTAGTATGAGAGATGAGTTAACAGTTATTTGGATGATGGAACTTCCTAACACTATCATTTTAGAAAAGGACTGGAAATTGAATCCATAATTTTGGATAAGCATGTAGAAGTGATGTATTATAATGGCGTACGAGATATATATTGCAACAACTACCAGACGAAATCTCAAACGGAACTGTTTTCGGTCATTTGGAGACACCAAGGGCCCGTTTCCGAATGTTGACCATTCCGAGCTGATATCACACGTGATGTTGGTAGCTGCCAAATAAAATCTCGAGTTCATCCAAATAACGATGTAGAAGGAAACTCCGTAGAATCCTGTTAGTTCGTCTGTCACAAGCAGCAAACATGTAACTGAATCTTCAGAACAAATCCTCGACATATAATATAAATTCCACAGTAGTGCTAGCGTGGTTAGGGGAATGATGATATAAATCCACCAGTAGCCTTTCAGTTTTTTGAATTGCGGTTTTTCTGAGTAGGTTTTCTCCGAGTGCTCGCAGTATCCTTTGTAAGGCATGAGCCAAGGAGCAAATTCTACGCATGGTCGGAGAATGCAAACTATACAGTTTTCAACTTCTCGAACTTTCAAGCACTCGCAAGGAAACATGTTTTTATTATGAGCTCGCAACTAATTCCTACATCAAATTACTGGCATGTCGTAGGTTTCGTGTGGTTGATATTTTTTCGTTCATCACATCAATTTACAGTCCAATTGTTCGTGTGTTTGGCTGTAGATAATAACATATAACTTAATTGATAATTTCTGAAGGAGCATTCTAATTGTGTTATCATCGTTAATAATCAACTATGATGGAATTGAAACAACTTTATTTGCTATTTTGTAAACGCTCCATCGCATGCAATTTACGTTGTTTGTTTTTGATATAGTTATAAAACTTCTGAGACGGGGTGGAATTTCAAATATTGGGGTGAATGACTACTTTCTTTCTTTCCGGTGTCACATACTGAAATACAGTTTGGAAACTCACACGGCAGTATAGGTTCGTGGCTTCATTGAAGAAATCTTGAAAATTTTATCTGTGACATCCTAGGAAATATAGATCATAGATCAACGTTTCATCGATTGATTGTGACAAGCAGTTCGATGCTAGTTCATAAAACGAGATTGAAAATTTAATTCTGCAAGAATGGGGTCTCCCAATAGGGATTTACAGACTTTGACAATTGAAAACGGCTATCTTGTTGGAACTACATCTGTCAAATTAGTTGTCATTCATTCAGTCTGTTTCGTAAGAAGCTTTCAATTCATTATTCCACAAATTATTTATTCCCATGTTACCTGAAAATTTCGATAAAGAGATAGGTCATAATAATGGTTTCCCTGCTTATCTAATCAATATAATCAACACAGAACACAGAACTAAATTTCTTAATCGTACTTGAACCTCTACCAATAACTCCAATAAATATTGTCCTATTCCCTATTTACGTAAAGTATCATATGATATTTCAAATATTCCCAGACGTTACTGTGATGATATTAATGTTTTATTTTATACTGTGAATCTTATTTCCAAATTGTTAGTCAGTACTAAAGATGAAGTACCTACACATCTCCCATAAATCAGGCGTTCACAGAATTTCGTGTTCACCACCAAACGGATCTGCTCAGTATGTCGGACAAAGTGGTAGGAAAATTAAAACAAGAGTTCTTGAACATGTTGAATCAATTGACAATTTCAGAAACCTAAACTTAGACGATTATTACACTAGAAATGTATTCTCTAACCGCATTCTTAATTACAACCACAGTTTTGATATTGATTCTGATTCAGATATTCTACACGCCTGCCAAAAACAAAACTTCATCTGATTCATTTGGAATTTTCTGAACGTATTTTGCTATTAATAACCCCAATGTCATATCTCTTAATGAACAAGTACAGTTTGATTGCCGAATGTTTTCCAATTCTCCGAATTTCAACTAAATTCCCTCATTTTTGTAACAAGATGGCACGTATGGATGGCATGTGATGTTTGCACAGAACACGAGTCGATTTGTATGTGGTGTTTCTCCTCTTGTTGTGTTCTGTTAGTGGAACTCTAGTCATTGTTCCATGTCATCTCGATTTTATCTCTTGATTGATATAATTTCTCAGCTTGAGAAATGGTTCTTATGGAGATTCTGTGAAACATGTTCTTCCTTACGAATCAGTAGATAGTTGTCCTGAAAATCTAGAGAAGAAAATTGGATTGGATAATTTAGGAAACACTTGCTACATGAATAGCATTTTACAAGTGTTGTTCATGACGAAGAATTTCAAGAACGAAGTTTTAATGATGAACGAGAACGGGAATGTTTCCTACTTATTCATCAAACTCAAACATCTGTTCATGCAGTTGCAGTTTCGTAAGAAGGTATCATCTTTCCCTCCAACCGATTTCCTGGAGTCTTTGAAGTCCACTAGATACTCGTTAGGACAACAAGAGGATTGTTCCGAATTCTTGGGGTTCTTGTTGAATACTCTTCGTGAGCAAAACAATAGCAAAATCAATACTCCTGATTGCTCTGGACTGAATGATTCCGTACAACCCATCTCGTCTTGTGTTTGTGAATCTTTTGCTGGAAAAATCCTCACTTGTTAACTTTCTGGTAAATGTTCAAGAAGTACTGAAAACTTATGTGAATTTCTGGAATTTCATCTAGCTTTTCCTAATACGACTAATAACCAGTCCGTGCAAAACTTATTGTTAACTCATCTGAAAATGGAATTTTCAACAGGTGATGATCGACTGTATTGTCGAACATGCGCCAAACTAACTGACTGTTGTAAGGAAACAAGTATAGCTGAGGCTCCAGTCAATCTAATAATAACACTGATGATTTTCAAACAAGACTCAACCTCTAACGGAAGCAAGAAACTCTTTGGAAGGTTCGAAATAGATGAACATTTCAACCTAGTAGACCACTATTATAATATTCATGCAGTCATTGTTCACTGTGGTTATGGCGTTGAATTTGGTCATTATTACGCCTTGGTCAAAGAAGAAACGGACTGGTTTAAGTTTGACGATAGTCGTGTCACGAAGTGTTCTGGCGATGCATTGAATTTATTGGAGCCTCTGGAGAAACCCTACATTTTGTTTCATAAAAGAGAAGACATTGTTAGATCAAGATCTTCAGATGACGTGATGCTGCAGGTTTTTCCGGGTTTTCCTGTAGCTGAAAAAGCAAATGCGCCACTGGAATCAATGAAGTCGCCTCGGAGCGCTAATTAATTTTTATTGTTGTTTTTATTTTATTTTTATCGTTGTTTTAATAAAACTTCGGGTCATTTCTCATTGAATTAATTTCGGGTACTTTCTTTATAAGTCGTGTACCGGTTGATGATTTTGGTGTAAATGAGGCTTCAATCCGCCCATAATTCGATTACTGAGAAATATGATGTTATAAAGTTTTCCTTTTTTCTACTGGATAAAAAATATTTCTTCATCAATATAATGTCATTGTGACTATATTCGTTTCATTAGTGATATGAATTGATTTTTTTTTCTCCGTTATAAAATAAAATATTTTTTTCTCCATGTAAGTATTTTATACTGCATTGTATTAACTATTGTTACGTTGTTCTTTTATAGAAAAATTTTGAATATCAGCTGATGATGAACCTATACAGGTTCAAAACATGTACTGGTTGATAGTTTCACCGCTCCAACATCTGATGGTGACATTAAATTGTGGAGACGACTTTGAGTTTTTATTCTTCGCAAATCTTCTGCACTCCACTTTGAGATATAATGGACTTCTAGCAGAGGTTATTATAGTATTCAAAAACATGTGCAAGTATTACATTTGTTTTATCGAAGTGGGTGTTCTGTTTGGGCAACATACCGCGCGCTTGGGAAACATTTGTATACCAAAAACCCACTTACACGGGACAGTATCTGAACCAGGGATCCAACTACCATCAATAGACTGAGAGAGGAATCATCAAGTGAAACAAAAGCAATAAGCAAAAATGATCGAAAGGTGAGATCAAAATTCAACAGTAAAGCACGTCTCAAATAGCTGACTGTCAAACAAAAATTATCTATTTATCGACTTGTGAAATATTATATATTCTCTCATTAGAAGGAATTCCAAGTTTCGCGAATATTCGCGATTATTTGAAATTGCCTAAGCGCCGTACTATTTTTTAGCTTTCAACTCGTGTGTACTAATTGATATGATATTTACACATATGAAAGGGGTGTAGTGTAATTTATTTTAACTTTTCATAGTTCCCGGAACGTAACAATAATAAGACAATTATTACAAAATTAAAATGACATCCTCTCTCTCTAAACCCACATGGGGGTTAGTAAAATTCCAAATTGATTCACGATACTATACTGGGTTCTGGTCTCCCTCTCTGGTACGGTATCCGTGTGAAATACTGATCTGTTCTAAGTGTCATCAAACGAAACAACAATCAACTCACTGATCACAATTTACCGTAATTCCACTATCGCAAAATCCCCTTTCGCAAATTTCCTTGTCGCAACTCTCCCAATCGCAAAGGAATCTTTTCGCAACTGACTTTTCAACTGACTTTCGCAACTTTTCTATCACAATTCACTTTCGCGACCGACTTCACGCAACTGCCAGATCGCCACTGTCCCCCAATTAACTTTCGCAACTCTCTTTCGCCAAGGACTCTTTTTGCAACCCCTCTATCGCAAAATCTCCTGTTGTAAAATTCCTTCTCGCAACCCCCTTTCGCTACTGACTTTCGCGACCATTTCGCTACCCTCTTCCGCAACTGTCCCAATTAACCGTTTAATTAGTATTCCCAAGTCCGTAACACTCCTTCTTTCTACCGTTTCCTGATTGGTCTTATCTCTGTTCAATATTTCCGAATTTTTTCCATAACCCTTCCTACTCATGACCTATATCTTCTTTTCATCGAAGTCATTCGTCCGTTTTTATTTTAAATAAATGTTCAGGCCCACCTATTCAAATATGGCCGAAGCTGAAATGCAAACTCGTAGCTTGCATTTTCGCATTCTCAGTATTATAACTTATTATGTTATTACCCGGGAATCCGGGCAAAGTGAATAATTTCGTTCTTTATAAAATTTTATTCGCAGTTCATAATTATTATAAAGGATATCTGATGATGGTAATTGTGAAACCAATGAATGAAGACTAATTTGTGCTAATTATTTCGTTTTTGTACCCTATATCCTTTCTGCTAAAGCCCTGAATCTTAAGGTATTCACTTTGCCTGACCTTCCACTACAATTAAAATTGATCTTCAAATCAGGTAAAACTCACCAGTTGCTGATGATCTAGTACATTTACTACCACAACCAGCATCACAATTAACACCAATGTTCGGAATTGTAGCGACCTTATTTCTATCAAGTAATTTTCGCTCCAAGGTGTGATGAAAATATAGGTGTTGATGATCAGTACCATTTCCGACATTATGAGGAATATCAGCAACGTGGGATTGAGGAATTCATTGAAATATCCATATGAAATTTTCATTCGCCTGAGAATACCCACATACCCTCTAAGCTGTTTTTCTAGTGATCCCACAATGATTGGTGAATAATTCTTCAAATCATTGCATATGCCAACGTATATCTTCTTCAAGATATGACGATCCATGAAAACTAGTTGAAGATAAGTTGAATATACCGTTACTGACGAAATTTCAGTGATAGTAACTATCAACTTGGCAACAATCCTTGGGTCGAATCCATTGGAATGGAAAAATAAATATACATCCAATACGGTCAGTGCGTACCAGATATACACAACTATACATCCAACCAAAAATCGCATCATGAACTTCCCGGAGAAGTTGGATGATAACAAATGTGTTATACCATTCCTAGAGCTTTCTGCCAAAATATCACAAATGATATTCGTAGACAAGAAGAAATTTTTAGTTCTTATTCTCAGTATAATGTACAAGCAAACACCGTGAAAGCCGAATAGTTCATCAGATGTCAGTAAAAGACATCTTACCGAATCTCCACTACATGTGGTCATGATATGATACAGGTTCCACAGTAGGGCAAAGATAGTGAGTAAAGCGATACATAATACCACCGAACCTCCTTTTACTTTTTTGAAATATGCTCTTTCTGAAAAAGATTTCCTAGAATGTTCACAGTATCCCCCGTATGATATAATCCATTGTGTGGATTTCAGAAGAGGATTTACGATGCACACCATGCAGTATTTCTTGTTCAACATTTTTGATGCAACTAAGGAAAAGACATCTGTACTTGTTGACAGTTCGACAACGAATGAAATAGTCGTAAATCGACGATAGCTTCATATTGAACGCCTGTTTTTCTTTTGTCGTTCATTGTGGATATTCCCTTCTCATCAAATTGATTGTTGAATAAATTAATATATTCTCCATTAACTGAGTGATAATCGACAGTTCCTTCGATTTCGTGATAGTTTCTATTATTCAATTAAGTGCCCGTAGATCAATTTCGACTTCCAATACAAAAATATGTTATGTTACTCAATTCATTACAAAGTAAAGATGAATTGATAGAGTTATATTTTTAGGAGTGATTAATTTTTGGCTTCTGCTACTCCATCTTGATACAAAAAAGTGGGAATTTTCCAAAGAAAGGAAGGAAGCAATCAATTTCAAAAGAAATAACTCTATGTATACATAAATGTGTATGTCATGCAAAGAAGTGACTTTTAGACTGATGGATATTCTGCTTGATGCTCTCATTAAAAGAGGATTAGATCTGCAAGCTTAAGCAGATGACCTTATCATTTCGGCAAGGTAGGTCCCCGTCGGGAATGGTAGCGTGTTATATCCTCCAAAGTACGATGGCGGTGGTTCACAGTTGGTGGCAGAGGGAGCAGATGTCTGTCAACCCCAGCAAAGCTTCACCAGGAGGAGAAAGTTGGACGATCTAACGCCACTTTCTCACAATGATGAGGTCATGGAACGGAGGGGAAATTGTGGCATTGTCCTCGATGAGAAACTCACCTGGAACGCTCATGTAGAAAAAGTGTCACACAAATCCAGACTATCCCTATGGATATGTCGAAGGATTCGACAGAAAATGGCTCAGGCGAAGCTCTCTGGCTTACAGAGATAGGCTTATCTGTGGTGCCATCAGTACCACACCGTCAACGGCCATAGATATCCTTCTAGAACTATCTTCCCTCCATATTTTTCTGAGGATGGAAAGTACTCTAGGCTGCTGGCTGACACTGGTAGTCCCAGTATTCTGGGAATGATCTCTGTCATTATGCCTCCAACTGTCAATTACCAACAACCTTATACAGTACTTTTCCCAAGTAGAGATGATTGGATCTTCCTCCAAAAGTAGGAAATAGCAGATATATGTTGGTTCACAGATGGATCAAAAACACCTCCGGGCTTTGGTGCAGGTGTTTTCAGTTGCAGACACAGAACAGAGAGCTTAGGGACCTTTGCAACTGTATTTCACGTGGAAATATATGCTATTGAATTGTGTGCGGAGAGATTGGTGGAATCTAACCTCACACACAAGTCAATAAAAGTTTTCTCGGACTGCCAAGCGGCGTTGGAAGCTCTTGGCTCCTACTGAGCAACGTCTAAGTTGATAGCAAATTCCCAAAACGACTCTCCTCAATAGAAAGACCCAACAAATTGTCTCTGGTCTGGATTCCCGGCCACACTGGCCTAGAAGGCAATGAGAGGCTGTTGACTCACTTGTGAAGGAGGATGCTGCAAGTAGTTTCATCGGACCAGAATCTGTTATTGGTATTGCTTCAGGTTTCGCTAAACATTGCTAAACATTGAACAGCTGGAAGGCAAGAAGATTTAAAGACTTCTGGCAAAATCCGTCTATAGAGTCTAAAAAGGAGATGGTGTCAAGCTCAAGACTCCAACTGACCTCTCTGTGAATTTAGATCAGGAGCGAGTCTACAAAGGTGAAGGATGTCGAGTTTAGGTTCCAACTGACCTCCCTGTGAATTTATTTCAGGAGCGATTCTGGAGAGGAGATGGATGTCGAGTTCACGACTACAACTGACCTCCCTGTGAATTTTGTTCAAGAGCGAGAGCTTCTCAACTACCCAACTCTTGATCCAATAACTGAATCTAAAAAAAAGGTTTGGTGGTGCCGCCAGAAAACGACTGAGTCGTCCCCTCAAGAGCGGGGTACCTTATAAAACCTCCTTGCACCAAATTCTTGAGCGGCGTACGCAGAATCTATCTCTAGTGGAGGAACAAACCACCCATGAGCAGGTTAGCAAACTTTTGTGCTCCTGCAGGGCGAAAAAGCCCTACACGGTTGAATCTAAGGCATCGTCAGGTTGTCACGGGTATCAAGGTGGGAATCTTGCACCTCAACTCTCCGACTACCTCACTGACGTTGAAACAGCAGAGTATATACTTTGTGCCTGCCCCGCTGGGGACTGAATCAGGTTTTTAGAGTTCGGCAGAGCCGTACTCTATCCATCCTACTTGAAAGACCACTCACCATACAAACTAATCGGCTTCGTTGAGGAGCTGGGTATATTTGGTCGAGTGTAAATAGGTGTGAGCCACAATAAACTCTTGCGGATTGTGATGGAGGGTCGAATAGACCCACTAACTTTGGACCTAACCTAATCACTGAAGTGAACAACTTGCTTAGTTTTATTGTCAAATACTGTATTTTTGCGTTGACAGAACTACTTTCACAAATTTTAAAATTAATTTTCACTTGCAGATATGTGGAAAAGTGCAAAAATATGCCCAGTATTCAAATCTGGCGACCGATCATTCGTATTGAAAAAAATCTGTTTAATATATGTTTTTCCGTTAATCAGCTGTCGCACCACTACGAACAACAACAACAAGAAGTCGAAACTTGTACGAGCTAAGGACTAACGAGGTCTTACCTTTCAACGTGTGATTCTTCACACGGGTTGGACGATAGCAAATGAAAATCGATCGTTCAGCCTGGTGCTTGAACCGACCAACACGGCAGTCAATTCGAGTGAGTAAACAAAGCACCCACCTCGAATCGATTGGCTACCGACCGACCAACAACAGAACGGTAGCTATGTTAATCAATTCTATAGAACTTTTCGAAAGCATTATTTATTATTAAATGATCTTAGAATGATAACACCAAATCAACATGGATTCTTGTCTAAATGATCTAGCGTAACAAACCTGACGAGTATAACAGAATATATTTCTTGAATCTCGATTCAACAGAACAAGTTGATGTCATCTATGCTGATATAAAAAAGCCTTCGATCAGAATGACTACTTTCTACTTTTGGAAAAACTACAAAGAATGGGATTCTCAACTCTCAACTCGAATATCATTCGTCAAATATGGGTGGGCACAGCCAAACCAATACATTTCTAGTTCAGCGGTGCCCTAGGGGTATAATCTGGGGCCACTCTCATTCTTGATTTTCATAAATGACATTTTGTTTAGGATCACATGTCCTCATTCACTTTTCGCAGATGACTCAAATATTTATTCAGTAATTAAATCCATAGACGACTGCTATCATTAACAGGACTCGCTTAATGAAGTTCAAATCTAGTACAGTGAGAACAGACTTCAACTCAATGTTGGTAAATGCAAAGTAGTGTCTTCCTGCAGAAAACAATAATCTTCGAATATTTCATGAATAATACGGCTCTCGAAAATGGCGACACGTTTGAAGATTTAGGGGTCCTGTTTGATCGAAGGCTTGCATTTGATACTTATATAACTCACATTGAATCGTCGACGTTGAAGCAATTGGGTTACTTTTCAGAAACTGAGGAAGCTTTTCAAATGTTAATACACTCAAATTGTTGCATGTTAATTTCTCAAGAAGTAAGGTAGATTATGCATATCACTGAAGTTTTTTCCCAACACCAAACCGTTATTTTAACACCTCGACACGTGTTTCGATCACCAAGTGATCATCTTCAACATCATCTTCTTTCAGTTTGATCTTCCTCTTGAAGATGATCATTTGGTGATCGAAACACGTGTCGAGGTGTTAAAATAACGATTTGATGTTCCATTACTACACCAAAGGTTCCAAATATTGCATCACAAGTAGATTATGCATCTTTAATTTGGTCTCCATTATATCAAAATTCCGTTTAGCGACACTCAACACGTGTTTTGCTATAAAATAGCTTCTCTGAGCCTGTACAGACACGCCCGAATACTATAGAATTTGTTTTGACTATATTCGAAAGAAGTTCATTTTGAAAAAAGTATGTTGGGGATATAGGAACAACAATCAATATATTGCTGTCCCAATTCATCTGGCAGTCAAGAGGCGAACGAGATTGAAATCATTGGCATAACTGACAAGGTTGTTGCCGGTGTTTTTAGAAATCCCAGAAAAATCGTTCATGTAAATAACAAATACCTAACAAAGGACCTAGCACACTTCCTTGTGGAACAATTTTTATGTTTTCTGTTACCAAGCTACGATTTCATAAGATTTATAAGATTGTACTAAAACAGGTATTAAAAAATAGGTCATTTATGTTATGTTGAAAAAGTATCATCAGATGATGATGTAACTTTCTCTTCATATAGATAATTACATAATTAGTTACATTATCTTATGAAAAATGGCACACTTGTTATATTTTTCAGTATGTCACTGATTTGTTGAAATACGCCAATTTTTATAAGTTATGAATGGGTCAATTCCATTGCACAATATATGGATCTAATGATGTATGTATTTCAAAAATTTTATCTACTCACTACATTCTGAAGATCCGATATGCTGACAAGTCCAATTAGTCCTATTATCAGTACACAAGTAGAGTACTGTAGTAATCTCACTTCTACTACGTGGTTTTCACTATAAGGTGTTATGAATATATACGTGTTGATTATCAGTATTATCTTCGACAATGTTAAAAATAACAAAAGAGTTGGATTGAAAAAATCGCTAAAATATTCAACAGCCATATATAATCTCCTATTGGTTCTTATATGTCCCCTCAGTTTTTTCTCCAGTGATCCTATGAGAACGCTACCTGTAGAATCATTCAAATCAACAGATATTCTTTTATATGACATTTCCACTATATGGCGATACAGAGAAAATAGTTGAATCATTGTACAATATATCGCTACAATGAAAATTTTCATGGCTGAAACTACCAATTTGATCACTACTCCCTGTACAAAGCCGTTGAATAAACATATAACCCTGGATCCAAAATGATTCCTATGTAAGTGATGTACAGTAAAATTGTTATTATCCTACATCTCAACCGAAACGTCTTGTTAAAACTCGGGGAAATGAAACCAGTCCTTCCATTCCCAGACAAATCCACCAAAATGTTTGCAGTCGAGAGAAAATAAGTCTCATTGAAAGTTAATATAATGTACAAACAAACACCGTATAGCCCAACAATTTCATGTGTGATCAGCAGAAAACATTTCACAGAATCTTCATCGCAAATAACAGACAAATAGTGTAAATTCCATATAAGTCCAAATATGGTCAGTAAGGCTATACTATCAAAAAGTATTCTGCATCCTCTCAGTTTATCGAAATATGGCTTTTTTGAAGATTGTTTGGAATGTTCACAGTATCCCCTGTAGGGTAGAGCCCATTGGCTGGTTTCTAGGCACAGATTCATAACACAAACCAGACAATTGTTACGATCGGTTGGAAAATACATTTTTTTCGTTCCGAGTCAAGAAGTGAGTGTTACATTTGTATAATCGACAAAAGATATAATCCAAATGGAATAACTCCATCACTTGATTATTCATTGCGGCAATTTGCATTCCATTTCATTCAATTTATCATTGAATGAATCTATTTATTTTCACTTGGATATTAGGTATTTTGTGTACATAATGACACATTCGATGAATGTGACGAGATTAATTTCACAGCTTTCCAATTACTGGAGGGTTCAATAAGAGAAGATATGAGTCGCTGGAGTTTGTATAATTCCGGTTATCGAGTTAATTAGGGATCAATAATACTCTATATACTGGTAAAGCACTGTTTGGAACCTTTGGTGTGGTGATGAATATTACTGGAATTTTTTCCCAACATCAAATCTTCATTTCAACACCTCGATACGTGTTTCGATCACCAAGTGATCATCTTCAAGCGAAAGATTGAACAAACAATGTTGTCCTTATTTATAACAAAGATACCTCTGCTAGTTATCTGAGTAGATTATTGTAAGGAAGAAAAAGTTTGGGTTGAGAATCAACGATATCTCAACTTCAACAAACGACGAAAACCAAGATGAATATATCTCAGTTCCATACCACCAATACACGAAGTACTTTGAAAAGATTCTCAAGGTACTAGGTATGAAGGTGGTTTTTTAAACAAGGCATACACCATACAGCCTTTTAGGAAATCCAAAGGACAAATTTGAGAGTTCGAAAAAGTCTGGAATCTACGATATCAAATGTAAGGGCTGCGATGCAAAATATTATGGACAGACAAAAAATCTATTGAAATAAGATATGAGTAACACTCAGCACACCTAAAATATGGAAGACCAGAAAAATCAGCCGTCAACCATCATGTTTTGTAACAAAACAATTTCATAGACTTCAGTTTATCAAGATCACTCAGACAAGTTAACAATAACAGACATCTAGATGTCTATGATAGCTCATAATATCATGAATAAAGTCGGTGGACCAATACTTAATAGTTTAGTATTACTGCTTGCCAATCCCAACAGGTCTGTCGGTAGCTAAAGCTGTTAATCATAACTTTACAAAACCACAATTTCACTACTAACACAAGCGGAGGATTCAATTGCAACAACAGCCGTAGAAAAAGGAAATCTACTAGTTGAACAATTTGCGTCCCAGTCCACAGTCGATTTTCTGGGAAAGGCATCACCCACTATTCCCACACTAGAATCCACATTGCCGGAAATTACTTTTCAACAGCGTCTAGTCAGGCGAATTTTGAAACAGCTCAATATCAACAAGGCGTCTGATCCTGATGAAGTGCTTAAAAATTGCGCTAATGAACTCGCACCAGTATTTTGTAGACTTTTCAACTTGTTTTCCAAGAAAGTGGTTTTTTCTTCTTGTTGGAAAAGTGCTCGCGTTCAGCCTATACCGAAAAAGGGCAAGAAAACTCTTCCAAATAACTATATACCAGTCGCTTTGCTATCAGTGACATCAAAAATCATAAAGAAAGCCGTAAACCACTATATCTTCGAATAATTGGGAGGCTTCAACAATTTCATCGACCATCAATATGGATTTCGGAAACGAAGATCAACAGGTGATGCTATGGATTGTCCGATCATTTTTGTGTATGGTCTTCAGCTATGTGAAAGAACGTTCCCTGCAAGTAGTCGTCGATGGATATCTCTCGAATACATCCACAATCAATGCTGTCATTCCCCAGGGATCCATATTGTATATCAACGACTTTCTGCAAGAAACCAAGAATCCAATATATTGCTTTGCAAATGACAGCATACCTACTTGTTTCGTCATTACATTTGGATTCCAGAACATCGGCTGTGGATGAACATCTTCACCAGTAGCAGGAGGGTGAATATCCTAATGAGGATCTAGAAGTAATTTAGAATTGGGGTTAAAGTAATCAGGTTCAATTCAATGCCACAAAAACCCAGGTTTTCTCCAAAAAGATGAATGTTTCCGAACCGGATATAATAATGTCAGGTCAGTCAATTCGTTGATAGTTAGGAACATCGAAAAAAGGTTGGAGATTTATCATTCTTCTATAGATCCTTTCACGGGAAGCGTTCAAGGGACTCAGCACATTTGACTCCACCAAGAGCGGTACAAATCAGAAATCCTCGACGGACTATGGCAGCTCATCGTTTTGAGGTTCAACTCAGTACACCTCGAACTCCACTGTTTGAGAACTCTTTCATTTTAAGAACTTTGTTCATGTGGAAAAAACGCTTTGAGAAAGTTTTTCCAAATGTATTTAATCTCCAGCGATTCAAATCCAATGAGAATCACTACTTTCGCACAAGCACCGCTCTATGAGCGCCTCAAGAATTTTCATGTAATGCTTGTGTTCTGTTTTGAAAAAAAATTGTATAGCTTGTTGAAATATTATTTTGAGTTATTTATTATATTCAATACTCTCTTAAATGACCTATTGATTTTGTTGATATGAAGGCAAATAAATTATCAAATTGACTCAAAAAATATTAATAATGATAACGACAAATAATATTCGGTTTCGCGTTTTTTCATTACACTTTTTCAAAAATTCCGTCAAAAAAAAAAATTGAAAGTGTCAACTAGAAGATGTACCAAAAGAGGCAAAATTCTCATCATGCCTATGTTAAATTTCGAACGAAATTCATTTCGTCTTTTTCCAAGGTCTTTTTGCACGAGAGTTGCTTAAGTGACCTGGCACATTTGATCTCACAAAGAGCGGTACATATGAGACATAAGCGACGGACTGTGGCTGCTCATCGTTATGAGGTTCAATTCAGTACACTTTGAACTCCATTGTTTTGAAACTCTTCCGTTTGGAGAACGGCGTTTATGAGAAATGAACTTCCTGAGAACGTTTTCCCGAATAAATGTAATCTTCAGCGATTCAACTCCAACTTGAATCGCTATTTTCGCACAGAAACCGCTCTTAGAGCACCTTAAAGATTTTCCTGTAGTGCTTGTATTTTGTTCTTGAAACAAATACCCTAAGTATGATCTACAAATAATGAGACTGATTAAGATGCAAGGGCTTTATCACTGATTCATATTCTATAGGTAATAAAGCACTATATTTTCAGTAAAAATTGAAAATATCACGTACGCCTGTTCAGGTATGTGATATTTTGAACCATTTTTTGTACAAAGTTTCGAAAGTTTTAACCGAAATTCAAAAGAAAAAACAATTTTTGGTGGAGAAGTTTTTCATGCGTAAAGTGCTTCTTACATACATACAAATATAAAAAGTCTTTTGAGAATTGTTAAATCACATCATACAACAACATTGGTTAGGTTAGGTTAGGTCCAAAGTGAGTGGGTTGGTTCGACCCTCCACCGCAACCCACAAGGATTTATTGTGGCTCACACTTATTCACACTCGACCAAATAAACCCAGCTTCTTAACGAAGCCGACTAGTTTGTATGGTGAGTGATCTTTCAGGTCAGATGGTAAGAGTACGGTTCTGCCGAACCCTGAAAAAACCTGATTTGGTCCCCAGCGGGGCAGGAACAAAGTATTTGCTCTGCAGTTTCATCATTTTCCAGACAGAAGCGACACACACTGTCTCCCGACAGTCCGAGCCTCTGCATATGTTAATTCAAATAACAGTGACCTGTAAAAAGACTTGTTAGACATCGTAGTTCTTCCCTACTGTAGTCCAACAACTGTTTCGAAGGGTGAATAAACACCTTGGAGTGAGCCAATTCTGGAAGATTCTGCTAGAAGTCCATGAATCTTCTTACGATCCATGTCTTAAATCTGTTTGACGAAGCCTGAAACGATGCCAATGACAAGCTCTGGTCCGATGAAGCTCCTTGCAATACTCTCTTTTGCAGGGGGTCAACATTGGATGTTCAAAATGAATACCGCATTTTGCATTTTTCACTCGTCAACTAATACAATTATGTACATCTATTGAACAGCCACTTGAAAATGATTTATTATTCCGCTGCTCAAAAAATAGACTTTAAGATAGTAAATTCGAAATTTTTCTCAAAATCACTTGATAATTCACATCCTTAAGAATCGGCATACTATTCTGATGCACCCTGTATATTATTGCGACAAAATTAGCCAAAGGAAGTAGTTGAAATTAATGCTTTTTGAAAGTAAGTCTTAGATCATCGATCATTTGGTGGTCAAAATCACTTCACTTGAAGTTAACCCGCTTCAGTTTCAAATTTGGAAAATATTACGATGATCACTATGTGAACATTAAACATCAGGAATAAAACATTTATAATGAATATGCGTAAATCACGTTCCGTCTGAAATAACATGTGTACATTTTAATTCAAATTATTTAGCTTTCATGAACCGAAGAAAATTGTATTGTTCAATAATCACCTTTCAGCAAGAATTTATGATAACACAAACAGCATATGGCGAATATCATTGCCTTGAGCAATGCCAGCTGTCATACCAACTACAGGAGAAAGTTTTGTAATATCTTAGCGGATATTGAAGATTTTTGAAAGCTAACTATTCATATCAGGATCAATAAAATTGGAGCAAATAGAACGTACACGACTTTGGATGAAGTGGTTTATTTCCAACATATCTCACGGAAAAGGGGCACTACTGAATCGACTAATCATCTGTATGAAAATTAAGTCACATAGAAATCCATTTTTCAATAATAATAATAATGAGTGAAACGGCAAACATATTTGTTTCAGCAACTTTGTTCTTCTCCGACAGTTCCGATGACCAGATCTGTCGAAATTTGTGCTGATACTTGCCACGGAGAGAGTTCTTCACTGCTTTTACCTCTTGTGAGTGGCGTTGTTCCACCCCGAGGTAAGTATACGTCTCTCCGGCATCCAGATGGTGTAGGATGCTTCCATCTACGAGCTGCACATCCTCTCCGTAGTCCCCGCATCGTCCTCTTGTGAGATGGACCATTGCACATTTGTCCATCCCGAATTTCATACCGATAGCATGCGTGTACCACCACCCTCAAGGACTGATGGAGATCCTTCTCTTCAGAGGCATAAACTTTAAGATCATCCATATAATACAAATGGGTGACCTTGTGCCTCCGGTTTCCGGGGGTGCCACCCTCGAGTATTTCTAAGCGCAACGGATAATGGCAATACTGAGATGTAGAAGAGAAGGAGACTGAGGGAACCGCCCTGAAATACACCCCTTCTGAAAGTGCTCATGCGATATAACGAATGAAATATCGAGAGTATCTCTTCAATCTCCGCAGACTCTAGACCACTTTATCAATGTTGTTCTGCTTATTGTAGTCCTTGTTAGAATGATGCCGCACTAAGGTAGAAATCTTAGTCGAACAGATGCAGAAGACTGTCACTCTTGGCTCACTGCGGTTACTCAAGGCACATGCTTCTCAGACCAGATGATTACTCACCCCACGGTGGTGGGAGTGGTCGTTGGTTGGTAATGCTGGCAGGCCCTCCCGAATGTATCAGAGCTTCGGGAAATAGGGCCTGATCAGCGAAAACTTCGATGGCAAGAAGAAGAAAAAAATCACCATAACAATAATCGGAATAATAATAACGCACTTGCTTAGGGTACATGACCACACAATGGGAAGTGGTCATTGGTTCATAATGCTAGCGCGCCCTCTGGAATGTATTGGAATGTATTGGAAGCGAAGATTTGTCGTTTCTGATGAGTTACAGGCCGATAACTTGCTTGAAAATCGTGTTATAAGTTGTTTACGAGCATCTTATACACAAGAACTCTCACCGTAGTTGACCGAGTATTGCAACGGATATATTATGAGAGAGGGTTGAAAACATTAGTTGCTGACTCGACAGCGTCTAGTCAGGCGAATTTTGAAATAACTTCATATCGACAAGGCGTCTGACATCATCGTACTCAATAAGTGCGCAAATGAACTCGCACCATTATTCTGCAGACTGCTCACGTTCAGCCTATTGTCAAAAAGGGCAAGAAAAATTTTCCAAATGATTATAGACCAGTCGCTTTGCTATTAGTGATATCAAAAATCATGAAGAAAGCCACGATATCCTCAAATATTTGGAAGGCTTCAACATCTTGAGCGATCATCAATATGACTTTCGAAAACAAAGATCAACAGGAGACCTTCTATTGAATGTCACCCGAATTTGAAATAACTCAATCGAATAAAATGGAGGATCAAGACCTGCTGCGCTTGATATTTCTAAGGCCTTTGACCGTGTGTGGCATGAGGGTTTGCTGGACAAACTTCGATGTTATAGATTGTCAGAATAATTTTAGTGTATGGCTCTTCAGCTTCCTAAAAGAACGTTACCTGCAAGTGGCGGATGTTGGATCTCTTGAATACTTTCACCATCAATAATGGGGTTCCCCAAGGATTCATATTGTCTCCAACCCCTCATTTTACTGTATATCAAAGACTCATTGGAGAAAACTAACAATCCAATATATTGCTTTGTTGACGACAGCACACTTGTCTCGTCATTCCATTTGGATTCCAGGACGTCATCTACGAAGGCACATCTTCATCGACAGTAGGAAGTTGCATATCTCAATGAGGATCTAGAAGTGATTTCGATTTGGGGTGAAAGTAACCAGGTTCAATTCAATGCTACAAAAACCCAGGCATTGTTTTTGTCCAAGAGGATAAATGTCTCCGAACCGGATATAATACTGTCAGGTATGACAATTCCGCTTTCTGCAACGATAAGTTTGTTGGGGATTGAAATGGATACCAATATGCCTTGGCACAATCATGTCGCTGGAATTGCAAAGGGTGCTTCTCAGAAGCTTCGAACACTGTTTCGAACCAGAAAACTGTACACACCTCAGCAACTTCTGATGCTTTACAAAGCTCAGATCAGACCTTCTTTGGAGTATTGGTCTCATGTATGGAGCTCTGCCCCCAAACATACCCTAAAGTTGCTGGATTCCATCCAGGAAAGAGCCATCCGCCTGATTGTAGACGCGAACATCACGTGCAACCTTGATAGCCAGGATCATCGAAGAAAAGTTGGAGATTGGTCTCTCTTCTATAGATACTTTCACGGGAGGTGTTCAAGTGACTTGGCACAAATCCACCAAGATTCCACCCGGAGTGGTACATATCAAAAATACACGACGGACATTGGCTGCTCATCGTTTTGAAGTTCAACTCATTACACCTCGAACGTCACTGTTCAAGAACCCTTTCATCTGGAGGACTGCGTTTATGTGGAATAAACTTCCTGAGAAACTTTTTTCAAATGGATTCAGTCTCCGGCGGTTCATATCCAATGTGAATCGCTACTATCGCTAGACACCGCTCTGAGAGCGCGTTAAGGATTTTTCTGTAGTGCTTGTGTTTTGTCCTTAAAAAAATCTATGATGCACTGTTTGAAACCTTTGGTGTAGTAATGAATATTAGTGGAGTTTTATCTCAACACCAAACCGTTATTTCAACACCTCGACACGTGCTTCGATCACCAAGCGATCATCTTCAACATGATCTTCCTTCAGTTTGATCTTCCTCTTGAAGATGATCATTTGGTGAGCGAAACACGTGTCGAGGTGTTAAAATAATGATTTGATGATGGAAAAAAAAACTCCACTAATATTCATTATTACAACAAACTACACCAAAGGTTCATCAAATGAAATGTGCATCACAAGTAGATTATGCATTTTTAATTTGGTCTCCATTATATCAAAATTCCGTTCAGCGACACACAACACGTGTTCCATCATACAATAGCTTCTTCAGGAGTGTACAAAGACAATCGAATACTATAGAATTAGTTTTGACCGTGTTCGAAAGAAGTTCATTTTGAATTAAATATGTTGGGGATATAGAAACAACCATCAATATATTGCTGTCCCAAATCATATGGCAGTCAAGAGGTGAACGAGATTGCAATCGTTGCTGGTGTTTTCAGAAATCCCAGAAAAATCGTTTATGTAAATGACGAATACCTAACAAAGGACCTAGCACACTTCCTCGTGGAACTTTTTTCATGTTTTTTGTTGCCAAGCTACGATTTCATAAGATTTAAGACTTTACCTTTGATTCTATGATGAGACAGCTTTTGTACTAAAACAGGTACAAAAATATAGGTCATTCATGTCATGTTGAAAGAGTATTATCAGATGATGATGTAACTATATGTTCTTATAGATAGTTACATATTTAGATACATTATCTCAAGAAAAATGGCACACTTGTTATATCTTTCAGTATGTCACTGATTAGTTGAAATACGCCAATTTCTATAAGTTATGAATGGGTCAATTCCATAGCACAATATATGGATCAAATGATAAATGTATTTCAAAAATTTGATCTACTCACCACATTCTGAAGATCCAAAATGCTGACGAGTCCAATTAGTCCTATTATCAGTACACAAGTAGAGTATTGTAGTAATCTCACTTCTACTACGTGGTTTTCACTATAAGGTGTTATGAATATATACGTGTTGATTATCAGTATTATCTTCGACAATGTTAAAAATAACAAAAGAGTTGGATTGAAAAAATCGCTAAAATATTCAAAAGCCATATATATTTTCCTATTGGTTCTTATATGTCCCTTCAGTTTTTTCTCCAGTGATCCTATGAGAACGCTATCTGTAGAATCATTCAAATCAACAGATATTTTTTTATATGACATTTCCACTATATGGCGATACAGAGAAAATAGTTGAATTTGTGTACAATATATCGCTACACTGAAAATTTCCATGGCTGAAACTATCAATTTAATCACTGCTCCCTGTACAAAGCCGTTGAAATGAACATATAAAGCTGGATCCAAAATGATTCCTATGTAAGTGATGTACAGTAAAATTGTTATTATCCTACATCTCAACCGAAACGTCTTGTTAAAACTCGGGGAAATAAAACCAGTCCTTCCATTCCCAGACAAATCCACCAAAATGTTTGCAGTCGAGAGAAAATAAGTCTCATTGAAAGTTAATATAATGTACAAACAAACACCGTATAGCCCAACAATTTCATGTGTGATCAGCAGAAAACATTTCACAGAATCTTCATCGCAAACACCTGACAAATAGTGCAAATTCCATAAAAGTCCAAATATGGTCAGTAAGGCTATACTATCGAAAAATATTCTGCATCCTCTCAGTTTTTCGAAATATGGCTTTCTTGAAAATTGTTTGGAATGTTCACAGTATCCCCTGTAGGGTAGAGCCCATTGGCTGGTTTCTAGGCACAGATTCATAACACAAACAAGACAATTGTTACGATTAGTTGGAAAATACATTTTTTTCGTTCCGAGTCAAGAAGTGAGTGTTACATTTGTATAATCGACAAAAGATATAATCCAAATGGATAACGCCATCATTTGATTATTCATTGCGGCAATTTGCATTCCATTTCATTCAATTTATCATTGAATGAATCTATTTATTTTCACTTGGATAGTAGGCATTTTATGTACATAATGACACATTCGATAAATGTGACGAGATTAATTTCACAGCTTTCAAATTATCGGAGGGTTCAATAAGAGAAGATATGATTCGCTGGAGATTGTATAATTCCGGAAATCGGTTCAATTAGGGATCAATAATACTCTCTATACTTGTAATGCACTGTGTGGAACCTTTGGTGTGGCAATGAATATTACTGGAGTTTTTTTCCCAACACCAAATCTTTATTTTAATAATAATAATATTAATAAATATGCTTTATTGTCCAAAGAAAAACTCTTATTGACAAAGCTTTGGTGAACATTTTGAGAAAGAAAAAACATAGTCAAGTGCATGAAATCAGAATATAAGCTAGTAGATTGATAAAAAATATCTAGAGTCCTACCAAAAAAATGAAAATATAAAATTTTGAATATCACATTTACTGAAACAGACTGAATAGACTTGAGTCTTCTATAGTCCGTTCATAATTTGTCGATAGCACAAAATGAGGGCCCAAGTCATAAAACGGTCGTAAAACTCGTAAAATCATAGGCGGAGGTTCCTGAGGCGTTTATTCATTAAATATAAAGCTTCAGTTTATATTCGAAACTTGCCTTGAAAGGGTGAAGTTGTTACGAACGAAAATAATTTTTGGTTCAGTACATTTTTTAATCGCATTTAATTTACGGGGCTCGTTGGTGTTTCGGCGTCTACGGCAGTAATTAACGTCCCTAATATTTATTTTGCGAATTTTGTGCAGTGCGTGAGTAACTTTTTTTCATATTCCTACAAACAAATACGTACCTTTCGTTCCTGCTTGTTTTGTTTGATTGCTTGCGTTGGCTTCATCATCATCATCAACATCATCAAGTTTTACACCGGTACTGTTGCGTACAGTCAGTAAGTCTGTCTATTCACCAAGAGAGAAGACTATTGTTTTAAACGTTCACGATGCTCTGGTTTCTCAGAATCCCACAAACACTGTTCAGAACATAATCAAGAGTTGTGCCAACATGACGGGCGTAGGGGAGTCAACAATATATAGGTTCCTATCAGAAAGAAAAAAAAAAGGTATAGCTAACCCAAATACAAATGAATACTTAAAGAGGGGGAGAAAACCTATTGAAATTGATGAATTTGCCAAAAATGGTATTCGAAGGAAAATTCACGAATTTTTTTACAAAAAAGAAATACCCAACTTAAACGAAATTTTACAAGAAGTTAGAGACGACCCGGATTTGCCTCATGTCGGACGAACCAAATTGTGGCAAGTTTTAAAAGAATTAAATTTCCGGTGGGAGAAATCAGACCGAAAATCACTTTTGATTGACCGGGAAGAGATAATATGTTGGAGAAGAAAGTATCTAAGATCAATACGAAAATTTCATGCTGAAGGAAGGCCAATTTACTATCAGGACGAAACGTGGGTAAACGCAGGTCATACTCTCACAAAAATTTGGACAGATAAAAATATATCAAGCTCCAGGCAAGCCTTTACGGAAGGTTGGTCTACTGGTATTTCCCCACCCTCTGGTAAAGGCAGTAGATTAATAGTTTCTCACATTGGCAGTGAAAAAGGATTTGCTAAGCATGGTTTGTTGGAATTTGAATCCAAAAGCACAAAAGACTATCACGAGGAGATGACAGCTGATGTTTTCGAAGAGTATTTTGAGCAGATGATTGAACATATACCACCAAACTCAATTATAGTATTAGATAATGCACCTTATCATTCACGACTAGTTGAAAGACTTCCAACGACTGCGTGGAAGAAACAGGATATCATTGACTGGCTGCGGAATAAGTCCCTGCCTTACGAAGATGGAATGGTTAAAGCAGAACTTTTAAAAATTGCCCGGCAACACAAATCTAAGTTCAAGAAATACGTAGTTGACAAAATGGCGGAAAGACGAAACATCACAGTCCTTAGACTTCCACCCTACCACTGCGAATTAAATCCAATTGAACTCATTTGGGCACAAATGAAAAGCTATGTGGCTAGAAAAAATACGTCATATAAAATACAAGCTGTACGTGAATTGTTATATGAGTCTTTACAACATATTACAGAACAAAATTGGCGAGATGCAGTAAGACATGCAATAGAAGAAGAACAAAAAATGTGGGATCTTGACAATATAATTGATGCGACTGTAGAGACACAACCGCTAATTATTAACCTGCAAGACGACTCGGATTCCGAAGATGATCCTGTTTATTTTGAATTTGAATAGTTTTGTAAATAATCGTAGTTTATATCATTTAAAAATAGGTATTAATTAAATAAATGTATCTTTTACAAATTGCAAGTGACTTATTATTTTTGAATAAAATAAAGAAATTTTTTTAAAATAAAAATACAGTTTAAGAATATTAATATATTTATTTATTAAAAGTAACTAATGTTTTAATCATATACTCTACGACACTGGTCACTCATTTCCACTCAAAATACCTACATAATCGGATTAAAAGTTTTATAGCTGTATTGTATTTCTTCAGATACAAGGTGGGCTAGTCGAAAACATCTTAAACTGCCAGTTTCAGTTTGGTTTTTGTTATTATATCATATTAGCTGTCCTCCCTGTATTTCAGTTCTCTAATGAGGGTCAAACTTGCAGTGAGCTATCAACAAATTATGAACGTACTATAGTCCCCTAAATTTTATAAAAGTAGGTACATATGAGGTGTCTGAAGTAACTTTCAATAAATTCTGCAGAAGCTCAAAAAAAACTGAAAAAAATAACTGTGTCTATCAAACGGTTTTATTTAGCTTGCCCTGTTTGTTTGCCTCAAATTAAGTAATTGAAGTTCGACAGTAATATTCCGACAGATTTGTTCATCACAATTGTCTGGAAAGAACAAAGTTGCTATTACAAATATGCTTGCCGTTCCAGTCTTACTCTACTCGTTTGAAGTAGTGAAATGGAATCGAGAGGAACAGCATCAACCCAAAGTAAAGTTCCGAATAATGATGCAACTCCATAGGAGTTTGTGTGTGAAATATATTTTTATATCGTACTAGCTAGACGCAATAAAAAAGCACATTTTCGATTTTGATAATTTAATTTTTCCATTAATCAAGTATTTCAATTATTCTTTATTAGATTACACTCTTCAGTTAAGCACCTTGTGATACACAAACTTTCAAGGATTGGCCTTGTGATTTGTTAATGTTCATGGCGAATGCAAGACGAATTGGAAATTGAAGTCTTTTAAACTCAAACGGCATATCGCTTGGGATCATCGGGATCCTCGAAATGAGAACTTCCTCACCTTTGAATTTTCCTTTGAGTATCGTCACATAAATCACATTGTTCATCAATTCACTTACCACCAAACGTGTACCGTTGCAAAGTTTTGGTGGGTTTATGTTTCGAAGCATGATTACTACGGAGCCAACCTTCAGGCGTAAATTGTGCGGTAGTAAGCCAGGCACATCCAAGGAGTTTAAAAATTCAATTGGATAGTTGGTGGCTTCATCTTCATTTGTTTCACAGTGAATTGCTTTGAATGAATGCATTGTTCCAATGATATCATTCTGAATTATGTAGTTTAGGTTATCTACATCTTTATTCTTAGCCTTTAAAATTGCTCGCTCACTCAACCATTCATTAATCTCAACTATGTTTGGGAATACTTTGCTTGATAAGTTCGTCTTTCGATGAGACAAAGTTACAGAAATTCTGAGGAAATGAAATCAATCCGCTCGATTCGTCGACCGGTACTCGACCATTACCGATAGTCAGCAATTGCTCAGAGAAATCTTCAGCAGATGTTTCATTAAGCAATGCAACTCTCATGTTTGTTGTCAGCTGAAGTTTCTTCACATAGCGCCATAGATTTGATGATATGAGGCAAGAGTTTATATCGTCGGCAGCCGTTGATCTTGTAATTACTGGCACTGTTTGGCGGAAATCGCCATCAGACAGTAAAATCATTGCACCTCCAAAACATCTCGAGTCATTGCGTAGATCTTTCAATGTTCGGTTAAGTACTTCTAATGCACGTTTGTGGGCCATTATGCATTCGTCTCATATGATGATTTTCGATGCTGATAAAACTTTGGCCATTGCGGAGTTTTTTGAAATATAACATGTTGGTTCTTCAATAGTTTGACGATTTAACGGCAATTCTAATGCAGAATGAGCCGTACGGCATCCTCCCAACAATGTGGGTGCTATTCCAGAAGAAGCATCTGCAAGCGCAATGATGGATCTCCCACGAACAGTAGCTAAAACTAATGACATCAGGAATGTCTTACCAGTTCCACCAGGGGCATCCAGGAAATTTATACCACAATTTCCATCAGCAATTGCCTTCATTAACCATTGACAAAATTACGTTTAGCTGTCATTTACCTTCCTTCGTTATTCCAATTCAGATGTGTTTTGCTATACCACGTTTCATAGTGACTTCTTGGTGACTTCACGGAAACGCGATCGAACGGGATGAAAAGTATCCTATGTCCCTCTCCTTGTTCTAAGCTACCTCTCCACCAATTTTCAACCAAATCGGTTCATCCGTTTTTGAGTTATAAATAGTGTAACTAACACCACTTTCTTCTATATATATATAGATTTTGTTTATTTATCGTTTTCTCTCACAACAATAACCCGAATATGTCTATCGGATTGAATAGACAACTGTTATACAACAATTTCACTTCCATTATATTTTTATTATTGAAAGAGATGCGGAAATCTTGATATTCTCATCAACCATCTGTTGTTCTTTTATTGGTCGATTCGATGGTATCATAGTCCGTGAACAAGAATGAATTTAAAATTTTATATTAACTAGAAATAGAATTTCCAACACAACGTCATGAATATGGTAAACGGGTTCAGTTTTATTTTGATTTCAACTGTTATTTTTATGTCACTCTGCTACAATATGAAAAAACTAGGCAAACATTTTTTATGGTTAATTTCGGTCATATGATGGATGTTGTCTGCCAGTGGATTAAAATAGTTCTGATTAAATACGTTCGTAATGAGATGATCCTATGAATGATTTATCGAGTTAACGCAATCTGTATATAGAAAACTGAGAGTAGGGCAATTCTGAAAATTGATAGGATGGGTGAAGAAGTAATGAAGGATTCAACTGAAACAT
This sequence comes from Leptinotarsa decemlineata, assembly GCF_025532065.1. NCBI lineage: Eukaryota > Metazoa > Arthropoda > Insecta > Coleoptera > Chrysomelidae > Leptinotarsa > Leptinotarsa decemlineata. The sequence continues at coordinate 6,327,278 of NW_027412529.1, forward strand.
TATCGTTGAGGTGACGTTTGAGGTTTCACCAGAAGTGACGTTATCTTTGTTATTTTTATTGACACACCCTGTATTTCACCTCATTCTTGAATTCTACCCATGATTTGGATTTTAACTCATGCATCATACCCTATATTCAAAATGAACTATTTTCGAGTTATTCGAGTTTTTAAAAAAAGTGACAGATGCAGCCTCTCGAACATACGTCATTTTCATGTAAATTAACATTTTTGAAAATATGCAGCTAATGAATCGTGATAAATGAAGGTTGAACGGATCACGCATCATTTTCACGTCCACTGAATAATCCACAGGGTGGGCAAAAACTAGGGTTCAATAAGTGAATGAGAAAAATAAAAAATCTCAACTTTTTCAAAAGGAAACCCCCATTTTCTTCCTCAAGGTTCAATTCTATTATGAAAATGAGCCCCAGTTATGATACACTTCTCTATACCCAAAACAATTTCGAAGATATTCCATCATATTTACATACTTTCCCGAAATGTTGATATTTCTAGTAGGCTGCTGTCCATCTTTCAACACAATGTTTGGTGACAAATGGATTAAAGTTGTTTATTGTCAGATTCGTGCTCTCAGAAGGTACAATTTCAGTTTTTTTGTAATTTTGTTTAATAACTGATATACTTGTATAATATTTATGTATATTAGGAATTCTATTTCAAATAATTCTATTTCTATTTCTATTTATTTCTATTACAATATGGCTCGTGCTGGTGATAATAATCACAATTTCTTCAACTTATTGGTGATTCATGGTGAATGCAATAAGGTGTTAATAAGAACATGTGATGCTTATGCTACAGGGTATCCAGAAAAACCGAAACCACCTTCAGATATCATTAGAAGACTAATCTTCAATCTTACGAACTTTGGATCATTCGAATGGAAAATTATCAAAACTAAAACGGTGGTTGACGATGAAGATGATGCAATTACAGTGCTTGGGTACTTTACTGCTTTTCCAGAAGCATCTTCGAAAGATGCGGCACGAGATTTGGGATTGAATAAAATGTCCATGCAGAGAATATTAGCAAAACGTAAATGGCATCCTTATTCTCATACTTCAGTCCATGGCCTGAAGCTATCCGATTATGAGAGAAGAATTAACTTTGCGGAGTTCTTCATTATGAAAAATCAAGAAAACGACCAATTTTTGAGGAATATTATATGGAGCGACGAAGCAAAATTCACCAAAAATGGTTAGTTGAGAAGTACCGGAACTGTATTGTTTCATTGATTTAAAAAAAAATTGAAATACATCACTCAAGAAAATTGCATCAAGGTAGGTATGTAATAAACATTAATAGCATCTAGAAAATACATTTTTTCGAAAAAATTTCAATCTGTCAATCGAAATGACTTCAAAACCAATATCTAATCAAAACAATTAGTAAATTTTCACTGGGTAATATTTTTTTTTCGAAGTAAGTTTTTTTATTAGAACAATAAAAACCGTGGAAAATGGAGAACGAAGAAAACATTTTTGATTTTTCCTAAAAATCTTCGTTCCATTATTTCCTATACTCTGGAACAGAAAAAGACTACCACAATTTTTTGATATTTTCAGTAGTAGCTGTATTATGCTTCCAAACGAAATACTTGAAAAATTGGGATATTTCTCGAAAGAAAGGATTTATAAAATAAAAAAACCGTCAGAGAAGATGATTTACTGATTTCATCAACCTCTTCTGAAAGTATCCCTCTTGTAGTCGACCGCCAAAAGTTTTCCTTCTATATTATAAGCGATTCGAATAAGGAATTATGAAAAAGTACCAAACATAGAAACTATGTAGATGAGGCGACCTTCAGATTCTCAATGAGATCAGAAAAATAAAAAATATGTTTTCCTATGATTTTTCCAAAAATACTCCAATGACATGAACTCCATAAAAGAATTAAACATAAACAAAATTTTTGGGAGAGAAAGTTTATGGCTCTCTACCTCTCCATCTTGATACAAGAAATGTGAAAATATTCCAAAGGGAAGCAACCAATTTCAAAAAATAATTCGGTACAAAGATATGAAGATCATGCAAAGAAGTAACTTTCAGCCACAAAGTGGAAGAAAAACAGCTATTTTCATATAAACATTGAATTACATGAAAGAAATATACTTTCAAATCAAATACTTTCATATGAACGCTGAATTACACGAAAATACTTTTCTTGATTCCGTTCGTATCCCAAACATTCGTAATGGAATCGAATCAGATATATTTCCCAGGATTTTACCAGTGCAAAGAATTATACTCTCAAGCTTCTGAGTTCAAGAAGTTTGTTAACAATTTTCAACTTCGCAACTTCGCTAAACCCAGCGGTAAGTGGTGATCCGCAGGGATCTGTAATTGGCCCACTATTATTCGAAATACCTATTTGCAATCTCGTAAGTGAATTCCAAACCAATGTCTCCCTCTTTGCTGATGATACAAAATTGTATGCAAACTCAAACCTGGATAGAAATATAATGGCCAATGATCTTTAGCGAATAAAAAAGTGGTGTCAAAAGTGGTTGTTGGAGCAAAGGTGCAGTGGTCTTCATTTTGGTTCTAATAACATAGAAGAGCAGTATCATATTCATGGCGGTCCTTTGAAACCCGTAAAGCACCATAAAGGCTATATGATAACTATTTCTTAATATATCTCCTGAACTGTTATCCAAAATACACGAAATATACAGTAGAATAATCCTCGATTATACTTTGCCGGTTTGGAATTCTCACATTGCCAAAGACATATGTGTTTTTGAGCAAACCCAAGGACGTATCACCAAGTTGTTCCCACAAATGCGTGACCAATCATATAATCGTCGCCTTGAATTACTTGAATTAACTTTTCTTTCCGATTGTTGACTACGGGGTGATTCCTAACACTGTTTCACTAATAATTTTTGTGAAATCTTCTACTGGAACACCATTTATTTTATATAGATGACCTCAAACTTTATGTCTCTGGACAAAGCGATCTTCACCAGTCCTTGAGGGTGGTGTGCTTGCCATTCCAATCTCACTCCAATTTTTGGAGCAGTGAAGTGGACTCGAGAGGAGCTGTATCAACTCGACGTGAAGACCTGAGGAAGGTTGCACCTTCATAGGAAATTGCATTCCAAGCCAACACTGAGGTCTTGGACTTTGGAGTGTCTACATGACAAAATGCTACCGAATGAAGCCTGAGAAATCAGGATTTTGGGCATTTCTCTTTAGGGCAGCTGTGCGAGCAGCTGGTGAACTTGCTTCAGTTTTTGACACTGAACAAGGTGATCGCAACTCTATCACCGAGTTGAAACTCGTTCAGCTAAAAGTCGATATGAAAGCCGCAGAGATCACTTCACTTCCATGGCAACATGAAGATAAGCTAAGAGCCTGTATTTTTCAACAAAATTGAAGACTGAGGAGTTTATCATGGCCTGCCATGATGGTATTGACGAGACGGCCCGTATTGCCCAACGCTCCGGGAGATACTGAATCCGTTGTGTTGAATGAGTACTGCTGAATTTTTAGGAACTATTCGTTTCCTACCCTCAGGCTTATACGAGCTGATAAATCTGATGTAGTTCTTCTCGACCATCAGATCAAGACGTTATTTATCGTGGAGTTTTCAGCTCCTGGCGAGAAGAATGTAGTTCATAAAGAGAAGAAAAACGAATAAAATATTGAGATTTTCTCCACAGACTCTATCCAGATCAATCTGTCGAGAAGGTAGTTTTGATTATTGGAGTCCTTAGTGGAAATATGCCCTCTACTGGCTCACTGCGCTTGCAATGATCACTCCACGGTGTGGAAAGTGTTCATTGACTGATAATGTTGTTGCACCCTCCTGAATATATTCTACTTCAGCTTGAAAAAATATCAACAAAAATATTAATATTGATCCCTGTCGCCTGTTTCATGGTTATAGGTGAATACATTCGTATCCTCATTCAATATTGGTGATCCATACGGGTTATGTATTTGCTCAAGCCCTCATACTATTTGTGTTTCTAGGTTTTTGTTTCGCTAGACTATCGACAAAAACTCATACACTGAATCAAACTCATCCTTCAGAAGAACCGCGAAAAACAGCAATTACATGGAAATGACATTTTAAATAATGTCATTATCTGCCTAACAGTAACTTTCTTCGTCTATTCGCAGCAGACGCATCAATTACGCTCGCGTGGCTAAAACTTTTTTTTTCACCGTCCATTGAGCGAAGTCATTACATCCTTCAGGAAGTCGTTTTGTTTCTGTCACTTGGCACACCCCACTTCGTATCTCAAAAATATATATGTATATAGGAAAGTTTTGCGTCGCTCAGTGTATCTCAAGTAGAAATCGTGAGTTAAAATTTCTTCTCGACTCGTTTTCTTGTCGAATATGGAACTGATCAGAGTAAGTACAGTTTCACTTGTTTAATGACATCGCGAGGTGGTTTTATTTCCTGGTCGTGCAGGAACTGGTTTTCAGCAATTTGGGAAATCAAGTTTTTTGTCGGGAAGAAATTAACCTAGTTCAGAGTATCCGTTAGGCGAGCTTCTTCTAGGATCTGTGGACAATGTTAGTAGTGCAACAAACTTGAAAGGTTGATAGTTTGATTAAGTTCAAATAATATTCAAATTCAGCTACTATGCTTTGAGTGGCTTGGAAAATCATAGTTTTCTGAATCAAATCGTTCAATAGACGTTTTCATAAAAGGAAATTGTAGTAGTTCTTTTGATGTCTCACTGAGACTAATACAAACAATGCATATATGATGCACTGTTTGGTCGAGGTGTTAAAACAACGGTTTGGTCTTGGGAAAAAACCCAGTAATATTCAAACAATGCATAGGCATTAGAAAAGTTATGTGATACATTATTGAAAAATGAAAATTAATGAATTCCAAAAATTACTGTGAATGATAATTCCTTCTTAAAATTTATATATCGCAATAAATTTATTAATTGAAAAATTTTTTTGTGCAACTTGTCAACCATAATGATGTATTCTGACACTGAAATATAATATTTAAGATTTCTGGAGGTATTGAAATTTGTAGTCCAGTTTTTGGAGTTTTTGAATAACTCACCAATTTTTATCACATGAATATCGCAAAGAAATGTACTGACGCTAATCTTTTTTTGGTATACAAGGTATGTTAAAAAAATAAGGTGAATTTTTATTTTTCTCAAGAAATATTCATTTATTTACCGATTTCAAATTTGTTCTTTCCAAAGTAGTCCCCCTCAGATAAAATACAATGATGGTAGCGTTTTTTCCAATACATCAAGCAGTTCTCATGAGCACTTTTTGATATGTCCTTGGGATCTCTCAGCAATTCGGTTTTTATCTCCTCAATTGTCGCAAAACGCCGCCATTTCATGAGTTTCTTTGATCTTGGGAACAGAAAAAAGTCACGGGAAGCAAAATCAGATGAATACGGTGGTTGTGGCATGACTACGGTGTTGTCTTGGACCGAAAGTTACGAACAAGCAATAACGAATGACCAGGTGTATTATCGTGATGCAAAAGTGATTTCTTTTTCACCTTCTTTACGTTTTCCACATAATGATTTTTACAAGCGACGCATAGATTGCCTGATTCAATGCGACCTTTTCAGATCTATTGTGATGCTCCTTGGTTGTTACAGCTCATTATCTCGCTTGATATTTTGATCAGGCTCCATAGCCTTGACACTGACCACTTAATATAGCTGTTAGCCTCTGGTTTCTCTTCCCCGCATCTTACGTGTCTCAGCCTTGCTATCGTTTCGCATTTACAGAGCACATGCAGTGCGGTTTCTTCCTCTTCTTGACAGAACCTGCATTTGCATCTTCTGTCAGACCCATGTTGTTCATATGTTTCCTGAGTTGGCTATGCCCCTTTAGTAGACACACCACTACCCTTACAACCTCACGGTTGTGGTTTAGCAGGTCTTCCGTGAATCTAGGCGATGGTTTCTTATAAACTCTTTCGCCTGCCTCATTCCTGGAAACTTATTCCACCAATCTATCGATTCGGCTTGCATACATGAGTTCATGGATGTCTTTATGCATGCTTTTGCTACCTCGCAGAAGGGTTCTGGACTGATCATAGCCTTGGATGCGCCTTTACGGGTTAGATCATCGACCTACTCATTGCCCTTGTGACTCTCATGTCCGGGTACCCAAGCTAGAGTGACTTTATTTTGGGTACTCAGCTCCTTGATTGCGCTGAGACAGCTTTCCACCAGTATTGAAAAGACTTGAAATGAACTGAGCGCCTTAATAGTCGCCTGGCTGTCGGAGAAAATGGCAATGGTTTTATTTGTGACCTTCTGCCTGTTAACTTCCCCTATACAGTGTTCGATGGTTGCTACTTCTGCCTGGAACACAGCTGCATTATGTCCGAGGCTGAGGGCGATTCTCGTCTTTGCTCTGCCTCCGTATATACCAGCTCCCACTCCTTCTTGGGTCTTTGATCCATCTGTATACCAAGTTTCTTCTGCTTTTACCGGTGGGCCGGTTTGCCAGCGACACATAACTCAAGATAATACTCTTCTTTGACCATACGACCATATGACAAGAACTCCAGATGTACTAAGGAACGATAATCGGTAAAAGTGAGTAGAACCTTGAAATTTGATCGAACTTGGCGTGCTCTTTTGGTCTTGGTTCTTCCATTGGGACGATTGGATTTTGGTCTTGCTGTCAAAATCAAATTCCTACAAATCATCATGAATTGGATGACATTTTGAACGAAGAAACTGAAAATTTTGACTATAGCCTCATTATTGGTGATGCAAATATTGATCTTCTGACAGATAATCAAGTTTCAAAATATTATCTGGATACTCTTGGTGAGCATGGTTTTCGTTCGGCAATCAATACTCCTACTCGGGAGCAGAGGGAATCGGTACATGTCTGGATCACCTTTTTGTCAAAGAAAAAAATAATGACTTCGATAAAATGTTACCCATAACAATTGCATTATCTATAACAGACCACTATGCTATACTACTGCAAATCGTTCTGAGTGGCAAACCAAATACTTCTAACGAGCGTAAAAACAAATATCATGAGCAAATTCAGGAAAATAAATTAACACAAACAATTCAACTGGTAAATTGGAATGAAATACTTTGTAGCCCAGATTTGAATTCTATGACAGACGCATTCTTAACTACTCTACAACTACTCTACCCTAGGATAAAACATAAAAATATAAAAAGAAATAAGTGGATAACAAAACATTTGGTTGATTCCGTGAACGAAAAAAAAAGATTGTATCATGACACAAAAAAATGAATGAAATGAAAAAAAATGAAAATGAAACATTGAAGAGGAAATTTTCAGAGTTCAAAAAGAAACTAGAAAAACAAATTAAAAGAGCTAAAAAAGATTATTATAAGAAAAGGATAAGTAATGAACGAAACGTATCAACGAAACTATGGAAAACTGTAAATGAAATGTTGAATATCCAGAAGAGTGAAGAAATAAACACCATTAGAGATCAAAACGGCAGGATGATAAACGAACCTTCTGAAATCGCAAAGAAATTCAATGATTCCTTCATTAATATCGGCAAAAACTTAGCAAAACGAATTGAGAAGCCCTTAAAATATGTAGAACATAAAAAAATTCATGAGAAAACTATTTTTTTGAATCCGACGGATGAACAGGAAATAAAAAATGTTATATCTGAACTGAAAAATAGAAAGGCTCCGGGAATCGATGGTTTGAAGGCAGAAACATTAAAACTCATAGCAGACTAAATAAAAAAACCATTAAATATTATAATTAATAAATCTCTGGAAACAGGTGAATTTCCCTCTGCCTTTAAGCTGTCGGTAGTCACGCCTATTTATAAAAGCGGAGATAAAAGTGATATGAGTAACTATAGATCTATTTCCTTAATTTCAAACCTCGCCAAAATACTAAAAAAAATTTTGAAAACTAGATTGAGCAAATTCATTAACAAATATGGATTACTTTCAACAATACAATACGGGTTTAGGGAGGGAAAATCTACCCAGTACGCAATTCAGGTCTTAACTGGAGACATATACAATGCATTAGATGAAGGTATTTCATCAATAGCAGTATTTATAGATCTCACGAAGGCTTTCGATACCGTTGACCATTCCATTCTTCTACGAAAACTTGAGGACATAGATATAAGAGGTTCATCATATGAATTATTAAAGAATTATCTAACAGACCGAGGGCAAATATTGAAATTCAAAGGAAAAACGAGTCGAAAAAATTCCATTACATGTGGAGTACCTCAAGGAACGGTACTGGGACCAATATTATTCACAATATACCTCAACGACCTACTATGTGTGGAAAAAAAGTGGAAAAAGCACAAGCTTTGCTGATGATACTGTCCTTTTTATACAGACAACAAGTGGTATGACCTGAAAAATAAAATTCAAACAGACCTCAATAAATTGAAAATGTGGTTCGACTATAACCTCTTACCAATAAATTTCGAAAATACACACTACCTACCATTTAACTGTCAAGATGCATTTCTTCCTACGTTTGATATTACTCCAACAAAATGTACAATAAAACCAAAAGAAAAAATTAAATATTTAGGAATCATCATAGACTCACATCTTCGGTGGGATCAGCATATTAGCTATCTATTGAAAAAATTGCGATGCATTTTATATAGATTCAAGTATGTGACGGAGTACTTGGATCAAGATCAAAAAATCATTTTGTACAAAAGTCTTGTCGAACCGCACTTGAAATACAGCATTCTCGGATGGGGCGGGGTGACAAGAACACACCTTGATGCATTGGAAGTATCCCAAAGAAGATTCTTGATATTCATTCTGAATAAAAATAGTAGATACTCCAGTGATCAAGTATATAAAGAGACAAAAATGTTTGATCTGAGATAAATATACTTTGAACAGCTGAATATTGCAGTATTCCAAAAAAAATTTTACCTTCTCAATCTGGATCATACATATCTTACCAGAGGAATAAACAAATTTGTCCAACCGATAATGAGCAAGTCGGTAGGCCAGAAAAGTCATCAATTTTAGGGTCCAAGGGCTCTCAACACTCTTCCTGATGAAATAAAAATTCAACAATCGATATCAAAATTCAAAAGAGAGTTGAAAACATATGTATATCAGAGGAACCGGAGAGCGATCCACCAAATAATTGAAAAAATTGAAAAATAACATCTTACAGCAAAATTAGTACACAAATATATAGAATATTTCCTATATACCCTGGTTTCATTCGTTCTGTTCGACTGTTGATTCTTTTGTAAAAGTTTTAGTTTGGATCTAATTACACCTTCTCCATCAAATTTGATTATTAAAAACTGATTAATAGATATTTCAATACTCTTTATTTCATGATTGAGATATTTCAACATGTCATTGTGAAAATGTAATATTTCAATAATAATTATTTATGTGTTATTTATATTGTTACTATCTGACATATTTATGTTATCACGCACAAGTCACTTCTGTGACTTTTGTGATATTGTCTGTTTATTCAACTAAATTCTCTATCAAATGTATATAATGATATATCTGTGAATGAACATTATTTTTATTATTATTATCACCAGTTATGTCCCATTCGAGAAAATCTGGATCGCCGTTGACGTTATTCAACAATTCCTGAGCGATGCTCATGCGATGGTTTTTTTAATCAAAATTGAGCAATTCTGCAACGAATTTCACTGCTACACACTGACAAATGCTTCACAATTTCAGAATATAAAGTCAATATCTTCAACTATTACAAAATGGCGGAACTTTTAAAAATAGCCTGAATACATTGACTTTTAACTACATAATATGAGGTATTAAGCTTGCGTTCAGTTCAGAAGACGCTCGAAATGGTTGCCTTGAACTTCTTGACATATGAATAGCCTGTCCGATATTTCATGCCTAATATTTTCGAACACAGTAACATCAATATCCCTACAAATATTTTATTATTCTCTGCCGTATATCCGATATTGAAGCAGGTTCAGTTAGGTATAGCTTTGTTTCAAATAACCCCAAAAAGTCCAAAGGTGTCAAATCTGGCGAGCGGGCTGGCCATTCTGTAGGATCTGGAAGACCAGGAAAAGTAGTATCCAAATAGTTTCTCACTTGTCTGGAGTAATGTAATGGTGCTCCGTCTTGTTGGAATACAATATCCTTATCATATTCATTAGGATCCGCTTTGACAATTTCAGTGATGGATATGTGTTTCCCGGAAAACGTGAGGGTTGGTATCACTCCAATAACGGCAATTTTGTCTGTGAACATTGTCGTTCAAAAAAAAGAACATTCGTCACTGAAACAAATGTGGATATAGGTAGGATACCTTGCAATAGTTTCCGCCACAATTTCACAGAATTCTGTTCTTCGATCAGAGTCATCTTCAGTTAATTGGTGTACCATTTTAATTTTGTATGGATGATACCTATTTCTCTTCAGAAGTCTACACAGAGTAGAAGTTGACACCCCACAAATATTCGCGACGGAATAAGCAAACTGTTCAGGATTTACTATCATCTCACCAATTATTTGCACTTGCTCTTCTTCCGGAATGAACGGATGACCTGGGGGCTTTTTGTTATGTACACTACCGGTAGTTGTGAATTTGGATACAAGTTCCCTCAAATATTTTCTACAGATAGGACGATTCGAAAAACGTTCATTGAGAATTCTTTTGGTCTCGCGAAAGTTAGGCGTCGCACTGAAAAAAAAAATGTTCCAATTTTTTCTTCCAATGGACGAGAATTGACCATGTTAGAAATTGTTGACGTGGTACCTTCCTATCAGTAAAACCGAAAACTAAATGAGAATATTCTAACTGAACAATGATGTTCATTGTCGTACTGACCATTTCTGTCGTTTTTATAAACAAAAAATGAACTTACCAAACTTTATTGGGTTGTTGGAATTGCCATATGGCAGGTAAAAAGGAATATTTCTAGAAATATCGATATTAATGTGTTAGTCTTCAGAAAAATATTAAATGTTCCGCCAGTTTATAGTAGGTAAAGATATTGACTTCATATTCTAGGGTTGTGAAGTATTCGAAACATTCTGAAATATAGTGGAATTTTTTACAATAATCTGGAACGTTCTGGAAGATGAAGGTATATACCAGATCATCATTGAGCGATCAAGGAAGTTATATGTTCACCTGAAAGGTGTATATACTACTGAAGAAATACGGGTATCAATTTTCACCTTCCAGAAAATTCTAGAGAAGTCGAAGTATTCGAGAGCGAAGTACTGCTGGAAACTGTCTATTTGGAGAACACCTGAACAAAATAGGGCTATACAGCTGAGCCCTCAACTGCAAAGCAGAAAAAGGCCACAGACGGCTAGTTATTTTTTATCCGATATATTATAGTTCTTGATAAATTTGTCTGTTATACATTCAGGAGTATTTCACATGCCACCTTCTCTTTAAACTAAGCCTCAAGTTCAACTTTGGTTTGACACTTTGATAGAGGAAATATATGGAATCGTGTTTTCACAAACATTTGTTTCAGGTGTTGCTGTTGTCGATGTATTTCCTCTTAGAAACAACTTGTTCACCAAATCCTGGAAATACTCATCATCAGTAAGTATTATAAAAATTTCTATATTGGATCGAACCAAAATTAGTTTCAGTAAAAAAGTACTGGTTTTGGCGAGGAAGTGAGGAAAATGGTTACTTGTTATTCCTCAAACCAGATCATGACTGTGGCTGCACATTAGTCAAAATATTTTTCAATCTTCAATGAAATTGAAAAGAATTTGAAGTGGCATGGATGAATTCGTTCGTCAAACCACGAATCATTCCATTTACGGATATCAGAACGGAACTTTCCAGGCTTATTTGTCACAGCGACTGGAATAATAATAATTTTTTTCCATACAATTCTGGTGTAGGAAATGTCAAGTACAAGTATATTCATAATAAAAATATGCAAATTAAAATGTAACTGAGTTATATCAAGTGAAAAACAATTATTATATACACTCGTTGTTTATACAAATATAACCGATCATACAACAACAATACTCCAAATAGTCATTGACAAACAAAACAAGCAAAAAACGGAAAACAAATATATTAAATACCTAAATTACAGTTAATTATGCAGTTAATTATGCAAAAGACTAGTTGGGACACAATTTAAAGTACACAGGATCCGAATATATCAATGAACAATTTCCTCCATATCCTTATAAATAGTTTAAATCAATGCTCAGAAAGAAAAAGATACTACAGAAAAAACACCAAAATTGCTCCCTGGATGAATAACTCCTTATTAACCATGATCAATAGTGAAAACCAAATGTTCAAAGAACTCCAGAGTAATCCTAATAATACTGCGATACAGGATCAATATAAAAAATACAAAAACTAAGTAACAAACTCAATAAACAGAACAAAACAAAATTATTTCAGGAACCAAATTGAAACAAAAAGGAAACACAAAAAAGCTTCAGAACATTGTAAAGGAACTCACCGGTACACAATCAAAAACAACAGTTACTGGTCCAATAAAAAATGATAATGACGAGCTTTCAACCGACTATAAAGATATAGCCAACAAATTCAATGACAAATTCGCAGGTATGGGTGCAAAACTAGCCCAAAAAATCTCAACGAGTAGAAATTATAACGCACATCAATATATTCTACCAAACTCATTAGCTTTAACACATACCGACTCCAAAGAACTGACTACACTAATAAATGAGTTAAAAAATCACAAATCGGTAGGCTATGATGAAATTAAATCAAAAGTAATAAAATCAATCTCTCAGTTTATTATTGAACCACTTCAATTCATCATTAATCAATGTATATCTTAAGGTGTTTGGCCTGATGCCTTCAAAAAATCAGTAATTTGCCCAATTTACAAAAGAGGAGATAAAACCTCAGTGAACAACTACAGACCAATATCCCTGATCACACACTTATCGAAAGTTTATTGAAAAATAGGTTGACGTCATTTATAAACAAATATCAGCTAATTTCAGAGAAACAATTTGGCGTCAGACAAAATATTTCCACCGATGATGCTTCAATAACTTTAACTGAGAAGATACACAAGGCTTTAGAGAACTCCACACCCTCTCTCTGTCTATTCATTGATCTCTCAAAAGCCTTTGACACCGTGGATCATAAAAAACTTCTGAATACATTGGAAAATAACGGTATTAGGGGCAATTGCCTGAAACTGAAAGCTATTTACTCAATAGAGAACAGTCAGTAAGAATCGAAGGGATACAAAGCGAGCCGAGAAGAGTAGAATGTGGCGTGCCCCAAGGTACAATCTTAGGACCAACTTTATCCAATCTCTACATAAACGACCTATTCAAACTCAATACAGCTGGTACAATTATTGGATATACAGACCATGGAATAACCTCAAAAATGTTGTTGAAATGGATTTTGAAGCTATAAAAGAATGGTTCGAATATAAATTACTCACTGTTAATATGGAGAAAAACAATGTCTTACCCTTCAGTTGCAATTCCTGCCCTTTTGACAATCTCCTTATCAAAAACCAAACATCAAACTTTACAATTCAAACTGTTAACGAAGTGGAATATTTAGGTGTTTATTTGGATAGGTACCTGAAATGGGATACTCATATCAAGTATGCCATCAAGAAACTTCAGACAGTCCTATTCACATTCAGATTTCTGAGGAAATACCTCCCCATTAAAGAATTAAAAAATATTTATTATGCGCTGGTTGAAAGTCATTTGAATTATGGCATTGTAGCCTGGGGAGCTGCTCTACGTACCCATCTCAACCCGTTAGAAATCCTACAAAGGAAAATACTTGAAATTTTAATGTTCAGAAACAATCGCTATTCCTCGGACGAACTATACAAGGAATGTCAAATAATGGAACTTTACAGCTTTATTTTTACAACGTACTCGTCAAATACAATTACAACAAAAATCAAATAAAACCAGAACATTACAGTTACTATACAAGAAATTACAAGAAAGTACCGTATCCTATCATACTGAAAAAGTCAATTTCACTAAGAGCATTTTCATACACATCAACCAAATTCTACAATATTATTCTTGATAAAATTAAAAACAGTAACCGCACTTCAATTCTCAAGAAGAATCTGAAATCGTTTATATTCGAAAAACAAAGACAATATGTGATGAATATATTAGAATAAAAAGTATACCAACCAATTATGCTATATTACCCTAGTCACATTATATAGATTTTATACAAATTATTATTATTATTATTTTTACATTCTGTCAACATATATTGGTTTATGTCCTTGTTTTATTTTTTTTTATATTATTTGTCTTGTGCCGTATTCTAGAAATTATACTCATTGTTACCATAAACAGGCACCATGTATTAAGTTTACACGAATCTTATTATTGTTATTATTATTGTTTTATTTATATTTTCTGTCAACTTATACCGTCATGTCTTTTCAAATTTTTTTGTTTTTGTTTTTATGTTACATTTTATTTGTCTTGTAGCGTATTCTTCGAATGTACTTCGCGGAGTGAACACGTAGTTTCGAAACCTCTACAAAAATGTCCTTTAAGTCTAAATTAGTTAGTTATTACGTATGCAAAACCTGCTCAGGCATCTATCATAAAAGTTGTTTAATGAAAAAGAAAAATCAAATTCGATATTTAAACGGTAATATCATAGCTTGTTGTAATGAAGATTCTTACACGGATGTTGACCAGGAGGAAATCAGCTCATTGGAAAAAACAATCCACGACCTAAGTAAAGATAGCTATGACAAAGATAATTACATAAAAAGATTGAAAGAGGAGCACGATATATTTCTACAGGAGGTAATGAAATCTGAACATGAATTGAATTGCCTAGTACAGCATCAAAAAGCTATCATCGCTCAACTTGAAGGAAAGATAACGGAACTACAAAAAGACATTGGGAGATATAAAGTTCCTACAAAAAGTATTTACACACAAACAATGAGTAAAGAAACTCAGCACAAGGCTACTTCCACCTCGTCTGATAAATCACACGATTATTCCAGTGGTGGAGGTGGATATATTCTTGGACATATATCTACACAAACGATGCAGGAACACGACACCCAAATTAAGGATAAAGAAGCGATCCTCAAGAATAGTCAGTCCAAGATACTGGAGGGAAACAACAAAAGGAATATCTTGTTAATATCAGGCCAAAACGGTAGAAATATGGCGGATATATTAAATAGACAAGCTGGAAACCAGTTCTTAACCCAATCTATCCTCAAACCTAACTGCAGTGAAAAGAAGCTAGTAAGCACCACTATCGAGGCAATTAAAAATAGCAGTAAAAATGATATAATCATACTCTGGTCGAAAAATTATTCTGCAAGCATTAAAGACTTAACTAACTTATTTGTAGGAAATGATAGTCTGCCTCAATTAATTTTCATTACTGAGCTCTACAGAAACGATAGTAGAAATATCAACAACATCATCTACAATAGCAATTTAGCACTCAAAGTAAACTTTCAAAAATGGAAACTACCAAATAATATTATTGAATGTAATGGCAAAATCAGACAAACAAACTATAATTTGGACGGATGCACACTTAGAAAATCAGGAAAATGGTTCTTATGTAAGGCTATACTCAACCACATCAGTACTCATCACAGTACACTTCACAATCCTGCATCAGATCAGTTGGGTCTTGAAAGTTACCGAGTATCACAAAAAATATATCCTACAGCCCCTACAACCTGCGATGAACAAACCGATCATCTGTACCCCCGATTGTCTCAAATATCATTTACCTCCGAATACTCAGTCAAATCTAATGCTGTTGAAGACCGACCAATATCACTTGCTGAAGAACTACAGAATACCGTAGCAGACACTTATATTACAGCAACTAATTCCAAGAGTGATTTTTTATTATCCAACCAGGAACAAATCAATCTGCTGATATAAACGTTAATCTAAGCACAATCAGGGATTCCCCTGTAAAATTTTGTCATGTAAATGTGCAAGGTTTTTTAAATAATCATTCCCTAGTTGAGTTGTTTGTGAAAACGTACGATATTGATGTTTTGTGTGTGTCTGAACACTGGATGCAAGAAAATTGTGGAATAAACGATGTTCATTTTGGTAACTATAAAATAGCTTCAATTTTTTCTAGAAAAAGCCATATTCATGGGGGTGCTTTGATACTCTCAAAAACCGATAATAGTTTCTCTGAACTTGGTCATATTAGATTACTTTCAATTGAATGTGTAATTGAATTAGCCTCTATCATCTATACAGTAAATGATTGCAAAATTGCTATTGTATCTGTGTATAGACCACCCAATGGCAATGTAAATACATTTGTAAATAGGTTAACTGAAGCACTCAATGTAGCCACTGACCGTTCTAATTTAGTAATTGTCTGTGGAGATTTCAACATAAATTACCAGAAATATGATATGAATACTAAGCTTATATTAGATATTTTTAATTCACATCAACTCAGTAATAATTATTTAGGTCCCACCAGAGTATTCACCAATAGAAACGCTCATAGGAGTTCAACCTGTATTGATTATATGGCGACCAGTCTTCCGCAATCTAGTTATGAATGTAAACTAGTTCAACCTAATATAGCCGATCATCTAGCTCATGTATTGGTATACCAGAACAGGAATATTACTGAAAAACCTAATAATACCTCTCCAGTTTTGAGACGTCAGACTCGAAATGAAAATATTGAGGAGTTCCGAACAAAGCTTCTAAGTGAAGACTGGACTCTAATTTACCTCATGACGTTAAATGATGTTTTCAACTATTTCATCAATACAATTCTATGGTATTTTGATATATCATGCCCAAAAAAGAGAGCATGCGGCAAAAAGAACTATAAATGTTGGATATCTCCGGAAATCATTGAGGAAGGAAAGAACTTGAGGAATCTATTTTGGCTTCTGTCCAATTGTCATGAAGCTGATCCAGCATTTCTCGAGAGCTATAAAACAAAATTGATAGAGCATAAACAGAAAATAAACATGGCAAAAAAAGAGTTCTTTAGTAAAAAAATAGGTGAGTCCGAAAACAAAATAAAAGAAACGTGGAACATTATAAACAATGAACTCGGGAGAAATAAAAATGGGTTGAAACTAACGATCTCTCTCCAACAAGATAATGAACATATAATGGAGCCTGTTGCAGTATCTGAATTATTTGCTAATAATTTTTCAATGGGAGCAGAAAATGCGGCATTCCACCACTTTGGACAAAATTTATCCCTTCCCTGTACTACCCCTAAATTGGTTGGTACCATATTACCTTTTTCATCCAACCCTCTAACGGAATACGAGGTACTAAGCGCTCTGTCTGAAATGAAAAATAAAAAATCTGCAGGCTATGATGAACTCTCTATAATCACTCTCAAGAAAATCATTCAATTATTAAACCATTAACTTACCTTATGAACCAATCTCTAATACAAGGTATTTTTCCAAATGTTTTAAAAAGAGCGGTAATTATCCCCGTACATAAAAAAGAAAGCCGCAAAGAAATTGAAAATTACAGACAAATTTCTTTACTCCCCTCTATATCAAAACTTTTTGAGAAAGTAGTTTCGGTAAGAATAATGGACCATTTGGAAAATGAAAATCTTTTATGCGATTCCCAACATGGCTTTAGACGAAAAAAATCGGTTGAAACAGCATCTTATCATCTAATGAATTACATATACACTGAGATCGAAAACAAAAAATATGTCCTCTCTTTATTCTTCGATTTATCGAAGGCTTTCGATACAGTGTGCCCGGAGTTTCTACTCCCTGAACTATCCAGTTTAGGTCTCCCAACTAATATAATTAATTGGATACAATCTTACATGTCCGAAAGAAACATGAAGGTACTTTGCAATGGGTCGTTCTCTGAGACCAAAAAGATAACACTCGGTGTGCCCCAGGGCTCGGTTTTAGGCCCCCTACTGTTTCTCCTATATACAAACGACCTACCTCAATATATAGAAGATGGACACATTACGATGTTTGCTGATGACACTACCATAACTTTAACGGGACAAAACGTTGAGCAACTTATTTGTAAATCTGAAAGTATTGTTGACCAGTTCAGTGCTTGGTGCCAAAGAAACAAACTTATCCTTAATACCTCCAAATCAGTATCGATGAAGTTTCACTTTAGGACTGATACTCTAAATGCTCCTGTTACATATGATATTGAAAACGTACAGGTGACGAAATTTCTTGGTACCTATTTAGATTCTAATCTAAACTGGGAAAAATAAGTAGACAATATATGTTCTAAAATAAATAAAGCATACTATGCAATAAAGCAACTGAAATCAGCATTAAGGGAATCAGCGTTACTCAGCATTTATTATGCTATGGTATACTCCCATATCAATTTTAATATTATGATCTGGGGGAGGGCAAATGATTTTATGAGAGTTTTTGTTGCCCAAAAACGAATTATAAGACTTATATTCAATATGAACTACAGGGACAGTTGCCGTGCTAGCTTTATTGAGAAAAAAATGTTAACAGCGCCTTGCATCTTTATCTTGAAATGCATAATGTTTGCTAGGGAAAACCCTAATCTCTTCACAGAGAACGCCACTGTCCATAACTACAATACCAGAAATGGACATCTATTGCAAATCCCTCAACATCGTATGTCATTTTTCAAAAAATCTCCACAGTACAATGCTATCACCTGCTTCAATAAGATACCAGATAAATTTGAAAAGGTCAAGAGTAACCTAAAATTTCACAACAATATTAAAAACCTTCTAATACAGAAATGCTATTATAGTTATCAGGACTTCTTGAACGACGATCTCCCAAACAACTCAAACACATTTTAATTTAAAGTTTTGTCTGGCATTCCTAGTCTAACATTGTTATTATGTATATATTTTTGCTTATTTTGTGTGTGCCTTATCACTGCGATGTAAGTTCACTGAATGTACTACTCATTTGATTATTTGACTTGGGGTCCTCATAATGTCATATTTTAAATATATACTCTGACTTACCACATATACCAAGTGTATCGCGTTTTGGTCGATAAATATTATCTTATCTTATCTTATCTCATCTATAAATTATACTCCTTGTTACACAATAAAGAAACAAGTGCAATAGCGTTTATCGGTCAAGTCTTTATTCCCACTCTATCATGTAGTTCATTTATTCATATTATGTACTCTTATGGTGAATAAAGTTTATTATTATTATTATTATTATATATATTTAAATACATATAAATGATACACACATTATGTACGGTCACTTTTATAGAAGTCTACCACTGAATAAATAGTCCGATCAATTAAAAAATCCTTCAAGGTTAATTTTGAACTTTTTGATATCGGAGAAATCTTTTGGAGTAGTAGGTAGACACTTGAAACCTCTTGCTCCGGTCAATGAGGAATACTTTCATAGGTTGAAGTCCTATGTTGTTTAATTTCAATTAAATTTCCTGATCTTGTGGGATATCGATGGCACTGAGAATTGGACTCGTAGTCATTCATATTTTTCTACGCATAGACCAAAAATCATAAATATAAATTGCTGGGAAAGTCAAAATTTTATTTTTTTAAATGAGAGCCTACATGATTCGGTTTTATCTAGATTAAAAATTAGGCAAATAATTATTTTCTGAGCTATAAAAACACGATCCGCTCCTGTACAGTTTCCTCACAAGATGACGTTGTATGAGGGTGTAGATTGAACCATAGAATAATAAACATTAATTAAAGATTTTACAAACAAAACCTGACGTAGTTGCATTAGTACGTGAAAGCTGCTATTAAGTTTTCTAGCCACATGGTTAAAATGAAATTTCTAAGATAAATTAGTGTCAATGTGAACACCCAAATATTTGGTTGTTTCACTTGGGAGAATTGTAACATTATTGACTAAAACCTGTATTTGATTAATACATTTTTTTCACCAAAGAATTCAATCAATAGGTATTGCTTTTACTGCATTAACGACAAGTTTATCATCATGACACTATGTCGTGAAATTAGCTATTGCTGATGAAATTCAGCCTCTCTTCGAGCTCCTCTGGACTATCTGCTGCTGCAGAATAGGTGCTTTGTTATATAAATTACTCTCCTCATGCTTAACACGTTGAATGCCGTATGTATCCAACACGGATACACGCGACTCAGTGTTTCGATGGCCGCGTGAATCCATGGCGGATACATAAGTATTTCTGTAATTTCAGCCACATGTATCTGTGTTGGCTGCATGCCTTGCGCAGATCTTTATGGGAGCGTTCGCACTATGGCCTGGCATACCTAAAATCATATTTGGCCTATGAATTTTATTCACAGTTTTTTCAGGGGACGATTTTGTTAGGAAGTAGGTTTGAAATTGTGAATTTTTTTTATTCGACAACAATAAGCGCTAAATTATAATGAACAAAATGTATATTCACGGAAGAAATGAACATTACAAAAACAGATTGGGTATTTTATGCCATAAAACATTTGTGTACTTCAAAAAACAAGATAAGCAATAATGTTTTTCACATGTTATACATCTGAATTTACTTTGTGTTGTTTGATTAGCTGCAGCCTTTCTCCCAACCTCTTCAGTTTTTTCTTATAATATCGTACACATCTTCCTCGTTTTCTGCCAGCACCTTGACTTTCTTCCAAAACATATTGTGCTGAAGGTTCATCAGCTGGCGCCGTTTTGTTAGGTGTCTCAGTTGGAAAATGTAACAAATCTGATATAACGCATTCTTTGAATTTTGTAATCGGCATTTTGTCGTTTGCAACCTCTTGATGGAATATATATGCATTCATCAAAGCCGTACCCAATAGAAGCTCAACTGCCAATTTTCGGTACCATTTCAAGCTCCTTCTCAAAGATGATGAATATGCTTTCATTTGGTCTGAAAGGTCGATGAAAGCTTTATATTTGTTATAGTCGTTTATTATTTTTGGTTTCTGTACTTCACCACTCCTTTGACTTACTGTTACTAGTTCATCAGTGTGTTTTGTACTAAGGACCAAAACATCTCTTCTATCTCTCCATTTCAGTACCACCACGCCTGTGTTGCTCTCAGCTGCGACAATTTCATTTTTATTTATCTTTTTAGTGACAACATCTTTGGGATTGAGCTTCCTATTTGAACGTAATGTCCCCACTAAATGTGTCTTTCGGTCTAACAAAGTGTGAGCTAGGGAAACACTTGTATAGTATTTATCAGTATACAAGGTTCTCCCTTGATCTAATAATTTCATTTGATATTCGTCTGATAAGTAAACATCTCCAAATAGCGAATTCTCTTCGTCAGACAACAACTCTTGCATGAGTTTTTGTAAATGTAATTGTTCCTGTTCGTAGGACATTGTTTTCGAAATATGCCGTATAAATAATGTAAAGAACACTAATAACTTATCAAAGAGTACGGAAGTTCAGTATCCAAAGTCATGTATCCAGATTGGATACATGCGGCAGCAGTTTTCAAAAATGAATATTGTGGCCGTGGGTATCCAATGTGGATACATACTAATGACAACGTCATAAAATGTCAAAATCTGTTTTCTTCATTTCTAACTTGAAATTATATGAAAGAAGAATATATTTTCGAGACACTACCACAAAAAAAAAATTGGCCTGATATACCCAATTTTCGGCTCCTACGGTGGCGTTCAACGTGTTAAACTGAAACATTCAAGGTGATCATTGGAAACATTCATTTCCCGTTTTCCATTCAACTGTTTTTCAAAGTACCTACCATTTATACAATGATAGTTATTGATGGAGTGAGTTCAACATCCGCGTCTTCTTATGTATGGGAAGTTTCATTTGATAAATGATCAATAATCTGTAATTCATGGTGACAGAGATAAACACAGATCACATCAGTAACATACGGAGAAGGACGACCAATTAAGGAAAGAACTCATCAATGAAGGAGAGTCAAAATGACAATGCATCCTGAATTCCTGAACTAGATCAAAATGAGCCGAAAATGAGGAATAAATGGTGGAGACAGCAAATCCAAGGTCTGATGAAGAATCACTTTCTGTCTTTTTCTGGTCCACTGAAAACAATCAAATAACTAGATAGAATTGGAGTTCTAAAAGGAAAGAATCATATCATGACTTGATATTCAAGGAAAATAACTATTAAAAATTCATAGAGCTATGTCTGGTTTTAGATCACAAAATTGCTTAGCTTTTGGTCTCTGGTTTTCTCTAGTCGCTTTGCAGTGAGAGCTGCAGAGATGTCGGATGACACAAGGCGTAGCGAGGCGATGGAAAGTCCACCTAGCCCAGTGTTAGCCAATTACTTCATATAACGTTTGGGAGAGAAAACAATTAACACCTTCTTATCAAAACCAACCTTGTGGGTCCGTTTACTGGAAGACATCTTCTTCATCTAGGAACATAGAAGGAACACTCTGAACCTCGAAGGGACCCTCTGAACTTTGAGGGACCCTCTGAACCTTTTCCTAGACCATTTGAACGCTCAACACCCGAGCATTCCTAGATGTACTAATCAAACGACGTGATGCTGGACTAGGGTACCAAAAAACTACGCACACGGATAGGTTCCTGTACACACTATTGATCCACCATCCTCGTCAAAAGAGAGAAGTAATCTCCACTCTATCGGAACGAGTTCGGAGAATATGTGGACCAGAGCATCTGGAGGAAGAACTGGAACATCTCCAAGTGACCTTGAGATCGAATGGATACAGTGTACCCGAGATCAACAAAGCTATGAAACTGAAGACTTTTACGGCTCAGAACGAGGAGAAGGCTCAAGTGGTTGCACGCGCGTATCTACCTCATATACCCACGGTCATGATCTGAATTGAAAAACTCTTGCAGAAACACAACATTGAGGCGTTTTTCAAACCCACTAAGAAGATACAACAAAGCCTCAGGTCGGCTGAAGACAAAAGGCACCCACTAACAGCAGCAGGGGTTTATCGCATACTGTGCACTTGTGGGAAGGTATACATCGGAACCACCAAAAGATTCATGAAAACAAGGTTGAAGGAGCAAGGAAGAAATTGCAGACTAGGCCGAATGTACAAGTCGTCTGTGGCGAAACACGCTCTCAGTGAAGGAATCCACGGAATTCTGTTTTAAAATCCGGAACTTATTGCCCCTGTTCAGAAATATCACAGCTAACTGGTACGGGAGGCAATAGAAATCCACAAACACGAACAATAGAAAAGGAGAAGCTGTGAACCTCAATCGAATATGGAATCCTATTTTAAGGAATTCAAGAAAAGCAAACAGCATGACGACTGGTAGAAAAAGGTCATTAGATGTTAATGACAATTTACCTTTTCCAGATACACAACAGACTACCTGTATCAACAGAAACACGCTTCACGGAATTTACTTAAGCCAGATACAGGTACTAGCACACCAAACTACCTGAGGAGTCAGTATAAATCGCGTTACGTAACTGTAATATTCAGTAGGAGATATCAACTTTAGATGTAAGAACCTCTGACAAAGCTAGCCACTCACGCTAGCGAAACGTCAGGAAGAAATTCTAGAAATCCACGGCCTTCAAACCTGAAGAATATTCACACTGAAAAATATTACTTGTTAGAATATACTTTCATTGTAATGGAAATAATGAAGATGTATTATTATTATTATTTTCCCAAAGGAGAAGCCGGTCGGGTTATCCCGAAGCTCCGACATATTTGGGTAGGCGCGTCAGCATCATTAATCAATGACCACTACCCACACAGTGAGGTAAATGATCATTGAGTTCCCGAGACTCATATGCCTCAAGCAGACGAAATCATTCAATAATCACATCTTTCTGCATTTGTTTTGCTAAGATTTATGCCTTCGTGCGCTGAGCTGCATTATTTTTTTTCCGCCGAAGGGTGAGCTGGTCGGACGCTGTTCCCAAAGCTGTGACACATTCAAGAAGGCGCGCCAGCATCATTAACTAATGACCACTCCCCACACCTTGAGGTGAGTGGTCATTGGCTCAGAGAATCATGTGTCCTGATCAGATGTCATGAGCCAAGAATGACAGCCTTCTGCATCAGTCTAGCCAAGACTTCCACCTTCATGTGGCATATTGGCATGATCTGAAGATTCGAGAGGAGAGAGGCTTATTCCATCAAGGACCGAACAACCATCTTAACAGAGGGATCTGGATGGAATGTCTCGATAGTTCATCCGGTTTTTCTTCTCTTCCAGGGCGATATTCGCCCCACGGGGGGCTGAGAATTCCACGACAAATTTCATCTTGCTTTGTTGGTCGTAAGGGACAACATCAGGCTACTAAGCTTGTATGAGACGAAATTCAATTTCCCCCGAGTGGAGGGCATCATTGGTGTCTTGTCAATACCGTAAAAGTTCCATAGACGGTAACTGAGCACTCATAGGGCCGCGTTATGTCGATGGATCTAGGCTGAGACCGCATGTCCAATGCTATCCAGGCCCTGTTTGTTGTATCAGGAACTGCTGGACTGATATGTTGAAGACACTATCCTGGCAGGCCACGATGATCCCCTCAGTTTATGACTTCAGCCCACTCGATCTGAGTGAAATGCAAGTCAGGCGCTTTGATAAGCTAAGAACTCCAATATTTTTGAAGAAAACCACATATATTGGCTTATCCTTGTGTTGCCCACAGAAGTGAAATGATCTCTCTAGCTGCTTTCAAACTCTGGCTGGTGTAGAAAACTAAACCGAGTTCACTAGCTGCTCATGCAGCTGCCCTAAAGATATATGCTTCAATTTCTGCTCTCTCATTGTCACAGACCATACAGAGAACGGGTTGCGAACTCTTGACGGCATTATAAGCTCCAAACTCAAAAGCCTACGGCCTCCCTATTGTCGGGAATCCGTGGAACGGGTGGACGTGGGATGCAAACTCCTATGGAGGTACATGATTTTTTGGGCCTTCAGGTTGAGTTGATACAGCTCCTCCCGAGTCCACTCCTCTACTCCAAACGAATAGAGTAATTTATTCGTTGCGAAGAACTTTGTTCTTCCTCGACAGTTCCAACGACCAGATCTGTCGGAGTTTGTGCTGATACTTGCCGCGGAGAGAGTTCTTCACTGCCGTTACCTTTGGTAAGAGGCCTTGTTCCACCCCAAAGTAAGTATACGTCTCTCCGGTATCCATATGGTGCACGAAGCTGCCATCTACGAGCTGCACATCCTCTTTGTATTTCTCGCATCGTTGTCTTTCGAAATGGACCGTTGCACATTTGTCTATCCTGAATTTCATACCGATAGCATGCATGTGCTCCTTCAACACCCTCGAGGAGTGATAGATATTCTTTCCTACAGAGGCACTAAGTTCAATATCGTAGAAAGACACTGAAGGAATACACCCCTTCTGAAAGTTACCCACCCTGTTTGGACTCTAGCCTGATCATACGTGATGGTAAATCGATTCCGCGAGAGTGGTATCAGTTGCTCAAGGCCTCTCACTATTTTGTCGGGTACCACAAGGTATCTGAAAAAGTATTAGTTTTGTCATTCATTTTATCACATTCATATATGTTATGTTGGACGAATGTTCTTTCAAGGATTAATTTGAACCTCACAAATTTTGTATTATCAACTATTATATACATAAATTTTTTGGACATTTCACAGTTCGATGTTTGTGGAGGCATATGAAATGAAATCGTACAATCGCTGTCTTCGATGACTAGATGTTATGAGACAATGTCGTATCAGGCTAGCAAGTATACTGTTACGTTTTTACCTGTGGGTTCACCAATAATTGGCTACACTGAGCAATAATCAAACTCAACTTTATTTCACTTTTGATACAACAAAACACTTCAACTTTAAATTCAACTATTATTCAAATGCCTATCGCCTTATGAGATCGCTTCGCGCACCACGCTGTCACTTTCACTTGACTGTCCCGACAGACGAGTGGACCTCATTTATATTTGCCAATCGAAGGCGGTTCATCGGAGTTCCATGGAAGCCGCTGGAATTATTCTAGAATGGCAGCAAACATTGAACATTCGCGGGAAGTCAGTCGGACTCGGCGCGCTCTTAGCCACGTCACAATTGGTTTATGGCTTCTAGTGGCGGCCGACGTCATTTTCTTCATGGCGTGATTTACAATGATACTTACAAAATTCATAATCTAATAGTGAAATTATCCTTGCTACAATCTACAATCCTTTTTATATTTTTCAGCATACACCACCGAATCCACGTTCCACATAAAATCAAAACCATCTATCGCACAAAAATCATCAAAGTACCAGAACATCATCACTATTTTCACGAGAAGGAAAAAATCTACGTAGAGGTCCCGAAGAAAGAGGATCCTATTTACCCTCCTTTAAAAGAAGAAGACTCAGTGGACTTTTCGGAATTCGATAATCACGAATATTTTGGTGAGAGTAGGCATACTGTCGTGAAAAAACGGCCTCATATTCCGAAGAAACCAAGGAAGAGGAAGATCATTAGACATTGACATTGATTTTCCGGCACTGTCAATCCGAGTATCGTTACCAAATAATAATTGTACAAAGTTTTTGTTTCGTCTGTTATACTATTTTTTAAATAAAATATTTTTGTTGATCATTTCTCTTTGGCAGATACTTGATGAAAATCCATAATTCATTCGAGTAACAGTTTATTGTCACAATGAAGTGTTATACGAATAAAGTATTTTTCTCTTAACGAAATGGAACGATCAAACTGTGGTAGCACGTAAATATTAAGATAGGAATAACTTCATACTTTCCCGTGGGTTGGGCTATACTATAACAATTTTCAATTGAAATTGATTCATTAGCAACGTCGCACTTGAAGTGACCAGCAGATAATCCTCTTATCAACTCTGCAGAGGCGTACCAAAATAATATTTTCATTTATTCAAACACATAGGTGAGTATACGTAAACAATTTCATTGTATGTGGCGCTACTTGGTGTCAATGGAAAAATTATTAACATTTTCTTATTATGCCTAATACAGTACTTCAAAAAAAAAACAGAAACATTTACAAAATAATTATTATGTTCCTTCTATATAGAAAGAGAACTACAAAGCAAAGAAATAATTACTTATGTTATGCTCATGAAATTTCAGAATCCATTAACTCGTTCGAAGAGAAATCCCCATTCACACTTAAATCTATTATTATTTGGTCGAAAACAGTGTCTACCATCCCGTGCAATCTCCACATTTTCTCATCTTCCTTGATGACATGGGCTACAGCATTAGCCCAATCTTCTTTCCGTATCCGTTCCATTGCGAGTTCTAATGAACGTTAAACATCAGAACTTTTATATTTTACGTTTTCACGAGCTAGCGAACCTAACCTAACCCTTAATTTGAGCCCAGATCATTTCTATCGGGTTTAACTCGCAATGGTAAGGAGGAAGTCTCAAAATGGTGATGCCTTCAGCACGAGCTATTGTGTCCACCACATGCTGGCGATATCTGTCACGATGTTGTTTAATGACACTCATGAGCTCGGCCTTAACCATGTCCTCTGAAATTGGAATTCCTTTTTGTCCTAACCAAATCTGCATGTCTGCTTTTCTGGTGGTCATAGTTGTCAGCTGTTCTACTAATCGGCTGTCAGAAGCGTTATCCATTACTATTACCGAATTTGGCTCGACTCGTGAAAGAAGGGATTCAAACCATCCTTCAAAGCGTTGGGCGTCTATGTCTTCGTGATAATCCCCCGTTTTTTTGATGAAAAAATTAGTACACTATTGTCTGAAAAGCCACTCTTGCTACCTATATGAGCGACAATTAGTCGTTGCCCTTTACCTGTTGGTCCGCGTAACCCTGTTGATAAACCGTCCACAAATGCTTGACGAAAACTAGTTACAGTATCTTGCCAGATCTTAGATACTGTGTGATCAGCATTCACCCACGTTTCGTCCAGATAATAAATCTTTTTGTGAGTAAAACGCATTTCTCTAATAGAGCAAAGTTATCTCCGTCGCCATGAGACTATATCTTCTCTTTCTATTAAGACAGATTTACGGGATCGTTTGGCGTGTATAAATTTTAAATCTTCTTTTATTATTTTCCATAACTTCTCTTTGCTCATTTTTGGAATGGGATCATTATCCATTATCTTTGTGGTAATGGATTCGAGGGTTGGTGCTTTATTCTCAAAAAGAAAGAATGGTATAGCGTACAAAATTTTTCTGGTACTCGTCCAATTTAATTTTTTTTCTACCACGACAATGTACTTTTGGAGCTTGCACAATCCCAGTCACCTTTTTTTCACGTACAATGCGTTCAATTGTCGACACGGATATTCCCGTTGAAAATTAACACTGGGCTGCAGCTTCACTTGTACATTACTTGAACCTGCTACGGCATCCATCTCAATACTATGAAAATAATAAAACCCAATTATATTATTCAGCTATTCGTCAGTTGTTCACTTACCTTAAAAACTATTTTAAAGTTGATGTATTTTGAAAAACATTTTATTGTGAGATTTTCACTAGAACAGATTAACAAATCCGCAACACGTGTTTTGCAGCACAGTAGCTTTTTCAAGCGTGTTCACTAGCAAACTAAATTGTACATAGATTTTGATTTATATATACTTTTTGAAATATTACTATCTACCTAGAAACTAATAATATTCTAGGAACTAATTAATGATAGTTATATCGGAGTTTAACGAACATTCATACCATGGTTTCATGACTAGGTCAACTAATTATCCCACAATGAAGTGTGAATGTGATGAAAATCTATGATAATGTATTTTGAAAAACATGTATCGGCCAATTCTATCTTATATTTCAAAGTTAATAAATATAACAGTCTATTTAATGAATATAATGAAATATATTTAATGAATACAAAACACAAGAAACAGAACACACTACGCCTATGCAGATAAGGATGCTTGATAATGAAGAAACCGAATGACTAGTTATGGCATTTCAAGGACGCAAATATAATAGACCTGCGAAGTGTTGATCAGTTTACCGATGTTTCAAAGTATTTAACGAACTGATTCACCTATTCGCTCGTACATCCTATCGATATGCAGAAGCTATCTCGTTACGGGGGGAAAATTTTATGGAATCATCTTACTTTCCAATTATTTACAATGGCGATGCATAGACAATAAAAATGACCCCGGTAAGAATATAGTTCCAATATCTAACATTGTTGCCGTTAGCTCTCAATTTAATTTGTATATGAGTTACCTTCAATTGAAAATTGATACACTATACCTATCGGGCGTGTCTCCAGGTGGCGGATAGGGGAACGACCAGGGGACTGGAGGCCCTGTCCGGGAAGCCAATGTGGCCTTACGGACGGGGTCGCCGGACTCCTTGTCAGTGGCAGAAATAAGTAAGGTGAGGGGAACTAAAACCCCTCAAAAGCTGCTGCAAAACATGCCACAGTTAACCAGCCTACCAAAGCTAAGGTGTAAGGAATCGTGCCGACAGCTGAGTGGCCGCAGGGTAATATGCAGTCACGAACGATCCCCTTGGGGAACTGGGAGGAACATCATTGTAATCAGCCTACCTCTGGTAATGCGGGGCTCTACCAGAGGTGACCAACTCTTTCCTTGCTGCTCGTGGGAACACACATGAATGGAACAATAGAAACAACAAAAACAAACACCAACCTCGAGGCAGGACAGAAGTGCTCATCTCAATCTAAGGCGGTGGCTGGGGATGAACAGATATGTCCACCCCAATCTATCGCTTGGAATGAGGCTGGACATAGCAGATCACCTCCACCAACAAGGGCACTTCCTTCGGCGGGTGCCAGGAGCTCCGCCTTGAATGAGGGCAAGGAAGCGGCTGACACTGCGGGAAAGCTCCCTCACTTGTGCATCTCCACGGAGGGAACCTCAAAAAGGTTGAAGAAGCCGCGCAACGACAGTAATATTGCTGCACCTTCCAAAACCTTTACGGAGGCCACCGTGACATACCTCAAGGTTGCGAAAGATAGTGTGTGTTTGGCGAGTCTTGGCCTACACCTGCCAATATAAAGGAGATGTCTGTTCACCTTCCTGGAAAGGACAGGATGGACGATGACCTAGGAGGACAACTCTTCGGGAGGATGTACAATGGGTCACATGTGGCCGAGTGCTGTGAGTCTACACTCACCCTCCCTACTCTACAGATACCATAAGTCCATACTTTCCTCATCATACTTTGAACATCTCATCATCAAATAAAACTCATTGATTTTTCATGCAGAAATACATTTTTGACATTTCTATAAAATATATAAACGCTATTTTTTGAAACTCCTATTGTCATTTATGAACTGCTAGATTTGGCCGCACATGTATTATCGGAGATAGAAGGTACTTTTGATACGTACCTTTCACCAAGGAAAAAAAGAAACACACATGTTGTTCATGTGAAGTAAACAGATGAACTTATTATCATCAAGTAAAATGAAAAACCTTCGAAATATTCTCTGAAAGACATTTTTGTGAAAGACTCAATACTTTTCACTGTTTTTTTGTCTATATAACCTCCCACATACTGAAAAATAATAACAAAGATAAATCAACAGTGAATCTGCTAGAGTGTAATAAGGGGCAAACTGAAAAGTTCACCCCAAAAAGTTACTACGTAATATAAACCATTGAAGAGCTGATTAACGGAAAAACAGATTTTAAATAGTTTTTTTTTAAGCAGAATTAGTCAGCCACGACAAGTTGCTATTGATTAGGCTTTCATTATTTTTCATATTGTGGAAGATTATATACCAAAAAACAGTAAGAAGAAAACATTTCAGACATAAGATTTCTGTTACTCTCTCATTTACTGATTTTTTTTATATACACAATTCAAAAATCAAATCGGCCTCACCAATGGGAAGCAATTTTTTCATATTTTCGTCTCATACTTTCATGGAATGAACTTGAATTTTTATTGATATTTCATACCCAAATGTGTACTTTTTCCATCAATATCAGTATGAATATCTATCAGTATAGATATCTCCTGAGCTTGTTAAAATGTTCAGGAATGTGAAATGTGAAAAAAGCATATGAAACTCTCAAAATCCAAGGTGAAAACAAGATATTCAATAATTAGTTTATCAAAAACAGAATACTTTTCACTTCTTCAAGAATCCTTGTGGTAATTGTCATCTTCCACAAATAAAAAAAATCAAAATTGGTACGAAGAACTTCAAATAGGTGTAGAAGTAACAAAGTGTCAGTACACACGGGATGAATTCTATACATTTTCAATAATTTATCCTATCTTATGATTTTGTCGATAAAAAAAGAGCTGAAAATTGCACAACAACTCATACTAACATTCAGACCCGAATTTGCGTCTATTCTCAGAAATTGAAAAACATTGATAATTTTTTTTTATGTTGAGCGGTTTTATTGAACAACACCGATAATAATGAAGTATATAATGTACTGAAAGCTAGAAAATGATTCAGAAGGTTTTAGGTAGCAATCGCCACACCAGTCTCATCAGCAATCTACGGTATTGATCAATTGAAAAAATAATAAAATCATTGGGCGTAGCGTAACCTGAGTAAATATGTAGGTTAGGTTAGGTAAGGTCCAAAGTGGGTAGGTCTATTCGACCCTCTACCGCAACCCGCAAAGGTTTATTGTAGCTCACACCTATAGACACTCGACCAAATGAACCCAGCTTCTTAACGAAGCCGATAAGTTTGTATGGTGAGTGGTCTTTCAGTTCAGATGTTAGGAGTTAAACTCTGTTAAACTGTAAAAACCTGATTCGGTTCCCAGCGGGGCAGGCACAAAAAATGTGCTCTGCTGTTTTATTATTTTCCAAATAGAGGCGACAAACACTGCCTTCTGACAATCCGAGTCTCTATATATAATGATTCAAATGAGAGTGACCTGTAAGAAGGTCTGTTAGAGATCGTAGTTCATCCCTATTGCAGTCCATCAACTGTTTGGTATCAAGCTTCGAAGGGTAAATGAATGAGTTGGAGTGAGCCAATCCTGGAAGATTCTGCCAGAAGTCCATAAATCTTTTTGCCATCCAGGTGTTCAATCTTTGTTTGGTAACGCCTGAAGCGATAACAATGACACAGGTTCTGATCCAATGAAGCTACTTACAGCACCCTCCTTTGCAAGAATGTCAGCAGCCTCATTTCCTTCTAGGCCAGTATGGCCAGAAATCTAGATCAGAGACAATCTGTTGAGTCTTCCTATCGAGAAGAGTAGTTGTTGGCAATTTGTTACCAATTTAGACCAATTTTTATTGACTTGTGTATGAGGTTGGATTCTTCCAATCTCTACGCACACAATTCAATAGCGTAAATTTCTGCTTGAAATACAGTCGCATAGGTTCCTAGGTAGGTTGATATCTCTGTCCTGGATCTGAAACAGAAAACCCCTGCACCAGAATCGAAACCAACAACTTTCTGCTCTCAATATTATCTCCTCCAGGAGGATCCAGTCCTCTCTATTCGAGAACAGTACTTTATAAGACAGTTCGTAGTTGACAGTTGGAGGCATAAAGTTAGAGGTCATTTCCAGAATGCTGTGACTTCCAGTGTCAACCAACAGTCTGTTGCAAATGCAGCCCATCTAGCCTCTCTCTAGGAAAATGTGGAGAGGAGAAAGATCTAGAGATATATCAATGGATGCTGACGGTATGGTACTGATGGCATCACTGATGGCCAGATAAGCCTGTCTCTGTGAGGCAGAGAGCTTCGCTTGAGCCGTTTTCCGTTAAGCGTTCGGCCACCAGGCACCATAAGGGATCATTGGTCTGACAATAATCACATAAATTCAATGCATTTGTGTGGGGCCTAAACCCCAAGTTTCACCACAAATCCTTCGACATATCCATTGGAACAATCTGGCTTTATGTAAAACTTTTTCCAAAAGAGCATTGTAGGTGAGTATTTTATCAAGGACAATACCAACATATTTCACCTCCAAATGAAATGACCTCACCATTGAGGAAAAGAGAGAGGCATTAGATGGTCCAGTTTCCTCCTCCTGGTGAAGGAGGAGGTCTGTCAACCCCAGGACAGACATCTGCTTCCTCATGCACCAGCTGTGAACAACAACCATCGTGGATGATATCACAAGCTACCCTTCCCAACGTGAACCTTGCCAAGATGACAAGGTCGTCTCCATGAGCTTGCAGATCTACTTTTTTTTGTCGAGGGCATCAAGCAGCCTATCCATCGGGGGCGATCACATAAGGGGAGAAAGTGCCCCACCTTGAAGGCAGCCTTTGGTGACCCCGAACCTAATGGCCTCGCCTCGAAGAGTCGTAGTTGCAGTTCTGTTTACCAGCATGGCATAGTTCCATACAGTTATAGTCGATTCTATACCTTTCCAAGTCATAGATGATCCTATAGATTTTAGTAATGCATTGTTAAATGTTCCTTCAATATCGAGAAATACGGCAACCGCAATCTCCTTGTTGCCAAGGGATTGTGAGATTTTCTCTTGAGGTAGACAATAATATTGCATCACCAAAAATATAAATGACGATGGAAATTGGAACAGTTCTGTGAACTTTAATCTGAAAGATTCATTAAAAAATAAATTTCATCTTCTAATCTGTTTTGGATATAATCCAACGCCCTTTGTGGTAATAACCAGGTGAGTAGTTGTATTTTGATAGGTGTCAGTCTATAAACCCTCAATTACCTCCCCCTCACTGTGTAATCTGAATGAATCATCAATATAAATGTTGAACAATGAAGGACCCAATACTGTGCCTTGGGGAACACCACAATTAACTTGCTTTTGGTCACTAGTAGTGTCGTTCACTCTCACGGCTCTGACATTCTTGTTGAAGAATGACACACATTGACTATGAACTAGGTGAATGTTTAATTTCTGAACAGAATATAAAATATATCCTTATGAAGTTTATAAATAATAGAAATGTCTAATTGAAACTCATGTCTGCAAATTGAGTTTTTTACATTTCGAATGAAAAATAATAATTTCTGCTGGAAAAATAATAAAATTTCAACAATCATTTATCAAGTTTACACCGTCCCTTCTGTCTAACGAATCGCCAAGAGTCGTTATCAAAAAAGATTTCCAAATCATCGAACCGTCACTAAAATAAAAGTTGTTTACATAACATTTATCCAATTGAAGAAATTTTCTGCTGAATAAGAATTTTGTTTCGCTGAATAATAACTACGATTAGTGAACTTACCTATTTTGCATGTTTCATAAAAAGTAGAAAAGCTCTATTGGGAAACAACTCATTAGCCTCATTAGAGAGTATGCATGTTATATGCGAATTAGCGTCTCACACGTATTAAATTACAAAGCGATAACAGCTTCCTGCTAAAAGTGCTTATTGTGCAGTATCAGCAATATGAACACTTGTGCTCCAGACAAAGCAATTGCTGACACTGTTCAAATATTGTTTTTCATACAAAACGTATAAATAGACCCTGCGAGGTCAGAAAGATGTTCATTAACTTAGAAATCATTCTCAAGTACAGTTCATATTTATTCTGTTAATGTTCCAAGTTTTTCACGTTATATTCAAATTGTAATAAAGTGTTTATAAAGAAATAAACCAATTTTTAAAAAGTGAATTGTGGAAAACAAGAGATAACAAATTGGCGCAGTCGGTAGGATTCCTGAACGTTGCTAGAACAAGAAAATTCTAACTGGCAGCGGTGGATTCCAATCCTTCAAGGAATCAAAGAACCAAGCCCTTCAAGGAAACAAAGGACCGAGCCCTTCGAGAAAGCGAGAACCAAGAGAACCCGAGGAGTCATCACTTGAAGAAAACCACGGAAGGAACACCTAGTGAAGCCCCTGGTGGAAAACTTCGAGAACAAGACGAATCACCCATGAAACAAATACTGTAAGTCAACAAAGATTCATCTCGTTTATTGTATTGAATTTTATTTCATTGCAATAATCATACAGATTGATTATTGGCTTATTGTAAAACCAATTGTTGATAATTGCACAGATCAATTATCATCAAAATAATCGTACTGTTCGATTATCTCAGAGGTATTGAGTATTGCTATTATTGATTTATTATAGTCCAGTGAATCGATTAATTGAGCGATATGCCTGACAACGAAAATGCCCCTGAACCAATCCCTGAACCTTTTCCCGAAATTGAACCATATAAATTGTCGGAAATATTTTCGATCGTCCCTGAATTTGAAGGAGACCAAATATTTCTTACAACTTTTACAAATGCTTGCGATTGTGCATACCAAATGTCAACTCGCGACCAAAGAAATCTTTTGACGATACACATTAAAAACAAACTTCGCGGAAGAGCTGCCCAACTGATAAGCTCTCGAAACCCCGAAACATATCAAGAGATCAGACACCTATTGAATTTAAACTTTGGTGATACCCGAGATCTCACCTCCTTGATCCAAGACCTACAAAGACTTAAACAGCTACCAAATGAAACCGCGTTGATATTTTTCAACAGATTACAAGTACATAACGCCAAAATGCACGCTTGTATTCAAAAATCTACTCTCACTGCCGATCAAAAAACAGCTCAATCGAGACTCATCGAAACGATGACACTGAATACACTACTTACCGGACTTGAACCCAGACTAGGGCAAATCATACGCGCTGGAAACCCCAGAGACATGCTTGAAGCACATATGCGAATCAGGAGAGAACTCCAACTTTCGTATTTCGAAAACCAAAAGCATGACAAACATAACCAACCGAAAAACAACATTTCCAAAAGACCCCAACAACCTCAGTCTTCAAGAACGTGTAACTTTTGTGGACGCTTTGGTCATTTGTCGAACGAATGCCGCCAAAGACAACGACCGCCACCAAATAACACAAATTCCTTTCAAAATACGAATTTTCCGAAACCAAATTTTCCCCAACAAAACCGTCCTCAAACGAATTTTCAAAACAATCAACAAAGACCACAATTTCAAAACAATCAACAAAGACCGCAGTTCCAAAATACCCCACCTAGGCCAAATTTCCAAAACCAAAACCAGAATCGTCCCTCAGTAATTCAACGCAACCCCAACTCAAATCAACAAAGAACACATTGCGTTACATATGAAGAATCTCAACCTCTTCAAGATTATAACACGGAGTATGAGAACTACTATACAGCTAGTAGCCAAGAAAATGACTATTATACTGATAATGGTCAATGCCCGCAAGAACAACTTGAACGATACGATCAATACAACCAATACGATCAATATGATCAAAATGACCAACACGACCAAAATATAAACAATCCAAATATCTCAGAATACCAGGATTTTCTTTCACTTCCAACACAACATCACCCCCCAGATTTCAGTCAATCCCAAGACATAACATCGGACATTCAAACTCAAATCCAATCGATGAACCTAGAAGATTATCACCCCGATCTGAACTTCCCGGAACAACGCTTCATGTAAGTTCACTTCACTCCATGAATTCAAAAAACTTATACTACATCAAAGACCTTTCAAATACCTTCAAAATTTTAATAGATACTGGTGCAGGAATTTCGATATTCAAACCAAAAACTTGTGAAAAATACCTTCACCGATTCCCAGAAAATGTAATAGTCCAGGGAATCACGGACCAAAAAGTTTTAATCACTGAATCGACTCTGATCAATTTCAAAGATAATGATCCCCACAAAGTCTATGTTCACAACCTTGATATTGAATTCGATGGTTTATTAGGATCCGATTTTCTGGAACATTATAATTGCATTATTGATCTAAAAAACAAACAATTAATTACAAATTTCAAAACAGTCCCTTTGTTCAAAGTTATAGATAATGAAGTAACTGAAAATTCGAAACCAAACCAAATTTCAATTGAACCCAGAACAGAAAGAATATTCAAACTCAAAAGTAACTTCAAAAATACCGACGCTATACTGTTAGCGCAAGAAAAAGAGGAAAGTCAGAATACCAAATGCTTTAGTAAAAATTGACAACAATGGTGAATTTTTGACATCCATCATAAACGCCAACGCAATCCCCAAAACAATAGATTTTTCAGACCTTATTCTCGAACCAATAACAGACTTCGAATCAATTTTGAACTTTAACACCTCTCACGATGATTTAGAACAAATTGACAGAACTCAAGAGATAAAAAACCAACTCAGACTTGACCATTTAAACCATGAAGAAAAACAAATGATAACCGAATTATGCCTAGAATTTTCTGACATATTTTATCTTGAAGGCGACAATCTCACCTTCACCAATGAAATTAAACACACAATCGAAACTAACAATGCGAGACCTGTGTTTACAAAATCTTACAGATACCCTCATATTCACAAAGAAGAAGTCAAAAGCCAAATTTCCAAAATGCTTAATCAAGGTATCATTCAACATTCGACATCCCCATGGTCATCCCCTGTTTGGGTAGTACCAAAAAAGCTAGATGCTTCCGGAAAACCCAAATGGCGTGTTGTGATTGACTATCGAAAACTGAACGAACTGTCAGTAGCCGATAAATATCCGTTACCCAACATTTCCGACCTGCTAGATCAGCTTGGAAAATGTCAGTATTTTACCACCCTCGATCTTGCGTCAGGATTTCACCAGATCGAAATCGACCCAAAAGACGTTCCGAAAACAGCCTTTTCTGTTGAGAACGGTCACTATGAATTTGCCCGTATGCCTTTTGGATTAAAGAACGCACCATCCACGTTCCAAAGAGTGATGGATAACATCCTCCTTGGCATCCAAAACGAGCGCTGTCTTGTATATATGGATGATATCATTATATACTCACCAACGATCCATGAACATATTTCAAGACTAACAGAAGTGTTCAAAAGACTAAGGAAAGCTAACTTGAAAATTCAGCCTGACAAATGCGAATTTTTAAGGAAAGAAGTCGCTTATCTTGGACACGTCATCACGAAAAACGGCGTTAAACCAAACCCCTCCAAAGTTGAATGCATCCAAGAATTCCCCCAACCAAAAAACCCAAAAGAAATCAAATCATTTTTAGGTTTAGCTGGTTATTATCGACGCTTCATACCAAATTTTGCCAAAATTTCCAAACCACTCACAAAATTACTACAAAAAGATACCCCATTTAAATTCGACTCAGAATGTCTGAAATCATTCAACGAATTGAAATTAGCCCTTACTTCTAGTCCAATTTTGATTTACCCCAACTTCGAAGAACCTTTCCTCTTAACGACAGATGCTAGCGCATTTGCAATAGGAGCTGTTCTTTCACAAGGACCGATAGGAAAAGACCTCCCAATAGCATACGCATCCAGAACACTATGCAACGCTGAATCAAAGTACTCTACGATTGACAGAGAACTTTTAGCGATTGTATGGGCTGTGAAACACTTTCGACCATACCTGTTCGGAAGAAAGTTCAAACTCATCACTGACCATAGACCCCTCACTTGGCTTTTTTCAATAAAAGACCCAGGTAGTAGGCTAGCACGTTGGAGACTCAAATTAGAAGAGTACGACTACGAAATAGAGTATAAACCTGGCAAAATAAACAAAAATGCCGATGCCCTATCACGGATCAAAATTAATCACTTCAGAGAATGTGTAAATTTTCACAGAAAACTTACGATACTCGCTTCAAACGAAATCAATGAAACGAACAAACCAACAGACGCAGAAACACAAGACACAGAAACACCAGACACAGAAACACAAAACAAAGAAACACCAGAACACGAAGAAACCCCCTTCGAACAAATTTTACAAGAATACGAAAATTTCAGTCACTTATATGAAACTCGATCCCTGATTGATTACTCAAAAATCAAATTTGACAATTCGCAACTTTTAGACAAATCACATAAATACATCCTCACTTTTTTCTGCCAAAACAAATTAGAAGATCTTCATCATAAAATCATAGATGACATATTCGAGGAAAATGTCGAATTTTACAACGATAGAATCAATATTCTCTCAAGTAAAACCGTTAAAGACAGAAAATATTTCATAATCGCTTTACCCTTCGATCATACTTCAGCCGTAGAAATTCTATTCTTCATCCTTTATAAATGGACAGATGAAATAGACATTTCCAAAACGTACTTTGTCGAAAATAATTTGGATTTACCAATTTTGGAAATTCTTTCTTTCATTTTCGCTGAAAAAGAAATTAAAATAACAGTATGCCAAAATCTAACAAGAACTCCCGACGAAGACCAAATTCCCATCGTAATGGACCAATGCCATTCAGGAAAAAATAATTTACATCGAGGAATTAACGAAACAGTTAGACGCGTAAAAGAAAAATATAATTGGCCAAATCTGATCAAAGACGTAGAAAATTTTGTAAAGAACTGCGAAACTTGCAAAAAAGCAAAAATTTGCAGACAAAACCTTAAAAGCCCTCTAGTCATTACAGAAACTCCGAAAACACCATTCGAGAGAATAAACATTGACATTCTTGAAATTCCCACAAAAAATTATATACTTACAATTCGAGACGAACTCACAAAATTTACCCAAGCTTATCCAATTGAAAATAAATCAGCAAAATCAGTAGTAAACACTTTACTGCTATACTTTCAACACTACGGAACTCCACTCAGAATTCATTGTGACTTCGGTCGAGAATTCAACAACGCCCTACTGAAAGACCTTTGTACGCTTTATGACATTAAACAATCATTTTCTAGTGTGGACCATCCGCAATCAAACGGTTCCTTAGAACGTTTTCACGCGACCCTTCTAGAAATGATAAGAACAAATAAAATCGACAACCCTGATGAACACCCCTTAGGTATTTTACCATACGCAATAATTTGTTACAATAACACCAAAAACAAAACACACGGATTCACCCCTTACGAACTACTATTTGGACACACCTCTAGTAGACCACCCGAAACTCTGTACAACCAAAAAGAACTCATAACTAAGTACATACGAGATTTAAATAATAAAATCTCTTATTATTATAAAATTGCTCGTCAAAGAACACAAGACCAAAAAGAAAAATCCAAAATTCGATTCGATAGAAACGTTGCACAAAATATACCTGAGTATAAGGTAGGAGACAATGTTTACGTTAAAGAATCCCAAATCAAAAATAAACTAGAAAACAAATTTAATGGCCCGTTTGAAATTATAGAAATCTACCAAAACTCAGCAATGCTAGTTAATTGGAAGACAAGACAAAAAACAAAAGTAAATTTTGACAGATTACGACCTTGTACTGAAAATTGATTTCATTTTCAGGATTCTCCTGCTGATTTCAGCAACGCACTCAACACATTCCCAATATTCAGTTCAACCCATTAATAACACAATAGGAATTTTTCTTCACGAAGAAAGCACTTTGAAAATTTCCAATGATAAATGGACTCTTCTCGTCTACAAAGACTTGGACTCCATAGAATTTGCCTTAAATAACAACAACAAAATTTTGGAAAACATGCTATATACTTTTGATCAATCAAACCCTAGAATGTTATCCTTCAAAACCGAAGTGAAAACACACATTAGTTTATTGACCCAAATATCTGACTCACTCGACTTGAAATATCGAGAAATATTTGCAGACACCCAAAATTATTATAAAAGATCCAAACGAGGATTAATTAATGGAATAGGCACCTTCTGGAAAGCCATTACTGGTAATCTAGACTCGTCAGACGGCGAATATTACACCAACTGTATTAATAAACTCACTCAAGATGAACACCAATTAGAAAACCTTTTGAAAAATCAAATATCGGTGACCACATCAGTAATTAGAAATTTCAACACAACTATTCAAAAACTTCAAATCGATGAAGAAACCTTCAATCGAGATATCAAGCAAATAGAACAATCAATCTATAACATTTCAGACGATCTTGCATATTATGAAGCACAATTGAAAACATTGGAAATATGTGAAACATTAATGGAAAGCTATCTTTTCTTGGAATCAACTCTTGACGACATATTGAATTCAATAACATTCGCTAGGTTGAAAATACTTCACAGTTCAATTATCACTCCTAATGACCTAATGAACTCACTCCAGGAAATTTCTCAATCACTCCATAAAAACAATCTACCTTTACCCACAATGCTCTCACATGTTGCTCAATATATCGAAATCATTGAACTTGAAGCATATCAAGTGGACAAAAGAATTGTTTTCATATTAAAAATTCCATTGGTCGAACCAGAAACATACACTCTGTATCGACTTCTACCAATACCAATTCCAGATAACCGAACGGGACTTCATCACATATTATTAACTGTTCAAAAATATATTGCGAGAGATGACGAATCCTTGTTGTACATTTCACTTCAAAATTTAGAAAACTGTAAAACTCTGAATCATGGCGTAAGAATCTGTTCCGATCTACTACCCTACCCGATTGACAGCGAAGCTATATGCGAAGCCCAACTATTGAGAAGATTGACCGTCCTCCCGAAAACTTGCCAGTCTTCACTGATCTACGCTACGGAATACAATGTCCAGGAACTGAGTCTAAATTTGTGGCTCATAACAATATCTGAAGTTCTACCAATCACCATTAACTGCGAAAATATGGAACCAGTTACACGAGTGATCAAAACCAATTCCCTGCTAAAACTCCAACCCGGATGCAGCTCATTCGTTGGAAGCACTAGAATTCACTCCAAATACTTCGTCGATAGATATAAGAACGTCACATACAAAAACCATGCCGTTCGAATACCATACAGCTGTTGCGACCATCTTCCTGAAAAACGACATCTTCCAGAACTGAAACCGCTGAAACTCAACAAAATCAACGTTGACGAGTTGAACATCGCTCAACATAAATTAAACCAATATTCCGAAGAATTGGATAAACTTATCAATGAGCCGTTTGTGAACAAGCACATATCATGGTTCACATATTGCACTATAACATTGATCATTGTATTAATCATACTTTACATCTTTTGCAAATGTAGACGAAAAGGACCAATACGAATCGGTATTACATCCACTTCGAATCAACCACCCCCGGATCATCCAAGACCAGACAGACAAACATCCCGTATCTTAACGAGATTCATCCCCAGGAGAAGACCAAGTATCAACCTCCAGGAACCTATAGAAGAGGAAATCCAACTCAACACCAGTTTCCACAAGGAAAATGTTTTGTGAAAAGTTGCAGCAAAAAGCAACAACTTTTTGTATAAAAGGGGAGTTGTTATATGCGAATTAGCGTCTCACACGTATTAAATTACAAAGCGATAACAGCTTCCTGCTAAAAGTGCTTATTGTGCAGTATCAGCAATATGAACACTTGTGCTCCAGACAAAGCAATTGCTGACACTGTTCAAATATTGTTTTTCATACAAAACGTATAAATAGACCCTGCGAGGTCAGAAAGATGTTCATTAACTTAGAAATCATTCTCAAGTACAGTTCATATTTATTCTGTTAATGTTCCAAGTTTTTCACGTTATATTCAAATTGTAATAAAGTGTTTATAAAGAAATAAACCAATTTTTAAAAAGTGAATTGTGGAAAACAAGAGATAACATGCATGTTCAACTGTTTGAACTTTATATAACACATTAACGAATTATAACAGAATATATTAGATT
Organism: Leptinotarsa decemlineata; assembly: GCF_025532065.1. NCBI lineage: Eukaryota > Metazoa > Arthropoda > Insecta > Coleoptera > Chrysomelidae > Leptinotarsa > Leptinotarsa decemlineata. The sequence continues at coordinate 6,369,713 of NW_027412529.1, forward strand.
AGCCATTCCAACCTCAAATCTTTTCAATGGTTGTAAAATATATAATAATCTACCACTGGAGATGAGAAAAATAAAAGCTCAACAGTCTACTAACTGCTACTACTACCACATTTTAAATTATATTCCAAACAAATTATCTACAGAAAACAGTATCATGAAACAAAGTGATCTCGTATACTGAAAAGAGTGTCATTTACATTTATGATCTAAAATTATATATTTCTTTAAATCAAACTCATTTGTTCTTTTCAGTTATAAGACGGATAGCCTTCTTGTTGTTCGTTTTGACAAAAAATGAAAATGTACACAACTTGATGTAATTAATGATATATTTCTCACTGCTAGAGCAGATTCCTTCATTCCAGTACCAAATGGGCCATGTTCACGATCATGAATCATTCTGTTTTAATTTCATGTAGGCGCCCTAAATCTCCATATTTGATAAACCAATTAGTAGTTGCTTCTTCATATTGTTGAAAAAGTGGAGTACTGTTTTCTAAGTGATCTGGAGCCTCATACATTGAACAAACTTCAATTATTTCTCGGAGGATATCCAAGATTTCTGAATCAACTTGATGTCTCTTTTGTATTAAAAATTATCTTCGTATATGCATACTGTATCATCAGTATAGCACTCGTCAATGGCTGAAACTCGTCGAAATTTCTGGTGATACCAAGGATAACTCTTTTGATTGGGCTCCACCAAACTGTAGGAGCGTCCAAATCATTTCCAACAGCGTAGAAAAGTCTTTCAAGTATATTTCTAGGAGTTATTCCTGGCATTTTGATTTAGTTATGAATTAGTTATAAATTTAGGTATACATTCAATAACTATATGAAAGTACCATAATTATACTTATCTTTTCTCTCATGGAAATAAACAGATTCGAAAATGACAAATTATTCAGTTCAGTTCGATTGCTCATAAGATATTGAGAGTTTTTGATTTGTTTATTTCCATACTCTCCAACAGGTTGAGTTTTAAACCTTTCTTCCGGAAATAATGGGGCATGAATTCATGGTTGAACTCATTTCCCTCTGTAATTAGATGAGAGGCATATATGGAGTTTATTTTTCCATTCTGGAAACTATTTTTCTGTTCCCTTATGCGAGCTGTTAACGTCCTTCCAGTTTGACCTACATAAAACATTGAACATGACCCACATGATAATTTATATCCTCCCGATTTTTCTGAAACTGAACTTTCATCTTTGTTATTCGAAATGTACTAAGTTGTCGTTAGTTTTGAATGCAATATTCACACCTTTGCTGAACAGAAAATTAGAAATATTCGTAGTGGGTTGGCCTGCTTGGGTTAAGGTTCTATAACTTTTATCCTCATCTCTTCAAATTGGGGAAACTTTTTTCAAAGCATAAGCATAACTTTATTGATAAAATAGAATGTATTAAGTTATGTTTCCACCGGAGGAACATTTTGTAACATTTCTGTTGCCTTGTGTTTCTTCTTGTTGGTGTATTTAGGAACTTGAAGGCAACAAATGTAAACTTTTTGTTTCCACTGACAGAACTTTTAAATCGTCAATGTTTCTGGTAACTTACAGAGAGCAACTCAGTGTTTCCACTGCGATTGTCAAACATGGAACAAGATGATGAAATAGCGGCAGCAGCGGCGTCCTTTATAGTGTTATCGGCAAAAAAGAAAGCACAAATATGGGGTGAAACCAAGTCTCCGCGATAGAAGTGAATATGGTGGCATGCACCTACTCAATGCATTGAAAAATGACGATTCACACATAGAAAATAATATAGAAGAATAATATATAGAATATAGAATGATATATAGAATAATATAGTAGAATAATACCAGAAGTATGTGAAGTAATCGCAGAAATTCTGAAGGATAAACTTAAGGTAAGTAGATACACAGCTTTTCAATCAAATGACATAGTGTAATGAGTAGGCATGTTACTTAAATTTGAATACAAACCAATTTTTTGAACTGGGGAAAAAATTAAAGATATATTCTATTTAAAAAATAACATTGTATCGTTATTTCAACAGAGCAAGTCCTGCATCCGACATGGCCAAAACTATTGCATCAGATATTGATGATTCTTGAAGATTATTACAAGACTGCTCTTCTTCTGAGAGTATCGTGTTGTTTGTCTCTGTTTGGGAAAGATAATTAGTTCCATATGAGCTACTTGATGATGGCATAGGTGTGTGTGATGTTGAGGCTGGTGATGTTACAGAAATATTGGAACAGGGTGAGTAATAGCTCTGGTGATCTGAATGATATGTTGATGAATGATATGTTGATATGCCAATCTTGATACCATTGTAATGGCCGATCATATTTACCCATAGACGCTTCATACAAAATATTAGAGATCAATTAAATGCTCTACCGTGTTTTGAGCGTTTACATTTTGAAGATTTTCGATTTTACTGGCAACTAACTCGCCGAAAACTTGAAAACGATTTCGTGGCTTTTTATTTTGTAGCTGCTTCAGCAATAGATTTGCCACTTTCTGTCGTTCTTCAACTTCCACCTCAGCTTTTCTTTTGTTACATTTCAGTATTATTGGACTTTTAAAGAGCTTATTTTCCTGTTTCTTTTTTTAGTGCCGCTTATAGAAGGCGTTGAAGATCTGATTCTGCTTTCTTCGGGCGTTGTTGTTGTTTTAGTAATAACAGCAACTATTTTGTTCTCATTGTCGATGTCATTATCCGCCTCTTCAACAGTGAAACAAGAATAGTTAACTTCATCTGCCTTGTCTGCTATATTGGAGTCTAGCGATTCAATTTCCTCGCTGTCCATTCCACTGCTGTATAACGTATCATACTCACCCTGAAAATTGAAAATATATTTTTTCATTTTTCAGATGCCTCAGAGTAGAGACGGGTGGCTTATTACGGAACATCAATTCTCTAATCTTTGGAATTTTCCGTAATGTGCCGGGGTTATGGACGGCGAATACATCAAGATACAAGCACCAAAACATAGTGGCAGTGAATTTTATAATTACAAGTCTTTCTTCAGTGTGGTGTTATTTATTGATGTATTGTTATTGTATTGAGAAGCAGTGTACGTTCCCGAAAGTACACCGCCTGGCACGTTTGATTCTGAAGACAAAGATACGGGCAAAACGATCTCACGTTCTTGGAGAAGACAAATAAACAACTGTATATTTGCATCACTGCGAAAGCAAGCACGTAATTCAACGTTGGAAGCTAAACAAGTTCGAGATGAATTTGCTCAATATTTTATGTCACCCGAAGGAATGGTTCCATGGCAAAATAACTTTTAACTTTGTGTAAAAATAACGAATAAAACAAAAATAAAATACGTACCTCACTTGTAGTTACTCCTTTTTCAGTACATTTTATAACTTTGTTTCTGTTCGCAAGAAACAACAAGATTTCATAAGAAAACCACTTTGAAATAAATTTGGCGCCGGCTCCCGACTTTTTTGAAATACGATAATTTTTTTCTTTCTTCAAAGAATTGTGCGGTAACATTTTTCATTTTTCTTTTCACCTCTTCTATATTTGACCCTGTTTTTTCTGCTAATGTTGTCCAAACATCATGTTTCGCATTTCTACATTTATACTGGGCGTGCTTTGTATTCCATAAACACCCACAAAGCCTATAGTTTTCGATTAATTCGACCACTAATTCATTTGTCCACATAAACGGCATTTTTCTATTTATTTCACACTTCTTGACCGACTGTATTCAACGACGAGCCGCACTCTATTAAGACGGAAACAAGTTAGGGGAGACCGAGGAGGGTTGTGACACTTTTTGCTTTCACTCATATATTTTGGTTAAAAATTGACCTATATCTGTGAACTTTACATCAGTCAAAGCTTGTTCTATTCTCTATTAGAATCAAAAATAAAAATACACAAAACTAATAAGTTTCCCGAGATAATGGATTAAAACCAAAGCGACAACCCGTGTCACAACTCTCCTAATACCAAGGTAAGTTGTGACAGTGCTCGAGGTGAGTTGTGACACTTCAGTGTTTGGAATTTATCGGCACTTTTTGTAGATTAAAAATGAACAAGTAATTACGAAACAGTTTTAATCATAATCTTTGGCTAATTAAGTAACATAATTATTAAAACTTAACAAAATAAATCATCTTTCTAAATGGCACAGAGAGAATAAAAATACTTAATATTAGTTTAATCCGAAAAACAATTATGACACTCGTATTGCAGTTCTCCCCCAGTACAATCTTCATGTGACCATCCTTTGCAATTAATGCATTGCACCCATTTTTCGTTAGGCCTGCTATTGGCAAAGGGCTCGAGGCAACATAAGGAAAAACATTCATTTTCTGTGCCATCACCGCCCTCATTATCGTCCTCCTCTTCGTCACGAATATTCTTTGTCTTTGATTTATTTTTTGGTTTTTTCCCCTTTGGTTTCTTAGCATTTTTATCAGTAAAAATGCGCTTCTTCACGTTCTTCACTTTCCTATTTTCCTCTATGGCAGCAATTTCATCTTTAACTGGTGTATCTGTTAGCACGGCAGACTTGATCTTACGTCTATTCTGTTGCATGGCTTTTCTTGGCGGAGCTTTAGGCAACGGCCTTATTGTTTCTGGCGAGAATACATTAGATTGGGTGGCAAGTGGATTACGAACTGTAGATGTAGATGCAACAGGTTCAATATTTGCAGGCTCTTTAGAGTTGTCGCCGGTCATAACAAGAGGAGTCACATTACGTTCTTCACATCCAACGTGCTCGTTGTGATCACTTTTTTCTAGACCTTCCCCAACAACAACGTCGTTCTCAACTATATCAACTGACAAATTTTGGGTGGGGGTTCCTTCTTCCGGATTTTCTATCAATTCTTCTTCTGCAGTAATGGAAGCTTGTTCTGGCACAGGATTGGTCAAAATGCGATCTGTAACTTGGCTTGGCAAAAAATCTGCTTCTCCAAAAATATCTGTATTAACAGGCCATGTTCCTGTTGCAGCAAAACCAGCGCTGATATTTTTTGCAGTGATCGCCACATCAAAGGCAGTTTTTGTTATGGAAGGGATATCATAGATAGACATAACTTTGCCAGCATTTGACCGCATCCAATTATCACAAGCTGTGTTAATGGCCTTTTTAAGAGGACCAAAAATTGCACGATCCATTGGTTGCAGCTTGTGTGTGCAGTGTGGAGGGAACGTGAGCAAAATTATGCCGTTTTCCCTGCAAAACTCTATATTTTTCAAAGCCATGTGGGATGAATGGTTATCCAGAAGTAACAAAGCTTTTTGCTCTTTTGTTGGCCTCACGTGGTTTGTAAAATGTTCAAGAAAAAAGTGAAAGTCGTCTTCCTGCATCCACCCGGATCCATTTGCTGTTCCTACTGAACCTGTTGGGCCATCCCGAATAAAATGTTCTTGAAATCGCTTCCGAGGGAATATAAACATAGGTGGTATATAATTACCCAAGGCGTTCCCAGCAAAAGCCAGCGTTACTAAGGTTCCTCTTTCCGCAGAAGTCATCGCACTGACTTGTTTTTCTCCACGTCGTGCGATTACTCTATCAGGTTTTTGGACTGTAGTAATCCCGGTCTCGTCGACGTTCCATACATCTTTACCGCTGAGAGTATGCTTGGCCAAGACTCCTGTATAGTTTTCAAAAAAGGCAGCGACATTTGTCCTATTAAAGCTCGTGGCGCGAGCGATGCTTGTAGCTTGAGGTAGCCTAAGAGATAAATTTGAATGTCTCTTCATGAATAGCTTTAACCACACTTCTCCAGCCATTTCGTTTTTTTCCCATGATTCAGGAACTTTTTTATTGTGTTTTTTTGCTAATAAATAGGCTAAACTCCTTGTCTCTTTTGTAGTCAGTCCATAATTAGACGCGGCACAAGTCAACAAATAATCGCTCAATATCTTTTCTTCGTCCTTCGTAAAAACTGTTGGGCTGATATAGCCTACAGATGGAGCCTCGTCTGATAATTGTTGTTGATGTGCCTTTTTCTTTTTAATGTATCTTTGTAAAGACATATAATTTAGATTATATGAAGATGCTGCACTTCGAAGGCTTTGGCCTCTAACCGTCACCTCTTCAAAGGCCAGATCGTAAATTTCGATACTAGCCATTCCTCTCTCTGTTTTACGAACATATGTATTAGGCATTCTGAAACAATAAAAAAGCAATGCAGCAATCGAATGCATACAAAATAGCCATATCACTTGTTAGTAAATAAAATAGGAGAGTTGTGACAGCCTGTCACAACTCTCCTAGGTGCGCAAAATCGTGAGTGTGCCAGAATAATAATGTATAACCTCCAAACAGTAAGAGATCTCAATAAAATTATGAATGGCTTTGAATCTTGAAGGCCCGATGCAAATTAGAAAAAATATTACACTAATGCTCCCGTAATATATAGCAAAAGACAGAATAAGAAAGTTATGATCAAAAACTTACTTTTGGTCGTTTTTTAGATGACAGCGTCACAGTAACTCAGCCGCTCCTCGTGGGCCGTTGGCGCGTACTAAATCCAATAAGCAGTCTAGAAAACAATAAATGTGCGACGTTGACAGCTCGCTAACGGTCACAGATACAGCGAAATCGCGCGTGTCACAACTCTCCTCTGTCACAACCCTCCTCGGTCTCCCCTACTACAAGTTGCAGTATGTGTTTCCACTCAGGAAACAATATTTTTCTGTTCCCTGTTGTTGCCGAATTTCTTTTGAAATTTACCGCTGAAATTGGAAACCGAAAACATGCAATAATTGTTGCCGAAACAAGAAGAAACACTTAGGAACTATAGGAAACATTTTTGAGCAACAAGCAACAAAAACACAAAAGTTCCCTCATGTTCCTCCGGTGGAAGCGTAACTTTAGACTGCTATCGTAATCGTTGTTGACAGCTATTCGTTTTATTATGTTCCGATCTTTATTGAAATTCGCATCTGACAAGAGAACATTTATCAGGCTGTGTATAATACTGTTGAATGCTGCTACTTTGTGCTGATACAGGTGGGTAGACGAATTATGATTGATAATATCTGTATGTGCTGATTTACGATAAATTCAAAAATCATATTTATTGTTAACTTCCATTATTGTCAAGTTCAAAAACTGTATAGAGTCGTATTTTGCCATCTACATGGTGAATATGATAGAAGGGTGGAGAGAATCGATGAAATTCAAGAACTTAGTCAACTGTCTGTTAGTTCCAGTAAAACATACGAGGTATCAATAAGTTGGCCTTCTTGACGAACATTTCACTGATTCAACTTTATATTCGTTCCATTGGCCAACTTCATTCAAATATGCTTTAAATTAGACAAATTACTTTTTAGATTTTCCCATGCTGATCCTTCTTATCTTGAACACAGTGTATGAGGTTTCAGAAGTGTGTCAAAACAAAAAATATGTTTATTTCAACCGGATATTATCACTTTCACATACTTCTATATTTACGGCATCCTCTAAACCTCAATAACTGAGGATTTCAAAACATTATCAAACCTCATAATCGAGGATGATTGAATTATTTTATTGTCCTTTTCAAAATACTAATATTCATATAAAGAAGTAGACATCTGGTTAAGGTGGAATTAATACATAAATCATTTTATATGTTGCGCTCATGGTCAAACTCGAATGTATTTCGTAAAATCAAAATTACCATTTCTCCAAAACACAAAATACTCGTAATAAGGAAATTGCGAAATGAATGATATACCTTATGAGTTTGTGAAGAATTGATGCGGTGAAAATGAATCAAAATAAAATCCTCAATCATGGAACAGATCCTTTAAGAAATAATAGGCAAGTAAAATATAAGAAATAGAACTGCAGCTTGATGAGGAATGATTACATGGAAAAAAACGAGAGACGTGGAAATTTCAGTTATTGATTATCCTCGAAACCTTTTTGGAAAAAAGCTTTTAGTTTCAACTTCTCCATCATTTTACAAAAAATTGTGGAAAACCTCCGGAGAAAGTAATTCAATTAGCATCTGGGAGTAGTTGTTTCGGAAAGGCTTTTTCTTTCAGTTTGTATCTTCTTCTTCTTCTTTGTGACTTCTATGCATGTTCTGCACATCTTTGTAATGAAGTGTTCAGTTTGAACTTTATTGATTCTTCTGGAAGTTTCCCACAATGTTTTGTATGAGGATAGACAAGATACAGCCAAAATGCTTCTCTTCCAAAGAATAATCTCTGAAAACATACCATTTTCAATCAAACCAAGATTTGTATGAGATAAGATGAATAAGACAAGATATGATAAGATAATTTATTGATTAATTTGAAAGGGTTATATTTTTAGGAGTGACTCATTTTTTGACAAAGAAAGTTTTTGACTTTCTACTACTGCATCCTAATACAGAAGAATGTGGGAATCTTCCAAAGGAAGGAATGAAATAATCAATTGTAAAAGAAGTAGGTAGGTAGGTCTAAAGTGAGTGGGTCTATTCAACCCTACACCGCAACCCATAACGGTTTATTGTGGCTCACACCTATTCATAAACCCAGCTACTTAACGAAGCCGATTAGTTTGTATGGTGAGTGGTCTTTCAGGTCAGATGGTGAGAGTACGGATCTGCCGAACTCAAAGAACCTGATACGGTCCCCAGCGGGGCAGGCACAAAGTATATGCTCTGCAGTTTCATCATTTTCCAGACAGAGGCGACACACACTGTCTTCCGACATCCCAAGTCTCTGCATGTGATGATTCAAATGACAGTGACATGTAAGAAGACCTGTTAGACATCGTAGTTCATCCCTACTAAAGTAGGGATGAACTAGTAGGGATGGACTAAAGTCCAAAAACTGTTTGGAATCAAGCTTTGAAGGGTGAATAGATGCCTTGGAGTGAGCTAATCCTGGAAGATTCTGCCAGAAGTGCATAACTCTTCTTGCCATCCAGTTCTTCAGTGTTTGTTTGGCAAAGCCCAAAGTGATGCCAATGACAGGTTCTGGTCCAATGAAGCCGCTTACAGCATCCTCCTTTGTGAGAGAGTCAGCAGCTTCATTGCCTTCCAGGCCGGTATGGCCAGGAATGCAGACCAGAGACAATCTGTTTAGTCTTCCTATCGAAAAGAGTCTTTTTTGGCAGTTTGCTACCAATTTAGACGTTGCTCGGTAGGAGCCAAGAGCTTCCAACGCCGCTAGACTGTCCGAGAATATTTTTATTGGAGTGAGGTTGGATTTATCCAATCTCTCCGCACACAATTCAATAGCGGTAACTTCCGCTTGAAATACGGTCGCATAAGTTCCTAGGCAGGTATATAACTATGTTCTGGGTCTGCGACTGAAAACATCTGCACCAGAACCAGAAGGTGTTTTTTATCCATCTGTGAACCAACAACTATCTGTTCTTGATATTTCCTTCTCCCGCAGGATCCAGTCCTCTCTATTCGGAAACAGTACTTTGTAAGGCAGTTCGTAGTTGACAGTTGGATGCATAAAGTCACAAGGTCATTTCCAGAATGATGTGATTTTCAATGTCAACCAACAGTCTGTTGCACTCTGCAATGAAATGATTTGTGCAATTGGCAATGTGCTCAAGTCTGTCTGCAGTCCATCTAGCCTTTCTTTTCAGAAAAATGTGGAGAGAAAGTAGATCTAGAAGCATTTCCATGGCCGCTGAGGGTGTGGTACTGATGGCACCACTGATAGCCAGACAAGCCTGTCTCTGTAAGCCAGAGAGCTTCGCTTGGGCCGTTTTCTGTAAAGCCTTCGGCCACCAAGCAATTGCACCATAAGTGATCATTGATCTGACAATCATCACAAAAATCTAATGGTTTTTTTTGGGATCTAAACCCCTAGTTTTACCACAAATCCTTCGACATGCCCATAGATACAGTCTTGCTTTGTGTAAAACTTTTTCCAAGTGAGCGTTCCAGGTGAGTCTTTTATCAAGGACAATGCCAAGATATTCCACCTCCGTTCCAAATGGAATGATCACACCATTGAGGGAAAGTGGCGTTAGATCGTCCAATTTCCTTCTCTTGGTGAAGGGGATTAACACAGTTTTGCTGAGATTGACAGACATCTGCTTCCTCAGGCACCATCTGTGAACAATATCGAACGCGCTTTGGAGGATATTACAAGCTACCCTTCTCGACGTGGACCTTGCCAGGATGACAAGGTCATCTGCATAAGTTTGTAGATCAACTTTTCTTCTGTCGAGGGCATCTAGCAGATTATCCACCAGGAGCGACCACAGAAGGGGAGATAGTACCCCACCTTGAACCTGATAGCTTCGCCTTGAAGAGTGGTAGTTGCAGTTCTGTTTACTAGCATGGCATAGATCCAGCCAGTTATGATAGATTCTATACCCTTTCTAGCCAGAGACAATCCTATAGATTTAGGTAGTGCATTGTCAAATCCTCCTTCAATATCAAGAAAAAATGGCAACCGCTATTTTCTTGTTGTCAAGGGATTGGGTTTTTGGCTTTCTACTTCTCCATCTTGATACAGAAAAATGTGGGAATCTCCAAAGACAGGAAGGAACTAATCAATTTTTAAAGAAGTAATTTCATATATAGATGTGTAGATCATGCAAAGAAGTATCTGGAAAAAAAGTTTTCCTGAAACATTGAATTACACGAAAGAAAAATACTTTCAAAACAAATACTTTTATATGAACACTGAATTATGCAGAAAATACTCTCCTCTACTCAGTTTGTATTCCAAACATCCACAGGATTTTTACATAATATACTGACTGAGAGGTTGTAAATGAAATGTTTACCATTCAGTTATGTTGAAATCCTGTGAACGATTTCAGCCTTTTTTCCAGTTTGTGTCTGAAAGTTACTTCTTTGCATGATCTACACAGCTATATATGAAGTTACTTATTTTACAATTGATTACTTCCTTCCTTCCTTTGGAGATTCCCACATTCTTCTGTATCAAGATGGAGAAGTAGGGATCCAAAAACTTTCTTTTCCAGGACATAATTTATTGATCTTTCAGATGTATTCAAATGAAATGCAAATAAGATAGGTCAGATATACAAACATGCATTATTACCTAGGAATGAATATTATACTGCTCAGCCGTTCATTTGTGTTTCACTGAATGAGATAGCATGTCTATTGAACATGCGGCAAAAATTCAAGGGACTATTTCTTGGACTATTCTAAGAATATTTTGATAGGGCGCTTTGTTCGAAGATACGGAGCGAAAAAAATTTTTGACACTAACAAATGACTAGCAAAATTTACATGTAATGTTTCTTAATCTACTAGAACTGTTAAAAATGACTACCGTCCTCTCGGATGCAAGAATCCAATTTTCTCCTCATGGACTCCCGAACTGTTTCAAAAATACCAGGATCACTTACATGACATAGTATTCAAATTGAATGTTTGCAGCCGTTTGTAGTAATCGGAATGTTGTTGATAGGTACCAACGGAATTATTAGATTTTTTATTACTTGGTTGGTCCAGTGTAGTAAGCTATACTTCCACTTCGGCTACGTTAATAATCTTAAAATTACCAAAATTGTTATTGTCGAAATAATCCGTATCTTCGAAACGAAGCGATATATCAAAAATCATCTAAGGACAAAGTATCCTTAGAAAGAGTCCTTCAATTATTTGCTGCATGTTTAAAGAACACCCGGTATATTCGGCAGTGGAGTAGACAAAGATTGTAATTAATATATTTTTTGGATAATTTTTGAACAAGTATTGATTTACTTATGATGCCCTGTTTGGAACCTTTGGTGTAGTAATGGATATTACTGGAGTTTTTTCCCAACACCAAATCGTTATTTTTAACACCTCGACACATGTTTCGATCACCAAGTGATCATCTTCAAAGCGGAAGATTGAAACTAACAACCAACGCGAAGCTAACCCTATTTATGTTATATTATAGATATCCCATACAGGTAAACCATCCAGGTGTACCACCCATACAGGTATAACAACCTAAATTAATTTTACAAGTTTTCCTTATCTATTACTTTACAATAATTGTTCAACTGTTATAGCTGTATACAATTTTCAGCTATATAAAAAAATTAATTTCACAATATTGCTTATCTGAATTTATTTTTGCAATGTGTCCTTATGTAGTAATCAGTAAACCCAACAATATTATTTTAACAAGCTATATAGTATGCTCTTTGGTATAGGTCCATCATCGTTATTCATAATATTATTGTGTTTACTTATTTCTACACTCTCATAGGCATCTAGTTGCCTGTTGTTGTTAACTTGTCTAACTAATCTTAATTAACTGATGTCTATGGAACGGTCTTGTTGCAAAATATGATCGGCGACTGCTGATTTTTCAGGTCTTCCATATTTTAAGTGTGCTATGTGTTCCTAATATCTTACTTTAATAGATCTTTTTGTCGGTCCATAATATTTTGCATCGCAGTCCTTATATTCAGTTTCGTAAATTCCAGACTTTTCAGAATTCTCGGCTTTGTCTTTTGGACTTCCCAAAAGGCTCTGTAGTGTATGATTTGTTTTAAAAACCACCTTCATACCTAGTTCCTTGAAAATTTTTCCAAAGTTCCTCGTATATTGGTGGTATGGAACTGAGATAAATTTATCTTGGTTTTTGTCCTTTCTGAAAGTCGAGATTTCGTTCATTCTTAACTTAACTTCTTCTTCCTTATTATGTCATCTACAATACCCCTCGAGAAACCGTTAGTGGCTGCTATTTCCTGTATTGTACGTCTTTCATTTGTGAACCTATCATGTGTTAGAGGGAAAGTCAAAAGACGATGCACTAAAAAATTCAACCCAGCACGTTTGTGCTGTCCTCAGTGATGTGAACTGTCAGAAATATACCTTTACGTGCTTGTTTCTTTTCTAAATATATCGTATTCTGACCCTCCATATTGGCTCCTCATTACCAAAACGTCAAGAAATGGTAGTTGTCCCTTATTTTATAACTCATACGTGAATTTTATTGATGGACATTTATTAGTCAAAATGGAAACACAGTCCTCAATATTCGATTTTTTGGTATCGAATATCGCGAAAATTTCACCCACATACCTTAGCCAAATCCTAGGAAAATACTTCGACTTTTCTATGGTTTCCATTTCGAATCTGCTCATGTACAGGTCTGCCAGGTAGGAGGACAAGGGGTTTCCCATAGCCGTTCCTTCCTGTTGTTCATAAAAGCAACCTCCTACCTGGAACCGATTTTGTTTCATACGCAAATTAGTTAGAGAAACGAATACTTTTCTTCGGTTTCCATTTCGAATCTGCTCATGAACAGGTCTGCCAGGTAGGGGGAAAAGGGGTTTCCCATGGCCGATCCTTCCTGTTGTTCATAAAAGCAACCTTCTACCTGGAACAGATTTTGTTTCATACACAAATTAGTAAGAGAAACGAATACGAAATTCGAAACCAAAGAAAAGTCGAAGTATTTTCCTAGGATTTGGCTAAGGTATGTGGATGATATTTTCGCGATATTCGATACCATATATTCGAATATTGAGGACTTTGTTTCCATGTTTCCATTTCCAAATAATAGATGTCCATCAATAAAATTCACGTATGAGTTAGAAAATAAGGAACATTTCTTGACGTTTTAGTAATGAGGAGCCAATATGGAGGGTTAGAATACGATATATTTAGAAAAGAAACAAGCACTTTCAGGTATATTCCTGACAGTTCACATTACTGTGGACAGCACAAACGTGCTGGGTTGAATTTTTTAGTGCACCGTCTTTTGACTTTCCCTCTAACACATGATAGGTTCACAAAAGAAAGACGTACAATACAGGAAATAGCAGTCACTAACGGTTTCTCGAGAGGTATTGTAGATGACATAATAATAAAGAAGAAGTTTAGGTTAGGAAAGGAAGAAACAGAGATGAATATATCTCGGTTCCATACCACCAATATACGAGGAACTTTGGAAAGATTTTCGAGGAACTAGGTATGAAGGTAGTTTTTAAAACAAGTCATACACTACAGAGCCTTTTGGGAAGTCCAAAAGACAAAGTCGAGAATTCGGAAAAGTCTGGAATTTACGAAATTGAATTTAATGACTGCGATGCAAAATATTATGGACAGACAAAATGATCTATTGAAGTAAGATATAAGAAACACATAGCACACTCAAAATATGAAAGACCCAAAAAATCAGCAGTCGTCCATCATATTTTGCAACAAAACCATTCCATAGACTTTTCAGTTCATCAAGATTAGTTAGACAAGTTAATAACAACAGGCAACTAGATGCCTATGAGAGTGTAGAAATATGTGAACACAATAATATTATGAATAACGATGACGGACCTATACCAAAGAGCATACTATATAGCTTGTTGAAATAATATTGTTGGGTTTATTGATTACTACATAAGGACACATTGCAAAAATAAATTTAGATAGGCAATATTGTGAAATTAATTTTTTTATATAGCTGAAAATTGTTTTATATACAGCTATAACAGTTAAACATATATTGTAAAATAATAGATAAGGAAAAATTGTAACATTAATTCAGGTTGGTATACCTGTATGGGTGGTACACCTGTATGGTTTACCTGTATGGGATATCTATAATATAGCATAAATAGGGTTAGCTTCGCGCCAGTTTCTAGTTTTAATCTTCCTCTTTGAAGATGATCACTTGGTGATCGAAACACGTGTCGAGGTGTTGAAAATAACGATTTGGTGTTGGGAAAAAACTCCAGTAATATTCAAGTATTGATTTAACTTTTTGATATTGTGAGGTAGAATATTTTAGAAGTTAACATTGATAAAGTTTCTGCTTAACTTTTTCAGTGTGAATTTACTTGCCCTCAACAAATCACATCTTCTTGTCTCATGAAAAACACAATGTACCTGTCATTCGTAGAGGGTTTGAAGGTAGGGGTAGCATTTTTCCGTCGAAGTATGTCAAATTATAATTTAAATTTGACGTGTTTTGGGATTTTATTAAAATATGTACAGAAACTGAAATAATGAATTAATTCCATTTGAAAAAAAAAAAGAAAATGAAACTTTCTATGTTTTTACCACTTTTATTTGTAACTAACGTTATGCAGTTTCATCCTATACGGACATTTTCAAACTTATACAATATTGTATAGGACTGCAGTAACGTTAGTTACAGATAAAAGTGGTAAAAAACATAGATAGTTTCATTTCACTTTTCTTTCTTATGATTTTCTACCACATAGTAACGGCTACATACATCAATTTATTCCATTTGACTTTAACACACTGTATATTTATCTCCAGGTGAGGACTGATCTTCGATTCATTCACATATCTATCTGTTTATCTATCTAACTATCTAGACTATCGAATAAGACATGTGGACATTTAATTTCTTTCACTTGTGTTAAAAGAAATTTTGTCAAATGAGACATTATTTGCAAGTGAATTTCCAGGTTTTGAAAACTGAAAATGATAATTTTCCGAAACACTAAACCATCTGAAGAAAGCTGAATCGTGGAAGGTTATACACCTAAAATACAGTAAGAAATAACATTTGATACAGATACAAATTTTGACTTGATAAAACGCGGTATGAAATCACTGATTGGAATTTTCTGGCACCCCAAAATTGGAAGATATTGAACGAGTCAACAAGTTTGAATCTGATTTCACTATAGACGTGTTCGAATTTTCGATTGCTGAATTGTTGATGGAATCGTTTTCAAAATTTCAATTGGAAGATATTTCAAGATGATCGCTCACATCACCACCTGTTTAGGCGATTAGGCTGTTGCTATTGAATATTAATGTCAGTCGCAGGTGGCATACCGCACGCCACTGACACACATACAATGGTGATGATCGATTTCAGTAATTACATAAAAACTCCGATCGCGTTTCAAAGAGCAGTGATACACATATAAATTATCAAGTTGCCACATTGGGACTCTCTCCGCCCGTGACACTTCGTCTTTTATTGTAATTTCGACGGGATGGATTATTTCTGGGTTACTTCTTTATGTAACGACGTTCGATAATATGCGCGCAAGAAGGGGGTTCGAGCCCCACCTGAAACTATATATGCTCACCTATCACCGGAAAATGTATCACTACTATCTTGGTGTTTTTGTGACTCATTCTGTGGATTACCACTACATTTTTCGAAATGACCACCGTCAAAATGATTGTAAGTACATATTTGGCATTTTATTCTTTTTATTCTTAAAAACATTAATTAACAAAATTTTTGATTGTTTTTCACAAAGGCATTTCTCCTATCGAAAATTTTGAGTAGCATTCTGCTTCATTTTCTATATAAATGTAATATAATTGGCAATAACCAACACGGATACTTACGAGAGAGATCAACAAACAGTGCAATATTTCAATTTACTCAAAATATAACAAACCTAATGGAAAGAAAATACTTAGCACTTGGTATATTCTTAGATCTGTCAAAGGCATTTGACTGCTTGAATCACGAGATACTTATAAAAAAACTAGAACCATATGGTATAAGAGGAAACTCACTGAAATGGATTGAATCTTTAGGATCGCCAACAAATAGTAACTATTAACAAACATGGTCGAACATACAAATCTGAGAATGCAGCAGTGAAAGTAGGAATACCCCAAGAAAGCATTGCGGGCCCCTTGTCATTTATTATCTACATAAACGATTTATGTTATCATTCAAAAACACACAATTCAATTACAGTCTTTGCTGATGACACTAATTTATTAATAGGCCGTGAAACATACCTTCAAGTAGTAAAAACAAGTATGGAAACGTTTAATGATACAAGAGAATGGTTCACTAGAAATAGGTTGATTTTGAATGAATCAAAAATTAATCTTATACTTTTTAGAGCTAATCAATTACAGATAGAACGACCTCAAACTTTGAATATTGAAAACATAACTATTAAATATTCAGAAGACACCAAATTTGTAGGACTTCATATTGATGAATTCTTGAAATGGAACAAACAAATTGATTATACAGCTAACAAATTGAGCAAAATTTCGTATGGACTAAGGGTGGTTCACAAATATCTCAACAAAAGAATCGGTAAAAATTTTATATTTCTCGAATTTTGAGTCTGTAGCTAGATATAGAAACATTTTGGGGAAGCAATAGTAATATAAATGAAATATTTATAATTCAGAAAAGAGCAATCAGAATGATGAGTAATTTGAAGTATAATCAATCGTGTAGAAATGTCTTCAAGAATAACGCGATAATGACGATATCTGCTCTTCATATTTATGAATGCTTAATGTTTGTATTAAAAAATAGGCATCTGTTCGTTAACAATATTAATCAACATTCCTATGGAACCCCTCATTACATGTCAATGAAGCTATATAATAAATTGCCTAATCGAATCAAAGATTTGAGAAGCATAAAGAAATCTAAAAAAGAAATAAAAAAATATTCAATTGATTTAGAACCATATAGTGTTAGTGACTTTTTTTTGTTGTTGACAT
This sequence comes from Leptinotarsa decemlineata, assembly GCF_025532065.1. Taxonomy (NCBI): domain Eukaryota; kingdom Metazoa; phylum Arthropoda; class Insecta; order Coleoptera; family Chrysomelidae; genus Leptinotarsa; species Leptinotarsa decemlineata. The sequence goes on from NW_027412529.1 coordinate 6,387,070, forward strand.
TATTTCATTCTATATTGTCTGTGTACAAGCTGTAATAGTCGGCATATTTTTGAAATAAAGATTATTATTATTATTATTTCATCTTATGCTCATGTGAAAGCGTTTCGATGTTGCTTCAATCGAGTAAACAAAATAAAACCGAGAAGAAGAAGAAGAAGAATGTATTTATTGAAATAGGTAATTCTAATACACAATATTATATAAAACATATTACTAACAAGGACATTTAAAATAATTATAAAAAACTTGAAATGTAGATATAGTTCAAAATTGAAAATGAAAATTTTTTGATTGAAAAATAACGACAAATACTATTAAAAATACATTGCAATATAGGTACAGCTCCAATACCATGAAAAAATGAAGAAAACAATATGTAAATACTATATTTATCAATATTATCTTACCAAGTATTATTCTATCTAGCATTATGAATGCTTTTCAAAAATGCCTAATGATGGACTAAATTTAATTTCATTTGGAGATTCATTGATAAAGAATTCATGGCACTTCTCCTATTTGTTCTGCATGAATGCAAATTAGCATGATTTCTTGTGTCATATTTGTGCACTTCTGAATTTGAACTAACAAATTCAGAAAAATAAGAAGGTGATGAGTAATTCAGAATTTTATATATGAATGTCATAGTTGAGTAACACAACCGTACAGAAACTGATAGCCACCGCAAAGTATGTAACATAATTCCGATTTCAGTGAATCTATTCACTTTTAGAACAATTCGCATACTGCGATTTTGAAGTTTTTATAATTGAGATGTTTGATTAAGATTTAACAAGAAAATAATAGAAGCACAGTAATCAAAATGTGGTTGGATAATCGCATTGTACACAGTAATTTTAGACTGAGTGAGAAAATTACCAGAAATTCTTGTAAAGACATATAGGTTTTTAGATATTTTTCACATATATAATCGAGATGATTGCCAAAAATAATAAATTATCTAACTGGAATCCAAGATATTTGATACATGACACAATTTCAATGTTTTCATTATCGATTTGTAGATTTATTTCATTCAAATCAAGGTTGTTCCATTTATATTTTGTTGTAATAATCATCCCTTCAGTTTTCGTTTTGTTCAGTTCTGATTTATTTGCCATGAGGTACTCATTCACATCCTTTAATGCGGCATTCATTTTATCAATAGCAAATAACGTGGTAATTTGAAATGAATTCGTTATGACTCACATTGTGAATCGCAATTCACATTACATGATGATTAATCTTGACATTTGAGGGTTTTCACTATTCCAAATTCAAAAAATATTTCAATTGAATCAAATATGGGGTGCAAATTACTAAATATGCCGGAAAGATTAAAACGAAATTCAAACTTATTTGCTCAACCGTGAGTGACAGTAAAAAAATACGATGAAATATAAAACAAAAATGAGAATTGTAATTATGAACAGGAGTATACCCCAAATGCCATGTAGTTGTCATGATCTTGAAACTTTTCTCTTCACAAAAATGAATTTTCAATGTAATATTTTCACAAAATCTCTGAATGGTATTTCAAGAATCACTTGAATTCACCATCACCAAAATAGATATATTTTGTTCAGGCAACCATGATAATACTTACATAATTTTCACAAAAAAGTTTGTTCCCAGACGCTTTTTGCAAACATCGTAGCTTTCCGGTAGAAATTCTACCATTCCACACAAATATATAAGTTCCTCTTTCGATAGATAATTTCAATAAAGAACTTGATTTCATCAAGCAAATTGCGGTTAACAATGGATTCAAAGCTGAATTAATAAACAAAATACTTGCCAAGAAAGGCTATGCAAAACAGATTCGAGACGTTTTTTTTATTGATAAGGTGGATAATCAAAATTATAGAGCTTTAACGTATTTTGGACAACCAACGGAAAAAGTGGCTTCATTTTTGAGGAAACGAGATAATAAAATTTCATATAGAAGAAGTAATATGTTGGGAACGTTAGTTGAAAGTAATAAAGACAAAACATCCAAATTCGAGAAATCAGGAATATATAAATTAAAGTGTGGAACGTACCGTAAAGTATACATTGGTCAAACTGGCAAAACGTTTAGGAATCGAATTCAGGAACATCATAAGAGCTATGTGAATAAGAAAACAAATTCAACATACTCGAATCATCTTCTAGAAAAAATCACATCTTTAATGAAGAGTTAGCAATTTTGCACATTGAAAATAAAGGTTTGAAACTGAATCATTTGGAAGCAATGGAAATTAATAAACTTGAAAATTCAAACATTCTATTGAATGACCAACTAGATTTGAATAGATCAACATTATTGAACTTGTTTTCTCAAAAATCGAGAAAGGTTACCTGTAGTGTATGTATACATATTAGTTTAAGAAACAACTTGAAGTATTCAAATCACTTGACAAAGCTATTGTGTCAGCGAAACATGTTGTGATATATTTTTCAAATAAAGTTTGTGGAGATCAAATCGTGAAGTGTAGTTTTTGAAATTACTATGGATCTTCATCAAGTAACGGCCAAATCAATAAAAAAAATATAGGGTTTTTTCGAATACAAACTGAAAGAAAACATATTATGAAACCACTACTTCCGCATTAACATTGAATTAAACGAAAGAAAAAATCCTATCGAAGCAGCTACTGTTATATGAACATCAAATTACGCAAAAGTCCCTTTTTCCCATTCAGTTCGTACTTTTAACATTCGTTATGAATATCATTCATAGGGAAATATGTATATGGAATATATATATTTCCCTATTAAATATATGGAAAAATAAGTTTTTCAAAGATTTGCCAACTTCTCACTTTTCCAACATTAAACAAAAATGGGGAAAACTCTTAATGAAGGAAAAAAAATAACTACGATTAGATCTCTCTATGAAGATATTCAGAGCATACAGAAACGTTATCCAAAATGTTGCTGATGAGATGATAAAACAAGGTACTCATCCCGAAACCTCGAAGTACACCATGGAGGATGACAATGTTCCCCATAAGTGACATTACGTATCGAGATTCTCAATATTTCACATCGTGTTGCGTTTCTATAAATCTATGAATCTGTTTTAGTTGTATAACGAAAATTTTCAGTACAGACTGTAATTTAATGTTCGTATGAATGTTGTAGTTTCTGAAGATATTTTTTTATTCATGTAATTCAATGTTCATTTGAAAGAAGTAGTTTCAAAAGGATAATTGCAATTAGCAATAATGGTAGTGAAAGATTTATACTGGATAGTAAAAATAAGTTCAACGATGGATTCAATATAGTACACAGTTATTCCATTCTATTGATAAATGTTCTGTTGAAGTGATTGAGTTAATTCATAGCTTCACAAAATCTCAGGTTCGACAGAATATTGAAAATGATTATTGTGATTCAATATTGAAATTTAATAATTTCTGATATAGTCGACTACTTATTTCACTTTCATTATTATTATTATTATTATTATAAGCGAATATTTCAAGGGGTTATTTGATTATGGCAATGTCAGGTGTGCATTGATTGCAAAATGTGACAATAAAAGGTCACAGATTATATTCAAGTATATTCATATATGCATATATGAATATATCGTTCGAACTGCTTGTAATCACTTCATTAGTATGTTTCAATAAAATCACACGTTGAAAAGTAAGACCTCGTTAATCCTTAGCTCGCACATGTTTCGACACTTTAGCTATCGTTCGTAAGGGAGTGACACTTTAACGCTAAAACAGAATTCAACAGATTATTTTCTCAATTTCATTTTATTTCAGAGGTTCAAATTATACCTATCAAGTCTTTCTATGTTATAAGTGTTCGCATTTGTTGATGTCGTGGATAAAATTAATTTTGAATTTTCAAGCACAGTTTTTTGTAAATCAAAATTGAAAAAATAGGATTATCTAAAAGAACAATTCGTTCTGGTCTGTCTCAAATCACCTACACTATAGGTTGATGGATTGACAATTATTAAAAAAACAACTACTCCTCTGGCTAATACCACGAAGGGCGTTATATCCGAGAGGTGTCAGTGCAGGATTCTTCACTGAAGTTATTCCTGCATATACTGTTGGCAATACAACTGCAGGAATAACTTCAATGAAAAACATAATTTGAAAAAATATGGCCTAGGGAACCTTAGAAAACGTTTAATGAATATGTAACCATTTCGAAAGATTTCCACCAAATATTAAAATTTATTTCAGGTGTCACAAAAAATTCACATTTTTTATCAAGAAAAGCAGGTATTCTTGATTTCATCAAAATTATTTAGAAGATGAATTCGCTTCACATGCACTTTCAAAGTGGATATGATAACTTATCCTTTTCTGAATGAATCGAAGAATTTTGTAAAGTAGTCATCATCAGTGCTCACCTGGAAATAAATAATCTATTTGAAAAGAAGTTTCTGTGATAAATGAAATTTGAATTTTAAGGTTTTGAATTCAGGAAAATTGTTGATGAGTATTAACTCGTTAGGCAATAGGAAGTATCGAAATATGAGAACATAGTACATTTGCAAAATTCAGTTTGTTCAAAACTAATTAGCCTAATGACCAACGAAATACATATAGGCCACATGGCCTCAATCTCCAACATATATTTCGTTGGTTATTAGGCTAATGAGTTTGATACCAATCAAATTTTACATATTTCGATGCTTCTTGTTACCTGACGAGTATGTATTTCAATTAACAATTTTCCTAAATTCATAACCTCAAATTTCAAATTTCAATTGTCACAAAAACTTTCCTTTGAATTAGATTATTCACTTTCAGATGAGCACCGATGACGACGAAAGTCGAAAGCTCTTTGCAAAGAGATTTTACAATTATACACTTCTTTACAAAATGTTTCCATTGATTCATTCGAATAAATGTATTCAGCTTTCCTTTATTCATCATTTTCTTCATGTAGGATGAGAGTCATAATAATTGTTGTATTTTTGTAGGTTGCTCTTCTTGCTTTTGTCCTGGCTTTGGCTACTGCAGCACCAGGTGGATGGGGTGGAAAAAGGTGAGTTCAAAAATGACAAATTTTAAATTGCACGATTTTTTTCGATTCTGAAACAAACAGTAGGTGAACTGGATTAATAGGAATCTAGTTTGATGAAAGTTTTTCTTTTCGAATAGTTTATCCACGGCATTTTGAGTAACAATTAATATTCATTGAATATTTCGACGTGATGAATTGAGGTTAATTGCTTCCTTTGTAAGCAGCATTGAAATAACTTGTAATTCAAATGAAGAAAAATTTCCAAATCGGCCTATACGTGTAGAAATTCCAACTCATCTAAAAGTATCACTGACAAAACAAGTTCATGACCAATATGATTTGAATTTCAAATCAAGCCTGAAGCCAAAAATAAGTTTTCCTACTAGAACTTTCGAGAAATTATCAAGATACTGTTTCAGTAGGTATTTGCAGAACGATTTCAGTCGATCTTTTGATTGGTAGGTTTATAATATCTTACGCTCTTTACAGTCATCTACAAATGCGTGTTTTGTGTTTTTGGCGAATATGAAAAAGTATGTAGGTATTGTATATTTCCAGTTGAAACTTCAAGAAAGAATATAAATTATTGCTAAATATTTTTGGGAGAAAATATATTTCAAATTGAAGAATATTGAAATGAATGAGTTTTTCATAACGGGGCATGGTGTAATTGACTTCAACTTCAAATAGACGGAAAAAATAACAAAGTCAGATTTGATATTAGGCGATACTGAGAAAAAAATCTACTCTTTGATGATGAAACAGTTGAAGTACCTAGTAACAATTGAAGAAAACTTGAAGTCTTGTTGAATAAGAAGCTTCCATGAGATTGTCAATGTCTCCAGCAAACCAATGCACTCATTTATAGATTCAACACTAAGAGATGGCTCACAAAAAATGTTTCCAATGGATTCGAGAATAAGAAGAGAACTTTTCGGAAATTGAAGTAATGAATGTATAAGTCACTCGATATTATCAAATCAGTTTTAACTTTCATGAAGAAGTAAAGATATCTTAAAAAAATCATGAAAGAATATATCTCTTGAGAAGAATCACGATGTTTGAAATCGTATCTCTTTTTGAATTCATCACAGACAGAAGTGCAAATCAAATATTTGACTGTGAAACTATTTCTATGAGTTTGTTTCACTGAGACGAGCTGAATGAATATAATTTTTTGGACAAATTTGACAAACTTTCGAAATTACCCCAAGACCCTCATCATAATACTGTTCCACAGAATCAACCTAATTCTCAATCTAAACATGTGTCATCTATACTTATCTTCAACAGAAGGGATCAGTTGTTTCAAAAATAGCTCTGTACAAGATGAACTTTAAAAAAATCCTTCAACACCAATGAATTCCTCAAAGACAGGAGAACAGTGAATCAGCAGGAGATTCTTTAAATATTTTTTGTTCTCCAAAGAATTCACTACCATTTTTATAAATGTGAACACTCAGTGAATTTTGTTGATACACAGAGAGTCCTTAGTCTCACAAAACCAAAAAAAAAACATTGATTCATATTTATTGTCTCCACATATGTTTCGTAAACTAATTATATGTTATTGCATAATTGACATTTCTCGAATATTCACCCGTTGAAAACATTCGCGACATGCAGTAGTAACGGTTTCATATGGATTTGGGTTAAACCGGACAACTTGATTGGATAATTGTTTGCTTTTCATGGTGGAATTATGGAATTGTAGGTAATTTAATTCAGCAGCAGCGGAACTAATTGTGGAGATTGTAGTTTCTCGGTTTAGGAGAAAACAAGAAAATGTTTGAAGAAAACATTGATACCTTGTTACACATATTACTCATTATACGATAAAATTATACCATCGGGTATATGTTTGCTTCAATTAGTTTGCCTAGATTTCGAAACATATTCTTGAAAAATATGATGTAAGATGTAAATAATTTAGTTATTGCGTACATGTATTAATTGTTGTTTTCTATCACAAAAATTACTGTATATTTTCTCATTATGGTGATTTTTGTAATAACAAATGAATAGAATATTAAACTCAATGGGAGAATTACTGCGGTTCAATGATGTAGTTATCATTAAAAAGGCAGCCATCCAAAATTTTTGTGAATAAAATGGCTGCCACAAATGCTGTAGAGAGGAACTTTTTTGGAAATTGGAATAATCATGGAATCACAGAACATAATATATATTTCATTCACATTGGCTTTAGATATACATTCCTGGAATAAATAATTTTCACTTTTTCACATACATATCCTTGAACACTATCAAAGGATTCCTTAAATCGTGAAAGAAGGTTTGATGTACGTAAAACTTTCACAAATTGCAATACAAGAAGAAAACCATAACCTCGCCAGGAAAATGAGGATATAAGATCTCAAATGAATATATTCTTCCATTTAATTACGTTTGCTCCATCTTCATATAGTTTTCAGACTAAAATTGGTATTATGTTAAATATTCTGTTCAGACCATTTTTGGTTGAGCCATTCAATTTCAACTATGTTTGTGTAACTTACTGTTGATTTGACGAGTTGTTTTTGATCTTGGGACTGAATATATCCAGTCGTTCGATATTACAGAACTTATAACTTCTGTCAAAGGTGCCTATATCATACGAGCATCAGTTGAATTTTTCTAGACCATAGAAAAAAAAAAAAAGAATCTGTTTCTCCAGGATTTTTCAAACCAAATTGAAAACCATTTTTTGAAAGCCTTCTTCTGGGATAGATATATAGAAGTTTCTTCTTGAAATTTGTCCCAGAACTTCCACCAGGATAGGCACAGTCTGTTCTTGAAGAATCAAAGATATGGGTGTGTGTGTGATGAGTTCAAATAGGATCCGTGCCAGTCCAATGTAACATGTAAAATTTCTACAATATTTTTATATTTTCAAGATACATAATATACTCTTCCTTATTTCTGAAGGTTGGTATTTGGTTGGTAGTAATGAGTTGTTTTTCTTTTTCTTTTTTTCTTCATCCCTTACTATTTCATTGATTTTTTCATATTCGTTTCAATTTTACTTTTCTGGTTCAAAGTTTTTGTTCGATGAATGAGTTATCTGTAAATTTACATGAAAACACATTCTTTTTTACTTTCTGGTTTTATTTTTTCTTTTTTTTTTTTTTTTTTTATCATCATTTTGTCTTCTTTTTTCTTTTTCAATTTCTTCTTTCCTCTTCTTCACATTACAGTATACGAACTGATTTGAATTATTTGGAACGTGAAAGAACAAGTAGAGAAAGGTGAAACTCAATGCATTTTCAGGACAGACTTTTGAGAATATTGGTTCTCAATGAATTGATCAACTTCTATTATTTTCTCAAATAAAATGAAAGTTGATTCATTCTCAAACTCAAAGAAATCAACCTAGTTTTTTGTCCCTTCTGCCCCTTCTATCCCTTCGACCTCATTGATTTTTTTTTTGATATTAGATCACGAACCTGAGTCTGAATTGAACTAATCTTGATGAAATTGCAATAATGAAAAATTCTTTGAAACATCAGAAATTTTGGGACAGGTGTTGAAAAGTGAACCACTGATGTACAATTGTTCTTACAAATGAGAATGGGGTGATTTTATGTGTTTGCCAATCATTTTTTGGTATTTTAAATTATTTTGAATTGGATATAAGCAATATTTTGATGAGCTAAGAACATAATAGCATACGTTTCTCCTCAATTGTCTTCACAATACACAATTGAGCGATAAGTCTTTTTACTATGGATCATTTTAAAATGCACTAGGTGAATCAATATCGTAACTGGACAATAAAAATCGAAATAAAAAAGCAGTTAATGATTTCTACCTATAAATTTCATGTGAGAGACATTAGAGAGCATTTTACAGATCGGTGATATTTGAGTCTATAACGGATTGGATTACATTTGGGAAGATTGGTATCACAATATTTCTAGAAGAATCAATAAATGATGCAATTTGTTGTACAACAAATTGTTTGATTTTGGTTGGTCCAACCGTTTGGACAATAATTGCTTCGTGTGCAGTTCAACTAGTCGTACGGAAATATAGCATGTTCAAAAATCTGTCGTACAACTCAAATTCAAAATAATTTCTTGTACGGAGAATAAATTCTTATCGACCAAACCCTGTGCGAAATATAAATAACATATAAAAATGAAATCACAAAAGTAAAATTACTAAAAGTAAGTGTAACATGGACTGAAAAGAGACATGTAAACAATAATAACATAATAGAAATGTTCAGGATATAAGAACACGGTTGATAAAATGAAATATATCAATTTAAGTGTAGTAAATTGAATCAAATCAATAAAATACTTATTTGAATATACAAGCTGTTAAGAATTCAAAGCTTTCATATGAGTTTTCAGTAGCGAAGTGTCTTATACGGAATTGTTGATTTTTAACTTGAAACGGTTATATTTTTGGTTTTCTACTACTAAATCTTCCAAAGGAAGGAAGGAAATAATCAATTTCAAAAAAAGTAACTTTATACATAGATGTGTAGATCATGCAAAGAAGTAACTTTCAGACACAAACTAGAAGAAAAAAGGTCTTCCTGAAACAGCTACTTTCATATAAACATTGAATTACCCAAAAAAAAAATGTTTAAATACTTTCATATGAACACCAAATTACACAGAAAATACTTTTCTCTACTTAGTTTGTATTCCAAACATTTAACACACAATTCAGTCATAAATTACGATTTTTGTCACGTAATAAGTTTGATCTACTAATCGATGACATCGTAATGACATTCATTCCCTTATTTGATCAAATTCCAGCCAAAACGATTCTCATTTAGTTTGAAAGGGTCATATTTTTAGGAATGACCAATTTTTGAGAACGAAAGTTTTTGGCTTTCTCCTACTCTATCTTGATACACTAATTGCATCTCTCATAACTGAATTTTATTTCATGATACTACTATCTTGATTGAAGATTTGAATTAATCATCGTCCTTTATTGAAATCAATGTGTTTTCTGATGCGATGTGAGTTCTAAATCATAGATGATATTGAAAAATGTGCCGCTACTGATACTTTTCTTCAAACGGTTGGTGTCGTGAACTATATCGAATTAGTAGTAATATCATCCGTTTGGGGTCTGTGGGCAAAATATTCTGCAGTTCATCTTCCAGATTTACAGTGCATCTTACTGTATGTGGGTTATTATAATCCTCAAATGCATACATCATGTTCTGTTAATTACTGAGCCTAAATGAAATTCTAAATCATATTTTTGTTTCAGTGAACATGTCGTGATCCATGTTCCTTATCACGTACACACCGTCCACCATCACCACGTGAAGAAAGTCCACGTGCCATATCCAGTAGTGAAGAAGATCGTCGTTCACGAGCCAGTCATTCATGAGAAAATCATTCACGAGCCAATCATCGAACACGGAGGATGGTGGTGAATCTAACACGAATGCCATACTGTATGTACCTGTATAGTCACTAAAATACCGGTAAGTACGAGTAATCAGTATTATCAACTTGTGAATACCCTAAATTCCGACTCCAAAGAAAAATGTAGAGTTCAAAAGGCTATATATAATATATGAAGGTGACGTGAAAATCTTTCAGATATTTTGCGTTTCTGAAATGTCTAATATTTCTGATGAATCTCAATAACTGATTATGAGAATTGACAACTCCATTCGACTCACATATAGTCAGTGGGCATACTTGAAGACTGGCTATAAATCATATGCTGTTGGCGATACAACTGCCGCAATAGATTTTCAAATATTGTTGCAGACCGGTTTCGAACTGTTTGGCCACTCGTCAGTGCAAGTTAACCAAACAGCTCAAAACCGGTCTGCAAGTGTGTTCCAATAACTGAAAATCTATTGCAGCAGTTGTATCGCCAACAGCATATGCAGGAATAAATTCAGTGAAGATTCCTGCACTGACACCGGTCAGATATATTCCAACGCCCTTCGTGGTATTAGCCAGGGGAGTAGTTGTTTTCTGATAGGTATCAGTCCATTAACCTACAGTGTAGGGAGTCGGGACTAGCCTGAACGAATTGTTCTTTTAGATGATTTGATTTATAGCCAGTCTTCAAGTATTCCCACTGACTATATGTGAGAAGTTTTCTTTCCTTATACGAGGAATTGGGCAAATGTCGGATATGCAGTTGGTTACCTCGTTCACAGGCAGATGAGACGATGACAAATCTGTTGTTATTGTCTGCTTCTGCTTAGTTCGAGGAATAATACTCTGAAAGAATTCGATTTTCAATTATCGGAAATTATCGACTTTATGTTGATGATATACACTACCTTGCATTGACGAGTGGCCAAACAGCCCGAAACAGGTCTGCAAGTGTGTTCCAATAATTAAAAATCTAATGCGGCGATTGTGAAGAATCCTGCACTGACACCTGTCGGATATAATCCAACGCCCTTCGTGGTATTAGCCAGGGAAGTAGTTGTTTTCTGATAGGTGTCAGTCTATTAACCTAGAGAGTAGGGAGTTGATACTGGCCTGAACGAGTTGTTTTTTAAGATGATTTGAACACACAGTTAATCGCGTATCTCAGTTATTGTTTTCATGAGACATTTTTCTAATTGCTACACAAATATAGGTTCATATAGGAATATAGTTCATAGGAATCTTGAAACCCTTTGAAACTGATGGAAATATATTGATCTCAAGTGACTGTCTTGTGGTACATCCGGTACAAAAAGTAGGATAGAAATACCGTACTCGCATTTTTGACTAATAAACTGGCATCAGGAGGTTGCAAATCTTAATGATGATCTAGAAGTGATTAAGAATTGGGGTGAAGGTAACCAGTTTCAATTCAATACCACAAAATCCCAGACATCAGTTTTCGCCAAAAAGATATACAGGGTGTAACTGAATAAGTGTAAAATATTCAAGGAGGTCATTCCTCGCCAAAAAAGATAGGATCTTTCATATAAAGAAATTTCATTGGATCATCCCTTGTTAAGATACAGCCCCTTAAAGGGGGTACATAAAATTTGTATAACAATTTTTTTCACAAGCACTAAAAAAGTTAAAATATTGAAATTAACCTGACGTTTTGTACTACCAAAATGCCACTTAGCCAGAAATTTATTTGGTTTACCCCATGGTTGTGAGAGGTGGAAAACGCAACCCCTAAAATTTATTTCCAATGTAACTTTTTGTCTTATCATTTGTTTACCATTCAAAAATTCATTTTCGATAGCATGTTTCATTCTAAACATGCTATCGAAACATGCTATCGAACACTTTCTCTTGAGTTTTTTGCCCAAAATGAACCAGTTCGCAGCAAAAAAATATTTTAGGAACAACTACAGAGATACATCGTCATAAATGCGAAAATACGAAACTAATCTATCTAGTAGGTCACTATTAGCGATAGTGACATTGGTGACAATTAAATTGGTATGACGCTGTCAGTTTGTGAATTTTAGAAATTGAATCAATACTAATTGTGTATTGTTGTTCTGTTCTTACTTTGTTACTTTAATAATTCACTTGTTATTAAAATGACATACACAAATGAGGAAATGGCTGATATGCATGACGTTTACGGTCTATCGCAGGGGAATGGGTTAGAAGGTTCTGGAAGATATGCTGAAATTTATCCTCAACGGCAGCATCCTTCACATAGAATATTTGCTCGACTTCAACAATGATTACGAGAGAAGATTGCTTCCCAGTTAAATGTTGATCATATGACGGTATTTCGAATTTTAAAGGAACAACTCTTATACCCTTACCATCTGCAACGAGTACAGACACTGTTACCGCGAGACTTTCCGAATCGTCTTGAATTTTGCAATTGGAAGCTGGAAATGATTAGAAGAAATTGTGATTTTCTGAAGACGATAGAATTCACAGAGGAATGTAGTTTTTCTCGAGACAAGATTATTAATTTTCATAATTACCACATATGGGCTGATGAAAACCCACACGCTATTGTCGAAACTAACCATCAAGAACAGTTTTCTCATAACGTGTGGCTCGGTGTTATTCGGAATGATTTAATTGGGCCTTATTTTCTACCTCCTCGATTAAATGGCGAGGCATATGTTCACTTTTCAAGAGAAGTGCATCCAGTACTGCTGGAGGAAGTTCCTTTGGGCATCAGAAGGGATATGTTTTTTATGCATGATGGGACTCCCGCCATTTTGGTCAAGAAGCACGTCAGCATTTAACTAAAATATATGCAAATCACTGGATAGGTCGAGAAGGACCACAAAACTGGCCCGCTCGATCCCTGAATCTCAATCCTCTCGATTTCTCTATTTGGGATCATTCACAGCATTTGGTTTATCGTACTCCTGTTCGCGATGTAGAGGACTCAAGAAACCGCATCATCGATGCGTGCAGGGTAATCAGAGGGACTCCAGGAATATTTGAGCGAATACGTGGCTCAATGCGCCGACGTCTAGACGCATGCGTAATGTCTGAAGGTAGACATATGGAACATTTACATAGCATCATACCATCCAGAAACGAGCCATCTGTATGATTGGAGACACGAACATCACTTGCAACCTTCATAGTCCGGAAAATCGAAGAAAGATTAGAGATTTGTCCCAATTTCATAGATATTTTCACGGGAGGCGTTCAAGTGACTTGACACATTTCATTCCACCAAGAGCGGTACATATCAGAAATACGCGACGGACTGTGGTTTCTCATTGTTTTGAGGTTCAACTCAGGACACCTCGAATGTCACCGTTCAAGAACTCTTTCATTTGGAGAACTGCGTTTTTGTGGAATAAACTTCCTGAGAACGGTTTTCCTGATGGATTTTAATCTCCAGCGATTCAAATCCAACGTGAATCGCTACTTCCACACAGGTACCACTGTAAGAGCGCCGTAAGGATTTCCCTGTCGTGCTTGTGTTTTGTTCTGAAAAAAAAGTTCAAAATACAAGTGAAATTTCCACTAATGTGTAATAATTTCTAAATTTGTCTCCAAAATACTGTTCTTGATAAACATAAAATGACATAACAGGACAGAATAACACTAAACAGATTAAATTGCCAATTGCATAAGAGAATTGCATTGCCGATATTACCCATCATAAGTGTTGCATTCAAGAACCACTTTCTCTCAGCAAATATCCAGTTCTGACTAAAATGGTGCTCCGCCAAATTTTCACCTCTCGGAAATAAGCCGTATGATATGTCTTCTCACGAAGTGAAAGTTATATTGAATAAATTAATCTTGTCTGGAAATGATTCATGAGGCACTTGCATCAAAGAAAGTCCCAGCAGTAATTCATGAAATATCGATTGAATTCCTTGTTTCTCATGAACCAAACATTTATTTGACTTTTTTTTTGAATAATGACACACATTTAAGCTCGAATCGAGTGACTGTGGTCAGGGCCGTCGCCATGGGGGGGGGGGGTGGGGAGCCTCCCTTCTGCTTTTTCGACTTTTGAAAAAGTTGAGAAAAGTTGGGAAATTTTGGGCCATGAAGATAGAAAAAAATAATAGTTAAAAAATGAATAAAAATTTGAAAAAATAGAAATGAGAGAAAAGAAAAGGAGAGGTAATAAGAAAAGGGAAAGAACCAGGAGAAGGTTGGGATTTCCCAACATGCATAACTTGAAGAGAATTCTGAGTTGTTTGAAATCTTCAAAAAAGTTTAATTTTTCCCAAGTAAGAGAACAGTCCTGAAGAGTCCACAAATTTTGATGCGACAATGTTACAAAATTCCCAACTTTTCGCTGTTTTTCCGACTTGGAAAAGTTGGAGAATTTCTGGCCGTGAAGATAGAAGAAATAATAGTAGAAAACAATAAGCACAATATCATTTGAGTATTGTTTCCTTCCATTCGTAATGAATATTCCTATACATGGTGGATATGGTGGAAGACCAAGGACCTTGGTCCAAAGTAGAATAATTCCCATTATTATTTTTATAATCACCAAAATTTATTTTTGTTTGTGCATAGCCTAACGGGCATAATCATTCAGCCAATCTTTGGATAGCTAAGTAATAAACGTAATATATTATAGTTGTAACTAATCCCTCGGCTTTCATTTCTTCGAAAGTTGGTAAATTTTGCTGGTGGAGTTGGGAAAATTTGGATTCCCTCCCCCCCTTGGTTTTTCTTTTACGGCCCTGACTGTGGCTGTCAACTTCTTCAAAAAACATCAACAGTTAGTACTGAACTTCAAAAGAAAGTTGTTGAAATGTCATTATATTCTACTCATTAGTTTGTGCTAAGAGTAACAATGTTTCAAAAACAATTTCGTTTTTTGATTTTGCTTCTTGGTGGAAGAAAAATACCGTTCAAGCAAAACAATGGCTTGGAAAGTGTTATAAGGACTCCGTTTCATCAGAAAAAACAATTAAACGTTGATTTGCTGACTTCAAATGTGGTCGTAGAGACACTGATGATGCAGAACGCAGTGGATGTCCAAATGAGGCAGTAACACCAGAAAACATAAAAAAATCCACAAAATCGTTTTGAATGATCGGAAAGTTGCGTGAGTTAGCTGACATTGTAAAGGTATCAGAAAAAAGTGCTTGCTTTATATTGCATAAGCATTTGACTATGAGAAAGCTCTGTTCAAATTGGGTGTCGCGCGAGCTCAAGGTTGACCAAAATTAAGTACGTCTTGATCATTCTGAGCAGTGTTTGGTCATGTCCAAACATAACAAATCGAAATTTTTACGTCGATATGTGACGATGGATGAAACACGGATACATCACTTCACTTCACCTCGTCCAAAGCGCATGAAAGCAAAATAAACGGCACAGTGTCGCGAATCATTGGAAAAGATGGCAAAATTACATGAAATGGGCTGCAAATTACTTCGGCATACACCATATTCGCCAGATTTGGCTCGCAGCGACTACTGGCTGTTTGCAGACCTCAAAAAATGCTCACCGGTGAGAAATTTTTCTCGGATGAAGAAGTTTATGTCGAAACCAAGGCCTATTTTGAGGCAGGAAATAAATCGTTTCACGAAAGTGGTATTGAAATGTTATAGTGGCTCTGAAATTATTGTGTGGCTCTTGATGGAGATTACGTTGCTGAACAAATATAATTTTTCACGAAAAAAACGCGTTTTCCTTCTTATTCCTGGGATTTTCCAGCCCAGGTGTTACCAGTAAACACAAATTGTGGATCATTTTTGTGTTTTTGGAATTGTTGCAAAATATTTATACATTTTTTTGTCTCTATAAAACTGCTCAACCAAAATGATTATTATCACAAAATGAAAGAACACTTTGTATTTGATATGCAAATGGCTTTTGGTTCAGATCGCAAATTTGAAGTCACATCTGGTCTTCCACTAACGCTTAAAATTCAAGAATATGAAATGTTACAGCTCACTTGTTTCAATGGGGAATGAAAAGATAGGACAAAAAAGAAAAAATCAAATGAAAATGAACTTTAACTTACTTCTCCATCAAGGTTTTTTTAGGATATTTATCGCAAACGAATAATTTGATGCTCTGAATGCTTGACAGAAATATTTATCTCTCTCAACGTTCCTACACAGTGTAATCTGGCGAATGCCTGCCAAAAAAACTATTTTTCTGACTAATAGCACGATGGATATTGAATTATATCCGACAGACACTTTTGCAGGTTGCCTCACAGGGGATATTCTTGCAGATGGTCCTTGTTCATACATCAGTTAATTAAAAAAAAAATAATTAAATGAACTCTCGAATACATTTTATGCTAAACGAAGTAAATCAATTGTTTTTGCATTCATGGAGATGATTGATTGTGCATGATATACTAGAAAGGTTTCAATATTTCCTTTTTATTGGCAGGGATACTTAACACGCGAACTCAGATTATGGCTATCTATTCAATTAGACAAAAATCCATATATGTGATGTGATATAAGTGATAATGATTTTGAAGAATATACCTACATACCACAAGTGAACGATTCAACAACCACTTCAAATCTACTGATCTGTGGAAAGTTCTAGATTTTTCATTCATACCAGAAACCAAGAAGCAAACATTTTGAACTCTCTGAATACGATGCATGTTTTTGTCAGAACTTGGATGATAAACCTCATATTGGTTGAAATGGGATGAAACTGATGAATCGTATTGTCACATCTAGGTTACATACTCATAAAATTAAGTTTATGATCTAAAATTCACCTGATTGAATACGACCAAAATTGAATCTCAGAAATTTCCATTTTCAAGTTGTAGTTGGTTACTTCTTCCCTAATACATAATAATCAATCTCATAAATGATGACTACTAACTTGTTTGGATTGATTTTGAACATGTGACTAGTAAACACTTTTAAAATCGCTTTTGAATTTTTTGAATGAGTGTTTGACCTATGTCTGCCCCATTTACTCAGAACGACAGTTCAGTTCAGCAATGCATTTGTGGTTCACCCTAGAACCACTGACCAGACCAATGGCGGGTTTTCAACTATATCTGACTATTTGAAAGATGATATTTTCAACAAACGATATAGAATAGTGGGCCTGAAATACTACATTGTGGTACTCTTCTTTCAACTTCTTCTCAGGAGAAAGATGTCTGAACCTTTTGTGATCTGTTTTTTGGATAGAATTAAATCAATATCATCGACGCATTACTGTCTAGAATTTTCTCAAAACTTGCAAAAAGTGCCACTTGGAATGTATATTAATTGGAGTTGAATATCACTCCCATTTCATCACCAAACTGATACAAATACATTCATATTTTTTCAATAATTGAATCATATTTTTTTGACATCGAATTTCAATGAATACATTCACAATTCAATCGTTCACCTTCTCAAAAATGATTATAGAAATAGATGTTCTTCATGAAATCAATATTATTGACGCATTACTGTCTGGAATTTTCTGAAGATTTGTAAAAAATCCACTTGAAATGTATATTGATTGAATGTATGTATGTTCATAACATTTCAAGAATTTAATATTTTTTTTTATTCAAATTTGTATGAATAAATTCGTATTTCATTCGTTTGCCAATAAACTCAAAATGTTATTATAGAAATTGATATTTTTTAATAAATTGTACCTCTCATAGCTGAAGATACAACTAATGTACTCTGAAAAAGTTTTCTCTGAAGGAAATGCGAAAACATGATGTTTTTAAAAAATTGATTCAAGTAACATTCATTGTGAGATTTTCACATTCTTGTGTTCTCATCAAGTGCCGCCCAAATAAATGGCATATTTTTGGAAAACTATATAAAAAATTCCGAAAGCAAACTACTGATTAATTTGAATATTCTATTTTCTTTTTATCACTTGATTTGTATTTTTGTTTCAGTTATATTTTTCGTCTCTCCAAGTGTGCAGGAAAGTGCAAAACATCACCAGTTGCTAGTTTTGTAGTTCCACAGTCATGCATTATTATCACCAAAACCATCACCAGGCAAGAGGTAAAAATGTTGAAATTTTAGTTCTGATCATTTCGAAAGGAGAGGAAATTCAACAACTAGTCAGAAGTGATTCGATTGGAGTTCAGCGTTTGATCTTTTGAACCTGGTGTATGCTAGATAGTAAGATTATTGTTTTTAAAAATTTGTAAATAAACATATTGTATTATCAGAAAAGTGTGTTTTGATATGTCCGACCTTAATTTTTCACAAGAGTTGGAAAAAATACAGGGTGTTTCCTAACTACAGGGGGTTGAATAAAAAAAACAGTACAGTGTAATTCATATATAACGACTCCGCTTATAACGACTATCCGTTTACAGCGACGATAATGTTTACTCAAGTTTAGTTCCATATTTAGTTATTGAGGAAATATACCTTTTGGTGCGACTCCGGTTTAAGCGACTAACCGCTTATAGCGACCGTTTTTCATGATAATACATCCGGTTAAAACGTCGCGCAATGTTTTGTTTACACAATCTGCGCACCAATACCTCGGCGCACTTCCTCTATTAGGTCCCTCTATTGCTAGGTACTACTATCAGGTAGTATTCTTAGGTACCTCTATTGATAGGTACTACTAACAGATATTATTAGAATGATTTTGCGCCAGAGGTTCCAGTATGCAGTCTTTGTCACTAGTTGTAAGTTCATAAAGTTCGACAAAATGAATTCTGTGAAGCGAAAGTGTTTTACAATTGAAGAAAAAAGTGCAATATTATACCGATTAGAAGCCGGTGAATCAAATGCATCCCTTGCAAAGGAGTTTGGCATATCCAATTCTACATGTATTTATAAAATACCATAAATATCCATATACCGATTTGGTTGGAATTCACTACAGTTATTTAAAGTAATAAGACGCTCATTTAGCCCGAACTAGATTGGATTTATTAGGCCTAGTGACGTCTCAGTGGGCACCACAGCCAAAAATATTGAGAAAAAGAAGAACAACTCCGACTTTGTCGTGGTTTTTTATGTTTTAGATTAGGCAACTGAAAATACAACTTTTTGTCGCTTGGGTTTTCTTCATATGTTTTGAGGTCCTACACGTCCAATCCAGCGATTAGAGTAGGTGATGTCAAGATGCTGACGAGCAAGAACCCTAAAATTAGCTGGAGCTTCGTGGTACCACATGGTGTCTCTTACAAGAACCGGTACTTCTTCTAACAAAATGGATCCACCTGTTAATCTTGCTGGTCAACAATTTCTACCCAAACGTTCAGCGTAAATTTTTGCTGAAAATGACTGTCTTTAATAACGTGTGAATTTTCAATGGTCCAAAAATGTCCATCGTAAAAGTTCATAAGAGCATCTCGTGAAAAATTTGCTTCGTCCGTGAATAAAATAAAGTGTGTTATCGTATGAATCAACCATCTGCGAAACATTATTCTTGGCTGAAAATCCCAAGGCAGTAGAGCTTGCATCCGCTGTATATGATATGTGTATAGGAGGTTTGTTTTTAGAACTGTCCGTACGGTTTTTGATCTGACTTTCAGCTGCAGTACAATCTTCTTGGTACTATTGGAAGGATCTTCTTCTATCGAATCAAGTATAGCTTCTTCTAGATCAGGCGTAGTTACAGTTTCTGGTCTCCCACCACATGTATTTTTATCAAAACTCCCAGTTTCACATGATCCTGCATGTAGCGTTCTTAATGTTTTAGCACGCCATATCGGTCCTGGTAAATTGTCCGTGGTTCTTCCGCATTTCCATTTGCTAATCCATGAATAAAGTGCATGTCAGCCATTTCAGCGTTATTAAAATTATTGATGATGAAATCACTGCTAATTGACAACCCTAACTTCCACTGATATGACAACATCATCACTGTCAGCTGGTCTCCAAAGAAGGTGCCCATGATATGCAAAGTGGCTTGAATTTTTTCCTCTAAAACGAAGCAGTATATTAATATATCTGAATCTGTAGAGTAGGGAGGGCGAGTCTAGGCCCACAGCACTCAGGCCACATGTGACCCATTGTACATCTTCCCAAGTAGTTGTCCTGCTAGATCATCGTCCATCCTGTTCATTTCTGGAAGGTGGGTAGGTCACTAGGAGACATGTCCTTTATTTCGGCAGGTGTAGGCCAAGACTCGCCGAACACACACTCTCTCACTGACGATAACTCCGGACACTCGCATAGGACATGCCTGACAGTTTCATCTTCCTATTCACACATCCTGCATAGGGGTGTGCCCATTAGCCCCATATCATGCAGGTGTTTCCTTAGTTGACAGTGGCCAGACAGAAATCCTACTGTTAAGCGTAGATTTTTCCTTATCATCGCCAGATACTTCTTCGGCGCCAGCTTCCCAGGGTCGCCCAGGCTGATCCTGTCAAGACTACTTCCTATGATTCCATCACATCTCTTTAGGGATTGACCATGGGTGTGACGATTGGCTAGTTTCACAATTGTCGAAGTCCTCAGGCCGTAGGTGCCACTGGGTTCTGAAATTCTTAGTCCAGCCGCTTCCTTGGCTGAAGAGTCGGCAATGCGATTATCTTTACTCCCTTCAACCCACCTCAGGATAATGTTATTATCTACCGTCTTGGTGGCACTCTAGTACTAGCCCTGAGGTAACACGTTGTCTGTTCAAGGCTAAGAGGGCTTGTCTGCTATCAGTGTGGATTGTTATGTTTTTGCCAGAAATTCTTTTCCTGGTTATTTCTTTTATGGCGATTGAGATACCAGCCAGTTCTGTTTGAACCACGCTGGTATTTTTTCCCAGCATACAAACTTATACATTAAACTATGAATTTAATGTATAAGTTTGAAAATGTCCTTATAGGACGAAACTGCAGTAACGTTTGTCATAAATAAAAGTGGTAAAACATAGAAACTGTCAATTCTCTTTTCTTCATCATGATCTCCTACCACGTAGTAACGGATACATCCATCAATTTATAATGTAGATAATGTAGTTGAGACTAAAAAATAATTCGGAAGGTCCTAGGTAGCAGTCATCAACCACCCTCCTCAGCAATCTACGGTATTGATTAGATAGAAAATTAATGAAATCGTTGGGTATAGCGTAATCTGAGTAAAAATATAAATACTACGCTTTCTTGTGCTTGTTCATACTCGTTGAAGATATAGCAAACATGTTTGTTCAGTTTGTTAGAATTTTTAGTTTTCCCAAAGCATAACTTGAGAACCACAATACCTATGAGAAAAACACCTAAATGGGACGGTAGCCTGGTGGGTTGACGTGGGTGGTTTGTTTCACTCACTCAGTCGACCGCTGTGTGAAGTGGTGGTTTGAACCACAAGGCTGGACAATCGATTTTCACTTCCTATCGTCCAACCCGTGGTAGGAATCACACGTTAAAAGGTAAGACCTTGTTAGTCTTTAGCTCGCACAAGTTTCGACTTTTGAGAGTTCTCGTTCGTATGGGGGCGACAGCAGGTTAATGACAAAGCAGATTTCAACAGATTTGTTCTCAACACATACGAGATGCAAAAACAGTTGGCAGCAATTATGCTCTACATTTCACATCGAAAAATTTGTATTGGATATTGTTTGATTTTCAATAAAATGATAAAAATTTTGTCGTGTCCAAATTAAGTTTTTTTGAAAATTACCAGACATCCACAAAACAATGATATTCAATTGAAGATGTTTTCCTCGAAAAAGCGATGATGCTCCAAAATATGAAGCCGTCTGGTATGAGATCAATAGAAGACCCAATCAACGAATGTCAAGGATATTCCAGGCTCCCAAAGGAGGTTCGTTGCAAAATCGAGCTTTGACATGAATCATCAAACGAAAATGTCAATTGTCCTTCGAGGACTTTAGGTTCAACGATGCATTCGTGGTTCAGTTCGTGACTACTAGTGAGATAGATATATTTTTTTGAGTGGATAATTGTAGGAAAGCAAGTACTACTATTTCGGAAAAGTATTACTACAGCCATCTATCTATTGGACGAATAGAGTGTTCACAAAAAGCTATGGTATATGTGAAATGTAGTATTCCTCATCATCATTTGGTTCCACTATTCGTTCAGAGATGGCGCCACCAAAACATTATCAGAGATTAATCCATTATGAAAAATTATATCAATATGTGCTATTACAAATATATTCTAGTGAATTATATTTTACTGTTACACCCTATTTTATCACAAGTTACTATGACATGTGAGGCTCCAAATATTTTTGGTGAATTGTTGTTCTTAATGGGTAATTTTTTATATTATTATCGATATCGAAAGTTATTTTTTAAGAAAAATTTCAATGATTTCTGCAGCTACCAGTGAGCTTCCTCGGATTCGCAATTGAAACCTTTCTTCATCACGGGTGTCGCATTGGTGCTTGAGACCGCTTGAATTTATTTTGTCGTACGATAATTTTGATTTCGCGATAACTCGTAAGACAATAATTGAAACTGTATGCAGTAGAGAGCAATTTCAATTTGAATGATATGCTGAATATCACTAACGCATTCAATTTGATAAGAATCAATATCGTAGAGGAATGTTAGGCTTTCAGGGCTGGCGTCAATGTTCTGATTGGCTTCCGAGTTTTGCCTTGGTCTTCCTTGGTTATAATCTCCAAACGTTTCAACTGCAACTGAACTGCGGCAGTCATCTTCAGTGGCGTGGTCGAAGTACCTACCACATTATATATCATCATTTTTTGGAACTTCGAAACGAGCGTAGTGAGTTATTCTCAAAAGTGACTTTGCGCACTTTTCTGTGGACATTCAAAATTCTTTTTGGCTCCCTACTTCTCATATTTTTTTTGGTTGATGATGGAGAAGTATTTATCCGAAAAAGTTTTTTTCAAGTATGAGTATAAGTATTATCTGAGCTTTATGAAGCTTCAAAAGTTGTTGAGGTGTGTACAGTTTTCTGGTTCGGAACAGTGTTCCAAGCTTATGAGAAGCAGCCTTTGCAATTCCAGCGACATGATTGTGCCAAGACATATTGGTGTCAATTTTAACCGCCAACAAACTCATCGAAGCAGAAAGCGGATTGTCTGACCTGATATTATTATATCCGTTTCGGAGACATTTTAATTCTTGGAGAAAACCGATACCTGTGTTTTTGTGGCATTGAATTGAACCTGGATACTTTCACTTCAACTCGAAATTACCTCTAGATCTTCAATAAGATATGCACTCTCGTGCTGCCGGTGAAGATGTTCCTCCGTAGCCGATATCCTGGAATCCAAATGGAATGACAAGACAAGTGTGATGTCGTCAGCAAAGCAATATATTGGATTCTTCATGTTTTTCCAACAAGTCATTGACATACAATAAAAAGGGGGGTTGGAGACAATAGGGATCCCTGGGGAATACCAGAGTTGATGGTGAAAGTATTCGAGAGATATTCATCAACGGCCACTTGCAGGGAGCGTTCTTACAGGAAGCTGAAGAGTCATACACACAAATGATCTGACAAGCCATAGCATTGAAATTTGTCCGGCAAACCCTCATGCCACACACGGCCAGAGGCCTTAGAAATATCGAGCGCAACATCTCTTGATTGTCCATATTTCTCGATTGCGTTATCCAAATATGGGTGACATACGATAAAAGGTCGCCTGTTGATTTTTGTTTCCGAATGCCATATTGATGATCTCGTAAGATGTTGAAGCCTTCCAAATATTTGAGGATATGGTGGTTTACGACTGTCTTCATGATTTTTGATATCACTAATAGCAAAGCGACTGGTCTATAGTCATTTGGAAGATTTTTCTTGCCCTTTTTGGAAATAGGCTGAACGCGAGCAATCTTCCAACTTTTATTCATTTGCGCACTTTTTAAGTACGATGAAGGTCACTTGATCAAGGGACGCTTTGTTAGATAAGATAGATAGATAGATAAATTTATTCAGGTAATTACATATTTTGATGATGGTATAACAATGAATGAAAAATAAAGGCTGAACTATCTAAGCAGAGCTTGAGTTGTAGTATCAACCCATAAACAACTTAAACGTTGATTATATATATATATATATATATATATATATATATATATATATATATATATATATATATACATGTACATATGCATACATACACACCTATATGCACATATATATACATAAACAAATATATATATAAAGGAGGTATCATTGTTGCATAATGAAGCAAACACTCATACTGACAATGTTAATACAACTGATACAAATAGTTGGAAGGAAGGAAAACTGGTGGAAAGAGAGAGTAATATTCGAAGAGAAGGTGACGTTGGGTTGTTCTACTGAGTCAAGATATTACCTACAATAGGATGTGGTTTATATTCATAGCCTAGAGAGAACTTCGATTATGAATCCAGTTCATAGACAGATTTTAATGTCATAGTTTTGATTCACATGTTCTTTCAGTTTTGACTAGAATTTGTATTGGTTGGAGATTGCTCTTATGTCTAAAGGAACTAGGTTTATTAGTTTTGGGCCAGAGTACGATATAAATTGATATTGAGCTTTTTCAAAAGTTTGCCTGACTAGACACTGTCGAAAAGTAATTTTCAGCATTGTGGATTCTAGCGTGGGAATAGTGGGTGGTGTTTTTCCCAGAAAATCCACTGTGGAGTGGGACACAAATTCTTCAGCTAGTTGATTGGCTTTTTCTATGGCTGTTGTTATAATTGAACCATTCGCTTGTATTAGTGGTGGAATTCTGGATTTTGTAAGGTTCTGATTAACAGTTCAGGCTACCGATCAGAAGTATCTAGATTTGTTGGGATTGGCAAGCAATTCATCCATAATTCTCTGATTGTGAAGTTCTTTGCTTATATTCATCCTAGTACGGTTTTCGGTACTAGGATTTTTGCGCCACTGCCGTTAGGCGAGATTTTTTGACGAGATTTTTGCTTGCTCGCAATTTTTGTTGAACCAAGATTTGCAGTTAGAAAGTCACTTCATTGAAAAAAGGATATATACATCCATAGATGATAGAGTAAGTACCGTGACTTCAGAAGCACAAGTTGATGAATCTTCAGAGCTGAAAAAAACATCTGAGAAAAATTCGGAAATGGTCTCGAAGATCCTCTCATTCAGCTCATCTGTAATGCTGAACTTTGCGTAGCTTAGATTGTTTCCCAACATTCATCGGTAATCCACTCAACACTGAAATGATTTTGTGGTCAGAAGATCCCAATGGAGACCTTACGGCGACTGTGTAAATTTCTGGATTAGTTGTTAGGTATATATCCAGAAGACTAGCATATTCTCCATCACGGTCAGGAATCCTGGTAGGCTCATTTATAATCTGAGTGAGTCCGCTGCTTATTGCAAAAGCCTCAGCTTCGCGATCTTGTTTGTCGTTAATATTTGAAAAGTTGAGCCATTCGATATCGTGGACATTGGAGTCACCAAATCTGGAAATTTCGGCACTGGGAACATTGATTTGCAGAAAATCAGTGGTGTTTGCAAGTAAAAAGAATAGTGTGCTATATTGTGTATCGCTAGGTGGTCGATAAACCCTGCTTATGAATTTGATGATTTTCTGTGATATTATTTTGAACCACATAACATTGAAGTTTCGGGTTTCAGCATTTCCCCACGTTGACAGGAGAGATCGCTTCCGATAAAAAGAGATATTCCAAAGTTTTTGTTGAATGTTTCCGGCTTCGCACGAGTAGCACCGTCTTCCCGACTTCGCAACAGTAACGTTACCAATTTTTCCCCTTCATATGATATTACCAACGATAGTTGATTGAAAACTAATTTCAAAGTTGACATGCCTCACTTCACGGTCTTCATTTTTAAATAGGCCTCCATGTAATATATACTTACTTGAAACTAAACATCAATCAGCCATTTAATTGCGAATACGCCCACAGTCTACCTTTCACCTCGGGTGAATTATGAACTTTTCCTCGAGAAGAATACAAATTGAAATCCTTTCACTCGATCGGTGAACTTTTAGTGCCATCTCACTTAGGTCATGAACCATTTCTGGAGTGATTACGTAATACTTTGGAATTTAGAAATGCTCATTCGCAAGTGTTTGCTATTATTTTATTCATAACAGAGTTTATTGTCAATATACTTTCCAAATTTCGAAGAAATTTCCTAACTTCAATATCAATAAAAATATAGGGTGGTTCATGTTCCATTCGGTTGTTTCAATAGTTTCATACGTTTTTGTAGCTTCATATCTCAATGAGTTATTATTCTACTGTGTCTTGGTATACGAGTACATCAGTCGATGAAGAACTTTGTTCTCTAGACAGGGTGAATTTTTTTGTTCGGTTTTTGAAAATAACTCTTGCAAAAATAAGTTGTTTGCCCGAAATTTGGTACCCGTGGTTTTTTGACGTGGGAAATTATAATTTCGTATTAATTTTCATGTAAGATCTAGAGAGCGCTGCGTACGCTGTCAATATTTATTTGAAATTGCCCTAACTTTTTTGACAGTAAACTTTTGGTACTTTTCATGAAAAAACCTAATTCACACATCTTTTCCAAGTGAAAAAATTACACCTTCTCAACAACGCTGGAGATGTTCGTTTTCGAGATATTTACAATTTTCTATATCGATGCATATCACTTAGCTCCTTGGGCGCTAAGTGAAGTTGCTGAGAACATTACGAAAACTAAGTATGTGGTAGATCTCGTCAAAATAAAAAACTTTTTCTTATAAAATGTTAAACGAAGAATGATTTGTTCTCGAAATACAAATTGTTGAAATTTTTTAAAACATGGTAGGTTTTGTCATAAGTTTTTTGCAATTTTAGTTATTTTCATCAATTTTTATACGCAGTATACCCGTACAGACTTCTTCTAAATGGCGCATTATCGAACTGCTTATTCAATTCAAATTAAAAAAAATTGTCAGGTTTAATTATTCAATTAGAAAGTACTACATTTCAGAGTTTGTAAAAAAAACAATTCGGAGAAGTACTATGTTATTTATTAGGAAAATAAACATGAAACTTGAACGAAACAACTATTACAACAACTGTTCAAAGTGACGACCCCCAACAGTAATACAAGCTTCTGCTCTCCTCATCAAAAAATTCCGCACCCGTTGAAAAATGCCCGAAGTGTTTCTTATCGTTTCGCAGCAATCTATGACGCGATCCCTCAACATTACCTCGTTTTCAATGGGGCTAACATCAATTAGTGATTTTAGGTGTCGCCAAAAGAAAAAATTGACGGGATTGAGGTCCAGTGACCTGGGGGGCCAATGCTCAGCGCCTCCTCTTCTTATCCATCATTGGGGATATGCTACGTCTGAAAAATTTCTTGCTATCACAGTGAAATGAGCAGGAGCTCCATCGTGCATAAACCAAGAGTGTCGGAGACCAATGGGAACATCTTCCATAAGTTGGGGAAGCTCGTGTTCCAAAAAATGTAGGTAAGCATCTTCATTCAAACGTTAGGGGAGAAAATAGGGCCCAAATCAATAATCACCAATTGCGTTATCGCAAGTAGGTTATCTTCCGCCCAGATGTGGTTGTTATGGAAGTTTATGATACCATTTC
Organism: Leptinotarsa decemlineata; assembly: GCF_025532065.1. Classification (NCBI taxonomy): domain Eukaryota; kingdom Metazoa; phylum Arthropoda; class Insecta; order Coleoptera; family Chrysomelidae; genus Leptinotarsa; species Leptinotarsa decemlineata. The sequence goes on from NW_027412529.1 coordinate 6,414,867, forward strand.
TTGAAAAATTAGCCTCATTTGTGAAGAGGATTCTTGATAAAATTTCCGGATGTTGTTCGACTTTCTTTGAAGCTATTGAGCAAATTCGATACGTGGTTGGAAATCACGTACCGTAAGTGCCTGGACACGCTGAATATGATAAGGATATAATTGCTGTTACTTCAAAATTCTGTAAATTGTCATGTAACTCACATTTAAAGTGTGACTAATTTTTCTTGTATACTGCAGAATTTGTTTCAAAGCTTCCAGATTCGGAAAGTCGCCGGAAAAGATTCTCAAATGTCGCTGCACAAGGAGTCACGCGTTGGGGATACGTTTCTTGATAGATGCGTCTTGCCTCGCTTGAATTTCCGTCAGCCAAGCCGTACGCAAAAACCATATCAGTTATTTCAGCATTCGTAAAGTCAGGCATGGTACCAAAAAATCACTTTATAAACTCCGAACTGTGAATTTGTCAATTAGTAGTTAAAAATGTGACAGCAAACTTCTATTTCCATAAAGAAACTTTCAGAGCCTACTCGATATAATTAACTCAATTTGCAAGGGAAGAGTGACAAAAATTATTGAAATCAAATTTGGCTATAAAGTAATATGCATCGATATAGAAAATTGTAAATATCTCGAAAACGATCACCTCTATTGTTGTTGAGGAGGTGTACCTTTTTTACTTGAAAAAGGTGTGGGAATTAGGTTTTTTCATGAAAAGTACCAAAAGTTTACTATCAAAAAAGTTAGGGCAATTTGAAATAAATAATGACAGCGTACGCAGCGCTCTCTAGATGTTACATGAAAATTAATACGAAATTATGAATTCCCACGTCAGAAAAAACTCCCGGTACCGAATTTCGTGCAAATAACTTATTTTTTGCAAGAGTTATTTTCAAAAAGCGAACAAAAAAATTCAATTTCAACACCCCGTTTCTCCGAAACAAAGCATTTTCGGACACAAGTTCATATAGACTTTTTTTTTTTGACATTGTCTCAGGAATACGTCACTTGAATATTTCAACGTACTTATGTTACACCCTGTATACTGATGCTGTTGATTGTTTCCAAATTTCGATTTTTTGCCCTTTTCCAACTCATAACTACATGATGTCGCGGAGCGATTTTTGGCCAATTTTTCTCTACTAATTCAAATAAAACCAAAGCGCTGCCAAAACAACCTGGAAAAGTAAACAGGCATTTGGGAATGATAGTGTTGATGAAAGCAGTGTCGACGTTGGTGTGCGAAAATTCGTTTCGTAGCTTTTAGCCTCGAATATGAGCCTCGTAGTGGTTGATCTACAGTAATCCAGGGCGAGGATTCGAGGACCCTGGTGGAGACTGGTCCATCACAAACGGTGCGGAAAGAACTGGGTGTCAGGTTCCAGGCGGTTTTCCAGGTTTCAAACGTATTAGGAAGGTCAAAAATTTTGAAAAGTAGGTGCTCCACGATTTGGACAATCGACAGAAATTGTCACATTTCGAGGTCTATTATTCTTCTTCGCTCATGTATAACCAATACGATCCTGTTTTGGATCGGATAGTCGCGTGTGATGAAAAGTGGACAGTGGTTGAACAGTGATGAACTATCCAGGCACTTTCCAAACTCGAAAACCCACCAAAAAAGATGATGTTGGTCAGCGGCTGGTGTGATTCTCTATAACTTTTTACAAATGGGCGAAACCATCATGGCAGAGACCTATTGTGAGGAAATGAAATATCAAAAGTCCCATCGATCCCAGGTCTGCGTTGTTTTTTGTTCGAAGTCAAAGGTCACGTTTGTTTTGTTACGTTTATCTTTCGAATGGTATGAGCTGGAGCGGTGTGAAAGCTACTTTCCGGGTTTTTTAGCCGTGGTCTGCAGGTTTTTATACCTGACGGTTAGTTTACTATTGCGGTGAACATTAAATGCGTTGTTCTGAACACATCAATTACGATGCTGATATTTGACTCTGGTTTCATATTATTATTAATGGGTGTGGCTTGGTTTCTCTCTAGTGGATCACCTGATCATGTTCATGTTGCTTTAAGAACAAGTAGTCAGATTTTATTATTTTTCATTGCCTCTTCTTTTCCATCGAAATTGTTTTTGAATTTCTATCACCTCTTCTATACTCTTCAATAGTATATAGCGATTTAGGGATCAACGAAGCCTAACCTAACCTTTCAACGTGCGATTCCTTGCATAACAGAAGAAAATTCCTGTGAAATAGATGAGGATGTAACTGATATTTCCCTCTTCTTCTAACAATTCACCCAAATCAAGAAAGAAGAGTTAGATGATGAATAATGTAACTTTCGTGCTACTACTATGCTATCATCTTCATGGCTTTATTCGAACTGAACGTTTTATCTTCTAGTTTGTTCTTTAATGCGGTTAGAACGCCTCAAGAATTTGTCGATGTTTTACTGATTAGGGTTCGGGCAGGTATTTGTTTCCTTTATTGACTTGTTTTATGAGTTTGATGTTTTCTGGTTGGGGAAAGTTATGTTTGTTTTGTATGGCGAGGTTTAATTTATACGTTAATGGCTTTATATATGCTTTTTTGTGCTCGTTTTTTTGTGTTATTTTCGTGTTTGGGTTGAAAGTGATGTTGATGTTCAAGGGTTTGAAGATGTTTGGTAATTTTTTGGTTTGGTGAATGTGAATGCTGTCTATCTTTTTGTTGTTTTATTCGTTGGAGTAGTTTGATCCGTGTTCTGACTTTTCAGTTTGATTCTATTTTCTAATGTATCTATTATATTTGCACCGTACTTCCAAACTTCAAGGATATTTTTCTTATATAGCCCCTTCTTATCTGATTGTGAATTGTTAAATTGACCAAAATGATGCTAAGAATATTAAGAGTTATTAGCAACTATATGATGTATTACTTTTTTCTCTTCTCTATCATTGTCATGATAGTAGATAAGTATGTTTATAATTATTTTCTTATACTCACTGTATAAGTTTTGGGAGGGGTGGAAGATAGCCTTTGGCTAACCCTTTTCCTATCATTTATAAGTGTATTTTCATGCATAATAAACGATATTATTATTGTTATTATTATTATTATCATTATTATTATTATTTTTCACCGTACTGTGCGCTAGTCAGGCCCTATCCCCCGAAGCCCCGAAACATTCGGGAGGACACGCCAGCATTATCAACCAATGGCCACTCCCCACACCGTGAAGTAAGTGATCATTGGGTCCGAGAATCATGTGCCCTGAGCAAGCGCAGTGAGCCAAGAATAACAGTCTTGCCGCATCTGTGCGGCTAATATTTCTGCCTTAGTGCGGCAAGCCGGTATAATTTTAAGATTCGAGAGTAGAGAATACATCATTCCACCAAGGACTCCAATAATCAGAACAACCATCTTGACAGAGTGATCTGGATAGAGTCTGCGGAGTTCAAAAAGAAAATCTCGATATTTTATCCGTTTTTCCTCCTCTTTTCTGACGATATTCGTCTCGCCAGGAGCTGAAAACTCCACGACAAATATCGTTTTGCTATGGTGGTCGAGAAGGACCACATCAGGCTTCTTAGTTTGTATGAGCCTGAGGGTGGGGAACGAATAGTTCCAATAAATTCGGCACTTCTCGTTCCCCACAACGTATTCAATATCCTCCGGAGCGTAGTGCAACACCAGTGTCTCGTCAATACCGTAAGAGTGCCGTAGATGGTAACATAGCACTCTTAGGGCCGCGTTATGTCGATGGATATAGGCCGAGACCGCATATGCATTAGGGTCTCGGGCGCCTCGGGGCAGGCCCTGCACCTTGTGTCAGGAACCTCTATACCCATCACGCGACTGCGGTAGACTAAGGTGTTGAAGACACCATCCTGGCAAGCCATGATGAACCCCTCAGTTTCCGATTTCAGCCCACTCGACCTGAGAAAAGCTAACGTCAGGCGCTTTGATAAGCCAAGGTCTCCAATGTTATTGAAGAAGACCCCATGCAGTGGCTTATCCTTGTGTTTCTGCAGAAGTAAGGTGATCTCTGCGGTTTTTATCTGAGCTTTTTGCTGAACGGGTTCCAACTCGGTGACAGAGTTCTGTCATGTTGATACTCCAAACTCAAAGGTCCACGGCCTCCCTGTTATTATTATCATTAGATTAGTTCATGTTTGCTATTTGATATGTAATTTTCCTTTCCTCGTTCCAGGCTTCATTGCAAAGTGGTATCCTCAGCATTCTGTAGATGAATGCGTTATAGGCAGGAATTTTGTGTGGGAACAAACAAGAAGATTAAACGTTCAGTTTGAGTATAGTCATGAAGATGATAGCATAGTCTGCTATCGAAAGCATTCATATATAATACTTAGAAGTTATCAAAGATTCAAATCCTTTTTGTAAACAAGTATTATTCTCAAAATTTGAAATTTTCAAAATTTGACTATTCATAAGTTTGTATTCATCAATGAGAATGAAACACAAATACACACACCGAATTCCCTTTATTCACTTCTTGATGGGAAAATTCAACATTTTTTCATATTGTCTTCCAAAACTGTTCAAAAGTCAAAAATAAGTAGTTAGCTAGGCTAGCCTCACAAATTTGATTCTTGTTGATAAATAAAGTGATAAAATTTTCAGAATTCCTATTGTGTCGCATGGCAGTCAACTTCATTGGCAAAATTACAAGTTTTGATATTTTCATCCCATACAGTCGCTGCTGGGCATACCATCGAGACTGGAATTCCTCCAGCACACTCGTAGAACTTGGAACAGTCACGTGCATCAGGTAATAATGATCCATCAGGTAGGCCATTACATATATTTCCTAAAAATTTTGTGACAGTAATAGAAAAACAAAAAGCAAAGCAATAGGAAATTTGGTAGCAGGTTTTATTTTTATCCTTGGAATTAAAAATATTTCATTCTCAAGTAGAGAAGTTGAAGGACATAGAAATATTTTTTGAGTGAAAAATATATGCATACGAGAAGAGTGAACAAGGAGATGAATATCTTTGTATAGGACGTAAATGGTTTCCTTCCTTGAAACAAAAACGTTCAATTTGCAACTAGGAAGTAGTGACTGGCAAAGTTGTATCTCGAACATAATTAGTCTATTGAAAAAAAAGCTTTCGTCTATCAGTGTGAATGTAAGTGACATGACCTTGAAAAAGTTGAGGCACAATATCCCATAGAGATTAGTCCCTGTTTCATTTTTACCGAACTCATTGAGCATTTTTCAAGCATGAAAACAATAATGTTGAAAAAATTATCTCAGGTGTGTAAACCCTTTTTGAATCGTAGTCCATGTTTTACCCAATTTGCAGTTTACTTTAGAGACGTACGTCCTCGAAAAGAGTAACTGGATTACTAGACAGACAGACTAGACAAGCAATCACCGAATGCACGTGTTTTAGATATTTTCTTGAGCCCATTGCGATTTGTCATCTTTCCATAGAACTCATTCTGATAACATTGGATCCCCTACCGATTAGTACAGTTCCTTAATTGGATACCAGTAATGTTGTGGATGCAATTTGGGTTATCTATGAATAGCTTACCTCTTGGAATTCGGTGCCTCATATTCGTATGGAAAATAGCAAATTCACTGTGTTTGATGCTTTTCTTGCAGTCAGCTTTTTAATGATGTGTCCTTCATGAGGACAGCATCAAGTGACTAGTACTGTGACAGTAGGATTGACAGTCAATACACGTCAATCTTTGTTTTCTTGAAGCAGCTTCTCTTGTTTCTCAGCCTCTTTCTTCATGACAGAATATAAGGATATGCTCTTTTCCTTCAAAAATAAAACATAGGCACTACAGAAAAATCGTTGGGCTAGCTAAGTGTGGTGCCTTTGCGAAAGTAGGGAATTACGTTGAATTTTTTCCGCTGGAGTTTATTACATATGAACCACATGAAGTTCTCCAAATGAAAAAGTTTTCAAAACAGTGAAGTTCGAGGTGTACTGAGTTGAACCAAAAAATGAAGAGCAGCTACAGTCTGTCGCGTATTTCTGATTTGTACCGCTGAAATCAAATGTGCCAAGTGACTTGAACACCTTTCGTTGAAGTCTCTATAAAGGAGAGACAAATATCCAACCTTTCATCGATGTTCCAGACTATCAAGGTTGCAAGTGGTACTCGTGTCTCCAATCAGGCGAATGGCTCTTTTCTGGATGGAATCCGGCAGCTTCTGTGTATGCTTAGGAGCGGAGCTCCATACATTTGAACAATATCTAAAGGAGGTCTGATCTGAGCTCCATACAGCATCAAAACTTGCTGAGGTGTGTACAGTTTCTGGTTCGGAACAGTGTTCCAAGCTTTTGAGAAGTGGCCTTTGCAGTTTCAGCGACATGATTGTGCCAATGCACATTGGTGTCCACTTCAACCCTCAACAAACACATCTAAGTAGAAAGCGTCCTGACATTATTATATTCGGTTCGAAAACATTAATTTTTTTGCAGAAAATCGATGCCTGAGTTTTTGTGACATTAAATTGAACCTGGTTACTTTCACCCTAATTCGAAATCACCTGTAGTTTCTCATTGAGAAATGCAACCTCCTGCTGCCGATGAAGATGTGCATCCGCAGTTGATGTCCTAGAATCCAATTGGAATGATGAGACATGCTCATTTTCCCAGTACTCTCTGAGATACCTAGTGACTCATCTCCTGATCTGGTTCAGCACCATATATTTTGGTACTGTCTCACCTGGTTCAGAACCGATGTATGTAGTTGAGGATCCGTGTTCAATACATTCATCAACTTTTTTGTCGTCTTCGTTTCCTGAGTGTCTTGGCACCCACCCTAGAGTCAAAATATGTTTGTCAGCTCCTTCACTTCTTCGGTTCCCCACTTCCAAACCAGTAATTATGTTACTCTCTCTATTATAATTTTTATTCGTTGAGCTTCGATGAGCCTCAAACTGATATCTCTTGCGAATTGCAGAATTGCATACACGTCTGCTTGGTATACGGGTGTGTACTGACAAGTGAATGGCTGTAATGTACATTTCTTCTCTTCATATTAGATTGAAAGTTAAACTGGAATCTCTGACGAAGAATAAATTCAAAAGAAGCACTTTTCCCAATCACTCATTCTAATAAATTTGAATCCTCTACCGATTAGTAAAGTTGCAGAAATGCAATACTCTTCTCGACGCGCGTTTCATTAACCGAGTTGGCGTCCTCAGGAGATACAGACAACTCTCAAATTCTCAACTTATATCAACACATCACACTTTCATTTTCCGCAAAACTGAGTGATTCAAAAAAAGGAATACAGTGGGCTCTTTGGAATGAGACCTTGGTTACTGTTCATAGTTCTCATGCCACACTCTCCTGTTTCCAGACTTTCGGAAGCATCTAAAAGTCTTGTGTTATGTATCGATCCCAACAATTTCAGATGAAGTTCATTTACTCCATGGCCGTTTTCCTAGGCGTGTTGAGTGACACCGGATTTTCCTGATCTTCAAAATCGGATTTGTGCTGCGTGTTCTTTGAAACGAGTCTTAATGGGTCGCTTAGTCTGACCAATGTATTTTGGTCACAGTCCTCACAGCTAATTCCATATGTCCTCAACTTTTTATTTTCCAACATCTCGTCTTCAGGGTTAGCTAACACGTGAGCTAGATGTTCTGAATACCACTTACACGTTAAACTTTTTGAAAATACGATCTAATCAGTTAGTGTATCTTGGTTCAGTCGGAAGAACAATGAACTTATATCAAGGGGAAGAAAGCAAGGCTGTTAGGTGTTAGTTTTTTGGGAAAGGTGAGATACTTTGTTGTATCAGAACGAATAAGAAAAAAATAAGCTTATGGGAAAGAGATTCAACATGCAATGGAAGGAAAAAAATTTGTCACACCACCATTTTTTTTAAATCAATATTTACCTATAGTTGTTGGCGGTGGATGTGTTGTAGTAGAAACAGGGGATGAGGATGCTGTAACAAAAATCATCATTATAAAATATTCAGTTTGATTAGAATCTCTATTGAAATATGAGGCTTCCCCAGGCGTGAAGGTGTTGATCATAGAATCAATTTTGAACAAGGCTCAAATGCTGTTTGAAGAACTCCATCAGGCCCTGAAAACGTCCTCACTTGTTATTCAAGTATTATTATTTTTACTAGCGAATAAACAAATTTTTCATTTGTGAATTTTAGTTTTTGTTCAGAGACTAGAATCGATACAAAATAACGTCAATCTTCCCATTAAATATTCCTGATGGACTTATTCCATCCAATGAAATAGACTCTTCAAAATAAAAAGCATGTAAATTGAAATTTCCATTCAATTTACCATCAAGGTACTCAATCTAGAATGAAATAAATGAAGTAAGAAAGTCCTAGGATTTCTTTTATGCATTCGAAAGCACGGACTCACCTACGCTGTACAGATCCAAAACTAGGAATGCCCGTGGATAACACAGTTCTGCAGTACAACTTTCAAAAGGAATTCAGAATCATCATACCATGTATAGAGGACTGGCAAAACGGTAAAAGCGGAAGAAACTTGGTATACAGATAACTCAAAGGCCCAAGAAGGAGCGGGAGCCGGTATATACGGTGGCAGAGCAAAGGCACTGAGCCTAGGACATAATGAAACTGTGTTCCAGGCCATCGAACACTGTATAGGGCAAATAAACAGGCAGAAGTTCACAAATAAAACCATTATCATTTTTTCCGACAGCCAGGGGACAATTAGGTCGCTCAGCTCATTTCAAGTATTCTCAAGACTGGTGGGAAGCTATCTGAGCACACTCAATGAGCTAAGTACCCAAAATATGGTCACTCTAGCTCAGTACCCGGACATGAGGGTCACTAGGGCAATGAGGAGGCCGATGTTCTACCCTTCTGCGGGGTAGCGAAAGCATGTACAAAGACATCCATGAATTCATGGATGCAAGCCGAATCAATAAATTGGTAGAATAAGCTCCCAGGGATGAAGCAGGTGAAAGAGTTCATGAAGAAACCATCGCCTAGATTCACGGAAGACCTGCTAAACCACAACCGTAAGGTTGTTAGGGTAGTGGTGAGTCTACTAACGGGGCACAGCCGACTCAGGAAACATATGAGCAACATGGGTCCGACAGAAGAAACCCAATGCAGGTGCTGTCAAAAAAAATGAGATACAGAACAGCTCTGTGAATGCGAATTGTTAGCAAGGCTGAGACACGCAAGATGCGGGGAAGAGAAACTGGAGACTGCCAGCTATATGAAGGGGTCAGTGTTAAGGCTATAGAGTCTCATTAAAGAGATCAAGTTAATCAATGAGTTCTCACCACCAAGGAGCATCATAATATATCTGAAAAAGTCGCAGTGAATCAGGCCATGGGCTAGCTCCCCGACAATCTAATCTAATATAATCTACCTCAGGGTAAAACAAGCCCAGCCACAAAAGGTAACAGCAGTGAAGAACACTATCCGTAGCACAAACTCCGACAGATTTGCTACGAAAATGGTTGCTATTTGGAATAGGTGGGTAGAGTAGGGGAGATGTATCAACTCGACTCAAAGACCCGTCTCAAATAATCCATTCCATGGTTGTACATTTCCTGACAACAGGGAGGCCATGGAACAGGAATTTGAGCATTTCTCTTCATAGCAGCTGCCCTAGCGGTTAGTTTTCGACACTGAATGATCACAACTCTGTGATCACAACTATGTTACCAATTCGAAACCAATTTCACCAAAAGTCCGAAATGAAAGCCGCTAATATCACTTCAATTCTGCGGCAACACTTGGACATGCCAGTGCATACACTTGGCCTTCGCTTTCCTCAGGTCGAGTTTGTTCGAATCGGAAATTCAGAGTTTTATCATTGCCTGCATTGGCCTGCTTTCAACATCTTAGCAACCTGATGTGTATAAAGGTTCCTAACACAAAGTGTAGAGCCTGCAGCGGGTGTTTGACCCCAACGCAATATACACGGTGTAACTGAATAAGTGTAAAACAATCAAGGAGGTGATTCCTCATCGAAAAAAAGATAGGATCTTTCACAAGCACTAAAAAAGTTACAACATTGAAATTAACCTGACGTTTTGTACTACTAAAAAGACACTTAGCCAGTAATTTATTTGGTTTACCCCATGGTTGTAAGGGGTGGTAAACGCAACCCCTAACATTTATTTCCAATGTAACTATTTGTCTTATTATTTGTTTACTTAAAAATGTATTTCCGATAGCCTGTTTCATTCTAAACAAAAAATGTCTCTGGGGTTTTTTGCCCAAAATAAAGCAGTTCGCAGCAAACAATTATTTTACGAACAAGTACAGAGATACATCGCATAAATGCGAACTGGTTTATTGTTATTTTGTAGTTAGAACCTGCATTCATTAATAACAAAACACACAATATATAGAAATCATAGTAAATGTTCAATATGGCCACCTTCAGACATTACGCATGCGTCTAGACGTCGGCGCATTGAGCCATATTTGCTCAAATATTCCTGGAGTCTGTCTGATAATCCTGCACGCATCAATGATGCGGTTTTTTAAGTCCTCTACATCGCGAACAGGAGTACGATAAACCAAATGTTGTAAATGGCCCCAAATAGAGAAATTGAGAGGATTGAGATCCGGGGATCGAGCGGACCAGTTCTGTGGTCCTCCTCGACCTATCCACTGATTTGCATATGTTTCAGTTAAATGCTGACGTGCTACTTGACTAAAATAGGCGGGAGCCCTATCATTCATAAGAAACATATCCTTTCTGATGCCGAAAGGAACTTCCTCCAGCAGTACTGGATGCACTTCTCTGAAAATTGAACTTATGCCTCACCATTCAATCCAGGAGGTAAAAAATGAGGCCCAATTAAATCATCCCTAATAACTCCGAGACACACGTTAAGAGAAAACTGTTCTTGATAGTAAGTTTCGACAATAGCGTGAGGGTTTTCATCAGCCCATATGTGGTAATTATGAAAATTAATAATCTTGTCCCGAGAAAAACTACATTCGTCTGTGAATTCTATCGTCTTCAGAAAGTCACAAATTCAAGACGGCTCGGAAAGTATCGCGGTAACAGTGCCTGTACTCGTTGCAGATGGTGAGGGTATAAGAGTTGTTCATTTAAAATTCGGAATACCCTCATATGATCAACATTCAGCTGGAAAGGAATCTTTCTAGTAGTAGCAGTAGTATATAGGTAGTAGGTTATTCTTCAATCAAATTTATTATTGCTTCCTCAAGCTGTGTTGTTCGTACTTCTCTATGGCGACCACAATCCTGCGTTCTTTTGTCGAATGAACCATATTCTAGTAATCGTTGATGAAGTCAAGCAAATATTCTATGTGAAAGATGCTGCCGTTGAGGATACATTTCAGCATATCTTCTAGAAGCCTCTAACCCATGCCCCTGCGACAGACCGTAAACGTAATGCATCAGCAATTTCCTCATTTGTGTATGCCATTTTAATAACAAGTGAATTATCAGTTATAATATCCCAAGGACATTGATAACTGGTTGGATGGAAGAGCAATTTCTGCCTTGATTCGTCATGCGCAGACGTTGAATTCTGCCATTTGTTAGGTTAGATTAGTATCCCTTTTACTGAGTAACCTTTCAATAAAAGCATTTATTATTATTATTATTATTATTAACTAACGAAATAATTTTATCACAGTTTTCGAAAGCACGTTATTTGGTAACATCCCGACGCCGAAGGCGGAGGGATGTTACCTAAAATAACGTGCTTGAGGAAGTTGTGATAAAATTATGAGTTATTTATCAATGTTCGAGGGATATTCGGTGAGAAAATTTTTTGAAATTCGAACAAAATTATTTATTGAACACACAGTTATCAAAAGAACAATTCGTATAATGATATTCCGTTGATCTTGCTGTATTTGCCTCGGTTACTGCATAGGTGTTTCCACGCATACTATTGATTATTTGGTTATGATGTTCCTGATCAATATTCAAATAAGGTTTTATGGAATTTCCATTATTGTGCCCAGTAATTTTCAACAATTGCTGTTCTTAACTCCACTCTTAGCTAGTTGACTGACTGCAGTTGCTCTATTAGAGTGATTGGTTATTTTCCTCTGTTTCGTATCCAAGCCAATTGCTTCAGCTGAAGATTTCGTGCATCCGTTGATTATATTTCTACCCAGAGGCATATTGTCATACCAGTTATCGCTTCCTGTCTTCCAGTGACGATTTGGCCTTAAAAATAGTCTATTTGTCTTGATATTTGTGCCTCGTTTTGATAATAATTTAATGAATAATCTGACAGGACAAGCATTGTTATCACTATTTTGAACTAACCATTTGCTAGAGGCGCAGTTCTTTGAACCCCCTTGGCAGGTTTTACTGAAAATTGGATTATATTCTATCCTATTAGTTGGAGATCCATTGTTGTCCTTTTCGATATGAAAATAATCAACTAAGCAAGCAGCACCTTCACCACCTCTCCAAGCCAATTCCACCGCTGCTATGTGATACATAGCAGCGGTGGAAGATATTACAAGGATACTCCTTGTAATACTTTTCTTGTAATAATTTGCTTGTTATATTCCATACGGTTTTAACAGTAGCCTCCTTAAACTCTGTGATATCCTTTTTTCTCATATTAATCACTCAATCCTTGAGTATTAATGCAAGCTCTTCGAGAGTACGATTTCCATCCAATTCATATTTTCTGGCGTCACAAAACTCCATAAATATTTTCCAAGTGTATTTTTTACTATTGACAGTATTTTTTGGTGTATTTTCTTCAATGATTTTGTCAATTGCCGCATCATTTTGAACACCAAAGCGAGGAAGTGACATTTTCGAAATAAATTGAATTACTGAAATGTCAAACAACTTTATTTTGTTGGTTGCTTAGCAATGTCATGACATAAGTGATAACTACCCGTGAAAACTATCCATGGGTAGTTATCAGTGTAATGATGGTTTCATTGGTTATTTCGACACACATGACTAGAAATAGACAAATTTGATAGGATAATTTCTTTGGCAAAAAATTTTCAAAGTAACAAATTAAGAACAGAACAACAACACATAATTAGTATTAATTCAATTTCGAAAATTCACAAACTGACAGCGTCATACCAATTTAATTGTTACCATCGCTAATAGCGACCTACTTAATAGATTAGTTTCGTATTTTCGCATTTATGACGATGTATCTCTGTAGTTGTTCCTAAAATAATTTTTTGCTGCGAACTGGTTCATTTTGGTCAAAAAACCCAAGAGATATTTTTTGTTTAGAATGGAACAGGCTATCGGAAATAAATTTTTGAATGGTAAACAGATAATAAGACAAAAAGGTACATTGGAAATAACTTTTAGGGGTTGCGTTTTCCACCCCTTACAACCATGGGGTAAACCAAATAAATGTCTGGCTAAGTTTTTTTTTGGTAGTACGAAACGTCAAGTTAATTTCGATATTGTAACTTTTTTAGTGCTTGTGAAAAAAATTGTTATACAAATTTTGTATACCTCCTTTAAGGGGCTGTATCTTAACAAGGGATGCTCCAATGAAATTTCTTCATATGAAAGATCCTATATTTTTGCAATGAGTAATCACCTCTCTGAATGCTTTACACTTATTCAGTTACACCCTGTACATATTTGCTGTCAGCATGTCCAGCGTATTCGATTTCAGCCTATATCCATCGACATACCGCGGCCCTAAGAGTACCATCTAGGGTACTTTTACTGTATTGTCGAGACATCGGTTGTAAGGAATGAGATGTTGAGATGTACCGAACTCATTAAAACTATTCATTTCAAATAGATAGACTCATACAAGCTAATGAGTCTTACGTAGTTCCTCTTAACCATAAGAACAAGATGATATTCGTCGTGGAGTTTTCAGCTCCTGGTAAGACAAATAACGGATAAAATATCGAGATTTTTGTCTTCAAACTCCGCAGACTCTAACCAGACCACTTTGTTTTTCTGCAAATTGAAGAATTTGGAGGAATGATGCTACGACTTTGAAAAATAGTGAGAAAATATCCTCAAAAAAAATCAAACGTTACATAGAATACTTATACAATTCGTTTGGTCTACAAAATCACATAATTCATTATCAACATTGAAAAATAAGCTCCCAGAACTTTCATTCAGTTCTTCATGTCCATTATTGCATTGATATAATATTTGCTGTTATCACTGGGGTAAATGATTTGTTTAGATCCACTTGCTGGATAATGTTGAACAGAATGTGGATTGACTGAGAGAGTAGTTCATTTACGATACGTTGAGAAGGAGATATCAACCCATACTTACTCGTAGTGGTAGTTGTTTTGGGAGTCGTGACCGTTGTCGCAGGACTTGAAACTGAAATAAATTATATGAATGAAATATTCTATTATAGTCTAAGATCCGAACCTAAATCGACCTTCACCGAGCTGATAATAGAATGAAATATATCTTATAATGAATTTAGTATATTAGAAAATATGTTGAAAATGGGTTCGCTAAAAATATCCTGGACAGACTATTTTTAATTATTAGGGTCCTTTATTATTACACACGATGCTGGGTCCTTTATTATTACACAGTATACTTACCTCGGATCTCTCTGTCACACATTTCCACGCACATTGAAATTCAAATCTTTAAAATTCGCAAACCCCTAATAGGACCGAATTTTCTGGAAACAACCCTATATCAACGTGTTCGCAATGAAACAGCGCTTATGATGATATAATTTTTTTTAATTATCTAATCTAGTGATAGTAACTGACATCGATATACCTGTTTATACCTGACAAAACAGTAGTTCGCCCAGGTAAATAATCGACAACCCAATGGCTGAACATTCTATACGTTTTATACTTCAAGTAAGGACAAAAATTTTCATATTATCTTGATGTTGCAAAATTTAATTAGGAATCATTTTTCAAAAATTAATTAAAAATAGTCTGTCCAGGATTTTTTTAGCGAACCTATTTTTAACATATTTTCTAATATATTGAATTCATTATAAAATATATTTCATTCTATATCAGCTCGGTGAAGGTCGATTCAGGTTCGGATCTTCTACTATTAGAGTATCTGTTAGTTCCCATCAAAAAAAAGTTCACTTTCCTTTTCATCGTACTTCTCACCCAAAAACATTCAATTTTGTATTGACATTTTCTCTTACCAGTTGGTTTTGCAGTTGGACTTTCTGAAATATAATGAAAGTTTTTCTGTTACTTATTTTGTTACAGTTTCAATCAGAAAAAAAATATTCATTGAGGAATATGCATTGATGAATATTTCTGTTATTTCTCATATGAAAAACTGGTCTGTGGATATTGCTTAAAATGTCATTTATAACATCGTTATAAAATACAATATCAAACGGTTGCATCTGCTACTATTGAAATAGTTTGATTCAAATGTTTTCATTGATCTATTCTTATAAGCAGGAAGATTTTGATGCGATTTTCAGAAAAAAATACAAATTATTTGTGAAAAGTCTATTACAGAGTTCAATGAGTTTATGAATATAGAATACCTATGACAATTTGGTTCGTCAATGAAATTACATAATCCAATATCAATACTCGAGATAAAAAAATGTAACTTGAATACGACTGGAGAAACTTGTATTATTATGCCTAAATAGAAGCAGGTTCTTGATGAAGTTCTATTTTGAAATCAAAGTTATTATTTGTTTGCCATTGTTGATAAAGTGTATCAAACTGGGAGAATTTGTCTAAAAGGGAGTTTTACAAAAAAAATATAGTTTCGAAGCAGTTTATGAATACAGAATACTTACGACAATTTGTTTGGTCGATGAAATCACACAATCCAGTATTGAAATTGAAAAACAAGCTCTCGGGGCAATCTTTCAATTCCTTTTTCCCATTCTCACATTGATAATATTTGCTGCAGTCTGCAGGATACATGATTTGTTTCGATCCACTCGCTGGACAATCCTGATCTGGACGTGGATTGACTGAAGAAAAAATTGATTCATCATAGATTGAAAATTGAGTATTAGCTCATACTTACCGGTAGTTGTAGTTGTTTTAGGAGTTGTTACCGTTGTAGCAGGAGTTGGAACTGAAACAAAGTGAATGAGAATGGACATGCCGTGATGTCATTTTATTATGTGTTGGAACTAGTTAACAGAAATTATTGTGAGGTTCGGATATGAGTATGGATAATTTACTCACCAGTTGGTTTTGCCGTCGGTCCTTCTGAAAAATAATGAAAATTATATTGATTGATAATCATCAATCACTATCTTGAGACTTATGAGAAATATTGCTGTATGATTTCATTCAGGTCAGATATAGTTTTGATAATTCATATGATTATGACATTCAGTAGAAATAGTTATCATAGTGTCATTAGTTTCGAGAAAGCATTAAATGTTAATTGAATACAACTTGTGAAACTCATATTAAAAAAAAGCTATTTATTTCCAACAGGAGTACCCAGTTGTTACAGATATATGAAATGAATATTAAAAATAATGGAATATAGAAATGTATAGAAGTAAATGCTAAAACAAAGTATATATATAAAAAATTCGTATACGTAGAATTTCAAAAGAGGAATGAAAAATTGAGTATATAACACAAAAAGATACGAATCATGCAATGTAGCAGTACTGACACAAACATTATTTATAGTATTATTAAAAGTGAATGTGGATACATGATTTCAAGGCGATCAGAGAGTCGAAATGTTAACATATTTTATTGAAGCTACTGCACATAAAATTCAATGGTGATCGGAGCATAACTTTTGCGCGTGATGCTTCGCAATATAATTTCAGATTGTGTCAACCTTCACTTCTTGGTACTGAGAAATTGATCTCTGGTAAAAGAACCGTATTGTAAATATTGTTGTTGAGTAATTTATGCAGGAATTTCATACCAAGGATAACTCTCCTATAGTCCAAGAATGTCATATCAAATCGTGTCAACAAAATGTTATGATCGATGCCTTTCGTGGGGTATTGTCTATTAACTTTCAGATATAAGTATTTTAAGAACATCCCCTGCACGCTCTCAATTAATGAACCATACTCTAACTTAGATCTGGCATACGTAGCAATTTCAAGGTGGTGATACTTTTGAAGTTTTTGCCATTTCTGTTAATGATTCCAAGCATCCTATTTGCATCAGCAGTCATATTCCTCATATGTTTTGTAAATGTTAATTTACTGTCATATGTTATACCAAGATCCTTTATCTCATGTACGCGGTTGATTGAATATTCGTACATTAAAGTTCGCTTTTTTGTTGTGAATGATATTATTTTATATTTGGATACGTTCAGTTCTCGACGATTATCGTTACACCAAAGTTTGATTACATTTAACTCAAGGTTTACACGTTGACAGTCAATAATGTCGTCGATTTTATAATATATTTTCAGGTTGTCTGCAAATTGTAGGCTGGGAATATTCAATGAGGTTGAATTAATTGAAATTAAAAATAAAAGAGGTCCAAGATTAGAACCTTGGGGTACCCCAGACGTAACTACGTACTGAGCCGATTTGAAAGATTCACATTCGACGAATTGTTTTATGTTAACTAGATATGATTCAATTAGAGTAAGCAGTTGGTTAGAGAGTCCCAATTTTGTCAATTTTTTGAGAAATAGTCTATTCGATAGAAGGCTTTATGAAAGTCTGAATGAACAACATCGACTTGTTTTTGCTTGTCCAGGTACGTACTGAGATCTTGATTTATACATGAAAAATTTGTCATACATGATCTTTGCTGTACGAAACCATGCAGAGTAGGAAAAATAACTTTTTGATTATGGCAGTACATAACATTTTGCACACATATCTCGAAGTTCAGAAAAGTTACATAAAATTGAAACTGCCCTGTAGTTTGTGATATCGCTAGAGTCACATTTTTTTGATATCGGACAAATTCAAGTCGTTTTCCACTGTTCAAGGAAGGCACAAGTTGTTAAAATTAAGTTGAATATGCCTGTTAGAGGTATAGAGAGAACGTCGATACGGTCCTTTATCACAAGATTAGGAACATTGTCAACGCCTGTAGTGAGTCTATTTTTTAATTGTTTTGAAGCAGTAATATAATCGATTCTAGAAAAGGCAAGGATGTTTAATGTATCTACATCAGGTTCATGAGAATTTTCATGAAGCATATTGTCGTCAGAAACTGAGTATACTTGGCGAATCCATTGACAATATTATGCCTACATAGTAGCATTCAATATAGTTCCATTTCAAAATGAATTTTTTTGTTCGTTCGCTGTTCATTCGTGATTATTGGGAAAAGTTATCCGATTCAAGACTTTCTCCAAAAAAAAATATGCTGAACAAAGAGAAACATTCAAATCAGCTTATGAATATAGAATACTCACGACAATCTGTTTGGTCAATGAAATCACATAATCCAGTATTGAAATTGAAAAATAAACTTTCGGGGCAATCTTTCAATTCTTTGTTCCCATTCTCACATTGATAATATTTGCTGCAGTCTGCAGGATATATGATTTGTTTCGATCCACTCGCTGGACAATCCTGATCTGGATGTGGATTAACTGAAGAAAAAGTTGATTCATCATGTATTGAAAATGAAGTATTAGCTCGTACTTACCGGTAGTTGTAGTTGTTTTAGGAGTTGTTACCGTTGTAGCAGGAGTTGGAACTGAAATAGAGAGAATGAGAATGGACATGCCGTTAAGTCATTTCAGTAACCTGCCTAGGAACCTATGCGACTGTATTTCAAGCGGAAATTTACGCTATTGAATTGTGTGCGGAGAGATTTTTGAGAAGCTAACCTCATTCACAAGTCAATAAAAATATTCTCGGACAGTCAAGCGGCGTTGGAAGCTCTTGGCTCCTACCAAGCATCGTCTAAATTTGTAGCAAATTGCCAAAAACGGCTCTCCTTTATAGGGAGACTCAACAGATTGTCTCTGGTCTAGATTCCTGGTCATACTGGCCTGGAAGACAATGATACTGCTGACTCCCCTGCAAAGAAGGGTGCTGCAAGCAGCTTCATCAGACCAGAACTTGTAATTGGCATCGCTTCATGCTTCGCCAAACAAATATTAACAACCTGTATGGCCAGAAGATTTATAGACTTCTGGCAAAATCTTCTAGCATTGGCGTTTATTCACCCTTCGAAGCTTGATACCAAACAGTTGTTGAACTACGATAGGGATTAACTACGATGTCTAACAGGCCTTCTTACAAGTCACTGTCATTTGAATCATCATATGCAAATACTCGGTCTGTCGGAAGACAGTGTGTTTCGCCGCTGTTTGTGAAATGATGAAACAGCAGAGCACATACTTTGTGTCTGCCCCGCTGGGGACCATATCAGGTTTTTAGAGTTCTGCAGAGACGAAAAACCACTCACCATACAAACTAATCGGCTTCGTTAAGAAGCTAGGTTTATTTGCTCGAGTGTAAAAAGGTGTGAGTCACAATAAACCTTTGCAGGTTGCGGTGGAGGGTCAAATAGAACCGCTCAGTTTGGATCTAACCTAACTTAAGCTAAGTCATTTCAGTATGTGTTGAAAGTAGTCAACAAAAATTAATATGACGTTCGGGATTGGGTGTTGATAATTTACTCACCAGTTGGTTTTGGCGTCGGTCCTTCTGAAAAATAATGAAATTTATATTGCTTGGTGATCAGTAGTCAGTATCATAGGACTTATGAGAAATATTGCTGATTGATTTTAATTCATACAAACATACAGGTACGGGGTAGTTTCAATAATACATATGATTATGACATTCAGTAAAAATATCTATCACAATGTCACTAGTTTCGGGAAACTATTAAATGTTACTTAAATACAACTTAAGACACTCATATTATAGCTACATAGAAACATGTTCTCAATATAGTTCTATTTCAAAATGTACTATTTTGTTCGTTCATGATTATTGGGAAAAAATTATCTGATTTGAAAACTTTTTCCGAAAAAAGTTCTGCTGAACGAAAAAACTTTCAAATCACTTAATGAATATAGAATACTCACGACAATTGGTTTGATCGATGAAATCACATAATCCATTATTAATGTTGAAAAACAAGCTTTCGGGGCAATCTTTCAATTCCTTGATTCCATTCTCACATTGATAATATTTGCTGCAGTCTGCAGGATACATGATTTGTTTCGAGCCACTTGCTGGACAATCCTGATCTGGATGTGGATTAACTGAAGACAACGTTGATTCATCATATATTGAAAATGAAGTATTAGCTCGTACTTACCGGTGGTTGTAGTTGTTTTAGGAGTTGTTACTGTTGTAGCAGGAATTGGAACTGAAATATAGTGAATGAGAATGGACATGCCGTTTAGTCATTCCAGTAACCTGCCTAGGAACCTATGCGACTGTATTTCAAGCGGAAATTTACGCTATTGAATTGTATGCGGAGTGATTTTTAAGAAGCTAACCTCAATCACAAGTCAAAAAAATATTTTTGGACAGTCAAGCGGCTTTGGAAGCTCTTGGCTCCTACCGAGCAACGTCTGATTTGGTAGCAATTTGCCAAAAACGATTCTCCTTGATAGGGAGACTTAACAGATTGTCTTTGGTCTGGATTCCTGGCCATACTGGCCTGGAAGACAATGATACTGCTGACTCCCCTGCGAAGGAGGGTGCTGCAAGCAGCTTCATCAGACCAGAAACTGTCACTGGCAACGCTTTAGGCTTCGCCAAACAAAGATTGACAACCTGGATGGCAAGAAGATTTATGGACTTCTGGCAGAATCTTCTAGTACTGGCTCACTACAAGGCGTTTATTCACCCTTCGAAGCTTGATACCAAACAGTTGTTGAACTACGATGTCTAACAGGCCTTCTTACACGTCACTGTGATTTGAATCATCATATGCAGTGAGTTGGACTGTCGGAAGACAGTGTGTTTTGCCGCTGTTTGTAAACTGATGAAACAGCAGAGCACATACTTTGTGTCTGCCCCGCTGGGGACCAAATCAGGTTCTTAGAGTTCCGCAGAGCTGAAAAACCACTCACCATTCAAACTAATCGGCTTTGTTGAGAAGCTGGGTTTATCTGCTCGAGTGTGTATAGGTGTGAGCCACAATAAACCTGTGCAGGTTGCGGTGGAGGGTCAAATAGACCCACTTAGTTTGGATCTAACCTAACTTGAACTAAGTCATTTCAGTATGTGTTGAAAGTAGTCAACAAAAATTTATATGAGGTTCGGAATTGAGTGTTGATAATTTACTCACCAGTTGGTTTTGCCGTCGGTCCTTCTGAAAAATAATGAAATTTATATTGCTTGGTGATCAGTAGTCACTATCTTAGGACTTATGAGAAATATTGTTGATTGATTTTAATTCATACAAACATACAGGTACGAGGTAGTTCTAATAACGCATATGATTATGACATTCAGTAAAAATATCTATCACAATGTCACTAGTTTCGAGGAACTATTAAATGTTACTTAAATACAACTTAAGAAACTCATATTATGGCTACATAGGAACATGTTCTCAATATAGTTCTATTTCAAAATGTACTATTTTGTTCGTTCATTATTATTGGGAAAAAATTATCTGATTTGAAGACTTTTTCCGAAAAAAGTTCTGCTGAACGAAAAAACTTTCAAATCATTTAATGAATATAGAATACTCACGACAATTGGTTTGATCCATGAAATCACATAATCCATTATCAATGTTGAAAAACAAGCTTTCGGGGCAATCTTTCAATTCCTTGATTCCATTCTCACATTGATAATATTTGCTGCAGTCTGCAGGATACATGATTTGTTTCGAGCCACTTGCTGGACAATCCTGATCTGGATGTGGATTAACTGAAGACAACGTTGATTCATCATATATTGAAAATGAAGTATTAGCTCGTACTTACCGGTGGTTGTAGTTGTTTTAGGAGTTGTTAGCGATGTAGCAGGAGTTGGAACTGAAATAGAGTGAATGCGAATGGACATGCCGTTAAGTCATTTCAGTAACCTGCCTAGGAACCTATGCGACTGTATTTCAAGCGGAAATTTACGCTACTGAATTGTGTGCGGAGAGATTTTCAACAAGCTAACCTCATTCACAAGTCAATAAAAATATTCTCGGACAGTCAAGCGGCGTTGGAAGCTCTTGGCTCCTACTAAGCAACGTCTGTATTGTTAGCAATTTGCCAAAAACGACTCTCCTTGATAGGGAGACTTAACATATTGTCTTTGGTCTGGATTCCTGGCCATACTGGCCTGAAAGACAATGATACTGCTGACTACCCTGCAAACGAGCGTGCTGCAAGCAGCTTCATCAGACCAGAAACTGTCACTGGCAACGCTTTTTGCTTTGCCAAACAAAAATTGACAACCTGGATGGCAAGAAGATTTATGGACTTTTTATGGATTTATGGATTTATGGACTGGCAGAATCTTCCAGTTTTGGCTCACTCCAAGGCGTTAATTCACCCTTCGAAGCTTGATACCAAACAGTTGTTGGACTACGGTGAGGATGAACTAAGATGTCTAACAGGCCTTCTCACAGGTCACTGTCATTTGAATCATCATATGCAGTGAGTTGGACTGTCGGAAGACAGTGTGTTTTGCCTCTGTTTGGAAAATGATGAAACAGCAGAGCACATACTTTGTGCCTGCCCTCTGGGGACCAAATCAGGTTTTTAGAGTTCGGCAGAGTCGAGCCTAACTCTACCCAACTCAAACCTAACCTAACTTACATTGAGTCAATTCAGTATGTGTTGAAACTAGTCAACAAAAATTATATGAGGTTCGGAATTGAGTGTTGATAATTTACTCACCAGTTGGTTTTGCCGTCGATCTTTCTGAAAAATTATAAATTTTTTTTTGCTAGGTGATCAGTAGTTACTATCATAGGATTTATGAGAAATATTGCTGATCAGTTACAGGAAATTATAAAAAGTTACTTATATTATGCCTACATAGTATAATGTTCTCAATATAGTTCCATATCAAAATGCACGTTTTTATTCGTTTGTGATAATTGAAAACAAATATATAATTTGAAGACTTTTTACGAAGAAAGTTCTGCTGAACTTTAAAAGCAGTTTATGAATATGGAATACTCACGACAATTCGTTTGGTCAATAAAATCACATAATCCAGTATTGAAATTGAAAAACAAACTTTCGGGGCAATTTTTCAATTCCTTTTTCCCATTCTCACATTGATAATATTTACTGCAGTCTGCAGGATACATGATTTGTTTCGATCCAATAGCTGGACAATCCTGATCTGGATTTGGATTGACTGAAGAAGAATTTGATTCATCATAGATTGAAAATGAAGTATTAGCTCATACTTACCGGTAGTTGTAGTTGTTTTAGCAGTTGTTACCGTTGTAGCAGGAGTTGACACTGAAATAGAGTGAATAAGAATGGACAAGCAGTGAAGTAATTTCAGTATGTGTTGAAACTAGTCAACAGAAATTAATATGAGGTTTTGAATCGAGTATGGATAATTTGCTCACCATTTGGTTTTACCGTTGATCCTTCTGAAAAATAATGGAAATCATATTATTTGATGATCAGCTGAATCTATTTCAGGAAAAATTTTTTCCAATAATAATAATAAACATTTATATTTTTCCCAAGAAACATACGATGTTTATGGTAGGGAAAAACAATAAGACAAAATAACAAGTGGTTGAGTACGAACTACTGAAATTAAAAAAAATATATAAATATACATACATATACACACAAAATCACTTATATACATAAGTAGTTATCTTACCACAGTACTGGATACAGTCCATCCAGTTCTCTGAAGTCCATCGAGTTCTCTCAACCCTTAGGTGTAAAGGTGACATTGGTACGTGAAGGTTTGCCAAAAAGGCTTAAAGTTACCACTGTGAACAATAGAATGACGTAAGTTCTTATACACCCTCGTTGGTTCTTGTAGATGATATCAGCAATGACCAAAAGGGTGTTGTCGTCGACGTCTTCGTCGAAGAAAAATGTCAAAAGGTCCTCAGTATACTATGAGGATTGAGAGAGATAAAACAATGGAATGACGCAACTTCTTGAGCAACCCTGCTGGTTTTGATTGTCAATGACCAGAATGGGTTGAAGAAGACGTGTCAGAAGGGCCTTAATTTAGTAGGTAAACCCTTTGGGGTGTGCAAAGGGTGTTTTTTTTTGTTGAAAAAGTGGTTCGATGGAGCCCAGCCTAGCCACGCCTCGCCCACATGATATTCTTTGTGATGCATTTGGTAGTTTATTGGAAATTGTGACCTTTTGGGTCTTAATTTGTTTACATTAATAGTTAATTTTGGTTTATTTCACTGATAATGAACTATGAAATGAGCTGTTTTTGAGGTTTCAATTTGAAAGAATAAAAAATGAATCTTTCAAATGTAGTGAAATAAATTAGGTATAAAGCACCCTCAATGCTACTAGTAGTTGTAGTAGTGATTGAACTGTTTTCAAAGAAACAACGATGTATTTGTTGTACATAATTCTTCTCATTTCACAAATTCACGACATACTAACTTCAAAAGTTATTTATGTTAATACACCATACAAGTTGGAAAATGGTAGCTTTCTATTATTGGAAGTACATCGGGATACGATAATTTTGAATGGATATCCAGCTTTCTTCACTGAGAAATCATACCTAATTTTCATTTTTCAGATTCTACAATAACATGTAAGAATGAAGGAAAAAATATAAATGCGGATATGCTATTGGTTCACACAAAAACTTTTATTCCATTGTTCCATTCAAAAGCCGATTAATATGTGGATATCACAGTATTGAACAATTCCATAAACCATCCATAACTTACAAAGATTTTTGGTGGCAAACTACATAAGATTTTTATAAATATGCAAATACTCATTTGAAAAAATACTTAACATTACCAGAAATTTGTTATGTATACTTAACATATGATTAATCTTTCACAATTAATAAAAAATGTTAATGAATTACGTCTTTTATTTTCCTACTTTTAACGGTAGTCAGTTTGCGTAAATATTTTTACATTTCACTAACAAAATTTACTCCATTTTCAAAGTTCTAATTTAAATAATTATTAAGTCAACCTTCACGATGGTCAATTATTACATTTGATAATGAACGACCTACACGATGTTAATTTACATTTGTTATTCACATTTTTCTGATAAAATTTGCTTCATTTTCGAAGTTCTAATTTCAATAACTATTTTAACCTTTAAGATGATCTCAATTTGTTCATAATCACTAACTTTGTGACATTTTACTGATAATTTTGAAAGAGAAATGGTGGACATATTGATACATAGACGTATTAGAGATGAATAGGTTAGATACTATTATATATGTATATATTATTTTATTTACAGATGAGTACCGAGGAAAACTGGGATAACGATAGTTACTCAACCTATATTCCTGATTTGAACAGGGATATAGTTAGAACTCCCCCAATCAAAAAAAGCAAAACAATTAAAAACCAATTTAGGCTGGCAGAAAGGGAAAGACATCGGAGATTAGCGGAACAAGAGACTGAAGAAAATTGGGATAACGATAACTATTCTACCTATATCCCTGATTTGAACAGGAATATAGTTAGAACTCCCCCAATTGAAAAAAACCAATTCAAGCTGGCAGAAAGGGAGAGGCATAAAAGTATAGCGGAACAGAAGAATTAATCTGATTATAATCAATTTTTATATTTGAAAAATGAATAAAATATTGAATTATCATCTCTCATTCATTTTTACTTTTTTCAGCAAAATGTCTTCTGAATATACCCTCACGGATTTTAATGGATTTTAATAGGGATACATTATTGAAGGCGTGTGAGGATATGGAAATGGCATTGACCGAAATTTACAATTTAACAACTAGTGAATCCATAACAAATATTTTATTCTGCAATATTTGTGACTCCCCAAAAGAAACAAGTATGAAAGTCATGAATAAAAAACAAAAACGTCAGTTTTGTGATCATTGTAAAATAAAAACCTTATTTGAATTATGATTATAAAAACAGAATGTTTGATGAATTACTTGATTCTCCAATTAAAAATGTAAATGAATTACGTCTTTTATTTTCATACTTTTTTATTCAAATTAAAACCTCAAAAACAGCTCATTTCATAGTTCATTATCAGTAAAATGAACCAAAATTAACTAATAATGTAAACAAATTAAGACCCCAAAGGTCACAATTTCCAATAAACTACCGAATGCGTCACAAAGAATATCATGTGGGCGAGGCGTGGCTAGGCTGGGCCCTTCTGACACTTCTTCTTCAACTCATTCTGGTCATTAACAATCAAAACCAGCAGGATTGCTCAAGAAGTTGCGTCATTCCATTGTTTTCTCTCTCAACCCTCAGAGTATATTAAGGATTTTTTGACATTTTTCTTCGACGAAGACGTCGACCACAACACCCTTCTGGTCATTGCTGATATCATCTACAAGAACCAACGAGGGTGTACAAGAACTTACGTCATTCCATTGTTCACAGTGGTAACTTTAAGCCTTTTTGGCAACTCTTCACGTACCAATGTCACCTTTACACCTAAGGGTTGAGAGAACGATGAACTTCAGAGAACTGGATGGACTGTATCCAGTACAGTGGTAAGATAACTACTTACATACATATATGTTTGAATATGATTATCAATGCATATGATTATGACATCCAGTAGAAAATGTCATCAGTTTCAAGAAACCATAAAAAATGACTTGAATACGATATGTGAAACTCATATTATGCCTCCATAATAGAATGTTCTCAATATAGTTCTATTTCAAAACGTACTTGGTACTTTTCTGTTCGTTTGTGATTATTGAAAAAATACCTAATTTGAAAAGTTTTTCGGAAAGTTCTGCTGAAGAAAGAGAAACTTTCAAATCAGCTTATGAATATAGAATACTCACGACAATTTGTTTGGTCGATGAAGTCACACAATCCAGTATCGAAATTGAAAAACAAGCTCTCGGGGCAATCTTTCAATTCCTTGATTCCATTCTCACATTGATAATATTTGCTGCAGTCTGCAGGATACATAATTTGTTTCGATCCACTAGCTGGACAATCCTGATCTGGATGTGGATTAACTGACCAAAGAGTTGATTCATCATATATTGATAATCAATTATTAGCTCACACTTACCGGTAGTTTCAGAAGTTTTAGGAGTGCTTACAGTTGTAGCAGGGGTTGGAACTAAAATAAAGTATATTAGAACGCTGTAAAATCATGTCTATGTGTTGAAACTGATGAACATAAATCTTTATTCGTTTCAAAATAGGCTGATTTTCACTTGCATTTCTTTTACTTACCAGTTGGTTTTGCCGTTGGTCCTTCTGAAAAATAATGAGAGTTGACTGTTAATTTTTTGTTTGTGTCATCTCCAATGAAAAATTATAATTTCCATCAAAAATCTTCCTGTCAAATCTACAGTTGTGGTGGAATATTGGTAGGATGGTTTGCTGATAAAAAAATACTGTGTGATAGTCAGCAACCGCTGTCCAATGTTGAAATGTTAAATTTTTTCGTTATTATCTAAATAATAATAATAATAGTCATTTATTTCCTCAAGATAGTTACAAACCATATGGAAAAGTTGCTTATATTTGAAATACAATTATTCTAAAAAATTGGTTTCACCGTAAATTGTCACGACAAATATCCATCTAGTTTATGAAAACACTGTTCTGTCAAAAAGGATTTTAAATTATGTTTGAATAATTGTTTTGTCAAGCAGTTTCTCACGTTAAAAGGAACTGCATTGTATATTCTAGGAGCCATATGACTGGAAGATTGGTGAATTATTTTGAATTTTCCTAATGGAATACTAGCATACTCAACTCTGATATGACTATGACAAAAAAGAGTTGTAAGAATTGTGGCCGGCGTTTCCTCCACGAACTCTGCTAGAGGACTGTTTGTTAAATATAACATATTGACATTATTTTCACTCTACATATATGAACTTTGTAATTATGTTCATGAAAATAAAACTAAATTCAACAGAAATGCAAACCTGC
Organism: Leptinotarsa decemlineata; assembly: GCF_025532065.1. Taxonomy (NCBI): domain Eukaryota; kingdom Metazoa; phylum Arthropoda; class Insecta; order Coleoptera; family Chrysomelidae; genus Leptinotarsa; species Leptinotarsa decemlineata. The sequence continues at coordinate 6,442,711 of NW_027412529.1, forward strand.
ATGACGTTAACACTCGTCAAAAAATTAATTTTCACATTCCATTTTGCAAATATGAAATCACTTATAACTCACCTGATCATATGGGGCTGAGAATCTATAACAGACTACCCCACGATATAAAAAATGTCAATGAATGTAGGAAATTCAACAAGATACTGAAAAAATGTTAAATTGAAAAATGTTTTTATTCATTGGATGAATTTTTTAATATGTAGTTGGTTATAAGCCTGTTACTGTCTAGCTTATCAATCTTTTCACTTTTCAACCTTTTGTTGTCCCGACTATTCCTATACATATTGTACTATGTCTTTTGGAAAATAAATATTATTATAATATTATTACTAGACATGGTAATGTTGATATTTTCAGTTTCTTGGATATATCTTTCATTGAATCAGTCTGTGAAAGCTCCGTCATTGATCGTTTTTGTACTACGAAGATATCCTTTGCTAGGGTAGATAAACCCCAAAATATCACACCGTATCGTAGCCTACTCTCAACTTTGCTTAGAAGAGCTGTATTAAGTGATCGATATTGATGCCGCAAATTTCTAAATTGAAAGGCAATCGAATTCAACTTTGACATTAGGTAATGGAAAAGAAAATTATTGAAAAATATTTTATGAGAACTGAAGCGAATATAACGAGGAATATTTCTACACAGTTCAAGAATATAAAATATGGAATACTTACGACAATTAGTTTGGTCAATAAAATCACATAAACCATTATTAACATTGAAAAACAAGCTTTCGGGACAATCTTTCAGTTCCTTGTTCCCATTTTCACATTGATAATATTTGCTGCAGTCACCAGGATATACGATTTGTTTCGAACCACTTGCTGGACAATCCTGATCCGGATTTGGATTGACTGATGAAACAGTTCATTCACCATGAGTTCATAATGATATATTAGGTCATACTCACGAGTAGTTGTGGTAGTTTTGGAAGTCGTGACCGTTGTAGCAGAAGTTGGCACTGGAATCAAATGTATTCGATTGAAGGAATGTTGTAGCACTTCACTACATTTTTTAAAATTATTTTATGAAACAGATACTCTCAGCAACGAGTTTTTTCCACAAATACATCAGATATCATATTAGAATCTGTCTTACCTGTTGGTTTCACCGTATGTCCTTCTGAAAAATAATGAATATCATTTGTAAATTTCTGTTAGTCTCCTCTACAGAAAAATCAGTTTCGATAGACTTTTTTTCGGTAGGTACTTCAGAAGTGGGAAATAAAACTGAGTAAATACTACTTCAGGATATCTAACATACTCATTGATATAATTCATTAGCGTCATTGAAAATGAAACATCATGCTGTTACGATTTTTGTCTCCGTATCAAATTTCAAGTACTGAAACACAAATTCGTGTAGTTTCGGTCATTAATGCCTGAGAGAAAATAACGCTGGCCGCCACTGGTAACCATAAACCAAACATGACGTAGCTAAGAGCGCGCGAATGCACGATGATTCCCCGCCACTCGAGAAGCAGCGAGAATAATGCTATCGACTTCGACAGAACTTCGAAGAAATTTCTACGACATTCGATTACGATTTTTAAGACTAGTCTCGAGGATATCGAGACAGTCAAGAGAAAGCTACAGTGCGGTACGCGAAGTGATCCAGTAAGGCGATAGACAGTCAAATAATATTTGAAGATTCAGTTGAAATGTTTGTTGCATTTAAAGTGAAATAAAGTTGAGATTGATTATTCAGTGTAGTCAATTATTGGTCAACTCACGGCGACAAACGAAACAATACATTTCAATTGTATAAATAACGATAATATCAAAATAGTTCACAGACAAATTTAATTGTATATATAAAACCGCATAAAATTTAACTTGATGTGAGGAGGAAAATGTCGACTTCAGGAGCATTGAAATATTCACAATGAAATATATGAAAATCATTTGTTCAATAACTGAACAATTTATCAAATTGTGAAAGAAACCAGATGTAATTCACAATTTTTTCACTTCAAGATGTGGCATAGATTCTCGATATCTGAAATTCCTGATACCAATTTTTTCAATATGATTCATATCTCACATCTTATATCTTACACATGACTGTTAGATTACAGAAGTTTCTATAAATTAAATGTATAGTTGTGTATTAATTGTGTTTGAACACTCCCAGATTATGGAGAACAGTTTGTATCATACAACCTCATTCCAAAATTCCTTAGGACTTTATAATTTTTCAATTTAAATAAATCTTATAAATGAACCTTTTTCCTGAAGTACGAAAAATCACTCACTAGCAGCGCTATGAGTTCGGTAGGGACAAACACTGCCTAATCCTCAAATAAACATTTGGTGAAGTACAATTAAAAAAGAATGTTTTCAACAGAAGAAAATGTTCCTGGAGCAAAATTAAAATTTGCAACTGTAAAGGATAACAATGTTGTATAGTCTATCCATTCCCAATTGGAACGGCAATAAAAAGATGAGTACAGTCATAAACATTTCTTGCCTGTGGCCCCTAGTCGCCCAGATAATTAGTAAACGTGCTATCAAATGTAGTTGGGGAGTAAAAGCTCGGCTAGCTGGACTGGCTGAATACTAATTTTTTGTCGTTTCACAATCATTGCCGTGTGTTCGTGGGGTTAGGTGAGGTAGTGAGTGGTTTTGCAAACCGATTTTTGAATACTTTTTCTAGAGATCAATTACCCTAACACCAAACTGATATTTTTGCACTCGACGCGCATTTCGCTAACAAGGTTAGCATCTTCAGGAGAAGCAAATTGATACTGAATCTAAAGACAAGGATTAGCTGTTTATATACCTAAATATACAAAATAATTTGTCAACAATAGATATGACTTTCTGGAGACCTTTTGTAACATGTGAGGAATCTGTGTCAATCAGGGGACAGGGATCCGGAATTTGAAAATAAGGACTTACATGTTCAAGTTCACCGAGTAATTTTAAATATTCATGAATGCTTGAAGAAGGAAAACTGTCACACTTCACAGAATGCTATTGTGAATAGAATATGCGATCTCGTTCGACAGTTCTTCGAGTCATTAAAATAGGGGATGTCATTGACCATGCAATGAAACGAAAACGAAGAAATAAAAAATTCGCAAACGTTGATGGTGACAATAAGACACCTCTACGAGGTGTCTTATTTTCTTGTGGTTTCAAATATAAAAAATTGAACAAACGGTTGGTAATAATGGAATCGACACGCATTGTTCAACTCCGACAAGAATATTTGAGACGAATGAAAAGCTACCGAGAATCCAGCAGACATATAATCTACCTCGACAAAACTTGGTTTGACACCCATGATGTTGTCAAATAGGGCTGGGTAGACGAAACCAAGTATTGTGCTTTGAACACACCTTCTTCAAGGGGATAACGTGTTATAATTTTGCATGCCGGGAATGCAAGTGGTTTCGTACCTAACGCTTTGCTTCTGTCGGCCAAAAATTTAAAAGATTCGTCTGCTGATTACCACGAAGATATGACTGCGGCTTTATTCGAAACCTGGTTATGATATGACTGCGACTTTATTCGAAACCTGGTTCAGTGAGCAGGTTCTCCCAAATATTCCTCCAAACTCGGTTATTGTTATGGATAACGCTTCGTATCATTTTCGGTTATTGACTACAATAACACGAAAAAAGCAGATATTGTTGATTTCATGCGAAATCTTGACATGGAAATACCCGAAAAGATTCCAACGAAAAAGGTATCACTGGCGACCATAAAACAACGTAATTTCAAAAAAGAGTATATTATTGATTCGATGTCTGAAACACGTGGTCATATTCTCTTATGTTTGTCTCCATACTATTGTGTGTTCAATCCAATTGAAATGGTTTGGGCTACAATGAAAGAAAGCTTGCGGAAATGTGATCTGTCACCGACTTTGAATGCTGTTGTGCTTGACAATAAATGGCGAGTGGTGAATGAAGTAGGTAATAGTGATGTGTGGAAGAACTGTGTGGCCCACGTTATAAAAGAAGAGAACAAATATTATGTGCAAAGTTCCATAAATCCGGTCGTCATTCAACCCGATGATGATATCACCTCATCCGAATATAGCGAAGAAAAATTTTGAATTTCCTAGCAATTTTGTTGGCCTCTATTATTTTGTAAATATAAGTTTGACGAGAATTTCGTGTGATTATTTGTGTTTTCTTTGTATTGTAGAGTTTTCGACTCGGAAATCAACTACCTTAAATTTCCAAGTTTTTCATAACCCGTGGTGGAAAAATTCAGTTGAGATAACTTTTTCATGTGGCGATCAATTGCTATGATAAGTAACTGAAAAACTACCACTGAAAAATAATATGCTGACGCCTATGTTCCAACTCGTATTGGAAATACTATGACATTAAAACGTTGGCTTGCAAGCCGTTATATAAAAGTAACTGGAAAAAAAAGTGAATTGATAGACATGTTAGTATACAGACTCTAGTAAAAGAGTAACGGTAGATCCAAACTGTAATAAAATAAATTTAAAATAATTATGAATTTCAGATTTATTTTCGAGTGAAATATGAATCAAATATAAATGGTAATGAAATAAATTTAATTGACTATAATAAATGAATATAATTTAATGAACGATTAAGGTGATATCTCATTCTAATCACTAGTAATTAATTATGAAAAATTTACAATTCATTTCATGTTTAGAGCATACATATGAATATTTATTTATTTTTTGCACTGTAGAATCCACTCTCCTCGAAGCATGCATTCATTTCTTGCATCTAACCTCATTAATATGAGGTTTTATATAAATGGTATAAAAAACACGTTTTCTTCTTTCTATCCGACGTACAATTTGCAAAACAGCAATTCTTTGTTGGCATTATACTAGACAAAAATAATTTCTATATCAGATTTATATTTTCGAATATTGAAGTAATATTACGTAAATAACACTGTTTTACATGTGAATAGTTTATGTTTGTCCCTACTACTAGTGCTGCCTCTCGTGACACGTTCGCTATACTATTCTCAGGAGAATCGCTCATTCAATCACACTCACTGATTTGATTGACAATTAAATGAACTACAGTACCCTGTTTTCAATGCTGAGAAGGAACTAAATCGTTTTGAACATCCTCAGAACAAAATACTTACTACAATTTGTTTGATCTATGAAATCGCATAATCCAGTATTGATATTGAAAAACAAGCTTTCAGGGCAATCTTTCAATTCCTTGTTTCCATTTTCACATTGATAATATTTGCTGCAGTCTGCAGGATACACGATTTGTTTCGATCCAGTTACCGGACAATCCTGATCTGGATGTGGATTGACTGTCAACATATTTGAGATATAATGAGTTGAAAATGAGTAATTATGTCATACTCACCGGTAGTTGTGGTAGTTTTTGGAGTCGTTACCGTTTTAGTAGAAGTTGGCACTGAAATGAATTATATTACAATAGAAACACGTTGTAGAACGATTTGAATATGTGCTGAAATCAACATAATGAAGAACATGACATATGACTTGTTTTCAAGTATCAGTTATTTGTTATAGATATTGATAATAATGAAAAATTGCTCACCAGTTGGTTTAGCCGTTGGAACTTCTGCAAAAAATAAGAGAGTTTTTTTATTAAATTTGTTTTGGAGTTTTCTCTATTTCTAGTCTCTATATATAATCTCCCTGATTATGGAATTTGTAGTGAGAACAGTGGAGAAATTGAAACAGATTGCTGTCAACAATGGTTATCAACCATCCATTATTCACAAATTATACAATAAATTCAAACACAGGTTAGACAGAAGATTGGCCTTCAACTCTACCACCTTTGTTAATTCACCCTCTGTGAAACATTTTTCCCTACCTTATTTTGATCAAAATATGTGTACTGTAATTTCCAAATTTATAGAAAATACCATGTCTGGCACAAAAATTTCCTTTAAATCTCAAAATAACTTAAGTAACTTTTTAGTAAATTGTAAGACAAAATCAACAAACTACACAGAAGTGGAGTCTACAAGCTTGACTGCTTTGATTGTTCGGCATCTTACATTGGTAGAACCTGTCGACCTCTTTTTACTCGTATTAATGAACATTTTAAAAAACCTGACAAACCTGCTTTTGACCACCACTTGAAATTTAACAAATAAAAATTTCCTTAGACTTGTCTTGTTTGAAGAGTTGCAGATTTCCAAAGAACTTTCCAATAATGACCATTGTTTGAATACTCAAGTGAACTGAAAGAGAGATTTTTCCCCTTCATAAAAGGATTATGAATTATTAATTAATCAAATTTATTACTTATATATTTCATTCTATATTGGCTTCTCCATAACATAATTATTTTAAATCCATAATGGATCACTCCTCAAGTTGGTACTATTATTTTAATATGACACTTGACACATCCTGTCTCAAGTTGTCCTTCTTCATATAAAACTTTGACTGAACCACATGGCCTCAATCAAAAAATGTATTTCTTGGCTACAAGCCTATTTTGTTTATTATAATTCAAATATTACAAATGTGCCATGTACTTATTTTGATACTTCCCGTTGCATGACAAGTAAGTAATCTCAAACAATTTTCCAAATTTTTTAACCTTGAAAATTTTTTTGCAACTTCAATTTCCACTGAACTTCCTTTTCAAATAGATCACTTACTTTCAGGTGAGCACTGATGATGACGAAAGTCGAAATCGCTTTGCAAGAATTTTAAAAATTATACACTTCAATACAAAAAACCTCTTCGATTCATTCACTAGTTACTTTCTCCCCTTTAGATACTCAACAAACTCCTACTGACTGTGAGGATGTGCATCCGCAGCCGATATCCTGGAATCTGAATGGAATAACGAGAAAAATGTTCTTTTGTCAGCAAAGTAATGTATTGAATTCTTGTTTTCTTCCAATGAGTCGTTGATATACAATAAAAAGAGGGTTGGAAATAATATGGATTTCTGTGGATACTCAACAAACTCCTACTGACTGTGAGGATGTGCATTCGCAGCCGATATCCTGGAATCTGAATGGAATAACGAGAAAAATGTTCTTTTGTCAGCAAAGTAATGTATTGAATTCTTGTTTTCTTCCAATGAGTCGTTGATATACAATAAAAAGAGGGTTGGAAATAATATGGATTTCTGTGGATACTCAACAAACTCCTACTGACTGTGAGGATGTGCATTCGCAGCCGATATCCTGGAATCTGAATGGAATAACGAGAAAAATGTTCTTTCGTCAGCAAAGTAATGTATTGAATTCTTGTTTTCTTCCAATGAGTCGTTGATATACAATAAAAAGAGGGTTGGAAATAATATGGATTTCTGTGGATACTCAACAAACTCCTACTGACTGTGAGGATGTGCATTCGCAGCCGATATCCTGGAATCTGAATGGAATAACGAGAAAAATGTTCTTTCGTCAGCAAAGTAATGTATTGAATTCTTGGTTTCTTCCAATGAGTCGTTGATATACAATAAAAAGAGGGTTGGAAATAATATGGATTCCTGTGGATACTCAACAAACTCCTACTGACTGTGAGGATGTGCATTCGCAGCCGATATCGTGGAATCTGAATGGAATAACGAGAAAAATGTTCTTTCGTCAGCAAAGTAATGTATTGAATTCTTGGTTTCTTCCAATGAGTCGTTGATATACAATAAAAAGAGGGTTGGAAATAATATGGATTCCTGTGGAATACCAGTGTTGATGGTTCAAGTATTCCGGGGATATCCACCAACGGCCAATTGCAAGAAACGTTCTTTCAGGAAGTTGGAGAGCCATACAGAAAAATGATTCATAAAGGCATAGCATCAAAATTTGGCCAGTAAATCCTCATGCCACACACGGTCAATGGCTTTACAAATGTCAAGTGCAACAGCTCTTGACTCTCCATGTTTCTTGATTGCGTTATTCCAAATATACGTGACATACGATAGGAGGTCGCCTGCTGATCTTTGTTTCCGAAAGCCATATTGATGATCGATCATGATTTATCATAATCACGACTCAAAAAACTTTAATTCACGGTAATATGGTATAATACAATGTCGCTCGTGCAAATACGGGGCGGCTCACTGGTGAAAAATAGTATAGACATCTTTTCGTGAGGAAAATTTATCGGACACCAATGTAGATGGTTCAGTGCATGTATGACAAAAGGATACTTACGACAATTGGTTTGGTCCACAAAGTCACATAAACCAGTATTAACATTGAAGAACAAGCTTTCGGGACAGTCTTTCAATTCCTTGTTTCCATTTACACATTGATAATATTTGCTGCAGTCACCAGGATAAGCGATTTGTTTTGATCCACTTGCCGGACAATCCTGATCTGGATGTGGATTGACTAACGAAAAAGTTGATTCATTATGGACTGAAAACGAATATTGGCTCGTACTCACCTGTAGTTGTAGTAGTTTTTGGTGTCGTTATTGTAGTAGCGGAAGTTGGTGCTGAAATAGAATATTATTCAGTAAAAATTATGTAAAACGTTCCGTATGTGTATTGGTTGATTCAATTGCATTCAATTCTGAATAAAAATTTTCCTTACCCGTTGGTTTCGCTGTTGGCCTCTCTGAAAAATAAAAAATCTGTTGTTAATATTTTGATTAAAACAATAAGGACCGTTCTTGGAAGCAAATAATTGACTATTTTAGGTAAATTTTGGATACCTCATACCAATTCGAAAGTTTTGATGAGGAACTTGTATATATTTTCAGACTATTTGATAGAATGTGAGTTTATTTTTCAATGAATAATGAATCACTATTTCTATTATAAATGACGGCGTAGAAGTCATTCACTCTCAATTCAGTATGGCGGCACTATGACGTCATTTATGGAAATATTGTCAGTCACTTAGTGATTGACGGCAACATTATTTACAAACCAACTGAAAAAGCAGAAGCATTTTGCGAAGACCTCAAACTCGAGTACAAACTGTCTACTGACGCACATTCTGACAACCGACACTCAAACTACATATACCAACAAGTACCCACACAACTAGGTAGACACACCGTACAAGTTCCTCTTGACTTAAATAGTCCTTTGAGAAACCCATTCAGCGAGGAAGACATCCTCAAAGCCATCCATCATGATAGAAATATCGCTTCAGGTCCTGACTCGATGAACTGCCAAGTCCTGGAAAACCTCCCTGAATCTACCCTCCAGTACCTCAAACACATATCACACTGGATGAAGGCCTCCCACCTGGCCAACCGACAAATCCGCGTTACAGTCGGCCATGTCCTATTTTCTCCCCTTACCTACAAATACGGAGTACCCCAGGGCCCAGTCCTAGCTTCTTCCCTATTTCTCATATAGGTACGTTCACGATGCCCTCACCATCCAAAACATCCTCCAGTACGCTGATGACACAATCCTATACTCCTCCGCCCCTAATACCCGGAGACTACTAATCCAATCCCAAATTATGATCGAACACTTCCAGCAATGGTGCAATAAGTGGCATACTCTTCAGACACCCCAATACCACACATCCCTGAACTTGATCCCGATAACATGAACCTCCAACTTCAAGATTTGGTGAACTACTTGGGAGTTACTTTCACACTGAGACGTTATTGCACACATACAAAATGTTCATAAGAACGATCCTGGATTATAAAGCAACAATCCACTGTACGCTCTCCCTGACACAATTCCACTACATCCTAACAACCGAGAGACGAGAATATACAATACAATAAATATTATTCCGATCAACTTGAGATTTCAGGAACTCCATGGCAGATACGCCACGAGAACAATGAGCAGCAACAACATCGCAGCCATCAACACACTGAAAATACCCTGAACGCCTCGTGGAATGGAAGACCAGACGGAGCAGATCCAGGACACCCTACGAGTACCCACTGGTAATCAAATAGTGGATAGCAAACAGCCTGGAAATGAACTGAAGCCTTACCCCCATTACTCCCGGGCTAACTAAACTTGAACCAAAAGAAAAAATCGACCACCCCAATAATAATTGTAATAAATTAAAATAGATCCTATTTGTATGTGTGTGGCACCATGTATATTCATATTGTACCTGCCACTTTATATATATATATATATATATATATATATATATATATATATATATATATATATATATATATATATATATATATATATATATATGTTTTCGATGAATGGTATGTTTACTTCCTCAAAAGAAAAGAGTTGTTAAAATGGAATCGTAGAATCATTACATGGCGCTGCGAACAGGATAAAAAAATATAATAAATTGTGTGAATTTTGAAAGTTGTGAAAAATAAGTTATGGCTGATTATCGAGGTATTGCGCCACTTGATATAAGTGGAAATGTTTCGGAGAAGTGGAATTTTTGGAAAAAAAGTTCAAAAATTATCTAAAGGCAGCAGAGTTAGATAGAAAGAAGGAAGATCTGCAGTGTGCTCAATTACTGCAATACATTGGTGATGAAGGATTGCACATTTAGAATACTTTTCAATTTTCGGATGATGAAACAGATAAAATTGAACCTTTGATAAAAAAGTTTCAAGAGCATTTTCAACCGAAAAAGAATCTTACGTTTGAAAGATACAAATTCATCAATAGGAAGCAATCTGAGGGAGAAACAGTACAACAATATGTAACGGAACTTAAGAATAGGGCAAAAAACTGTGAGTTGGGAGACATAGAAGAAAGTTTAACGTGTTCAGTGTTAATAAGTGGACAAATTTCGGTTGAGTTGAAACAACGATTATTAGAAGATGATGAATTGGAACTGAAAAAGGCAGTTCAAATATGTTTGTCGGTTGAGGAGTCCAAAAAACAAGAGAAAGAGATGGCAGGAGAAAGAACAGTGTGTAGTATACAAAAACATTCAAGAATTTTTCAAGGAACGCGAAAATTTAATACGTATCAGCACCAGACAAGGCAGCAATCAAGTGAATGTCCAAATCAACACCAGGTAGCGGGCTCGTCAGGTCAGTCATTCAGGCAGCAGAGATCTGAAGTACCAAGCCAGATGAAAGGTCTCTGTTATAGGTGTGGCTCACAACACATGAGAGGTAAAAACTGTCCGGCTACTGGTAAACAATGCAGTTTCTGTGGTAAGCGGAATATTCATTTGGTTCATTCTGAGAACTGTAATATGGAGGAGGCTGATGACATAGGTGAAAACTTACCTCAAAATAGAGTATTTATTGGAATGGTAAATGACACATCTGAGATTCGGTGTCATTTACTCAATATAGGTGAAAGGTATACCTAATTCTTGAATATAAAAAGGAGTGAATAAACAACGGCATCACAGAAGGAGCATCGCCGAAGGGGTGTTCCTTGTATGTGATATAGCCATATCAGTAAATAGTAAATTAATACATATGTGGTAAGTTGAAATTCATCATAAGAAGTAAAATAAAATCAATGTTGAAAATTATTAAAATGAGTTTGAATTATCGAGCTAATATTTACAGTAGTTCAGCGACAATAGTTATTGTCGGTTGAATGCAAAATACATTTTGTATGTGATGAAATGATCAATGTTTAGAAGAACAGTGTTAACTAGTGTTCCGTCTTCAGCAGTTTTCTTTTTCTTATTTAATTTTTATATTAATTTTTTTTCTCTTTGTGTATCTGTCAACTGATGATTTTCACCCAATTTGCAAAATTTGTATTAACCCCAAAATTCGGCTGTTTTTATTCTGATTAAATATATGGAGCGCTCCTCGTATCAATATATTTGGTCGGTCGCTGAAACAGCAGCAGAACAACAGAGATTCGATATATTTAATAGGGGAGCCCAAGCGGGGACTTCAGGATTTACTAAAGCGCGGCAGATTAATATACAGGGGGATACCTTGTACCCGGTTAAGTACCTCCACCAAATCTGAGCCCCATATATGAGGCCGCCTGTGAGGAATAAAGGATCAGATTAGTAAAAAAAAATTGATCATCAGAAATTCTCGAGCGCGTCAGATTGAGGTAGGGTGAGGGAATTACCTGCTAAAAAGTGTATATTCCAGTAATCTGACAATTTGAGAGTGACGTAAAGAAAGAGAAGGGCAGCAAAGTTGTAAAAAAATAACGTCATTTCGACATTTTCGAGCGTAGCTTTTTTTTTACTTTGAAGGAAATGATTCAAGGATAACGAAAAATATATAATCTGACGATTTCCGCAAGCCAAAATAACAAAACTCGTCGATAAAGTTTAATGAGTGCAGCTGTGTGATACCTTTATTTCTCTCTTCGAGTTTCTATTCTTCTATTCTCTATTCACTTTTTCTCTAACTATTACTCTCTCACTCCGTCCCCACTCTGAATTCTGTTGCCATGACGCCATCACACAGCTGATCACAGAGACTCGTTCGTGATGAAGATGATGATTAATTAATCAATTAATTGATGGATGTAGCCGTCACTACGTGGTAAGAAATCATAATGAAAAAAAATTTACTTTCCATGTTTTTTGCCACTTTCATTTGTAACTAACGTTACTGCAGTTTCGTCCGATAAGGCCATTTCCAAACTTATACAATATATAAGTTTGACTTACACAATATATAAGTTCGAAAATGTCCTTATAAGACGAAACTGCAGTAACGTTCGTTACAAATAAAAGTGGTAAAAACATAGAAAGTTTCATTTCTCTTTTCTTCATTAATTGATCAATTGATTATGAAAAATTCTACTTATTCTACTTAAAAAACATACACTTATTCATTTGCATGCTATTTCTTGAGCTTTTCAATTAATTAGGTTCAATGCATTAAAAATTATGAGATAGCACGTCTATAACTTAAAGATGAACCATATATATCCTAATCTGACGCGCTTGAGTATTTCAAAATAGCCAATTTTTTTTTTGCACATTACAATAATGATCGCGAGTTTGCGTCAGATCCAAATCGTCAGAATATTGAATGAGAGCTTTTTTTGTTGCACTTAACACCCCCTTATAAAATCTGACGCGCTCGATTAAATTTTTTTTCTTTCCACTTTTAACCCTCATATACAACCACCCACATCATGTAAATGATCAGATTAACATACCAACATTATTAAAATTTCGTAGGACATTGATGTTTTCAATATCTGACGCGCTCGAGTATGTCCATGCAACAGTATATTTTACATATTTAAAAATCTATAGCCGCTTCCTCCACCGATTAAAAGGTATATATTATATAACATTTTTTTCTTCTTATCATCTAAGCTTTGCAACCTAATATGTCTCAATGACGCTCGAGCAAATCCCCATTTTGCATCGTGGGCTCCCCTGCTAATAGACTCGCTACAGAAAGCATCTCAGGTGATTAGACAACCTATTCAATTAATTAAGAAAGTTGCTGGCCAGCTAGTGTTGTGTGATCCAACGGGTTCCTACGATCATCCTCCTCGAACCAGAAGTCTCTCTACAAGCCGCTACTAGAGCCGATATAAATTCAGGTGAGAACCACAGCCACGTAATCTCTCTCGCTCTTTTCTTGTGTCCTGAACAAAATTCTATTGAGAACTTCCTCAAATCCTACAATTCTATGTTATACTACAGTCCACTCATCTAATGAAGCTACAACTAGTATGAAATGAGATAAAATGGTACAGAATGATAAGAACAATAGCTTAAGTAAATTATTTATGTTACATGGAAGGTTAGAAAAAGAGCAGCTATGTTAATAAAATTTGTATGTCTTGTGTGTTTTTTGTTATTTTTCTGGGGGGTGGAGTTTGTAGGGGGCAATTTTGTTTATAGGTTTTTTCTTTGATTATTTTGATTAACCATATTTCGCAAACTCACGTACTTTTCATTCATTTTTTAAATGTCATTTTTTGTTCCACTCATCTTGAAAATCTCAATGATAGAAAGTAACGTTCATTTGTCTACATCTGTGAAAATACTTCTCACTCACTTCTTCACTAGCATAGAAAAATTAATCGCATAGTATTTTTGACATAATATGCTTATAGTGGAAAGTGTACTGTAATGTAATAGGTTTTGAAAATATCGAGATGAGTGGACAAAAAAATGACAATTTGAAAATAAATGGGATGTAAAAGTTTTCGATTCACGAATTTTCCTTTAGAAACTGAGGAAACTTCCTTTTCTGTGTCTCATATGGCGGAGTGATAACTCCGTCATATTTGATTTGGAGAAAATACCTTATACGCCACCATTTTGGAAAGAAATGATAATTTTTGATATACAGTTAGAAAGATTATTTGACATGTCTTCTCAAATGATCTGAAATACATACAAAGGTTTTATTTCAATTCAATTATTTCAAAATAATGAAAAATAATTCCAGGACGACTTGAGAAACTTTCTTCATGCCTACATATTATCATGCTCTTGAAAGAGTTCTATTTCGAATCGTACGTTTTTGTTTTTTGCAATTGTTGGAAACATTTTTTCAATTGATAGACTTTTTCTGAAAAGAAGTTCTGCTAAATGGATATACATACGTAGAATACTTACGACAATTCGTTCGGTCAATGAAATCACATAATCCAGTATTGATGTTGAAAAACAAGCTTTCGGGGCAATCTTTCAGTTCCTTATTCCCATTTTCACATTGATAATATTTGCTGCAGTCTGCAGGATATACGATTTGTTTTGATCCACTTGCTGGACATTCATGATCCGGTAACACTGAAAAAAATCATTGAATACAATGAAGTGAAAAATTCACACAAAATTGTTTATGATACAGAAGTATTTACCTACTATTCAAAATGGAGAGATACACGTAGTTAATAAAATCAGATTGACGTGACACAAGTATGTATAATTGGCCAAAGGTTAATGGAAATCTTTGATGAACATTTCGAAAAACATTCAGTTGTGAAATTTTCACAAAACTTCTTTTTCCACTATAAAATAGCTACTGCTTGCGTGTTTGTTACTATAATATTGAGAGGTAGTTCTGGAACCTATGGATTAGAATAAATCCAAAACAATTACTGCGTACCCAATATTCAGAACTTCAATTTTCTTCTCAATGCGCGTTTCATCCTGCATGGTATCTTCAGAAGATGAAGTAGACTATTTCGACGCCTGAAGATGCCAATTCAATTGATGAAAGCGTCGAGTGGTTAGAAACAGTGCTTGTTTCAAATCATTCACAATATTCATTAAGATAATGTGATTTTTGTTTATTTTATACCATAGTTTTCACAGATATATCGTGCTGCTTGTTCCGAACGTATGATTCCATAAATGCTTTTCAAATGCAATATATGTAAAATTTCACATTTCAAATATATCAAGTTGAAACAAGATGGAGGTGAAATACAGATCGAAAAAAAAATCACATTTTTTATTTATCGTGTAATTATTTATGTATCGTACATTTGCATTTACTCATGACGTATACCATTATATATTTCATCTGTAATGAATTGAATGTTTGAACTTTCAGGTATTATTCATTAAGCAGTGCCTTACAAAAACTATCACTATTATAATTGAAATTTTGGATTCTTCAATATAATTTATTATACATTATATACAATTTTTGTTCTTAATGGGTATTACAATACACAAGAAACAACAATAAAAACCAAAAGGAACTTATCAAACGATTGAGAGAAAAGGACGTTTTTTATTTGAAAGCCGACAAAGGTAACAAAGTAGTAATTCTGGATAAATCGGACTACTACGAAAGGGTCAATACTCTTATTACTAACGGACCGTATGCGAAATTGTCCAGGAACCCGTTAACAAAGATGATTGCAGAAGAAAAAGACGTCCTCAAGAAATGCGACAACATAATTACCCCTCAACTGGAACGGAAGTTACAAGTTTCCAACCCAACGGTGTCGAAACTATGTATATTGCCTCCCAAAAATCCACAAACCGGGAAAATCAATGCGCCCCATCGCATACATCATAAAACATACAAAAAACGTGCTTCTGCAAGAAGGTGAGATTTTGGTTTCTTTTGATGTTAGTTCCTCATTTCCTAGCGTCCCAATTTCACAGACCTTGCAATACCTCAGGGAATTTCTAGAGAAAAATAATTTCAATACTAACGAAATCGATGAATTCGTTTCTCTTACTAATTCGTGTATGAAACAAAATCGGTTCCAGGTAGAGGGTTGCTTTTATGAACAACAGGAAGGAACGGCCTTGGGAAACCCCTTGTCCCCCTACCTGGCAGACCTGTTCATGAGCAGATTCGAAATGGAAAGCAAAGAAAAGTCGAAGTATTTTCCTAGGATTTGGCTAAGGTATGTGGATAATATTTACGCGATATTCGATACCAAAAAATCGAATATTGACGACTTTGTTTCCATTTTAAATAATAGATGTCCATCAATAAAATTCACGTATGAGTTAGAAAATAAGGGACAACTACCATTTCTTGACGTTTTGGTAATGAGGAACCAATATGGAGGGTTAGAATACGATATATAGAAAAGAAACAAGCACGTACAGGTATATTCCTGACAGTTCACATCACAGTGGACAGCAAAAACGTGCTGGGTTGAATTTTTTAGTGCATCGTCTTTTGACTTTCCCTCTAACATATGATAGGTTCACAAAAGAAAGACGTACAATACAGGAAATAGCAGCCACTAACGGTTTCTCGAGGGGTATTGAAGATGACATAATAAGGAAGAAGAAGTTTAGATTGAGAATGAACGAAATCTCGACTTTCAGAAAGGACAAAAATCAAGATAAATACATCTCAGTTCCATACCACCAATATACGAGGAACTTTGGAAAGATTTTTGAGGAACTAGGTATGAAGGTGGTTTTTAAAACAAGTCATACACTACAGAGCCTTTTGGGAAGTCCAAAAGATAAAGACAAGAATTCGGAAAAGTCTAGAATTTACGAAATTGAATGTAAGGACTGCGATGCAAAATATTATGGACAAACAAAAAGATCTATTAAATATGGAAAACCTGAAAAATCAGCAGTCGCCCATCATATTTTGCAACAAAATCATTCCATAGATTTCAGTTCATTAAGATTAGTTAGACAAGTTAACAACAACAGGCAACTAGATGCCTATGAGAGTGTAGAAATAAGTAAACACAATAATATTATGAATATCGATGACGGACCTATACCAAAGAGCATACTATATAGCTTGTTAAAATAAAATAAAATAATGTTGTTGGGTTTACTGATTACTACATAAGGACACATTGTAAAAATAAATTTGGATAGGCAATATTGTGAAATTAATTTTTATATAGCTGAAAATTGTTATATATAAACATATATTGTAAAATGATAGATAAGGCAAAATCGTAAAATTAATTTAGGTTAGTATACCTGTATGGCTGGTACACCTGGATGGTTTACCTGTATGGGTTACCTTTATAGCATGAATAGGGTTAGCTCGCATTAGTTTCTAGTTTTAATCTTCCTCTTTGAAGATGATCACTTGGTGATCAAACACGTGTCGAGGTGTTAAAAATAACGATTTGGTGTTGGGAAAAAACTCCAGTAATATTCATTACTACACCAAAGGTTCCAAACAGTGCATCATATGTGTATTACTTGTATAGTAATACTTCAGTGAAGAATCCTGCATTGACACCTGTCGGATATAACCCAACACCCTTCGTGGTATCAGCCAGGGGAGTGAGTACTTGTTTTCTGATAAGTGTCAGTCCATTAACCTACAGTGTAGGGAGCTAAGACTGGCCTGAACGAATTGTTCATTTAGATGATTCGATTTATAGCCAGTCTTCAACTATGCCCATATGTGAAAAGTTAGTACTATTTATTTTATTTTTTAAGCTTTCCTCTGGAGCCCCGATACATTCAGGAGGACACACCAACATTATCAACTAGCGGCCATTCCCTAAACCGTGGGGTGAGTGATCATTGGGTCCGAGAATCATGTGCCACGAGCATGTGCCCCAAAAGTAATTTTTTGTGGAGGAAATCAGAGTATTCATCTATCTTTTTTCGGTATATTCACTCCCAACAATCTGAAATGATTGAAAAAAATTCTCTCGATATCAGTCGAGGATGTTCCGACACAGAGAATCAGCGATTTTTTTTTGAATACTGAATACGGAGGCAGATTTTAGCCTCCGAAACGGTGAGATTAGTATCTGTATGAATTTTTAGTTCCTTTTAGATTATTATAGAACATTTCTTCTTGTCAGAAGTATTTCGAATTCGGTAACTTTACGGGTTGAACTAAAATGTTCGCCCTTTCTGCACTTGGTGTTTCTTGTTGTCTATGTCGAAATGTTCACCCAGAATTGACAATCGGTAATTATTTGCATTGTAAAATAGTTCAGGGTACAATTGATTGATTGTTATCATGGATATTCCAAAAATACATTTCAAGAATACTTACCGCAGTTTGCGTACTCCGGAAAATCACAATTCCCAACTATTTTGCTCCAATGTAGTCCTACCGGACAATCCAGAAGCTGTTGTTGGCCGTTTTTGCATTTATAGTACCTGCTGCAATTGGTCGTATCAGGATAATAATTTATATGGGTAGAGTTGTATGGACACAAAGAACCTGGAGATGTACCTATAGAAATAAAAAACATTATAGGAAAGGTAAAGGAAAAAAACATTTATTGGAGTATTCGAACAACTCAATGTGTTTTCTTTCGATGGTTGATTGCAATTTATTTACCACGAGTCGGGAGGTATATCCTCAATAACCACGATATTGAAGAAAGAAAAATTTAAACGCATTCAATCAAAAACTCATAACTCTCCTCTCAATTTCTTTTAGAATAAAAGAAGACTTCATCTCTGAAGGAATTTTGAACTGTGTTAGCCAGCACAAAATAGTTCCTTCGAAAGAAAACGGATTTGTCAAAAAAATCACATTTAATCTCTGCTTATTGACTGACCTGAATCACAAGACTTAAAAACTCTTACGAATATAATATACTTGGGCTTTTATGAAGCATTTGACTGTGTTCTTGTCAACTGAGTTTAGGTAAAAACGACTGTTTAACAAAACACTCTTTAACAAAATATTCAAGGTAGAAGTTTGAAAATATTTTCCTGCTCTTCGCTGTCCCACGGGTTGAATTATCCGCCGTCTTTATTCAATAATATATTCATTTGATCTATCGTGTCACATACGAAATAAAAAAACCTTCAAGTATGAAAATACAGGGTGTATCAAGGATAAACGGGTTGGATGATAGCTGCTTTCCTATTGGAGATACAAAAAAATGTTTCGGGAAAAAGTTGTAGAGAATACTGAAAGCTGTTCCAATGGTTACTAATAATAATAATAATATTTATATACAAGAGAAAAATGTTTACATGATTATAAAATATTGAAAGTATCACATTGTAAACAAATATTTTAGAAATATGTTTTCCCATATAGGCTCTTGAAGACCCTATAAATGGGTATACTTAATCATACATTGTAGCATTTGAAATGCTACAACACAGAATAATCGATACCTTTTACCTAATACTATTTCAAGAGAGAACACACTGTATAGAAAAATAAAAAAAAAAACGAACAAACCAATATTCAGAGTATTCATTTTCACATCCAGGAAACATCAAAATGTTCGGAGAACCAATAAAGTCCATTTGATGGTATGTTTCTTATTTCGCGATTAAATTAATTTCTGGTGATTTTCCAATATCAGCTATGGCTCATACTGTCAGTATGTACACTCTAAAAACATCAGTTTTAATGAATATGAAAAATAATATAGCAGACATCATTTAACATTTTGAACATCTCTGATTGTCTTATCGTATCCTAAACTTTGTCTCTCCGTGGGTGCTGCCCTCAGTGAATATTTCCGTAGCGTGACGGTATTTCATGTTCCTTTTAAAATTGCCATTCCTAGCCAAGAAACTGAAGAGTTCAAATGAGAAGCATTGTCGAGATCACACAAGGAAAATAAGTTTTTGTGGTGGTATCATGAGTTCATGGATCTATAAAACATCACAGATTACGAGCCTTGTTCAGTGAAAAATCTCAGCAAATATTTTTTTGGACCCTTTCCACTTTGAGGCCACATTCCACCAACGGTAAGATAATAAAAACTGAAGTTCCAAGTGCCCAAATAAGCCCTGTTTCATTTTCAGGCCTCTTTTTCCTTCTCCTCAATTTTATTTATTATATTGATTTCTACCTGAAATCATCATTCGATGTACAAAAGTAGAAGAATAGTACCGACCGACATTTTGGATCCTTTCAATTTCAACTGTCACCTATGGTAGTTTCTGATCACTCTTTTGTGAAATTCATCAGTAATCATCCTTGGGAAATTGGACGAAGTCTATGTAACCGGCGGCCCTCGAAAGAAATTCCAGATAAGCTATATATATATTTTTTATTTGCGCTCCAACGAATATTTCGCAAGAAAAAAAAATTCTATTCAGTTTCTGTTTTACCGAAATTCAGATTAGAAAATATCAGGATTTTATTACTATTTCCAAGGTGTAAGGCAAAGGTATACGTATACGATTGCATATTGCTACAGGAAGAAATATCCAGAAATATATTTTTTTTTTGATTGAACATAATTTATGATATGTGTATTTCTACAATGTTTGTCATAATAAATGTTTAGTGTGTGTTCAGAAATCTGTTGCATATCTTTTTATATATATTTTTTTTCCACGACATCATTGATCCTTATAGTTATATTTATCAGTTACATAATTATATATATATATATATATATATATATATATATATTCTCTTTTGATAACTAAACTGATTGGCGCCCAAAGAGGTTAATTTTGTATTTTTCGTCCCACTCACGACCCATAGCTAAGTTTTTGTGGTGGTATCATGAGTTCATGGATCTATAAAACATCACAGATTACGAGCCTTGTTCAGTGAAAAATCTCAGCAAATATTTTTTTGGACTCTTTCCACTTTGAGGCCACATTCCACCAACGGTAAGATAATAAAAACTGAAGTTCCAAGTGCCCAAATAAGCCCTGTTTCATTTTCAGGCCTCTTTTTCCTTCTCCTCAATTTTATTTATTATATTGATTTCTACCTGAAATCATCATTCGATGTACAAAAGTAGAAGAATAGTACCGACCGGCATTTTGGATCCTTTCAATTTCAACTGTCACCTATGGTAGTTTCTGATCACTCTTTTGTGAAATTCATCAGTAATCATCCTTGGGAAATTGGACGAAGTCTATGTAACCGGCGGCCCTCGAAAGAAATTCCAGATAAGCTATATATATATTTTTTTATTTGCGCTCCAACGAATATTTCGCAAGAAAAAAAAATTCTATTCAGTTTCTGTTTTACCGAAATTCAGATTAGGAAATATCAGGATTTTATTACTATTTCCAAGGTGTAAGGCAAAGGTATACGTATACGATTGCATATTGCTACAGGAAGAAATATCCAGAAATATATTTTTTTTTGATTGAACATAATTTATGATATGTGTATTTCTACAATGTTTGTCATAATAAATGTTTAGTGTGTGTTCAGAAATCTGTTGCATATCTTTTTATATATATTTTTTTTTCCACGACATCATTGATCCTTATAGTTATATTTATCAGTTACATAATTATATATATATATTCTCTTTTGATAACTAAACTGATTGGCGCCCAAAGAGGTTAATTTTGTATTTTTCGTCCCACTCACGACCCATAGCTCCCTCGTAAAAACTGAGTAACCGTTTGCAACTGTGTAGCCTTGTTTTATTTTATTCTCTTTGATTTTTTTTAAACAACCAAGGTTATAACATACACGCAACAATGAATAATGAATACTACCTAAAAATATACACACTGCTCATATTCCAGTATAATTTTTCGAATATTCAAAAAGTAGAAATATTCCTAATGATAACAAACACACACAAAGAAAAGAAAAACGAATAACTATAGTAATGGTTCCTTAATTTCCAATCTACTTGCAAAAACATAGACATCGAACATTGACTATCTATTGCAAAGGGAAAAAAATGTCATTGTGAAAAATGAGATGAATCATTTAAGAGTATCAATCAGTTCATGGAAAATATGTCTATTTCCTGAAAGTATCCATTTTTTGAGTTCCCTCTTCAAACTGTATCTGTTATGGATCCCTTTAAGAGAATTTATCATTATGTTGTACAATTTTGGTCCTAAATATATAAAACATTTCTGACCTACTGCTTTATTTGCCCTGGGTATCCCAAGATCGGCTGATATTAAGGCCCTTGTATTGAATGGATGGCTTAATTTACGTGTATACTGTTTACGCTGAAGGATAAAAAACATTGCCGGTTTGGAAAACAACTGTCTGATGTCAAGAATTTGTTACTCGATATAATGAATCAGAAGAAAATCGAAATGATTTGTGACATATCATTTTCAAGGTTCGTTTTTGTACATTTTCAAGGGTTTTGACAATTGTTTTGTTTGCTCCACCCCAACCAAGTATTCCATATTGCAGCAAAGATTCCACTAGGGCATACTAGAGAATCCTGAGCTGTGTAACAGAAAGTATTTTTCGTAATTTATTAAATTTGAACATTAGTCACTGGAGTTTATTTTTCAAATTTCCGATGTGTATATCCCATCTCAATACATAATCTATAAAAATACCTAGATACTTTACTGACAGTACTAGTTTGACATCTTGGTCATTAATTTTATTGACTCATATGGAAGTAAGTACTTCTCATATGATGTAAAACAAATTACATTTGTTTTACTGAGATTTACTGTAAGAAAGTTCTCTTCAAACCAGTCTATTATCTGTTTCAGGTCTCTTTCTGCCGCATCTTTCACATTCAACCAGTTTTTGTCCTCATATATGATGATTGTATCATCAGCGAACGATATTATAGAACCAACAGTATTTAGGCTAAGGAGCTGATTTATATAAATATTAAAAAGTATCGGTCCAAGTACGGTGCCCTGTGGGACACCGCAAATTATTCTTTTTTCATCACTAACTACATCGCTAATTTTTACCAATATACAGGGTGTCCAATGAAGAGGAAATATTGAATCATAATCTTTCAGAATGCTTAGAATCAAATAGATTTAGGAATTCGGGACATTTATTGAATAACCAAATGAAATAGGATAACTCCCCGTTACTGATTATTTTTTCAAATGCAAATCAACTGAAACATAAGCACAGGTAATTTCATTCACCACAAATTTATCCAAATGAGGTAAATGTTGATGTTCATAGATTTATTCTCATTTGACATTAATTGACTCGGTAAAGAAGGTACTCAAAATTTAGGTACTTCAAATTGTGAAAATATTTATGAAGCATCGAAGATGTAGATTTCAGTTAGTAAAGACACACCTGTATAGAGAAACACGTATTTCGTTTTTGTAAAAACTGTTTAACAAAAATCTCACGATAGGGTGTTTTTTTTATTGAATAAAAATTATGACCGATGAAAGGTTTAATGGATATTCATTTCAAGAATCGTCACAATTAATGATTTCAAAAATTACTTACTGCAGTCTGCGTATTGGGGAAAATCACAGTTTTGAATTTTTCTGCTCCAATGAAGTCCTGCAGGGCATTCCAAAAGAGTTTCTTGCCCTCTTATACACTTATAATATCTGCTGCAATCATTTGAGTCAGGAACGTATATAATATGGTTGGAGGAGTCCGGACATAGTGAATTCAAAGATCTATCTGCAGAGGAGAAAAGATAAGGTGAGAAAAGAAACGTTCATCACGTAATGTTTTCTAGTGTGAACAAATAACCCAGTGATGATGTTTGAATCCTATTCAATTTTTTCAATATGTTGTTTCTTCATAATCTGTGTTGAATTTTCTGTAATATTTTCACATTGTTCATCATTATGGGAGAACCAATCATTGGTATCAACTCCCAACCTGCAATTCTCAGCAGAAAATGAAGAATTTTCCTAGTCGATTTTTATACTAGAACAGGGGTCTCCAAACTACGGCCCGCGGGCCAAATCCGGCCCGCCAGTTATTTACTGTCATTAATCTGGCCCGCGACAGCCAATGATTACCTAATTGTTGTTACTATTGCTGTGATAAGTTGAAGAAGAAACCACAGAATGATAATTACTCGGTTTTATTTACTTGTAAGGTAAAACTTAACGACAGAAATGATGACAAAGAAAACTTATGTTTGAAGGTGATTGACAATGTTTCATGATGAATTCCACTAGTTCGGACTTCCATTGTCTACTATATAAAATGATTTGAAATCCCTGAAACAACTAAAACAGAAGAATAGAAAATGAATAGCTGAAAATAACAATTATATCAACCAAAATAAACCTGAAATGAAATAATAGTGAAATAAAATACAAGTAAAAATAGAACAATTGAATGAATAGAAATAAAGGAATGAAAAAAGAAAATAAAAATAAAAAGTGAAGAGATTCCAAGTCACGTTAGTTCACGACGTTTCTATTGTTAGTATCTACAATCGTCTTGGCCAGTCATCACTCGAAGCAGATATCACTGCACCGTAAATCAATAATTTCCTTTTGGACTTCCGGAACCAGGGTTTCAATGTCAGAATCAAAAGGATTTTGAAAAAGCTTCATTTAATTCGCAATGACATCAAAATCTGAAAAACGAGGAAGATTCAGTCTTTGTAGTGTGGCTGAATAATTGCGATTGAAATAGTATTATTTTCTCCCTGAAGCATTTGATATTGGTGTATAAATTAGGGAGAAGCTGATTTTCTCCTTGCAATCTCAAATTCAGTTCGTTCATATGATTTGTCTAATCGACATAGAAGGCTAACTTCCACATCCATTCACTATTTTCTAAATCGGCAAAAAGGGCGCTGCTTCTCATTTAAAAAAATTTCGATCTCTGCTCGAAGTTCAAAAAAGCGCTTAAAGACTTTTCCGCAACTAAGCCAGCGTACCGCAGTATGATATGGTAAATCATTTTCTCCAATCTGTTGAATAAACTCGCAGAATTGTCGGTGATTCAGCCCAGTGGATCTGATTAAGTTAACAACTGATATGACTGGTTTTAGAACTTCAGACATATCCAAACATTTTCCGCACAAGGACTGTTGATGAACGATACAATGTAAGACTAACGGTTTTGAACCACCATCATTTTCTACAGCCTTTGACACAAGTGCAACCACTCTTTTATTTTTACCATACATATTTTTGCCTCCATCAGTTGTTATAGATTTCAAATTTCTCCATCGAAGGTTCTTTTTATTACTGGCATTTCCAACTCCCTTAAAAATATCTGCCCCAGTTGTCGTGTCGTGAATACTATCAATATCAAAAAGTTTTTCATACACTTCATAGCTTTTATCTACTCCGCGAATAAAAATCAACACCTGCGCAGTATCTGACAAATCCGTTGACTCATCCAATGCTAGAGAAAACCACTCATTGTGTCCATTTTTGTCAGATAGTTGAGATGATATATTTTCTGCGATGTCTTGCACCCTCCGAGCCACGGTGTTTGCTGACAAACTGACACTTTTAAATAAATTCACCTTTTCGGGGCATATTTCTTCGGCTACTGCAATCAAGTATTCTTTTATAATTTCTCCATCGGTGAATGGTTTGGTACGTTTTCCGATTTCAAGAGCCACACGAAAGCTGGCGCGAGTTGCAGACTCTTGTTCAGTATTCGCTTTGGTAAACAAAGATTGCTGCGATTTGAGTCCGCGTTTCAAAGCTTCAAATTTTTCCTTCCGCAAACTTCCTGTATACTTGGAGTAACTTTGAAGATGTTTCGATCCATAGTGTCGTTTATTTCACAATAGACAGTTTCGCTTCCTTCGCCTTTCCTACGCAGACTAACTGGCAGTTGCGCCGCTAGCCTGTTTACTGCTATCTCGAGGTGATCGGAATACACTAGCTAGAACCAGAACTTTCTCGAACCAACGCGGTAATTCCAAATATTTAATTACGCCTAATGCTACCTAGCGGGTAGCTGAAAAAGATAGTACATAGAACCACTACTCGCCACTAGATGTCGTTAAGTGTCACAATACACAATAATAATTGAAATGCAAAAAAGCGTAAGTTTGTTTAGGTCACGCACTTTGCGACTATTCTAGTCTAGAAATATAGTTAAGGGCAGAAATTGGCCCTTGGAACAAACTGAAAAAATCGTTATGGCCCGAAGGCCTCAAAGTTTGGAGACCCCTGTACTAGAACATCAACTACACCACTGAATTGAAAGTGCCTCCAAATACTTGTTACCAGAATTTAATGAAATATGAAGTTATCTGTATCTGTATCGAAAGGTTAGGTTAGTTCTAAAGTGAATAGGCCTATTCGCAACCCGCAAAAGTTCATTGTGGCTCGACCAAATAAACCCAGCTTCTTAACGAGGCCGATCAGTTTATATGGTGAGTGATCTTTCAGGTCAGACGATACTAGTACAAGTGTGGTTCTACCAAACTCTAAAAACCTGATTTGGTCCGCAGCGGGGCATGCACAAAGTATGTGCTCTGCTGTTTGATCATTTTCCAAGCATCTTCCAACAGTTCGAGTCATATACAGATGATTCAAATGATAGTGAGCTGTAAGGAGGCCTATTAGACATCGTAGTTCATCCCTACTGTAGTCCAACAACTGTTTGGTTTCAAGCTCCGAAAGGTGTATGAACGCCTTGGAGTGAGCTAGAAGTCCATAAATCTTCTTGCCATATGGGTGTTCAATGTTTGTTTGGCATAGCCCAAAGCAATGCCAATGACAGGTTCTGGTCCGGTGAAGTTGCTTGCAATACCCTTCTTTGCAAGATAGTCAGCAGCCTCATTACGTTTCAACCCAGTATGGTCAGGAATCAAGACCAGAAACAATCTGTTAAGTCTTCCTATCGAGGAGAGTCGTTTTTGGTAATTTGCTATCAATTTAGACGTTGCTCGATAGAAGCAAAGAGCTTCCAACGCCGCATGACTGTCCGAAAAAAATTTTAATAACTCGTGTATGAGATTGGATTGTTACAATCTCTCCACATACAATTCAATAGCATAAATTTCCGCTTCGAATATAGTCGCATAGGTTTCTAGGCAGGTAGATATCTCTGTCCTCTGAGTCTGCGACTAAAAACACCTGCACCATAACTGGAAGGTGTTTTTGATCCATCTGTGAACCAACAACTATCTGCTCTTAATATTTCCTTCTTCCAGAGGAACCAGTCCTCCCTATTTGGGAACAGTAGGTATTTTATGAGGTAGTTCGTAGTTGACAGTTGGAGGCATAAAGTCAGAGGTCATTTCCAGAATGCTGTGATTTCCAGTGTCAACCAACAGTTTCTGGCAAATTTGGAGAGGTGGTAGATCCAGAAGCATCTCCATGGTCGCTGACGGTGTGATACTGATGGCACCACTGATGGCCAGCCGAACCTGTTTCTGTAAGCCAAAGAGTTTCGCCTGGGCCGTTTTCTGTAAAGCCTTCGGCCACCAGGCAATCGAACTATAAGTGATCATTGGTCTGACAATCATCACATAAATCTAATGTATTTCTTTGGGACCTCAACCCCAAGTTCTACCACAAATCCTTCTACATGTCCATAGGGAGAGTCTGGCTTTGTGTAAAACTGTTTCCAAGTGAGCGTTCCAGGTGATTCTTTCATCAAGGACAATACCAAGATATTTCACCTCCGTTCCAAATGGAATGACCTCACCATTGGGGAAAAGTGGCGTTATATCGCCCAATTTTTTCCTTCTGGTGAAGGAGATTATCACAATTTTTCTGGGGTTGACAGACATCTGCTCCCTCAGGTACCAACTGTGAACAACGTCTAACGTGCTTTGTAGTATATTACAAGGTACCCTTCTCGATGTGGACCAAGATGACAAGGTCATCTGCATAAGCTTGCAGATCCACTTTTCTTCTATCGAGGGTATCATCAGGAGCGACCACAGAAGGGGAGATAGTACCCAACCTTGAAGGCAACCCCTGTTGACCCTGAACACAATGGTCTGGCCTTGAAGAGTCGTAGTTGCAGTACTGTTTACCAGCATGGCATAGATCCAGCCAGTTATGGTCGATTCTATACCTTTCCCAGCCAGAGACGATCCTACAGATTTAGGTAGTGCATTGTCAAATGCTCCTTCAATATCAAGAAATATAGCAACCGCAATCTTTATATATATTCCACTGGAAACCTTTCAAAATATTGGATATGGGTGGGACATATGCGGTTTCTATAAGTCATTTAGATATTGAAAAAGTACGAATTCAAGTTGGAGAAAATGAGAATGTGAAATAGCATGTAGTGTGCCTCAAAGCACGGTGTTGTGGTTTGTGCTACCTTGATTGATCCAAACAATACATTCTCTTTGGAAAAAAACAGAGATCATGAACTTTGTAGTTGATACCTTCATAATACATAGTGACAATGACTGGTATTATCTTAAATTGAAAATAGAAAAATTATCAAATGAAAATAACCGAATAGTTGTAATGAAAATCATACAATTAACTTCATTAATGGGTTTTTTCTTTAAAATGATCAATTTGAAACAAACAAAACTTTCCTTTCCTGTTCTGCCTTCACCGAAAGGCATTAAAATATACCAAGCATTTCAAACAAATTAAATCCCCATAATATTAGCAACTGCTTGAAGTTTCATACATATATTGATATATATGAATAAGAATCGGAATATATTTGGTAATGCATTTTGGAGGATGGCCGGCAAAACCGACACTACTGCCTCACTCAATTTTACATTTAAAATTTTTAGATATATGTTTAAAAATGCATGCTGTCGTTCCAATTACTTGTTTACTTGAGAACTTGTACCGATTAATGTATATTTGAATAATTATTGTATTGAAGAAAAGAGAATTGGAACTTTCTATGTTTTTCAGCACTTTTATTTGTAATACTAACATTAAACTCAATGTTTGATGTATAAGTTTGAAAATGTCTTTATAGGACGAAACTGCAATAACGTTAGTTACAAATAAAAGTGGTAAAAAACATAGAAAGTTCCAATTCTCTTTTCTTCATTATGATTTCCTACCACGTAGTAACGGCTACATCCATCAATTATTGAATTGTATTCTGATTATTGATTTGGTGAATATGGTGTAGATCGATTGCTTTCTGAAATGTATTAGATTGACCAAAATAATAAATATTTTCCTCTCAACCTTTCCTAAGTCCACTACCTCCAACCCCACACTCCTTCACAAATTTTTCGAAATAGAAACTAAGTACAGTACGTTCAATATTCTCTACACTGATGCATCTAAGACACATGAAGATGTACGAGTTGGTGCATCAGATATATCAGGGAACAATATATGTAAGTTCAGTATACCTTCAGAATGCTCGGAAGAACTACATGCCATAGTGGAAGCGATTAAACTCTCTACAATTGCTAAACATTCGGTAATATTCACTGACTCCCTGAGCTCCTTACAGATCATTAAACAGCCCTACCCAAAACATCCCATACCAAAAAACATCAAGATACAGTTATACGAGATGAGATTCCAAGGGAAAAAATATCGAACTGGTGTAGATACCATCCCATATAGGCATTCCTGGTAATGAAAACGCAGACATGGCTGCAAAAATGCCAGTGCAGATCTATCTGCCAAAATTATATCCAAAATACCATATACAGACATGAAGCCCGTTATAAAAACGTATATACGAAAGATTTGGCACAGCGTAAATATCAAAATAACGAGCTATTGCAAATAAAAACGAATCTGAATCCCGTCTAATGGATTGGGTTGTGTAGAAGATACCAAGTGATTCTTACCAGGCTTCGCAATGGCCATACCAAGTTGACACATTAACACCTCCTTCAACGAGATGTGGCCAGATAATGTGAAACCTACCAAACAAACCTTGATGTAAACCACATTCTTCTGGATTGTGTTTCTTAAGGTTTCATGCGAAAACTACTCAACCGATCATCATGAAATTTTATGCACATGTTTTGGAGGTATTAGAAGTAACATAGGATACTTTTTATGAATAAAAATATTTGTATCTAAGAACAAATGATTTTTCGTCGAAAAATCTCAAAATCTAGCTACTTTGTTGGTTAGGTTAGGTTAGGTAAGGTTAGGTTAGGTTAGGTTAGGTTAGGTAAGGTTAGGTTAGGTTAGGTTAGGTCAGGTTAGGTTAGAGTAGAGTAGAGTAGAGTAGAGGAGAGGAGAGTAGAGTGGGTTAGGTTAGGTTGGGTTATTTTAGGTTAGGTTATAATTTTTAAAAATCAATAATCCCAGCCAAGCATCAAAATAAACTCTTATATTGATTAATTTCTATTGTACTGAAACTTACTTAGTGACAAAAATGCGAGCGAAGCCGCGGGTAAAAGCTAGTATAAAATGTATCGAACCCCGCTAATAACCCAAATGGTTGATGCGGGTAAACTTGAATAAAAAAATATTTCAAATATTTCAAAGTACCTATCTTCTGTTCGAATCTCAATATTTGAAACAAATAATAATTGAAATGAAGAAATATGTCTCATTGCTTTATTACTCTATACGGTTACCGAAAATATAATGTAGGCAACACGCCTGAAAATAATATTTTTGAACTCACAGACTCATTAGCTTTGTGACATAATATACAATGACTAGTATCATGTCAAATTGAAAATAGAAAATGATCAGAACAGTAACTTATCATTGTGAACTAAGAAATTTGGACTGTAAAAATTACAACTTTTATATCTTTTCAGATTCTGGAATTTGAAATTACCCAAAAAATCAATAAAAACAATATTTTATGCTGAAATGAACAAGGTATTTGCCCAAACAGACTTCTGTTCATTGAAAATTTGCAGAAAAAGTACGGCGTGGTGGTCAGTACAAAAAAGAAAACTTTGTTCACCGAATGAAAACAAGCAGTTGGAAAACTTATTTTTACGAAAATTAATCGACTGTATTATTTGGATTATTAGTTACCCTAAGAAAATTGCAACGGCGTCTTGAAATATCGCAGACCGATAAAGCATTCGCATTAAAAAAATCGCGAGCATTTATTTCGGTACATGAAAGGAAACAGAACAATTCCATTATTTGATAAAACAATCGAGATAAGAGGAGATCAAAGCGGTAGATCATTCAGTTCAGATTCAATCTGCATTATTTTTCGATACAAAAATACTCATATACGTTTCGTAGAGTTTTTCAAAAAACTCATCTTTTGTTGTTTCGAATCCATTTTATCGAGTTCAATTCCTATATTCTTCGTACACCAAAATCAGTCTTTCGAAATGCATGCATTTGAAAAATTTTGTTTTTAACCAGATAGAGAATATTACTGGAATTTTTCCCAACACCAAACCATTATTTTAAGACCTCGACACGTGTTTCGATCACCAAGTGATCATCTTCAAGAGAAATATCAAACAGTTTGATCTTCCTCTTGAAGATGATCACTAGGTGATCAAAACACGTGTCGAGGTGATACAATAACGGTTAGGTGTTGGGAAGAAGAAGATCAAACAGTGTGTTTTCCTCTTGAAGATGATCACTTGGTGATCGAAACACGTGTCGAGGTGTTAAAATAACGGTTTGGTGTTGGGAAAAAACTCCAGTAATATTCATTATTACACCAAAGGTTCCAAACAGTGCATCACAAGTACATTCAACAGATACTTTTGCATAGAACAAATTGAGATGGAATTTCCACAAGTTATTATTATGGTTGTAGCACATTATTCACTCGAATTAGTGATTTAACAAATTCAATATTCAACATTTTAACTGATCAAACTAGGTGCTTTCCAAATATAACCCTTTAATGTGAAAGTAAGAAATCAATAAAATTATTTTCATACAAAATACTTTTATATGACGAAAATATGGACAAACCTCTTATTTTGATTTCTTGCTACTCAGATCATTTTGATTTTTTTCGTCAGACTATTCTTTTGAGTTTCAAAAACCATTGAAAAAAAATTGCCTCATATAGACATAATACCCTCTCCACGGATTTTGAATAATATTCCACATATTTCTTTCTCATTTATTATTTTCGTAGGTAAAAGGAAATCACTGTCTTTTTCAGATGTTCTTGTTTTTCACATGTTTCTGAATGGAAAATTTGAATACCCGTACGCTTGATAACATGATCGTCTGGATTTATTCTTTAAATTTTCAGAGCATTTGCCAATGTTTCTGTTCAACAGATATCTCAAACATATTATTTTTAATTTACGAATTGATATAACGTAAAAACTCATCCAGATTAGAAAAATCGGCTTTTGAATGTAGTAACTATAAAAAAATCCCAGTTATCCAGTAAATATCATATTTATACATTTTTTGTCTATCAAATAGGTTTGTATTAACGAAAGAGACAGATATTTTTTATTTTCATTCCTTTTTGAAATAGCTCATCAAAAAATGAGAACATTCCGAACTACAATATAGACAAAAATTTCACTACATCATTTAGGTAAGAAGAGTTTGGTAAAATGAACTCAGAAAACCTCAAAAAGCTTGGGAAAGCTTGTCTTTGAGGAGTTTCAGCTTAACAGTTGCAATGATTTCAAAAGGGAACCTCAAAAAAGCTCGGGAAAGCTTGTCTTTGAGGGGTTTTGACTCTAAATTTGGTACAATTTCAAACTTCCAGTGACTGAGTAAAGAATCAATGACAAAACACCAACGAAGTGAAGAATATGGTAGGTATTACATTGTTAGTTTTTGTCAAAATTTACACATACCTATATATGCACACATATACACATATTTTGATGGATGCAACTAATTTTCCTTTATTTTGAGTATTTCAATATTAAATTCTACAAAAAGGATTTGAAGCTTTATATCTTCTATTAATTATCTGCGAGTGCCTAGAAGATGACAGTACTACCAACTGTCGAAAGCGCTCGCAGACAATTAATAGAAGCTATGAAGCTTCAAATCCTTTTTATAGATTTTATATTGAAATATACACATATATACGCACAAAACAAACTGATATTTGTGATATAATAGATGATTTTTCGGGGTTAATCCAAAATTTGGACATCTTCAAGAATACATTTTTTCATTAACAGCATTCATTCATAAGTGAATATAGATCTTTCATATTTTCAAATTAAGTGGATAAGGAGAGAATCAATTGTGAATTGAGAACATCCTAAAAAATTTGAACACTTTTTTCCTATTTAAACCATATAAGTATATATCTTTCTTGAAAATTATGTGTAAAGAGAAATTGCAAAATGAATTCTGAGTAAATATATCACAGACACCCATGAAATTCAATAACTTCATTACAGTTTTCTCAAGCATATTGCCTCAGGTGACTCCTGAGGTAGTCAATTTATATGAAAGAAATGTAATTATTAATATTTGTGGATTATTTCTACTGAAAATTTTTTACCAAAAAAATTATCCTATCAAATTTGTCTATTTCTAGTCATGTGTGTCGAAATAACCAATGAAACCATCATTACACTGATAACTACCCATGGATAGTTTTCACGGGTAGTTATCACTTATGTCATGACATTGCTAAGCAACCAACACAATAAAGTTGTTTGACATTTCAGTAATTCAATTTATTTCGAAAATGTCACTTCCTCGCTTTGGTGTTCAAAATGATGCGGCAATTGACAAAATCATTGAAGAAAATACACCAAAAAATACTGTCAATAGTAAAAAATACACTTGGAAAATACAGCAAGATCAACGGAATATCATTATACGAATTGTTCTTTTAATAACTGTGTGTTCAATAAATAATTTTGTTCGAATTGCAAAAAATTTTCTCATCGAATATCCCTCGAACATTGATAAATAACTCATAATTTTATCACAACTTCCTCAAGCACGTTATTTTAGGTAACATCCCTCCGCCTTCGGCGTCGGGATGTTACCAAATAACGTGCTTTCGAAAACTGTGATAAAATTATTTCGTTAGTTATCAATGTCCTTGGGATATTATAGCTGAAAACTTACCTCCGAATACGGTTTCCGAAAACTCAAGGAGTATCAATACACCTGAAAAATTCAAATTCGGTTAATGAAACATCATGACTATTGAGAAAATAGTTTGATCTTTCTCTTGTAGATGATAAATTGGTGATTGAAAAACGTGTCGAGGTGTTGAAAATAACAGCTTGGTGTTGGAATAGAACTCCAATAATAATCATTTAGAAAATCAGTACTTTTTTTCTTATAAACGAATTCATTAGAACTATGAAAAACAAATCCACTGAGTTTATTCAATTGAAAAAAATCCACATCGAAGGTGCAACTTGGTTCCCTCCTGTTCGTAAAAGGAGACATACCACGCACGATTTCGATTAAATTGCTAACATGTTGAAAATCTTTACGAATGTATCATCGAAATACGGGAAAATTTATGAACCGACGAAAACTTGTGCATTTTTACTTTTCTTGCACCTCGAACACGTCAGTTTCTCATCTCCATCTATAGTTTCATCTCTTGTGAAGGAGTCCAAGCATTGTGACAATATCAATTGGCTATTTCTTTGTGGAGTAGAAAGAGACCAATACCAGAAAAATCTAAGGATACTGATGAGTGTATACAGTGTTTGCACTTCTCGTGGATTTTAATCGACCAACGAAATTGTCTACAATCTTTGAGTCATACATCCTCAAATATCTGACCCGTAACTCTTGTGTATAGGTTTCTCAGCAATTTTGTTGACGTCCTCATGTGAACCTTCTAGAAGATTTCGCAAAAACTACTGGGCGTCTTCATGGGCATAATCCCTGATCGAGGGGCAAATCTTCGAATCTGACTCTTTTCACTACTCTATCAGATAAATTTTCTGACCACAAATCCTTGATAACTGCGAATGCTTTGATTGAAGCACCCTCCAATACTAATATTGATATCTTTCATGTATGCATGTAAGCATGTTTGATAAATATTGAATTGCACTGTTCATGAAACAGGT
This sequence comes from Leptinotarsa decemlineata, assembly GCF_025532065.1. NCBI lineage: Eukaryota > Metazoa > Arthropoda > Insecta > Coleoptera > Chrysomelidae > Leptinotarsa > Leptinotarsa decemlineata. Next base: position 6,477,458 of record NW_027412529.1, read on the forward strand.
GTGGCCAATATTCTTCTACACATTAAGCATAAGTGTTTTGACTGGAGAAAGTATCACTGATCTAATGTTATTGTAACCGCTGATGCTACATTTACCATTGATGTCTCCTTCTGAGTAATCACGGATTTGATTATTCTCATCATCCTTGAACCGGCGGAATAAGGAATTCGAAGTTAAACTATTTGAAGCTGATTTGGACAGATATATGGCAGCCTTTTTGAGTTCAGAATTAGTTTCTTGTAAAGTGAGTTGACAAAATTATCCATAACTCTATTTCTCGAAGTTCGTCATTCAAAAACAGAGCTTCTTAGAATACTCCATCAGAGTACCAGTGGTTCGGGGTTGATTTTTCATCTAAGATATATTTTCTTTCATCTTTTCAACCTCTCAGTATTTAACACTATTTGGGATTGAATGAAACTATAGAAAATATATATTTTGATGCTTTTCAGGTTCTTGAGTGGGGAGAGAATTTATTGTATTTCTCTCATTTCGGATATCTTTCATGCATAAGTACTGGTTACATTCCTCGTTTGTTGATCTTGATGAAATATACCAAATATACTAAGAAGCCCAGGAAAAAACACTGTCATAATTTCTGGTGGAAGTGCCTGAATGTTTTCATCAGTTTTGTTTTTCTTTCACAAATTCAGCAAACAATGAAAACGGTTTAGCAGAGATCCCAAAGCCAGTTATCAATAAGAAATGTATTTCAAACTGGAATATTCCACTCTCCATGATAATTATTATAGAATTTTCAAAATGAATTTCATTCCAGAAACGTTTAGCTTCATCAGTAACTGATGAAGCTACCATGTAGCGAAACATGTTTTGGATAAAACTTATTGCGGAAATTCTATTAATATTGTAACGGATAGTGTTTGCAACTTTCATCATACACTGCAAATTCTGAACATATTCGAACACAGTAACTTCAATATCTCTATAAATATTTATTATTCTCTGCCGTATATCCAATATTGAAACAGGTTCAGTTTCGTTGCTTCAGTTCAGTTCAGTTCAGTTGCTTCAAATAGCCCTTTGAAAAAAGTCCAAAGGTGTCAAATCTGGCGAGCGGGCTGGCCATTCTGTAGGACTTCGACGGCCAATCCAACGACCGGGAAAAGTAGTATCCAAATAGTTTCTTACTTGTCTGGAGTAATGTGGTGGTGCTCCATCTTGTTTGAATACAATATCTGTATCGAATTCATTAGGATTCGCTTCGAAGATTTCAGTGATGAGAGGGTCAACAGTAGTTTCCAGCATATTCAAATTTAGTTCCTCTGGTGAATTTTGATCAATGAATAGAGGTTTTACAATATGGTTTCCCAATATTCCTGCCCAAACTGTGATTTTTCATGGATATTGGGTATATGTTTCCCGGAAAAATTGAGGGTTGGAGTCACTCCAATAACGGCAATTTTGTCTGTGTACATTGCTGTTTGAAAAAAATGTACATTCGTCACTTAAACAAATATTGTGGAGATAGGCAGGATGCCTTGCAATGGTTTTCGTCATGATTTCGCAGAATTCTGTTCTTCGATCAAGGTCATCTTCAATTAATTGGTGTACAATGTATGGATGATACCTATTCCTCTTCTGAAGTCTCCACACAGTAGAAGGAGGCACCTCACAAATATTCGCGACGCGAATCCTGTTCAGGATTTACTACCATCTCACCAATTATTTGCACTTGCTGTTCGTTCGGAATGGACAGATGACCTGAGGGATTTTTGTTTTGTACACTACGGGTAGTTGTGAATTTGGATACAAGTTTCCTCAAATATTTTCTACAGATAAGACGATTCGGAAAACGTTCATTAAAAATCCTTTCGGTCTCGTGAAAGTTACCTATCGCACAGTAAATAAAAATCGCTTCAATTTTTTCTTCCAATGGACGAGAATTGACCATTTTGGAGATTGTTGACGTGTTACCTTTCTACTAGTGAAACAGAAAACTGAATGATAATATTCAAACTGAACAATGATGTTCATTGCCGTACTCACATTTTTTGTCGTTTTTATAAACAAAAAATAACTTAACAAACCTTATCGGGTTGTTGGAATTACCATATGGCAGATAAAAAGAAATATTTTTAGAAATATCGATATTGATGTTTTTGTCTTCAGGAAATTATTAAATGGTCCGTCATTTTGTAGTAGGTGAAGATATTGACTTCATATTCTAGGGTTATGAAGTATTCGTCAGGAACAAAATCAAATGGAAAGGTGGTTCCAAGACCCTCCTTTTCATTTAATTTTTTTCCCAGATGGCGCCCAGTCGACATCTGGAAATTGTCATCTGTCAATTTTACTCCAAAATAAAGTATTCATGCATTCATTTCTTCAACCCAAATTTCAATTTTTCGAGTTGACCCGTTAAAAAATTAAAGGGGGGGACATCAATGAAATGCACTGTATAACGGATCAGAGTATTCATTATCTGAAATATTCCAGATATTTGTAGGAAATCTCAACAATACTGAAGTTATCATCCCACTATCACATCACTGTTACAGAAATGCGTCGCACTTTCAACTGTTTCCACTATGATATTACTATTTATTGATGTCGAAATTGATTATTGTTATCTTGCTCGAATGAATTCTCATCAATTTCTTGATGTCTTTGGGCGCAGTAATGGTTGCAGGTATAGTTGTCAAGAGAATAGAAACAATCTTTAACCTGTAAGAAACCCAGATGATAGTGAAAACACATCAGAAATTTGTTGAATGGAGCTAATGCAGACAAGAATGTATGATATACTGATGAGTCCAGTTTTCGGATGGTCGAGGAAAAGTCTGAACAAGAAATGAATAAAGATTTGCACTTTTAACCCTAGAGTGATTTTTCGAAAGGGTTCATTTATGGTGTAGGATGATATTCTTCGAAGGCGCGTTTCTAGGAAATCTCTGATCGTTGATATGAAGGTATATGAATGAGATACTACAAGGTTAAGTTGTTTCATTTGTACCATTCATTAAAAAACGTTTCACATTGATGCAGAACCTCATGCCGCCCGTATTGTTACTCGAAGTTGATATTACCCAATTGGAATGGCCAGCGTCCAGCCCCGATTTGAATCTTCTCGATCATATATAAGACAGGCTTTGCAGTATTCGGAGCCGGTTATCTGCTTCTCTTACCATTATCTTGAACTGACTCTTCAAGAAGAATGGCAAGCAGTTCTACTGATTGAAGTTTAAAACTTGATTGCCAGTATTCTCAGAAGAATTCATGCCTTTATAGGTGCTTGAGGAGGTAATGCGACGTATTAGTTAGACCATAAGGTAATATCTATTGATAATTTGTTATTTTCATCTTGTTTCTGAAGATGATTGAATAGTTACCAATTTATTTCCATGTTGATTTGTAGTTTAATATAATTATCTCTGAATCGTCGACAAAATAACAATAAAAAAGAAAGATATTTCGACAAATTCATGAAAAATTGAAGAATTGGGTGTATGAGTGAATTATTATTATCATTATCAACGGTATCTTCGAATGGTTTCAACTCATTTGATCTTCAGTAAAACTCCAAAATACATTAAGATGGGAAGCAGCCCTCTAAACAGAAGATTCAAAAGTGAGTCAGAAAGTTTCACAGAAAATCTGCCGCCTTCGATTCAATTCATGAAATCAACTTGGAATTGATTTTTTGGGAAAGAAAGTTTTTGGCTTTCTACTACTCCATCTGATACAAAAAAAAAGGGATGAGAGAATCTTCCAAAGAAAGGAAGGAAGTAATCAATTTGAAACTCTATACATGGATGTGTAGATCATGCAAAGAAGTAACTTTCAGACACAAACTGAAAGAAAGTCCTCCTGAAACAGCTACTTTCATATAAACATTGAATTACACGAAAGAAAATAATTCTTTCGAAACAAATACTTCTATATGAACACTGAATTATACAGAAGATACTTTCCTCTACTCAGTTTGTATTTCAAAGATTTGTTGGGGAATAAGAATCAGATATCATTCACATGAGTTCTACTTTGAATGAATGGTAATAAATTGTACTCACATAGAAGTATTTATTTCGAAAGAATTATTTTCTTTCGAGTAATTCAATGTTTATATGAAAGTAGCTGTTTCAGGAGGACTTTCTTTCAGTTTTTGTCTGAAAGTTACTTCTTTGCATGATCTACATATTCATGTATAGAGTTTCAAATTGATTACTTCCTTCCTTTCTTTGGAAGATTCTCTCATCCCTTTTTTTGTATCAGATGGAGTAGTAGAAAGCCAAAAACTTTCTTTCCCAAAAAATTAATCACTCCTAAAAATATAACCCCTTCAATTGGAATTTATCTCTGCAACCCAAGGTAGATTCAAAAAATAAAATAATATGACGATACGTTGTCGTGGAATGGAAAAAAAAATCAAACAAAGAATAGTGAAAATAAACTGAGAAATATCAAATTCAGTTTATCTTATTTCTGTTTGAAGTTATATAAAATCATTTCACATTGAAGTAGTCTTTTCACAACTTTTGAAAACAATACATACGGAAAACTGGACAGTGTCATGCTGTACGTCAATTACTCATAGGATAACTTCTTTTTTAAATATTTATCATAAGGTTTTTGTGAACATTGATTCGTAAAAGTTGAAAATTTATTGTTTCAATTCCAAATTTTCTAAGGAATGTATTTGAAAATACATAAACATGTGCAAAAGTCAAATGTGGAAATACCTACTATTCGTCTAATGAATATTTTTTACAAGTTCTTTCAGGACATTGTTTGATGTTTTTCAACTTGGCTGGTAGCTCATTATAAATTATCACAACAATATGCGGTTTCTGGTCTGCTTGAATGTAATTCCTGATATTATATTATCGTCTGTTGATTATGAAAGAAATGCTTTTCAGTAAATTTTGACAGATGTATTCTCCATTCATGATATTGAGATGAATGAACGAAAAAATATCCAATTTATGAAGTAAATACAAATTCAAAACCCTTTTCGGTTTATATAAATTTTCAGTTGGTGTGAATGTTCATGATCAACTTGTATGTCAAAAATAAAATTGATTAAAATCATATAGGTATTCATATATGCTGATTTGGTTGAATGAATAGAGTGATTCACTAGATACCATAAAAATGAATATTCACAGTTGAAATCAAAAGGTTATCAGACATTTTATGTGACAGCTGAAATTTGACAGAAATTGCTTGACAGAATTTCGTGTTCTGACCACCACAATGTTGCCAATGGGATCTCACAGAACAATGTAGGTAGTGAATCAATCATGATATCTTTCCATATTCACAAACGGTTTATGGTTTTCCAGAAAACTATCAAATCAACGATGAAATTTACCCCCGACTCCGATACTACCTAATTTTGTCAGTGAAATTGAATAGTCAGCAAAGTTGAAAGCTAAACGTCAATTTTTGAACATCATTGATTTTTTCTTGTTATGACATCTTGGGTTGTACTCGCTATATCTCTGGGTTCAATGTTGTTTTTTCCATGTATTCACGCAGTCTCAAGTTAATAAATTCTTCGAACATTTTTGAAAAGACAGGGAAGACCTGATACTGGTCTGTAATTATTCATATCGGATTTTATATCATCTATGTGAATAGATATTAGGTACTCGTTCAATTTTCATTTTATTCGGTACTATGGCGGTTTTCAAATATTCACAGATTGAAAATTTCAAAGTAGGAGTAATTTCAGACTTGACAAATTCTACAATTTTCACGTCAATATCGTCGAAAACAGAAACATTCCTTAACCCGCCATCGGTCGCGTTGTTAGATTTTACCTAACAATTTTACTTTATAGAACACACTGTATACTGTAGTGATTTTATGACTTTGTACGCTCAGGTATGCCTTCTTAGGAATGTACCTGACCACCCTATTTATATTATTTTCTGAAGTGCAAGACCAGTTTTGAATAAATCGTGTTTATATAAGGTAGTCTTCAAATGTTAGCTAATAACTAACACGCAACTTATTATATACCTAGTGGAAAATTTTATGTTGTGTTACACAAAATCTAACTTCGCGACCAATTACGTTCGTTATCATTTTATCGAATTGTGAAAAAAACATTTTTTTTGTGAATTTATGCATTGTATAATGTGGTACCAAAAAGAGCAAAAGTGTCTGCAAGCTGTGTGGGATGAAATGTTGGAAGAAGAAGAAGCAGGAGTATCATATGATCCTGATTTAGTGTCCAACGATGAAGATGCAGGTTCTAAGCACAGTTTACACAACACCGATTCAGAGCAATCAAATTCCGAAGAGAATACAGATCAACAATTATTACAGGTCTGTGTTAGTGATTCAAGCCATTTAGTATACACAGGAAAAGACGGAACTAAATGGTTGGTCCACAAGCAACCACACTCACGAAAAACCCTCCGCAAAAATTCAGTTACTCAGCTTCCTGGTGTGAAGAAATGTTGCAAAAATTCACGAACAATAATAGATTGTTGGAAACTTCATTTCCCGAACAAAATTATTGAGTATATAACAAATTGCACCAATAAACAACTTGACAAGATTTCCACTTAGAATGTTATTTTTTTATCATTAGTATTCAATCACGGTACGCTAGATGAAATCTAACACGTGACCTATCGCGTGACTTTTGACCACGCGACTGATGGCGGGTTATACATAAATATTCTGAATAGATGGAAAAGATGAATCAAATTAATTGTTTTTAAAGCTCAACAAAAAACAACTATACAACAATTGAAATACTGATTCACTATTTCAAGATGAAAATGATACCAATCCAACAGTTGTGTTATTTTCTTCATTTATATTTCGAAACTTGCATGATATACTTACATTTTATAATTGTCATCGTGCGTAGAGATGCATATATTGACAACACTAACTTAATGTGGTACCAACACTATACTTATATAAAAAACAGATCAGATAAAGATAGCGGAAAATGTCGATAAAAAGTTATTCCACGGAAATCAATAACGGCATCTTGAGATAAAAAGATTATTCTAGTTGATAGTTTGATTCACAAACAAACGAAAAAGTAATTTATTTGTGATCATGATTTATCACTATTTATATTTGCCAGATATTGTCGATTTCGACAAATACGAGGCACAATTCATATATATATATATATATATACAGTGTGTCCAAGATAGTGATCCTAAGCATGGGAATCTCAGTACCTGTTGGAGATACAGCTTAGGTTAAATTAGGAAAAAGTTGTGTTCTTTGAAGCTTATTTACATGCCGTTTAGGAACTTGAAGAATTTTCATGGCCTGCTGAGATATTTGGGAAAAACGAGAATTTGACAATATCAATTTTATTTTTTTCTGACTTTATTTAAGAAGATATCAAAAAACGAATAACACTTTTTCATTGGCACTTTTAAGGTACTACACGATGGTATTTTTAGATTTTATATCCGACGTTTCGTTTTCAAGAAACCATCATCAACTTAATTTTTTTATATGACCCGAAACAAAAGTACACCCTGTATCTGATTCCATTTTTTATTACAAATTCAACAATGTATCACATGCCATTGTTTCCTTTTTACTTCAGAGGAAAATTACATTTTTTCTATTTTAAAAAAAATCTTTAAGTAGGCGTTGCAAACAAATGCTTTGACGTAAATACCTGTCACCGAGCCTGTCAAATATTATTTAATTACACGATGAAATAGTAATTGTCGTTGTTGTTAGCCTGTTTGTCGAGTTGTTGTTTTTAGAGTTATTGTTACTGTTGTCGTTATTATTGTTTATTGTTGAATAGATAATATTGTGTTATTATCGTCGAATATGCCGGGTGAGCATTATAGCCATGAAGAAAAGTTTGACATGCTAACGTGCAACATTTTGTGCCACAAAAATACTGTAAATACAGCAGCAATGTATCTTAATACATATCCAGAAAGAAAGCAGACATGTAAGTCCATTTTCTTAGAGCTGGCTCGAAATTTAAAAGAATATGGTTCATTTAAAAAGCCTGTTTTATCTCGAAAAAAGGAATCTTCAGAAGAAGCCCAAAATAATGTTTTACAAGCAGTTGTTGAGAACCCTGAAATATCAACTAGGCAAATCGAAAATAATGTAGGAGTAGCCAAATCCACAGCTCAATTTATTTTGCGTAAAAATAGATATCACCCCTATAAATTTAGGATTTGCCACAAACTTAAACCAGGGGATTTCGAACGGCGCCGAAATTTTTGCGAATGATATACACGTGCGTGTGAAGAAGATTATAATTTCCCTTCAAAAATAATATGGTCCGACGAAAGTATGGTCACTAATAATGGTATCTTCAACCGCCGCAATACGCATTATTGGGCTCAGCAAAATCCGCGTGTTAAGAAAATATCAAGACATCAAGAACGTTTTGGGTTTAATATGTGGTGTGCAATTTTAGGAACTAAAATACTAGGTCCGTTTTTTTACTATAATTCTTTGACCGCCGAACGATACCATCATTTATTGCAAAACTATGTAGAAGACTGTTTAGATAATTTACCTCTGGCACAGGTCAATAACTGTTGGTTTCAACAAGACGGTGCTCCTGCACATAATTCTAGACAAGTTCGAGAGTATCTTCCGCAGCGATTTCCTGGAAGGTGGATTGGAACCTTTAGTGAAGTGTCTTGGCCAGCGCGATCCCCTGACTTAACTCCACTGGACTTCTTCATATGGAGTTTTGTTAAAAACCGGGTTTATCAACATTCTTTTGAAACTGAGCAGCAGTTACGAGAATGTGTAACGTGATGTTACGTGATGTTTTAAGTTCTACAGTTAGAAGATCATACTTATGTTTGGAAAATAACGGAAACCTGTTTGAACACCTCCTTTGAATTAAATAAAAAATGCGTTAATTTCTTTGTTGTTTTCATTACTTTAAAAAAATCATCATTAACCTACCTAAAAATACATTTTAAAAATAGAAAAAATGCAATTTTCCCTCAAACTAAAAAGAAAACAATGGCATGTGTTACATCGTTGAATTCGTAATAAAAAATGGAATCAGATACAGGGTGTACTTTTTTTTCGGGCTATTTAAAAAAATAAAGTTGATGATGGTTTTTTGAAAACGAAACGTCGGATATAAAAACTAAAAATACCATCGTGTAGTACCTTGAAAAGTGCCAATGAAAAAGTGTTATTCGTTTTTTGATATCTTTTCAAATAAAGTCAGAAAAAAATAAAATTGATATTGTCAAATTCTCGTTTTTCCCAAATATCTCAGCAGGCCATGAAAATTCTTCAAGTTTCTAAACGGCATGTAAATAAGCTTTAAAGAACACAACTTTTTCGTAATTTAACCTAAGCTGTATCTCCAACAGGTACTGAGATTCCCATGCTTAGGATCCTTATCTTGGACACACTGTATAAAAGTAGTAGTATATATAAAAGTAGGATATTTGTCGCTGGTATCAAGGTGGGAATCTTGCACCTTGACAATCCGACTACCTCATTAACGATGAAACAGCATAGAATATACTTTGTGCCTGCCCCGCTGGGGACCGAATCAGGTTTTTAAAGTTCTTCAGAGCCGTACATTTATCATCTGACCTGAAAGACCACTCACCATACAAACTAATAGGCTTCGTTGAAAAACTGGGTTTAGTTGGTCGAGTGTGAATCGATGTGAGCCACAATGAACCCTTGTGGGTTGCGGAGGAGGGTTTAATAGACCCACCCACAAACGAGGCTGCTTGTACAGAGTCGTACTAAGGGACGACCGTTTCTTTTAATAATATGAGAGGGTATAGGATTTTTTTAGGTGGAGTGTCGGGACACAAATTAGCAGTTTCTTCATCAGTATCAGTACTTATCATTTCAAAAATTTCAAACTACGAAACACCGTATATGTATACACCACATACTTCAAAACATAACTGACAACTCCGATTCTATACCGATAAACGTGAGGGAATTCCGCCAGCCGATTGCAGTTATATCTGATTGGCCAGCTTGAGGAGGCTTGTTTATTTTACCCTATAGATGCGAATGTGCGTAGTGATCATGCTTTGATCACGCATCTATCATTTTTTTAGTTACTTTGTTTGTTGCATGGAGTTCAATAACGCAATCGCTGAACTCAGTCTCAGTCAATCTATACTTATTTCCTGTTCAAAATTCAATTCTGACAGTTAACTTTTCGTTTTCGACTCCACCTTGTCAAATACGACATGCTGTGCAGCAGCAAAGATAAATCCAATTTGGAATGATTGAATGCGTTGTTAAATCAGCGAGTATAATGGAGAAATGACAAACTGCGGTCAGTATGCAATAATTTAGTGTTAATTTGCTTTTCACAATTGTATTAACCGCACCTGACTATTACCTGGATGATAAACAATCTGCATAATGTCTATTAAGTATGTAGTAATTTACTGGGAATTTTTGAAATGTTGTGTTGTTTTTAATGTGACACAAATGAGACGGGTCGTTAATGTCAATTCATTTTGTTTCAATGAATTGTATTAGATTGAGAAGAGTAAGGTAGGTATTGATTCTTTTTGTGTAGGAAAGTTCAACATTTTTTTTCTCTTAATGTATTTGTCACAAAGAAAAATGTTGTATTCATCAGTAACATGTATTCATTAATTTCTGTAAAAAAAATTGAATTTATATAGATACTTATCAAAACGTTTCTTAAGCAAAAGTCCACCTCCGTCTGTCTTTTTCGGGTAGAATACAAATTGTGTGATATCTCATTTGGAAAATATTTTCACTGTCCATGTTGATTGTATGTATTATATTTTTTACAAAAAATATTTCACCATAGAAGTGTTACCTTTCCAAAAACTTTCATGCAGACTGGCTCATAGTTTCATCCACTGTTGAGAGAAAAATTGGATGGGAATCAAGTCGGGAGAACGAACTGGTCACAATGTCGAATCTCGCCTGCTAATCTACCTGTTGGGAAAACTTCCATCTAAGTTCACATTCCAGCTGATGACGCTAGATTTTGTTGTTGAGAGAGATTTTCCATAGTTACCTTGAGAGTATCATTCGCTGCAAACAATCATTTCAATTCTGGGACTGAACCTTTTTTGAAAATTTAAAAAAGATGGGATGAAATGGAGTAGAATTGAATGGGAGGGAAGGGAAGGGAAGGGAAGGGAAGGGAAAGGAAGGGAAGGGAAGGGAAGGGAAGGGAAGGGAAGGGAAGGGAAGGGAAGGGAAGGGAAGGGAAGGGAAGGGAAGGGAAGGGAAGGGAAGGGAAGGGAAGGGAAGGGAAGGGAAGGGAAGGGAAGGGAAGGGAAGGGAAGGGAAGGGAAGGGAAGGGAAGGGAAGGGAAGGGAAGGGAAGGGAAGGGAAGGGAAGGGAAGGGAAGGGAAGGGAAGGGAAGGGAAGGGAAGGGAAGGGAAGGGAAGGGAAGGGAAGGGAAGGGAAGGGAAGGGAAGGGAAGGGAAGGGAAGGGAAGGGAAGGGAAGGGAAGGGAAGGGAAGGGAAGGGAAGGGAAGGGAAGGGAAGGGAAGGGAAGGGAAGGGAAGGGAAGGGAAGGGAAGGGAAGGGAAGGGAAGGGAAGGGAAGGGAAGGGAAGGGAAGGGAAGGGAAGGGAAGGGAAGGGAAGGGAAGGGAAGGGAAGGGAAGGGAAGGGAAGGGAAGGGAAGGGAAGGGAAGGGAAGGGAAGGGAAGGGAAGGGAAGGGAAGGGAAGGGAAGGGAAGGGAAGGGAAGGGAAGGGAAGGGAAGGGAAGGGAAGGGAAGGGAAGGGAAGGGAAGGGAAGGGAAGGGAAGGGAAGGGAAGGGAAGGGAAGGGAAGGGAAGGGAAGGGAAGGGAAGGGAAGGGAAGGGAAGGGAAGGGAAGGGAAGGGAAGGGAAGGGAAGGGAAGGGAAGGGAAGGGAAGGGAAGGGAAGGGAAGGGAAGGGAAGGGAAGGGAAGGGAAGGGAAGGGAAGGGAAGGGAAGGGAAGGGAAGGGAAGGGAAGGGAAGGGAAGGGAAGGGAAGGGAAGGGAAGCAAAATAGAATACATTTTCATTTGACGCTTGAACTATTTTACAGAACGAATAATCAATTTTGATTGAGAAGATACACGAAAAAAATTCACTGAAATTATGTGTCATAATTATGACTCATTAATATTGAATCGTGTATTGACTAATTTTGGGTTTTCGATGATCGACTGTTCAGAAATATTCATCAAATCAAACCCACCTAAAATTCAAGTATCGATAAGTTGGATTTTTCAAATGAGCCTTCACAATTTTATCTTATTATAACAATCAATGATAATCACAAATAGTAAAAGATTGATGAGTAACCTTTGATAGATATTGATGGAAAAGGAAATTTCCAAAATTCAACAAACTGAAATAATTATCATTTTTCTTCGATTATCATTTCACAAAATTGCATGAGAAAATCAAAGTCATCCGCATTTAGTATCTCACTGTTCATCTGGTACTTATCGTAGGGGCCAATTTTCATGTACTGAGCGTATTTTTTTTCATTGCAATATTTTCCAGGAATTGCTAGCTCTACAGGGTACAGCATGATAACCAATGGTTATCGTGTTTTGGAAAATAATAGACCCCATGAAATTGAGCAAGATTGGGATTATTATATAATACATATCACACGAAACATTGATTCTTCTCGAGATATTCATTTGTTCAATCAGATATAAACTACGAAATCTCAATGAATGGACGAGTATTTTGGGTTTCCAACCTTCTACAATGTGTAAAGTGAATATGGATCGACTGAAAATCTTTTCAAGTGTAATGAAGAGCATAATGAAAGGGTATTAATAATAATAGCGTTTATTCACATTTACTTTACTCACATGGTGTTGAACCTCAATCTAGTCTAATTAGTAAACTAACAGAAATAAATCTCATTTGAGACCCTACGGTTGCGCATGGGTCATCTCATTTTTCAACTATACAAACTGATTTATCTTATTTATTGTTATTAATGAAACATCAATTTTGAAAAAAGGGATGAAATGAAGGTGGTCAGGTAAAACCACCACACCGGTATTTTTCTTTCCAAAGTTTTCAGAATGTTCGTTTTCATTAGAGTTCGAAACGTCTCGCACTCGTACAGTTTTCAGCTGAAATTCTATAAATTCCTCAGAGAAATATCATCTATGGGGCAAAAAAACTAAGGGGCTGCTCTTGCGCTATAATATATATCGTATCAATAGATAATCCTCGATATTACCAACAGTACTCTGCAACACAAATGAAATTCCCGCCAACTTTGCACGGCTGTGTAAATGGGAATACACTTCCTAGGTCAACAGTAAATTAAAATTCAAATTATTCAAACTTTTAGAATGTTGAATGGATGAACAGTAATAAAACCATCTCTATAAAGAAACCAAATATAAACAAAAAAATAAAACTAGCAAACAATTAGGAAAAATAAATATATCAGTGATTATAGATTGAGATGAAAATTAATTGAGTCAACAGTCAATAAACACTCTTCTGGAAATAATTGAAAACCATTTTATAATGAATAGATCAAATATTTGAAGACATATTTATGGCCAGATAGATAATCACTTTCAACATCGAAGCTTTTTGTGTATTTCACGAAATTCTCCATTTGAATAGATGAGGAAGATAACATTATTGAATGAAAATTCATCGGAACTTTCATTACAATTGATTTCAGAGAATAGAATAGAAAATAAACATCAGGAATAAAGTCCACAAATATTCAAAATATTCTATTCAAGATATCGACCGCTTGACATTTCTAATTCAGATTTGAGACTTTGAATAAGTCAATAAAAATAAGTTGATTAGGCCTGAATCAAGTGATCTACGGTGAAATCAGATTCTGCTCTCCACATTATTGACCTTTTGACTATGACAAAAACTCTGGATCAAAGCAGGAATTCAGATACCACGAAGGGCGTTAGATTCACAAGAATAATAGATTTGGGTGTCATCGGCATAGAGATGTACACTGCAATACTGAAAGCATTTCACTAATCAACTGGTGTATGTCGTTATTAGGAGAGGGCCAAGAATTGATTCCTGTGGAACGCCTGTTGATAAAATCAAAACAGGCGTTCCACAGGGAACAATTCTTGGCCGACCGATGACTCTAATAGGTGGAGCAGTCATGATTCCGACACTTTCTCATCCCTTGCTCAATGAATACTACATCTAAGTCGAAAATAGTAATATTTGGTCCAAAAAATCACAGAGATACTGTAAAACAACAACTCAATATTATTATAGACTCTAATGGATTGGAAATTTTGGAGGAAGTAAAAAATCTTGTGGTAACTATAGACAGTAATCTCCGATTTGAACTAATTCAGAAAGCTTACCTCTCACTCAAGCTGGTTTACGGAAATCGAAAATTTCTCCCTAAAACACAAGAATTACTCTGGTTTTTTCATTTTTGAACTATGCAGATGTACTCTATGGACTAAGCCTCACAATTAGGGATAAGAAAAAGACTCCAAAAGAAGGAACAGAATCTCATCAAAGCTGTCAGAAACTTGTTGGCTCAATATGGAAAACCGAAGGTCGCTACACTCTGCGTCTATCAATCATAAGGTTATCTGCAATAAAATACCGACTTATATATATATATATATATATATATATATATATATATATATATATATATATAAATTTATATAATAAAATTACATTCCGGACTGAGGTACACAATTTGAATGTATGGCAAAAAGGGTTATTAACTCCTCCAAAATACACTCATGAATTTTTCAAGAGATCATTAACGTATCAGATATGCACGTTTACAATAAACTTCCCCCAAATTAAAAACACATTGAGGTACGTATTTTTTGGCAAAAATTGAAAATTGAACAAACTTCAATACTCAATAATTTATCCATTTGTATTTTTTTTGTTATTCGAATGCTGATTGATATCAAGTTTATAATGTATTTCTTTTTTTATTTTTTTTTTTGTATTTGTTATATTTTTGTTGCCAGTTCTCGTAGCTGACTGTGGAAGAAAGTGGTAGAAATCTGTAGTGTTCTACACTACAGTTTTGAATTTCGACTTTTGGTTGTCATATTCTATTTCACCCAATAAAGACCATTATTATTATTATTATTATTTTTTTTTATTTTTTTTTCACCGTAGTGTGCGCTGGTCAGGCCCTATCCCCCGAAGCCCCGATACATTCGGGAGGGCGCGCCAGCATAATCAACCAATGACCACTACCCACACCGTGGGGTAAGTGATCATTGGGTCCGAAAATCATGTGCCCTGAGCAAACGCAGTGAGCCAAGAATGACAGCCTTCTGCATCTGTGCAGCTAAGATTTCTGCCTTAGTGCGGCAAGCCGGTATGATTTTGAGATTCGAGAGTAGAGAAGACATCATTCCATCAAGGACTCCAATAATCAGAACGACCATCTTGACAGAGTAATCTGGATAGAGTCTGCGGAGTTCGAAGATAAAATCTCGATATTTTATCCGTTTTTCCTCCTCTTTTCTGACGATATTCGTCTCGCCAGGAGCTGAAAACTCCACGACAAATATCGTTTTGGTCTGGTGGTCGAGAAGGACTACATCAGGCTTATCAGCTTGTATGAGCCTGAGGGTGGGGAACGAATAGTTCCAATAAATTCGGCACTTCTCGTTCCCCACAACGGATTCAATATCCCCCGAAGCGTAGGGCAACACCGGTGTCTCGTCAATACCGTAAGAATGCCGTAGATGGTAATATAGCACTCTTAGGGCCGCGTTATGTCGATATATGTCATTATTATTATTATGTCCGACAGGTATCAGTGAGGATTCTTCACAGAAGTATATCCTGTATAGGCTGTTGGTGATACATTCAAGATTGGCCTGAAAGAAATGTTCTTTCAGATAATTTGAATCACAACCAGTCTTCAAGTATGCCCCTTTACTATATGTAAAGCAGGAATTGTCGTAGGGAGAAAAAGAGAATTGAAACTTTCTATGTTTTATTATTTGTAACTAACGTTACTGCAGTTTCGTCCTATAAGGACATTTTCAAACTTATACATTAATGTAACGGCTACATCCATCAATTTAATTGCCGTACTCTGAGGAAATTGAAGTATGATTAAATGCTCGTTGTACATTTTCATAATAAAGTACAGATCAATTATCACATTTCGTACATCACCAGCTCATACACCATCTTCTTGGTTGTTGCAGCCATAGCTATAAGCGGCAAACATATAAAATATATCTGAAATATGTAGTTGTTTACATTACAGTTTGAATGAAATGTTACATTCATTAAGAAATTCAGTAATAGTGTTCGTAGTGGTATTTTGAAAAATTTCACTTAGGTCGGAGGGAATTTTATTGTGCAGTCTCTCAATTGTGCTTAACACTTCACACAGGCACTTCACAAGCGAAACATTTTGATGGGGGTTCTTTCCTCAGTAGATGTTCACGCGTAAGGCGAGTGTGGCCAAGTCGTAATCTGGTAATTATGACTTAATGGAACCGATTTGATGCTTTGTTGTTCCAATGATATAATGTAGATTTGACTCCCTTTAGTTTGAAGGGATTTTGAGACCAGTGGTGATTTCACATTTCTACAATTTTGCCATGGAAGAAGAATTTGAGATCTGTTGGCAATGCTTCCATACTGAGAGTACATGCTGGATTTTCTAGAGCTTCTCTAGCAAGCTTATCTACTATATCGTTTCCAGTAATCCCATTATGTGAAGGAACTTATAGGAGGGTTACTGTCCTGGTATCTAGTTGTTTCATCCCCACTTCAATCATTTTTACCAGTAAGTGATGGATATATATTTTCGACAAGGAAATAAGGGATTTAAGACTTTGCTTCATTTAAACGGCACCTGTTGAAGAGTTTTCGAAAACGACAGATTTTCTCAATCAGGTGTTCTCTTGATGAGCATTTTCGTTCAAATGAAACATTGACTCGTCTGAAAATAAGATGTTAACGATGTAAATCTTATTTTCAATATATCAGTTAATCATATACTCGTGGAAAAAACTGGTAATTTAAGCCGTTGTGCAAAAAATTAGTTATTCTATCCATTTCTGAAATAATCTACAAAAACACTTTTTTTACTCCCGAAAAAGGGTGGTGTGAAATCAACCCCGGTACAAGGATATTTTTGAAGTAGGGGATATGTAGGTAAAACCGAAATCCAAAGATATTTGCATTCGGTGCTATTTGAACAAATTATACCGATATCGATGTATTTTATCTTCACTGATTGGACTAAAATGATGTAAGGTGTAAATTACATATCGCGTGAAAGTAGAATTGGAAAATGCAAAGTCATTGTCGAGTATGAACCTTACTGTGTAATTTACCAGATAATTATAATGAGCTGTTTGATGGAATATTTGTTTGGTATAATTTTGATGTCGAGGTAATTCGAATTAAATTCGTTATCCGGTGAGAAAGTTACGAATACATGTCGCAAGGGCTTGGAGAAAGAGTAATTACCAACATATTTGTTGATCGGTCATTGAAATTTGTTCATGAAAGTGATTGAAAACAAATTAAGAAGAATGTATGCCTGCTCAATATTGCCATTTTCATAAGTTGTTCTTGCAATATATTTCAATTTTCGATATAACAAATCACTTTGTATA
Organism: Leptinotarsa decemlineata; assembly: GCF_025532065.1. Taxonomy (NCBI): domain Eukaryota; kingdom Metazoa; phylum Arthropoda; class Insecta; order Coleoptera; family Chrysomelidae; genus Leptinotarsa; species Leptinotarsa decemlineata. Next base: position 6,495,004 of record NW_027412529.1, read on the forward strand.
TATATGGGGGCCTTTCAAAATCTGACAATTGATAATGGCTACTTTGTTGAAGCTACATCTATCAAATTTATAATCATTTATTCAGTCTGTTTCGCCAAATCACCATGGACAGATATATAATTGAACAACACGCTGTGAAATCCTTTTTCTCCATTTCTTCTGACCGTGATGGAAGAATAGAAGCAGTATCTGCTGCTATCTGAATCAATGTGTCCTTTTTCCATTGCTGTCCTCATATCTCGATATATGTGTATCGAATTTTTTTCTGTCAATCATATCTTCATTATAAGACATATCATCATCTGTAATATGTGGTGAGAAACGAAATTATTATCATTTTTAATTTTTACCGAAGTATGGCACTGGTCAGGCCCTATCCCCCGAACCCCGATACATTCGGGAGGGCGCGCCAGCATCATCAACCAACGACCACTCCCCCACACCGTGGTGTAAGTGATTATTGGGTCCAAGAATCATGTGCCCTGAGCAAGCGCAGTGAGCCAAGAATGACAGCGTTCTGCGTCTGTCCGGCTAACATTTCTGCCTTAGTACGTCAAGACGGTATGATTTTAGGATTCCATAGTAGAGAAGGTATCATTTCATTAAGGACTCCAATAATCAGCTATCAACTATCTTGACAAAGTGGTCTGGATAGAGTCTGCGGAGCTGGAAGAGAAAATCTCGATATTTTATCCGATATTCGGACGATATTCGTCTCGCCTGGAGCTGAAAACCCCACGACAAATATCGCCTTTCTCTGGTTGTCGAGAAGAACTACATCAGGCTTATTAGCTTGTATGAGCCTGAGAGTGGGGAACGAATAGTTCCAATGAATTCGGCACTTCTACTAATATAGGACTCTTAGGGCCGCGTTATGTCGATGGATATACTCCGAGAGAGCATATGTTGGACATGCTGGTAGCAAGTGCATTAGAGTCTCGGGCGCCTCGCGGCAGACCTTGTGTCAGGAACCTCTACATCTATTAAACGACTGCGGTAGACTAAGGTGTTGAAGACACCATCCTGGCAAGCCATGATGAACCCCTCAGTTTCCGACTTCAGCTCACTCAACCTGAGGAAAGTGAACGTCAGGCGCTCTGATACGCCACGGTCTTCAATGTTATTGAAGGAGACCCCATGCATTAGCTTATCCTTGTGTTTCCGCAGAAGTGACGACGTAATCCATCTTAAGTTCATGCAGGTTGAAGCCTGGCTCCCTTCCCCTTTCAACTGGTGTTTGTCAGAAAGAAAAACGGGTCATGACTGGTGTTTGTTGGTGGCATGAATGTCCTCAGACATCCATACCGCCCTTCGCTGTATACCCCTACCTGGCTGGGGTGAGATAAATGAAGATATTATTCATCTGTTAACGGAGGATATAGGGGTCTCATTCGACAGAGTGTCGGGGCCTTCTATATCGGGAGGGGTCGTCTACAGCGTAATCTATAGCTTCCCTGACTAAAGGATTTTCGTGAGTTTCAGCGTAATCTAAAACTCGCCGGTTCCTCGACTGGATGGACTGCTGAATGGAAGGCAGCTTCAAATCTCTGCGGATGCCTTCATTCCGCACGAACCACGGAGCATTCACAATTATCCGTAGAATTTTATTTTGTGAAGTCTCCAAGATGGAGATGTTAGTCGGAGCCGCTTGTCCCCAAACGCCTGAAGCATACATGATGACAGACTTGAACATCATGTTATAGATCGTGATTTTATTCTTTAAGCTTAACTTAGAATTTCTATTTATCAAAGGGTACAGGCTTGCCACCCGACCCTGGATCTTTGCCTTCACGCTTAACAGATGCGGGTTCCAGGTGAGCCTACGGTCTATAAGAAGACCTAGGTACTTGACCCGCGCTTGCCAATCAATCTCCCTTCCAGAGATTCTCACTTTCATGGCCGGAGAAGCTATCGTTCTTCCCATGGTTATTGCCTGAGTTTTTTCCGGATTCACTCGGATCTTCCACTCGAGGTACCAGCGCTCGAGGTCGCCCAATGCACGTTGCATATAGACGATCCCGAGCTCCCGACCCATGGAAGATGAGAGGAGAGCCTTTCATCGGCGTAGAGAGATACCTTCACATGCTCGGACCTCGGAAGGTCGCTGGTGTAAAGGGAGTAGAGCGTGGGAGAGAGCACGGCCCCTGTGGCACTCCAGCAATGATCTCTCTGTTGTCAGACAGAGAGCCCTCTACTCTAACCTGAAATGTTCTGTCTTTCAGGAAAGACCCAATCCACCGGATCAGGCCCCGAGGCAGGTCGAACGCGATTAATTTGTGAAGAAGGCCTTCATGCCAAACGCGGTCGAAGGCCTTCGAAATGTCTAGTAGGACTAGATGAACTTTTTTATTCCTATTTAGCTCCGCGATGGTATTTTCGACCAGTCTCAGAGCCTGCAACTCAGTGGAATGTTCTCTCCTGAAGCCGAATTGCTCATCAGGCAGAACATTCCGGTCCTCAACTTCTTCGTTGAGCCTTTGAAGTACGACTCTTTCAGCCAGCTTAGCCGCCGACGAGAGCAGACTAATCGGGCGATAATTCTGCGGGAAAAGCCGGTTCTGCCCCTGTTTTGGGAGCATGACGACGATCGCATGTTTTTCGCAGAAGTGAGGAGATCTCTGCGGCTTTTATATGAGCTTTTTCCTGAACAGGTTCTAACTCGGTGACAGAGTTGTGGTCACCTCGTTTAGTGTCGAAAACTAAACCGAGTTCATCAGCTGCTCGGGCAGCTGCCCTAATGAGAAATGCTCCAATTCATGCTCTGTCATGGTCACGGACTATGTAGAGATGGGAATCCGAACTCCTGACGACTTTACAGCCTATATCCAGTACCATTCTGTCATGTAGACACTCCAAACTCAAAAATCCACGTTGTTGGGGAAAGTACAACCGTGGAACGGACAATTTGGGATTATTATTATAATTATTATCATTATTATTATTGAATACGTCATTATGGATTATCGAGTATTTGGCAATTCCGTCATACATCATAATTTGATACTATGAATCCAAAGTTGTTGAGATACTTTAGTTCGTTGGTGTTGATGCAATTCTGAACTACTGAATAAACAAGATAAAAGATAACTATGAAATGGATCTTTATATAGTGAATTACCTGAGCATCTGAAGCGTGCAGGTAGAAAATAATAAACAATTCCTATTCAATTATAAAGTATAATGTAATACATTGCCATATAATCATATAATAACCGATTCATATCATCTGTTCATTGGTTCGTGACATACTAAAGAAACTGATTATATTGTGAGTGGTGATATTGAATGATTTTTAATCATTCCAAATCTATAAGAATTACAGTTGAATTTGTATCGTTATCATAGAGGTATGTTACTAGAAAAAAAATAATAAATGCAATTGCACATTTGAACGTCAGTTTCAATTCTTATTAACCCTTTTCATTACCAATTTTCGATTTTGTTAAAACAGAGGTACTTTGAATATTACTGGAGTTTTTTCACAACACCAAACCATTATCTCAACACATCGACACATGTTTCAATCACCAAGTGATCATCTTCAAGAGGAAGATCAAACTGATCTTCCTCTTGAAGATCACAAAATTTTGTTTGAGCACTTTGTTAGCTCTCATTCCTTAATGAACATCTATCACTTTTAACTATCAGCAAACAGACAATAGATTCTGGGTTCAAAGTGGAAACTTGATAGAAGTAGAATTTAAATAAGTTGTTAGTTGTGCTCTGGAAAGTAAGTGCATTTCACAGTGGTGAATCGATATTCCGAGTGAAAAGTTTCTATAAACCAGAAAGCTGAAATTACACTCTATACGTGGAGTAGAAGGTGAATTCAATAAATACTTGTTGGAACGGAAATTCAGTTTTCACATTTGCTTGACACTTGAAAAAGCTGATAAATTCTACTTTGGATTTGTTCTATCTCCACCAAAATCAATTCAAAATATGCCCAAAGATAAGTTGATAAATTGATATAGAAGGCAAATGAAGAACAGACGGAAACATTGACAAAAGCGAATGAAGAACAAATCAACCTTCTAAAAAAAATAGTTTGAAGGAGGTGGATAACAAAACTGAGAAAACTTTGAAGTTGTTCGGCGAGATAAAGATAAAACAACTAGTGTTCAAAAGGAAAATCAGAAGAAATAATATCATTATATTTGGTTTAACTGCTAAGAAGGAAAATATTTTGCAAGACACTCTGAATAAACTCAACCATATTTAAAGAGCAAATATTCAGAAACGTGCTATCAATAATATCTATAAGGTTGGCAATAGCGAAAAGCCTGGCGTCATACTGGAATTTCTAAGTTTTTTTAAAAAACGAGCTGTTTTTTCAAAAGTTTCTGAACTGAAACGATCGGGAATAGCGATAACCAATGATCTTTGCTTCGAAGATCGTGAGAAGAGAAAAATTTCAAGAAAGCATCATAAGAAAGTGTTGAATCATAACCTGAATGCTGTTATGAAAAGCCACAAATTAGTTATTGGGAATGACATTTATACGGTTGATGAATTGTTACAGCTGGAAAACCAATCTTAAGGGGAATCTGAGTCAGTAGAGGATGATTGTAGAAGCACTCAGGAGGATAATTCAGAAATGAGAACGAGAAAAATTTTAAGAAAGCACCTTAAGAAAGCGTTGAATCAGAACCTGAATGCTGTTATAAAAAGCCACAGACTAGTGATTGGGAATAACATTCCTACAGTTGATGAATTGTTTCAACTGGAAAACCAATCTTCAAGGGAATCTGAGCCAGGAGAGGACGATTGTAGAGGCACTAAAGAGAATGATTCAGAAACGAAATCTCGTAAGAGAGAACGATTCGTATACAGTCCAAAGTCGTCATCTGGTGGAAATGTTTTCACTCGATCTTAGAAGAAACCTCAAATAATTTTTGAGATATAACCGATTTTTTCATTATCTAGTTTATATATAGCTGAAAAATGTATATCAATATAGGACATGTGAATATTTGTTCACTTGTTTTCACACTGAATGATGTTGAACAATTAATTTTATCTAAAAAATTCGATATTTTTGGAATAACCGGAACTTGTTTGCATCCAGGGATTGATGACAGAATATTATTCATTGATGGATATACAATGGTTCGTTGCGACCATCTGAATAAACGCTGTGGAGGGGTAGCCGTATATATTAAAAACAATATAGATTTTGATCTTTTGGCAACAGAAAAGTTGGGATACATAGAGAATATTTGGTTAGAATCTAAAATCAGCAAAGAAAGTTATGTTTTAGGTACGATATATAGACCTCTCAATACTGATACTTTTTCAAATAAACTGGAGAATACTATGGTCTTTGTATACACAAAATATCGATTATATAATGATAATAATATTAATTTTCATTTGCATTCAATTACAAGGTTCAATATAAACATATTTCAGAAAGGATGACAAAACAAAAAAAAGTATATATATACACATATATATATATATATATATATATATATATATATATATATATATATATATATATTTGTATATATATATATATATATATATATATATATATATATATATATATATATATATATATATTTTATATATATATATATATATATATATATATATATATATATATATATATATATATATAATATATGAAAAATAATAAGAACAGTAATGCAGAATGGAGTTGAAAACTATTTAAAAAAGTTCTAGTTCAACCCCAGTTTATAAGTATGATATAAAAGATATAATTGTTCACGTGGCAATGATTTTTATTTTCATTTTATATGTTGAAGTATAAATAAATATTATCTGTGGAAACATTGGGTTATTCATTCTTGGCCAAGAGACTGTCTTTAATTTTGTCTCGGAATGAATATAGATTCATAGTGCGAAGTGATGGGTCGATCTCATTATAAAGCTTGAAGACATTGTAGGTAAAGCTTCTTCGGAACAGAGAAGTTTTGTAAGGTGGAAGCGAGATATGACCCCTATGACGTAAATTGAGGTTATGATTATCTGTCCTATATTTTATTATATTGTAAAGATATGGGGGACACTGTTTATTGATTACTGCATGAGTTGAAATGAGAAAATGAAATTTTCGACGATCCTGCATTTCAAACCATTTTGCGAATGTTAACTTGTGAGATATTGGATCATATTTGCGAATATCATGGATCAATCTGAGACTTGATTTCTGAATTTTTTCTATACGATTAATATCGTTATGATCTAAGCATGATTCATACAGAACGTCACAAAAGTTAAAGTGACTCAGGACAAGTGTATCACTTAACGTTTTTTTAAGTGATTGTGAAAGAATATGTCTATGAGAGTGAAGCATTCTCAATGAACAATAAACCTTTCGAAGACAAGAGTTAATATGTTTTCTAAATCGAAGTTCTGTATTTAAGTATATGAATATTAACTCAACGTTAAGAAATGATTTGATATGTATTACTGATTCTTTCAGTTTGCAGCAAATAATTTCTGAACCCACACATATTACTAATAAATCAATGTCATTAATTGACCATCTCTACACTAATTCTGAGGTTCATCATTTTGGCGTTTCAGACACAAATTTGGTGAGACATTTCTTAATTTACGGCAACTTCTGGTATTACCTACCAGATATCTCGTCACGGTAATCTCCTAAATATTCCCGAGTTCTCTACATTTGTTAGAGAAGCAATGAAACAATATTTTTTTTGGATATTTCCTCGATTATATTTGAGTTCTATTTATATCCTGGTGTAACTATAGCTAGAATGCTCATTTATTTTCGTTGTGGTTTATGTGGAAGATTTGGTTTTAAGACCTAGCATAATCCATTTATTTAGCTCGTTATGTGATCTGAAAAATATTTTATGTTATGCCAAATAATAAATCATCATCATTATTATTATTATTGAATGATATTCTGAGATTGAAGTTGAAATTTTGTTAAGTTGAAGTTCGAGTTTCAACTGAAAATTCAGATATTTTTTTCAAAATGATTTGTAGCTCTTCTACGCCTTCGTACCACCGTATTTATATTTCTTCACCTTTTCTCATGAAAAGTATGATACTGCATCTAACACTATCACACCATCATCAGGAACAGATCATTAGAAACACGCAAAAACAAAAACAACAATAAAACTATTCACAACTAGGTGAAACTAATTGATGACCTTCTCAGTACATCTTCTCACAATCCACAAAGGAAGAGAAAAGCTCGTTTACGTTGCAGCGAACAAAATGCTGCCAATTATGAGAGAGAATATCCCGGAATAACTGCAGCCGAGTTCAACGAGGACGGTCTTGTAATTTCTCTTTCGTTTCATCAGGAAATTGATGACAACGATGTTAATTCTATGATACCGAAACATCGCAATTCGCATCGTCATGACGGAAGTAGTTGAATAGTTATGCGATGGAGTGATATATGGCTCTAGGGTTAGTATATACTTCTCATTCATGGGCGGACTTTTGAAATTCAGAGGGGGTTCAATCGCCTTCATTTTTCACATGAATTGTACACATATTTGTGACCATGAGCTAATGAACAGGAGACAAGGGCGGAGTTGATTTCATTTGGAGACAAGATCTCCAATGAAACGTTCTTACATTCAACCTCAAAAATGCTGCCCTTACTTCATCAATCTTATCAAAGTATTATTATCATTACACATCTTTCCATGAATTAATGTTCCAAGTTTACATACTGGGTGTCAACGAATCTATTAGACAAGTCATAACTTCTAGACTAATGGAATAACAGAAATTATGAATAGATTTGATTTAACGAACTCGAATCAATATGGGTTATCAAATAAATATATATATATATATATATATATATATATATATATATATATATATATATAAAATCTAGAAAGGTTAATGCAGTCAAGCTGCTGGAAAATAATTCCATGAAAATCAAAAAATAAATAGATAAGTACTCTTTGATCATTCCCATATTGATTTCAATTTAAGAGCCACCGGTATACAGCTGTTTCAGCCTATTGGGCATCGTCAGTACCGGGCAGGCCTGCCCGGTACTGACGAAAAAATAACGAAAGTAATTTTTTACTGATAACCATTTTAATGTATTCAACATTAATGTTATATGTGTTCTTCTATCACAAGATAATATTACTCTCATTCCTCTATTTTGAAGTTTCTGAAGTCTTCCAATTTCATTTTGGTTTAGTAAGTACAAGATGGTTCCACAATAAGTAAAATGAGGTAAAATCAAGCTATTATACAAAAGTAAAAGCGACCATTGGTTTAAGTGCTTAGATTGCCTACTTAAGTAATTAATTTTGAATGTTATTGTTTTAATAATATATGAAGCATGTTCCTTAAAAAACATTCTATTATCTACAATTACACCCAAATATTTAATTTTTCTTACTAACTCAATTTTATCATTTGATATTTTAATTGTAATTAATTGTAATTATATTTTTTGAAGTCATGGTACTGCTTGTCATTTCCTATAATCATGAATTTTGTTTTATTTTTATTAATTTTTAACGAGTTGAAGCAGCACCAGTTATATACAGATTTTAGTGTCTCATTTATTACATTAATTATATCAAGCAGATCATTTGATGCATAATATATTAAAGTATCATCTGCAAACAGATGAACAAAGCATCTATCAATTATAAATGAAATATCATCGATATACAATAAAAATAGAAGAGGACCTAACACGCTACCTTGCGGTACACCACACTCGTTTATAATTTCTAAAGATAGAATGTTATTTAATTTTAATTTCTGTTTTCTATTATCTAAATATTCCATCATCCATTTTAAAGCATCATCAATAATACCAAAGCTTTCTAGTTTTCTAATAAGTAAAGAGCGGTTAACAGTTTCAAAAAAATGCAATGGTCACGCTTGTGTATAGACTTTCGGAGGAGTTAAACAAAGGTAACAAAGTAGTTTGTACCTTCTCGGATCTAAGCAAGGCATTCGATCTTGTTAGCCATGAAATTATTTTAACAAAACTGGAACTGTACGGGTTTCCCCAGGGTTCTGTTCCAGGTCCTTTGTTACATCTGATATATGTGAATGGCATTTCTAATGAAAGTTATGGATGCAGACGATACCTCACTCATAGCTACAGGGAGCAATGTAGAGTAAACAGTCTTGAAGGCCAACGAATAAATCAAAATATCTGAGGATCAGTTCTCACCAAATGAATTAGTTTTGAACATGGAAAAGACAACGTTCATAAGATTTAGTCACTCAAAAAATAAACTCGACCACAGCTTTTTGCTAAAATCTAACGGCATATCTATCACAAAAGCATCTTCTGTGAAGTTCCTTGGGCTGCATGTGAATGAACGCTGTACATGGACTACTAATATAAATGAAGTGTGCAAAAAACTAGCTCCAGAGTTTTATCTTCTGTACCAACTCAGGAAGACCGTCGAAAAATCTGTACTGCTAATAATATATTTTGTTTTGTGATTGGTTGCTTCGAAATCATAGAGTTAATCCAGATTTCATCAACTTCATTCTATTTTCCAACCAACCACGGCTCACAAATAATGGCTTGTTTAATAAGCAATATTGTCGGTACTAGATCCAACAGAATCAACATGCGATGAGAGAGAGCAATTTTTAAGAAAGATTTAGCGTCAATATCTGGGCTGGTAAAGTTGGAAACACAATAATCGGGCCAATATTGTTTCAAGGTTAGTTAAAAGGGGATAGGTACTTAAGTTTTTTTCAAAATGAAATGAGGGATTAGCAGTTTCACGGAAAATTTACTTCTAACGAAATGGAGCACCTCGTCATAATACCAGAGACGTTCTTGAAGTTATTGCAACCAATGGTCTAGTACGGTGGCCTGCCCGCTCACCGGATCTGACTGTGCTGTATTTCTTCATTTGGGTATATGTTAGAGAGAGGGTCTAGTATGCAACAGTCCCAGCCACTCTCGAAATCTCAGGAAAAAGCATTCTATAGGCATATAACGCCTATATAGAGGTATAACGCCTCAAATGTTACGAAACGAGTTGAGAGAAACAATTGAACGAGCTGAAATGTGTCTCGAACAAGGAGGAATGCACTGTGAAAATTAATCATTGTGAAATTTTTAAGAAATTAGGATATTGCAAAAAGTGTAAGTGCGGCGCTGAAATCATTAGTAAGTTTTGTTAAATTCGTCAAAAAATCCTTTTTTCGAAAAGTGCTAACGAAAGTAAATGAATTATCATCCATGGCACACTAGACAAAAATAAATAAATTATTATTAAGTATTTTCCTCAGTAATATTCAATGTATCATTAGTTTTGCAGATGACACGGCAATATTCTATGAAGATGCATCTTGGGAAAATCTGAAAAAGAAAGTCGAAAGTGATATGAGTAAAATTATAGATTGTTTCAATCAAAAAAAAATTAACACTGAACTTTGAAAAAACTTCGTTCCTACCTTTCGCTTGTTACTCATCCCACATCCCAAATTTCAATTATCTTGAAATAAAAAATGCTGATGATATTACCTATTCAATTAAAGTCCTCAGAATTTGTTAAATATTCAGGTGTTTACATTGATAGACACATCAGATGGGATGTTCACATAAAAAAACTGTAGGTACACTGAGGAGTATCATTTCTAAATGTATATACTTTAAAGATATATTGAATACCCACCAAATGAAAATCCTGTACCATGCATAAATAGAGTCTAGATTGTCGTATGGAATCCTAGATTGGGGTGGTGTCGCCAGCAGTTATTTGAATCATCTAGATATTTTGCAGAAAAAGTTCCTGAAGATTTGTTTTAATAAATGTCAAACGTATTCATCGACCCTACTATATTCGAAAAGTAGAATACTGGACCTCAGACAAATCTACTTTCTATGTGTAGCGGTAGATCAATACAAAAATAAAAGTCGTTTGAGAAATATTGACCACAATTATGATACAAGGGCAAAAAAAGAAAACATGATGCGCACTGAGTACTCATCCAAAACTATTGGTCAGAGAGGATATACTCATCTGAGCACCAAAATATTTAACAATATCCCTAAGAACATCAAAGACTTAATATCAATTGTTTTATTCAAAAAAAAAACAAAGCAGTACCTCCACGAAATAGAGAGGAAAAAAATACATAATCTGATAGACCCGAATTCCCTGCGGTAATATTCATTGAAAGATAGGAAAACTATACAAAAATGACATTGTCACAAAAAATGGTTCTCATACACATTGGCGCGCAACTTTTAAAAAATTATTCATGTTATGATCATTTAATTATTTTGTTTATGTAGTATAGAATATCATTATTACAATAGTTTGTTTAAATATAGAAATTATTTTCAAACAATTACACTAAATTGCGTTACAAAATATAACGTACCATAACCACGCGCTGGCTTCTTAGCCTTAGTGGTTCGTTTGTTTATTTCAAAATTCAATTTTTGTAGAGTATTGAATGATGTTATTTAACTCAGTACATTTGAATTCAATTAAGCAATTTGTTATTGATATAATTGTAACTTTTCTCTTTGGAAATAAACATTATTATTATTATTTGTAACTCAATCGCAAATGAATTAGTAACGTTAGATTCGTCAAGTCACTAAAACTCCGCGATTGTAATTTTCTGATATCTCCTGAGGTTTTTAGAATAGTTCACGTCCGATCATAGCCACCTAGATGCAATTTCAAAAGTTACTCTGAAAAACTTGAGTAGGCGAAAACACTTTCAAAAATTTCACATTCTGATCCAGAATTGTCTCAGAAATCCAAAAATATCACAACATACAGAGTGTTTGTTTAGAAATTACGGAACAAATTTCGTTAATTTCTTCATCAAGTAACGGCCGAATCAATCAGAGAATTTCGTTAAGTTATAGTGCCCTTGAATAGAAAAAATTTTTTGAATCGTCAGTTTCTCATCTCATGAGTTCATGAATGGGAACCAAGCAACAATGCAAATAAAATAACGAGATTTCCACTACATTACTCTCACTTTTATTTTCGCTCTACTTCAACGAAATCAAACCAATAAATACTTACAGATTCAACAACATTGCGATACGAGGCGAGAAGCAGGGTCAATGTTTCAGACATGGGAAGTGTATGTTAATGTTGCAAGGTGTTGATACACTTTTGTCGTTAATAGTGCGAGAAAGTTGTTAGGAATTTACATGAATATGTAGATCAGTAATTGATTGGACGTTAGTTGATTTCCTTATCGTGAAAACTTGATTTATCTGCATCGTGACTTGAAGTCGATCTCGGCGATTTTGGAGATGACGAAATCTAGGGATGGGCGCTAGACGAAAGTGAATGTTGTTTTTAAATCTCGATCTAGGCGTTGGAAGATCAGTTAACATGTAATAGATGTCGTGACTCAAATTATGTGAAGAGAAATGTCAACAAAATAAATAGTGGGTCTGTTATCGAAATTTGTTTCGGTTATTTTAATTTGATTGGTCAAAAAATGAATGGACTTAATACTGGAGACTGGGGACTTGAGGCAGTTGATAAGAAAATTTCGCGGTTTCCAACAAACATTTTTCTGTCATTATCATGGCAACTACAGAAAGTATTAAATGTAATGAAAGTGTAACGGATGCTGAATGGTATTCTAGGAAAACGATTTTCTTATAAAACAAAGAAAGAAATGCTGGATTAGGTTCCTAAAAATCCACCTCGTGATTAGTCAATCTCACAATGGAAGTAACCACTAACTGAGATAAATATGTGCCCTTTACAATTTCAACTGAATACTTGGAAATTTCAAGACAGATAAATTTTATAGAAAGTTTGGAAATGGATACTCGGACATCAATTTTGGTTCTTTCACAGATTTTTTGCAAATATTTATGGAACATGCAATGCTTATTTGTATGTTCGAATGTTAGTTGAAGTCAGCGGGTTGCCTGTCCTTGTTCATCTTTCACTGCCTAAAAAACTGCATGCTATTTTGGTGAGTGCATTGGCTTGGAATGTAGGAGTCGAGCAAATTGGCCATCGGATACCACGTAGCCCCGATGGATACGGGAATGATAGAATCACTTGTGTTTATGTTATTTCCTAACAGTTAGGGTCTGACTGAATGACATTCCAACGATGGCTCAATCCTAAGGTGGGTGTATCCGTGCCAAGAGGATGAATGACACTGAGCCTATCAGCTGTCTCTACGTAACCTTCGAAATACCGGGCGTCCTCTCGTCGTAGCATCGCCTTGTCACGGTAATGCGGGGCTCTGCTGTGATTGACCTTATTTCCCTAGCTACTCGTGAAACTTTTGTGGACACAGTAAACTTAAGAATTCTTTCTGACGCTGAGTCTACAGAGGAGATGGATGTCAGATGGAGTTTACGACTCCAACTGACCTCCCTGTAAATTTAGATCAGGGGCGAAAGCTTCTCAACTCTTCAACTCAAGAACCAATAACTGAACCTAAAAAAAAGGTTTGGTGGTGCAGCCAGATAACGACTGAGTCGTCTCCTCAAGAGCGGGGTACCTTATAAAACCGCCTTGCACCAAATTTTTGAGCGGTGTACGCAGAATCTGTCTCAGGTGGAGGAACGAACCCCTCCATGAGCAGGTTAGCAAACGGTTGCGCTCAAGTGATGATTCACCAAAACCAGAGGCGAAAAAGCCCTGCTTCAGGTGTAGCTGACGTGCAAAAACCCTCATATGGGAAGGTTGTCTCGGGTATCAAGGTGGGAATCTTGCACCTTGATTATCCGACTAACTCATTAACGATGGAACAGCAGAGCATATACTTCGTGCCTGCCCCGCTAGGGGCTAAATCAGGTTTCCAGAGTTCGGCAGAGTCGTACTCTTACCATCTGACCTGAAAGAAGACTCACTATACAAACTAATCGGCTTCGTTGAGAAGCTGTGTTCATTTGGTCGAGTGTAAATAGGTGTGTGCCACAATAAACCTTTGTGGGTTGCGATGGAGGGTCGAATAGACCCAGTCACTTTGGACCTAACTCTAACCTAACCTAGTTCAAGTCGAATTTCTTAAATGAATGTTAAAGTGGTAACTCTCAACCGATTATGCGAAAACTTTGAATATGGATGAAATCTGTTTAAAATCTATCTGTTTAAAATCTGTTTTTCCGTTAACCAGCTGTCGCACCCCTACGAACGACAACCCTCAGAAGTCGAAACTTGTGCGAGCTAAGGATTAACGAGGTCTTACCTTTTAACGTGTGATTCCTAACACGCTAAAAAAATAGGGAAATTATCATCGAGTCACTCAAAATCTAATATGACGGACCACCATAGATGGCGAACTATTTTTTTAAAGAATACGAAAAATAACACATCACTCTAAATTAAATACGGAAACAGATCAAGATGGCCAACTTGTTTTCCCATGAACGTCCATAATAAAGGTAATAATTGAAAACATTTGCTGAAAAGGATAGAATAGTTGAAAATGGCGAAAACCTATATACCAAGTTTAAAAGTTCGGAGTAGTTTGGTGGTGTTTGAACAATTGTTGTCAGGACCGACTATTCAATAGTGACACAATCAATGAAATAAACAGACCAAGAAACATGTCCAGCGATATTTGAAGAATGAAAAGGTATTATGAAACATAAAACATTTTCAAGTACAATATTCTACATACCAGCTCTAAAATTGAAAAAAATTAACTCCGAATAAAGTCAAACCCATTCATTTCTTGAATAACATAATTTATATGATATGAAAACTTGTCGCGAGATTAACTTGTATAGAAATAGGAATACAACAAATAAATTGATGGATATAGCTATATATAGAAGATCTCTGCACTGACACCTTTCGGATATAATCCAACGTCCAACGCCCTTTGTGGTATTAGCCAGGGGAGTAGTTGTTTTCTGATAGACGTCAGTCCATTCAACCTACAATGTAGGTATATCCGAGACTGGCTTGAACATTTAAAGTTCATTTCTTTAGATATATCGATGTGAGTTGAGCAATATGAAAATGACTCTCTAATAGCTTCCTAAACATGGGACTGGTGAAAAAAGTACAATAAACAAACAAAATGACCGCAACCTAGAACTGTTTTTTGTAAATTTTTCTTCAGAAATATATGTCTTCTTGCATTAAATAATCTATTGAAGTAACTTTCATATGTCTTAAACAAATTACAGACGTATCAATTGCATAATCATCGTGTCAATGTTGGTGCCATAATCAATACATGATTACCCAATGAACTGTTCCTATATTGAATAATATACAAAAAATATTAAAAAATAAATTTATATCGGAACTGTCTTCCGAAGACTCCTGAAGAATGCCAATTTCATTCAGATGATCATTAACGATACTATAAGGATTCTTTCATGAATCAGGAAGTCAGATTGAATTGAAGCAGACATTCGTACAGTAACCCACATTTTCATTATCGCCATTAAAATATCTTAAAACTCTCCCAGTTGAAAGGTGTGTTCGTAATTGGCCCACTGCTACACCTACTGGTTCTTATTACAATTATTACCATTCCGGAATACATGTCGAAAGGGTAACCGGAAGATAGTCGCACGCACGATCAAAAAAAATTACATGAAAATTCTCCTTTCACTTGCGCTCTGCACCATCACGAGAAATGTTTCCTACAGGTGTTTATCATTGGGTCATGGTGTAATAAATTACGTGAGTATTTTTTACCGAATGTTTTGATTGAATGTAATTATGACGGCCGCGAAACTTTTTTATGTACGTAGGAAAGTTGTAAATTGCTCTCTCAATGAAATTCCATTTGTGACTGATTGATCTGACAGAAATAATTCAGACGGAGATATTGTCGGTATTATTGAATACTTTGATTGAGATCGATTTACGTTGAATTTTCAAATGATGTGACGAGTCATGCTGGGTTTGAAACTCCCAAAAATAATGGCGATTACGGAAGACTCACAAGTTATTCTCGGGCGCCAGTTTTTCCTTGGTATACTCCACTTCCCTGACAGCAATCAGTGAAGGTATCCAGAGGTCAGTTGATAGTGACAACATTCAGAATACTAGTTGACTAGCGATCCACCAAAGCTCCGCATGGGTGCAATGCTGATACTAGATTTAAATTCATCCACCAGAAATTTACCGGCATGAAAAATAATTTTGTTTCATGGACGCCTTTTTGTCCCCGATTCTAGCGCTCCAGTCGGAATATTTGTAAATCCTTTCTTATTGCACATATCCAACATGAATCAAACCTGCCTACAAAATTTCAGCCTCCGAAAATGTAACGGTATGTAGAAACAGTGATGAAGGTTAGGTTCAATAATAGGGGAGCCCAAGCGGGGATTTCGGGATTTACTGAAGCGCAGCAGAAAAATATACAGGGGGATACCTTGCACCCAAATATGAGTCAATATGAACCCCATATATAAGGCCGCCTGTGAGGGATAAAGATTTAGATTAGTAAATAAAAAAGATCATCAGAAATTCTCGAGCGCGTCAGATTGAGGTAGGGTGAGTTAATTACCTGCTAAAAAGTGTATATTCCAGTAATCTGACAATTTGAGAGTGACGTAAAGAAAGGAGGAGGGCAGCAAAGTTGTGGTAAAATAACGTCATTTCGACATTCTCGGGCGTAGCTAATTTTTTTTTCAATTTGTAGGAAATAATTCAAGGATGACGAAAAATACATATATAATCTGACGATTTCCGCAAGCCGAAATAACGAAAATTCTTCGATAAAGTTTAATGCGTGCAGCTGTGTGATACATATATTTCCCTCTCCGAGTTTCTATTCCTCTATTCTCTATTCACTTTTTCTCTATCTATTACTCTCTCACTCCGTCCCCACTCTGAATTATGTTGCCATGACACCATTACAGCTAATCACAGAGACTAGTTCGTGATGAAAATGAAGATGATGATTGATTATTCAATTAATTGATGGATGTAGCCGTCACTACGTGGTAGGAATCATAATGAAGAAAAGAGAAATTAAATAAGTTTCGTCCTATAAGGACATTTTCAAAGTTATATATTGTATGAGTTTGAAAATGTACTCATAGGACAAAACTGCAGTAACGTTAGTTACAAATAAAAGTGGTGAAAAACATAGAAAGTTTCATTTCTCTTTTCTTCATCAATTAATCAATTGATTATGAAAAATTAAAATTTTTGAGGATTTTTTTGAATTTATTATCTTATAAATACAAGTATTCTACTTATGAAACATACACTTATTCATTTGCATGCTATTTCCTGAGCTTTCCAATTAATTAAGTTCAATGAATTAAAAAAAATTAAAATAATATTGTCTTTGTCAGATTAAGCGAATCCCTCTAGATAATCATCAGATTATGAGACAGCACGACTTAAACATGAAGATGAACCATATATCTCAATCTGACGCGCTTGAATATTTCTAAATGACGAATTTCTTCGCACATTATAATAATGGCCGCGAGTTTGCGTCAGACCGAAATCGTCAGATTATTTAATGAGAGATTTTTTTTGTTGCACTCAACACCCCCTTAGAAAATCTGACGCGTTGGATTGAATTTTTTTTCTTTTCACTTTTGATCCTTACGTACAACCACCCACAGCATGCAAACGATCAGATCAATATACCAACATTATTGATGCTACCAATATCTGACGCGCTCGAGTATGTCCATGCAACAGTATTTTTTTACATATTTGAAAATCTATAGCCGCTTCTCCCACCGATGAAAAGGTATATATCATATAACATTTTTTTCTTCTTATCATCCAAGCTTTGCAACCTAATATGTCTCAATGACACTCGAGTAAATCCCCATTTTGCATCGTGGGCTCCTCTGATACAAAGTGAGTGGGTCTATTCGATACTCTACCGCAACTCGCAAGGGTTTATTGTGACTCACATCTATTCATACTAGACCAAATAAACTCAGCTTTTTGATGAAGCTCACTAATTTGTATAGTGAGTGGTCTTTCAGGTCAGATGGTAAGAGTACGGCTCTGCTGAACTATAAAAACCTGATCGGTCCCCAGCGGGGCAGGCACAAAGTATGTTCTCTGCTTTTCATCATTTTCTAAACAGAAGCGTCACACACTGTCTTTCGACAATCCGAGTCTCTGTATATGATGATTCAAATGACAGGGACCTGTAATAAGGCCTGTTAGACATCGTAGTTCATCCCTACTGTAGTCCAACAACTATTTGGTATCAAGATTAAAAGGGTGAATAAACGATGTGGAGATAGTCAATCCTGGAAGACTTAGCCAGAAGTCCATAAATCTTCTTGCCATCCAGGTGTTCAATGTTTGTTTGGATAAGCCCAAAGCGATGCCAATGACGAGTTCTGGTCCGATGAAGCTACTTGACACATCTCCCTATGCAAGGGAGTCAGCAGCCTCATTGCGTTTCAGGCCAATATGGCCAGGAATCCAGACCAGAGACAATATGTTGAGTCTTTTTATCGGGGAAAGTCCTTTTTGAGAATTTGATAACAATTCAGACGTTGCTCGGTAGGAGCCAAGAGCTTGCAATACCGCTGGACTGTTCGAGAATATTTGTATTGACTTTTTCATGATGGATCATGATAGATCCTTCCAATCTCTTTGCACATAATTTGATAGCGTAAATTTTCTCTTGAAATACAGTCGCATAGGCTCCTAGGCAGGTTAATATCTCTGTCATAGGTCTGCGACTGAAATCACCTGCACAAGAAGTGGAAGGTGTTTTCGACACATCTGTGAACCAACAACTATCTGCTCATAATATTTCTTTCTTCCAGAGGATCCAGTTTTCTCTACTCGGGAAAAATACTTTATAAGGCAGTTCGTAGTTGAATAGTGGATGCATGTCAGAGGTCATTTTCAGAATGCTGTGACTTCTACTGTCAACAAAAGTCTGTTGCACACATCAAATTGATTTGTGCAATTGGCAATCTGCACAAGTCTATATGCAGTCCATGTAACCTCTCTCTTCAAGAAAATGTGGAGAGGAGGTAGATCTAAAAGGATCTCCATGGCAACTGACGGTGTGGTACTGATGGCACCACTGATGGCCAGACAAGCCTGTCTCTGTAAGCCAGAGACCTTCGCCTGGGTCTTTTTTTTCATTCCTTCCGCCACCAGGCAATCGCATTATAAGTGATCATTGGTCTGACAATCATCCCGTGAATCCAATGGATTTATAATGGACCTGAATCCCAAATTTCACCACAAATCCTTCCACATGTCCGTAGGGACAGTCTGACTTTGTGTAATACTTTTTCCAAGTGAGCATTCTAGGTGAGTTTTTCATCAAGGACAATGCCAAGATATTTCACCTCCGTTGCAAACGGAACGAACTCACTATTGGGAAAAAGTGGCGTTAGATCGTCCAATTTTCTCCTGGTGAAAGGGATTATCTAAGTTTTGCTGGGCTTGACAGACATCTGCTTCTTCAGGCACCAACTGTGAACAACGTCCGTCGTGCTTTGGAGGATATTATAAGCTACCTGTTCCGACGTGGGCCTTACCAAGATGACAAGGTCATCTGCATGAACTTGCAGATCTACTTTTCTTCTGTCGAGGGCATCAAGCAGACTATCCATCATGAGCGACCACAGAAGGGGAAATAATACCCCACCTTGAGGGCAGCCTCTGGCGACCATGCACCTAATATTGAAAAGTCATAGTTGCAGTTCTGTTCACCAGCATGACATAGATCCAGCAAGTTATGGTCGATTCTATACCTTTTCCAGCCAGAGATGATCTTATAGATTCAGGTAGTGAATTAACAAATGCTCCTTCAAGAAATACAGCAACCGCAAAGGAATCTCCAACCTTTCTTTGGTGTTCTAGACTATCAAGGTTGCAAGTGATGTTCGTGTCTCCAATCAGGCGAATGGTTCTTTTCTGGATGGAATCCAGCAGCTTCAAGGTATACTTAGGGACAATACTCCAAAGAAGGTATATTCACCTCTGAAGGATCAGTTAGTATTTTGTATGTGCTGCTTAGTGTACTGATGTTGCTCTGTGTTGTATTGCCTTTCTTCAAATTAAAGGTATCTAGCCCTATTTCCATTTCTCTGGAATTTTTTCAGTAGCCAGATTATTTATCAGTTTATAATGTATATTTTCTGTGGAATTTTTCTTCAATTTCATTCGATTCAAATAGAAACCATAAATGATTTTGTCATGTGATATTTTTAATTTAAACAAATAGATATGAATCAAGCGCGACCTTTGTACTTATGGTAGCCAGATGAAGACATTCATCAAAACCTGAAGGTTATATGCTCATTCTATAGTTTTTATGCAATAGTTGATTCTTTTCGGAATACATTCCTATCAACAAATTAGGCAGTGCGATTACCATAAAAATCTCTTGGACGCCGTATTTCTGATGCCTAATGAAAGATTTAGTAGAGAAATTGCCATTAGATATTTTATTACCTCGTCGGTATTGATTTACAATGGGTTTGTGTCTAATAATAAAATTGCTTGGTGTCAGAGATAAATTTCTTTTTTCTGGCTAATGGTGCATATTCCTCAATGTCTTTAACTATTCTGCGAATGATGGAAATGCTTCAGTCGTTTCTAGTTATCTTTTGGCTAGTGGAAAAAAATGTGTCCATTTTGAACTGGTCATACTGTGTATACATAATTTCAAGCACAAGCCTTCAATAGACAGAAAGAACTCAAAATATTATCTGAGATATTCCACAACAAAAATGTTATATTTGGGATAGAATAAAATACAATGAATTCAAAAAATCCAGAAGAAGACAAGGTGTATCAGAAGTGAATTTCAATGATGACATTCATTCATTTCACTAGTTATATTTTATGAGAAAAAAATGTATATGTACGTATGTGTTAAGTTGCTTTGTTTGCGAGTAAAGGGGTGTTACAGCTAGTTCTACTAAAAATATTGTTATTTTATCAATAACTCACAAACATTTTCTCTGATTTTGATTGAACTATGTGCGTTTGTCATGGGGAGCTTCTTTTTATGGTATTATATTCGGAATTTTATTTTCAGTGGCATCTCGGAGGGTTACTTGATTCATATTTTTGTTATAAATTATTGTACGTTACTGTTTCGCCAAGTTTAGTATTATTTGAAATAGCCCAACTGTATCGAATCAGGGTAAGTGGTGTAGAAATGGGGATTACGCATCATTTGAGTATCATATTTAATGATTTGATATTCGTGGCCATATGAACAAACTTTGAAATGAATGTTCTGTTTCGATAGTAGATGTGAAACTCGGCAAAACAGCCTAGGTAATGCTGAAAAGTGATCAAATCAGATGCTCAAAATATGAACTATGATTCGCAATACAAGCATCAGATCTTCTCGTCATCGACTGCTGCACAAGTTCAAAAATTCCTGGGGTGTTGCGTTACCACAGTTAAGGCCCCCATGGACCTATCCACTGGTGAGCAAAGGTATCAGTGAGATGTTCACGAGCGGTTAAACTGAAATATGTGGTTAATGCCCCATCGTGCATTAACCACATATTTTGTCTTACAAGCAAAATAACATCCTCTAACAATTCTAGCAAAGTGTCTTCTAGAATTCATCTATGCATCACACCAATGATTTGGGGAGGAAGAAAATGCGATGTTATAAGATGGTCACCAAAATTTCCTCTCCAGGCGCTCATCGAAATTTCCTGCTGAAATCCACATTCTACAATATCGTGAGGGTTTTTGTACGCCCAAGAATGACTTTCACGAAATTTTATATAGGTACATTCACAGATGAAGCAAAAAACTTGCTTCATCTGTGAATGAAACTTTACAAATGGAATTGGGATTTTGTAAAATTTTACAAAAAAACCACTGACAAAACTACAATCGTTAAGGAAAATCTCTTGGTAACAGTTCCAGTACCCGTTGCTTGGTATACAACTTTCCAATATGGGAAATTGTATCCATATCACACACCATACTCTTTCATCGACTTCATCGAATCTCTAGCACATGATTTTTGAGATGACTGATTGAAAGTCACTGATTCAAATGGCGCTTATTTCGATTGAATTCACTGATATATTACAGTTTAAAGTAGACTCATCAAAATGGACAAAACTTTTGCAAAAACCTCCTCCGGCATCTTCATAAGGAGATTGCATGGTAGCCATTTCTTTTCTTCCTTTCTTTGTAAGTTCCCCACATCATTTATTCAATGATTGAGCAGTAGATAGCCAAAAAGTTTCTTGTGTTGTGTTCGTGAAGCACGAAGTCCAATCATACTTACAGTGTTCAGGTCATTTAGATTCTCAGCGGTAAATTTTGTGTTGTAATTATATTTTGTAGTAGAAGATAAATGGTTTACCAGGTCCAACACTACCCTTTGTCCTTGGCCTTTCTCCGGTTTGTTTCCTACTTTGCCTAAAATAATTATTCTGTAATAAAAATCTACATTTTTTTCATCAAAAACTCACCTAAATAAGGTTGCATATTCACTGTATATGCTGAACTACAATCAGCCAATGCCCAAATTTTTAAACCGTACTTGTCCGGCTTGCTCTTCATGTAAACCCGAAAAGGGGCCTTGCCTCGGAATGGGACTAACTGCTCATCCACGCACAAATGTTCAGATGGATTAAAAGATTTCTTGCAATTTGCTACAAAACCATCAGAAAAATCTCTGATTGGGGCCAATTTATCAGTTTTCTTTCTTCTCTTGTTTCAAAATTGTTGAATCTTAGAAAGCACATAATCTTTTGGAATCTGTTGCGAGACAAGGCAGATGGTACCAGAGGCCGACAAAAGTTGGATCTTGGCTCCAAAGGACACAAATTGGCTCTTTAGCAGCGTGCCAGGCTCCAAAAATAATAAGCAAACCAATAAATGATTTCAGTTTCTCTTGCACAAAAGGAGAAAAGGCCTTCTCATTTCTCGCATAATATGATTCGGCTTTTCTATTTGTCTCCGATAAAATTACATCCATAATATCTTGTGAAAGAAATAGTTCAAAAGCTTCTTTTATGGTGGAAAATTGGGAACTATATCTAGTGAAACCTGGTGAAACCTTCTGAATATTACATTTTCGTCTCTTGATGTTCGTAGTAAAATGAACCTTTGCCCACACACTACCATCTTTAGACGAATAAGTTGGATGATCTGTATAAAAGTTTATTGACGGGCCTACTTCATCTGCAGAATCTGTCGACTCATTTTCCCTATCACTAACATGTAAACCGTCATCTATCTCATCAGTTTCAGTCACTATGTCAGTCTCCTCAATATCACTTGAACCATCCTCTAGTTGTAAATCATTAAAATAATGGTCGTAAGCGTCCGTTTCTAATATCGCCAATAGTTCTTCGTCAGTTACCTTATTTTCATTTCTAAACTTTCGTGGTTCACTCATTTTTATAAACGCGTACTCGACAATCAACTGTAAACGTGACTAAACACCCTTAAATTGAATTGAGAAAATAGGTGTACAAATAAATTGGGAATCCCCGAGAGTGTTGACGCCAAGAAACGGGGAATCCCCGAAGTTTGAACAATTTGGGAATAATTTGTACCCCGGTTCGTTTTTAACGTAGGCAAAAATTTTACCTGTCGTTACATACCGAGCGTGGTGCATCTGGACCCCAAGCAACAAAACTCTTTATAATTAGTTACAATAAAAAGCAATTCATTCAAAATTTTGTATACCAATTTAGATATATATATATATATATATATATATATATATATATATATATATATATATATATTGATAGATATTAGGTAAAAAAAATATATTAGAAAATATACCCAAAAATTCATGTCTGGGGTTCAGCTGTACCCCGCTAGGGTTTTTGAAGGTTAAAGAAATGTCACTAAACAAAGATAATATAGTTGTCATTTCCATAGCTTACTTGAAAAATATTAACTTTCATAGGATAGGTATTTACAGTAACAACTAATCCAAGTGGGTTTTGGTGAATTCATGCACAACGTAACTTAGTCTTAACTTTAGACTGAACTCAATATCGCATTAAAAATATTTGTTGGGTGTTCATGCACATCTTAGCATAAAGATAGACACAAATGTAGAACGTGTATTTATTATCTCGGCCCTCGTTGTTCGAGCATTTAATTCGGTAGTGTATCTTAATTCTGAACTGAACGATGAGATATTTAAATAATTAGAATAATTTCCAATTCGCGATATTCACAGTATAATTCGAATAAAATCAACGTTTTCAGTTGGCAATTTATGACGAAGGCGGTTCATTTTCCTCTATTTAATAATCATTTTATTTTTCATCTACGTTAAGATGTCTAATGAATATGTGCAGAAGTCGCAGAACCTGATTCGCAAGAAGAATTGAAAGTTGGTCAACTTATGACTATCTTAAATCACTCTTAAGTCCTTAAGTCGCGTGCATGAACATTACCATGAAAAATCATAGTTTCATCTTAAGTTTATGATTAAGTTATGTTAAGACTAAGTTACGTCGTGCATGAATCAGACTTCCTTTGGAGTATTGTTCTCATGTATGTAGCTCTGTCCCCATATCCTGAAGTTACTGGATTCCATCCAGAAAAAAGCCATTCGCCTGATTGGAGACCCGAACATAACGTGCAACCTTGATAGCCTGGAACATCAAAGAAAGGTTGGTTCAACTCAGTACACCTCGAAGATCACTGTGTAAGAACTCTTTCATCTGGAGAACTGCGTTTATGTGGAGTAAACTTTCTGGAAACGTTTTTCCAAATTGATTCAATCTCCAGCGATTCAAATCCGATGTGAATCGCTACTTTCGCACAGGCACCGCTCTGAGAGCGCCTTGAGGATTTTCCTGTAGTGCTTGTGTGTTTTGTCCTAAAAAAAACTTTATGTAAGGAATTTATATGAAAAATACAGCCAAATGCTTTACTCAATTCACAAATTGTAACAGCACTGTGATGAAATCAATGCATGAACTGTAGACGAGAAAAAATAAATATATGTCGTTATATAACAATTTTCTCCTTTCTATCAACCTTTTAACCTTTTTTTACCCTCCACAATCAGGAAACTATAAAAATATAGTTTTAGAGAAGGCAAAATTATGACTCGATTTGAAAATATATTCCAGATAGGAAAATGTTTCATTCATATTCATCTTGTCGCGTTCAATAATTTTGCCTTTCAAAAAAAAAGGTGAGATATACAGATACTTTTTAACGTTTCAAAGGCTCAAATCTACTTACTTCTCTAGAATTGAAAAAGACCCATAAAACCAGCAGTTTTTCATCGGGTACATTTCATTTTGAAAGCGTCCTCGATAAATGCCGAAGAAGTTTTTAAAATCATTTTTCAATGCATATTTAGCAAAAAAAACATTCGAATCTCCAATTTGCATTTTATTCATCACTCTTTTTGCGATAGTTTAACTTACTCAACCGACGAGTGCATTTAGAAAAAACCGAATGCCATTATTTACATAAGTGAAATTTTTTAATTGCGTTGTCTTGTTGAAATTATGCAGTTTTTTGAACATCGCGTGTCGCAAGACAAAAGTAAGGTTCCAACTGCAGAGTTAATTAAATAATTTCACTTTCTTCGTTTAAAATTATCTGCTTTGTCGGAACCGGGTTTATTTACGCAAAGTCGACAGCGTATTAACATTCATGTGTCAAATTAAATGTTGACTTATTTACGTTTTATTACCAGTTGCTAATTGGATACCAAACTGAGGCGTTTTCGTAATATTCAGGGTGGCCGGAAATCAGCCAGACTGAACATTTTCGATCATGTCAATCAAGGCACATTTCTTTGCTTTTCACCCGATTGTAGAAAGTTTCAAGTGAGACTTAATTGTGAGATTTTCACTGAATAGTTCACAAAACCGTTACACTGTTCCACTATATAATAGCTTCCTCAGGTATGATAATGAATACGCCTGAGGATCCTATTGTTGATTTAATGAGCCATTGTTGATTCAATTTCCTCAATGAAGGAAAAATATTTTTTTCTCAATGAAGAAAAAATCTTGATAAATTCTCAATCTGGAAAAAAATCATGAAGTTTTCATAGTTCTTATAGTACAGGAAAAAAAATCAAGAATAATTCAACGATATTTTCAAAATGGCGACCGACGTACATCACCACCCACTCCAAAATCAGGAATTCAAATTCACAATGACAGTTTTATTACTGAAGTGGAAAGTCTTCAGTTCAGACAGGTTGGAGCCTAGCTACCTCACCCTTGCGGCTGATTTTTGTCAGAAGGACAAATGGATTCCTGACTAAGAGGTGGTGGCGGTATGAAAGTCATCAGACATCAGTACCGCCCTTCATGGTGTACCTCTACCTGGCTGGGATGGGTTGGATGAAAAAATTGTTCATCCATTAACGGAGGACATGAGAGCCTCATTCGACAGAGTATCGGGAGGGGTCCTCTCCAGTATAATCAATAGCTTCCCTAACTAACGTTATTACTGGAAAAAGAATTGCACCCGATATAAAATGTCCAGTTGCCTTGTTTTTTAGGCCGAATTTATTGTAGAAAAAGAAGTATACAGAAAAGGCCAAGTTGGACACTTTCATTGGGAAACTCCTGTTTTACCTCCTCACCACATTTTTCTGGAAATAGAGGCTAGATGGACTGCATGAAGACTTGTACACATTGCCAATTGCACAAATCAATTTAAGGCAGAGTGCAACAGACTGTTGGTTGACACTGGAAGTCACAGCATTCTGGAAATGACCTCTGACTGTATGCCTCCAACTGTCAACTACGAACTGCCCTATGAAGTACTGTTCCCGAGTAGAGGGGACTGGATCTTCTAGGAGAAGGAAATATCAAGACCAGATAGTTGTTGGTTCATATGTGGGTCAAAAAACATCTTCATGTTCTGGTGCAGGTGTTTTCAGTCGCAGACCCAGGACAGAGACATCAACCTGCCTAGGAACCCATTTCAAGAGGAAATTTACGCTATTGAATTGTGTACAGAGAGATTGGAAGAATCCAAACTCATACACAAAAATGAATAAAAATATTCTCGGTCAGTCAAGAGGCATTGGAAGCTCTTGGCTCCTACCAAGCAACGTCCAAATTGGTAGCAAATTGACGAAAACGACTCTCCTCGATAGGAAGACTTAAAAGATTGTCTCTGGTCTTAATTCCTTCTGTTGGATCTTGCAAGTTATCTTCAGACTTTCTATATTCCGCCGAAACATCTTAGTTGTCAATTTTCATTTCCCTACAGACCTCTGTTAGCGTCTCCCCGCGTGCTGAAAATTACGCTTTTCCAAATCATCAATAGTACCTAACTCCTTTGTCATCGAAATGACGACCAAAAAGTTCACGCGACAGGATGACGCCTGACAGTCGTTTGCTGAGGAGGGCATCCGTCGCTCAACTCGGTTGTGAGCACTCCGCCTAGGAACATTAATCACTATGAAAAGGGCATTCAGGTTTTTGCCTGGCTCACCATCTAAAGAGATGATGATGACTGATGGTGTGAGCATTGTTGCTTTCTACTTCGACGCCTCCACCTTAAACTTCTGTATAACATCAATTATATGTACGATGACCTTTTCTTCATTTTTTAGTTTTTCCCTAGCCGTTTTCCAAATTTCGTTGGAATTTTTCTAGCGCACTTGGTAGGGCAAGTCAGCATGAAAGTCTCCATAGGCCATGAACAGCTGGTGATGCAAATCTGCCTGTTCTGAGGACAAAACAGTATGAATACACTTTGAAACTGACTCAAATATGCTTCTCCGTATCTGTATCTGTAGAGTAGGGAGAGTGAGTGTAAGCCTTCAGCACTTAGGCCACATGTGACTCATTGTACATCCTCCCGAGGAGTTGTCCTCCTAGGTCATCGTCCATCCTGTCCTTTACAAGAAGGTGGACAGGTCACTGGGAGACATCTCCTTTATATCGGCAGGTGAAGGCCAAGACTCGCCGAACACACACTCTCTTATTGATGATAACTCCGGGCACTCGCACAAGACATGCCTGACAGTCTCATCTTCCTGTTCACACATCCTGCATAGAGGTGTGTCCACTAGCCCCATATTGTGGAGGTGTTTCCTTAGTTGACAGTGGCCAGTAAGAAATCCTACTGTTAAGCGTAGATTTTTACTGGTCATCTCCAGATATTTCTTCGGCGACAGGTTCCCAGGGTCGCCCAGGGTGATACTGGCAAGATTGCATCCTTTGATTCCATCCCATCTCTTAAGGGATTGAGAATAGGTATAACATTTGGCTGGTTCCGCAATTGTCGAAATCATCAAGCCGTAGGTGCCACTGGGTTCTAAAATTCTTAGTCCAGCCGTTTCCTTGACTGAAGAGGCGGCAATGCGAATACCTTTACTCCTGTCGTGTCCTTTAACTCACCTCAGGATAATGTTATTATCTACCGTATTACCGTATCTCCGTATTACGCATTTGAAACAATGACGAATACTGATAACTTGAACAAAATGAGAATAACTTACAATACAGTCGAGGAATTCCCCGAAAAGATTGTCAATTGGGAGAACGGAATAAAAATAGCACACAATGTAGTCCAGGGATTCCCCGTAAAACATAGAACGAAAACGGTAGCCAACTTGGGAGACTTCAATTTCTTGTTCTATATTTGAATTTGGAAAAACATTGTTACGTAACCCGTTGATCAAACCCCCCTTCCGCTCCTTTACAAAACCCCCCAAATTGTGTAACGTAAAACTTGAACAATCCCTTACTGAAGAATAGAACATTTTTTTCTGTGAAAACTACTTTGACTGTACGCAGGTGTAAAAATTTGCTTTTTTACACCTGTATAAACTTCTCCATTACCATTTTCATATTTTTTATAATTGTGCGAGTTGAAAAAAAACTTGATATCCAAGCAAATTGTGAAAATAAACTTCGCAAAATAGCCCAAGACGGGTTTGGCGCCAGGAGGATTAACACAGATGACACAAATCATTGGCCAGATGTCATTATGAGAACTCAAACTCCAACAAGTTCCTACTTCGCTGTTGGTTTCATAACATGTCAATGATTTTTATTGATGCACTTTCACATAGTCTGTTCGAACAAAAGAATTTATATTCAAATTGAACCCGGGAGCGTCAGGTCGATTCATAATAACACGATATCGAATTCGAAATTTAATGTGTTAAACTTGAAATTGTGGAACACAGTTAGAAGTGATCGGCGATAACTCTCTCATGAAGACATGTTACAATGTTACATTTTTTCCATTGATGTTCTATTTTGCCTATTTAAAGTATGACTCAGAAAAGTTATAAAGGCTGATTCAATGTGGATCGTGTCATTAAGACACGCCCGAGGAAGCCATTATATGGCGAAACACGTGTTGCGTTTTTGTAAAACTATCTAGTGAAAATCACACAATAAAGTGTTTTTAGAATACGTTTGTTCATATACAGAGTGTTTTCATTCAAAAAATCAAAGTTGCTACTACTTTCTGATGGAAGTGGCAACACCGAATTGTCAAAATTTTTTTAGATAATGTTCAAATATGTCTAGTTTACCAGCTGTCTGGTTTACCAGTAACTTTTAATGTACCATCCACCGTGAATCAGCCTGTATTGGTATAATTCTCTAGGTATTAGATACGATCATTTGAATAAATTGAATAGAAATATTATTCATCTTTCCTTTGCTTTTCATTTTCGAGAAAGGTATCTCTTTTCGATGCACCTTTAATCATCGTCTCTAGGAAATAATTCGTTTATTCCTGCGACGTTAATTCCACATGAAATGCATTAAAATATTCAGTAGACGGCTTTTGAACAATCCCACTAATGGCACTAAAATCTGAGAAATAATTGATAGTATCATTCGAATAATGATAAGTTTCATAGGGTGTTGTCTCTCATTAGTTGTTTGGAATGTTAATGCCAATGTTGGAAATAGGAGAAAGCGACTGCAATAAATGCCTATATCTGTAACACTAATAAAAACGTTAGCAAACCGTATTATTTCAACGAAATAGTCATTAATTGTTATTAATATTGGCGAGATATATAAATGGCACATCGGAAACGTAATGTCGGTGATGAATATTCATCATCCGGGTCGTAAAATTTCATTATAGGTTAGTTTTATGTACGAACGAATTGATTATTGGATTTATACAAGGTGTTAATTAAGTATGTACCATAAATTCAACAGACGATTTTTTAGGTAATTTTAAGACGGAATGTTCATATAAACATGTGTCCGCAAATCCTTCGTTCTCAAGATACAGGGTGTTGAAATAAAAAAAAAAAGTTATTCGTAAATATCTTAAATATCCTTGATCCAATTTCATTGTAATTTGGCATTGGTATTTATAACATTAAGGAGCTGATTTAGCCCGAACGTGATTCAATTTATTAGGTCCAGTGGCGTCTCGAGCGTGATTTGAACGAATATTTTTGACTTGAAAATGTACGCCACTGACTTTTGTGTAATTTTTATTATTTCTTTGAATGGAGCTATTAGAAATACAACGTTTTTGTCTCCTGAATTTTTTTCGTATCTTGCTTAGTTTTCAAGAGAAAAAAAGTCGACCTAATTGAAAATCCTTGGACCTCACAAGGAATATATGGGGAATTGAATGTTTCTTTTGGAAATCATTATCTTTACAATTTTTCATTACTATAGTCCGTTCATAATTTGTCGATAGCACAAAATGAGGGCCCAAGTCATAAAACGGTCGTAAAACTCGTAAAATCATAGGCGGAGGTTCCTGAGGTGTTTATTCAATAAATATAAAGCTTCAGTTTATATTCGAAACTTGCCTTGAAAGGGTGAAGTTGTTACGAACGAAAATAATTTTTGGTTTAGTACATATTTTAATCGCATTTAATTCACGGCTCGTTGGTGTTTCGGCGTCTACGGCAGTAATTAACGTCTCTAATATTTATTTTGCGAATTTTGTGCAGTGCGTGAGTAACTTTTTTTCATATTCCTACAAACATATACGTACCTTTCGTTCCTGCTTGTTTTGTTTGATTGCTTGCGATGGCTTCGTCATCATCATCAACATCATCAAGTTTTACACCGGTACTGTTGCGTACAGTCAGTAAGTCTGTCTATTCACCAAGAGAGAAGACTATTGTTTTGAACGTTCACGATGCTCTGGTTTCTCAGAATCCCACAAACACTGTTCAGAACATAATCAAGAGTTGTGCCAACATGACGGGCGTAGGGGAGTCAACAATATATAGGTTCCTATCAGAAAGAAAAAAAAAGGTATAGCTAACCCAAATACAAACGAATACTTAAAGAGGGGAAAAAAACCTATTGAAATTGATGAATTTGCCAAAAATGGTATTCGAAGGAAAATTCACGAATTTTTTTACAAAAAAGAAATACCCAACTTAAACAAAATTTTACAAGAAGTTAGAGACGACCCGGATTTGCCTCATGTCGGACGAACCAAATTGTGGCAAGTTTTGAAAGAATTAAATTTCCGGTGGGAGAAATCAGACCGAAAATCACTTTTGATTGACCGGGAAGAGATAATATGTTGGGGAAGAAAGTATCTAAGATCTATACGAAAATTTCGGGCTGAAGAAAGGCCAATTTACGAAACGTGGGACGAAACGTGGGTAAACGCAGGTCATACTCTGACAAAAATTTGGACAGATAAAAATATATCAAGCTCCAGGCAAGCCTTTATGGAAGGTTGGTCTACTGGTATTTCCCCACCCTCTGGTAAAGGCAGTAGATTAATAGTTTCTCACATTGGCAGTGAAAAAGGATTTGCTAAGCATGGTTTGTTGGAATTTGAATCCAAAAGCACAAAAGACTATCACGAGGAGATGACAGCTGATGTTTTCGATGATGATTGAACATATACCACCAAACTCAATTATAGTATTAGATAATGCACCTTATCATTCACGACTAGTTGAAAGACTTCCAACGACTGCCTGGAAGAAACAGGATATCATTGACTGGCTGCGGAATAAGTCCCTACCTTACGAAGATGGAATGGTTAAAGCAGAACTTTTAAAAATTGCCCAGCAACACAAATCTAAGTTCAAGAAATACGTAGTTGACAAAATGGCGGAAAGACGAAACATCACAGTCCTTAGACTTCCACCCTACCACTGCGAATTAAATCCAATTGAACTCATTTGGGCACAAATGAAAAGCTATGTGGCTAGAAAAAATACGTCATATAAAATACAAGCTGTACGTGAATTGTTATATGAGTCTTTACAACATATTACAGAACAAAATTGGCGAGATGCAGTAAAACATGCAATAGAAGAAGAACAAAAAATGTGGGATCTTGACAATATAATTGATGCGACTGTAGAGACACAACCGCTAATTATTAACCTGCAAGACGACTGGGATTCCGAAGATGATCCTGTTTATTTTGAATTTGAATAGTTTTGTAAGTAATCGTAGTTTATATCATTTAAAAATAGGTATTAATTAAATAAATGTATCTTTTACAAATTGCAAGTAACTTATTATTTTTGAATAAAATAAAGAAATTTTTTTAAAATAAAAATACAGTTTACAGTACCTACAGTTTAGGAATATTAATATATTTATTTATTTAAAGTAACTAATGTTTCAATCATATACTCTACGACACTGGTCACTCATTTCCACTCAAAATACCTACATAATCCGATTAAAAGTTTTATAGCTGTATTGTATTTCTTCAGATACAAGGTGGGTTAGTCGAAAACATCTTAAACTGCCAGTTTTAGTTTGGTTTTTGTTATTATATCATATTAGCTGTCCTCTCTGTATTTCAGTTCTCTAATGAGGGTCAAACTTGCAGTGAGCTATCAACAAATTATGAACGGACTATAATTATGCAATTCAAATATTTCAATTGTCAGAGTCCCTGATAATCATTAGCGCTAATGAATAATTCGAGCAAACGCAAATACTTTTCAAATGCCCATTAGTCCAGATTCGTTGGAATGGGTCATCGCCTGAATTTATTCAGGCGATCATTATGAGAATCATTATGAGAATATTTCATTATATCAATTATGATGTAAGTTTTCAAATAATATACCATTTTCACTGAAATCGAACATTGAATGTCAAGTGGAACATAAGTTGGGTTAGGTTAGGTCCAAAGTGAATGGGTCTATTTGACCCTCCACCACAACCCGCGAGGCTTTATTGTGGCTCACACCTGTTCACATTCGTTCAAATAAACCCAGCTTCTCAACTAAGCCGATCAGTTTGTATGATGAGTGTTCTTTCAGGTGCTAACCTGCCATGGGGGGTTTGTTCCTCCACCTGAGACAGATTATGCGTACGCCGCTCAAGAACTTGGTGCAAGGCGGTTTTATAAGGTACCTCGCTCTTGAGGAGACGACTCAGTCGTTTCCTGGCTGCACCACCAAACCTTTTTTTTGGTTCAGTTATTGGATCAAGAGTTGGGGAGTTGAGAAGCTCTCGCTCCTGAACTAAATTCACAGGAAGGTCAGTTTGAGTCGTAAACTCGACATCCATCTCCTCTATAGACTTGCTCCTGAGCTAAATTTATAGGGAGGTCAGTTGTAGACTCGCCCCTGATCTAAATTTACAGAAAGCCAGTTGGAGTCGTGAGTTCAACATCCATCTCCTCTGTAGATTCAGCGTCAAAAAAAATGTTTGAATTTACTCTGTCCATAAAAGTCCCACGAGTAGCAAGGGGAAAGAAGGTCAATCACGGCAGAGCCCCGCATTATCGTGACAAGGCGATGCTACCACGAGAGGGCGCCCGGTATCTCGAAGGTTCCGTAGAGACAGCTGATAGCCTCAGTGTCATTCATCTTCTCGGCACGGATACACACACCTTAGGATTAGGCCTTTGTTGGGATGCCATTCAGTTAGGGAATAACAGAACCACAAGTGATTTTGTCATTCCCGTATCCAGCGAGGCTACGTGGAAGCAGGCATACGATGGCCGGTTTACTCAACCCCCACATCCCAAGCCAATGCACTTGCCGAAAACAGCATGCACAGTGGCTCAGGCAGTGAAAGATGAACAAGGACCACCATCCCGCCTAAGTGGGACTTACCACAATACGTTAGTGGAAACCGAACCCAAATCGGTTTAGCCGTTTTCGAGATGATAGTGCTCATATACACAGACAAACAGAGAGCGATCAGTTACAATTCTATTATATGTTTTGATACTGAAATGTGTTACGTAACTTCATACGCGTGAAATAACTGAGAAAACTGAACTTTCATTCACATTCGATTAGCTAAATTTCACTCAAATGAATTACGGTTATAATTCAATGATTTTTATTTCATTCCTGCTTCTTCCGTTTACTAATTCACGTAATGTGATCATACATCACTCGTCCAAATACCAATTCCACATGAATCGTTCAGAATCTGCCTGTTATGTAAATCGTCAATAACCGAAGATGATATGTCCCAAACTTATATAACTAGCATCTCCGTGAACATATTCAAATTCACATAATCAGTCCATATTACCTGTAATTGCTTTCCACCAGTACGGCCATAAAAATAATTGAAGTGGAATCACTTTCATCTGAAATTTCAGGTTCAGCCTGCTGCTTGACTGTAACGATGCATGAAAGCTACGTGGCCTTGGGACATTGCATAATGCTCACCATGATATGAAATTGGCCTAGATTTTCTTCCTGTTAAACAGAATTTCTTCTTGAACTTTCTACCCTGAATGTTCTTGGTGTGAGATCCCTCAGTGAATTTATCTCCTCATTAACAGTTTTTATGATGATGGTCATTAATTTTTGGTAACAATTAACGAATGTGACTAGCCGAGCGGTAACTTTCCTTTCATTGTTACTCATTATCATCAACCAGCAAGTAATGAGAATGGCGGTTTTGATTTGAGTTCAAAAACATATTGCAGTACCTACTTGACAGATATTCTTTGAAATATGTGTATTGTAGAGGAGTCAGTGTTTCTTACTGTTTTTTGGGTATACACACTTCCATAACCTGATAAGGATCTTCAACTCAAAATACTGGCCTTGAACCAACTGTAGGGGTCTCAAGTATTAGGAAAACATACCAAGGAACGCACATAAAAATTCTTCATAAAAAAATGTTTGTAAACAGTACCGAAAGCTATAGGAATGAAGGCTTTCACAGCTGGCGTCAATGTTTTGATTGGTTTGTAGGTTTTGCCATGGTCTTCTTTGTTTTTAATCTCCAAACATTTCAACCGCAACTGTGGTAGTCATTTTCATACAGTTGAAATACTCTTTTTGACTTATCAACTGGAATACAGTTGAAATACTCTTCTTGACGTATCAACTGGAATACAGTTGATACGCCAAGAAGAATACTTTGACCACGCCATTAAAGATGACTACCACAGTTGCAAACCACGGCAGACCCCGAAAATCAACAACAACAGTACTGAAGAACTCCTCCAAAAATGCAGGAATCGGCTCAGTACAATCACAGGGCTACTTATTGAACAGTGATCATTTAGAAGACATCTGAACAACCTGAGGCTGCACAACGAATACCTTCACTGCAGGCAACGCAACAAAGAGACAGATATGGCTGGTAATATTTCATGTGATGATATTGGATCACAGGAGGTAGACGGATCTCAAATAGTGAGAAAAATGTATCAATACAAAATCTGCTGAGTTTGGTAGCGAATAAACTGAAAAGTTCACTTCAAAAAAGTTTTTCAGCCACTGAAGATTCCAATCAGTCACAATGGAGAAGGAGAGCCATAACGAATTACCATTCTTAGACGTATTGGTGAAGTGGGAAACATCTGCTTACTAAAAACCCACTCACACGGAACTATCCAAATCACGAATTCAAGCATCATCAATCTACCAAAAAAAGAATCATCAAGACTCTGGCAGACCGTGCTTTCGAGCTCTGTAATACTAAGAAAGGTTTCAAGAACGAACTATGTATCATCAAGAAAGACTTTCAACGGAATGGTTACTCCAAAGTGATGGTGAAACAGACTTTGGTTGGAAGACAGCCAGAGCCTCGTGAAGAGAAGACGTCACAGCCAGTGCGTGCAGTTATCTACATCAGAGGATTGTCGGAAATGATAAGAAGAATTGGATCCATGTACAACATGAGAATCTGCTTCAGATCCGGAAATACCATCCGTAGCAGCCTCACGGAAACCAGGCCACCAAACGCGGACTGCGATTCCAAGAATTGCATTTACTGGATACCCTGTGAGTGGGGAAAATCCTCTATCAGTGAAACTAAGAGGCCATTAGAAGTCCGCATTGCTGTGCACAAGAGCAAAGAGAAACCAGCAAATCGGGAACAGTGGAACATGCTTGGACTCATCAACATAACATCAAGTGGTCCCAAGCTGAAATCATCCACAGGAACACTGGTTCAGGAGGAAATTCAAAGAAGCTGCATGTATGTTGTCTAACAATGCATTTAGCCAAGCTAGCGTAGAGATACGCAACATATGGAAAGCTATAATAGAGCACAAATGGTCAACACCCGCCAAACGGTAATCTCCAGCTGAACTAGTAAAGCGAAGAGAGGAAAGTGGAGATATGATCTATAAATAGTCATCTTTTGGAGAAGGATTTCATTCCAATTGTTCAATCTCTAATTTTTTCACTAGTTTTCAATATATTGTAATTTCATTTCAGAGTTTCCTTGTCAAATATTTATAATCATTGATTTATCGATAGTTCATCAACTATATATGGCGCGTTTTCGACCGGAGGCACCGGTTGACCTGAAGTGATGCTGTGACCGCGCGCTCTCCGCCCTCTATCTCGAAAAAGGTTCACCGTATAAAAAATTTTTTCAAACAAAATTTGTAGAGAATTTTGTATTCTACAATATTGATAATGAATACAAATAGCAAAAAACCCATAGCAAAAAACCGATTTTTGTGATCTTTGACCTTGAAATTAAATAGTTGCTTACACCCTATCATATGTAGGTTTTGAGACAACTTTTAGGGTGTCAATATACAAGTATTTACAGACTTACAGCTGGGTATCTCGAATTCCGAGATTCTTACCTGATTTAAGCTTAAATGACTGGATTACCCTTTCATCCAAAGTGATAACCTCACATTTGTAATCATTCAGTGGCAAGTACTTTTTTCACATGGACTGTGTTACAAGTTTATTTGATTTTGTAATCCAATACAATCGTTCCACATTCTAAATTTGGATACAGATCCGAATCATCTATAAACATTAGTCCATTGCAATTCGAAGATTCGATAATATCGTTGATGAAAATCAAAAATAATAATGGATCTAAGTTTGAGTCTTGGAGTACTCCACTGGTACCTATGTATATATCTATGTATATATCTGAGTCCTTGCGCTATAAAGGACTGTTTGGATTGATTCACAGGAGTTTCTTTTATATATTTCGTGTCCAGATCTAAACTCGTAGGTTCACGAAGAAGTATCCAGAATAAAGGGCACGCTGAAAAGAGTATTACATCTACAAGTCCCCTGTTATCAAATTTTTTACAATAAATACTACGTATCTCATGAAAGGCATTGATTGATGTTGAATTGAGTTTATGTTAACCCCAAGTTCTCCAGCTTTCCTTCGTGTATATATGAAAGTAAACGGAAAATAAAAAACAGTGTCTGAAAAACTTATCGGTCACCTTCTTCACACCATATGCTTTGAAAGATTTCTCAATGATTACGCGAAATAGACAAAGCCAGAATCCTAATCAACATTGCAATAACAACCATGCTGGTCTACGTGTTAGATTATAAATCGTTGACGAACATAATACACTTACACAAGTGTCTCAAAGACATTTCATGAACCTGACAGAAATGACAATATTAATGATTGCCCAACGTCTTAAATTACACTTAAAAATTCCCAGTGAGATTTATCAGGCCGATTTTAACACCCATTGATGAAACTCAAGTATTCCAAGAAAATATTTTGCAATGATTGGGTATTTTATTGGCATATTATGAATAAATACCCAATGAGAATTCTGAATGTGATTATGTTTATATTATGATGACGACACAAGAATGCTGACCTAGTCTCAAAGATGTCGTCAAACATAGTAATTTTGTTCATATATTTCGAAACGCATTGAACGAATCGTCTTTGGAGGCAACGATTTTGAGAATTTAATGATGGGTCCATTATTGAAATGTCGATGAATGACTCTTCTTGAGTTGATATGAATATATTACGTAATACCCGATTGTGTTTTTTTTCTGTTTTTGCGGAATATATTGAATTCAAAAAATTCTTTGTTGTGAGATTTTCACTTCTTATTAGTTCCACAGAAACGCAACACGTGTTTCGCTATACAATAACTTCTTCGGGCGTCAAGACACGCCTGCAGAAGCCATTGTATGGCGAAACATTGTATGGCGAAACACGTATCTTTATTAAGAAAAATTCACCACTACGGCTGCAGAGAAATGACGCTCAAATGGTTTGAATCCTACCTTTCAGGAAGGAATCAAATGGTAAGAACAACAGGACTTTCGGAAGAAAAAAAAGAAGGGAAATTTTGTGTGGTGTTCCACAAGGATCAGTTTTGGGACCCATCTCATTTTTATTATATGTCAATGACATTGCAAATTTGAGCATTTCTGGAAATTTCACTCTTTTTGCTGATGACACGACGATATTGTGAAACAACAAAAACTCAAATGATTTACAGAATGCAATATCTACTGATATGAAAAAAATCAAGGTTTGGTGCGATGCTAATTTGCTATCCTTCAATATCACTGAAACAAACATTTTATCATTTAGATGTGCTCTTGATGACCTGTCATTCGGTGATAACTTAGAAACTTAGAAACAGAAACTTAGTGATCAAGAACGAGACTCAATCTAAATTTCTAGGTATTCACATTGACAACAAGCTCAAATTTATTAAGCATATTAAACAACTTGAAAGTGATTCATGCAGACAAATTCGCTGAGCAGGAGATTTTAACAGTATTGTTTTGTTCATTTTGAAAACGGTTTGCCTCATTTACAAAAATATGTCCCTATTTGAGGCTTCATGCCATTCTTATAGCATCCGTTCTACCGTGTTGAAATTGCCAATTCCTTCAACAAATTTGGTCAGGAATTCTATTTATTACAATGGAATCAAGATGTTTAATCACTTGCCCTCAGATATAAGACACGCAAATTTGACCAAAAAAATGTTTAGAATAAGAGTAAAAATATGTTTGCCTGAATGACCTTATTATAATTTGCAAGAGTTCTATAATGATAAATTCACGTGACAAAACGTGCATATTTGAATTTAGGTTATATAAGATTTTTGTTTATTTTCTTGTTTAGATATAAATATTCGTTTGTCGGGTTCAATGGGTGTGTTTATTTATGTTTTATATACATACATATATATATATATATATATATATATATATATATATATATATATATATATATATATATATATATATATATATATATAGAACCAACAAATAATGGGGCTGAGCAGCAAATGAAAGAGTACTCTTTAAAGTTTGTCCAAGCTTTCGGAAATTTAATAAATTGTTTCCATCATCAGGGATGCTACAATATTACTTACACCATCATATTGTAGCATCCCTGATGATGGAAACAATTTATTAAATTTCCGAAAGCTTGGACAAACTTTAAAGAGTACTCTATCATTTGCTGCTCAGCCCCATTATTTGTTGGTTCCATTCCTAACTAGTCAGCAACGATTACCTTCTCCTCTATATATATATATATATATATATATATATATATATATATATATA
This sequence comes from Leptinotarsa decemlineata, assembly GCF_025532065.1. NCBI lineage: Eukaryota > Metazoa > Arthropoda > Insecta > Coleoptera > Chrysomelidae > Leptinotarsa > Leptinotarsa decemlineata. The sequence goes on from NW_027412529.1 coordinate 6,534,580, forward strand.
TATATAAATTTGAATAGATACGTACTTTTTGATCATTCCCATATTGATTTCAATTTAGAGCCACCGGTAGACAGCTGTTTCAGCCTATTGGGCATCGTCAGTACCGGGCAGGCGGTCCTCGATTGAAGACAAAATGAGAAAAACCAAGAAAGTACTTGATAAAAATAGCTGCGTAAACGCAAGCGAAACATAAGTGGAACCACCTATTGGTGTGACACCCAAGTCAACTTGACAAGTTTTTATGTCAGTGTTGTTGGTTTGATTGGCCAAACCACTCTAGGCACTCTAGGCAGTTTGAGGAGTGCCTAGAAGATGACAGTACTACAAACTGTCGAAAGCGCTCGCAAATAATTCATAATAGATTGTTCAGATAGTTCATAAGTCCATTATATAAGTGTTGATAATATTTTTAAACGAGTCTGTACACAATCATGTTGAGACAAAATTTCGATATTGAACTATAGTGTATGTTCTAACTTCACTTTTTTGTAGGTGTTTTTATATTCACATTCATATTCGCTGGAATTGCGAAGGCTGCTTCTCAAAAGCTTGGAACACTGTTCCGAATCAGAAAACTATAAACGCCCCAGTAACTTCTTTGAAGTATTGTTCTCGTGTATGGAGCTTTGCCCCCAAACATACTCTGAAGTTGTTGGATTCCTTCCAGAAAAAAGCCATCCGCCTAATTGGAGATGCGAACATCACGTGCAACCTTGATTCTGATCAGGTCATTCCGTATTACAGATATGACCAGTCACCAAGAGGCAGCCTTAGCAACCTGATGACTCCGTGCATTTGTGTTGTTTCTGCAGCCAAGTATTGCCTAACCTTGCTACTTATGACAGGTAATAAGCTAGGAACACATGTCTGCAGTTCACATATTTTTCCAAACTCAACGTCAAATTATTTCTCTTTGAATAAGATTCATATTATCGAAAAATTCAGACCAAATCCAAAGTAGAAATTTGTCTATACGTTTCAGTATAGTCGAAGTAACCGATATAGTGATTTTTAAAGCTTCGACGAACTCAAAGGCCGAAAAAACCAATACAAAGGAATAATGCCGCTACGAATTAGTCCACGTGAATTGTCGGTTCGTATTGGATAATTTTTACTAACCGAGTTTTATGATTGGCTGGATACTCATAAAATTAAATTTGAAGTCATGTTACGGTGACCAATAGAATGTGAGGATGGTTAGAAGAGTCGTGGTGTCAATGTTCAGTTCAGAAACTGATCGCGATTTGATTGTTGAAATTCGATATTGGTGAAGTTATAATTACCTAAAATTTTTGTTATTTGTTTAAAATCTGGCGTCCTTGGACAAGTACTAATAGTAATAAATAGTGTGATAACAACGCAGACTTTTTCCTGTGTAGTGATTCCATTAGCGCTGGTGAACAATGCGAAAAAGAGATACCAGTGAATAAGATTCGGATGCATTTGAATATTGAAACACAGAGAGTATGTTTCAATGTATATAAGAATCTACATATCAAGTTCGGTTTCAAGGGGAAAAAAACTATCACAATCAACATCAGATTTGACCAGAATTCATTTCTCAACTGTACGTAAAATAGTCAAAAACAAACCTAATGAACGCAAGACGCGATTTGATGCTGGATTACCAATGTTGGATGTTCATCCAATAAAATCATTAAAAAAACAATATACGACTCTTACAAAAGCAATGAGATTCCTACAATTGAAATGATAAAGAAGAAATTGAATACTTTCGGCTGTGACAAAACTCTTCAGAATTGAATAAAGAAACTAGGATTAAGATTCAAAATAATGAACAAACGTCAAGCAGTTATGGAAAGCAGAAAATAGTGGAATTGCGTAAAAAATACTCAGAACAAATAAACTGAATACAGACAAGAAAAACGGCAAATTTTCCATTTGGAGAAAACTTGGTATGACACTCACGACACAGTTACGCAAGGGTGGACTGATGGTCCGAGAATGTGTACGCCTCACATGCCTGCAAACAATAGATCGCAACTAATCATTGTGCATTGCGAAAGAAGTAAAGGATGGGTTCCGAATTCTTTGAAATTATGTGGAAAAAAACTTGAGAACTGCAATGTTGACTATCATAAGAACATGGAAGCTAATATTTTTGATGAACGGTTTGAAAACACATTCATCCCAAATTTGGATAGTTCTTGACAACGCTTCCTATTATTCGCAACAGCTCATCAAAGTACCGAATTAAAATTCGAGGATAGGTGAAATACAAAGTTGTTTAATGGATAATAATTTGTATTTTGAAGATAACTTTATCAAAAACCAACTACTTGAAGTTTTACTGACAAACACATTTGTTGAGAGTATTGCTGAAAAGTATGGACACACCATATTGAGACTTCCTCCCTATTTTTTGTTTTCAATCCCATCGAGTTGATTTGGGAAAAATTGAAACAAAGCATCAGGCGTAAAAATAATTGATTTAAATGACGACAGTGATACTGAAACGGAAAATATGGAAGAGGAATCATCAGAAGTGTTTTTGAAGCAATCGATTTTATATATATATATATATATATATATATATATATATATATATATATATATATATATATATATATACTGCAATAAAGCTTCAAATCCTTTTTGTACAATTTAATATTGAAATACTCAAAATAAAGGAAAATTAGTTGCATCAATCATAAAAAAATGTATATATATATATATATATATATATATATATATATATATATATATATATATATATATATAAACATATGGATACCAAGTGTTGCCCATCCTTACACTTGGCTGCACCATACTGATGATGGGCCAAAAGCCCGAAACACGTGTCTATGGTTTGCCACTTTCATGAGTGCTATGTCCGATATTAACTTATGTTTCAATATCAAGACACTCAATAACTTTCATATATATATATATATATATATATATATATATATATATATATATATATATATATATATATATATATATATATATATATATATATATATATATATATATATATATATGTAGAGTGGATAATCTTAGCGACTGGAGAAATGTACAGCAATATGAATTAACGGGGTCTCTCAGTCAAAAAATCAAAAATCAAATATCTGTTCTACTTTGCCAAGCTTCCGCTTCCAATGGGAAGCTTCTTCAAGGCCTGTAATTTATTGAGTTGTTGGTTTTTTTGCAATCGAGGAACATTACAATTCATACTCACAGTAAAAATGAGTAAAAAACAATAAATTGAATATATGATCTGACGGAGAAGGTTGAACATGAATTAGATTATTTTGGGTTTGACAAATGTCATACCTTCACATAAATGTCATTTTTCAATGGGTATGATGATTTCATAATCTTCGACTTCAAGAAAGAGTTATTGATTGATACAATTTTCATTATCATCATGTTTTTGATGTAGTTCCAGTAAGTTACTGTATATATTGCTAAGATTATCAATGTCAGTTTTCTTATTCATACAAACAGAAAACTTATCGATTTCAACCATTTCAAGAAAAAGGCGTTTAGAAATATTTTTTTCTGTATGTAAAATCTTTGATATTAGAGTAATTTGGTTTATGTCCTGTTTCTAAAGAATGTTGTGCTAATGCGCATGATTTTTTATTAAGCTTTATATCACTTTTATGTGAAGTTATTCTATCATCTAGAATTCTTAATGCTATATCAAAAAAAAATTGAAATTCTGAAACGGCCGTTTCTGACTCACATGGGGGTCAAGTTTTCATTGACACATCCTGTTTAGATACCAACAATTAACATCACAGCAGGTATGTGGCAAGTATTAGCGTTTTGTAACGAAATTAATTTTGGATATACTAGATACGTATATACATTAATTGAAACACTTCTACGAAAATAGTCAGCATTCCTGTTTACTATATACAATTAACTACATCATAACCACTATAATATGAATATTACTCAATTTACCTTTCTCCCAACACTATTTTACCAATCTCAGTGATCCATAATTGGAAATCTGCTGAATGATTTATTGGACGTGTGGAGTAACAAGCCTATAATTTGGTTGTCCTAGATGTTCAATTGAATTTACTTCATGAATATTCATAACATTCTTTGTAAATTTCAATAGTTTTCATAAAATTTTCCTCCTTGTTGCGTTAGACACATAAAATCATACCTTCAACTATTTCGTGGAGATGACTTCTGTTGCCCTTGATATAGATGGACTAGATAACAAAAGAGGCAGCGATATCAGAAAGTAGGATGGAATTTCACATGGTATAAATACGTATTAATTGTTATATAACTTCTATTAGTCGATTTAATTGAAAAAATTGGCAAATTCATGTCCGTATGTCGTAACTGACTCCAAAGAAATTAATTTTTCCATATTTCACAATTAGGAATTTCATTTCGCCAAGAATGACGTGGGTTACTGAATCACTGGTATGAAATCGTACGTTTCATATTTCAAAATCAATTCTACTAAATTATTGTCGCTTCATCGATGTCAAATGGGCCTTGGCATTGAATTCTTCAATGAATGATTAACATATGATTCGGTGGCAGTTTTTAAATGAACCAGAACAAAAATGAGATATAGACGAAGAGACAATTATTAGAAGACACTTTTCCAGAATTATTGGATGATTTATGTGGTTTATGCACGACGGAACACCTGTTTATATCAGTGTAACTACTCATGAATGTCATAATGATAGTTTTGCTCACCAATGGATAGGTCGTGGAAAACCTCAATCATGATCACCTAGATTTCGATACTTGAACCCTCTGGATTATTTTATTTGGAGATATCCTGAATCGCGTGTTCATGCGACATTAGTTGTCGATGAAAATGGTTCGAGAAATAGAAATATACATAATTGTGTCATACACAACACTCCAGGAATGTTTGAACATGGGCGGCAGTCGATGTGGAGAAAACTTGCTTCTATTGCAAGTAAAACTTCTCATTTTGAGCAACTGATTAATTATTTTCCATTATTGCTTATGTTGTTCTCCGAGTGAAATACCAATTGACAAGCAGGTGAAATACGTCTTCCATCTACTATCCGAACATAACACGTACCTACATATGAAATTTCAGCCTCCGAAAATGTACCAGCATGGAGAAACAGTGACAAAAAAATAATTTTGTTTTATGGACGCGCCTTTTTCCACCGCAGCTGGCGCCCCACTTGAAATATTTGAAAATCTTTTGGGGAAGAAAGTTTTTGGCTTTCTACTAGTCCATCTGATACAAAAAAATAGATGAGAGAATCTTCCAAAGAAAGGAAGGATTATTCAATTTGAAAATAAGTAACTCCATACATGGATGTGTAGATCATGCAAAGAAGTAACTTTCAGACACAAACTGAAAGAAAGTCCTCCTGAAACAGCTACTTTCATATAAACATTGAATTACACGAAAGAAAAAATTCTTTCGAAACAAATACTTCTATATGAACACTGAATTATACAGAAGATACTTTCCTCTATTCAGTTTGTATATCGAACATTCGTGGAGGAATGAGAATCAGATATCATTCACATGAGTTCTACTTTGAATGAATGGTAATAAATTGTACTCACATGGAACACTGTCACCCTAACTGGTATACACGTGTTTCGCCTTAAGACACTTGCCCTAAGGCTCTTCAGTACCAAATTGGATAACATTATAGAAAATACACACACTTCATTCATGAATTACGATTTTGAATGTCACGGAATAAGCTTGATTAATTGATTAATCCTTCCTTTCTTTGGAAGATTCTCTCATCCATTTTTTTGTATCAGATGGAGTAGTAGAAAGCCAAAAACTTTCTTTCCCAAAAAATTAATCACTCCTAAAAATATAACCCTTTCAAATCAAATTTGAAAATCCTTTCTTATTGCACATCTACATCTTGCACAGCCTCCTAAAATGTAGCGTTTGGAAGAAACGGTGATAAAAAGGTGATTTTCATATGTAAATGCTCCACTTTCCCAGTGAGGGCGCCCTGGTTGAAATATTGAAAATTAATTCTTTTTGCTCATCTACATCATAAAATGAAGCTACATACCGAAAGTCAGCCTTCGAAAGTATAGCGGTACGGAGAAACAGTGATGAAAAGGTAATTTTCATGTCTGAACGCTCCCCTGTTATCCCCAGTGGGGGCGTTCCAGCAGAAATATTCAAAAATTCTTTCTCATTGCACATTTACAGCATAAAATGAACCCACATACAGAATTTCAGTCTCCGAAAGTATAGCGGTACAAAGAAACAGTGATGAATAGGTAATTTTCATTTGTGAAGACTCCCCTTCTACCCCCACGGGGGGAACCTCAGTTGGAACATTTGAAAATCCTTTTCTAGTGTGTATATAATTCCTAAAAAGCACCTAGCTTCCTAAGACTTATCAGTACGGAGAAACAGAGATGAAGTGTTAAGTGACTTCCACATTTATAAGTACATAAATGCATAAGTAATAGTTATTTATGTATCAAGGGAATTAGGAGGGCCTTAATTACCGATGGCAAAGTTTGCGTCCCGAGGGCCTCTGGCCCGAGGGACAGCAATTGCCTGAGGTTATTAAGGCTCATTAATTCCCGTGGTACATAGATAATTTTATTTCTGACCGATTTCAATAAAATTTTGTTCATTTTTGAAACGGAAAAATGTACCAATTCATTACCTTCCCGGTATATTTGAATCAGGTACCGTTGATTATAGTAGAGTTTTCTTGTTGCTAGGTTGTTGCTATGTTACTTGTTTATAAACAGAACTTTGTTATCAAGCTGTGTTTGCGGTGAAAACGTGTTTTCTACCCCAAATATAATGGAGGATATTTTGAAAAAAGCTGAACAAGAATCATTAATTCCATCGAAAAGTGAAGCCGTATACCAAAAAGAATACAAGATATATCTGGACTGGCTGACACGGAAAAATGTTATGCCAAAAGATGTCACTGAAACTGTATTTCTGGCATATTTTCAAGAACTGGTAAGGAATTTTCTATGTTTTTCGGTAGATTTGATAGTAATTGTGTTTATTCGTTTCAGTCAGAAACGTATAGTCCGAATTCTTTATGGACTAAATGGTCAATGCTAAAATCGATGGTGACTATACATGAGAAAGGAGATATCACCAAGTTCAATGAACTACAGGCTTTTTTGAAACGGAAGAGTAAGAGTTATAAGCCGAAAAAGTCTGCTGTTTTATCTCCTAAAGATGTTATCAGATTCCTAAAGGACGCTCCTAATGATATTCATTTATTGCATAAGGTAATTTTTTTCTTATTTTCCTTTTTGTGTGTATTTATTTCCTTTTTTTGTTATAGGTTGTTTTGATTATGGGTTATTTTGGAGGATGCAGAAGTCAGGAACTTTTGAATATGAAGATATCGGATATAGAGGACCGGGATTCCGTTATGGTAGTGAACGTACCGGAAAGTAAAACTGGTATATCGAAGAAATTTGTGTTGTGGATGAAAAAGAGTTCTCCGCTTTGCCTTTACTAAGACTTTATATGTCTTTGCGTCCTAAAGGTATCGAACGATTTTTTTTGAGCTTCCGTCAAAATAAATGTACATCTCAGCCAATTGGAAAAAACATGTTTGGGAAAATCCCCAGCAAAATCGCAATGTATTTAGGATTGCCAAACTCATCTTCCTATACGGGACATTGCCTTCGTCGCACTTCTGCTACTGCTCTAGCCAATGCAGGAGCAACTATGACTAACTTAAAAAGACACGGAGGTTGGAAAAGTTCCACGGTGGCGGAGGGGTATTTGGAGGATAGCATCGAATTGAGAAATGAAACGGCGCGTATGTTGTCTACTTTGTCATCAGAAGAGGCAGGAACCTCGACTGTAGTGAACAGAAGCTCCAGCCATACAAAAGAAGACATTGTTTCCAGTGGCGGAAGTAATTTTCAGGGAACATTTCAAAATTGTACATTTATTATTTGTAATGACGTGAATAAATAAAATATGGTTCAGTTTTCATTTCTATTTATTTTTACTTGTGAAAGGTAGAGGGAATTATAAAATCTATAATGTCCCAAGGGAGTTATGATAGCGTAACAATGACGATATAAGCTTATAATATCCCGGTCAGAAATAAAGACTTTTATAACACCAATTTGCATCTCAGTACCTATTGCTACCCACTCTTTTGGAAGGAATTTCGTTTTTGCCTTTTTAACTACCCACACTTTGATGCTAATCAGGTCTAAGAAAAATCGTTTGGAGATAATAAACACGAAGTCGGAACAAAGCACTCTATCGTTCCGATTCAAAAATGTTATCAACAATCAATTATAATATCGATTTTATAAATTGAAAAAGATTTATTTTCTGGAGAGAATAACTTTTGGAGAAGAAAGAGGATTCAAACTCATGAAGACTTTACAGGCTCCATTCAGTACCATTCTGTCATGCAGACACTACAAACTCCTTGTTGTCGGGGTAAGTACACCCGTGTATCGAACATTTCAGGATATAAACTCTTATGGAGATGCATTATTTTCGGGTATTTAACGTTATCGGTCTGTGATTCTCAAGAATCGACGAATCTCCGTTTTTTTGGGTAAAAAAACAGTCCGTCCCTCGACATATCGAAACAGAGTCGGCTGCTCTCCGTCTAGCCATGAATTGAAAACTTTGGCCGGGTGGACGTAGGTGCTTGGAAGATTTTTCATCAATAAGTGTGTCATCTGCGGCTTGGTAGGTTCTTGGAACCCACAAGAGCCCTTCCAACGTTTTCCAGGGTTATTAGGTTATGTAGTTCATTGAGCTCGAACTGTGGGAGCTTTCTGCTGAAAGTTTTGAACTGTACTAAGGCTGGAGTATCTGAGTTGAGAGTGACTGTGTGTGTTCATGAATGACTCTACATGAGGATTCCACTAGCTCAGCGGTTGACGGATCATCCACAAGAAGCGGAGACTGTTGGAATACGCGAGAAGTTTTCTCGTGCGACTCAAGACTCTCCATGATGGTTCTTGCTCGCATCACTAGTGGTCACTAGGATTCGTATCCTATCAAGGCAGTGCTGATTGATGGTCAGTACCTTGCCTTGACTCAAACTGTGATAGATACGTCGCAATTTAGCGGCTATTTGCCGCATCGCCAATGTGAAAGGCCTGTTGGCCAACCTGTAATCCATTACACATTGTTTTGTTGACTTGCCTCCATCTTGTGTATCCGCCCTTCAATATTCTGAACCACCAGGCCATGGTTCCATCTTTCGATTCGGAAAGCTATCGAATGACTGTGTACACGGCTGTGTTATTTTGCCAGATATCAGCTTGTTTTGTAAGAACATCAGGAATCTCCGTATCCAAACGACTGGTAGAACTGTCACTTTTAAGACTTTGTCAGCAGGCTGGGGAGAAGCTATGTAGCCCTGACACTAAAGGTACGATACATAATACCTTAGGTTTTGGGCGGAAAAGGCGGCATGCTCCGAATGTCTTTCACACTACAGAGCATGATGCATCCTCAACATATACCCTCTGAGCGCATGCTCCCCAACCAGCAAAATTGTTTTATAATTTCATAGTGCTGCAGCAGTTTTATTTTGTTGGTATTTTAAAATTACTTCCAAAATGCTAATTGATTTTATTAAACTAGCCGTGAACATAATACAGTTGTGAGCAATAGAATTATTTTATAAATTTTTCATGGAAACTTTTATAAAATAAAATTAAAAATCCGTAATAAAATAGTCACGAAATTATCACAGGAACGTTTTTACAATTAACTTATTTTCCTGTAAAAGTAAATTGTTTTGTAGCAGTTTTATAGTACTTTTCTGTGATGTTTTTATGTTCTTCATAAAACTATTTCGAAATTATTTTATAACTACTTCCTGTAGCTTTAATAAAATTATTTCATTGGCGACACAATTTTGTTTTCATTACCATACTGTCACTTTAATGATAGTTTCCCAATTATTTCATAGTATGATATATTTACTACAATTCCAAATCAATAAAATAACTGTTATAAAATCAAATTGTTTCCGCTTCTATAAATTTGCTGTCGCCAAGAATAAAATGCAGAATTTGAGAAGAGCCAGTTGACCTTGATTTTAGAGGTCGTGTAATGAAGTATAATTTGTCAGTTCTATTTGACTAGCGTCCTAATAAATATATACCTAATAACGTCGTGTAATATTGGTCGTTGGAAAAAAATTAGGAAAAGTGGTTCGTTTTAGACTAAGACTCACGTTACCTAGTTCTTCAATTTTGTTCTTGCTAAAAACAGAAAAAGGTTGTTGATGATTAAAATCCGTCGACTTAAGTGGAGCATCATGTTTATATACACTCAAATCTCTAGCTCAACACTTCGAAATTCAGATTTTATATTGAATGGAAGAAGCCTCTTAGCCAAAACATCCCAACAGATAATATTCATCCAAACAATACGTGAGAAATCCTGTCTTCATTTTTATAGAAAGCTATAACTTTAAAAGAATTCCAACTCTGCCGCAATACCATCACTCCTAGAAATGAGTGTTTCTTAACAGTTTTATAGTGGTAACATAGAAGCTAAAACACATTAAAACTCTTTCTATTGATACCAAATTATTTTATTATTTTATAGAACGACCCCATTTTAAAATGATAGCAATTCGGAATACTGCCATCAGATGAGTTGAACATATGAATAACTGCGCATATAGTGATATTTACAGATGAAAAGTATACCGGGTGTCCCACATTTTATGTGACAGGCTATATCTGGTTTGTTGAAGGAGATACACAAAAATGTTTCATACAAAAGTTTCAGGAGTTCATGAGAGCTATATTTTGATATAATTTTTAAATATACAGGGTGTTTGGTGTAGGTGCTACAGACCAAAATTCCATTTTTTAAAATAGAACGCCCTGTATATCATTAAATATTCAGATGCTACGTTAAATTCTGATATCATTTCATGTTTGGTTTTTGAAATTCGGTTACGGCGTTGTTGAGTTATTGCTTAAAATGTAAAGTCTTGAGAACGACTATTATTTTTAAAAATTACTCATACAATTATTCTCTCTGCATCAGATCACATGAAAATTAGTCAAAATTTTGGGTGTTCGAAGTAATGTTTTCAATTTTGAGTTGTGGAATTCAGTCAGGAATCATTTTGAATATGAAACAATTGCGAAATTGAAAGAGGTGTATTCGAAACCAATCTTTAATTAATAACAATGTAAATAATATAACTTGATAAATCATTTCATAAGAATGGTAGGTACCTAGAAATAAGTCATAAAAATTGTTCAAAGTGATGCCCATTAGATATTATACAGGCTTCGAAACGTTGAATCACTTCTCTCGTACAAGTCGCTTTTATAATATCAGGCGTAATATCACTGCACGCTAGTCGAATTTTCATTTTCAGATCATCCACATTCAAAGGGGGAGTAGTGAAAACAATATCAAGCGGTGATTAATCTGGGGAACGAGCCGGCCACCGAATTTGACCCTTATTACCAATCCATCTATTTGGGTACGTTCTATCCAGATATTCAGTAACAACCTGTGAATTGTGAGGAGGAGCACCATCTTGTTGCCACCAAATTCCTTGTCGTTCTGCTATGGGAATATCTTCCATCAACTGGATCAAATCATTTTCTAGAAAATGTAAATATCGCAATCCATTGAGATTTTCATTGAAAAAGTAAGGTCCTATGATGCGGTCATTGAACAATCCACACCATACATTAATACCCCCAGTAGTTTGAAAATTACTTTCGCGGACCCAGTGGGGATTTTCTTGAGACCAATAGTGACTGTTATGTCGATTCACAACTCCATTATTGTGGAATCGCGATTCATCGCTCCACAAAATTTGACTGAATATGTTAGGACTTTCATGTAATATTACTTGAATACAAGCAATGAATTCAAGTCGTCGTTCAAAGTCCGTGGGTTTCAAACCTTGCACCAACTGAATTTTGAATGGGTGGTATTTATTTTCTTTCATTCTCTGTACATTAGATTTACTCACACCGACTTCTTCTGCAAGAGTACGGATAGAAACATGTGGATGAATAATAATATAAGCCAATACATTGATCTCTAAATCTTCAGTTCTAACAGATCTCGTATGATGACGATGCTTTATAGTAGAAGGAAATGACTCAGTTCGCAATTTTTCTACAACTCTCGAAAAAGTCATTCGTGACGGAATGGGTCTGTCTGGAAAACGTTCTTGGTATAGACGTTGTGCTTGACGGCAGTTTTTCTGACATTCCCCAAAAATTAATAACATATCAATGCAATCACTTGGACTAAACGCGAAAGGCATACTGGAGTTTTCGCACAAAGAACACAGTTACTGTTTTGCAAAGAATCACTGAATCGAACTGACAAGTAGATACAATTCAACAACATTTGTTACTATGGCATCAACAAGCATAAGCTACTTGATGAAATTGTGCAATATGAAGCAATTCACCCTCAAGTTAGTCACATTCTCAAGAATTTCAATATTATATTCAACTGATATCGATATCGTATCGTAGAGGTGAGAATAATGGTTTGTATTCAGTAGTAGTCTAGTTCAATTCAATAAAAGATATAGACTGGATTCGTGTACGAGTAAATAAGTTTTTTTGAAACTTTATATTTAAGGAAAAGTGCAATAACTCAACAACGCCGTAACCGAATTTCAAAAACCAAACATGAAATGATATCAGAATTTAACGTAGCATCTGAATATGTAATGATATACAGGGCTTTCTATTTTAAAAAATGGAATTTTGGTCTGTAGCACCTACACCAAACACCCTGTATATTTAAAAAATTATATCAAAATATAGCTCTCATGAACTCCTAAACCTTTGGAATCAAACATTTTTGTATATCTCCTTCAACAAACCAGATATTGCCTGTCACATAAAATGTGGGACACCCGGTATAGATATTATATGATTATATTATTTTGAACAAACAAAGTTAATTTGCGACTAGAAAATTAAAACGTTGACAGAGTGAATTTTTGTATAATTAATACTTTTTTACAAAAATTTCAATAAAACAGTGGCTTGCATGAATTTTACTAATACCTAATAGGCTATATATTTGTCAATAAAATTTCATTCGTAGTGAAAATATCAATCTTCGAAGCATAAACAATGTCTGTTGTAACAGTTTTATAAGTACAAAAGTGAAATTATTAAAATGGCTCCAACGTTTCAATATGTTAGTTTTCAGTTGGTGACATATCTATAATATTTTCTTAGTGTCCAATACAAAATTACTTCTTGCGCCTTTAAGAAAACATTTTGAACACTTTTTTATTTCATCGTTATCGTTTTAGACTGCATTATATTTTATAAAGCTTACTTGGAATTACTAAAAAACTGTTATAATATTGTATTTGAATTATTTTATAGTAACTGCCTTAATATTAATAAAACTGTGTTGTAGTGTTTGTAAAAGGCCTTACAAAATATTGATAAAGACTATAACGATTTATAAAACGGTGCTAATTTCATATTTATAGCTGTTTTATAAACACATTGAAAACATTTCTGGGACAAATTCAGTTTTATAATTTGTTTCTTCGAAACGTTTTCACAACCACTATGAAATATAAAATTGCTAGTTGGGTCCCCACTCTCGTATATTATTATAATCATTACTATTATTATTATTCTCCCCAATGCTGAAAATGAATGTGCTGGACCTGTTCAACCGATTGAGATGAACAAATCAGTGCTCATGACGATATGTAGACAGCGCTGGTTATGAGCACCGATTCATTTCAATCGGTTAAACAGTTCAACATCAATATTTTTGAACAGTAATTATGATATCTGAGACAATCATTTCGGGAAATCAATACCAGTATTTGAATTTGAAAAATGAGTTCGATTTATACAATCGTTTATTTTGTCTGAAAAAAAAAATCATCATATGTATTTTTTTCGGAAAAAAGTTAACCGATCAGGAATTTCAACCGATAAAGTTCATCAAACATAAGTCACACATAGGTAGGTCCGTAACCGGGCGGTTCGACGTGGGTGCTTTGTTCACTCAGTCAATCGGCCGATGTGTGAGTCGATGTTTCAAGGGGCAGGTTGAACGCTCGATTTTCACTTGCTATCGTCGAACCCGTGTTAAAAATCACACGTTAAAACGTAAGACCTCGTTAGTCCTTAGCTCGTACAAGCTTCGACTTCTGAGGGTTGTCCCTCGTAGGGGTGCGATAGCTGGTTAACGGAAAAAACATATTTTGAACATATATTCTCTTTTATTCATCGGTAAAGTGGTAGTCTGGTTGCAAGTTTGGAAGATCATTTCACCTTGTGAGCCACTTCTTATTTTTACGCTATCTGAACACTGAAACAGTGCCTAACACGACACTTAACGAAACAATTGTTTCATTTATGTCAGAATTCCATCTAATTTACACTAACAGTCGAAATGATGACAGATCCTCATCGCTAGTTTTGAACAATACCTGGCATATCAACACACATTCGTTACCAAATAAATCGTGAGGGAGTTACAAAATTGACAAATTAGGAGATATTTCATAAACCACGTATAATTTTGAAAATGACTAGTGACATTGGGGATATCGTGAGGAGGAGAACGTGAACTCGAAGCATATTGTCAAACATGGAAAAATATTCATGAAATAATTCAAATATATTTAAAAAAACTAATAAATAGTCTATATAAATAAATAAACTATAAATAGTCTAGTCGCTATACAATAGCTTCTTCAAGCTATTGTATAGCGAAACACGTATCGCGGTTTTTGCAAAAACCTTATAGTGAAAATCATAGAATAAACTCTATTTATTAGTTTTTTTCAAATATGGATTTTCATCAAGTATCGGCCAGTTCTATTCAATTATCAAATATACACACATCGGAAAAGTCTAGGGATATTTTTAAAAATGGCAATAATTTTTTTTAGATCGCTTTAGGGAAAAAAAGTTGACGGATGATTATTAAACGAATGTAACTTACAACAAAATTTATAAAATGGTCAAAAATACTGAGTGCGCATATAAGCAAAACTAAAAAAAAATATGGCTCTTCTTTGGCACCCCGAAAAAAAATCATAATACAAAAAAAATTGGAATAAGTACAAAGTATGGCCTCCACGCTGGTTTATTACAGCCCTACATATATCGTGTATCGACAAAATGAGATTGTCAATGTCTTGTTGAGGTACATTTGCCCATTCAGCGATTAAAAGCTCTCTCAATTGAAACGTTGTGTGAATGTTCCCCATATGCGGAGTAATTCTTCGTTGAAGCATGTCCCACACATGCTCGATGGGATTCAGGTCAGGTGATTGTGCTGGCCATGGCAATACATCAACTCCTTCGTTGGTGAGCCAGTCAGTCACTAGACGCGCGACATGTGGACGAGCATTATCGTGCATTAGGTGGAAGTTTTCAGCAACAGCACCAGCAAACGGACGGACGATAGGTAGAAGAATGGTGTCGAAGTACCGTCGAGCTGTGAGGGAGCGATTTGGAAAAAACGAGATCGGTTCTGCCGCCGATCATGATTCCGCCCCATAGCATTACTGTACCACCTCTGTATGTGTGGACTTCCTGGACGTGTCTCACACGTTCATTATTTCCAGGTCGTCTCCACAGTCTTACTCGACGAGAATCTGGATGAAATCCAAATCTGGATTCGTCTGTGGCCCAATCATTTGCATCCCAGTTTTGATGTTCTTGACACCACTCTAATCTTCTATCGCGATTGCCTCTCGACAAAGGTGGACATCTAAGTGGCCTTCTGTTGTGGAGATCTGCTTCATGCAGTCGATTTCTGACAGTATCACGACCAATGGTTACCTGGTGCGTCTGCTGCAACACATTAACCAACTCAGGTGCTGTGATTGTCGGTTGTCTTCTTGCGGTTAAGACCAAAAATCGGTCTTAAACTGCAGTTGTAGCGCGTCCTCGCCCTGGATATTGTTCGGCTGGACAGCCAGTTTCACGAAAACGCCGCCACAATCGACTGGGAGACCCCCAAACGAAGAGCTACATCATTTTGTCGCATGCCACCTTGAAGAAGCCCTACAGCTTCATTCATCTCAGCCAATGGTAAGTGATGGCGTTCCATGTTAAAGCACAATATTTCCAGTTTAATTGCTGAGCAAGAACTGCATAGAATGTACAAACTCGACACTTTCAGATTATTCATTTTAGCCGAAAACCTACAGTTGTAAAAAACTTGATGAAAGATTAGTTACCGTTTTTGCAGGCTTTGTTCAACCCATAGAAATCTACACGGTGGTCGATTGTACCAATTTAGTCGAAATTAAACGACCTCCTGCATTTATTTTTATGATATTTAGTATATTATAAAAATATCCCTAGACTTTTCTGATGTGTGTATTTAACGAATACATGAACTGAAAGATGTTCCAGCCTCAACTTCAATAGTCTAAAAAAACACTCAGTATTCAGAATTCCATCTTTTAATATTCCATGTTCATAGACATCAAAATTGATACGATCCCAAGATATAGAAATATAAAACAATCTCCAAATATGCAAACTTTGCACAGATTGAATACTGAGCATTTTACCTCAGTGCAGTGTCCAGATCAAAGTTGCAATGTCAGCGTATAAATCTTCATAAATATTGAGGGAGGTCAGAATCAACAACAGACAGTATTGAGAAATTCATTCAGTATCTATTGACACAGCATTGATCTTCAGAAAAGATTCCAGAAGCACAACCCCTTTTTTTCGATCCTGCTGGGTGGCAGTATAATGTAATGGTGATTTATTGTATTTTTGATTAACATTTTAGTGTGAGTTTATTTCTGAAGTATTGTCCCCGTTTCAATTTTGAATAGGTAGTTCACATGAATATTCGAGAGGAATGGGCCCAATTCACCAAACTCCATTGAGGTTGTAGAACTTAAAGTAGAAATTTTCATTCTATATTTACTATTATTTAGGTAGATAACCATCAACTCGTAACGTATCCCCCCCAAACGGATTTTTTCTAGAAAAATATAGTAGATCTTTATGACAGACTATATTGACATTTGCTGCGTCAACAAAGATGCATAGAGTATCTAATAATTTTTATATTTCATTTTAGCCATAGGCAAAATGTAACTATGATATTTTGACTTATCAATCCAATGTTTAATTGGTGTCTGATCAATAAACTTATATCTATCTATATATCTATGCATTTAATCCCTTTAATTGACTTAGCAGGTCTGCCTAATGAAAAAATCATTCAATTTTCATGTTATTCCGTTTTCTATTCGGCACTGACTTCTCTAAGCTGGGATGCAGTGCTGAGATATTATTTTTTTCGAAGAAAATAGAAAGTGATTCAATCTCTGAATGAAGTAACTGTAATCAGATTTTTTCTTCAAAGCACAATTTTTAGTGACAAACGATACATAGAAAACGCCAAAGTAGCTTACAATGCTTCAATAAAATTGGATTTTCATAGAGTGGGCTTCAAAAGTTACTCTGATTATCGTTCATTTCGATTTGAGTTTTTACAATTTTCAAATGAAACAACCTGTTCAATAGTTTGTTTTCGCATTCAACATAAAACTACTTATCTGGGAACAGAAACATGTATGTATGTGTTCATGTTTCTGAAATATTTTTTCAGAATTGATAATGTACCTCTTCAATGTTTTCAATTTTAGAAAAAGTCAAGATGAAGTTCCTTTCAGTTATTTTCTGTGAAAGTTACATATAACAATAACATATCTATAGTAGCTCATTCTTACGTTTAGAACAAAAGTTTTACATTTCTTCCACTTTCACACACTGATTCAGATAAGATCTGTTTACGATACGTATAAAAACAATAAAAAACATAAGAAAAGTAAACCAAGCGTACGTTCAATGTTACATAAAAACTCATTGAATAATCGCGGCAATATCGTTATATACATCCGTTCTGCTCCAATACACGTAGACTCCTAATTGGTGCCTAATAAAAGCAAACCGTGTGATTCTGCATACCAATCACTCGGAAGTTTGGAGAAATGTAGGTCTCGAGTGCGGATTTGGAAGCAGCGTTGTAATATTATGCGAAATATTCAAAATATGAACAGGCCCAACCTTGATAAACTATTTTGGAAACTTTCTACCACGAGAAAACTAGTAGAGACACTACTGGTACGGTGAGTTTGAGTATTATGTGTGAATATAATTTTATTGGTGACTAGGTACCTACATGAAATATCTCATTTCTATAATTCACAGTTGAGATGAAAGTTTAAAAAATTATTTACTAGAAAAATGGAAAAAAAGACTATTCTGTTGAGTCTATCAAACTTCATTGAATGCAGAAAGTTTTTCAACTTCATTTAGATGTTTATACAGGGCTATTCAAATTCGTTTCTGTAAATGGGGATCTCGTAAACGATAAGAGATATAGTGTCGGTTAAATTATGGCAGAGTTGCGTATTTTAGAGACCTATTCAATGATGTGAAGAAATCGAATATAGCTCTTTTGGTTCTGGAGATATACAGGAAAAATAAAAAAAATCCAATTGGATTATAATGAAAATTTAAATGAAGTAAGTAATTTATATACACAAAAAACTCAATCGTGCAATAAATATTCGAATTGAAGTCCTTCCCTTTCGAGACAAATAATGGGACAATAAGATGGTCTGCAAGATCACCAGATCTTACTATTTTGGACTATTTTCTATGGGGGAGATTGAAAATAGGATTTACGCTGGCAGAGAGATAGAAAATGTGGAAGACTTGAAATTGAGGATTTTGAATGATTTCGCAACAATGCAGCAAATAAATGCATTGAGGGCAATAAATAATATCAAAAACCGAGTTTAAAAATGTCTCGAAATAGAAGGACTCCAATTCGAACATTTATTGCGCCAATAATTTTTTTGGGTGCCTATATAAATTACTTCATTTCAATTTTCATTACAATTATAGTGCTTATCAAATCACATATAATATATTTTTGTTGTAGAAATGTTAAAGATAATCATAAAAGGTTTTCTTATTCGTAGTTCATTGTAGAAAACGCTCAGAGCAATGGAAATATGAAAAAATATGAATAGGTACCTAAAAATAAAAAAAAACTCTCTAAAAGCTCTATGGTACATAGGAAGACGTGAAAGTTGCTATTGTCAACCAATTTCCAGGGCCGTAATTTAAAAGTGAATAATTCACCCAATTATAATCAACATCCTGAAATATAAAATAAAATTCAATATCTCAGTATGAAGTTAACGTCTACGATCCAAAAACTACAACAAAAAATACAGGTCCGTATTTAAAAATTCAAAGATGGGGATGGCCCAAGTCAGATGACACCCTATATAAATGATTCATGGACATATTCTGATAGCCCACATCAAGTGCCAAAAGCAATTTGTTAACAGATTTTCAATATGTCTGCGAATGAAGAAGAAATAGGCAAAAAAATAATTTGGGATTTTTTGGTTTTTCCTGTATATCTCTAGAACCAAAGAATATATATTCGATTTATTCACATCATTGGATAGGTCTCTGAAATACGCAACTCTGCCACAATTTAACCGACACTCTGTTTCTCATCGTTTACGAGATCCCCATATACAGGGGATATATATATATATATATATATATATATATATATATATATATATTTTTATATATATATATATATATATATATATATTTTATATATATATATATATATATATATATATATATATATATATATATAAGGAGCAAGTCTATAGAGGAGATGGATGTCGAGACTGACCTTCCTGTAAATTTAGTTCAGGAGCGAGAGATTCTCAACTCTCCAATTCCTGATCCAATAACTGAACCTAAAAAAAGGTTTGGTGGTGCAGCCAGGAAACGACTGAGTCGTCTCCTCGAAAGCGAGGTGCCTTATGAAACCGCCTTGCACTGAATTCTTGAGCGGAAAAACAAGTGGAGAAACAAAACCCCCATGATCAGGTTAGCAAACGTTTACGCTCAAGTTATGATTCATCAAAACCAGAGGCCAAAAATTCCTGCACGGTTTAGTCTAAAGCATCTTCAGGTGTAGGTGTATATGGGAAGGTTGTCGCGGGTATCAAGGTGGGAATCTTGCATTTTGACTATTGGACTCATTAATGATGAAACAGCAGAGCATATACTTTGCGCCTGCCCCACTTGGGACCAAATCAGGTTTTTAGAGTTGGGCAGAGCCGTACTCACACCATCTGATCTGAAAGACCACTCACTATACAAACTAATTGGCTTCGTTAAGAAGCTGGGTTTATTTGGTCGAGTGTGCATAGGTGTGAGCCACAATAAACTCTTGCGAGTTGCGGTGGAGAGTCGAATAGACCCACTCACTTTAGACCTAACCTAACCTAATATATACATTTGTTAAGTCTAGCCTAACTTTAACATGACCACAACGACATCGAAAGATCCGACAGTTGTTCAAACGCTTTTTTTCAGCTGAGAAAATTTTGAAACCGGAGAACTCGAGTTCTATGAATAAAATAAAAATTTCAATGTTACTGTCGCAATGGCAGTTATTACAGAATAAACATAATATTACCATGGCCCGCACAATCATCAAATCTTAAGCCAACAGAGCATGCATAGAATATGCTCCAGAGATAGTAAGTAAGTAGTCTTCATTGAATAGGAATAATCCTAATATTCACAATACAAAGTTATAATTCTACAATACTATATCAAAACATAATACAATAAATTAATCCATGTATGAATTTAGAATAAAATACATTATTAACAATAAACAAAGTAAAAACTATACAATGACTGACTCAATTCAGCTGAAAATTTATAATACAATATAACTACATTCATAACAATCACAGATATTTTGAGAGTTTTTTCTTAAACATATAAGTGTATCACATTTTTTAATTTCATCTGGAATGGGATTATATTCAACTACACCTCGTATGGTTAGTGAGTTCATTTTTCTGGTATTAGCTCTATCAACATGAAAGTTGTTTGCACTTCTAGTACAGTATTCCTGGACCTCATGATTAAACTTGATGAATTGTTTGAAATAAGTTGGCATCAAACCTTTGACAATTTTAAAAATGAAAATCATTGTTGAGAAAGTGAACCTGTTGGTTACTGATTGCCACTGTAAAGTCTCTAACATATGGGTTGTTGGGGTATATCTAATACATTTTAGAATTAATCTCATTCCATGATTTTGAAGTTTTTGTAGAGAAGCTTTCCTTTCATTGTCTTATAGAAATAGTATTGTAAAACAATAGTCAAAATGTGGTTCAATGATACTATTTGAAACTGTCAATTTTGCTTTCAACGATATGTATTTGGATTGTTTTACAATTTCAATTTTGTATTTTCTGTAATTAAAGTTATGTTATCTTTATCTATATTTTTTTTCCCATAATAATAAGAAATGATCATAGCTTTTGTTTTCTGTACATTGAGTTTCAACTTATTCCCCTTCAAATATTTTTCAAAGTTAATTAATTCTTCATTTATTTTTTGAACAGAGGTCTCCACAATCACCACTAACTACCAACAGAGTATCATCTGCATAAAGATTAGTAAATTCATAATTAACAGAGCAGTTGATGTAATTCATGTATAGTATAAATAGTACAGGCCCAATTACACTACCTTGTGGGACACCTATATTTAGCTGTAGAAAAATTGTTATTTATTTTCACAATCTGTTTTCTATTACTTAGATAGCTTTTCAACCATTTCAAAGCAGTTGATTTGATTCCACATGTTTTTAATTTCTGCACTAAAATACCTCTATCTATTGTTTCAAATGCTCGTTTCAGATCAATGAACACTGCCACGATATATTTTCCTTTATCCATCAATTGATCCCAACTAGTAATTGTCAGTTGTAAGGCTGTTTCATAAGAATGTTTACTACGGAAACCTGACTGGTTCCTTAAGAAAATATTGTTAATATTTATGTGTTCAATAAGTTGGTTATATGCTGCTCTTTCAATTACTTTCTCAACATCTAGTAACGTATTAGTGTGAAGTTACCCACAACTTTTCATCCACAGTTTATGACGAAGGACCATCGAACAGGGTTTGGAATGAGATTTGCGAACAGTGTTGCCAGATTGCAAATATTGATAATTTTACCTGTATTTTGATGTTATCATTTTAAAAACACGATATATTATTGAAACATGTCGAGTAAATGAGTCAGCATTCTACATAAACTCATTATATCAGCCAACTGTCCGTATACAAGCAGTAATACCGAAAAAAATGTGAAATAAGAGTAAAATATTATTCAGGAAAAATTCATTTGTACCGAAACATGTAGCGAATGAGAACTGGAAAAATAGTTTCTCGGTAAAAATTTTCTGACTTGTAAAAAGTATGTCATTTGAAATATCCTGCGTTAAACAATACCGAATGCCCAGGAAAGACTCATCCACAAAATATCAAATTTCTCACTGATCAAAATTAGTTTGATGACGAAAATTTCAGAATTAATTCAGCGAAAGTATATCTATCAACGTGCTGAAACAGATTTGCGACTATTCGTTTCTTGGGTGCGAAAAAAAATAGTTCCATATATTCGGAACTGAATTATTCAAAAAAAGTCAAATTTCTCACTTATCAAAAATAGTTTGTCGATGAAAATTTCAGAATGTATTCTTTGAAAGTATATTCATCGACGTGCCAGAACATATTTGCGTACCATACGTTCTTTCGATACGAAAGAAAAAGTTCCGTATATTCGGAACTGGATTACTCATAAAAGTCTAATTTCTCACTTATCAAGAATAGTTTGTCGATGAAAATTTCGGAATATATTCTTCTGAAGTATATCTATCGACTTGCCCAAACAGATTTGCGTACCATACGTTCCTTGGGTTCGAAAAAAATAGTTCCGTATATTGGGACCTGAATTACTCAAAAAAAGTCAAATTCCTCATTTATCAAAAATAGTTTGTCGATGAAAATTTCAGAATGTATTCTTTGAAAGTATATTCATCGACGTGCTAGAACATATTTGCGTACCATACGTTCCTTCGGTGCGAAAGAAAAAGTTCCGTATATTCGGAACTGAATTACTCATGAAAGTCAAATTTCTCACTTATAGAGAATAGTTTGTCGATGAAAATTTCAGAATATATTCTTCTGAAGTATATCTATCAACGTGCTGAAAAAGATTTGCGTACCATACGTTTCTTGGGTGCGAAAAAAAATACTTCCATATATTCGGAACTGAATTACTCAAAAAAGTCAAATTTCTCACTTATCAAAAATAGTTTGTCGATGAAAGTTTCAGAAAATATCCTTCTGAAGTATATCTATCGACGTGCCCAAACAGATTTGCGTACCATACGTTCCTTCGGTGCGAAAAAAAAAGTTCCATATATTCGGAACTGAATTACTCATAAAAGTCAAATTTTTGACTTAACAAAAATAGTTTGTCGATGAAAATTTCAGAATATATTCTTCTAGAGTATATCTATCGACGTGCTGAAACAAATTTGCGTACCATACGTTCCTTCGGTGCAAAAAAAAAAGTTCCGTATATTCGAAACTCAATTACTCATGAAAGTCAAATTTCTCATTTATCAAAAATAGTTTGTCGATGAAAATTTCAGAATATGTTCTTTGAAAGTATATTCATCGACGTGCCAGAACATATTTGCGTACCATACGTTCCTTCGGTGCGAAAGAAAGCGTTCTGTATATTCGGAACTGAATTACTCATAAAAGTCAAATTTCTCACTTATCAAGAATAGTTTGTCGATGAAAATTTCAGAATGTATTCTTCTGAAGTATATCTATCGACGTGCCCAAACAGATTTGCGTACCATACGTTCCTTGGGTGCGAAAAAAAATACTTCCATATATTCGGAACTGAATAACTCAAGAAAGTCAAATTTCTCACTTATCAAAAATAGTTTGTCAATGAAAGTATCAGAATATATCCTTCTACAGTATATCTATCGATGTGCTCAAACAGATTTGCGTACCATACGTTCCTTGGGTGCGAAAAAAATACTTCCATATATTCGGAAATGAATTACTCAAAAAAGTCAAATTTCTCACTTATCAAAAATAGTTTGTCGATGAAAGTTTCAGAAAATATCCTTCTAAAGTATATCTATCGACGTGCCCAAACAGATCTGCGTTGCATACGTTCCTTCGGTGCGAAAAAAAAAGTTCCATATATTCAGAACTGAATTACTCATAAAAGTCAAATTTTTGACTCAACAAAAATAGTTTGTCGATGAAAGTTTCAGAAAATATCCTTCTAAAGTATATCTGAATTCTAAATATATCTGAATATCTGAATTCGGACCTGAATTACCCAATAAAAGTAAAATTTCTCATTTATCAAAAATAGTTTCCCGATGAAAATTTCAGAATATGTTCTTCTGTACTATATCTATCGACGTGCCCAAACAGATTTGCGTACCATACGTTCCTTCGGTGCAAAAAAAAAGTTCCGTATATTCGGAACTGAATTACTCATGAAAGTCAAATTTCTCACTTATCAAAAATAGTTTGTCGATGAAAATTTCAGAATATATTTTTACAAAGTATATCTATCCACGTGCTGGAAAAGATTTGCGTACCATACGTTCCTTGGGTGCGACAAACTATTTTTGATAAGTGAGAAATTTGACTTTTTTGAGTAATTCAGTTCCGAATATATGTTACTATTTTTTTCGCACCGAAGGAACGTATGGTACGCAAATCTGTTTGGACACGTCGATAGATATAGTACAGAAGAACATATTCTGAAATTTTCATCGAGAAACTATTTTTGATAAATGAGAAATTTTACTTTTATTGGGTAATTCAGGTCCGAATATATGGAACTATTTTTTTTCGCACCCAAGGAACGTATGGTACGCAAATCTGATTGAGCATGTCGATAGATATACTTCAGAAGAATATATTCTGGAATTTTCATCGACAAACTATTTTTGATAAGTGAGAAATTTTACTTTTATGAGTAATTCAGTTCCGAATATATGGAACTTTTTTTTCGCACCGAAAGAACGTATGGTACGCAAATCTGTTTGAGCACGTCGATAGACATACTTTAGAAGGATATGTTCTGAAACTTTCATCGACAAACTATTTTTGATAAGTGAGAAATTTGATTTTCATGAGTAATTCAGTTCCGAATATATGGAACTCTTTTTTCGCACCGAAGGAACGTATGGTACGCAAATCTGTTTGGGCACGTCGATAGATATACTTCAGAAGGATATATTCTGAAACTTTCATCGACAAACTATTTTTGATAAGTGAGAAATTTGACTTTTTTTGAGTAATCAGTTCCGAATATACGGAACTTTTTTTTTCGCACCGAAGGAACGTATGGTACGCAAATCTGTTTGGGCACGTCGATAGATATACTATGGAAGAATATATCCTGAAATTTTCATCGAAAAACTATTTTTGATAAGTGAGAAATTTGACTTTTTTGAGTAATTTAGTTCCGAATATTGGGAAGTATTTTTTTCGCACCCAAGGAACGTATGGTACGCAAATCGTTTTCAGCACGTCGATAGATATACTTAAGAAGAATATGTTCTGAAATTTTCATCGACAAACTGTTCTTGATAAGAGAGAAATTCGACTTTTATGAGTAATTCAGTTCCGAATATAGGGAACTTTTTTTTCGCACCGAAGGAACGTATGGTTCGCAAATCTGTTTGGGCACGTCGATAGATATACTTCAGAAGGATATATTCTGAAACTTTCATCCACAAACTATTTTTGATATGTGAGAAATTTGACTTTTTTGAATAATTCAGTTCCGAATATATGGAAGTATTTTTTTTCGCACCCAAGGAACGTATGGTACGCAAATCTTTTTCAGCACGTTGATAGATATACTTCAGGAGAATATATTCTGAAATTTTCATCGACAAACTATTCTCTATAAGTGAGAAATTTGACTTTTATGAGTAATTCAGTTCCGAATATACGGAACTTTTTCTTTCGCACCGAAGGAACGTATGGTACGCAAATATGTTCTGGCACGTCGATGAATATACTTTCAAAGAATACATTCTGAAATTTTCAAAACAAACTATTTTTGATAAATGAGGAATTTGACTTTTTTTGAGTAATTCAGGTCCCAATATACGGAACTATTTTTGTCGAACCCAAGGAACGTATGGTACGCAAATCTGTTTGGGCAAGTCGATAGATATACTTCAGAAGAATATATTGTGAAATTTTCATCGACAAACTATTCTCTATAAGTGAGAAATTTGACTTTTATGAGTAATTCAGTTCCGAATATACGGAACTTTTTCTTTCGCACCGAAGGAACGTATGGTACGCAAATATGTTCTGGCACGTCGATGAATATACTTTCAAAGAATACATTCTGAAATTTTCATCGACAAACTATTTTTGATAAATGAGGAATTTGACTTTTTTTGAGTAATTCAGGTCCCAATATACGGAACTATTTTTTTCGAACCCAAGGAACGTATGGTACGCAAATCTGTTTGAGCACGTCGATAGATATACTTCAGAAGGATATATTCTGAAACTTTCATCGACAAACTATTTTTGATAAGTGAGAAATTTGACTTTTTTTGAGTAATCAGTTCCGAATATACGGAACTTTTTTTTTCGCACCGAAGGAACGTATGGTACGCAAATCTGTTTGGGCACGTCGATAGATATACTATGGAAGAATATATCCTGAAATTTTCATCGAAAAACTATTTTTGATAAGTGAGAAATTTGACTTTTTTGAGTAATTTAGTTCCGAATATTGGGAAGTATTTTTTTCGCACCCAAGGAACGTATGGTACGCAAATCGTTTTCAGCACGTCGATAGATATACTTAAGAAGAATATGTTCTGAAATTTTCATCGACAAACTGTTCTTGATAAGAGAGAAATTCGACTTTTATGAGTAATTCAGTTCCGAATATAGGGAACTTTTTTTTCGCACCGAAGGAACGTATGGTTCGCAAATCTGTTTGGGCACGTCGATAGATATACTTCAGAAGGATATATTCTGAAACTTTCATCCACAAACTATTTTTGATATGTGAGAAATTTGACTTTTTTGAATAATTCAGTTCCGAATATATGGAAGTATTTTTTTTCGCACCCAAGGAACGTATGGTACGCAAATCTTTTTCAGCACGTTGATAGATATACTTCAGGAGAATATATTCTGAAATTTTCATCGACAAACTATTCTCTATAAGTGAGAAATTTGACTTTTATGAGTAATTCAGTTCCGAATATACGGAACTTTTTCTTTCGCACCGAAGGAACGTATGGTACGCAAATATGTTCTGGCACGTCGATGAATATACTTTCAAAGAATACATTCAGAAATTTTCAAAACAAACTATTTTTGATAAATGAGGAATTTGACTTTTTTTGAGTAATTCAGGTCCCAATATACGGAACTATTTTTGTCGAACCCAAGGAACGTATGGTACGCAAATCTGTTTGGGCAAGTCGATAGATATACTTCAGAAGAATATATTGTGAAATTTTCATCGACAAACTATTCTCTATAAGTGAGAAATTTTTTTATGAGTAATTCAGTTCCGAATATACGGAACTTTTTCTTTCGCACCGAAGGAACGTATGGTACGCAAATATGTTCTGGCACGTCGATGAATATACTTTCAAAGAATACATTCTGAAATTTTCATCGACAAACTATTTTTGATAAATGAGGAATTTGACTTTTTTTGAGTAATTCAGGTCCCAATATACGGAACTATTTTTTTCGAACCCAAGGAACGTATGGTACGCAAATCTGTTTGGGCACGTCGATAGATATACTTCAAAAGGATATATTCTGAAACTTTCATCGACAAACTATTTTTGATAAGTGAGAAATTTGACTTTTTTTGAGTAATCAGTTCCGAATATACGGAACTTTTTTTTTCGCACCGAAGGAACGTATGGTACGCAAATCTGTTTGGGCACGTCGATAGATATACTATGGAAGAATATATCCTGAAATTTTCATCGAAAAACTATTTTTGATAAGTGAGAAATTTGACTTTTTTGAGTAATTTAGTTCCGAATATTGGGAAGTATTTTTTTCGCACCCAAGGAACGTATGGTACGCAAATCGTTTTCAGCACGTCGATAGATATACTTAAGAAGAATATGTTCTGAAATTTTCATCGACAAACTGTTCTTGATAAGAGAGAAATTCGACTTTTATGAGTAATTCAGTTCCGAATATAGGGAACTTTTTTTTCGCACCGAAGGAACGTATGGTTCGCAAATCTGTTTGGGCACGTCGATAGATATACTTCAGAAGGATATATTCTGAAACTTTCATCCACAAACTATTTTTGATATGTGAGAAATTTGACTTTTTTGAATAATTCAGTTCCGAATATATGGAAGTATTTTTTTTCGCACCCAAGGAACGTATGGTACGCAAATCTTTTTCAGCACGTTGATAGATATACTTCAGGAGAATATATTCTGAAATTTTCATCGACAAACTATTCTCTATAAGTGAGAAATTTGACTTTTATGAGTAATTCAGTTCCGAATATACGGAACTTTTTCTTTCGCACCGAAGGAACGTATGGTACGCAAATATGTTCTGGCACGTCGATGAATATACTTTCAAAGAATACATTCTGAAATTTTCATCGACAAACTATTTTTGATAAATGAGGAATTTGACTTTTTTTGAGTAATTCAGGTCCCAATATACGGAACTATTTTTTTCGAACCCAAGGAACGTATGGTACGCAAATCTGTTTGGGCACGTCGATAGATATACTTCAGAAGGATATATTCTGAAACTTCCATCGACAAACTATTTTTGATAAGTGAGAAATTTGACTTTCATGAGTAATTCAGTTCCGAATATACGGAACTTTTTTGTTTGCACCGAAGGAACGTATGGTACGCAAATCTCTTTCAGCACGTCGATAGATATACTTTAGAAGAATATATTCTGAAATTTTCATCGACAAACTATTTTTGATAAGTGAGAAATTTGACTTTTTTTGAATAATTCAGTTCCGAATATATGGAACTATTTTTTTTCGCACCCAAGAAACGAATAGTCGCAAATCTGTTTCAGCACGTCAATAGATATACTTTCGCTGAATTAATTCTGAAATTTTCGTCAACAAACTAATTTTGATCAGTGAGAAATTTGATATTTTGTGGATGAGTCTTTCCTGGGCATTCGGTATTGTTTAACGCAGGATATTTCAAATGACATAATTTTTACAAGTCAGAAAATTTTTACCGAGAAACTATTTTTCCAGTTCTCATTCGCTACATGTTTCGGTACAAATGAATTTCTCCTGAATAATATTTTACTCTTATTTCACATTTTTTTGGTATTACTGCTTGTATACGGACAGTTGGCTGATATAATGAGTTTATGTAGAATGCTGACTCATTTATTCGACATGTTTCAATAATATATCGTGTTTTTAAAATGATAACATCAAAATACAGGTAAAATTATTAATATTTGCAATCTGGCAACACTGTTCGCAAATCTCATTCTAAACCCTGTTCGATTGTCCTTCGTCATAAACTGTGGATGAAAAGTTGTGGGTAACTTCACACTAATTAGTAACGTGTCGATTGGTCTGAAGGTCATTGCATCATTTGAATTTTTGACTTTTGGAATTGGTATTGAAATGGATGTTTTCAGATCATTTGGAAATATTCCTGTTGAATAGGATGTGTTATAGTTATTTATGTATCAAGGGAATTAGGAGGGCCTTAATTACCGATGGCAAAGTTTGCGTCCCGAGGGCCTCTGGCCCGAGGGACAGCAATTGCCTGAGGTTATTAAGGCTCATTAATTCCCGTGGTACATAGATAATTTTATTTCTGACCGATTTCAATAAAATTTTGTTCATTTTTGAAACGGAAAAATGTACCAATTCATTACCTTCCCGGTATATTTGAATCAGGTACCGTTGATTATAGTAGAGTTTTCTTGTTGCTAGGTTGTTGCTATGTTACTTGTTTATAAACAGAACTTTGTTATCAAGCTGTGTTTGCGGTGAAAACGTGTTTTCTACCCCAAATATAATGGAGGATATTTTGAAAAAAGCTGAACAAGCAAGAGAATCATTAATTCCATCGAAAAGTGAAGCCGTATACCAAAAAGAATACAAGATATATCTGGACTGGCTGACACGGAAAAATGTTATGCCAAAAGATGTCACTGAAACTGTATTTCTGGCATATTTTCAAGAACTGGTAACGAATTTTCTATGTTTTTCGGTAGATTTTTTAGTAATTGTGTTTATTCGTTTCAGTCAGAAACGTATAGTCCGAATTCTTTATGGACTAAATGGTCAATGCTAAAATCGATGGTGACTATACATGAGAAACGAGATATCACCAAGTTCAATGAAGTAAGAGTAATAAGCCGAAAAAGTCTGCTGTTTTATCTCCTAAAGATGTTATCAGATTCCTAAAGGGCGCTCCTAATGATATTCATTTATTGCATAAGGTAATTTTTTTCTTATTTTCCTTTTTGTGTGTATTTATTTCCTTTTTTTTGTTATAGGTTGTTTTGATTATGGGTTATTTTGGAGGATGCAGAAGTCAGGAACTTTTGAATATGAAGATATCGGATATAGAGGACCGGGATTCCGTTATGGTAGTGAACGTACCGGAAAGTAAAACTGGTGTATCGAAGAAATTTACAGTTGTGGATGAAAAATAGTTCTCCGCTTTGCCTTTATTAAGACTTTATATGTCTTTGCGTCCTAAAGGTATTGAACGATTTTTTTTGAGCTTCCGACAAAATAAATGTACATCTCAGCCAATTGGAAAAAACATGTTTGGGAAAATCCCCAGCAAAATCGCAATGTATTTAGGATTGCCAAACTCATCTTCCTATACGGGACATTGCCTTCCTCGCACTTCTGCTACTGCTCTAGCCAATGCAGGGGCAACTATGACTAACTTAAAAAGACACGGAGGTTGGAAAAGTTCCACGGTGGCGGAGGGGTATTTGGAGGATAGCATCGAATTGAGAAATAAAACGGCGCGTATGTTGTCTACTTTGTCATCAGAAGAGGCAGTAGTGAACAGAAGCTCCAGCCATACAAAAGAAGAAATTGTTTCCAGTGGCGGAAGTAATTTTCAGGGAACATTTCAAAATTGTACATTTATTATTTGTAATGACGTGAATAAATAAAATATGGTTCAGTTTTCATTTCTATTTATTTTTACTTGTGAAAGGTAGAGGGAATTATAAAATCTATAATGTCCCAAGGGAGTTATGACCCTCTTTATTGATAGCGTAACTATGACGATATAAGCTTATAATATCCCGGTCATAAATAAAAAAGATTTAATAGGTGAAAACCACAAGTGTCAATGGTATTTTTTATCACTTGACCATTTATAACATCGTGAGATGAGATGAGTAATGAGGGGCCGTGGCAACTTTCAGAATCGCTTAGAGGTGTTTGAGGCTCTCGAAGCCGCCTGGCAGCAATGAATAGGTACCTAAAAGGAACGTGAACAATTCAATTTTAAGTATGCCCAGAAGACGTCAAGCGGTTTTGAATATAACAAAATAATTTGTATAGGATTGGTCAATGTCCTGAAAATAAAAATAATGTCTAACCTAAGTTTGAATCTACATCATTCATATCACTGAAATCAGTGCAAAAAATATTCAATCTTAACTGTTCAGTTTGGTCTTCCTCTTAAAGATGATCATTTGGTGATCAAAACACTTGTCGAGGTGTTAAAATAACGGTTTGGTCTTGAAAAATGTTCAATTTCATGTGTGAACGACATGTAATTTGACCCTTCACAACCGTAACACTTCTTGGAATTTCATAATAATGGTTTTTAATGAGCAAATACATATTCATTTCATTATTTCTCTATGAACAAATGAAGGATGGCCTAAAATACCTGTTGAAATTATTTGTAGGAGGAGCTCGCAAATAATTGCATAACTTTTCAATATTGAAATCCATTTCGTTTTGTGTAGGTAAATAAGAACCCAAAATAGCATGTCAATATCGTCTGTCACTCTTCTGTCTAGCAAGCTATGATAAAAAAACCTAATTTGTCACAGTACTGACATCAAATATTACACTGAAAGTTGGGAAATTTGCATCAAATTGCAATAAACTATCAAAAAACCCATGCGGTGCATGCCCACAATGCTTTATTGCGAAATATCATTGCTTACGAAAGAGCAATGACCCTGAAAATCTTGGTCATTACTTGTCGCACCCATTGCCTATCTGAATTAATTACCAAGAGTCACAATAAAACTAATTGCAGGAAATATCTGAGAATAACAAATGGACCTCCAAGGTCCGTGCTTCTATACTGAAAGAAAAATTTGATGTTTATTTAAACAAACGATCTTTTTTTGATAACTACATTTTATGTTAGACCTATCTCACCATAATCCATATTAAAATAACAAGATTGAGATTCAAATCGTTTCAAATATGAATTCTGTGATTTACATGCTTCATAATCTAAAATGTGTTTATACTCAATACTATGCTGTACTTTGCTCTGGTGGAATCTGGCTTGAGATATGGCATTGTCTTTTGGGCAATGTCATCAAAATTCAATGGTCATTTCCCAGAAAAAAATAATTCATTGTTTTGCTGGTGTATCGAGTACAACCAGTTGTAACAATTATTTTAAAGAATTTGAAATCTTAACTCTGCCATGTCTGCTTATTTCTGAAGTCTGTATATTTTTATGCTGCAATTCGAAACATTTCAAAACTTTTTTCAAACAAAAAGTAATTGTTTTATTGAAGAAGAAAGTGATACAGATGATGAAATTATGAAACAACAAAAATTATTTGGCGCCCCGGGGCGACTTGATGAGTTTCAGTGGCGCATGCTCTTTCAGCTGAAGGAAAACCCGGAAAAACCTGCAGCACAACATCATCTGAAGATCTTGATCTGTCAATATCCTATCTTTCATGAAACAAAATGTAGGGTGTCTCCAGAGGTTCCAATAAATTCAAAGCATCGCCAAAACACTTCGTGACACGACTATCGTCAAACTTAAACCAGTCCGTTTCGTCTTTGACCAAGGCGTAATAATGATCAAATTCAACGCCAGAACCACAGTGAACCATGACTGCATGAAGATTATAATAGTGGTCTGCTGGATTGAAGTGTTCATCTATTTCGAACTTTCGTAAGAGTTTGGTGCATCCGTCAGAGGTTGAGTCATATTTGAAGATCATCAGTGTCATTATTAGATTGACTGGTGCCGCAGCTATACTTTTTCTTATGATAGTTTGTTAGTTTAGCGCCAGTTTGGCAATGCAGTTGATCATCACCCGTTAAAAGTTCCATTTTCAGATGATTTGACAATAGGCTTTGCACGGATTGGTTATCAGTTATATTAGGAAACGCTAGTTAAGTTCCAGGAAATCACATACGTTTTTGCTACCTCTTGAACATTTACTACAAAGTTAACAATTGAGGCTTTTTCAACAAAAGATCTACAAACACAAGACGAGATAGACTGTACGGTAGCATTCAATCCAGAGCGGTCCGGAGTATTGATTCTGCTATTTTGCTGCTCACGAAGAGTATTCAACGAAAACCCCAAGAATTTGGAGCAATCCTCTTGTTGTCCCAACTAGTATCCAGTGGACTTCAAAGACTCAAAGAACGATACATTCTTACGAAACTACAACTGTATGAACAATTGTTTGAGTTTGCTGTTCATCGTTCATCGTTAAACTAACGCTCAAGTGCATTCAGACAATACAAAAAAACCTGATCTCCATGTATCTTTTTTTAAAAAAAGTCGTTTTCAATTCTCCATCTATATTTGGCCAAAAAATTTTTAATAAATTACTGTTGACTATGAAATCTATTCCTGAACTGAAATTATTCAAATCAGCAATAAGAGAATTTGTATTGAATCAAGTTTATAATTCTGTGGATGAATATTTTTTGCGCTGATTTTAGAATTCACAAACATATACAGGGCTATTCAAAATCGTTTCTGTACATGGGGATCTCGGAAACGATAAGAGATAGAGTATCGGTTAAATTATGGCAAAGTTGTGTATTTTAGAGACCTATTCAATGATGTGAAAAAATCGAATATAGCTTTTTTGATTCTGGAGATATACAGGAAAAAACAAAAAATCCCAAATTATTTTTTTGCCTATATCTTTTTTATTCGCAGACATATTTAAAATCTGTCCACATTTTGCTATTGGCACTTGATGTGTGCTCTCAGAATATATTCATGAATCTTTTATACAGGGTGTCAATCAAATCCAATTTTATATTTCGGGATGTTTCGGTAATATCCGATTATAATTTTGTGAATTATTCCCTTTTAAATTACGGCCTTGGAAATTGGTTGACTGAGTTGCATAAAAACATAATAGCAACTTTCACGTCTCCCTATGTATCGTGGAGTCTTCGAGAGTTTTTTTTTTTCATTTTTAGGTATCTATTCATATTTTTCCATTGCTCTGAACTTCGAAAACTTTTTATGATCAATTGAAACATATCTACATCAAAAATGTATTATATGTATTTCAATAAGCAGAAAAAGGAAAGATGGCAATAACATCCGAAACGAAAACTATAATTGTAATGAAAATTGAAATTAAGTAATTTATATCGGTACTAAAAAAAATTATTGGCCCAATAAATGTTCGAATTGGAGTCCTTCCATTTCGAGTCATTTTTGAACACGGTTTTTCATATTATTTATTGCCCTTAATACTCTTATTTGCTGCATTGTTGCAAAATCATTCAAAATCCTCAATTTCGGGTCTTCCACATTTTCTATCCCTCTGCCAGCGTAAATCCTATTTTTCAATGTCACCCATAGAAAATAGTCCAACATAGTAAGATCTGGTGATCTTGTAGACCATCTTATTGCCCCATTAATTGTCTCGAAATGGAAAGACTCCAATTCGAACATTTATTGCCCAATACATTTTTTTGTGTATATAAATTACTTACTTCATTCCAATTTTCATCATAATAATAGTGTTCGTTTCGGATGTTATTATTGCTACCATTTTTTTTTCTGCTCATCAAAAGCAATAAAAAAAATATGAATAGGTACCTGAAAATGAAAAAAAAAACTCTCGAAAAACTCTATGGTACATAGGGAGACGTGAAAGTTGCTATTGTGTTTACATTCAACTCAGTCAACCAATTTCCAGGGCCGTAATTCAAAAGGGAATAATTCACAAAATTATAATCGAATATTACCGAAAAATCCCGAAATATAAAATTTAAATTAATTTCTCAGTATGAAGTGAACGTCTATGATTCAAAAACTACAACAAACAATACAGGTCCGTATTTAAAAATTCAAAGATGGGGTGGCCCAAGTCAGATGACACCCTGTATGGAAAATTCATGGATATATTCTGAGAGCCCACATCAAGTGCCAAAGGCAAAATGTGGACAGATTTCCAATATGTCTGCGAATGAAGAAAATTTAGCCCTAAAATAATATGGGATTTTTCGGTTTTCCTGTATATCTCCAGAACCAAAAGAGCTATATTCGATTTTTTTACATCATTGAATAGGTCTCTAAAATACGCAACTTTGCCATGATTTAACCGACACTCTATCTCTTGTCGTTTACGAGATCTCCATGTACAGATACGAATTTGAATAGCCCTGTATATGTTCCTCTTTTCTGATATGAATGTTGTAGATTTAAACTTAGGCTAGGTATCATTTTCACTTTTAGGACATTGACTAATCAATTTATACAATACAATAATACAACTCATTTTGTCGTAAAGGAAATGAATGCTTACATGAAATGCCACATGCAGCAACAAAAAAAAAGATCGAAATACAGGATGAAAAATGGAAATGCATTACACGGGTGATTTTTTTTTGCTATTTGGTTCTTCAGTGAGTATTTTTACAGTGATAAAAAAAATTTGTGACATGTGCCAAAGCCAAACATTCTCAGTAGAGGTTGCCATCTCATTTACAAACGAACAACGCTTGCAAATCGTTGACTTTCATCATCAAAATTTGTGCTGTGTGGTCGTCATAATTGACACACTAAAAAGGCTAATGAAGCTGTTTCAACCAAAATTCGCTTCTATTTCACTCCATTGGACATTAATTCATCGCCGTTGTCAACTAATGGGTTTGTGTTATTTGACCACCTGGGAGATTCAACGTAAAGACCTTATGGTATGGAACCATAGAGCTGCTGCAAGAACTGAAGCCAGATGACGTACCACAATGTCGTTCATTTGGTGAGTAGGTCCTAAGATGAAGATTAATTTTTCTATCGAAAAATTCTCTTCAGTGACGAAGCTCATTTTTGGCCCAATGTGTGCGTCAACAAACAGAAATGCCGAGGCAATTCAAAAGCTGCAAATGCACTCTGAAAGATGTACTGTTTGGTGCGGTTTGTGGGCCGGCGGCATTATTGGGCCGTATATCTTCAAGAATGATGGAAATCACAATGGTAGGTACAGTAGCAAGGTACTGACTTTTTCCGAAAATAGAAAAATTGGACTTGGTTAATATGTCGATTCAACAAGACGCTGCCACATGCCACACGACACGCGATACCATGAACCTATTGAAAGGCGAGTTTGGTGGTCAATAAATCTCACGTTAGGAGCAGCTCATTGGCCACCAAAATTATGCAATTTGACCCCGCTAGACTAATTTTTGTGGGGATACGTAAAGTATCTCGTGTAGAGGGAGAGCCGTAACTCCAACCCTGGAGAATATCATTACAGCTGCCATTGCTGGATAAAGTAAGTGTATCAAAAGTATAGCTCACGGATGGACCACCTACGTCGTAGCAGGCATTCATTTATTGTCCCAAATGAATATTCCACGCACTTTCTATTTTTTTCTCTCAATTTTCGAAACCCTAATAGGTAAAAACTATCCGCTATGACAATAATAATAAGAACAATCAATGTTTATACTAGAGAAAAATAACAATAGAAATAGGTTAGATGAAGTTAAGTTCAAATTTGATTTGGACAAACATTGAAAAATAAAAGTTAAATGTTGAGTCTATAAAAAAAGTGAACTGTGAAAATGAAATGTATCAAAGGATTGAGGTTAGATTGGATTTAAGTCAACGACCGATTTTGAACAAATGAATGATTGAGAGTTGTCCAAACTCGCGATTCAATTTGAACGGAGAAAATGTCCCCAAAGACGAATATTGGAAAAATCTTACCGGTTTCAAGGTTACATGTTGAGTCAATGTAAAATATAACTGTGGAAATGAGATGGGTGATTAGGGTTGCGGCTAGATTCGGTTAGGTTAGGTTTGTTGTAGTTGTTGTATTCAGATCAGCTGTTGTTGAGATGATTAGGCTAGGTTAATTTAGATTCGAGTGGAATTCGGTTTTTAGTCCTCACGATTCAGTTTGAACAAAATGTTCCACACTGCCAATTCTGGTTATAGTACTCTGTTAAAAAAAAATATAGTGAATTTTAATTTTTATCAAAATGTATCCATAATAAACATTGAAAAAATCGTTAATCGACTGTACTCAGCCCACATATTTATATTTTCGAATTCATCATGAATTGTCTCTAGATAAAAATTCCAACTGTGATGATGAGATGTATGATTTGGTCTGAGGTTAAATAAGGCTAGGTCAGGTTGAAAATGCATTCAGATCAATGACCGATTTCGAGCATTTGTTGTAAGGGTGATTAGGGATTAGTTAGGTTTTGTTCCTTGGGCGGTTTTCGTTCTCACGTTTCCATTTCAACTCCCGAAAAACTTTATTAGTACGGTTTCATCACAGGCAAAAAATCTGTTCAAATCTTGAAATCAAATCGATGAGAATGAAAACACACTTTCTTTATCCGATGAATGTAAATTTTCACGCTAGGTAATTGTCTGAACTGGAAGAGTCATTGTGATACACTGATATTGAAACTAAGTTATGTTTCATATCTGATACGAAATCTAGCCGATATTATTCACTGAACAGTCAGTAAATTATTACTATGCACATATAGAATCTGGAATCAGATATGGCATTTGCCTTTGGGGAAGCTCTTCCTTGGCTCCTAATGTATTTATGTTCAAAAAAGGGCATACGAATTCTAGCAGGCGTTAATCAGAGAACCTTCTGCATTTCAAAATTCCAACTTTCCCAGATATTTTCATTTTTGAAATGTGTGTATTCATACATACCAATAGGTCGAAATATGATCGCATCAGCCGCGGTGGTAGTGCGCCCGACTCACGACCGGAAGGTCGTGGGTTCGATTCTCGCCTTGACCAGATATTTTTCTAGAGAGAATTTATCTGGTTGGAGCTGGGATGATTCTGCAACCGTATTGAAAGGTAACACCTCGTTAGCACGCACATGTTTCTCAACTTCTGGGAGTTGTCGTTCGTATGGGGACGACAGCTGATTAACGAAAAGACATATTTGTTTTGAACAGACAGATTTCATCTCACCATAATATAAATACAAAAAAGTGCAATGATTTTCACATAAATTCCGTAAAATATAATATAACCGCTAACTCACCTTCTTACTTGGGGCTAAAACTTTATAACAAACTGCCCGAATCATTGAAAACTACTGATAGAATTCAGGTTTTCAAAACCTCCCCTAAAAGGTTTTCATTAGATCATAATTTTCATACCATAGATAAATTTATCAACCTTCTGTAATTTTATTTCTCTATCACATTATTTTGATGAAGCTGGTTTTGAATGAATTTGATATGTTCTGTCCATCATTGTATATCTATGACAAGCTTTCATATTTTGTATGTTTGGTATAATTTTATGTATGTACAAAATGTTATTTAACCTACCCTATAACTTTGTAAGTTCTACAGGATTAATAAAGTGATTTGATTTGATACCCAACATTGAGAATTTCTTGTGGATAATTTTTTATTTTTCGTTATTGGTAATTATGGCCATAGTTTTCGTCACCAGGAAATTGAAAGATACAAGTAATTTTATATCGCTCGTAAGGTCTGATGTGAATTTTTACCTCACGGAAAATAATAAGAAATAGTTATCGTCAGGAAGGAAAAAATGATTTTTATGGCAAGTTGTTTTGCGGTATCTAAGACGAAAACGGTAGAAACGATGTTTGAAATAAAGACGCCGCAGCGGTAAAAAAAGCTATCAGGAAGCATTCACCGCCATAACCGACGATCCCACTTTAGCATGAGCCGCGGACGCGCGAAGAAAGCGAAATTTTCAAGAACCCTCCATGGTACATCTCACCGTCACACGTTCTCCAATAACGATTCGGGGGGAAATCAATGTGGATATGAAATATCGCCCGGTATAAAACCAGACTCCTCTGATAGGGAGTTTAGTAAATTAACAGCCTTAACCCCTCACAGTGGGGCTCAGAAATTCACGATGAGGTGTTACTCGCTCCTGGTTAGTGTTTTTTTCATTTGGATTTACAGTGTGTAGTGTTTACGTGGTGCTTCGTTTTCATTTGCGGGGACCAATTCTTCGTCTAGTTTTGGTTGTTGTTTTGGCCGTTTGTTGTTTAAAAAATACATTGTTTTGATAATTTGAATGATGAAAAGTGGTACAGCCAAAATTATTTTCGTAACCAGTTTTGAAACCACTAATCTGAATAAAAATAGGCATTATTTTTTCATTTAATCTCTTCCTGAGAGATTTTTAATCAGAGGAAAAACCTGAAATTGGTGCTGATATTGACTTGCCATTTGTTTTTGAATATTTCTTTGTTGTTGTGACGAAACGTTGAAACTCTAATTCATAGGTTGCAAGTCATCAATTAACGTGATTTTTTAAATTTTACTGCATGATCTTTTTGACGTATGTGTTTTTCAACAAAAACCATTTATTTTCCATGAAAAAAGAAATTAGTTTCCGTAATCGAACTGAATTTTGGAAAATTTCAACTGTGATTCATGTGTGGTTATTCACTGAAATTTTATCTCACAACAAATGTTCAAAACAAAAACTACTCAAACAATGATTTTAAAAGAAAAGAAGTTTCAGAAACTTTCATCATCAATAAGTTTTGAATAATATTCGATCAGGAATATTCA
The DNA here is from genome assembly GCF_025532065.1 of Leptinotarsa decemlineata. NCBI lineage: Eukaryota > Metazoa > Arthropoda > Insecta > Coleoptera > Chrysomelidae > Leptinotarsa > Leptinotarsa decemlineata. The sequence goes on from NW_027412529.1 coordinate 6,574,535, forward strand.
TTAACAACATCAATGTCATTCTTGATTAAACGTATGAAGAACCATAGGTTGAATATCTAATACTCATTTTGTTGGACATACAACGTTTAGAATTTTTAAGGAAATGACTAAATCAATCAATACTTGTTTCTGAACAATTATATTTACATATTATTTCACCTATCCCATCGTACCGATTGAGAATGATTTAGAAATAATTTTCATAATATGCGACTGAGAAATAACCGCAATGTTTTTGATAATTCCATAATTACCTGATAATTGACTAACTCTGGGAGAATATGAAAAAATATCATCAATACTCACAAAATTGAATTGGAATTTTCAGCTTTTGAATAAATACAACGAATTGATGAGTATGTTGAAACAAAAAAAACATTCGGTTGAAAAAAAGTTTTAGGTACTTTTTCTGTTCGTTTAGTCTCGATATCTTTCTCAACTCAGAAATTTTGTTCATCTGAGTTTAGATAAATGGCTATGGAAAAATATTTGTAGTGTATGCATCAGGAGAGCGAAGAGGCCATCATATGGACCGGTTACATCGAATGAGTGACAATTGTTACTGAAGCTATTTTACGTTTCCCATATCCAAATTCATAATTTTCACTCGAGCAGTTGGCCTCATACTTTCTTTATACGAGACCCTCCAAAAGTACTGACTCTTTGGGATATTCTGGTTGTGAGTCGCTAATTGAAATTTTCTACCACCTCTGTTCTCTAGTGATGTCTTAGCTGATTTAGTTTTCTGTTGTCGAAATCCTTCCTTCATATGGTTTTTGAACAGTAATCAAGATTTGGGGAGCCCAAGTCCATGGAGACAGTAGGAGCTTGGCTGTCATTATCTCTTTCAATGAAGAAGGATATTGATATTCAATTTACACATGCTCCGTCCATAAATGAATATAAAGATTTCAAATACTCATTTGAAAATCGAGAAAAATGCCACAGACTAGTTGAAGTATATTTGTATATTCTTTCATAACATATCTTTCACAAAACTAGCTTTATCACACTATCGGAAAAGTGTATCCATTATTTCACATAACTGATTGTTCTGATTTTTTATTCTTCTCAAAACATTTGTGGATTTGAATCATGGTGGTATTTTGCAGGAGTTCTTAATATTTCTCCAATTGACGTGAAACTTTGGCTAGCAATCATAGATATCACGTTTGGGAATTCCATATGCACATCCTCCTCTTCTGAAAAAATAATTTGTTGATGATCTCTTCCTCTTCTCCATTACCAATCTTCATCATATAAGTAACAAGTATTCAGTCACGCTTTTCGTTTGAAATTGTGAAATAATGACATTTTTGATATTGTCATATTCAGTCACCAGTTGAAGCCAGATCCCAAAAACACAGCACTGAGATGACCTGTCACAGTTCTTATCGGTAGAGGCTGAACCAAGAGTGCCTTATTGAAGTCAAACGTCATATAGGATCAGCAATGAATTGAAACTTTGTTTATCCAAAACTCTGCGTTCATCTTGTTCAAGCGAAGTTTCGATTTCACGGGATTGCCGTCTTCGGAAAGAGATATTTTCACGTCCACCTATTCATTGAATCCAGTTAAACTGAAAGAATATGGCAATATTATCAAATATTGTCTGAAAAGAAACTGTTTTGACTAGGAACTTCTCCATTTCCAAACGGAAAACATGAAAAACTTCCAGGAAAATGGAAGAAATGAAACTATCGAATGTGTTTATGTTTGTTATGCCTTTCTGAAACAACTACTTCCAGATGAACATTGAGTTACACAAATCTCACTTTTGCCTCTTCATTTCTCCGAACATTCGTCGAGGAAATTGAACGAATATAATATATAGGAACGCCACACAACGTGATATATGGAACAAATTCAATGTAAAAGTTTACTTCTGTTTTTATCGAAGTTTTGGGTTGACAATACATATGTTCAACTCCTCATTAGCACTTTTTTCAATTGTTCATTTAGAATGATAGTGTTACATAAAAATTATTTCAGTTCCATTACAAATGTTCAGATTACAAACTGATTGGGAAGAAAGCAATTCTGGTGCAATTCAATGTTCATGTGGAAGTAGTTGTTTCGAAAGGGTTTTTTTCTTGTTTTCATCTGAGACCCACTCATTTTTTTGCAAAAAAAATTATTTTTCAGTTGATTTTGTTCATCTTTTTTTGAAAGTTTAACACAACAACATTTTTCTCCAATAACGATTCTGTCCAGAAAATTTCTTCTTCTCAATTCATTCCGGGTTAGTTGGAAATCTCTTCTCCTTGATAATACTATTTTAATGTCTTCTGATCTGTTGTGTCTGCGGAGTTATTAGTCTTTTCATTCGATTCCATAGGCCTCAATTTTTATTAATAAATAGATTGCAACGGTAGAAACAATTCATAAAAAATAATTTTCATTTATGTTCAAAATAGACACAATAAAACTACTCTTGGATTTTTTCAGTATAACAAAGAAAATACCCAGAGTTTGAAATACTCAATAAATGAAACCATTCGAAAAAAAATGTGGAAAAAAATCGTTGAAAAAAGTAGTTCTCGTTTCATTATGTTGTGCTCTTCAGATTTCAGAAATGATAATAATAATAATATTATATAACAATAAAAATGTTCATATGTATAAGTAAATAAATATTACAAACAATATAACACATACAAGAGAACAAATAAACAAAAACAAATCACAGAAGTATTGTCAGTTGAATGTGCAAAATAATAGTAAAAGCAGAAAAATACGAAAATTTCATACTTTCAGCTAAACCGAAAGTATGTTTCAATTTCTTATTGCAAAAGGAACACTCTCTGAATTTCACTGTTTTATACTGTGAATCAATTTCTAGATTCATTTCAAATAATGATCTCATTTCTCATACTTCCTATGATTTGTGATTCAAAATTACATTTAATTTCAGTACCTTGAAATGTTTCTATGCTATTTCGAAATAACAAAACCACTTGCCCATTTTTCGTTTTCATCTTTTCATTACTTCATCGTGAATATCATTGAAAATAATGTTGACTTTCATTCACATTTTTTATGCTGCTTATTTTTCATTTATTTTGTATTCCACAATGCACGGCAGTACGCCAATCTGATTGAAAGTTGGCTGTGCAATATTGGTACTAAAACAAAACACAACAGCATCAATTGGTACTGAATGAATAACAAGATTTTTACACAGCCATGTTCAATACACATACTTATACTTTTCCTGCGGAATAGAAGGCAAAATAAAAAAATCATTTGAAGGAAAACTATGCGATTCAGGTATAAATAATATGAATGAAATAGAGTTTGAAGTTTTTTTAATATACATTTTCAAAAACTTTCGTGGATATCATCTTACATGAAAAATTTATGAATTCAGACTATCACTCCTTCAACTCAGACCTTTTCCTGTCAATGTTTTTTTTAATATTACTGGAGTTTTTCCCAACAGCAAACGATTATTACAAACACCTCGACACGTGTTCAGATCACCAAGTGATAATCTTCAAGAGGAAGAATAAACAGTTTAATCTTCCTTTTGATCTCAATCAGTTTTCTCTACCACTTGGTGATCAAAACACGTGTAGAGGTGTTGGGTGTTGGGAAAAAACTCCAGTAATATTCATTACTACACTAAAGTTTCCAAACAGTGCATCACAAATGTTTTTTTCAATCATATATCTTTCAAACTCTATTTTAGCTGTAAGACAGTGCTCCAGACTATTTTTGCTAAAATGCTCCTGACATAATTGACATACGCCAAATTGTGGTAATTTCTCTTTCGTAATATTTTCAACGGAGATTTTGCAGAATCACCCTGTCTACATATTGGCAAAAAATATCTTTCTAAAAACTGTAGTATAGTGTAGTGAAACTATCTATCAAAATCATCTCAATTTTTTTTTGTAACCTAATTGCAGAATATCTGTTGAGATTCAAAATCATTTTATATGTAAATTAATATCTGCGCAAAATGTTCAACAACTTTATCATGATGTATTCAATTCTCTCATATACCAATCATGTCACTGACAACATTTCTCTTTCCAGATCGTTGTAGGGTGCTTTTTTGCCGTACCATCTGAAAGTGGTCCTGTTAGTCTCTCACGTACGAAGAGGTCCTACCATGAACCCGAAGGTTACTGGAGTAAGAAGCTCACCTGGAAAACAGAATGGGTCAAAGTGTGGAAACATGAAAAGAAGCTGATTTGGAAACCTGACTGGAAAAAAATTCAAGTTCCTATCTGGAAGGAAATCCAAGTACCCATCTGGAAGGAAATTCAAGTTCCTGACTGGAAAGTTATCTCGAAACCAATCTGGAAGGAGACCAAAGTGCCAGCATGGAAAGAAATCCAAGTTCCAGACTGGAAGGAAGTCCAAGTTCCAGCTTGGAAGGAGATACAAGTTCCAGACTGGAAGGAGATTCAAGTCCCAGATTGGAAGGAGATCCAGGTTCCAGCATGGAAGCAGATTTGGAAGCCAGTATGGGTGGAAGTGAAAGTACCAGCCTGGAAAGAAATCCAAATACCTGAGTGGAAGCTGCAACACGTACCTGAATGGGTCAAGGAAGGAATTCATGGAGAACACTATTTGGGCAAAGACCACCACGGCAACGAATACACAGCACACGATCTTTGGAAGAAGAAACTGATATGGAAACCCGTATGGAAGAAAATCTGGCGAACCGAGAAGAAACAGATTTGGGTGCCGCAGAAAAAGATGGAGTGGAAGTCTGAATGGAAACAAATCTGGAAGACCGAGAAGAAGCAAATCTGGAGGACCGAAAAGAAGCAAATCTGGAGGACTGAAAAGAAACAAATTTGGATCCCGAAAAAGGAACAGATCTGGAGGACGGAGAAGAAAGAAATCTGGATTCCCAAGAAAGAACTGATCTGGAAGCAAGAAAAAGTGCAAATATGGAGAACAGAGAAGGTACAGAAGTGGGTGACAGAGAAAAAGCAAATTTGGAAAGATGAATGGAAACAAATCTGGGTGCCCGTGTGGAAAACCAGAGAAGTGCCAGCGTGGAAGAAGATTTCCAAACCCGTTTGGGAGAAAGTGTGGGTGAAGGTCCACCATCACCACGGTTGGGACTGAACTATGGAAAAATATGTTTCTGTAAATAGCCTCTCTCTATTCTCTCCAGTACAAACTCTGTATATATGACCGGTTCGCCAGTGTGTTATCTCGTTAGGTTAAGAATTTGTAATTATTGTTTGTTATATTTGTTTTAGTTGTAAAGCGAATAAAATTAATTCTAATATAATTGAAGAGTATTTTCAGTTGGTTTTCAGAGTTATTACAAAACTAGGTAAAGCCGATTTTGCTTTCACTTGCATTATGTAAGAATGAAGATGCGGCTACCATCATAATGCGGGTAAGTGCTTGTCAAGAGTGATTATACGGCAACTGGAGGTACACGCACTTTCACTTGATACCATACTTGCTTAGATGTAGGTGGTACTAAGCACGTTACCCGCAAGATCAAGGATGGCTTTATTATTGTATCACTGCTTGACTTTCTAACTATACTGTAATTACGAATGAGGTGGGTGCTTTTAAAACAATTGAATAAGGTTTGAATGAATTCACTGAATTAGTTTTTATGGGAGTACTAAAGGAATTTTATGAAGTCACAATAAACTCATGAATGTTTTTTATATTCTCATGCGGTGTGGTCAAGGATACACTGAATGTCTCTGATACTATTTATAGTGTGAATTTGGGGTCACTTGAGAATTTGAAACGATTTTTTTATCGTGATGATGAATATGGTGGATCAAAACTAAATCAACTGCTGCCGTATTTCAATTTCTCTTTCTGATTGATGATGAACTCATTTCTGATAGACAGTTATTAATATTTACTGAAAGACATTAGAATCAGTAAGGCAACAAAAAAATTAAAATTGGCAAAGGACTCGTTTTGTCGCTCATTAAAATTTGTTATTTTCTAATGAATGATGCTATAAACGACATTTGAAATTGAAAAAAATCACGATTTCAGCTGAACTACGTGATCAAAAGTGAAGTCTAATCACTTTAAAGAAATATAAACTTTTAGTTTCCATTCGTAGTACTAAGTTTTGAATTTCACAAGAAACTATCAATTACAACCTGATATTTGATAATTGATCAATTCAGAATATCTAATTAGCCCACTGTGAAATTTTTCAGAAAACAAAAATCGAAAAACATCATGATCATTGAGAAACTATGGAAAATGCCACTATAGAATATAAAATAGAATGTAGAATATAGAATTTCTGAAATTCTAAGAGAACAAAATAAAAATGAAGTATTTTGATAAGGAAACAGTATTTGTGAGAAAATCTCAATTTCTCTAGATACAGATATAAAGAGACGGAATCATCGCCATTATCGTATTATTAATTATCATTAGTAATGGGTCAGTGTATTGATTTTTTTTTTGATTCAGTAAGTTTATCGTTCATAATAGAGGGTATTTGTATCGATTTTTTCCAGTTTCTATCTGGGTGATCTACATAGTGAGCTACATAATCAACGAATAATCTTGACCGTATTTCATCGAAAACTAGAGATCCATCCCTACGAAAATTGCAATGATACAACTTGAAGTATTACAGATTTGGTTAAAATTTTGGATAAGCTGCACCCTCTTATTCGAAGGAAAAGATTGTACTTTACGGCGTGTAGTGTATTTGGCGTGAATATTACGAATCCAAAAATCAGTGTTCTTTAGTATTTCTAGAGATACAGCCTTCAAAGTTCTGAAAAGTACAATTTTTCATTTTTTTTTTACACAATATAAACAATAGGACACATATTTTTTATCGACCTTTTTTGGGTAATTGTTACCTTCCACAATCTGAAAAAATATAAAAATTATAATTTTTTTATCAGATTGTATGTATCAGATGTATCAGATTATCAGATCTGAAAAATATAAAAATTATAATTTTTTTATCAGATTGTGGAAGGTAAAAATCACCCAAAAAAGGTCGATAAAAAAACTGATTTTTTCCTCCACAAAAAATGACTTTCGTTGAATAGAACACATGTGTTCATTCATCACATCACCTCCACATTTTATTTTACTTTCCATGCCATTTTTAATATTATTATTATTAATAATTACAGTTGTGGTGATAAATATCATCATTTTACATATTTGGGGTGCACGTCATAATTAGCATCCCTGATCACTATCAACATTTCAAATTCGAATAAGTTGTTTTTTCCTTCATTGTCGCGATCTTCATTTGCTTTTTGACGTTATATTGAGCGAAAAATAGTTTTAAGAAATGAATTATCATTGGCTTATTGCCATTGGAGAATTATTTTGACAGTTTGATTTCATAAACAATTTTTAAGATGATGCCTTATGGGTGATAAAGGATGTTGTCGGACCGAATAAATCAATTTGATACTCTGTTTGAAAAAAAGAATAGAAAAATTAGTACACCCTTCCCTCAAGCAAAAAAATCTCAAACTTCTCAGAGACATATTGATCGAAATTTCCTATCCCAGAAAACTTCTCAATAAAATAATTTTTTATTCTGTCCGTAATACAAATTCCGATGTATTCAATAGAAATTTATGTAATAATAATAATTCACCTATCAATTTTTCTTATAAATCTATACCTAATCTTGGAAGTTCATCTTCAAATATCATAAAACTTTTTCATAATGAACAAAATATCAAAATATGCCAAAAAAATATTAAAACTATGAAGAATTTGAATACCAAATCAAAAGATAAAACGGATACTACCAAAAAGTCAAATGTGATTTATAACATTCCTTGTAACAATTGTAATTTGAATTATATTGGAACAACATCTAGAATTCTCAAATATAGAATAACTTCACATAAAAATGATATAAAGCTCAATATTAAATCATGTGCATTAGAGCAACATTCTATAGAAACAGGACATAAACCACATTACTCTAATATCAAAGTTTTACATACAGAAAAAAATATTACCAAACGCCTTTTTCTTGGAATGGTTGAAATTAATAAGTCTTCTGATTTTATGAATAAGAAAAGTGACATTGATAATCTCAGCACTATATATTGTAACTTACTGGAACTACACCAAAAATTATAATGATAATAATGAAAATTGTATCAATCAACTCTTTCTTTGAAGTCAAAGATTATTAAATCATCATGCCCATTGAAAAATTATATTTATGTGTGAAGGTATGACATTTGTCAAATTCAAAAAAATCCATACATGTTAAATTTTCTTTGGTAAGTTTATATGTTCAATTCATTGTCTTTTCCTCATTTTTACTGTAAGAATGATTTGTAATGTTATTCATTGACAAAAAAAGTCACTACTCAATAAATTATAGGACCTGAAGAAGGTTCCCATTAGAAGCGAAAGCTTGGCAAAATAAAGCAGAGTTTTATTTTTGATTTTTTGACTGAAATCCCGTTAATCCATTTTACTGTGCAACATTTATCCAGTCGCTAAGATAGACAAAAACCTGTCGTGTCCAGAGACAAGTTGGCATGGCTATCTCTAGTGCCATCAGTGCCACCTTCAGATGTTTCTAGAGAGAAAGATAGAGATTAGATAGGTAACTATGGAACATAGCAGACAATAGTAGACACTGAAACTCACAGAATTATATATAGTAATGGCCTCCATCTCAATGCCTCTAGCAGTAAACGACGACTTGTTTCATATACTTCTAATCCAGAGTAGAGAGGACTGGATCTTCAGGGAGAACAAAATACTTGGAGCAGGTAGGCAGGCAGTGCAAATGCTTTCAGTGTCATACATAATTATGAAGCTATCTTTGCGATCTGATTCATATAAGGGGATATTAGTCAAAACCAACCTCAAATTTGAACCGATGTAAATGTTTTAGAATACTATAGAAACACTAAAGTTGGTGATCAACTGCCAAAATTCCATAACAGGAAAACCTTACCAATTGCAAGGGCTAGATTTACAGGTTCTGGTCCAGTAAAATTTGACCACCGCTCTTGGTGGAATCAAATGTGACAAGTCACTTGAACACTTACCGTGAAAGTATCTATAAAAAAGGTGCGAATCTCTAACCTTTTTCGATGTTCTAGGCTATCAAGGTTGCACGTGCTGTTTCCGTGAAAGTATATACAGGGTGTAACATAAGTACGTTGTAATATTCAAGTGACGTATTCCTGAAACAATTTTTGGAAAAAAAGTCTATACGCTTCGTTTCGGAGATACGGGTTGTTGAAATTGGATTTTTTTGTTCGCTTTTTAAAAATAACACTTGCAAAAAATAAGTTAACTGCACGAAATTCGATACCCGGGGTTTTTTTGATGTGAGAAATCATAATTTTGTATTAATTTTCATGTAACCTCTAGAGGGCACTGCGCACGCTGTCATTATTTATTTCATATTTTTTCCACAGTAAACTTTTGGTACTTTTCATGAAAAAACCTAATTCCCACACCTTTTCCAAACAAAAAAGGTACATCTCCTCAACAACGCTGGAGGTGATCGTTTTCGAGATATTTACAATTTTCTATATCGATGCATATTACTTTATAGCCAAATTTGATTTCAATAATTTTTGTCACTTTCCGCTTGCAAATTAAGTTAATTAAATCGAGTAGGCTATGAAAGTTTGTTTATGAAAATAGAAGTTTGCTGTCACATTTTTAACTATCAATTGACAAATTCACAGATCGGAGTTTATAAAGTGATTTTTTAGTATATACCATGCCCGACTTTACGAATGCTGAAATGAATAATTAAACCTGACAAATTTTTTCAATTTGGATTGAATGAGCAGTTTGATAATGCTCAGTTTAGAAGGAGTTTGTACGGGTATATACTGCGTATTTGTTAGTTTGATGAAAATAACTAAAATTGGAAAAAACTTATGATAAAAACCTACCATATTTTGAAAAATTTCAACAATCTGTATTTCGAAAACGAATCATTCTTCGTTAAACATTTTATGGAAAAAAGTTGTTTATTTTGACGAGATCCACCACATACTCAGTTTTTGTAATGTTCTCAGCAACTTCACTTAGGAGCTCTAGGAGCTAAGTAATATGCATCGATATAGAAAATTGTAAATATCTCCAAAACGATCACCTCCAGTGTTGTTGAGGAGATGTACCTATTTTACTTGGAAAAGGTGTGGGCATTAGGTTTTTTCAAGAAAAGTTCACTGACAAAAAAGTTACGGCAATTTGAAATAAATAATGAAAGCGTACGCAGTGCCCTCTAGATGTTACATGGAAATTATTACAAAATTATGATTTCCCACGTCAAAAAAACTCCGGGTACTGAATTTCGTGCAAATGACAAATTTTTTGCAAGAGTTATTTTCAAAAAGCGAACAAAATATTCAATTTCAACACCTCGTATCTCCGAAACGAAGCATTTTCGAACACAAGTTTATATACACTTTTTTTCTTAAAATTGTCTCAGGAATACGTCACTTGAATATTTTAACGTACTTATGATACACCCTGTATAGAGGAGAGACAAATCTCCAACGTTTTTTCGATGTTCCAGACTATCAGGATGATGTTCGTGTCTCCAATCAGGCGAATGGCTATTTTTTTAATGGAATCCAGCAACTTCAGAATATGCTTAGGGACGGAGGACCATACATAAGAACAATACTCCAAAGAAGGTCTGATCTGAGATTTATAAAGTACTTATCAAAAGTTGCTTAGGTTTTTACAGTTTTCTGGTTCGGAACAGTGTTTTAAGCTTTCGAGAAGCAACCTTTGCAATTCCAGCGCCATGAGTGTGGCAAGACGTATTGTGTCCATTTTAACCCCTCAACAAACTTATCGAAACAGAAAGCGGAATTGCCTGTCCTGTCCTGAATGAATGAATGAATGAATGCTTTAATTATCATCGGATAATCAGATCACAATGTATAAAGAAAATATAAAAGATACAGATTACAGAAAATATAAAAAATTAGAGAATAGAACATGCTAAAAGTTTTACACAGATCTATATACATATACATTAACATATACATAAATATACACACACAGATATATACCTACATACACAAAATAATATGATAATGAACCCACATAAGGAACCACCTATTTTATACATATATACACATATACATACATATAAACATATACACACACATACATATACATACACATACAAATTTATAATGTTCAATTTATCACATATTCTTTCAATTTTGTTTTAAACAATTTAATGGACGAACATTCTTTGATTTCAAGAGAAAGTAGATTGAATTCACCAATACCTTTGAAAAAGACAGATTACATCGAACTAGCTTTAGAGGTTGGTTTTACATAGAAATTCATATTACTTGCAGTTCGTGTTGCTTGATCATGGATATTGTTCAAAGGAATCAATTGACACTGTAAATAATTGGGCAGTAAATTATTTATCATTTTGAAAATGAAAGTCATTGTTTGAATATAATGATTTTGTTTCACGCCAGTTGAGGATATCTAACATCGATTTTATATTCGTGTACCTGTTGCAACCAAGGATAATACGCATTGCTTTATTTTGTAGAATTTGCTGTCTGTCATGATTAGATATGTTCGTGTAAATTATAGAACTGCAATAGTTGAAATGATGCAATATCATAGTATTGTACACTGTTATTCGACTAGACTGAGATGAAGATGAAGTTATACGACTCATGAATCCAATTTTTTTACCTATTTTTTTCGAAATATTGTCAATATGTTTATCAAATTTTAGTTGAGTATCAATTACGAATCCCAAATATCTCATTTCCTGAACCTGTTCAATCCGCTGATCATTTATTTTGATATCCAATTCTATACTTAGAAATTTTTGATACAGAAAATTATTGCCAATAAACATATATTTACTTTCAGTTTCATTAACTTTCAGTTTATTGATTTTAAATTTATAAAAATGTTGATCTATTTCATCATTCAATGTGTTCATAAGATCAGCGAAATCACTACTATTGAAGTATATCAAGGTATCATCAGCGAAAAGATGAAATTTACATTTCGTCAGAACAGAACCCAATTCATTCACATGTGACAAGAATAAAAGCGGACCTGAAACACTTCCTTGTGGCACACCAGAGTTGTTGAGGTGGCACTCTGACTCTATGTTTGCAATGTCGGTTTCTTGATATCAATTGCCCAGGTAACTCGTTATCCACTGTATTACTGAACCCGTGTCAGAAATCACACGTTAAAAGGTAAGACCTCGTTAGTCCTTAGCTCCCACAAGTTTCTCAACTTCTGAGAGTTGTCGTTTGTATGGGAGCGATAGCTGATTAACGAAAAAACAAATTTCAAACAGATATTTTTTAAATCCATATTTCTTTAATTTCAATATTAATATTATATCCGTGTCAGAAACATTTATCTTTTTGGAGAAAACTGAAGCCGAGGTTTTTGTGGCATTGGAATTAAACCTAGTTAGTTTCAACCCAATTCAAAATTAACTCTAGATCCTCACTAAGGAATGCAAGCTTCTGCTTCCGGTGAAGATGTGCATACGCAGCATGCATTACGGCATACCGTTCATAGTGCCTATAGTTCGATGAAAAAACCATGAAAAAAACAATTGAACGCTTTGTATTTTGCACTATTGTATGCAAAAATTCATTAGCTCATTTTTCTTATCAACGAGAATGTCTCCGAATTTGTTTGGATTCGTTTTCCAACAAAGGAATGCTTGATGCTGGCACAACAATCATGCAATGATCATAAATCTGCAAAGTGAGAACTTTCTATGTAGATTCGATAATGTGGGTTGATAATAAAACGAGAATCCTTCATTGTTACACAGTTAACGGTTCAGTTCGCATGCATATCTCTTTTACCTAACAACAGCTTCACTCACTCATTATATTAATGATGATGTTTTGTGAGACCAGTTTTTTATTGCACATCATTCATATTTTGTTCAGCTGCCATATATGGCTACAGAAATTGAAGGTATTATCATAAAAATAACTTTCACGAGTGACAGCAGGACATGTGATCAGTAAATGGAGAAGAACAACTATAATTATCAGTATTTTTTAATACTGGTTTCTGAACCTGTGACTGAAAACGTTTCTTGCTGAAAAAAGGTTCATCATTCTGTTGTGTTAAACACTAAAGACTCTCAGTCTCAATTAAGTATTAGAAGCAATCTAAACGGTTGAAAGTATTTCACAATATGCGGCACACACAAAAAAAAATTCATTATTTAATTGTTTATTACTTTAATAATTTGTTATAAACAAATATTTATCGACGTTATATTTTTTTCTGAAGCAGAAGAAAATCGTAAAAACATCTATATATAAAAAAGTGCCATAAAAGTAATAAATAATTAATTAAATTATGAAATTTTAATGAATGAAAAAATTTCTAATAGCACTTATATATATATATATATATATATATATATATATATATATATATATATATATATATATAGCTGTTTTTATAACTTTTTTCTGCTTCAGAAAAAAATATAACGTTGGTCAATATTTGTTTATAACAAATTGTTAAACTAATGAACAATTAACTAATCGATAAAAAAAATTCTCCCCACCAAACTATTTAAAAGTGTGAATTATGATTTTCAAAAGCAAAATTATTTCTTAACTAATTATTTGTACAATCGAAATATAAAAAAACAATTTTAAAGAATTAAAAATTGAAATTAAAGAAAAAATTGAATCATGATCATCTCTGGACAACTAATTAGAAAAAAAAATTTCAAAAATAGTGAATTACTTTATTTGCTCAAAACAATTTAATAAACAAATCACGTAAAAAATTCATATCCTATGTTAATAACGGCCATTGTTTAATGAGAAAACAGACATAGCTAAATATCAATTGAAAAAAAATTATCAACAATTTTTAGATATTTCATTTTGCAATAGTTATAAAAAATCATAATTAACAAATTAATTAATATTTATGAACTTTCATCGCAGGATCGTATGAAGTACATCACTCCACGATGTTCAAAATTTATAGGCCAATTAGGTATACCTTTTATCCCATTATTTATGCCAACGGAGATTGGGAAAAAATTTGTTAGTTTACAATTGAATAACTTTTTGAAAAATGGTGATAAAACTTTTATTTCTACGGAAAGACTCGATTCATTCAACTGTTAAGAAGATACTATTTTTTTTTTCAAATTTTTAAAATGACATTTTATATTATAAAAAAATTATTTCTTTTGATAAACTCTCTTTAGCGGCAGTGCGCTTATGCTGTAACAGCCGCGCGGAACCCTATTTTCAACGTCAAATTAAAAGTATAAATAAGGGAGATAGAGTTTCGGTAGTCGGGACTTTTTTATCGTAAATTTTCTTCTCTTCAACGAGCTTTTTTCATAATTGACTATATATTGATATTTTTTGAGTTAATAACGAAAAACTAAATACCATTTTTTAAATCTTATTTTGTTAATAACAATTGCAATTTTTTACCTGTACCAAAATCATTCGAAAACATTTTTCTATAGGAGATTTCGAATCGAATGAGCTGTCGCTGATATTTTTAGGACCTTTATCTCTATTTTTCATGTTTTTGAACTTAGCGTTTGGTGTAAGAGATATTGTAATTTTCGGACTGTCAATCCGACACTCAAGTTATATTTATTTTCAAAGACATAATTTTGAAAATGAGGTGAAATAGATTAATATATGGAGGTCTATGTAGGTATATAACTGGATGGTCCGTACAAAAAAGATAATACTGCCAAATCCATTGTAGAACGTTTGTGTGAACCTATATGTGGATCAAAACGTAATGTGACGACTGACAACTGGTTTACGAGCTTGGCTCTTGCTGATAGTCTCAACATATACAAACTCACTTTATTAAGGACAATACGCAAAAATTTAAAAGAATTACCCTCTGAGTTTGTACAAGGAAAGTGACCAATTGAATCCAGTATGTTAGCATATAGGCCAAATTTTACGCTGGTATCTTATATACCAAAGCGGAATAAAAATGTTTTGCTAATCTCTTCTCCCCACAAAGATGATGATATAAACCCAGTTAGTAGTAAGACAGAAATTATTGAATGGTATAATTCTACAAAATGTGGAGTAGACGTGGTCGACCAATATTTTACAGTATGACGAACGTTGCTGGGCTAAACAGACTTGTAATTTATTTTGGAAATATTCCCACTGTCAAAAATTCATTTAAAGTAGAACTCATGTGAATGATATCTGATTTTGACGTTTGTTTGAAGGTGATTGACAATGTTTCATGATGAATTTCACTAGTTCGGACTTTCATTGTCTACTATATGAAATGATTTGAAATCCCTGAAACAACTAAAAAGGAGAATTAAAAATGAATAGCTGAAAATAACAATTATATTAGGCAAAATAAACCTGAAATGAAGTGATAGTGAAATAAAATATAAGTAAAATAGAACAATTGAACAAAAATAAATGAAAATGAAGAAATGAAAAAAGTAAATAGAAATAAAAAGTTGAGAAATTCCAAGTCACGTTAGTTGGCCATTTTTCGCTTGATTATGGGTTTCCATATGTTGCGTATTTCTTCGCTGGCTTGGCTGAATACGTTGTTGGACAACATGTATGCGGCTTCTTCGAATTTTCTCCTGAATCAATGTTCCTCTTTGTGTAAGACATCAGCTTGGGACCACTCGATGTTGTGTTGAGGGGTCCAAACATGGTCTGCTGTTCCTGATTTGCTGGTTTCCCTTAGCTGTGTGTATTTCTTGTGCTCGGCAATGCGAACATTCAATGACCTCTTAGTTTCACCAATATAGGATTTTCCGCACTAACACGGTATCCGGTAAATGCAATTCCTGGAATCGCAGTCCGCGTTTGGTGGCCTGGTTTTCGTGAGGCTGCTACGGATAGTGTTACCAGGTCTGAAGCAGGTTCTGATACTTGGAACCAATTCTTCTGATCCTCTTCGATAATCCTCTGATGTAGGGAAGTGCAAGCACTGGTAGTGACGGCTTCTCTTCTTTGCAAGGCTCCTGCTGTCTTTCAACCAAGGTCTTTTTCTACTCCAAAGCGATGGTAAATCCGGAAGTCCAAGTGGTCACCATTGTAGGTCCCCAGTGGGCAGTCTTCAACTATGTGGCTGATTGTTTGTACATTATCTGGGAGAAAGGTTTTTACCCCATTCAAAAAGTGAGTCAGCGCATCTCTCGCATTTGGTTCTAATTCTATTTAAGGTTGACCATGTTTTGCGGGGTAGGTCGATTCCAGGTGGTTTGCTGGATAATAATATGCAAGGCAAGGCTGGTGGAGCATTGCCCTCCCATTCTTTCCTCCAGCGGGCAGTTATGTCAAAACCGGCATCATGCAGAGACTTTCCAGTTCTGAGAGGAGGATGTCTGGAGCGGAGTCGTAAATAGCATTTTCGTTAGGGGAGGTTCCATCACATTCACTGTGATACAAACAGTCTCTCTTTAGAAGTTTGAGGCATATCATGCATAGCCGCATGCTTTATAGCAAGAAATGTTGCACGTGTAATGGATCTCTTTATCTCAAGGTTTTTCGGGGTTGTAGGAGCAAATGAAACAGCTGTGGATCCGGTCCACTTGGCCAATTTATTTGAGTGGTTAAAAGTGTTTATCAGAAATGATACCGACGAGAGTACGAGAGTTTCACAGAACTAAAACTATATAAATGTCAATATCTATAAATATATTCTGGAAATACAGTTACATTTCCCCTTACCAACTAATTCAAATCTACCTATATGAATGTAGGCACACCATAGGAAATAAAAGTTATATTCCAAGCTAAGTTACTTCACTAGTAGCCGTTAAGTGGAGTAATGTGGCTTGGAACCTCTTAATTTTTAATTTTTTTTGTTTATTTGTTCTATTTTTTACACGCTTTATATTAGCTCCACCTGTATGTATGTATTTATGTTTGTTTGTATGTATGTTTGTTTGTTTGTGACTTTCAGCTCGGGATCTGTATTGACAGAACTGTCGGCATTATTGCTTGATCTATTCGCGGGCAGATGGCGCTGTACGTAATCTCCTTGATAGTTTGTTCGAAAGAAAATCAAAATAAATAAATATAGTTCAAACAAACTGAAAAACACGCTTTCAAAGTACATCGAACTAAAAAGTTGAAAATAAATATAGTTTCAAAAACAAAAAACACGCTTTTGAAGAACATCGAACTAAAAAGTTAAAATATTTTTTTTAACCTTCATAAACCCTAGCGGAGTACAGCTGAACCCCAGACATGAATTTTTGGGTATATTTTCTAATATATTTTTTTTACCTGATATCCTTCGAGCTATGCTTCTTAAATATATATCTGAATTGGTATACAAAATTTTGAATGAATTGCTTTTTATTGTAACTAATTATAAAGAATTTTGTTGCTTGGGGTCCAGATGCACCCCGCTCGGTATGTAACGACATGTATAAATTTTGCCTACGTTAAAAACCAACCGGGGTACAAATTAATCCCAAATTGTTCAAACGACGGGGATTCCCCGTTTCTTGGCGTCAACACTCTCGGGGATTCCCAATTTATTTGTACACCTATTTTCTCAATATAATTTAAGGGTGTTTAGTCACGTTCACAGTTGATTGTCGAGTACGCGTTTATAAAAATGAGTGAACCACGAAAGTTTAGAAATGAAAATAAGATAACTGACGAAGAACTATTGGCGATATTAGAAACGGACGCTTACGACCATTATTTTAATGATTTACAACTAGAGGATGGTTCAAGTGATATTGAGGAGACTGACATAGTGACTGAAACTGATGAGATAGATGACGTTTTACAAGATAGTGATAGGGAAAATGAGTCGACAGATTCTGCAGATGAAGTAGGCCCGTCAATAAACTTTTATACAGATCATCCAACTTATTCGTCTAAAGATGGTAGTGTGTGGGCAAAGGTTCCTTTCACTACGAACATCAAGAGACGAAAATGTAATATTCAGAAGGTTTCACCAGGTTTCACTAGATATAGTTCCCAATTTTCCACCATAAAAGAAGCTTTTGAACTTTCTTTCACAAGATATTATGGATGTGATTTTATCGGAGACAAATAGAAAAGCCAAATCATATTATGCGAGAGAAGGCCTTTTCTCCTTTTGTGCAAGAAGAACTGGAAGCATTTATTGGTTTGCTTATTATTTTTGGAGCCTGGCACGCTGCTAAAGAGCCAATTTGTGTACTTTGGAGCCAAGATCCAACTTTATGTCGGCCTCTAGTACCATCTGCCTTGTCTCGCAACAGATTCCAAAAGATTATGTGCTTTCTAAGATTCGACAATTTTGAAACAAGAGAAGAAAGAAAACGCACTGATAAATTGGCCCCAATCAGAGATGTTTTTGATGGTTTTGTAGCAAATTGCAAGAAATCTTTTAATCCATCTGAACATTTGTGCGTGGATGAGCAGTTAGTCCCATTCCGAGGCAAGGCCCCTTTTCGAGTTTACATGAAGAGTAAACCGGTTTAAAAATTTGGGCATTGACTGATTGTAGTTCAGCATATACAGTGAATATGCAACCTTATTTAGGTAAGTTTTTTGATGAAAAAAATGTAGATTTTCATTACAGAATAATTATTTTAGGCAAAGTAGGAAACAAATCGGAGAAAGGCCAAGGACAAAGGGTAGTGTTGGACCTGGTAAACCATTTATCTTCAGGACATGGAATAACTACTGATAACTTTTTTACCAGTATTGAGTTAGCTAATATGCTTTTAGATAAAAACCTCACCTTGTGTGGTACACTGCGTAAAAATAAAACTTGTATTCCAAAAGAACTACTTTCAGCAAGATATAAGAAAGACTTTTCAAGCTTCTTTGCTTTTATGGAAAATAAAACCTTAGTTTCCTAGGTACCAAAAAAAATCCGGCAGTTATTCTTTTATCGACTGAACATAACGATGACAAAATAAGTGGAGAAGAAACTAATTACAAACCAAATATTATCTTACAATACAATAAAACAAAGGGTGCAGTGGACACAACAGATAAATTAGCGAAGGAATTCACGACACAAAGAAAAAGTAATCGGTGGCCAATGGCAATATTTTTTCATCTGCTGGACATTGGTGGCATCAATGCCTATAAACTTTGGATGTTGAAAAATCCAGATTGGAAAAAAATCGCTTGGATAGGAGAAGAATGTTTTTGTTGGAGTTGGGCCAAGAATTAATTAGGAAAAACATAATTCGTAGATACCAAAATGACAAGTCGTTACATTCCAATATAAAACAATCCATCATAACCATTTTGCCAGAATTAAACGTAAGGAACGAACAACCTGTTCCCGTTATTGGCAGAAAGCAGCGATGTTTCTTATGCGAGAGAAGTAAAGACAGGAAATCTCGAAAGTTTTGTATTCGGTGCCAATCAGTTCGTATGTGCAGAACATTCAAAAAACAGTTTGTAACAGGTGTGATAATTAAATCATTATTTAAATTGTCACTGAAGTGCTTGTTCTTTTTTCATAATTATTTTTATTTTTATTATTCCTAATCATTTCATATTATTTTTTCAAAATATGTTTACTCATTTATCAATGCTGACAACTTTTTTATGTAAAAATATATTTTTTTCATAAGCAGAATGTGTTTTTTTCAATATTCCCTAATTATAACATTGAAAAAATAATAATAAGCCAAAAAAATGTTGGGGTGCATTTGGACCCCACTCCGTATTTAATGTAAGTTTTTGACCACGGGTTTATGAAGGTTAAATAAGCTTAAAACAATAACGATCAAAAAATACTAATATTATTGTGAAAAAAGCGTGAGCGCTAGATATAAAAAAATATGGCACAAAGCGTACAGCGCCATCTGCCCGCGAATAGATCAAAAAATATCAAGGAGGTTGCGTACAGCACCATCTGCCCGCGAATAGATCAAGCAGTAATGCCGACAATTCTGTCAATAAAGATCCCTAGCTTGAAAGTTAAAAACAAACAAACATACATACAGATGAAGCTAAAATATAAAGCGTGTAAAAAAATATTTTCACCTTTCCAGTTCGACGTTCTTTAGAGCGTGTTTTTTCAAACTATATTCATTAACTTGTATTTCATTTCAATGTAATTTAATTTCATGTTTTTTGCGTAATATAATTTTTATTTTCAGCAAACCTTCAAACAAACACCAATTGAATTGTATTCGAAAACAAACAATCTTTATATCGACAGATTTGTGTCAAATCAAAGTTTCAAATATACGATGATCTACGTTTAGCTGGATATTTCTGTTACCATTGGCCATTGATCACTGTCGTGTTTATGCGTCGACAATACAATTACTAGCTTCCTAAAATTCAATTGACCCTTCAGGTCAAACCTGTTAGAAGTTGCTTTCGAGAAATGATTAATCATGTGATGAGATTTGAATTCAGTTTCTGTTAGTCGTTTTTATAATTAGGATCGACGCGATGGTAGAGACTGAGAGAGACTCGGAACTTATCTATAGACGGCAATTCTCAAATATAGATGCAATCCACTCACAAGCATTGCTTCTTTTCTCACAGAAGTATGATTTATTCAATGAAGTTGAATGGTCGACAGAGTCGAATCCTTCGGAAAAATATTCCAACAGGGCAGTTATGGGTAGTGTGCTTGGTCCCCTATTATTCATTCTGTATCTGAATGATATACAATTATTTACAGACTGTGAGTTCATCAAATTATTTGCAGATGATACTTTATTGGCCTGTTCTGTCGTAACAAAAATTTGTTCGAGACCAATATTCACATTAAAAAGTTATGAATGATTTCATTATTATGGAATTGTGCTTCCCGGTGTACTTGTCGATAATAGGATGGAATTTTTTTTTGACACTATCCGATAATTAAACCAATGAATCATTGATTTCCACAGTATGATTGAAAGAGGAAGTGAAATTCAATTGCATTATAATATTTTTACAAAGAAATATATTCCCGTGATCTCAATCAAAGTAATTGGTTTTTAAAGAAACAGGCAAATTATAATACCATTTTTACTTAAATACTAGGAAAGTACAATGCTAGTACAAAAGGTACAAAATGTCGATGAACTATAGACGTCAACATTCCTCCTGATTCCATACAGTAGTGAAAATTGTATGAAAAACTCTTCGATCATTTTTGAGACAGACTACGGAGGGATTTCATTTTATAATTATAGAATTTTGAATAAAAAACTTTTGAAAAATGTACCCTTAATCCCTCAAATTTTCGTGAAAAGGAAAATTGATTTGAGGTATGCAAAATAATTTGAAAAAACGACATTGAAGTAAGAAAAAGATGAATGCAATTACAGGGTCAAAGTCACAAACATTTATTATTTGCCGAAATAATAAGTCGTAACTGTTCAACAAAAAGAAAAACCTGTGTCACATTTTATGTGTTTCCAAAGTGATCGAGTAATACTTTGTTGTGAGATTTTTACAGGAAAGTTTGAAATCCAGCTATAGGTATGATGTGTTTTCATAAGTACGAAAAAACTTGAGGAAGCGATTTGAAAGCAAAACACGTGTTGCGGTGTTCAGTGGCGTAACTATACCGTTCGAAACCCGTGGCAAATTCATCGGAAGGGGCCTCTCCCCCCAATATAACGAAGCTGAACCAACAATAATAATATTTTATAATACTTATTTATACACTTTTACTTGTAATTGTCAAGTAGGTACATACAAACTTTATAATTATACTTAGGTACTTGATTTTCTAATAATTCACTTTGAATTAAAAGTACCTAATTTAAAGTACAGTCAGCATCCAATTGATATGGGCACATAGAGTAGTCAAAATTATTTGAATTTAATATAGGCAGTCTGAATCATCATATTGGTGTAAGCACACAAGATGTTCAAGATGTAAAATGTTAATTATTAAAATTCCTTCGGTTCAAATTTCGGGCCGTTGAATTTTTTATGGATAGAATAGTCAAGTTGCTTAACCTGTCTTGTCCCATAAAATGGTGGGAATGGTGAGGAATAATAGAAATGAAGTGCATACTTCAGGAAAGCTTGAAGATATAAAATGCTTTTTTATTATCAATAAGTCAGCAAGTTTTCTTATAGAAGATGATGTTTCTATTCCGTGTCTAAAAAGCGAATCGAAAACTGAGAATTTCCTTGGAAGACGAGATGGATATATTTTCTTTATATAGATGGACAAATGCTAAAGCCTTTTCCAATAAATGAGTAACGATCAAATTTTGCAATGTGGCAGGTTGCAAGACCCTGAAATTAGAAACAATTTCATTCACTTTAAGGAAACGCGATTTCAGTTGATTAATGATTATGTCTAATACACAATAGAATATGTTCACTTCAAACAAGCTTCCAGGATCTTGGAGACGTTCATCCTCACAAATTTCATCAAAATGACGTTTCATTTTTCTCTGATGAGTTTTGGGAAATTCAAGGTTTATATAGACCATTTCACTGCAATACTAATTGCTTCCGTTTTTAAATCTTCAAATTCATGTCGATACTTTTCAAGTTGTTCTGGACAGACTTGCAGCATTGGAAAGATCGATGGCTTTAGACTGAAGTACTTCAGAAACCGCATCTATAGTTTGTAAGACTTTGCAATGGAAAACCAACAACATAATAACATTGTAGTTTTCTATCTTCTTCAGCAAGATAGCTTCATTTCTCTCATCTGTTTTGGAATTTAATAAAATAGTTTTTGTAAGCGCTTTTTGAACATCAAAAAACCGAACTTTTGAAGCAAACATGGCATCAAAGCGTCCTGCCCAACTAGTTGGATTCATTGTTTTTATTGTTACTGAATTTGATGATACCCCGGTCTCTCCTTTATTGTCAGATGTAAAACTAGATAATATATTTCATCGTTTAGTACTATGGCCCAAAAAATTATAAATTTGTTATACAGTTTCGAATAATGTTTGTATTTTTATGACCTCTTTTACTGCATCATTTACCACCAAATTTAAATTTTGAGTAGCACAATGGACATTAACCGCATTTGACTCTATATCTTTTTTGAGTTTTCGAACTCTGCCATAAGTGCCTTTCATGGTACTAGCTCCATCGTACCCTTGTCCACGGCACTCACAGCGGAAATTCCCCTAACATCCGCAGTAATACTCGTACCAACACGCGTGTCGAGCACTTTATTATCTATCTGATACGTTTTGGAACTGGGTTACAACTTTTTTTAAATACTTTGAATTTTTAAGATATTTTTTTACTTGTGTATGCACCTGAGTAGGTAACAAAAGTAAATCAAAGACAAAACTTCTTTTACTAAACATGCATAATAAATAATAAATGTTGGGAGTTGGGATTCTCCTCTGACCGGGGGCCCCTTTCGGCTGGGGGCCCGTGGCATTTTGCCGACTTGCCACCCTGTAGTTACGCCACTGGCGGTGTTGTTAACTGAAAACTGCTTGCACAATAAAGTATAACTCAAGAAATTATGTATTTTCATCAAGTATCGGCCAAATCCATCACATATGTTTCTGATATCGGGTGTGCTAAACATAAACATCGTTGACTGACATTATGGCAACTTTCGCAAAAATAGAATATGATCCTGTTATGTTCTCTGGATACCCATAGGCTTCTGATTATAACTGAAACTACTATTGCCATCTAGTGTTTTTGAGGTGAATAACGTAGTACACAAAAGAAAAAACTGTAATCTCTATAACCCATAACACGAATAGTTCAGTATAACTTGCATAGATGGCGATACAAACTTCAGAACTGAGAAACGAATTCCAAGTACCATGGGTCCAATGAATATAGTTTAAAAAACTAAAAAACATCGAACTAAAAAGTTGAAAATATTTTTTTAAATAAACTCAAAACAATAACGAACGAAAAATACTAGTAAAAAGCGACGGGCGCTTGATATACAAAAAAAATTATGGCACAAAGCGCTCATGTTTTCTTCCCAATAACAATAGTATTTTTCGTTTGTTATTGTTTTGAGCTTATTTAAAAAAATCATTTTCAACTTTTCAGTTCAATGTTCTTTAAAACGTGTTTATATTTCTTGATCTATTCGCGGGCAGATGGCGTTGTGCGTAACCTCCTTGATAGGTTGTCCAAAAGAAAATCAAAATATATGAATATAGTTTAAAAAAACTAAGAAACACGCTTTTAAATAGATCCGCGAATAGATCAAGCAATAACGTCGATATATCAAAGAGGTTACGTACAGCACCACCTGCCCGCGAATAGATCAAGCAATAATGTCGACAATTTTGTCAAATACAGATCGCGAGCTTGAGAGTTACAACAAAGAAACAAACAAACATACATACATACAGACATACAGTTGAAGCTGATAAAAGCGTGTTGATTAAAAAATAGAAAAGGGAATTGGCCACTTGCAAACTTGAGGAAAAAAGTGTGTGGCGAATGATTTTTGAAATTTTGTACAGATTTACGTAGACTATGAAAATATAACTATGAATCAGTCCAGTGCTTGAAAATAGTATCAACTGATGATCTCTATACACATGACTCAACTAAAGTTTGGAACAAATCACGAAGTTTTTGTTATCGTAACATATTTGATTAACCTCGCAACAATCTAATTGTCCCGGATGAAAATCGAAAGAGAGGTAATAATTGGATACTTACAAAATTGTTGATTTCCGCAAAAGTCGAAACTAATTTAATTACATTACAGAGTGTAGTACAAAATGGCGGACGTTTCCAATCAATTTCTGAAACTTTATCATTCCATAAAATTTTGCAAAAATGACTAACTGAAAATAGTTTGTTAGCTCACTTCAGCTATCAGTACTAAATAATCGTACCTTTATGTAGACCACTTGAAAAATGTTATTGAAACATTATTGATTAACCTCGAAATAATCTACTCGTGATGCACTATGGAAGATCTTCCTCTTGAAGATGATCACTTGGTGATCGAGGTTTAAAAATAACGGTTTGGTGTTGGGAAAAAACTCCAGTGAAACGTATTCGAAATAATCTAATTGTTTCAGATGCATTTCGGAAGAAAGACAATAATTGGATCCTTACAAAAATAATTCCATATAGCAATAGTTTCCAATAAATTCCTGAAATTCTATTATTCCATAAAATTGACTAACTACAAATCAGTTTGTTTCTGGTCACATACTATACGCTTCAAGTACGTCAGTCACCACGCGCTTACATGTTACTTTTTCGTAAATTGCATATGCCCTTAATTGAAGCATACTCCATACTAGCATCCAGATTTTCAAATCCATAAGTTTCTGTTTGGCAAAAAGCAACACATCCTCCGCACATGCCCAAATTTCTGGAATATTAACTGGAACGCAATTCAGAAGAACAGATAAACGGACACATGTTTTTGAAAACAGAATATCTGCGCCTATTATTCTAATCTTAATGGTAGGTAAATTCACGATACAAATTCAGTTCAACTGACCTAAGAGTCATCCGTAATGAAAAGTGGAATTCAAATTTCCAGCATAGACTGAATCTAAAATCAAGACCTGTTGCGCTTAATATTTCTAAGGCCTTTGGCGTGAGGGTTTGCTGGCCAAACTTCGATGCTATGGCTTGTCAGATCATTTTTGTGTATGGCTTCCTGAAATAACGTTTCCTGCAAGTGGCCGCCGATGGATATCTTTCGAATAATTTCACTATCAACGCTGGTGTCCCCCAGGGATCCATATTGTCTCCAACCCTCTATTTATCGTATATTAACGACTCATTGAAAAAAAAACAAGAATTCAATATATAACATTGCTGACGACATCACACATATCTTGGCATTTCATTTGGAATCCAGGTCATCGGCTGAAGATGCACATCTTCACCGGCATCAGGAGGTTGCATATCTTAATAAGGATCTAAGGGTAATTTCGATTTTTTTTAATAATAATAATAATATACTTTACTGTCATTGAGAATAAATCTTGTGGATGAAGCTTTTGAAAAGTACATACAAATGTAAATATAGAAATATAAAATGTGAATATAAAAACACCTACAAAAAAATAAGGTTAGAACATACACTATAGTTCAATGTCGAAATTTTGTCTCAACATGGTTGTGTACAGACTTGTTTAAAAATATTATCAACACTTTTATAATAGACTTATAACAATATATATACTTATATATAATATAACATAAATAAACACACCCATTGAACCAGACAAACAAACATTTATATCAAAACAAAAATATAAACAAAAATCTTATATAACCTGAATTCAAATATGCACATTTTGTCACGTAAATTTATTATTATAGAACTCTTGCAAATTATAATAGGGTATATCAGCCAGAAATGTTTTTATTCTTATTCTGCCTGTCTTATATCTGAGGACAAGTGATTAAATATCTTGACCCCATTGTAATAAATAGAATTCCTGACCAAATTTGTTAAAGGAATTGGCAATTTCAACGCTGTAGAACGGGTGCTATAAGAATGGCATGAAGCCTCAAATAGGGACATTTTTGTAAATGAGGCAAACCGTTTCCAAAATAAACAAAGCAATCACTGTTAAAAATCTTCTGTTCAGCGAATTTGTGTCTGCATGAATCAGGAGGTTTGATTTTACACATATACCTGATAGCCCGTTTCTGCAGTACTAATACAGACAGAAGTGCTGATGAATTGCATACTCCCCAAAACGGTATTCCATAACGTAGGTGGGATTCAACGAGGGCGTAATACACCGTTCTGGCAGTTTTGATTTCCAAATTTATTGAAGTTACTCTCACTGCATAACATCCAGAACAAATTTTACTTTTGAGTTGTTTAATATGCTCAATAAATTTGAGCTTGTTGTCAATGTGAATACCTAGAAATTGAGATTGAGTCTCGTTCCTGATCACTAAGTTATCACCGAATGACAGGTTATCAAGGGCACATCTGAATGATAAAATGTTTGTTTTAGTGATATTGAAGGATAGCAAATTAGCACCACACCACTCCTTGATTGTTTTCATATCAGTAGATATTGCATTGTGTAAATCATTTGAGTTTTTGTTGTTCCACAATATCGTCGTGTCATCAGCGAAAAGAGTGAAATTTACAGAAATGCTCAATTTTTGTAATGTCATTGACATATAATAAGAATAATATGGGTCCCAAAACTGATCCTTGTGGAACACCACACAAAATTTCCCTTTTTTTTTTCTGAAAGTAATGTTGCTCTTACCATTTGATTCCTTCCTGAAAGGTGAGATTTAAACCATTTGAGATTAATTTCTCTGCAGCCGTATTGGTACATTTTTCTTAGCAAAATCTTATTTGGATTTGGGGTGGAAATAACCAGGTGCCACAAATCCCAGGCATCGGTTTTCTCTAAAAAGATGAATGCCGCCAAACCGGATTTAATAATGTCAGGTCAGACAATTCAGCTTTCTGCTTCGCTGAGTTTGTTGGGGGGTTAAAATAGACACCAATATGTCTTGGCACAATCATGTCGCTGGATTTACACTGTTCCGTACCAGAAAACTACAAACCTCAGCAACTTTTGATGCTTCATAAAGCTCAGGTTAGATCTTCTTTGGAGTATTATTCTCACGTATGGATCTCTGCACCCAAACATACCCTGGAGTTGCTGGATTCCATCCAGAAAAGAGACATCCGCATGATTGGAGAGGCAAACATCACGTACAATCTTGATAGCCTGGAACATCGAAGAAAGGTTGGAGATTTGTCTCTCTTTCATAGATACTTTCATGGAAAGTGTTTATGTGACTTGACACATCAAATTGATACATATCAGAAGTACGCGACGAACTGTGGCTGCTCATCGTTTTGAAGTTCAACTCAATACACCTCAAACTTCACTTTTTAATAACTCTTCCATCTGAAAAACTGCGTTTGTGTGCATAAAACTTCCTGGGAACATTTTCCAAATGGATTCAATTTTCAGCGATTCAAATCCAATGTGATTCGCTACTTTCGCACAGGTACCGCTCTGGGAGCGCCTTAAGGATTTTTCTGTGGTGTTTGAATTGAAAGAAAGAAGTGTTGAAAAAAAAGGAAGTAGTTTGCAACTCGAATAGTTTTATGTTTGCACTAAATTGTGAAAAGCATTCGTGAACTAGAGTTCTAAGTTAAATTGCTCTGACGGACGACATATATTTTCAATCATTCAATTAGCAAACTGTCAGAAATTCAATGAAATAACAGAAATAAATGAAAAGTTTTTTCAGTGTTTTATTTGTTACTTCTTGTTATAAAATGTTATGACAATATTCTTCTGATTATTATATTCTTGATATAAGTCATCGAAAAAGTGTAGTTTCTACTTGCGAGAAATGACCACTCATGCGAGTAATAATCACATTTCTCGCTCGTCGAATATTATACTATTACTAGAGGATACAGGTAGGTAATTAAAAAATTAAGGTTCGTATTTCAGGTTCGCACACGCTTAGTCAAAGAGATCTATTCTTCTGAAAATTGTAACGGTTCAAATTTCTGAATTCAGAAGAATCAGCAGAGCCGCCCTGTAGGATCGTTATTTTATCAACATATTGCTGGGATGGTGGGTTGTCTAGTAAGCAGAAGAAATAAAACCGAGGAGATTTTCACGGTCAGGATTTAAAAACGATTCAGATTAGTATCTATCGTAAAGCCAACACAAAATCAAGGCTCTAGCTAGGGATCGTCCGAAACCTAAAATTATCTAGGTCAGTCAAGTCAGTCAATTCAATATTTTCATTTCCCATTCTTGAAATATCGGTAGAGAATTCCATAACACATGTTTTCAGGTTTTTTGGACAAGAATAATAAGATCACCGGCGTAAGATTCACGTCGAGCACTGTCCGACCTTTTGTTCGTTTTTTTTTTGTGGTGAAAGAAAAGCTTTCAAGGCATATTTATCTGATATAAATATGATTGGAGAAATCCTTCGGGAAAGCTATAGTTGCATCATACCCGTCGTTCTTTGAGATACAAGGAGACATTCTAGAAAGTAACAACGAAGAATCGTAGCAAGTATAAAAAATATCAAAATATCAAATACCCCGTGAGTAGAAGCCCTGATATTGATGATATATTTTGGAGCGGTCTGATTACTGAAATCTACAGTTCATTCCTTAGAGGAATTAGAGGATAGTTTAAGTTTGTGCCTTTCCTCTGTGCACCTAAGACAGCTGTTGACGGGGATATCTAATTAATAATTATCGAGTTTGATTGTAGTTAATCGAAAAGTAGATTCTGGATAGATAAAGATTCAGAGATTTACTTTTCATTACTCATTTGTTTCCTCACTTTTAATTTATGTAATGATCATCTGTCCCCGTTCATTACTCGAATATTTTGATTCGATATTGTTCCATGATAACAGTTCCCCAGTAGTAATAGCGTGATCAAAACGGTCTATAACCACGTATTAATATATTTACTCGAAACGTTTGTTTTAGTATTAAGTTCTTTTTATTAAGTTCTTTAAACTTGATGCATATATACAGGGTGTCCCTGGACTTTCTCTTTTCCTCTCGGGAATGTATAGATGGGGTCAAAATATCACCAGTACTTCATATAACTTTTTTTCCTAAAAGTCTTCGTAACCAAGTTACGGGCCCTCGAAGTTACAAAATGAAAAATGTTTTTCTTTGATAACTTTTCAAGTGAATATTCAAAATCATCCAAATTTTGGTAATTGACTAAACAAATGAATTCCGTCGATGAGCTTTCATGCAGGAGTCAGTTGTTTTGCTACAAAGTCAGGAACGGACTACCCCCGATGGTCCACACCCCAAAACTTTGAAATGACAGATATTTTTCAATATTTTTCAACAAAATAAGGTTACTTGGACAATTTCATGAATTAAAGTACTCATGTGGAAAGTCGATCGGAGCAACGAGTCTTGATAAAAATGTAGTTCTACTCGACGACATCAAACCCGCTCGTCCACCATTATTTGAAATGAATAATTATCAAAGCAGAAATAATAATGATAACGTTAATTCAACAACATTTATAACAGGAATAATACAAAGTATGCTAAAATGAAGTCGTAAACAAAAAGTACAGTACCTTTATGGAAGTTTAAGTCACAATTGTGATAGCAGATATTTTTTCAAAAGAAATATCAAGTTCTGTAGATTCGTGGTGTTTTTAAACTAACAAGCTACTCTACTATGAAATATCGAATTCATTCCATATTTTGTATGTACATAATACGTGTGGAATAATCACGTTTCGTGTTGATCAGTTATCTGAATCTCATGAAACTCAACATTCGAATGTTTCAAATTCTTCTTCACAGCTAAACTGTTGAGGAGTTTCACTGATAATTATAATTTTATGGGAGAAATTCCTTAACACGAATCTAAATTTAGCTGAAAAAACGCACATCGGAAAAAATATTTACTATACTAATAAAAAGCAAACGAATGAACTACAAAAACGGCTGCACATAATCAGGTGAAAAATATCCAGGGAATAATTATGTTCCATTTCTTTCACAGATGTTGACAAAAAAACCTTTTAGAAAGTTTTGATAAAAAATGAGAAACTGGAATGCGATTTTGTTTTGTTGAGTGGTGCGTTGTCATATGACTATCATTGTATTGTCAATATTCTATAGGATATTTTGAATTTTTTTGATATGGCCGAACAGTTTACATTCAATGAATATGCAGATATGCATGTATTTTATGGACGAGCATTTTGTAATGCTGCAGAAGCTCGTCGTCTGTATTCCGAGCATTTTCCCAATGGAACGGTACCGTCAAGAGAAATATTCGAGCGTGTCGATCGCAGCTTGAGGGAGACAGGTATGTAATAATTGATAATTAATTTGAGCACGTTGTTTTATTTCGATATTATTGTAGGTACAGTTTTGCCAAAACGAGGTGGTGAGGGCGCTCCTAGGACTGTACGTACCGTTGTATTGGAGGAAAATATTTTGGAAGCCGTCGCTGATGATCCTTCAATGAGCATCAGAAATCTATCAGAACAGTTCCATACATCCAAGTCCACTATTCATAGAATAATTAGGGAACAACTGCTCCACCCATTTCACATCCAGAAGGTACATGCCATGACACCTCAAGATTTTCCAGCACGACTGGAATATGCCAATTGGTTCATGGATAGGCAAAGAGAGGATATGACTTTTATTAATCGAGTTTTATTCACTGATGAAGCAGGTTTCAGTAGAGATGGAGTTATCAACTCTCATAATCTCCATATATGGGCCGAAGAAAATCCCCATGGGATATTGCAAACCAAACACCAACGGAAATTCAACGTGAATGTTTGGGCTGGTATCATAGGAAACCATCTTATAGGACCATTCGTTCTACAGGACCGATTGAATGGAGAACGTTATTTGGAGTTCATTCAGAACGATTTGTATGGACTTTTGGAACATGTTCCATTGCAAACCCGAAGAGATATGTGGTTTATGCATGATGGCGCTCCTCCTCATTTTAGTTTGGTTGTGCGTGACCATCTGAACCATATTTTCCACAATAGATGGATTGGTAGAGGTGGGCCATATTCATGGCCATCGCGGTCTCCGGATTTAAATCCATTGGATTTCTTTCTGTGGGGGCATCTAAAAAGCCTTATTTACGCTACACCTATTCACACAAGAGATGCATTGTTGAATAGAATAACATTACATTGTGAAGCCATACGAAACGACCCTGGAATGCTATTTCAAGTACAGAGAGGGTGTCTTCGCAGACTAAGAAAATGTATAGAGAGAGAAGGTGGTCATATCGAGCAGTTTCTGTAGCGGATTTTTCATTTCTGTTTGCTCTTGAGGCTCTTGAGTTTCGTTAGTTAAACGTGTTTGCATTATAAAAATTCGTTATGAACATTTTACCTATCATTTCCATTTTCCTTAAAAACTAATATTTTCGAATAATGGTAGACATCTCAGGATAAATGTTGTTGAATTAACGTTATCATTATTATTTCTGCTTTGATAATTATTCATTTCAAATAATGGTGGACGAGCGGGTTTGATGTCGTCGAGTGAAACTACATTTTTATCAAGACTCGTTGCTCCGATCGACTTTCCACACGAGTATTTTTATTCATAAAATTGTCCAAGTAACCTTAATTTGTTGAAAAATATTGAAAAATATCTGTCATTTCAAAGTTTTGGGGTATGGACCATCGGGGGTAGTCCGTTCCTGACTTTGTAGCAAAACAACTGACTCCTGCATGAAAGCTCATCGAAGGAATTCATTTGTTTAGTCAATTACCAAAATTTGGATGATTTTGAATATTCACTTGAAAAGTTATCAAAGAAAAACATTTTTCATTTTGTAACTTCGAGGGCCCGTTACTTGGTAACGAAGGGTTTTAGGAAAAAAAGTTATATGAAGTACTGGTGATATTTTGACCCCATCTATACATTCCCGAGAGGAAAAGAGGAAGTCCAGGGACACCCTGTATTTGCCTGTTTTTTCTACATTAGTTCGTTGCAAATAACATGTGAAAATCAATTTTTAAGTTATTACACAGTTGGTAGTGACGTTTATGAATAAAATATATTTTCCTTACCCACGTCCAGTCTCGACAATAATCGACTAGCCTGGACCGAACTACTTTTTGGTAATTACATAAATACCAAGGTAGGTTATAAAATGAAGCTTATTTATTATTATTTCCAAGCAGTTCATGAATTAATTCTGAATAGTTGTTGGGCCTTCATTCGCTCAAAAAAAATTGTATATGATCGTTAGATATATTTCCAAAAGTATTAGGTATTACAGACTCAATATCAACATCAACAACTGGAAAAGTTTCATTCATGTTTTGTTTCAAGTTGAACTCATTCTCTCAACAACCCAAACGACGACTGCTTCTCTTCCTCTGTCATATCGGTGAATTTATTTATACCCTTCTCCCAGGTTTCTTGTCCTGCTTTGAATCTCTGGTTGTGAGCGTTGATATCCTGAACGTTCTTGTCATAAATTGAACGGTGGAGAGCATCATCTTCGGGACTGTTGTACTGTTTGCCGAATTTTTGCTGAAAAAAAAATTGTTTTAGTCGAATGAATTGAAAATCGAAATCTTTGGATTCACTGGACTGGACACAATAGTTTACTTTTCAACCGGTCTTTCTTCCACACCTCACGGAGAGAAGAAGACACTTCTCAATCCATCGATGAAAGGATTATTTTCAAATATAATTCTATCCCACATATTATTCAGCGTTCGTACAAAATTTAGGATATTTGAAACATTTTTCTAATATCACCACTACGTTCAAGAACATTCAAACTATTTGAGAAAAATTTGCAAAATTTGAATTCGAAACTGAAACGATTGATAAAGGTTGGATCACTTCCCATAAAAGTGACATCAAAAACATCAACAGAACTTGCACACCATCGACTTTGACCATTGTTTTGCTTATTACAGTGTAAAAATATCAGTTAACTCCAATTCAATACATACTCTTATGATAAATGACCACCATCCATGAGGCCTCTTCCTGCATGAATTCTTGAACTGATATAGATGGTCTACACATCATTCATTCATATTCACTACATTTAGATACAAAAAATTAATCCCACTTCCCCACATAGTTGAAAATATTCTAGTTTTTTTACTGAATATTTTCACAATGCCATAATTGAATACTCAGTAAAATTATTTTCAATCACATTATTTCGACTAACTATGTAAAAATTGGTTGCACTACTTTGGTTTGTTCATAGTGATTTCAAAATACTTTTTTCAATGGGAATTTCGAATTTTCCATCAAATAACTGCCGAGATTATCGAATATCTGTCATATCATACTTTTTCTAAAATCAGATGGTTTAGATATTTTCATGTTACAATCACGTATCTATTTCATTCTCATTTCCAGATTTTTGATAAGACAATTTGCTGTGACATGGCCTCACTGCTTCTCCCAAAATGTGGCTTTAATACTTCGACAATTTTTATATCACTCAATAAGTGTTTTTCAATATGTAACACTTCATACAATTTGAACAAATTTTTTTAAGTGTTTTTTATAATACTTCAATAGTGTGTGTTACGATTAAAATGTGTTTTGCGGCTTTTTATGTTTAACCTCTATTTTCGTAAGTATCTACCAGTCACATCTGTTTGAATGTGTTTTTCTCACATTTTCGTCTTTATGCTTCTTGAAAGAAATTTTTGCATAACATTAAAAATAACAAAGAACTCTGAAGAATAGTTTGTTGGGAAACAGGATAAATTTTTTCTTTAAAAAACAATTGTTTTCTTGCCGACATTTACAATTTAATTAAATTCTTCTTCAGGGTTCTGTAACAATGGATTTTCATAAACATATCTTCCACAAAACTTATACGATTGTTATCGTTTCCATTCTACAAGACATCGCATTGGGCACTAGAAAAGATGTCGATGACCCTAATACTGCATATTTTAATTTGATAAGTAAAATACCTAAATAATTTACCTTTTTTTTCTGTCATTGGTTAAAAATCAGACATCACCTTAACATAATCACAGATAAAGCCATTCGTTTGTTCCATGTCGTTTTGTGTTGGTGTTGTCTCGGAATTTTGTCTGTTCCTTTTTAGAGACAAAACACTACAGAAAAATCCTTAAGGCGCTGATGTCAGAGCGTGCCTGTGCGGTGTGTATGTGTGTGTGTCTGTTGGATTTGAATCGCTGGATATCAAAGACATTTGGAAAAACGTTTTAAGGAAGTTCATTCCACATAAACGCAGTTCTCCAGATGGAGATGAAAGAGTTCTTGAACAATGAATTTTGAGGTGTACTGGGTTTAACCTTTGAACGATGAGCAGCCGCTCTTGGTGGAATCAAATCTGCCAAGTCCCTTGAACACTTTCCGTGAAAGTATCTGTTGAAGAGAGACAAATCTCTAACCTTTCTTCGATGTTCCAGGCTATCAGGGTTGCACGTGATGTTCGCGTCTCCAATCAGGCGGATGGCTCTTTTCTAGATGAAATCCACCAACTTCAGGGTATTTTTGGGGGCTGAGCTCCATACATGAGAACAATATTCCAAAGAAGGTCTGATCTAAGCTTTATAAAGCATCAAAAGTTGCTGAGGTGTGTACAATTTTCTGGTTCGGAACAGTGTTCCAAGATTTTGAGAAGCAGCCTTTGCAGTTTCAGCAACATGATTGTGCCGAGACATATTGGTGTCCATTTTAATTCTCAACAAAATTATCGAAGCAGAAAGCGAAATTGTCAGACCTGACATTATTATATCCGGTTTGGAGACATCTTCTTGGAGAAAAGCAATGCCTGGGTTTTTGTGGCATCGTTGGGAGTGCCACAAGGATCTATCCTTGAGCCCTTTCTTTTTAGCTTGTATATTTGTGACTTTTATCTGTCCGTGGAAAAATGCAATATACATCACTATGCAGACGACACGCAGTTATGCTGCTCTGTCGCATATTAATAACGATCTCCAAGCCATCTTTAACATTTCTTTTGCCCATAACCTCAAGCTCAATTCTGACAAATCTACAATAATGATGTTCGGAGTTCACCAACTCTACCTTTCAAGTTCGCATCGAAAACGATATACTTCCCTCCGTGGACGAGATAAAAAATTCAGGATTTTGATTTGATCTGGATCTTCGCTTTACTAAACATGTCAGCTATCTGAACCAATCTTCTTATAACGTTCTCAGACAACTTTTTCCTAATCGTGATTTGCTCGACACAAACTTAAAACTTAGACTATGCGAGGCTCTGATTATGTCAAAAATTTCCTATTGCGACAGTATTTATGGACCTGCTTTAAAACAATCGGATGCTATCCGACTACAGCGTATTCAGAATAGCTGTCTACGTTTCTCGTTTGGAATTCGGAAATATGACCATATATCCCCAGCAATGCAAGAATCAGGATGGAAAAATGTTGAGAAAATTAGAGCTCTACAGTTTCTTATCAACACACATAAAGTTTTGATAACTCGACAACCTGATTACTTACTGAAGAAGCTCAAAAGATTATCTACGATTAAGAACTTTACTACAAGGAACAGTTCAGTTCTAGTCATCCCCAAAGACAAATCTTCCATCTTCATCCGCTGCTTCTCGTATAATGCACCCAAATATTATAATCAACTACCCTTCGAATTTCGATCATACACCATCGTAAACTTTAAAAAAGACTGAAGACTTATTTATCTCATTAGCCTCTTGTCCGTTCCCGACCTTGGCATTTCTAAAATGAATTTTCTAAAATAAAGCAATAACTAACATTTTTTGATATTGTTAACTCGACTTGTGTTCATATTATTTATTTATAGTTTCTCCCTTTCTATAGTTGAATACTAATACTCCGCCTATTCACCATATACCTACTGGAAGTTTTTTTTCTTTGTTTTTGTTATTGATCCTGTATACTGTTTTATTTTATTTTTGTCTATTCCATTTGTAATTTTATAGTGAAAAAAGACTTATTATTATTATTGCGAACATTTGATCTCTTATCACTTGGAAACAAAATAAGAATCCGTTCTCTTTCACATGAGTTGTTGTATGGTAGAATTGATTCTCCGGAATTACTTCCAGCAATAGATTTATGTGTAGCAAGATCAACATCCAGGAATGATACCACTCTTTCGTGCAAAAAGGCTCAAACCAATTCATTGTTAAAATCACCAGTGAATTTGAAGTTCAGTACTGCAAACCAGTAGTAATGTGATATTTTTATTGTGGTGAATAACTATTGGTCATTCATAGCTCATTTAAATTTTTTAATGTTTCATGTGAAATTCATTCCCTTTTGTATCTGAAAGAAATAGTGA
This sequence comes from Leptinotarsa decemlineata, assembly GCF_025532065.1. NCBI lineage: Eukaryota > Metazoa > Arthropoda > Insecta > Coleoptera > Chrysomelidae > Leptinotarsa > Leptinotarsa decemlineata. The sequence continues at coordinate 6,611,201 of NW_027412529.1, forward strand.
GTAAATTCATATACATATATGAATTGCAAATTTTTGCTCAATAAATGGAAAAGACTTGAGCAATAAACGCTATTATTATTATTATCATTAATATACTATCAAATTTTACCCACCTTGTAGCTATTCCATTCTCCATCACTAACAGCATGAACTAAAGCAACCGCTACGACACAAAACACAATCAATTTCAAATGCATTTTTGTTGTTATGCACAGATGATGAATTGAATGTTTGAGAGATGCTTTGAATATAACCTGATAGAACGAGATGAGCCTATATATAGATATACTGTTGAGGTATGAGAATTTCGATATTTGTCAGGACCGGACTCAAGTAACTAATCAACATTTACATGTGACGAATATTTCTCTCTGTTTTTATTATGAATAATGCTTCTCAAAAATTCTCTAATTGTTACTTTTTGTGTTCAGCTTCAGTTTTGTTTGAGAAATCCAGGTCACTTCCAAACAAAACAATTTCAAAAATAGTTTATAGGGGTCCAAAAATCATCTATCTGCAATATTGAAACACAGAAATGACTAATTCAACCAACAGGATCTTTATTCGTCACTTGAACGCTTTTGCTAGTTTTACGAGGTTTGGCGATCCACATAATATTTTCAAATGCTTTTTGTTTCGATAGTGGGGAAAGGAATCAAAAACGTTTTCGTAGATGTAATGTTATGTAGGACAAACGGGACGTTACCAGAAAAACAGATTGTCTAAACATAAAAGGGTAACAAAAAAGTTTAATATTATCAATCCAACAACCCTCATTGAACACACTAAAGAAAACAATCACAGTTTTAACTTTGCAAACCCTAATATTTTCGATGTTCAACTTTCATTAGGTAAACGACTACGCGGGCGAATCAGCGGGCTGTTACTGTTGAATTTGGTTTGTGACAGACCATTTTGAACAAATAGTTACAATATTTTTTCATCTACCCAAAACTGACAAAATTCAAACAACAATCTTTGAAACCCTATTTTTCCCCCTTGGAGATGAAAATTCTTGATTCCCTTTCTTGATGCCTATTTACGGTATACAAAGAACCTACCTGTATATTTCAAGATTCTAGGTTCAGTGTCTTCGGCTGTACGTTAATAAAAGGGTGTCAGTCAATCAACCCACTTATACAATACTAGCTTTTTCCCGCTGTTTTAAGGCCGAGACACACTTCTTCATATACCTCTCCGATCCGACTCAGGTTGGATTTTGCCCCAAGAACGGATCGGTGCAGGATTGCCAGTAGGAAATCACACTTGTCAAACATGCTTCCGACTTCTTTCCGATTTACCGCTCCGGCTTGATACACTTGCCAGTCTAGCCAGTGACGATTCAAACAATATCTCAGAAGGTCCTCTATGCAAAATGTTCAAGAATTTTAGCAACTGTGATGTAGCCATTATGGCACTCTGTTTGGGAGAAGAAGATGAAGAAAATTGAAGAGCTCTCATAGAGAACAGCGGTACAGCTCTTTAGTCTGGTCATATTGAACTGGATATTTTCTGACTTGTTCAATGAGATCCTCCAGTTTAATGACATTTTTTGAATTTAATTTAAAGAAAACAAAAAACTCAAATATCATACAAACTCCAAGCGATACGAATAGACTGCACGAACGGGTCATGATACAGGAGGATACAGGAACGGAGTCGGGTGGGAGCGGGGTTGGCCACTTATCGGAACGATGTGAATTACTCTATTCGGACTAAAGTACCATTTCCTTCTCAGGCACTCGTCCGACTGTATGATGGGAGTTGGATCTGAAGGGTGTATGACTGGTATGTCCCAGCCTTCACCCGTGTTACTGTGGGAACCTCCCCTATGATCTATCTACATACATTCGAATCCGTTGAGCTGTTGTATGTAGGTATTTCATTCTAATACGTTCAGTTTTTTTTTTGCTGATGCTGTTCAGTATTGTATAAGTGGGTACCTATTGATTCACTAATACACGAATATTAATGTACAGCCGAAGCTACTGAACCTAGAATCTTGAAATATGCAGGTAGGTTCTTGGTATAGCGTAAATAAGCATCAAGAAAGATAATCAGGAATATTCATCCCCAAAGGGGGTTGAGAGATTGTGTTAACTAGTTCAGTGATCCAATGTTGTGGAATTGGCCGCGGTGGTAGTGCGCCCGACTCACGATCGGAAGACCGTGGGTTCGCGTCCCGCCTCGACCAGATATTTTTCTCGAGAGAATTTATCTGGTTGAAGCTGGGATTATTCTGCAACCGTGTTAGGAATCCCACGTTAAAAGGTAAGACCTCGTTAGTCCTTAGCTCGCACAAGTTCTCAACTTCTGAGAGTTGTCGTTTGGATAAATCAAAAATATTACAACAACCAAATTTTCGAGACAACATCAACACAAAAGGACATGAAAGAAACGAAGAAAAAATTTAATTAAATTCGAAACGTCGACAAGAAAAATATTGATCCTATTATCCAACCAATCTTTTTCCATTAAAAGATTGTATTGAATTTCGTCAGTTTCGAAGTTGGAAACCTGAAGTTTTCGGTTAATGAAAAAATATCATAACTATTTGTTCAAAATGGTCTGTCAAGAAAATTGATATGACAAACCAAATTCTACGTTGGCGAAGCCGCGGGCAACAACTAGTCGTTTATAATTTGAAATAAATAAAGTTTAAAAAAAAACACGCTTTTAAAGAACATCGAACTAAAAAGTTAGAAAAATTTTTTTTATAAGCTTAAAACAATAACGATCGAAAAATACTAGTATTATTGTGAAAAATGCCTGGGCGCTAGATATACAGAAAATATGGCACAAAGCGTCCATGCTTTTGTCACAATAATACTAGTATTTTTTGATAGTTCATGTTTTAAGCTTATTTAAAAAAAATTTTTCAACTTTTCAGTTCGATGTTCTTTAAAAGCGTGTTTTTTAGTTTTTTAATCTATATTTATTATTTTGATTTTCTTTTGAACAACCTATCAAGGAGGTTAAGTAAAGCGCCATCTGCCCGCGAATAGATCAAGAAATATCAAGTAGGTTACATACAGCGCCATCTGCAATCATACATACATACATACATACATATATACATACATACATACATACAGGTGAAGCTAATATAAAGCGTGTAGAATAATAAATAAAAAAGTCCAATTCTAATCAGTTGTCTCCCTTGATGGCGTATTGATTTTTAATGTGTCTGTGGTTGTATGAGTTTCACGTAGTTGGTAAGGTTTTTTTTCAACATGGATGAACTGATGTTTGGTAAGTCAACCTGTTTGTTTTTTTACAAAATATGAGATCAGTGAAAACTATATTAATTTGCAATATGTATTGGCATGTATATTGATGGATGATGGACTTAATAAATTCCGACACTTCGACAAAAAAATAAATTGTTCATCTATGAAAAAATTGTTAATCCCTCTCCCAAGTAATGAAAAACAACTTTTGATAATGTTTGCCAGAAAGTAGCCTTAGCACGATATGTTTTCAGAAAGAGCATCTTTTCTACAAACCTATTGGGAGTTGCTTCACATTTTGTATCATTAGATAGAGAATTGAAGTCGTTTTATCCAATATAGTGTCTCAAACTTCATTAACCTATTTTAATAATTTCAGACTTAGGATCCTTCTCTTATTCATGCCTGGGGTGGTTATATTCAGAAGTAATATTTATTAATATTTCAGACTAGTTACATTCGATTTTTGTGTAGAATTTCATATTTCCAGAAATAAATCAGAGTGTGGATCTGTTTTCCTAATCGTAAATCATCCTTGAACAAACTACATCCTATGCTTGTTTAATTAGTTTTCTTAAAATTATGCTCAAGAATCATTACATAGTATTTGATTAATTGTTCAAATATTGAAATGTGCTAATGAACAATTAAATTACGTGATAACTTCAAAGGTGTTTGTTCATCTCAATTTGACAACAAAATTATTTCGCAAAAATATTCTGCGGTAACGGTGATTACTAGACGTCATGGTTCTTCAGAATATGATCACTTGGTCATGAAGGAGGCACAGTATGTATTATGAAAAATTCGAATATGAGTATGAAAAAGTGTAGATCATGCAAAGAAGTATCTTTCAGACAAAACTGGAAAGAGAAGCCCTCTCGAAACAGCTACTTCCACATAAACATTGAATTATATGAAAGAAAAATACTTCCGAAACAACTACTTCTGATATGAACAGTGAATTATACAAAAAAACTTTTCTTCATTCATTTTGTATTCCAAACATCCGTTAAGGAAAAGAATCAGATAGAATTCAAGTAGGTGATGCCCTACTTCAGAGTACCCCGACTCCTCCACTTTTTGTCATCACCCAGTTAACCAATCAGAAGTTACCGTGCGCAGCAGCGGGAAATTCAAATTGTTCTCACTTCGATCAATCAATCAATTTATTTGCTTATTATCAATACAACAGATTTAGCATCGTCAAGCTAAATACATATGGTACAAAACATACACATTAAAAAGGCAGAGCATTAAAACTTGAAAAATTCACTAACGTCATAAGGGCAGAGATCAACCAGGAGCTCTTTTATACTATTTTTGAATTCATTTATATGTAATTTTCTCATATATGGTGGTGGATGGTTGAAGTGCCTTATCGTCAAAGTAAAAAAGCTTTTATGAGTAATTGCCAATCGATGTTGTAGCATAAGAAGAGTGAGGCCATTCATGATCAAATATCATGGTTGCCAATAACTTGAGGGGTGTTATTTTGTGTCTTGATATAGACAAGACACTGAAATATGTATAAAGCCGTAATGGTTAATATATTAAATTTTTTAAATAGAGGTTTACAGCTGTCAGTTCGTTTTGCCCTTCCCAGGATTCTAATAGTCGTTTTTTGTAAAATGAATATCTTTTCCCAATCAGTTGAAAGTACCCAAAAAACCAATCCGCATGACAGCTTAGACTGAAATAACCCCATGTAAGCTGCTCTCGAAACATAAGAGGGAACACATTCATTGGTTATACGAAGCAGTAAAGAGTGCTGGACGGCTTAGTAGCGAGATCTTTGATGTGTTCTTTCCAATTAAATTTTTGATCCAGCGTTAACCAGAAAAACTTAATGGATATTTGACTGTCCTTCAGTTCTTAGTGTGACCGTAATTGTTTCAGTTTTCTTGACATTCCAGCATAACTTATTGGCGGCAAAAAAAATTTCGATTCTTTTCTACGCGTTGTCAGTTAGTTGCTTTGGATATTCATGTTCAGGGTTACTCTCATAAATAGTAGTATCATCGGCATACTGAATAGTGTTCAGGGGGTTATTATGGTGTGGAAGACCAATAACATATATTAGGAATAGTAGGGGTCCCAAGATTGACCCTTGAGGCACCCCTGCTGTTACTCTCACTGCTGGAGATCTCATACTACTCTGCTCCACAACCTGCTTTTGTTCGGATAGGTAAGAATCAATCAAATCAGCTATTTTCCCCCCAATTCCATAGTACGGAAGTTTATCGAGTAGAGTCGAGTGTGACACAGTCGAATGCCTTCGAGAGGTCAAAGAATACGGCTGTGAGTGCTTCCCCCCTCTCGAAGGTACCTACCGTGGCTCGCACTGGGGCTTTGAGAGCAAGTCGTTCAAAACCCTCAATGGGTTTTGATAAATTTAGGATTATTGAGATGGGACGGAAGTTTTCTATCTCATTTTTGTCTTCGTCTTTTTTGAATATAGGGGTCACTTTACTGAATTCAAACTTCTCGGGATATACTCCTGTCTCAAAGCATTTGTTTATTATTTTGGTGAGGGGTTCTACTAATCCCTCTTTCATGTTTTTCAACATCTGTTTACGGATTGTTTTATCTTGCTCGAGTAGTTTTAAAAAACCAGACAAAAAGAGCATGTTATTAGAAAAATCAGAGATTCAAGAAAAAACTATTTGAGAGAAATAAAGACCAGAACATCAAAACTCTCTCTCTCAGTACAACTACTTCTTGAAAATGGCTTCAAAGTCGAAGCCAAAACGTCGAACAATGCAGAAATTTAAGCGCGGTTCAACCCGAAATTTTGATGTTCAAATTTCTAACTGCGGAAACCTATTCTATTTGTATACTTATCTGGTGACGTTTCGAAGACTTTATCCATCTTCGTTATAAAACCTACGATCAATTTGATATTATCAGTGTCAATAATAATATTGATTTACATCAAAAAACGAATTATAACTACAAATCATAATGTTTTGATTTGAATTGGTTGAATGAAGAGAGTGGATAGTCTTTGGAACGTCATCAGATACATATTTATTTTCATAAGCAAAATTTCATGAATTCAAGTTACTATCAAATTAGAGTTCTTTTATAAAAAGCTATTTCATCAAATGCAGTATTTTTTTCCTTTTCTACATTTGTATTCATTTTTAAATTTGATATTCTGATTGTTTTATAGATTTGTAGAAGGTAGCATTCCTAAATGAAAAAAAAAATTCAAATATAAATTGTCCTTCTCAAAATAAAATATTCAAACAAAATTAGTTTTCACAATATTTCAATCATCTTCGCATCATATCATTGAAAAATTAATATTAATATTAATACTGTCTTTAACGCAATATGATGAACAACTTTGGCCGCCTCTTTTGAAGTCGTTTGTCGAAAGTCACTATTCCAATGGCTCATAAGCGGCTTCCTCAAAGGTCATAGCGGATAGAAATATCTCAGTGACTTCGTGGATAAATTGCAGTGCCACTTGCTTGAGACGACTATGTTGCTTTGAACTTAGGTCGTTGGCTTGGTAGGCTTTATCGTTAGCCTCGACACCAACATGAGGTATTGAAAGTAATTATGAACTGATGATGGTGATGGGGTCATCGATTCAATCATATGATAATTTGCTACAAATAACATGTTTCACGAATTCCGTTTCATTTCAGGGAAGTCCAGTGCCAACATGCCATAGAGAATGGTCACAGAATAAGCCAAAGTGATTGAAATTGTTGATACCGGTACATGACAACAAATTTTTGGAAATTAAGAAATCTGAACTTGTGAAATAGGATCTTTAAACAATAATAAAGGTCCCATTGATGATAGCTCAATGTTCGCACCAGTACATGATCACGGGTAGAAAGAGAAAAGAATAACGGTAATCGTCAGGTAGTGAATAACAATAGGACAATAACAAAATATTGTTTATTTTTGGTGAAAAAAAAAAACAAGCGCTACAGAAAAATCCTCAAAGCGCTCCCAGAGCGGTGTCTGTGCGAAAGTAGCGATTCATATTGGATTTGAATCGCTGGAGATCCATCCAAACATTCTCAGGAAGTTCATTCTACATAAATGCAGTTCTCCAGATGAAGATGAAAGAGTTCTTGAACAATGAATTTCGAGGTGTACTGAGTTGAACCTCAAATCGATGAGCAGCCACAGTCCTTCGCGTATTTCTGATATGTACCGCTCTTAGTGGAATCAAATGTGCCAAGTCACTCTATAGAAGTGAGACAAATCTCCAACCTTTCTTCGATGTTCCAGGCTATCAAAGTTGCACGTGATGTTCGCGTCTCCAATCAGGTAAATGGCTCTTTTCTGGTTGGAATCCAGCAACTTCAGGGTATGTTTGGGGGCAGAGCTTCATATATGAGAACAATACTTCCAAGAACGTCTGATCTCAGCATTATGAAGCATCAAAAGTTGCTGAGGTGTGTACATTTTTCTGGTTCGGAACAGTGTTCTAAGCTTTTGAGAAGCAGTCTTTGCAATTGCATATGCATCTACTTTCTTAGATGCATACAAATTGATAGCTTTTAGAGAATAGTCTTAGTCATCTTTCGATCATGTTAACTTGGTTAGCAAAACACGCGGCGAAAAAGTTTTTTCAATAGAAAATGTATATTCGTATTGGAAATTGAAGGAGTGATATGGAAATGGTGAAAGTTTTTTCTTGATAACCACCTGAACTGAAAATTCACAATACAATGTTCAAAATGATCTTGATTATTCATAATGACATAAATATTATTTCAAAGTCAACCTATAATCAATCCATTGAACGTTTTCTTATTTGGATTGGTTTGGGTTGTTGATTATATCATCAGATATGAAAATGTAAATATAATAAATTCGAAAGTAATAATCAAATATCCATTGAAAAGTTATCCAATCAATGAATATTCGATGTGATGAGTTGATTGAAATCATTGAACAAATATTATCAAGTACTATCCAATACAGTTTGAAATTTCAGTTCTGTTTGAAACCACAGCCAGTTGAAATGTCTCACAGGAGGGACATATATCTCAATATATTTCTTAGGCAATATAAAATTGCACAAGTTTTTGGATTCATTCCGTCGGAGTTGAAGAACCGAGATATAATTGAAAACTTCATCAGATTGGTGTATCTAGTACTGGCAACGGCTGGGATTTTATTCTCAGTATATTTTTCTGTGAAAGTGAGAATTGAAAGTACGCTCCTTTCGTACTATGTCACCAGTATTGTGGAGGGAATTGATAAATATTTTTTCGTAACCGCCTCATTGATCACTATGAAGGACCAAGACACTTGGAACTCGTTTCTGAAACTATCGAAGGAAATATCACAAGTAACAATGAATAAGGGCAGCCGTGGTAAACTTTCAGCTATTATATTCTGCATCTCTCACGTCATCTTCTTCTCTGTCGTCTTTTTTGAAAACTATTCTGACATCTCGAGAAACGCCACAGTATTGGAAATGGTGGTGAAAAATTTCGATATTGTAACTTATTACCTCATTTTTTTCACTGAAATTTTCCTAATCTGCGCATCCAAAGTTGCTTCATCGGGGTTGAGTCACATTGAAGACTTGCTGAAAAACATGTCCAATGATGTAATGTCGAGGAATCCACAGGAAGTTAATGAAAACTTGATCGATATTGACAGATTTTTTGGAAAATGCTCCCACTTTGTTGAACGGCTCAACAGTATATTTGGTTGGCCTTTACTTTTCATTTTCGGTTTTGCTATGGTCAGACTACTTGCAATTTTAGGCCAAACCATACCAGGAATTTCGGGAGTCAGCAATTATGTATATTATAGTCGTTCTGTGATCGACATATTCCATCTGGTAAGTTATTACGATTGTTTGAAATTCTAAAAGCACAGTTAACAAAACTCCCTCGGTACATTTCTTTCACAGGATACAATTATTTTAACTACTCATTTTTTTTGCAGTCATATCGATGAATACTATCTCTCAAAATTATTTTCTCTCATACTGCGTGATTAAGCCGAGCGTGGCCAACAAAACTCATACTTTTTCAAATAGAACACCCAGTATATAAATACGTCATTCAATTCCATATTTTTTAGCTCTCTAAGGATTTTTTGTTTTCGAATTCACATTGCGGCATTGCCAAGTTATTCCAGACAAATCTATTTTGCAGACAATATTTTTCTAATTCACCACCCGCACGTCTACTGCAATTAAGTGAATATTTTTCATGAATAGTTAGTCAACATCACTATGATTATTTCTGGAATCGCAACTTTCGGAAACAATATATAATGTGCTCGGTAAAACCGGTCAAGTTTCATTTATTTTCAAACAGACATAAATCAATATTTCAAATGGAACACTGTATTTTTTCATTTGTATGAAATGTTTCAACATTTCATTACACTTATATCATAGGTATAGTATACAAAAAACTGATATTTTACAAATTACACAAAGTTTTAGTAATTGTTGTAACCACAAAAAATAGTTATTTTTCATACAAGGGAAAATTCATAAGATTTTAGCCCGAGAGATAAAATCTAAATTTTTACCGTGTATAATACATAATTTTTTACCCCTACCTGGCTGGGGTGGGATGGATGAAAAAGTTATTCATCCGTTAACGGGGGACATGAGAGCCTCATTCGACAGAGTGTCGGGGCCTTCTATATCGGGAGGGGTCGTCTACAGCATAATCTGTGGCTTCCCTAACTAACGGGTTTTCATGAGTTTCCGTTTTTTCGAAAACTCTCTCATTCCTCGACTGAATGGACTGCCGAATGGAAGGCAGCTGCAAATCTCTGCGGATGGCTTCATTCCGCACGAACCAAGGAGCATTCACAATCATCCTTATTAACTTATTTTGCAACCTTTCCAAAATGGAAATGTTGGCCGGAGCCGCTTGTCCCCAGACGCCTGAAGTGTACATGATGACAGGTTTGAACATCGTGTTATAGATCGTAATTTTGTTTTTTAAACTCATCTTTGATTTTCTATTGATCAGAGGGTACAGACTGGCTATCCGACCCTCGATCTTAGATTTGACGTATATAATATGCGGGTTCCAAGTGAACCTACGGTCTATCAAAAGGCCGAGGTACTTCACCCGCGCTTGCCAGTCAATCTCCCTTCCAGAGATTCTCACTTTTCTGACCGGAGAAGATAATAATCTTCCCATGGTTATCGCCTGAGTCTTTTCCGGGTTTACTCGGATCTTCCAATCGAGGTACCAGCGCTCGAGGTCGTCCAATGCACGTTGCATGTAGACGACGCCGAGCTCTCGACCCATGGAAGATGAGAGAAGAGCCGTGTCATCGGCGTACAGGGATATCTTCACTCGTTCGGACCTAGGCAGGTCGCTGGTATAAAGTGAGTACAGCGTCGGAGAGAGCACGGCCCCTTGTGGCACTCCAGCGAGGATCTCTCTGCTGTCAGACAGAGAGCCCTCTACTCTGACCTGAATAGTTCTGTCTTTCAGGAAAGACCCGATCCACCGGATCAGGCCCCGAGGTAGGTCGAACGCGTTTAGCTTATGCAGAAGCACTTCGTGCCATACTCGGTCGAAGGCCTTCGAAATACAAAATGAGAAAAAACCAAAAAAGTACTTGAAGAAAATAGGTTGCGTAAATGCAAGCGAAACATAAGTGGAACCACTTATTGGTGTGACACTTGGCAAGTTGACTTGGGTGTTACACCAATAGGTGGTTCCACTTATGTTTCGGTTTTTTCTCATTTTGTCTTCAATCGAGGACCGCCTGCCCGGTACTGACGATGCCCAATAGGCTGAAACAGCTGTATACCGGTGGCGCTCTTAAATTGAAATCAATATGGGAATGATCAAAGAGTACTTATCTATTTATTTTTTGATTTTCATGGAATTATTTTCCAGCAGCTTGACTGCATTAACCTTTCTAGATTTCATATCATTTCTAGAAATATGTGGATTTGTTTTCCGATGGCATTTCAGGTTAGCTTCCCAAATTTCTGCTACCGCAGTTGTCGGTTGATTGGTCAAACCACCAACACTGACATAAAAACTTGTCAAGTTGACTTGGGTGTCACATCAATAGGTGGTTCCACTTATGTTTCGCTTGCATTTACGCAGCTATTTCCTTCAAGTAATTTCTTGGTTTTTTCTCATATGGATTACGTCTCATTTTGTCTTCAATCGAGGACCGCCTGCCCGGTACTGACGATGCCCAATAGGCTGAAACAGCTGTATACCGGTGGCTCTTAAATTGAAATCAATATGGGAATGATCAAAGAGTACTTATCTATTTATTTTTTGATTTTCATGGAATTATTTTCCAGCAGCTTGACTGCATTAACCTTTTTAGATTTCATATCATTTCTAGAAATATGTGGATTTGTTTTCCGATGGCATTTCAGGTTAGCTTCCCAAATTTCTGCTACCGCAGTTGTCGGTTGATTGGTCAAACCACCAACACTGACATAAAAACTTGTCAAGTTGACTTGGGTGTCACATCAATAGGTGGTTCCACTTATGTTTCGCTTGCATTTACGCAGCTATTTCCTTCAAGTAATTTCTTGGTTTTTTCTCATATGGATTACGTCTCATTTTGTCTTCAATCGAGGACCGCCTGCCCGGTACTGACGATGCCCAATAGGCTGAAACAGCTGTATACCGGTGGCTCTTAAATTGAAATCAATATGGGAATGATCAAAGAGTACTTATCTATTTATTTTTTGATTTTCATGGAATTATTTTCCAGCAGCTTGACTGCATTAACCTTTTTAGATTTCATATCATTTCTAGAAATATGTGGATTTGTTTTCCGATGGCATTTCAGGTTAGCTTCCCAAATTTCTGCTACCGCAGTTGTCGGTTGATTGGTCAAACCACCAACACTGACATAAAAACTTGTCAAGTTGACTTGGGTGTCACACCAATAGGTGGTTCCACTTATGTTTCGCTTGCATTTACGCAGCTATTTTCTTCAAGTACTTTCTTGATTTTTTCTCATTTTGTCTTCAATCGAGGACCGCCTGCCCGGTACTGACGATGCCCAATAGGCTGAAACAGCTGTATACCGGTGGCTCTTAAATTGAAATCAATATGGGAATGATCAAAGAGTACTTATCTATTTATTTTTTGATTTTCATGAAAAAATGTCAAACTTTTTTCCCGTCACAGAAAAAATGTATTTTCTTACGTACACTTACTCAAATTTGGTTTTCGAATATTCAAAGTAATCGCTAGTACATTGGCATTTTTTTGCTTTTTTTCATAAACCCTGTTATACATGACTGACATCAAAAAATGAATCTCAAAATTTGTCAATAACGCCTATGCTGATTGAATTATTTTCGTTATGAATTATGTATTGGAAGATATGGTGTAAATGGTCTATGCTTTGCGGGAAAGTGACGGAAACAGCCTCCTTGCATCTAGGATTCACAAAGAGAAGTTCCCCGAAAGAAGGCAACCAGAGAAAAGGGCCTTTCAGGCTCTAAATCAAGGTTTGAAAGAACTGGTAATGTCAATCACGGGAACTTCGAACGTGTCTGCCCTGCAACAAATGAAGTGAATGAATTTCAAATTGCTATCATTGCTCACTAAAGCACTAAAGTGAATTTCAATGCAATATCGATATAAATCTATATGGATATATAGGAAGAACACTCTGTGTAGTCTGAAATTGTCTAAGCCCAAAGTTTAACACAAATCCTTCGACATGTTCAAAGAGACAGTCTGGCTTTGTGTAAAACTTTTTCCAAGTGAGCGTTCCAAGTGAGTATTTTATCAAAGGCAATGCCAAGATATTTAACCTTCCTTCCAAATGGAATGACCTCACCATTAATGGAAATTGGCGTTAGATCGTCCAATTTTCTTCTCTTGGTGAAGGGGATTACCACAGTTTTGTTGGGGTTGACTCTCCCTCAGACTCCAACTGTGAATAACGTCCAAGGTGCTTTGGATGACATTACAAGCTACCCTTCCCGACCTGGATCCTGCCAGGATGACAAGGTCATCTGCATTAGCTTGCAGATCAATTTTATTTGTAAAAAAAGGCATAAAGCAGATTATCCATCAGGAGCGACCACAGAAGGGGAGATAGTAACCCACCCCCTTGAGGGCAGCCCCAGGTGACCCTGAACCTGATGACCTAGCCTTGAAGAGTCGAAGTTGCAGTTCTGTTTACTAGCATGGCATAGATCCAGCCGGTTATGATCGATTCAATGGCTCTTCAAGCCAGAGACAATCCTATAGACATAGGACGTGCATTGTCAAATGCTCCTTCAATATCAAGAATTACAGCAACCGCAATCTCCTTGTTGTCAAAGGACCGGGAAATTTTCTCATCGAAGTTGATTATTGCTCAATCTGTCGATTTGCTGGTTCGACAAGCATACTGGTGGTTATTCAGGAGGGATGCATATAATGCTCTCCTCCTGATATGTCTAGCCAATATCCTCTCAAGTCCTTTCAGCAGGAAGGATGTGAGGCTGTTTGGTCGTATCGATTCAGGGTTTGGGTCTCTACGACCCACTTTAGGTATTTATACCATCCTTGCTGCCAACCAACTGGGTGGTATGTAGTTCCACGCCAGACTACCTCAAGAGAATTTTGTGAGTCCGTTTTGAAGAAGAGCTGGAAATATACCATCCTCTTCGGGATATTTGAAGGGTTGAAAAGACTTGATAGCCCAATAAACTACCGGTGCTGTGATAACCTCCTTTGCGTCGTCCCAATCGTTTTTTTTTTTTTTTGGGCAATTAGCACCCTCGAAGATGAGAGATCTGTTGTTATCAAGAGTTGGTATCAAAAGCGCTAACGTTTCTTTACTAGAGGTCGTAAATGTTTCATCGGTTCGTTTAAGCGACTCAGTTTCAGCAGTCGGCTCTCTAGAGAGAATTTTGTGAATTCTTGTACTGCGAGGTAAATCAGAGATACTCTCACAGAAATTCCTCCAAGTACCTTTCTGATTTCTTTATGATATGCATTTTCCCTCTGGGCCTCAACAGCACCTGATCTCGTATCAGAAAGCTGACAATAGGCCAGTTAATCTGTATATCACAAAATATATGTATTACACAACACAACAAAAAAATATTTTTTGAAGGTTTCCTACACTAAATTAGTCAATTTCTACTAATTTTGGGGTGATAAAAACGAAAATAACAATGAAAAATTTTTATTAGCTCTGGTTTTTGAGATACACAGTACTTAATCTTAAAGAGTAGTTATACTATACGTGAAAAGTGAAAGTACATAAAACAATATTGTTATGTTTCTTTTAGAATATTTTAAGTACAAAATTAATAAAAAAAAACATTATTCTTAGTGTTTTGACAAATGAAAGAAGTTTGTACCACCAAATTTCAATTAAGTCCATCCGATTCATTGTTAGATCGCTGTCGTTTAGCTTGTCTTTTATAAAACACTTCTGGAGCATCCCTACACACAGACCAGCAGTAGTCTGCAAGCATTGCTTCATTCCAACGGCCCTGATATCTCTGTTCCATTAAGGCAATGTCTTGATGGAATCTTTCTCCATGTTCGTCACTCACAGCTCCACAGTTTTGTGGGAAGAAATTAAGATGAGAGTGAAGAAAATGAATTTTTAAGGACATGTTGCATCCAAGTTGGTGGTAGGCTTGAAGAAGCTCTTTAATCAATGTTGTGAAGTTATCATCTCTTTTGTTACCTAAAAACCCATGTACAACCCCTTAAAAGGCTTCCCAGGCTCTTTTTTCATTTCCTGTTAAAATCATGTCAAAAGCAGGATCATTTACGATTTCACGGATTTGAGGCCCAATAAAGATGCCTTCCTTGACTTTAGCATCACTCAACCTGGGAAACTTTGCTCTCAAGTACTTAAAAGCTTGTCCTTCCTGGTCCATGGCCTTCACAAAGTTTTTCATTAGTCCCACCTTAATATGTAATGGGGGAAGGAGAACATCCTTAGGATCTACAAGAGGCTCGTAAACTACATTTTTCTCATTAGGGTTTAGGTCTCGTGTAGGCCAGTTCATTTTTTCATAGTGAGATTTTCTATCCCGACTGTCCCACAGACACAAAAAACAACAGTACTTGGTGAACCCTAATTGCATTCCTAGGAGTATAGCAATGACTTTCAGATCACCACAGATGTGCCACTTGTGTTGTTCATATTTGATTGATTGGAGAAGTGTTTTCATATTTATATACGTTTCCTTCATGTGAACTGCATGCCCTATAGGAATAGAGGGTAGCTGATTTCCATTATGCAGAAGTACAGCTTTTAAGCTTAGTTTTGAAACAGTCTCCATTCAGATGGAGTGTGATCCAAATTCAAGCAGTCCATCAAACCATTAACATCAGAACAAACTACGAGGTTTTCTTTTTTCTCAAAAAAAGGAAGCAAATCTTTTTGACGCTGTCTGTACTGAGATATTTTCACATCATGTTTTAGAAGATTCCACTGTTGTAGTCTTGACCCTAACAGCTCAGCCTTTTCCTTAGACAAGCGAAGATCTCTTATAAGGTCTCTCAACTCTGCTTGACTAATTCTGTGCGGATCAGTAGACCTATCGCTTACCTCAAAATCAGGGTCATAGGATGTAGAAGGATGGGTTGCTCCTTCTAAACAGTCTTCATCACCTTCCTCTAAAATTTCATAGTTTTGGGGTGGAGAAGGGACTGGCAAATTGTCTGAGTGTGGTACAGGCCGAAGAGCAGATGGGAGATTAGGGTATTTAACCGTTCCTCTTTTCTTCATAGATAAACCTTGCTTAATGGGAGGAGTTAAGCAGAAATAACAGTGGTCTGTATGATTGGTAGGCTCACGCCAAACCATAGGTACTGCAAAAGCCATTGCCCGGTTTTTATTTTTCAGCCACTCTCGCAATATGACGGAACAAGAATTACAACATATATGAGGAGCCCATGATTTATCTTGGTCCCCAACTTTCACACCAAAATAATGTTCATAGGCTGTCTTAACGATAGGTGTCATTTTACGTTTCTGAGCCTTAAATGTTATTTCACCACATATATAGCAAAAGCTATCGACAGAATTCACGCACTTTCGAGGCATTTCAGATCAGCACTTAAATTAATTTAAAAATCAACTTCACACGATAATTTCGATAGCAACCACGTGCGTACAATTGACAAACTCACATAGGTTATGTTTAGTACTTAAGAACAGCTGATGAGAGGGGTGTTATGTAAACAAACATGTGTACCAACTGTTGGTGATGAAATATTTCATTTGTTGAAAACTCAATATACATATATATATATATAATATAATGATACTATATCTTGAAAACAAGAGCTAATATATAATTTTTATGGTCACTTTCGGTTTTAACACGTGGAAATACATTAAAATCATCTAATTTCAACCCCGAAACAAAAACTTTGTTGTGTTGTGTTATTATACTGGTCATGTAATTGTGAATTCGGATTAATAAACGTCTTATTATTATTATTATTATAATTCGGACTTTTCATTGAAAATTCCTTACTATACTCTCTCTTTATTTTTCACAGTATTACATCCCTTGGTGTGTCCTGTCGTGTGACGACATAAGCAACTATAGTATACGAGTGATATCTGGCTACTTTATGGTCCAGAAAAATGTGACGAACACTGTTTTGAAAGAAGAATTGATGAATATGGCGGAAGGCGGTCAATACCATAATCCGGAAGTTTCAGCTGCAAAATTCTTTCAAGTGAATCGCTATTTCTTGCTTTCAATGTTTACCGTGGTGTCGACATATTTGATTGTGAGCCTCCAGATCAATTTCAAAGATTCCTCCTAGAGAAGGCACTGAGAATTGCGAATAATAATTGACAAATTATACTTCTTTTTAGTTTACAGTGATTTCAAGACAACACCGGCACTCAGCTCAAACTATGCTATTAAAAAATCTGGTAAGAAAATCTGTTTTTCCCGTTAATCAGCTGTCGCCCCCATACGAACAACTCTCAGAAGTTGAAAAACTTGTGCGAGCTAAGGACTAACAAGGTCTTACCTTTCAACGTGTGATTCCTAACACGGTATCAGGGATATCAAGAATATGAGATATGCAGTGTATTCCATAATCACTATGTAATGCAATTCATTGCACTACACGTTTCGGAATGTGTTATGATTAGACGTACTGTAGTTTTACTGTAGTTAGTAGTTTTATTTGTTTGAAAAGCACACTCACTATAAAAATGTTCAGAAATATGAAGAACTGAACTTTATGCATGGTGTAATATCTAAAACTTACTTTCATTACGGAAATTATCCTTCATGGGTTGGTTTGTATGAAAAGTTGAAATATTCAATCAATAAAATTGTTTTCCATAGAAAAACCTGATTGCTAGGTTCTGAGTTAAAAAAATATAGTACGTAAGTACTCTGATCTCTGATCTGATTGTAGAAAAAATTTCCCAATCTCTTGACGAATCGAAAATTGCGATTGATACATTTCTTGATGTTGAATGAGCATTCGACAATGCACTACATGAATCTATAGGGTCATCCCTGGCTAGGAAATGCATAGAATCAACTACACCCTCCGTATATAGTGAAGGGTTGCCATGAATGGTTACGTCACCCACTACTCCACATATTCAATATCATAATCAACAATGCTAACTTTCCGACGCAATGGAAAACTTCAATTTGCACACCTGTTCGTGAAACAGGAAACAAACGTGATATAAAAAAATACAGACCGATATCTATTATGTGTGCTCCTTTCAAACTATTTGAACAGATAATCCATACTAAATTGTACGGCTATGTAGTTGCCTTAGTTGAGCAACTGAACGTGTTTATGTCCAACAGATCTGTCAACACAAATCTGCTATTATATACCAACGAAGCAAATAACTCCTTAGAAAATGAGGTTCAACTGGGCACAATATTCATGGATTTTAGCAAGGCTTTCGACAGGGTAGACCATGGTGTTTTGCTGCAAAAGTTATATCGATTTGGACTATCCGACAATATCATGAATCTTTTCAGGACCTATCTTCAGGATCGATATTTTGTGGTTAGGCATGATGTAAATACCTCAGGCAAATTCCATGCTATTTCAGGGCTACCCCAAAGGTTAAATTTGGGGCCCTTGTTTTTTTTATTATGCATTAATTACTTGCCAGATTATATCGAGCACTCAAAAAGTCTGCTTCCTGCCGATAATGTGAAAATTTTCAAACAGGTGAGATCAGTCAGAGATTGCTCCGCCCTACAGAAAGATTTGAATAGTTTATTGGTTTGAAGTGTTAGATGTGAGTTAGATTTCAACCTAAAAAAATGCCAAGTTATGACAATTCGTCGCCGAAAGGATCCCATTTCTTTTGACTACGGCATAAATAACAAATCGCTAAAAAGAGTGCATGTTTACAAAGACTTAGGAATAACCTATGATCATATTGAACATATAAGATTTATCGCAAATCGAGCTTTAGGATTCATTTTAAGACAGACTTCTCTTTTTAGTAACATAGATTCCATAAAAGTACTCTATTTCACGCTAGTGAGTTCCAAACTCGAGTACGGTTCCGTAATTTGGAACGGAGAAATACCAAACAACTTTACAGGAGCTGGAAAAAATGCAGAACAAATTTCTAAGGTACCTATATTATAAGAAATATCGTAGTGAACCGGATTACAACAGTATTAGAACATCACAATTGAGAATTCAATTTGATATACCCTCCGTAGACTCTAGGCGAAAAATCTCTGCGCTAATTTTAATATATAAAATCATTATTAATAATATAAACTCCGCAGAATTATTGTCACTATTACCAATTAATGTAACTCCCAGACCTACGCGAACTATCCTTGAGTTCAAGACTCCCTTCGTGACTGTTACTTCCACATTCCCCCTCTTAATCATGCACCGTCTGGCAAACGGCATAAATTGCTTGCAAGATATTGATTGGAATATGTCGATCACAAAATTTAGATCTTCAGTCTGTAAACATGTTGAGAATTTATCAGTTTAGCAATTAGTTTTTCGGTTATTTTTTATTTTATTTTTCTTGTTGTCAGTTGTTAGATAATAACACATCCTCATGTTATATTATATTGTTTTATATAACATATCATTTCAAGTGCTTGTACATTCATGTATATTTCTTAAAAGTCATCCTTGTAATGAGGCCGCCAGGCCTGTTAGGGTGAAATAAATAAATGAATAACTGGCTGGATCTATGCCACGCTGGTAAACAGAACCGCAACTACGACTCTTCCAGGCGAGGCTATCAGATTCGGGGTCACCAGAGGCTGCCCTCAAGGTAGGATACTATCTCCCCTTCTGTCGTCTCTCTTGATGATAGTCTGCTTGATGTCCTTGACAGAAAAGAAGTAGATCTGCAAGCTCATGCAGATGATCTTGTCATCTTGGTAAGGCCCATCTCAGGGCCTTGCCCTGAGATGTAATATTCTCTAAAGCACGATTGACGTTGATGGACATTTGACAATGCACTACCTGAATCTATAGGATCATCCCCGGCTAGGAAAGGCACAGAATCGACCATAATTGGCTAGATTTATGCCATGCTGGTAAACAGAACAACAACTACGACTCTTTAAGGCGAAGTCATCAGCTATTGTCCTTTATAAGAAACTCATCTGGAATGCCCACTCAGAAAAAGTTTTACACAAGTCAGACTGTACACTATGGGCATGTCGAAGGATTTTGATAAAATTTGGGGTTCAGGTCCCAAACAAGTACAATGGATTTTTTTGATGATTGTTAGATCAATGATCACTTATGGAGCCTGGGGGCCGAAGGCTTTACAGGAAACGGCTCAGGCGGACACAGAGACAGGCTTGTCTGGCCAACAGTGGTGCCATCAGTACCATACGGTCAGCGGCCATGAAAATATTTCTATATCAACATCCTCTTCACATGTTTCTGAAGAGAGAGGCTAGATAGATTGCATATAGATTTGTGCATGTTGCCAATTGTATAAATCAATGTAATGTAGTCTACAACAAACTGCTCGTTGAAGTCATGGCCTTCTGGGAATGATCTTCATGCCTCCAACTGTCAACTACAAACTACTTTATGAAGAATTGTTCCCGAGTGGAGAGGACTGGATCGTCTGGGAGAAGGGAATATCAAGAGCATATAGTCGTTAGTTCACAGATGGATGAAAAACACCTTCAGGTTCTGGTGTAGATGTCATCAGTCGTAGACCCAGAATAGAACCTATACCTAGGAACTAGCCTAGGAACCTATACAAAATGGTATACGTGGCGGTGTTAGTCAATGTTCGGAGAGACAGCACATTGCAAATAATCAATTCCTTCCAAATTATAATCCTAATGAAGCTCCATCATTTATCATGTATTTGGATGCAACAAATCTGTATGGTCATAGCATGTCTCAATCACTACCTTTTGGCGGGTTCACAAGGTTGACCTCCGATACAATAAGTAAACTAGATATCTATAGTATTCCAGATGATAATTCTCAAGGATACATTCTTGAAGTTGATATTCATTACCCCGTTGAATTGCATGATTTAAATTCAGACTTACCATTTTTGGTTGAAAGTATCATACCGCCTGGGCCAAAGTCTAAAATAGCCAAACTTATATCTAATTTGAATGATAAAAATAAATATATCGTTCATTATAGAAATTTGAAACAGGCGCTTCGTAATGGTTCAATACTGATTAGGACCCATAGAGTTCTCAGATTCGATCAGTCACAATGGTTGAAAAAATATATCGATTCAAATACTAATCTGAGAAATGAAGCCACTAATAAGTTTGAGAAGAATTACTTCAAGTGGAAATTTATGCTATTGAATTGTGTGCGGAGAGATTGGAAGAATCCAACACCTAGCAGATTGCCAAAAAAGACTCTCCTCGATAAGAAGACTCAACAGATTGTCTCTGGTCTGTATTCCTGGCCATACTGGCCTGGAAGACAATTAGGCCCGCTGACTCCCTTGCAAAGGAGGGTGCTACAAACAGTTTCATCGGACCAGAATTTGTCACTGGCATCGCTTCTAGCTTTCCTAAACAAATATTGAACACCTGGAAGGCAAGAGGACTTATGAACTTCTGGCAGAATCTTCCAGGATTGGCTCATTTCAAGGCATTTATTCACCCTTTGAAACTTGATACCAAACAGTTTTGGACTACAGTACTAACGAACTATGATGTCTAATAGGCTTCCTCACAGGTCACTGTCATTTAAATCATCATATGCAGAGACTCGAACTGTCGGAAGACAGTGTGTGTTGCCTCTGCTTGAAAAATTATGAAACAGCACAGTACATAATTTGTTCCTACCCCGCTGGCGACCAAATCAGGTTTTCAGAGTTTGACAGAGTCGTACTTCCACCATCTTACCTGAAAGACCACTCACTATACAAACTAATCGTCTTCGTTGAGAAGCTGAGTTTATTTGGTCGAGTGTGACCTAACCTTACCCAAGGCAAACTTTCGTGGACTTCGATCCACAAATGTATTATGCACAATTAGCCGGCTATTTAGATGATGAAATATAAAGACATTCAGTTTTATGCAAACACAGCATAATGGAGTGGAGTTCATTGAATTCGTTTGAAACTGCAGTAACGTTACTCAGCCCTCTCATCCACTGGGAGCCGAAAGCTATCTATTTATGTATCTACTTGAAGGAAATCCATAACTCATTCAAACCGCAACATGCGTTACGCTTTAGAAAACACGTATTTCGCTTGAGTATTCATATCAGGGGCTGGTAACTATTTTGACGCGATGATAGTGAAGTCAGAAAGTTGTATGTGGAAGTGGTATTATCAGGTATTCAGATGTTTTCATATCTGCATCAAAAATTCTCATGATCCACCTGTTAATAGAATTTTTATAAATGAATGTTCCATTACACCAAGTCCTGTGTTCGAAACATCTTCAAGTTAAGTATTACAGACAGTATCTTATTTTTTATTGATAATTTAGTACTAGTTCAATATATGTCACCATTATAAATCTGCAAATCATATACTTCCAAAAAAATCTGGTATTACATAGTAAATAACTATTATATAAAACTAGTTTCAGAAATATCGATCAGTGTATTGGTCCGTACCCACGTGACCACTTGCTCTCTTTCTCTGTCAAGTCGGTGAATTGATTCACATCCTTTTTCCAGGTTTCTTTTCCTGCATCGTATCTCTTATTGTGTTCGTTGATGTCATGACAGTTCTTTTCATAAGTTGAACGATGATGATCATCATCTTGAGGGTTGTTGTAGTGTTTGTTGAATTTTTGCTGAAACAAAACAGTTGTGTAGTCAATTGTTTCGGGTCTTTTTCATGACGCGAGTTCACTCCCATAAAATAGTAACACACACTCCTAGGGTAGAAGTGGGTTCGGTAAATATTTGAATTCGAAAAAGAAAGTAAGTGTAACCTAAATATAAAACAGTTAATGAATAAATTCAGGTTCTGTTCACAACAGAAAACACGAAGTATAATATTCGCCCTTGATAGTTTCACCTTTTTTAAGATAGTCAATGAAAATTATCACAACTGCATTCCAAAAAATAGATGCCATGACTTTGCCTGCAGATGAAATGGTCTTTGCCTTCTTTGGAGTCGATTTTCCCTTTTAAGTCCGCTGTTTCGATTGTTCTTCTGTCACGGGTGTGAAATGATGGACCCATGTTTCATCCATGGTTATGGATGTTTCACAGCTTCATTGCTGTAAAACACTGCTAAACACTCAATTGAAACATCTTTATGACACTGCTTTTGCTCGAGTGTGAGCAAACGCGGCACCCATCTGGCACAGAGCTTCCTCATGTCCAAATTTTCAGATAACATAACATGTATCACACTTTTTGAAATGCCTACTGAGTCTGCTAACTCGCGCACTTTCAGTCGACGATCATTCAGTACCGCTTTGTGGATTTTCTTCGGCATTTCTGGAATCGTCACCTCACTTGGTCGAACAGTGCGATGCTCGTCTTGGCAGCTCGTACGGCCTCATTCAAACTCCGCTGCCGAATATTTTACTGTTGTAAACGAAGGAGCAGACTCACCCCGAGTAGAATCCAGTTCAGCTGGATGACAAATTTTCTCCGTTTTCACAAATTCACCTCAAACGTTCGCTATTGATCGCTGCCAAACGAATACTAAATAACGCAGCGTCTTCAAACTTGAAATATATACTTTATAGAGTATGTACTTTCTAATAAAGTGATATTTCTGGAACAACTACCGCCATCTCTAGGTCAGGCCAGGTACCTCTGGAACCACCCTGGTATATCTACTAACTTCCACGAAATATTCCCTTCCTTTCGTATTGTATTAGAAGTTCCTAGTTTCTCATTCTCAATCGCAATTGTAATAGAAATAAAACCATGTGATGTACTCCTATCTGTCTTGTGATTTTATGTGATATGAAATTCATGTTTGTTAAATTCCCGAAATTACTGAAAGAGCAACAGACAACAATGAAGGAGCAATTCAAAGCGCCTATGTAGACTATTCATTCTAAATTGCAATGTATGTCAAAGATAAACGAAAATGATTCATAAAACGACATGCATTCGTGAAGGCAATTGGCAAATTACTGAATCGTTAAAAGTGAATTTGGTATGAATCAACATTCATATGAAAGGGCGTACTCTTCAATTTATATCTGAAACTAACTTCTATGTATGATCTACCCGTCTTTGTGAAGAGCTTATTTTAAACTCAATTGCTTTCTTTTCTTTCTTAGCAAGTTTCCCTCATTTTTTACATGAAGATGGAAGAGTAGAAAGATAAAAATCATTGGGAGTGTTAACTATGAAAGTTCAACCCCATTCACTTTCAAATATATAAGCAGTATCGATTAGAACAGTTTTCCCTCGGGTTAAAAAAAAAGTAGTATTACCTAATATCCCAAATAATACCAACTGAACCAACTTTCGAAATGGTTGTTAGTGATATTCAATTTGATGTTACAACGTACACTTGTGATGTTACCAAATTGAAAGTTGACATGTATGCTTCAGGTTTCTTGTTGATGTTGCCGAGATAACTTTGAAACTCGCTTTTTTTTAAATGGAATACCCTAAGGCGTATTTCATATAAGCCCTAATGACTAAAATGTTTTTGAATTCAACCTACCTTGTAGCTGTTCCATTCTTTATCACCAATAATAGCATGAACCAAAGTGACTACTACGATAAAAAACACAATCAATTTCAAATACATTTTTATTCTCATTAAATAATAAGTCAATGTTGAATTGGGGTACTTCGGGACTCATTTATATATACAGTTTTGGTATGTAGAGAAAATAGCTGTATATTTTTATTGGCCAGGGTCGGAGTCAAGTTTTGTCACTTCAACTGATTTGGATTTTTCTGAATTGAATTGATATATTTATGATGGTTCTGATAACTGAAAGTAAAACAGTTGAAAACAAAAATACTTTCGTAGTCATAAGTCAATAACTAATCACAGCCCTCAAAGATAAAGGGTATTTCAACAAGTACGACCGAACTTTGACAATTGAACTTGTTGAAGCTACATCTGTCCAATTAGTTGTCATTTCTTCAGTCTGTTTTGCCAAATTACCAGGGACGAATATGGCATTCAACAAAACGTGCAAGTTATGAAATTGTTATTTTAAAATAGATGTTTTGTTCAAGCAGCGTAGCGCGCGCTGCTCCCATTTTACGGTCATCGAAATCGTCATACCGAGAGGACTATTTGCAACGTGCTGAATAAATCTGAAGCCACTGGCTCAGTAAACGATGATCCAACACCCGTACGTGGACGAAACGCAAGATATGCAGAAAACATTGTAATTGTCTGTGAGAGTGTGCAGGAGTTGAACTGAAGGTTAATGACCATAAACTGAATGGGCTGAATGGGCCCTGGAGCAGTTGGAAACACGCTAATTTTCATCGAGAAATCATCTTCAGCGAGGTCCGTTTCTGGATGAATGGGTACGTGAACAAACAAAATTGTCGAATTTGGAACGATACCAATCCACATGAGATCTAAAAGTATCCAATTCATGTCAAAAAAGTCACCGTTTGATGTGGATTTTGGACTGCCGGTGTCATCGGTCCATTTTCCTTTGAGAACAACTTTTGCAACAACTCTTGAATTAGATGATCCGGTCACCAACGACATGTGGTTTCAACAGGACGGCACTACGTGCCACAGAACTCATGCTACATTGGATATTCCGCACGAACGACTTGAGGGAATGGTCATTTCACACGTGGAGGTGATCAAATCGCACCGCAAATAATAAAAAACTGAGTTTTCAATTGATTCCAATTCATCGATTCACTCCATGTCACAAATCAAATGATATGAAAGATTATCACGAAAATGACCTATTCAAAAAAGACATATATTTTTTCTAAGATTTACGTATGTCATACACGTCAAGTTCCATCAAGATCGGTTCAGCTATGTAGAAGTTTATCACTTACCAACCAACCAACAAACATCTATTTTCATATACAGTGTGACCCATTTTTAATGGAAACACCCCCCTAAAATTTCAAGTTGTAAATCGATTTTAATATTTTTTTTAATGTTAAGTACTAAAAGGTCTACCTTGGGACAAAATTTGAAATGTTTATTAAAGTTTCAGATTATACTAGGATATTTTTTCTTAGTCGAAAATCGGGATTTTTTATTAGCGATTTTTTTATTGAAAAAATCACTACGCCACTGGATTCAGAGTGCCTCTAAATATATGTGACCAAAATTTCATGAAAAAATATTCATTATTAACAAAGTTATGACAACTCAAAAATTCGAAAACTCACACAGCTAACAGTAACAATATATCATTTTTTTATGATTTCAACAATAAAATGCCGCCAGATGAAAAAAAAAACAAATGGCGTAAATATTTTCAATGAAAATAGCGGAATTACATTCACACAATTCAACTAACAATGAAGCAAAAAATTTTAATAAACGTAACTAATAACTAAATATTGAAATGTTTCGATTCAGTAGAAGTAGTAGCCTCTACTAATCCACCACGTATTTCGATACATGTGTCGTAGCGCTTACGAATGTTTCTGATTACGTTCCTTAGTTCTTGAGGGCTAATATCTGCACATACCTGTCGAATTCTTGCACAAAGTTCATTTCTATCTCTTGAGCGGTGTTTGTAAACCTTTTGTGTGAGAAGTCCCCGGAGAAAAAAATACAAAACTGTGAGGTCTGGAGATCTGGGTGGCCACATTATAAATGGACTACTACGGCCTATCCACCGGTTTGGAAAATGTTCGTTAAGCTATTGCCTCACAGCTCTGGCATAATGAACTGAACACCCATCTAACTGGATAATTAAATTTGATCGTTCATTGATTGGCAGTTCGTGAATAGCATCCCAAAACTCTGTGTTTTAAAATTCTAGAAACCTCTGCCCATTAATGTTTTCCTCAAAAAGAAGGACCAATAATTCGTTCGTTCAATATCCCACACCAGACGTTGATTTTTTGGGAATTTTGGCTTTCACAGTTTATAACCCAGTTAGGATTATCCGCTGCCCAATAGCGACAATTCTGTTGATGACACTACTCCATTTGTAGTGAAAGTGGCTTCGTCGGTATATAAAATATTTTTTAGGAAATTTCTATTATTTAAATATTCTCCTTGGGCCCATAAACAATATTCTAGGCGTTTTGCTTCGTCGCCTTCTTGAAGTGTATGTAAAAATTGTGGTTTGTAAGGTTCAATATTCTTCGCCTTGAGACATCTCCGAATAGTTTCTCGTGGAATATTCAAATCTAAAGTGGCATTCCTTATACTGGCATTAGGATTATTTCTGAAATGCTGAGTTAATATTCCTGTCATTCCTGTTTCGTCTTTGCACAGGATTACTTTTTAACATCATTTTTGATACTGCACCAGTTTCATTGAATATTTTATTCATTTTATTTACCGTCCCGCAGCTAATACGAGGACGATCTGGATGTCTCTCATTAAATACTCTACAAACCTCTCTAGCACTTCTAACGTCATCTCCCGAAAGGCGTACAATTTCAATTTTATCTCTTACGCTCAATCTTGCAGCCATGACTCAAAATAATTCAAAGAACTGTGAGGTGAATATTGTAGACAGTAGTACACTTAAATCTTTCACAAGTGTCAAACTGTAATATCATTTCCATGGCAACTAAGATTCAAATTGAAATATTAGGTCTTAGTTTTAGTTAATTTGCGTGAAAATTCGAATGTAATTCCGTTATTCTCATTAAAAATATTTACGCTATTTGTTTTTTTTTTCATCTGGCGGCACTTTATTGTTGAAATCATAAAAAAATATTCTCATGGCTATATCTGTTGATATAGGATGTTTTTTGTAAGTGTTAGCTGTGTGAGTTTTCGAATGTTTGAGTTGTCATAACTTTGTTAATAATGAATATTTTTTCATGAAATTTTGGTCACACCTGTTTAGAGGCACTCTGAATCCAGTGGCGTAGTGATTTTTTCAATAAAAAAATCGTTAATAAAAAATCCCGATTTTCGACTAAGATAAAATATCGTAGTATGCCCTGAAACTTTAATAAACATTTCAAATTTTGTTCCAAGGTAGACCTTTTAGTACTTGACATTTAAAAAAAATATTGAAATCGGTTCACAACTTCAAATTTTAGGGGGGTGTTTCCATTAAAAATGGGTCACACTGTATATGATGTACATCAGAGTTAGTCACTCCATCTTACGAGAGAAAATAGCTCAAATGGGTTCAACTCTGTCACTAACTCAACTTCTACACTCCTCTTTGGATCAGAGAATCAATGTTGTTTTTCATTATGGATTTGCGTCTGCACCATACTCATCACCATCCGGCTCCAATCTGGGACCCCTGCTTTTTCTCGTCTTCATAAATGATCTCACCTCCGAGCTTTCGTGTGGCAACTTTCAGCAGACGACTTGAAGATTTTTTTATCTATCACAAGTTTAGAGAGCTGCTCTCATCTCCAGTCTCAATTAGACCTGATAGATAACTGGTGTCGAATCAATAAATTGTCAGTGGATGTTGAAAAGTGTAAATTTTGCTCCTTTATACACGTAATGCCAATATTATTGAGCATTTTTATACTTTCGAGGATGTAATACTCCTTCGCGAAGAAGCTCTCAAAAATCTAGGGGTGACATTCGACAGCAGATTGATATTTCTTTGCCACACCAATATTGTCGTGGCATCGGCTAGAAAAATACATACATCTCTGGTTCGCTCCCAGTTAGAGTATGCTACTTTGATTTGGTATTCTCTCTATTATATACATAAGGAAACCTTGAAAAATGTGCAAAGGCATTTTCTGAAGTTTCTTGCGTTTAGAACTGACGGCGTGTATCCTGCTAGAGGAACTGACCACTCCACACTACTTCAACTGCCTTCCGTGGAGCAACGTAGAATGTCATCAAGTATTGTTATGTTGTACAAAATTTTGCAGTGTTCCATTGATGCACCCTCGTAACTCGAACAAATTGTCTTCAACGTTCCTTAAGCTACTACACGTAGACAGATCACTTTCTATACCCGTTTTACTAAATCCAACCTTGGAAAAGTATCTCCTATAAATTTGATGTGTGAAAATTATAATACCCACTGCAGTCAATGCGATATTGATTTCCATCCACTGAAGACCATATTATCCAAAATTGAACAAAGCATCATCTAGCTTACTGTCTTCATGTCATGTAATTCAAATAATAATTAATTAATATGTCATCTTTTGTTCTCAATACGATCATATATGTGAATTCATTTCTTAATTTGTCGAATCTTTAATATGTTAATTTTTCTTATATATTTAGTTCAAGTAGCCTTTATTTATACTGCATTATTATATTATATATTGTCCTATAAATGGATTCATCTGTGGGGCAATAAATTATATTGAGTATTTCATTTATATCATCCAATTCCTAAACTACTGAACCGATTTCAATCAAATTTGCACACCGTGTGCAGTTTGATCCAACTTTAAAGATAGCATAGCTCACATCTTAATTAATAATCGTAATATTATTTCATTGCAAATTATTTGTCTATTTTCAAAAACTACACCTCACGATTTGATCTCCACAAATTTTGGTTTTTGAAATTACTATGTATCTTCATCAAGTAACGACCGAATCAATCAGAAAATTATTTATCTATTATTTGACATTCACAATTATCTGTTAACTCCAAGCCATTTTAACAGATGGCGATAAGTGTTGATTGGATTGAGTAAGTAATCAATAGATGGCGCTGCTATGTTAAACCTACAAACTTGTCATACAAGCTACAATTCAATAGCATTACCACCACGTGTTGTTGAGGCTAAAGTATGATTTAAATTTATTTTGTAGTAAACGAAATACCATGAAATTCAATTGCTTTTACTTTTTAAATTTTTGGTGTTGGCATAGTCGGCCACGTGTTACTTAGACTGGAGTGTAAATTAAATTCATATTATAGTGAAGATGATACAGTGAAATTATTCCTGCTTTTTAATTATTTGTGCTTCATTGTTAATGTAGATATTATCACATACTTATGAAAGTTAATTGTTATATCTATGAGAAAATGTTACAAAGCTCCTCACACTTTTTCAATAATTGTACAAATTTTTTTTATTCATTATTTTCCTTTAACCTCTAATAAAAAATTATTTTGTACTTCTCATTTCAATGTGCAATAATATCATGTTTTTCTCAATAATGTAAACATCATTATTATTATTTTTATTATTATTATTATTATTATTATTATTACGCGATTGGTCATCAAAAAGATCACCGAAAATATTCTTGAAGCAACCATTTTGACTGGGAAGTTTAAGAGAAAAGTGGTCGTGTTGCCACGTATTTCAATAATACCGTCAGGTTTTACCATACCCTTCAGAAGGCTACAGTTTCCAGTTCGTTTAGCTTTTGCCATGTCTATGAATAAGTCTCGAAGTCAAACGATGTCCATTTGTGGTTTAGGTTTGGAAAATCCAAGTTTTTCTCATGGGCAACTGTATGTTGCATGTTCACGTGTAGGGAAACCATCGAATCTATTTGTGTTAACCAAAAATATTGTGCGCCGATTAGTGCTAAATTAATTCAAGATTAAATGTGTTTATAATTCAATATAATAAATATTATTGTTGAAGATTTAAGACTATCTGCCCTAGCTACCCCATTCATAAGTTTGAGTGTCACGTATTATTTACTAATAACTTTGTAATATACTTATTTATTAAGGAATTGGATAAAAATAATAATGAATTTAAAAATTAATCTTTTTGTACGAAAATTTCAATCAATCGTGTCCAAAGTCCTTCTCCTTTAAATCTCAATCCAGTGGATTTTTATACGAGCCTTAATGTTTCCGTCTTCGTTCGTAAATAATGATTTTATTGTACTAAGGGGGTAACTGTAGTAGAAACTGTCTCATGGAGGTCGCCATATTTTATTACAAATGGAATGTATGTAAAAAAGCATCGTGGTCCCCGTGACTGATGTTCTCCTACCATTCCTCCTAAATAGTTTACTACAATGTAATAAAACCTTAGCCACAGCAACTCGTGGCCGGGTCTGCTAGTACGTTCATATATTACTATCAGCTCCACTTGATTTATTTCATCTGCATATTTCAACTATTCGGTCGGTAGCCGGGCGGTTCGACATGACTGCTTTGATGACTCAGTCAATCGGCCGATGCCTGAGTCGATGGCTCAAGCCCCAGGCTGAACGCTATATTTTCACTTGCTATCGCCCAACCCGTATGATGAATCACACGTTGAAAGGTAAGACCTCGTTAGTTCTTAGCTCGCACAAGTTTCAAGACTTCTGAGGGTTGTCGTTCGTAGGAGTTCGTAGGAAAAAACGTATTTGAAACATATGTTTAACAACATATTCTGTCGATTGAATACTTTTTTATTCATTATTTCATAAGTTAATGTATATGACATGTAGTGTGAATATTCACTTCAATGCTTTTTGTAATTAAATTAAATGGAATTCTCGCTTGGTTACATTTTGTGGAAAGGTTCAATATATTTACGCAGATCCATGTAACTAGTTTTTTTTCATTACTTTTTTGTTTATTCGATTAACTGTGTGATGTTATAAAATTATAAATTGATGTGTTTCAATTGATTCACAACTTTAAATTAAAAGGGCTATATTTCAGAAGAGATCAATTAAAAAAAAAGGTTTAGCTTTCAACTACTCCATCTTTATCCAAAAAAATGTGATACTCTTTCAAAGAAAGGAAAGAAGCAAATAATTTCAAAATGAACTCTTCACAAAAATGTGTGAATCATGCAAAAAAGTGACTCTCAGACAAAATTGGACGAAAGAAAAAAATAGTTTCGAACAACTAGTTTTATATGAACATTGACTTTGTATTCCAGACATTCGATATGGAATTGAATCAGATATCATTCACAGGATTGCTACACAATATACTAGTATATGGAAGAGGTGAAATTTCACTTACGTAGAACACTTTTATCGTTGGACATATTCCATTTAATGCGCCAATGTTGCTCAATTGGCCTCAATACTATTTCATCGAGCACCGCCAAATCTCTGACCTATCACTCTGACCTATCACACATGGTTTACCATCTTTCGGAGGGCACCATATTGAAATTATTTTCATAACATCTTTTTAGAAAAATCCTTTTATTTAATAATAATACCATGTAGGTGCATAAAAAAGCTATTCCGCCATCTTGGGCGAAACGTCATATTGGATTCAGAGTATTATGTTAGTTTTCGTGTTATTCAAGTATTTTACGGACCAAATTGAAATATGTCATATTAAGGCCCTCCTAGTGTACACTAACATGTTTGAGGATATGTATGATTTTGCCCGAAGTATAGAAGGCAGATGTTTAGAGTCAAAAATGTTTCCATGTTCTCTTTCATGTTCAACAAGGACTGTGGGGTTTTTGACATTGAGTTTCTTAGAGTCGCTCATGTACTCTGAAACTCGCGTTCTAAGATGTCATCCAGTTTGACCAATATAGCATTTGGGACAACTTCCACAGTTCAATTAGAACACTATGTTGGATTGCAGGTTTTGCGGTGTTTGAGTTTATTGTTTTGAAAAAAATACATAGCATTCCAATTTTCCCAGACAAATTTTCTCTATATATGGTATTTTTTGGTTGTTATATTTTGAGAAGAGGAACTTTTTTCTTTAATTTGAGTTTTGGTTGATATGGAAAATATATATTTCAAGAACAATGTCAGAGTACGCATCTGTTTTCTTTACGATAATCCATAAACAAATTATTTGTCATTCTGATGTTATCGATATTTTGCCAAAGCGTCATTCAATGACATTCCAGAAATTGTTCAAAAATTCTCCTTCGCAAATAATCAATGCCAATGCAAATCATGTAATGATTGTTGTGATTGTAGTGCTTCAAAATATTTCCACTCTTCTATAAAAGTGAAATAATAATAATAATAATTGATTTTATTGACAAAATGTAGTACAAGGTGTAGTAGGTATGAATAATACAGACAATTCTTAAATGATATCTCCAACATTTTTTTTCAAAAGGCAGAATTCAGGCTCTGATGTTGTCATTTGAGTAACGCAATCAGAACTTGATCTTCGATTCAACCATCTTCATAACAATATTCACACATTAACCTTGATTATTATCAACTTATGCTATGACCTACTCTTATTCGACAACATAAAAAATATAGAAACGGACAAATTCCACGATCAAATGAAATTAATTTCTTATTTCCAGAGTGGGAAATAACTTGCGACGAATATTTCAGATCGAAGACATTGCACAGGTGCCTGATGCTTTTACTTCAGCTTTCTGCGCGGCATTAGCTGGGTTAGTTGTTGTTTTTTCGTCGGGTATCTGCCACACCAAGGGGTATATATATATATATATATATATATATATATATATATATATATATATATATATATATATATATATATATATAAGTGAATCATTTATCACAGCTATACTATAATTTCAAAATAGTAGGCACTGAATTCTCAGGAATGACTGACGTTTTTGCCTCAATATGTCTCTTGCAGTGGCGTACGGAAATTTTTACTGAGTAGATGAGAAAAAATTATAAAATATATAGAATCACAACCTTAACAATAATGTTTTCGTCTCAATGCAATGATGTTTCTGAAAATTTTGTGCCTGCTTTTATGGAATTGTACTGTAGACATTCAATTTCGTAAAAAAAAATCATTCGAAAGTGACTTTAATGAATCAAGAACTCGATTATACAGCCGAGATATATCATATAAAAAGGAGCATTGAAATTTGAAGTTCGTGAATCGAATGTGAGTTCGAGAGTAATCTCAATCATCCACTGTATCTTTTTCAGATGGTGTACTTTTTTGCTTCAGGGAAAACCATAAAAGATACCTACAATACCACGTTGGCAAAATATTATTCGCTCTTTAAGTTACAGTATACAAAATGAAACATGGGCAGTCATAAGTACCAACCTTCAATTGTGCGCCAATTTTGTAACGTTTGACAGATTTGTTGCTGGTCATCCTAGTATTAATTTCAATATAACACATGCTCACAGACGAATTCTTTCTGATTTATTGGATTCATTTAACCCAACGGTACGTGTCGATAATCATATCCGAATAACTATACATACTGTCACAAAAATACAACACCCCTGCTCTAACTCAGAGGGTGTCAACTACTTTGTAATATTCTCAGATTTTTCAGATTATGATGCCCTAGTCATCATTGTGAAGCCAGCCAAGCCAGCCTAGAGATACGCAAAATAGGTTACGATATGTAAGGTCCAAAGTGAGTGGGTCTATTCGACCCTCCACCACAACCCGTGAGAGTTTATTGTGGCTCACAGCTATTCACACTCGACCAAATAAACCCAGCTTCGAAGAAGCCGATTAAGTTGAATGGTGAGTGGTATTTCAGATCAGATGGTGAGAGTACGGTTCTGCCGAACTCTAAAAACCTGATATGGTCCCCAGCGGGACAGGCACAAGGAATATGCTCTGCTGTTTCATCGTTAATGAGGTAGTCGGATAGTCAAAGTGTAAGATTCTCACCTAGATACCCGCGATAACCTTCCCGTGTGATGCTTTTTGCACGTCAGCTTCACCTGACGATGCCTTAAATTCAACCGTGCAGAGCTTTTTCGCCTCTGGTTTTTGGTAAAACATCACTTGAACACAAATGGTTGCTAACCTGCTCATGGGGGGTTTATTTCTCACCTGGAGCAGATTCTGCGTTCGCCGCTCAACAATTTGGTACAAGGTGGTTTCATAAGGTACCCCTTGAGGAGACAACTCAGTCGTTTCCTGGCTGCACCACCAAACCTTTTTTTAGGTTCAGTTTTTGGATCAGGAGTTGGTGAGTTGAGAAGCTCTCGCTCCTGATATAAATTTACAAGGAGGTCAGTTGGAGTCGTAAGCTCGACATCCATCTCCTCTGTAGACTCAGCGTCAGAAAGAATTTTTAGGTTTACTCTGTCCATAAAAGTCCTACGAGTAGCTAGGTAGAGGAGGTCAGTTACGGCAGAACCCCGCATTACCATGACAACGCGATGCTACGACGAGAGTGCGCCCGGTATCTTGAAGGTTCCGTAGAGACAGCTGATAGGCTCAGTGTAATTCATCCTCTAGGCACGGATACACACACCTTAGGATTGAGCCATCGTTGGGATGCCATTCAGTTCTGGAATAACAAAACCACAAGTGATTCTGTCATTCCCCATCCAGCGTAGCTACGTGGAAGTAGGCATCCGATGGCTGGTTTGCTCAACCCCCACATCCCAAGCCAATGCACTCGCGGAAAACAGCACACACAGTGATTCGGGCAGTGAAAAATGAACAAGGACAGCCAACCCGCCAGATACGCAACATATGGAAACCTTTAATCAAACGGATTAACTGTCAACTCCCACTAAATCGGTGAAGCGAGGGTAAACAGGATAGTCGAGTCTTCACCCGAAGACGACTGTGGATACTAACAATCGAAACGTCGTGAAGTACTTTGGTTTGGAATCTTTTCAATTTTCAACTTCATCTTTATTGTTCAATTTTTTGCTAATTTTCATTTTATTTTAATTTCGTTTCACGGTTTATTGCTTAATATAATTGTAATTTCCAGCAATTCATTTTAATTTTGATTATTCTTTCAGAAATTTCGAATCATATTATACCATATCAGGCGATGAAAGTCTACCAGCAGCTCGCGTAACACCTACATTACCCTTTCAGACAGTAGGTGTGGACTTCGCGGGCCCATTTCTAATAGAAGCTAAGGCGGGTTATATTTCGCTTTTTGTTTGCTTTGTAACAGAGGCCATCCATTTAGAATCATTTAGATCTTTAATGACTGAAGCTTTTCTAGCTGCCTTTAGGCGTTTCACCGCCTGAAGGGAAAAACCCCTAGACATTTACTCAGATAACGGTACCAACTTTGTGGGAGCAAAAAATGAGTTGGAAGAGCTTGGAAATTTTCTGAAGCACAATGCAATAAATTTAACGGAAAGGATTTAAGGAAAGGTGTTAATTGGCATTTTATACTTGCGTTTTCACCACATTTTGGAGGTATTTGGGAAGCGGGAGTAAAGTCGTGTAAGGCCCATTTAAAAAAATATATTGGAAATATTTCATTGACTTTTGAGCAGTTTTACACAGTTCTTACAGAGATTGAAGCTGTCCTCCCCTAATGACCCTACTGACTTCTCCGCCCTAACAGCCTCGAATTTTCTCATTGGAAGGCCGCTAACCAGTTACCAGATCCTGATCTAACAACAGTGAATGAGAACCGTCTGTCTCATTTCCAACGCCTTCAACAACTCCAACAACACTTCTGGACACGTTGGTCACAAGAATACGTGTCAGAGCTGCAAATTCGAACGAAATGGCGAGAAAACCACGACGTCCTGAAAATAGGAGCCTTGGTGTTGATCAAGGTTGATCGAGCACCTCCATTGAGGTGCTTGACAGAATTTCCACCCTCCATCCCGGTTTAGATGGTGTTGCGAGAGTAGCCACTATCAACACCTCACAAGGACTCATCAAACTAAACTTTGTCCTCTCCCTACTGAACTTCCAGAAATTCGAGGTGGGTGCTAGTGGATACAGAGGTCATTTTTAGTGCTGTGTAGAAAGTGTGTGTTAAAAAGACTCTATTCAGAGGCAAGAGACTTCCATTAGAAAATTCAGTTTCAGTTTTCTCTATGTTTAGTTTGAAACCCAAGCCTTTGCAGGGAATGTTCTTTCAGGAAGCTGAAGAGCCACACACAAAAATGATTCGATAAGCCATAGCATCGAAGTTTGTCCAGCAAACCCTCATGCCAAACAAGACCAAAGGCCTTAGAAATATCGAGAGCAACAGCCCTTGCGTCTCATTGTTTCTCGATTGCATTATTTCAAATATCGATGACATACGACAGAAGATCGCCTGTTGATCTTTGTTTCCGAAAACCATATCGATGATCGCTCAAGATGTTGAAGCCTTCCAAATATTTGATGATATCGTGGTTTAAGGGTTCTTTCATGATTTTTGATATCACTGAAAGCTAAGCGACGGGTCTATAGACATTTAGAAGAGTTTTGTTGCCATTTTTGGAAATAGGCTGAACGCGAGTAATCTTCCAACAAGAAGGAAAAACACGTTTCTTGTAAGACAAGTTGGAAAATCTGCAGAATACTGGTGCGACTTCATTTGCGCACTTTTTAAGTACGATGACGGGCACTACATCAGGACCAGATGGCTTGTTGATACTGAGCTGTTTCAAAATTCGTCTGACTAGATGCTATCGAAAAGTGATTTTCGGCATTGTGGATTATAGTGTGAGAATAGTGGGTGGTGCTTATCCCAGAAAATCGACTGTGGAGTGGGACGCAAATTGTTAAGCTAGTTGATATGCTTTTTCTATGGCTGTTGTTGCAATTGAACCATCTGCTTATGTTATTGGTGGAATTGTGTATTTTGTTAAGTTCTGAATAACAGCTTCAGCTACCGACCAGAAGGACCTGGACCTGTTGGAATTGGCAAGCAAGTTACCCCAAATTTGTAATTTTTGTTGAAACAAGTTTTGCGTTAGAATGTATTTTCATTGAAAGAGGAATATATGCATCCATGGATGATAGAATAGAGATGGCCTAGTCTTCTGTGCTACAGATCACTTGCTATTGTTCCTTATTTCCAGGTGCTTCCTCATTTACAACTTTGTCAGCTGTTAAAATATGTAATCCTTTTGAGTAATCACAATTCAGAAGGAAATTTTCTCCTTTTATCTCCATTTTGTGTTTCTCCAGGATTATCTTCTTTCTTTTTCTGTCATTTTCGATGCAGATAGTAAATTATGCTACATATTAGATACTATTAAGGCTTCAACAGACACCTTCTTTCCTTGGCATTCAAACTTCAAAGTTCCTTCCTTATCAAATTTTCACCATTTGCTATCTGGATTGTTACATACTGGGGTAGAGATTTTATTTCGGCCATGTGTTTTTCAATATCTTCTTTCACAAAGTGGTCACTCGCTCCCGAATCAAGAACAAAGTATATCTTGTATTTGATATCACATGAATTTGCTGCATTCAATGGTATTCCACTATCATTTCGTTTCTCATCAACGTTATTTGCCTGCTGCTGATTATGTTGGCTTTAATTTCTACTTCTCGTACACCGATATCCTGGTCTTTCTCTAACTTGGCCTCTAGTATTTTTAGGACATTTTCCAATGAAATGGTATATACTTCCCCATCTGTAGCATCTCCTATTATCAGTTGCCTTGAAACTTGTCTCACTGTCATACTTTCGACTCTCCTATGACAGTAACTTTAACTGTTCATCTAGTAATCTAGCTTTCGCAAAATCTATGGTCAACTCATCGACTGTTTCTAGAGCTGTTACGATTGTACCATATTTTGGTTGTAATGTCAAAAACAAATGATATACTCTATCACTTTCATCTAAAACAGTTGATGCAATGACTTCGGTTTCTGTGAGTGCAAGAATATGAGAACTATTTCATTGCAGATGTTGATGCACTGAGTTTATACTTGGAGTCCTCTGAAGTTGCAGAAATCGATTTTGAAGCTGCTTAGCAACTGCAGTTACTATGATATTTGCCTATGGATCCTGCCGACTGTCAAAAATAGTGATTTTCGAATAACAGGATGATATCCTTGAATCAGTTTCCACCTGGAGAGTATGGTCTGATTTATAATTTAATATAGTGTTCAAGTCATCTCCCAGATTATGACGACGTCAATTCAGTATCGCATATATAACACGTAGGCGAGATAAAATAGTTTGTGTTCGCAATTTCTCAGGTGATACTTTCCGTGATAAGACGAATGGTTTCACTCTAGAAAGTGTGTTATTGGATGTATCAAATTTTTGTTGCTAGCGTAATGTGAGGTTCTTTTTCAGTGCTGGTTTCATGTTTTGGTAAATTCTTGGGTTATTTGGTGGGTAGATCCATCACCGCTTGCTGCTTCCCTTGCTAATCTGTCTGCTTTCTCGTTGCCTTATATTTCTATGTGAGATAGGCACCAGAGGAACTGAACATTTAAGTTCTTATTTGGCCTTTATTTCACCTAGGCTTGGGTGAATTGGGTAAAATTGTGAAAGTCACTGAATAGCCCTTGAAGAATGTTGGTTTTGTGTTCAAGTGACGTAGGGCTTCGCAAATTGCAGTAATTTGGATATTAGGAATGTGTATTTCATTTCACATCATAACACATTTCGCGGTCTTCTTTGAGTTGAGTATTATAAGCAGTTCCTACATAAATTTCAATGATTCGCTAGTGGTACAATATGTGCCACTTCAAAGGTGAGGTCGAAGTGAACGATATTGTACACACTTAAAGTTGGCAGCACTCTCAAAGGTAAAAAACCAATACATAGAAATAAAACGGCTGCGGACTAATCCACGTAGACTGTAGAACTGACGGCTCGTATTGGATAATTTGAAATTCAATATTGGTGCCGTTGAAATTAGTTCAAGTTTTTATTATCTATTCAAAATATGGCGTCCTTGGACAAGTACTAATAGAAATAAACAATGGGATAACACCGCAGATGTTTTCCAGTATCGTGATTCCGATAGCGATGGTGAAAAATGAGAAAAAAAGATATCAGTGAATAAGATTCGGATGCATTTGAATATTGGAACGAAGAGAGTATGTTTCAATGCATATGAAGAAGAAATACTTCCGGAAATACTTCCGGCCATAACGTGAGCTGCTGTGACAAAACTGTTCAGAATTGGATGGAGAAACAAGGCTTAAGATTTGAAATAATCAACAAATGTCAAACAGTTATGGAAAGCAGAAGGATTGTGGAATTGCGTAATAGATACTTAGAACAAATAACTGAATATAGACAAGAACAATGGCAAATTTTCTCTTTGGCCAAAACTTGGTATGAAACTCATGACACAGTTACGAAAGGGTAGACTGATGGTTCGAGAATGTGTACGGCTCACATGTCTGCAAACAAGATTTATTGGATAGATTGTGCATTGCGAAGGAAGTAAAGGATGGGTTCCAAATTCATTGAAATTATGTGGAAAAATAACTTGAGGACTGCAATGTTTATCATAAAAGCATGAAAGCTAATATTTTCGAAGAATGATTTGAAACCACATTGATCCCAAATTTGAATGCGAATAGTGTAATAGTTCTTGACAACGCTTTCTATCAAAGTACCGACAGCTCATCAAAGTACCGAATAAAAATTCACGGAAAGATGAAATATAAAGTTTTTTGATTGCTAACAATTTGTATTTTGAAGATTGCTGGCGGATAAGCGAAATACGTGTGCTTAAGCCGTAGAAAGCAAGTTGTGTGTTGTTTACTGCAGTGTGTCAACTGCGTGAATATGAATAATGATAAAAAATGACGTTACAAGTATTGCACCGTTCCTAAATGTAAGAATTCTTCGGTAACTGCACCAGACAAAATTTCTAACTCACTGTTACGAAAGTTATGGTAGCGCGCTATGCGGAGGGCCGACTTTGTATCTGCCAAGGTAACGCACTTTTGTTGCGAAGATTATTTTAATGTAAGTATCAATGATAATGATTAATGAAAAAAATCATAGTTTACTCTGAGTACTACTATAAATTTTAGGTTGAAACAGACTAGAAAATTACATGTACATCAAAACTATGAAAGTGGGAAAAATTATATTGAAACCAGGTGAAGTTCCGCATATATTTGATTGCCAGATTGATAGACCGACGGCCCATACATCTAAATCTCCACCGTTTGTTAAAAAAAAAACAAATTTTGTTGAATACTTGTAACGAAGATATCTCTGAAAATCAAATCATGTCTGATTAAGCAAGTATCAAAATCCAACTACTTGAAGTTTTACAGACAAAAACATTTGAAAAAGTGTATACCCTTGAGAGTATTACTGAAAAGTATGGATACATCATACTGAGACTTACCCCCTACTTTTTTGGTTTCAGTAACATCGAAAATTGAAACAAAGCATCAGTCAGGCGTAAAAATAATTTTCCAAAATTGAAGATAATAGAGCTAATTGAAGAAAAAGTATCTAATATTACTGGCAGAAAAGGATTAAAAAGTAATTTCAGTTGAAAGAGACTATATGGAGACTGCACACTTCCATATTAATGGTGGAAATTAATTCATTATTGAGTTAATTGACGACAGTGATAGTGAAACAGACAAAATGGATGAGGAATCATCAGAAAATTTTGAAGGATGTTAGTGAAGTGGTTTTCAAGCGATCGATTGTATATACATATGAGTAAGTAGTTTCAGAAGTATTTTCAATCATCACCCTGTTATTTAAAAAAAATATGTATTTCCGTTAATCAGCTGTCGCTCCCATACGAACGACAACTCTCAGAAGTTGGGGAACTTGTGCGAGCTAAGGACTAAAGAGGTCTTACTTTTCAACATGTTGAATCCTAACTTTCCCAGTCACCTATATAAACGAAACATTTATATTTTTATAACATACTGAATATCATAAAAATAAATGCATGAGGTCGTTTAATTTCGATTAAATTGGTAGTACACTCTACCACCCTGTAGATTTCTATGGGTTGAACAAAGCCTGCAAAAACGGTAACTAATCTTTTATCAAGTTTTTTACAAACTGTAGGTTTTCGGCTAAAATGAATAATCTGAAAGTGTCGAGTTTGTACATTCTATGCAGTTCTTGCTCAGCAATTAAAATGGAAATATTGTGCTTTAACATGGAACGCCATCACTTACCATTGGCTGAGATGAATAGAGCTGTAGGGCTTCTTCAAGGTGGCATGCGAAAAAATGATGTAGCTCTTCGTTTGGGGGTCTCCCAAAGTGTTATCAGTCGATTGCGGCGGCGTTTCCGTGAAACTGGCAGTCCAGCCGAACAACATCCAGGGCGAGGATGCGCTACAACTGCAGTTCAAGACCAATTTTTGGTCTTAACCGCAAGAAGACAACTGACAATCACAGCACCTGGGTTGGTTAACGTGTTGCTGCAGACGCACCAGGTAACCATTGGTCGTGATACTGTCAGAAATCGACTGCATGAAGCAGATTCCCACAACAGAAGGCCACTCAGATGTCCACTTTTGTCGAGAGGCAATCGCGGTAGAAGATTAGAGTTTGAGACTCGTCCAGGAAGTCCACACATACAGAGGTGGTACAGTAAACTATGGGGCGGAATCATGATCGGCAGTAGAACCGATCTTGTTTTTCCAAATCGCTTCCTCATAGCTCGACAGTACCTCGACACCATTCTTTTACCTATCGTCCGTCCGTTTGCTGGTGCTGTTGGTGAAAACTTCCACGTAATGCACGATAATGCTCGTCCACATGTCGCGCGTCTAGTGACTGACTGGCTCACCAACGAAGGAGTTGATATTGAATAACGAAATTAGCAAGGGGAGCTGTAGGTTGCACTATATCGTTTACTTGAATTATACTATCATATCATTGTATTATCACTCCATTCGCATTAAGTTGGGCGTTCGGTGGCCAATAATAGAAAAACAAATATGATATGTAAATATATTTTCGAAAGGAGCAGGTATTATGGAAGAAATATCAATTCAACATAAAAAAAGAATTTTCAAATATTTATTGGCCAGTTGGTCTGAACCCACGTGACCACTTGCTTTCTTCCTCTGTCAAATCAGCAAATTGATTAACAGCCTTTTGCCAGGATTCTAGCTTTGCTTTGAATCTCTGGTTATGTTCGTTGATATCCTGGAGTTTCTTTTCATAAATGGAACGGTGGAGAGCATCTTCTTCAGGAGAGTCGTAGTGTTTGTAGAATTTTTGCTGGAACAGAAAATAGTTTCAGTGAATTGTGTTTGAAAGCCACTCATTCTGTACATAATTTGTGGGCCTAAAGTTGCTCATTTGGTAACTCATTTTCTATCCGATCGATGTGTCAGATCTAGCTTTTATTCAAAGGTGAAGAAGCAGAGTTGACAAAGAATATATCGTATGAAAGCTTTAAATATCAAAGCATGAGGCTTATTTCAATCATGTAACTATGTACTGAATACGAAGTAGAAGCGTATGGTACCTCATTCCAAGAAATTTAGGTAGGGATATGAGTACGGTGGGGGACTATTTCTATTTCGGGAATTGGCACACTAATGCCAATAGGTAAAAGGTGGCAACACCATAATAGAGTTTGATATTTTTTAGCATAAAGGTACTCACAACGTTTGATGTACAAGTGCTATTTGTTTTGTTTCCAGTGAGTTGGGAAAATCAATTTGACCAAAACATGGAAATTTCAAGATAATGTTTTCTTTGGATTATTTTTAACAACTTTCGACATGGATTATCTCAACAAGAATGTATCGATGAATTCAATACTTTGTATTGCGATAAAACATAATCAAAAACCATAGTATATCGCTGGTATAATGAATTCCGTCGTGGTCTTAGTTCGGTCACCGACGAATTCCGTGAAGGTCGTAAAATCGGTTGTTGTGCCACAAAACATCAATGCAGAGCGTGAATTGATATTGTGAGATAGAGGCATTCTTGCACATCAGTTCCAATAGGCTCATTTAACAATTTTTTTATGTTTCAAATAGTATATCTGCAAAATATCTGAATTTTCACTCTTCATCTTCCCCCTCACATTAATTGTTGAATGTGGCGTTCACCAAAACGGGGCGACAAGGGAGTGCTGGCGGATAAGCAAAATACGTGTGCTAAAGCCGTAGAAAGCAAGTTGTGTGATGTTTACTGCAGTGTGTCAACTGCGTGAATATGTATGATGATAAAAAATGACGTTACAAGTATTGCACCGTTCCTAAATGTAAGAATTCTTCGGTAACTGCACCAGA
Source organism: Leptinotarsa decemlineata (assembly GCF_025532065.1). NCBI lineage: Eukaryota > Metazoa > Arthropoda > Insecta > Coleoptera > Chrysomelidae > Leptinotarsa > Leptinotarsa decemlineata. The sequence continues at coordinate 6,654,679 of NW_027412529.1, forward strand.
CAAAATTTTTAACTCACTGTTACGAAAGTTATGGCAGCGCGTTATGCGGAGGGCTGATTTTGTATCTGCCAAGGTGACGACGTACTTTTGTTGCGAAAATTATTTTAATGTAAGTATGAATGATAATGATTAATGAAAAAAATTATAGTTTACTCTGAGCATAACTTTAAATTTTAGATTGAAACAGACTCAGAAAATTATATGTATATCAAAACTATGAAAGTGGGAAAAAATATATTGAAACCAGGCGAAGATCCGCATATATTTGATTGCCAGATTGATAGACCGACGGCCCATACATCTAAATCTCCACCGTTTGTTCAAAAAAAGAAAAAACAAATTTTGTTGAATACTTGTAACGAAGATATCTCTGAAAATCAAATCATGTCTGATCAACCAGGTACACAGGAAAAGACCTTTGATGTTGGAATTCAAGGTAATGAACAGGTTTTTTGAAGATCAAAAGCTAAACAGACCGTAAATATTATATACCTCCGAAAAACAAATCGTTCTAAAGGACTAGAAAATACAGAAAGTATTGGAAAAAATTACTACTAAATTTCCCCGGGGACAGTGAGAGTTTGAGTAGGTACATCAGACATGACTACTGTTGATACATCATTAGATTCTACTTTGTCTACTTCGCCTGGTGTGACGTCAAGATGTACCGCGGGTGATCTCACATTTTCAATTGCTCTTGCTCAGTTGCTAATTGACATAAAAACCGAAAAATTGTGTGGGTTACTTGGGAGATGATTCACTTTTATAATACATAATTCTCAATATAAAACTAAATTACCCTAAATGAGCCCATTCAATAGATTCAGTTCTGCATGAACACTAAGTTGTAAAAAAATGTGTTCTTGTTGGATACCCCATAATATATCAATCGCTCAAAATAGGCTCACGTCAAGTGGTGTGAGGAAATAATTGAAAAGCTCCACCATGGTGCTTCAAAAGACGTGTATAAGTGACAGGTGACAGATCATGAATATATGCTAATGAGCCAGAAACCAAACAGCAACCCACCGTGTGGGTATTCCAAGACGAGTTGAATCCAACAAAAGTTATTCGTGAAACAAGCACATCAAAGCAAATGGTCGCTTTGGCCGAATGAGTCAAGTGGCCACTGTTCCGCTTGAGCAACGTAGAATGGACAATTCTCGGTGGTACACGACCATTTGTATGCCGGAAGTCTTCAGAGAAATTCGTGAAACTAACCGTCGAAGACGAATCATTCTCAATCATGATAATACGAGCTCTCACACATCTCGTGAAACAGGTGAATTTTTGAGCAGTCAAAACATCGAGTCGATGTTTTGACCTTGTCCAATTGTCCTTATTAGATCGAAATGTTAATTCGGAAGAAAATGAAAACTCTTTTCACAAGGATCTATCCTTGGGCCCTTGTTTTTAGCTTGTATATTTGTGACTTTTATCTGTCCGTGAAAAAATGCAATATACATCACTATGCAGACGACACGCAGTTATATTTCTCTTTTTCGCCAGGCGAGTCTACATCTGCTCTGTCGCATATTAATAACGATCTCCAAGCCATCTTTGACATTTTTACTGCCCATAAGCTCAAGCTCAATTCAGACAAATCCGCAATAATGATGTTCGGAGCTAAGAAGAACAGAGAGGTCACCAACTCTACCTTTCAAGTTCGCATCGAAAACGATATACTTCCCTCCGTGGACGACATAAAAAAATTAGGAATGTGGTTTGATCTGGATCTCCGCTTTACTAAACATGTCAGCTATCTGAACCAATCTTCTTATAACGTTCTCAGACAGCTTTTTCCTAATCGTGATTTGCTCAACACAAACTGAAAACTTAGACTATGCGAGTCTCTGAGTATGTCAAAAATTTCCTATTGCGACAGTATTTATGGACCGCTGTCAAACAATCGGATGCTCGCCGACTACAGCGCGTATTCAGAATAGCTGTCTACGTTTCTCGTTTGGTATTCGGAAATATGACCATATATCCCCAGCAATGCAAGAATCAGGATGGATAAATGCTGAGAAACTTAGAACTCTACACCTTCTTACCAACACACATAAAGTTTTGATAACTCGACAACCTGATTACTTACTGAAGAAGCTTAAAACATTCTCTACGATTAACAGCTTTACTACAAGGAACAGTTCAGTTCTAGTCATCCCCAAACACAAATCTTCCATCTTCACCCGCTGCTTCTCGTATAATGCACCCAAATATTATAACCAACTACCCAGCGAATTTCGATCATACACCATCGTAAAATTTAAAAAAAGACTGAAGACTTATTTATCCCATCAGCCTCTTGCCCGTTCCCGACCTTAGCATTTCTAAAATGAATTTTCTAAATAAAGCAATAACTAAAATTTTTTTATATTGTTAACTCGACTCGTGTTCATATTATTTATCTATAGTTTCTATCAGGTTGAGTTGAAAAACAGCCTTGGCTGATACTCCGCCTATTCACCATATACTGGAAGTTTTTTTCTTTGTTTTTGTTATTGTTCCTGTACTCTGTTTTATTTTATTTTTGTCTATTCCATTTGTATTTTTATGGTGAATAAAGACGTATTATTATTATTATTATAATATTATGACTCATCCTCCATACAGTTCTGTTTTGGCACCCAATGACTTCTTCTTGTTCCCGAATATCCAAGATGAACTGAGAGGTCAATGATTTACGACTGCCGAAAAAGCAGTTGTCGCGTTGAAAAACCATGTTTTGGAGGTGTCTCAAGAGAAATGGAATATTTTTTAGTTTTTTCAAAAACCATCACAGGTTGCAGGTGGCTATGGCTAGGTAAGCTTTCTTTCATCATTCTCTAACGACTCACCAAGTTTCATGCATCGGGTAATTTTTCAGCCATTATTTGATAGATTGCCTGTACTATTAGGACATAAACGCATTTTGAACCTTGCCCAATATTTGATCTCGTAACGTTTACAACTAGTTGAATTCAAAGTAGAAGTTTTTGATGTCGTTATACGTCAATTGATTTGTTAGAACATTCATAAAATCACAAGTTTTGATCTTGTTCCTCCATTCACCAGTCTTCCATTAGAATCAATAATTCAAAGCATCTAGTATCATTGTAGTAAAATTACAAAATATACAACTTTGGACAAAAACTTTTTCCCAGTTCACACTTTTTTTAATAAAATATTTTGTGATTCAACAATAAAAATTATGAAAATATTTCTGAAATTACGATGGATTCAAGTTAATTTTCACTTTCATCAATTTCATCATCAATATTCTCAGCTAATCCTGGGTTCTTTAACACTTATAATCCATCCCCATCTACATTTCACGTGTGAGGAAGTAGTGTATGAATCTCTGCATTTCTCTCAGTCTTTGCCACATAAAGTTCTGTTTCTTCAATGTTACTTTGAGTAACCAGTTTAAAAATCCTTCAGGAGGTTGATATTAGTTATGATAACCCGATGATCTCTTAACGCCCAGTGCCAATGCCAAAACAAAGTCAAGGATAATGCTCCAAAGTACATTCAAACACAAATATATTCCACTGATCAAATCAAATTTTCAAATTGATCGCCTTCCATCGAAAAAAAGACGTTTAAACTTTTATCAACTTCAGTTTTGTATTCAATTACTACACTTGTTACATATCTTATGACTATCAAGTTAGTTTTCCGTAACTTCGAGGTTCAAATATTGATCTGATAATTATTTTGGTTTTCATATCTAAAGTTCTCTCATTGTTAATTATGACTGTTACCAAGTGTAAAGATTTGATATAGTTGAAGATAGTAGTCATATTTCAAGTTTGCAATACCAGAAGCTCATTTTATAGCCCGAAAATACTGATCTGAAAGAATAATTTTTCGAGAGGACAAGTGTAGATTAACTCACATACTACAAGGAAAAATAATTTAGGAATGAAATACATTTGTCATAGAAGCTGATACCTGTAGTAAAATAAGTAATAAAAATTATTATTGGTGAAAGTTATGTGATATTTATTATACAGGGTGTAACTGAATAAGTGTAAAACATTTGAGGAGGTGATTCCTCATCGAAAAAAAGATAGGATCTTTCATATAAAGAAACTCCCTTGTTAAGATACAGCCCCTTGAAGAGGGTACATGAAATTTTTATAACAATTTTTTCACAAGCACTGAAAACGTAACAATATTGAAATTAACCTGACCTTTCGTACTACCAAAAAGATATTCAGCCGGTGATTTATTTGGTTTACCCCATGGTTGTAAAGGGTGGAAAACGCAACCCCTAAAATTTATTTCCAATGTAACTTTTTGTCTTCTTATTTGTTTACCATTTAAAATTTTCTGTTTTCTGTTTCATTCTGAACAAGAAATGCCTTTTGAGTTTTTTGCCCAAAATAAACCAGTTCGCAGCAAAAAATTATTTTACGAACAACTAGAGATACATCGTCATAAATGCGAACTGGATTTATTGTTATCTTGTAGTTAGTACCTGAATTGAACGAATAAAAGGTAATAAACAAAACTGATTTATTGATAACAAAATACACAACATGTAGAAATCATAGTAAATGTTCAATATGTCTACCTTCAGACATTACGCATGCGTCTATACGTCGACGCATGGAGCCAAGTATTCGCTCAAATATTCCTGGAGTCTCTCTGATTATCCTACACGCATTGATGATGCGGTTTCTTAAGTCCTCTACATCGCGAACAGGAGTACGATAAACCAAATGCTGTAAATGGCCCCAAATATAGAAATCGAGAGGATTGAGATCCGGTGATCGAGCGGGCCAGTTCTGTGGTCCTCCTCGACCTATTCAATGATTTGCATATGTTGCAGTCAAATGCTGACGTGCCACTTGACTAAAATGGGCGGGAGCCCCATCATCCATAAAACACATATTCTTCTGATGCCCAAAGGAATTTCCTCCAGCAGTACTGGATGCACTTCTTTTAAAAATTGAACGTATGCCTCACCATTTAATCGAAGAGGTAGAAAATGGGGCCCAATTGAATCATCTTCAATAACTCCAAGCCACACGTTAAGAGAAAACTGTTCTTGATGGTTAGTTTCGAAAATAGCGTGGGGGTTTTCATCAGCTCATATGTGGTAATTATGAAAATTAATAATCTTGTCCTGAGAAAAACTATCGTCTTCAGAAAGTCACAATTTCTTCTAATCATTTCCAGCATCCAATTGCAAAATATTCAAGACGGTTCGGAAAGTCTCGCGGTAACATTGCCTGTACTCGTTGCAGATGGTAAGGGTATACGAGTTGTTCCTTTAAAATTCGAAATGCCGACATATGATTCACATTTAGCTGAAAAGCAATCTTTCTGGTACTGGTAGTAGGTTGTTCTTCAATCAAATTAAGTACTGCTTCCTCAAGCTGTGGTGTTCGTACTTCTCGATGGCGACCACAATCCTGCATTCTTTTGTTGAATGAACCATATTCTCGTAAGCGTTGATGATGTGAAGGATGCTGCCATTAAGGATACATTTCAGCATATCTTTTATCTTTCAGAAGCTTCTAACCCATTCCCCTGCGACAGCCATTTCCTCATTTGTGTATGCCATTATAATAACAAGTGAATTATTAAAGTAAGGAATTAACAACAGAACAACACACCAGTAGTATTAATTCAATTTCGAAAATTCACAAACTGACAGCATCATACCAATTTAATTGTCACTATCGCTGATAGATTAGTTTCGTATTTTCGTATTTATGACGATGTATCTCTGTAGTTGTTCCTAAAATAATTTTTTCCTGCGAACTGGTTCATTTTTTGTAAAAAACCCAGAAGACATTTTTTGTTCAGAATGAAACAGGCTATCGGACATAAATTTTTATATGGTAAACAAATAATAAGACAAACAGTTACATTGGAAATAAATTTTAGGGGTTGCGTTCAATATTGTAACTTTTTTAGTGCTTGTAAAAAAAATTGTTAAACAAATTTTATGTACCTCCTTTAAGGGGCAGTATCTTAACAAGGGATGCTCCAATGAAATTTCTTTATATGAAATATCCTATCTTTTTTTCGATGAAGAATCACCTCCTTCAATATTTCACACTTATTTAGTTACACCCTGTATATTATTATATTATTATCATAATATTATATCCCAGAATGAATTGAAAGGGGTAGTTTTGAAAGTGATTAATTTCTGGGAAGGTCATAATTTTATGAATGCATTGAGTTTTTTTTCTTATGTTATCCATGGTATCATGGTACTGAAGAGCCGAGAAGGCAAGTGCCTTACGGCGAAACATCGGCTGTCCACCAGTGAGGATGACAGTGTTCCATGTAGGTGAAATTTCACCTCTTTCATTTGTTACGATATTCTTTTTCAATTATTCCAATGCATCAAGTTAACTTCAGTTGAATATATTTCATGTATCACGAACACCTTATATCTGTAGATTAGGGAGAGTGAGTGTAAGCCCACAGCATTTAGGCCACATGTGGCCCATTATACATCCTCCCAAGGAGATGTCCTCCTGGGTCATCGTCCATCCTGTTCTTTCCAGGAAGGTGGACAGGTCTCTGGGAGACATATCCTTTATATCGGCAGGTGTAGACCAAATCTCGCTGAACACACACTCTCTAATTGACGATAACTCGGGACAATCACGTAGGACATGCCTAACAGTTTCATCTTCCTGTTCACACCTCCTGCATAGAGGTGTGTCCTCTAGCCTCATATTGTGGAGGTGACAGTGGCCAGTCAGAAATCCTACTAGTAAGCGTAGATTTTTCCTGGACATCGCCAGATATTTCTTCGGCACCAGCTTCCCATGGTTGCCCAGGGTGATCCTGGCAAGATTTCATCCTTTGATTTGATTTCATCTCTTTAGGGATTGAGCATGGGTGTGACGTTTGGCTTGTTCGCTTGTTTCGCAATTGTCCAAGTCATCAGGCTGTAGGTGCCATTGGGTCCTAAAATTCTTAGTCCAGCCGCTTCCTTGGCTAAAGAGTCGGCAATGCGATTACCTTTACTCCTGTCGTGCCCTCCAACCCACCTCAGAATCTACCGAAGCTTTGGCTAGATCTTGGTGGCACTCTAGTACTGAGGTTAGTTGTATGTTCAAGGCTAATAGGGCCTGTCTGCTATCAGTGCAGATTTTTATGTTTTTGCCAGAAATTTCTTTCCTGGTTATTACTTTTGTGGTGATTGAGATACGAGCCAGTTCTGTTTGGACCACGCTGGTATTTCTTCCTATTCCTCACTTAATCCTTAGGCTTAGTGATCTGCAGTAAACTCCACATCTTGAGCCTCCTTTGATTTTTGAGCCGTCTGTAGATATGCGTATTATTCATTTGTATTTTGTAGAGTTCATTAAACACAAACCTGGGTTCAATTACATAACTGGTTGCCTGCAGCAGGGGTTGCGCAGTAAGCGCTTCTCGCCATAGGCTCAGCCTCAATTGACTCATTCCTACTTCAAGGTTTACACCAGCCGTGCGCAATCGTAACATGGCCATTAACATAACCTCCTTAATGTACAGGTTCAGAGAAGTTTAGTTTGCTTTTGAAGAGTTTGTAAGGTTTTCTTGTTTTCTTGATTTTCTTGATGAAAAGAACCATCTCAGTCTTCTTGGGATTGATCGACCATGAGTGTTCCTTACACCATGTTTCTATCAATTTGAGCCCATCCTGCGCTCTATCGCACAGTGTGTTCTCAAATTTGCCAGTCTGCAAGATAAATATGTCATCTGCATTTGCAATTGTGGAAAATACATTATCGTTGAGGTGATCAATCAGGGTATCCAGAACTATGTTTTAGAAAAGGGGTGATAAGACCTCTCCCTGTGGACATCTCCTCATGACCAATCCTCTCACCCTATAAAAGAAGTCACTTCTGTATACATTTCATTTGTGCGCAACAAAAACTCTTGGGCTCTGCACGGATTCGAAACGACGTAAATTAGATAGCGATTCCTGGAGAAAATCATAAAGATATCTGCCTAGTGAATCTTTATAACTATCATTGATTGATTTTCGCCAAAGGATGTTAGGGGTCGAATGTGCATTTTGGGTTATTTGGAACCCTTGATTCAATCGAGTTTGAATATAGATAATAAATTGATTTCTAAACGTCTTCTGTTGTGCTAGGGATTTCGATACAAGAAGGTGAGCGTTGGACATTTTTTTACAGAAACATACAATTTGAAAATAACTTGAACTGTTTATAATTTCAGACATTTCATTTCCCACAGCCACGTTCCATATTTACGAGTTTTCAACCTAGTTGTGTATCTAGAGGAAAGTTTTAGCCTGTTTTACTTCCTGAAGTAGAGTAGAATAGAGATTTGTATTGCTACACCTTTTCACGTGGTGATTATATATGCAGCGGTCTTGAATAGTAGAATCGCCGAGGATAAGTACCTCGTAGAGGATTTTCTTTCCTTTCGAAACAATCGTTACGAGAGCAATAATCAAAAGAATCAAAGGAGCATTTTTGGGGTGAAGTGAATTATTTAGGGACAAACCGATTCCAATATTTTACATTTCTACAAGAAAACTAGATTAAGGTAGGGCGAGTTAATTACCTGCTAAAAAGTGTATATTCCAGTAATCTGACAATTTGAGATGTTGTAAAGGAAGGGGAGGGCAGCAAAGTTGTAAAAAAATAACGTCATTTCGACATTCTCGAACGTAGCTATTTTTTTTTGAAGAAAATATTTCAAGGATAACGAAAAATATATAATCTGACGATTTTCGCAAGCCGAAATAACAAAAATTCGTCGATAAAGTTTAATGCGTGCAGCTGTGGAATACCTATATTTCCCTCTCCGAGTTTCTATTCCTCTATTCTCTATTCACTTTTTCTCTATCTATTACTCTCTCGCTCCGTCTCCACTCTGAATTCTGTTGCCATGACGCCATCACAGCTGATCACAGAGACTTGTTCGTGATGAAGATGAAGATGATGATTAATTAATCAATTCATTGATGGATGTAGCCGTTACTACGTGGTAGGAAATCATAATGAAGAAAAGAGAAATTAAACTTTCTATGTTTTTTACCACTTTTATTTGTAACTGCAGTTTCGTCCTATAAGGACATACTTATACAATATATAAATTTGAAAATGTCCTTATAGTACGAAACTGCAGTAACGTTTCTTCATTAATTAATCAATTGATTATAAAAAATTTAAAATTTTTGAGAATTGTTTTAAAATTATTTTCTTATGAATACAAGTATACTACCTGAAAAACATACACTTATTAATTTGCATGCTATTTCCTGAGCTTTTCAATTAATCAAGTTCAATGAATAAAAAAAAATATTTAAATATTGTTTTTGTCAGATTAAGCGAATATCTCTAGATGATCGTCAGATTATGAGACAACACGTCTAAAACATAAAGATGAACCATATATATCTCAATCTGACATATTTCAAAATGGCGAATTATTTTTGCACATTATAATAATGGCCGCGAGTTTGCGTCAGATCGAAATCGTCAGATTATTGAATGAGAGCTTTTTTTTGTTGCACTTAACGCCCCTTTTCACTTTTAACCCTTGCCACCCACATCATGCAAATGATTAGATTAACATACCAACATTATCAAAAATACGTACATTGATGCTATCAATATCTGACGCGCTCGAGTATGTCCATGCAACAGTATTTTTTTACATATATAAAAATCCATAGCCGCTTCCCCCACCGATGAAAAGGTATATATTATATAGCATTTTTTCTTCTTATCAACTAAGCTGTGCAACCTAGTATGTCTCAATGACGCTTGAGTAAATCTCCATTTTGCATCGTGGGCTCCCCTGCTAAAGCGCTTGAAAGTACAACAATCGACTGAAAAGATTAAGGCCTTGGTATTTTGGGATGTGCGTGGTGTAATATTCCTCGACTATCTTGAGAAGTTGTTCGACTGTGTGTCACACTCGACTCTACTCGATAAACTACCGTACTATGAAATTAGGGGGAAAATAGCTGATTTGATCAATTCTTACCTATCCGAACAAAAGCAGATTGTGGAGCAAAGTAGTATGATATCTACAGCAGTGAGTGTAACAGCAGGGGTGCCTCAAGGGTCAATCTGGGAACCCCTAATATTCCTAATATATGTTATTGATCTTCCACACCATATTAACCCCTCAACACGATTCAGTTTGCCGTTGATACTACTATTTATGAGAGTCACCCTGAACAACTAACTGACACCGCGTTGAAAGGAATTGAAAATTGTTTTGCAGCCAATAAGTTATGCTTGAATGTCAAGAAAACTGAACCAATTACGGTCACACTAAAAGAACTTAAGGACAGTCAAATATCCATTAAATCTTTGGGGTAAAGCTGGATCAAAAACTTAATTGGAAAGAACACATCAAAGATCTCTCCACTAAGCAGTCCCGCACTCTTTACCTGCTTCGTAGAATCAATGAATTTGTTCCCTCTTATGTTTCGAGAGGAGCTTACATGGGGTTATTTCAGTCTAAGCTGTCATACGGATTGGTTTTTTGGGGAATTTCAACTGATTGGGAAAGGATATTCATTTTTCAAAAAACGGCTATTAGAATCCTGGAAAGAGCAAAACAAACTGACAGCTGTAGACCCCTGTCTGAACAATTTAATGTACTAATCATTACGGCTCTATACATATTTCAATATCTTGTCTATATCAAGATACAAAATAACATCCCTCAAGTTAATCGCAACCATGAATATTTGACCAGAAATGGCCACAATCTTCTTATGTCACAACATCGACGGGAAATTACTCATAAAAGCTTTTTTACTATGGCGATATATTATGAGGGAATTACTTAAGATTAAATTCAAAAAAGTATAAAAGGGCTGCTGGTTGATTTCTGCACTTATGACGTGAGTGAATTTTTCAACTGCAAGTTTTAATGCTTTGACTTTTTAATGTATATGTATTAATGTGTATGTTTTGTATTTTATTATATATCCACCTTGACGATTCTGAATGTGTTATACTGATAATAAGCAAATAAATTGATTGATTGAGTGAATATTATATAGCATTATTGGAGTGTTTAAGGGCCGAAACTGCAAAGAAAAGACCGCATATGGCACAGAAACGAATTTCGTTTCATCAAAACAACGCAACGGATAACGAGTAAATCAAAATAATGGCAAAACTACATGAATTGCCTGAATTGCTTCTACATCCACCGTATTCGCCAGATTTTACTCCCAGCGACCACTGGATGTTCGAATATCTCAAAAAAAATCTCACCGGTGAGACATATTGCTCGAATGAAAAGGTTTTTGCTGAAATTGGGGCCTATTTTAAGGCAAAAGATAAATTCCCACATTTTTGTATGATCATGGAGAAGTAAAAGCCACAACCTTTTTTTCCTAAATATCCCAGAATATACTTAGAGAAACGTTGAAAACATTACCGTACAAAAATAATAAGAAACTCAACAGTCTGCTAAAATAGTCAATGATGAACCACAGAAGCCGTAGATAGGAATTGAAATTTTTCCAATTGTGACAGCAATTATTACATTATGTTCTCAAGTTAAACCTACCTTGAAGTCGTTCCATTCTTCATCAGTAACAGCATGAGCCAAAGTAACTGCTACGACACAAAATACAATCAATTTGAGGTGCATTTCTGTTGATATTATATGACAAGGCAAATAATGAATTGGATGTTCGACAGATGATTTGAATATAACTTGGTATATATATAATATATATATATATATATATATATATATATATATATATATATATATATATATATATATATATATATATATATAATACCCGGATCATTTGATATTAGATGGGGTCAATATTTATTAAGCAACAAACAACTTATTTGAGTATTGCGGCATCATGTATCTGATAACAGAGGGCAAAACAAATAAAAACAAAAATGTTAACTACATTTCTTATCAAATTCGTACATGCAATCCTTTCATCGAATTTTACAGTACAGGAATCACACGTTCAAAGGGAAGATCTCGTTAGTCCTCAGCTCGAACAAGTTTGTTTTTGAGGATTGTCGTTCGTAGAGGTGCGACAGCTGCTTAACGGAAAAACATATTTCAAACAGATTTTTTTTGAACAGCTTTCCGAGAAACCAGTTATTGAAGTGCTGGGTGGAACTGTAAAAAGTTCATCACCTGAAATTAGGAAACGCCTGATTTCATATGAAATGTGGTTTTTGTCGCTTCACTACAGAGGTGACGAGAATGATCTATAATTTTACGTACTGTTATGTTGGACAGATGACAGTCTGACAATAATGAAAATGAATGCCCTGATGGAACTGTACCGGCCGGATTTCTTAAATAATTTTTTTTTCTCTAATGTTCCGTTTCCAACCAATCTAATAGTCCTTTTAACTACACTCAATGAAAAAATATACAACATAATTCTAACATTCATAAATCTTAAATGTCAATATAAAACGTAGTAACTCGATTTATTCAAAATTTTTGTGGCAAAATAAACTCCAGTTTTATGCCAGGAGGGGGGAGGTTAGAAAAAAAATGAATGTTCTGATAGTCAGGAATTTATTACGGAAGGATTAGAAAGTGTTATATCGGAATGGAAGGAATACTTCGGAATTGCGTTCATACGCAGATCAGATTGTGATGGAGGAAGAGTAAGATGTGATGAAAATTTGAAATCCTGTAAATTGAAATTTATTATATGAATAAATAATTATTCCAAACAATCTCACCCAATGTCTCCATAAAGAATTTACTGATAGTTTTTGATCAAATAATAAAAAAATTCGATCGATTTCTGTGAGTCGTAGGACTCCTTCAATGAAATATTCCTTTAATGTCACCTCAACTGTCCCCTTAGCTCAACTTGACCATCTTAAAGTGTAGTTTGTCGCGCGAAAAATAGAACTTCTTATAGTTCCCAATAAGTATATAGTTTTAGAGCAACGCTAAATTCTGATTCGACTGAATTTTTCTTTCAGTTCGGCTACCTTTCACTTGTGAATTCATTCATTTGGCTAGGAAAGAACTCCACTCAAACTAATGAGCAAGAAATTCAAAACATATCTGGATTACAAAAAAAGCGAACAAAAGACATATAGGAAAATATACATGAATCAGAATGAATCAATATAAACATCTCAATAAATCGATGGATGTAGCTGTTACTTCGTGGTAGGAAATCATAATGAAAAGAGAAACGAAAATTTCTATGTTTTTTACCACTTTTATAAAAGTGGTAGGAAGCATAGAAATTTCAATTTCTCATTCCTTAATAAACATCTCCTTTAAGAACAGAAACACTAAAACTATCTTCAATACTTCAATACTTTGAGGTCGTTGGATATTTTGAAACAGAAAAAAAAATTTGGATCTACCGCCCAACCTGAAAAATTTGAACGAGATAAATTCTCACTTCTTAAATATCAAATAACCTTCTAAAACAGAAGAACAGTTGAGACGTTTGGAAAAATACCAGAGCCGTGTCGAATCTCGCCTGTATTTTTCTCAAGTATGACCCACTGAAGTCAAACACGATGTAAACAGTGTAAAAAGTAACTGTATTAGATCTGATAACATTTCTCTTGTTATGCTGAGGAATATTGAGGATCATCTCATGAATCATATTTCTTATATTCTGAACAAAATTTTAGGAACGAATCATATTCCTTCTACCTGTAAACAAGCCCTTGTTCTTCCTTTACCTAAAGGTGATAGGCTCACTGATCTATCGCATTTGAGACAAATTAGTACATTGTCTGTATTTGAAGGATCAAATAAATCACTTTTTAAACGAATTTTATATCATAATTGAAGTCCAATCAGGTTTCCGAATATTTCACAGCACTACTACAACACTTATTAACATCACCCAGGATTTATTCCTGGCTACTGATAGAAGTAACCTAACACCTCTGGTACTCTTGGATTTGATACCCTTGATCAACATATTTTGTGTAATAAACCAGCGTATTTGGAATTTAGCGATGTAGATGTGCAAATATTGGGAAGCTATCTCAGCTGTCGTACCCAAACCTTATGTTCAGATGGTCAATATTCAATAACTCATGGAGTTCCTCTAGGCTCGATTCTTGGACCTGTGTTATTTTCGCTCTACATTTCAGACTTTATTGAAGTAACAAACAATCTCTATACACCAATATGCTGATGATCAAGGCTGTAGCCAGAAAACAATTTCGGGAGGGGGGGTTGGTTTGGTGGAACAGAAGAAAAACATAAAATATAAAAATAATGAAAGAAAGAAAATGGTGTTACATGTTCATATATATTTATAGGAAACCATTATAGAAATATTAACATCTTTCTACAAAATCAAATTTAGTTTTCTAGCTTTCTTTGCACCAAACAAATCAATTACCTCCGATGTTATATATTTGATTTTTTTTATTGAAAGTATAATATATAAAGGAAATATTCACTTCAAAAGCTTATGATTCAACAACGTACTTTTTTTATTGTTATATATTTGATTTTGTTTATTGAATTATAACAGGCAAATTTATAACATGATATCTCAGTATTGGGGCATTACAGAGTATATTTTTAAGATTCTCAAATGTATTACTGTGTATAGGTAGCCAACACCATTCAACATCACATTTCAGTGAATTTTGTAAGGGTGCATTGATTTCGGAATAATGTGGAATGAATTTTGATAGGTACCTAATTTACAGTTCCTGAAGATCTCAAATTTCCTTCATTTTTAGGCGATTCCATTTCAGTTATGGCTCTCACTTTATCTGGATCTACTTTGAAACCGTTTTCGCTAATAATATTCCCCATGAATTTTACTGTCTTAACACAATATTGAAACCTTTTTTTATTGAAAGTAATATTGTGACGACTGGCCGTTTCAAAAACCTCATGAAGAATTCGATCATGTTCATCTTTTGTTTTCCCAGATATTATTGAGTAATCAAAAATGTTCTGAATTCCCCCAAATATTTGTCTAATCTTTTTTTGAAATACCTCCGGAGCAGATTTGATACCAAAAGGCATTCTCAAAAATGTGTACCTCCCGAATGGAGTATTGAACACATAAAAATCCTGAACTCATATCAATAACAGATTTTTTTTTGATGACAACTTTATATAAGTATTAGGAATAGGAACTGTCATGTTTGTTGTTAGTTACAAAAGTAATATAATATACAACATCCTCGGTGTCGATGTCAATTCTACGGTGGATTGACATTAACGCCAAACCGTTTAGTCGTCCCTGGCTTGTGGAGTTTCTTGAATAAGTTTTGAGGCGTTTCAGGTGAAGAAAGTCCTTTCAGGGGTAAATCTGGAAACAGGAAGTGTCGCCAAGATCTTTAAAAGTTTGTACGCACATTGCCGTAAGGTTTTTCCATTGTATTTCAGGGAAGTTTTTTTCAATATTCTCTTTCAAGCACTTGGTTCGTTTGCCAAGAACTTGATGAAATTTCTAACGGATTTTATACTTACAATAGTATCTGTAGAGTAGGGAGAGTGAGTGTAGGTCCACATGTGACCCATTGTACATCCTCTCGAGAAGTTGTCCTCTTAGGTCATCATCCATCCTGTCCTTTCTAGGAAGGAGACATCTCCTTCATATCGGCAGGTGTAGGCCAGGACTCGCCAAACACACACTCTCTTATTGACGACAACACCGGACACTCAGATAGGACATGCCTGACAGTTTCACCTTCCTGTTCACACATCCTGCATTGAGGTGTGTCCACTAGCCCCATAATAAAGAGGTGTTTTCTTAGTTGACAGTGGCTATTCAGAAATCTTACTGTTAAGTGTAGATTTTTCCTGGTCATCGCCAGATATTTCTTCATCCCATCTCTTCAGGGATTCAGCATGGGTGTAACGTTTGGCTAGTTCCGCAATTGTCGAAGTCATCAGGCCGTAAGTGCCACTGGATCCTGAAATTCTTAGTCCAGCCGCTTCCTTGGCTAAAGGGTCGGCAATGCCCTTTAATCCACCTCAGGATAATGTTATTATATATCGAGGCCTCAGCTAAATCTTGGTGGCACTCTAGTACTAGCCCTGATGTAACACGTTGTCTGTTCAAGGCTAATAGAGCTTGTCTGCTATCAGTGCAGATTGTTAAGTTTATGCCAGAAATTCCTTTCCTGATTATTCCTTTTGTGGCAATTGAGATACCAGCCAGTTCTGTTTGAACCACGCTGGTATTTCCATTCCCCACTCAATCCTTAGGCTTAGTGAGTACACTCTACCTCATGACCCTTATTTAGTTTTTGAGCCGTCCATATATATGAGTATGGGGAAAATGGGGGATCAATCCCCCTTGATCCCCCATTTTCCATTGCCGTGCCGTGTTTGTAGAAATAGTTGTTGACCAGGAAGAAATTCTGTTCCATGTAGATACTCATTGATTCTATATGTCTACGATTACTTCTTGACTGAGATTATTGACCTTCAGAAGATACTTCAAATATTCAACTTCACATTCTCAAACTTCTCTATGAAATCATGTGAATCAACAACACTAGAACTCATTTTTGACCGTTTTTGGGTGTGTTTTTCACTCCTGAAAACATCTTAGGCAATGAGTTCCTTGGTAATTTATAATGAAAACTGTTTTTAATTGAATTTTGGTTTATTCCATGGCAATCCACTTTTTCCAAAATATTTGTATTGGGTATAATGGTTAAATTATTGTCTAATTCAAATCATCTGAAAGAATCATTCGTTCAGGTCAGTTTCAACTCCCTACACTGTAGGTTAATGGACTGAGACCTATCACAAAACAACTACTCCCCTGGCTGATACCACGAAGGGCGTTGGATTATATCCGACAGGTGTCAGTGCAGGATTCTTCACTGAACTCATTCCTGCATATGATATTGGCGATACAACCGCCGAAATAGTGTTTCAATTATTGGAACACACTTGTAGACCGGTTTCGGGCTGTTTGATCACTCGTCAGTGCAAGGTAGTATCTATCATCAACATTTAGTCGATGACTTCCGATAATTGAATATCGAATTCCTTCAGAGTATCATTCCTTGAACTAAGCTGAAGCGGACAACAAAACTCAGGCGATAACCATGGGAAGATTACTATATTCTCCGGCCAGAAAAGTGAGAATCTCTGGAAGGGAGATTGACTGGCAAGCGCGGATAAAGTACCTCGGCCTTTTAATAGACCGTAGGCTCACTTGGAACCCGCACATTATGTACGTCAAATCTAAGATCGAGGGTCGGATAGCCAGTCTGTACCCTCTGATCAATAGAAAATCAAAAATGAGTTTAAAAAACAAAATCACGATCTATAACACGATGTTCAAGCCTGTCATCATGTACGCTTCAGGCGTCTGGGGACAAGCGGCTCCGTCCAACATTTCCATTTTGGAAAGGTTGCAAAATAAGTTAATTAGGATGATTGTGAATGCTCCTTGGTTCGTGCGGAACGAAGCCATCCGCAGAGATTTGCAGCTGCCTTCCATTAGGCAGTCCATTCAGTCGAGGAATGAGAGAGTTTTCGAAAAAACGGAAACTCATGGAAACCCTTTAGTTAGGAAAGCCACAGATTATGCTGTAAACGACCCCTCCCGATACAGAAGGCCCCGACACTCTGTCGAATGAGGCCCTCATGTCCCCCGTCAACGGACGAATAACTTTTTCACCCACCCCACCCCAGCCAGGTAGGGGTATCCCGTGAAGGGCGGCACTGATGTCTTAGGACTTCATGCCGTCATCTATCAGTTGTGTACCCATTGGTCCCTCTCAAGGCCAATAATCAGCCAAATGGGTAGGGGAGCTGGTCTCCAAACCTGGAAGAAGTGACGATGATGATGGCGGACAACAAACAACAAGGTTTGCCACAGCTGCCTGTGAACGAGATAACCAACCGCATATCCGAAATTTGCCTAATTCCTCGTATAAGGAAAGAAAACTTCTCACATAATAATCAGTGGGAGGAGGAATTGGTTACCTCGTTCTCAGGCAGATGGGGCGATGGCAAACCTTGTTGTTTGTTGGCCGCTTCAGCGTAGTTCGAGGAATGATTCTATAAAGGAAATATTTTTTCAATCATCTGAAGTCATCGACTTTATTTTGATGATAGACACTACCATGCACTGACGAATGGCTAAACAGCCCAAAACCGGTCTGCAACTGAGTTCCAATAACTGAAAATCTATTGAGGCAGTTGTATCACCTAGAGCATATGCAGGAATAACTTCAGTGAAATGAAATGTTCAAACAGTTCAATCTTTCTCTTGAAGACGATCAATTGGTGATCGAAACACGTGTCGAGGTATTAAAACAACGGTTTGGTATTGGGATAAAACTCCAGTAACACTAAGGGTTCCAAACAGTACATCACAAGTACCTTATTTGAATATTAAGAGTGTGTGTTTCATTTTTCATCATACGAAATCCCATAGTATGAATCATCTTTGCGTTGAGTATTATAAGCATTACCATAAGCAGTGGAAAAACAAATGTAATATGCAAATATATTTTCGAAAGAATCAGGTGTTATGAAACAAATATCAGTAGAATATACAAAAGGAAGTTCCAATTATTCATTAGTTAATTGGTCCGAATCCACGTGACCTCTTGCTCTCTTCCTCTGTCATATCGGTGAATTGATTTACACCCTTCTCCCAGCTTTCTTGTCCTGCTTTGTATCTCTGGTTATGTGCGTTGATCTCCTGAACATTCTTTTCATAAATGGAACGATGGAGAGCATCATCTTGGGGAGTGTTGTAGTGTTTGTTGAATTTTTGCTGGAACAAAAACAAGTTTCAGTGAATTTTGTCTACAATTTTCGGGCCGAAAGTTACACATTTGGTAACTCATTCCTTGGCCGATACATATGTCACATCTAGCTCTGAATAGGAAGTGAGGAAGCAGAGTTATCAAAGAAATGAAGAATATTTCGTATGGAAGATACCAAAGCATCAGGCATATTTTAATAATCCAACAGACTGAGTGGAAGCGTATGGTACCTCATGTCAAGAAATATAGGTATATGAGTACATCCCAGGCAGTTTAGAAGTTATGTCAAAAATTAGGTTAGAAATTTAATTCAAAAACCCTTTCTTCTCTTTCACGTCATTATAAAAAAAGTTGAAACTAACCTAAAAAAATGTTTTTCTTTGAAAGTTTTATACTTTCTGTATAGTAATGGAGAAGTGGAAAATACTGAACATGTTTTCATCAAAAACTCTTTTGACAAAACGGTAGAGGCTTCCGCGGGAGAGGTTGGCAGGGTCACTCTCTTTCGGGTTTGAAGGCCGTGAATTTTTGGAATTTCTTCCTGACGTTTCGCTGGCACAAATGGCTAGCTTCGTCAGAGGTTTGTTCATCCTGAGTTAATAATTATAATATTTATTTGCGCTTGCTCCGGGCACATGATTCTCGGCCCTAATGATCACTTACCCCACGCCCTCCCGAATGTATCGTGGTTTCAGGGGATGGGGCCTGACCAGCGCAAACTACGTTTGGAAAAAAATATTGACTTGCCAAAAAACAACTACACTAACCAACGTCAATTTTACAAATAAATAAAGAGTTAGCCACATGAAGCATTGCTTTGTATAGTGGTTGAGAGAAAAGAGAAAAAAAGGGAAAGGATTAGAAGTCGTTTAGTCATGTGATCATAACTAACAATGTTTATGTATCGACAATTATAGAACGGGCTTAAAAAAATCTCAGTTTTGAACATAAACCGGCTTCTATCATTCAGCAGTACTCCACAATTGTGATATGTTTGATGATCATTCGATGAGTCATAGTTAGTCTTAATAATAAGATGTAGTTGCAGATAAAAAAAACGTAAATAAGAAAAACAGTAAAGCAAGAAAGGAAAGAAATAATGAAGAAGGTCTATGAACTAGAGTTGATTCAAACAATTCAAAGCAGCATCTTTGAAAAACACTTCTTTTTTTCTTTTTTTCTTATTTTTATTCTATTTCTCTTCACAGCATCTCCCATCACAGTTTTGTAATTATTTTTTGTATCGATGAATCGTTGTAAGTTGTCTCGAGGTTTACTGAGTACCTAACCATTTTTTTGTATGACTTCTAAACATTGGTAGGGAATTAATTTTTAACGCCACATGAAAACGAATTATAATGAAAGAGATCCGAACTGAATTGAATGAGAAAGAAAAATCAACTGTCATGGAAGATTCCCTCACCTTTTTTTGTATCAAGATGAAGTAGTAGAAAGCCAAAAACTTTCTTTCTTAAAAATATATAAGGAAATAAAATCGAAATGACATGGAACAGTGACAAGAGATCTGCAAACACAGAACACAACAGAAGAAGGACCACTACATACATTTCAACTAGTGTTCTAAGCAACCAGATCCCATGCCATCTGTACATGCCAGCTTGTATTATTGTAACAAGTTTGCCAAAAATATTTTTCAGGAGTTGAGTACCTATCAAAGGAAATGCATAAAAAAACATTTTTCCTTCAATTTCTCGAAATGTATCTTTACAATAACCATATGAATAGAACTGTGATTATTGTCTTTGTAAAAAACTTCGAAATCATGGATAAACGATAATGTTATCATGTTTTCAGTAATATCAAAATATAAGAGTAGGTAAGAGTAGGTAGGAATGATGTGAAAATATTACTGAAAACTAAGTTAACCTGACTTTGTATTGTTAATTAATATAGTTGCAAATTTCAACGTTATACGATTGGAAAAAATTGATAACCGATGGTTGTATTTGAGGTTTACATCTTTGTAGAACTCTTAAAGGTAATACTTTTTTCGAATTGAATGATAAAAAAGCTTTCCATTAATTTCGTTTTTTGTTTGAAAAGATTATATAATTTATGAGTATGTTCTTTTATAATTTTATTTATCAGTTGAATTGGTTAGTTATCAGTTGAAGTTCCTTTAACTATTTTTGAGAATATTTCACGATATTGTGGATTGCTCAATTTGATAACTTGATCGAGTAAACCTATGACGAAACTTTTTTTTGGGAAAGAGGGTGATTTCGACTGCCAGATCAAATTTTTTTGATGTACTATTGAGTTTCAATTTTGATTAGAATTAGTATATAGAAAGCATACAGAAAAACCACTCAGTCCAGACGAACTAAAGAAGACGTTGTTATTTAGCAAAATCTTGAGAGTAAATAGCATCATGAAAAAATCAGTAGTTTTCGATTCGTATTGCTCAAAAATGACAAAGTCCAAATTAAAAAAAAACTAACATTCATCTGAAAAGTGTTTAGATCGGTATTCATTAGCTGAATGCATATCGATATGTGAATAAAATATCAATCCCCAAATTGAATTAATTCCTAATGATATCATAATGATAATAATAATAAATGGTGTTTATTTTACGTGGCGAAGTTTAGCAAAACGATATTCTTCCACTCAACCACGTTTGAAAAAAAAGAAATATTACAAAAAATGAATGGCAATTTCGGGACAAAAATAAAATCAAATACGAATATTTATGTTTGAATCACTATTGACTGAGCAATTCAGATTCAAGTTTACTTTTGAATAGCGGTTGTGATGAATTTTTCAAAGATTCACCGAATGAATTATACATTGTTACAGCATGATACGTGAAGGATCGTTCATAGATCATAGATGTAACCTTTTATTTAAACTGTAATGTAAACAACTGCATATTTTATATATACTGTATATGTTTGCCGCTAATAGCTACGGCTGATGTGGTTTTTTCTAAATAAAAAATAAGTCGTAGATAGGAATTGAAATTTTCCAAAATGTGGCAGCAATTAATACATACCTTGTAGCTGTTCCATTCTCCATCACTAACAGCATGAGCAAAAGCAATTGCTACGACACAAAACACAATCAATTTAATATGCATTTTTGTTGATATTATATGACAATGAATTGGATGTTCGACGGATGATTCGAATATAACCTGGTAGTACGGAATGAGCATATATATATATACGGTTTGTTGATGGATGCAAACAATATATCAGCTGGTTTTGGATGGGGTCAAGTTTCATTATGCAACAAACAACTCTGAGTATTATGGCATCAGGTTGAGATACCATTACTCTGATAACAAGGGGCGAAACAACTGAGAACAAAAATATGAACTACACGGGTGAGTGAATTCGTACAAGCGGCCTTCAAAAATATAACCAACAGTATTTCCAAATCTGTGGTTATTAATATTTTTTTTTTTTGGCATATGTTCAAAATATCTTACCGTGAAGGGGTCTGATAATAACTTCTCAAAAAAATATACTTTTTTTTTCTTTTTTTTTAAGGACAAAACATAAGCGCTACAGGAAAATCCTTAAGGCGCTCTTATAGCGGTGCCTGTGCGAAAGTAGTGCTGTGTTTCAAGTGTTCTGTCGTGAGCAAAGCGATATATTGGATTCTTGGTTTTTTCCAATAGGTCGTTGATATACAATAAAAAGACGGTTCGAGACAATATGGATCCCTGGGGAACACCAGCGTAAAAGCATTCGAGACATATCCATCGACGGCCACTTGTAGGGAAAGTTCTTTCAGGAATTGAATAGAATTGGCCGATATTTGATGTTTATTGTATGATTTTCACTATAAAAGGGTTTTACAAAAATGGCGACACGTGTTTCGCTTTACAATAGCTTCCTCAAGCATAAACTGAGAGTTACCTACTTCTTAATTACAACCATTTTATATTATAACCTAGTACCTAAATATTCAATCTACCTGAAAAGGTCAGGTATAAACTCATTAACAATATCAATAATTATTTTTTTCGAAAGTATACCTGTAAATATACCTAACTGCAAATAAACAGATTCAATAATGGCGAATGATTTAAGTCAGTTTGATCGTTCATGAGATGTTGAGAGTTTTTGAATTTGTTTATTTCGATACTCTCCAACAGGTTAAGTTTCAAACCTTTCTTTTGGAAATGGAGGGGTTTGTATTCATGGTTGAACTCATGTCCCTCTGAGATTTATTGACTGGCATATATTGAATTTATTTTTCCATTCTGAAAACTCTATTTGTGGACATGGTCCACACGATAATTTATATACTCCTGATTTTTCTGAAACTGAACTTTTATCTTTGTTATTCTTAATGTGCATGCCTAGTTTGTTGTCGGTTTTGAAAGCAGTATTTACACCTTTGCTGTGCAGAAAATCTAAATTATTTGTAGTGGGTTGGCCTAAGTAGGTTAAGGTTCTATAACTTTCACCCTCTTCTTTTCGAATTGGGTGAACTTCTTTCAAAGCTTGACTGTATAACTTTTTTGATAATGAAGAATGTATCAGACCGTTATCGTTATCATTGTTGACCTCCATTTGCTTCATTATATTCAGTTCTTTATTGAAATTCGCCTCTGACAAGGGCACATTTATCAGTCTGTGGATCATAATGTTGAAAGCTGCTACCTTATGCTGATATGGGTAAGTGGACGAGTTATGAATGATAATATTTGTATGTGCCGGTTTACGATTAAATTGAAAAATCATGTTTGTTGTAACTTTTGTTATTGTCAAGTCCAAAAAATTTATAGAGTCATCCTGTTCCATCTCCATTGTGAATGTGATAGTAGGGTGGAGAGAATTGATGAACTTCAAAAGTTTGTGAACTGTCTGTTTGTTCCTGTGAAACATACCAGAATATCATCCACATATCTATACCAATACACGGAACTTCTTACCAGTGGGTTACTGTGTATTCTTCTCTCCTTCTTGATTTTCAGAAGAAACGTTTGAAACTTAGCCTGTTAGAGAGTATGGAAATAATTACATTCAAAAACTCTCAACTTACGATCGAATTGAATTGAATAATTCACCATTATTGAATCTGTTCATTTGCAGCTAGAAATAGTTAGGTATATTTACAGGTATACTTGACGAAGGTCGTTTTGCCTGGTCCTGATTGACGAAAGTGCTACCGGTGAGAAGTTATTAAAGTTCACTTGAAAAGATAGTAGTTAGTTGACAAGAAGTCTGAGGGTGAAGCAGAACTTCGACGCTGTATTTTTTTAATTTTAGGACGATGATTGGTTAAACGTGCGGACGGGCGTTGTTGTGGGGCAGGACCGTACCTCTTCTCTTGACCAGTACCAGCTGCTACTGACGCATTTCCAGTACATTTCGTCGATTTCCTCGCAATATGTCTCTGCTGTGATGTTTTGCCCAGTTACAGAAAGTTATAGTGAATCACACCAACCGCTAACCACCATATAGTAAACATTGTTTTTTATTAGTGGGTTTTTTGCATTTGAGAAACGCCTGAGCTCCGAACATCTCCTGTTGTCGTAGATGATCCACTTTTCATCACACGTGACGATCCGATCGAAAAAAGATCGTTTTGTTGGCGCAAAACCAAAAAAAAAACCTAACAATTTCTGTCGACTGTTCAAATCGTAGGGACTCACTTTTTGGGCTTTTCGACCTTCCCAATGAGTTCTAAACCATCAAAAACCGCATGGAAGCCCAGTTCTTTCGTCATCCCACGAATCGTTTATGATTGGTCAGTCTCCACAAAAGTCCTCAAATCTTCTTCCTCGATTACTGTAGGTCGACAACTCCCCTTCGAGGCTAAAATATCCGAAATGGAATTTCACAAACCAACGTCGAACATTGCGTTCATTTCCACTATAATGCCAAATGGCTGATTATTTTTGAGCTGTTTTGGCAGCGCTTTGGTTCAATTTGAATTCGTAGAGAAAATTTGGCTACAGTCATTATATAGTTATAGTCCAAAAAGAGGCAAAAATTAAAAATTGAAAAACAATCAACAGCATCAATGTATAGATTGAAAATATTTATTGGGACATGGGGCTGCAAAAACACATGTAATTGAAACGGGCAAAACTTAATCGCAAGTTCATGAATGTTCAAATTTTTGTAGATGTTTATATAAAATCAAAGTGAATGTATAGTCGAAGTAACCGATATAGTAATCCTAAAGGTGTCGGCGAAGTCAGAGGCCAAAAAAACCAATACAAAGGAATTCCGCAACGAATTAGTCCACGTGGACTGAAGAATTGGCGATTCGTATTGGATAATTTTTACTTACCGGTTTCGTGATTGGCTGAAGAGTCATAAAATTAAATTTGAAGTCAATGTTACGGTGACCAACAGAATGTAACGATGAGTATCGCCGTTGTGTCGTCAATCTTCAGTTCAGGAACTGATCGCGATTTGAGTGTTGAAATTAGATATTGGTGAAGTTATAATTACTTGAAATTCTTGTCATCTGTTTAAAATGTGGCGTCCTTGGACAAGTACTAATAGTAATAACGAGTGTGATAACAACGCACACTTTATCCTGTGTAATAGATACCAGTGAATAAAATTCGGATGCATTTGAATATCGAAACACCGAGAGTATGTTTCAATGTAAATAAGAATCTACATATCAAGTTTGGTTTCGAAAGAAAAAAACTATTACAAGCAACATCAGATTTGACAGAAATTCCTTTCTCAACTGTACGTAAAATAGTCAAAAACAAACCTTACGAACGCAAGACGCGATTTGATGCGGGATTACCAAAACCTTTAGATGTTACAAAAGCAATGAGATTCCTACAATTGAAATAATAAGGAAGAAATTGAATACTTCCGGCCATAACGTGAGCTGATGTGACAAAACTCTTCAGAATTGGATAAAGAACCTAGGATTTAGATTTAAAATAATAAACAATTGTCAATTAGTTATGGAAATCAGAAGAATAGTGGAATTGCGTAACAAATACTTAGAACAAATAACTGAATATAGACAAGAACAACGGCAAATTTTCTATTTGGACGAAACTTGGTTTGACACACGACACAGTTACGAAAGGGTGGACTGATGATTCGAAAATGTACGCCTAACATTCCTGCAAACAAAGGATCGCGACTAATCATTGTGCATTGCGGAGAAAGTAAAGGATGGGTTTCGAATTTTTTGAAATTATGTGGAAAAAAACTTGAGGACTGCAATGTTGACTATCATAAGAACATGGAAGCTGATATTTTTGAGAAATGGTTTGAAAACATATTGATCCCAAATTTGGATGCGAATAGTGTAATAGTTCTTGACAACGCTTCCTATCATTCGCGACAGCTCATCAAAGTACCGAACAAAAATTCGTGGAAAGATGAAATACAAAGTTTTTTAATGGATAACCCTCCACCGCAACCCGAAAGGGTTTATTGTGGTTTACACCTATTCAAGTGCGAGTATGCGAGTAAGACCCGAAAGGGTTTATTGTGGTTTACACCTATTCAAGTGCGAGTATGCGAGTAAGTAGTATTCAGAAAATATTGTGATTCTTATATAATCAGAAATGATTATTGAATAACAAAATTAGTTAGCTCCCTGACTATTTTATTAAAGGGGAACTGCTGGAAGGTAGGGGGCACTATATCTTTTACTCGAACTATATCGAGTTTCATTCATCGAAATACCTTGTTCATTTGGATGTCATTGAGAATTTCTACAATAATTCACACATTCAATCGACAATATGGAAATTTTCTTTGGCAGAATGATGATATAGGGGTATTTTCAAGATAAAGTAATCTTTGAATATTTTCAACTGACACAACTCCAGAACTGTAAAGTGTTTTTTTACCGTTTTGGCGGTAATGGGAGATATCTTGAATAATTTTTTTCATCTGACTCATTGAAGGCCTTGCGAGGACAAATCGTCAATGTATATCGAGGAGTTACATCGAAATTGCTCCAAAATATATGACAACGTTTTGGAGATAACCTAACATGACCTTGTGATGCACTGTTTGGAATCTTTGGCGAAGTAATGAATATTACCGGAGTTTTTCTCCAACACCAAACCGTTATTTTAACACCCCGACACGTGTTTCGGTCATCAAGTGATCATCTTCAAGGGGAAGGAACATGACCTTACCCAACCTCATCTGACCTAACTGAATCTAACCTTACCTGAATTGACCTTACCTCACCTAACCTAATTTAACCACAATTATCACCAGGAGGTTGATGAACAATATTTCTAGCAATTGATAATCACGGTTAATTATTACCTATACTCAGTCTGTTTAATTTTTGTATTCGCAGAACAAGTATTATTGACATTTGAGAGCCTCATTTCTTGATCTGAATGAGCATAACCGCAGTTGGCAGAAAATAAAAGGCCTTTTCCAAAGAGGAGTTACTCAATCCACCTTTTATTTTTGGGATGACTTCAATGTTCAAGGGATCACATGTTTTGCAATGGGTTTGCTAACAAAATATGCACTTTTACAAATTCACTTGACCTAACCTAACTTAAATTAACATAACCTAATATAACCTCCATTATCGCCAGGAGGTTAACAAATAATATTTCTAGCACTTGAACATTACGGTAAATGATTACACTCAGTCTGTATAATTCTTGTATTAGCAGAACAAGTGTTATCGTTTAGTATTATCGGTTGGAAATAAAAAGCCATTCTCAATGAGGTATCACAAAACCCTCCTTTTTTAAATATTTCTGGGATGACTCCTTCGTTCAAAGGATTGAAGGTTTCGCAATGGATTTTCTAACAAAATATGCCCTTTTACAAACTCCCTTGACCTAATCTAACCGAACATAACCGAAATTAACCTAACCCAACTTAATCCAACATCTTTTTTTGCCAGGAAGTTAGGAGAAATTATTTCTAATACTTGATTATCACGGTGAATTATCATACTCAGTTTGTATTATTTTTGTATTCACAGCACATGTATTATCGGAATTTGAAAGCCTCATTTTTCGATCTGAACAGCATTTAGCAGGAAATCACAAGGCCATTAAAAACGGTATCACTCAACGCCTTTTTTCAGTATTTTTCGGATGACTCCTTTGTTCCGAGAATGTAATTGATTAATTAATAATTAATGGTTTGCAATAGGTTTTTGATTGAAATATGCCTTTTCTCAAATTTGCCGTGTTTTTGAATTTTTGCAAAAATTGTTTTGCGTATCAGTTATGCCTTGCGCCAAGCTACGTTTCTGATAAATCAACTTGTTTTGTACTTCGTAGAAGAGTGAAATAATCTTAGAATACTGTGACCTCTGGTAGTCATATGTTTTTCATTGGCATAACAATAAAGAATTCTGTGAAATAATTTTGTTGTCAAATTAGCATCAATACTTTTAAATTGATAGCGGAATTCAAGTGAATATTCTCTCATGTGATTACTTGAGAACAATTGATGAAATAACATGTAAAGATGCTTGACCGTAATTTTTTGAAACTAGTTATAACACAAAAGGAAGCACTTTGTTTGGATCACAATGAAGAGAACAGATCCGCACTTTCTTGTGCGGATCTGTGACAAAACAAAAATATAGGCTTTTACTAACTTTTAAATCGACGGCTAGCTAGAGATATAAAATTCCTTAATTCTTTCATATTAAACATAATGAAATTTGAGGGCAACGAATTCCCCACGTAGTCATGTAGCCCATGTAGCCGAAGCCAATACTGTCTAGATTACAGATCGACTGAAATTTGTGGATTTGAACTCAGTTATTAGGCGGAAAGTTGAAAGTTTTGGGAACTCCACCAAGAATAACGAATAACAGTTAGTCGGTAACAAGTTGTTGACGTGGAACCTCTGACGTGAAATGAAACTGTTGATAACATTTTCCCAACACCAGAACAAAAATTACGGTCTCTCGACGCGCGTTTGTCAACCAAGTTAGCGTCATCAGGAGATCATTATGACAAAATTTTTCATACTTCTGGCCTAACTAGTTGGTATTACCCAACTACACCGTTGAGTATCATGTAACTGATATCTGTTATTGATCCTATGCTACCTCTGATTTGTTATGTATTTTCTCTATGTTAGTGATCATCTCTGATAGTTATCGATTATTATAATTATTTATGATTATTACGTATAAGACCAAACAAACGACCGTTCGAAATAAGGCCTTTGTCGCTATTCATAGAACTCATTCCACACTCTTTGATTTTGAATCTTTCGAAGGATCCGGAAATTTATTGTCCTGTACAGGTCTCAAATATTTTTAATATTCCTCACTTAGTATATGGTCGTTCTATGGCATGTTGAGTGACACTAGATTCCTCTGGTCTACTTCGAAACGTAATTTCTCTTCTCAGTTCTTTATCGAAATTGTTTGAAAAAATAGTGTCTACAAGAGTGATTTATCACTTAGAAAAGAATAAATTAGTAAGTACTTCTCAGCATGGTTTCAGGCAAAACAGGTCGATTGAAACAGCCTCATGTCACTTGCATGCTTAATTATATATATATATATAAAGAGATTGACAACAACAAATATGTCCTATCGTTATTTTTCGACTTGTCAAAAGCCTTTGATACAGTGTGTATTGAAACTTTAATAGATAAATTGGCGCCTCTAGGACTTCCAGCCAGTATAATGAAGTGGATACAATCATATATGACAGATAGAACCATGATAGTGAGATGCAATAATTCAATTTCACACAGTGAGGCTGTGAAACTTGGGGTATCACAGGGTTCAGTTCTTGGGCCACTGCAGTTTCTTCTTTATGTAAATGATCTTCCACAATATTTAGAAAACGTTCATGTTACCATGTTTGCCGACGACTCAACGATAACAATATCCGATCAGGATGCAGAACAGCTTGCAGTTAAACTGGAAATGGTTGTAAATCAATTTTCATCCTGGTGTCAGAGAAATAAGTTAATTCTAAACACGTTCAAATCGGTAATAGTCAAATTTTTTCACCGAAAATTGTTACCCAACGAACTTTTTTTAATTGACGACATCCAACCCTCTATGGAAACTAAATTTTTAGGCACTCATTTAGATGAGAGTATAAATTAGGGTAGACACATTGAAAGTGTATGTTCAAAACTAAATAAAGCCTATTTCGCTATTAAACAAATGAAATCAACCTTGAATATAGCAGACTTGCTAAGCATTTACTATGCTATGTCAGATGCACATATTAATCTGAATATATTGGCATGGGGTCGAGCAAGAGAATTCTTGAGAGTGTTTGTTTCCCAAAAGTGTTTAGTAAGACTGATTTTTAACTTGAATTATCAAGACAGTTGTCGATCTATCTTTAAAGAAAATAAAATTCTTACGGTGCCTGCTGTGTACATTTTTTGATGTATTATCTTTGCCAAACAGAATATAGATAATTATCCGTGTAATTCTGGGAAACATGAATATAACACCAGACACGGCAACTTATTGAAAATTCCTAAACATAGAACGACATTCTATGAGAGGTCTCCGGATTACAATGCAATCATATATTACAATAAACTACCAGAATCACTCAAACGGACTGGAAGTAACATCATATTTCAAAAGAAAGTTAAAGACTTGCAATTAGAGAAATGCTACTATAGTTTCCAAGAATTTTTAGACGATAATTTCTGAAAAATAAAATATGAACTAGATCTGTATACGTTTTTATATATTAATATAAATATTAACATTTTTAAATTTATACCTAGTATTAATTCTGATTATTGATTGACTTACCATATATACACTATGTACCGTGAATGGTGAATAAAATATTATTATTATTATTTTTTTTTTTTTTTTTTTTTTCACCGTAGTGTGCGCTGGTCAGGCCCTGACCAGGCACATCTTCACCGGCAGCAGGAGGTTTCATATCACAATGAGGATCTAGAAGAGATTTCGAGTTGTAGTGAATGTAACAGGTTCAATTCAATGTCGCTGAAATGGCAAAGGCTGCTCCTCAAAAGCTTGGAACATGACAAGTGTTCCAGTGACTTGGCTCATTTCATTCCACCAAGAGCGGTACATATCAGAAATACGCGACGGACTGTGGCTGCGTATCGTTTCGAGATTCAACTCAGTACACCTCGAATCACACTGTACGAGAATTCTTTCTACGTCTATGTAGAATAAACTTTCTTAGAACGTTTCTCCAAATGAATTTGATTTCCAGCGATATTAATCCAACGTGAATCACTATTTTCGCACAGACACCGCTCTCAAAACCACCCAAGGATTTTCATGTAGTGCTTGTGTTTTGTCCTTGGAAAAAAATCCCACTGTCCAGCATTTCATGAATCAGTTTGTTAATATTATCGATAACTTCCACGAGAAAAATTTCTGCGAGGGACCACGCACACTCCTTATGCAAAATGGCTTTCTGTCGAATCGCTTGAAATTTTATTATTTTGTTGAGCTTGATCTACTGATCAAAAGTCATCATAGGCACAAAGAAATTCTATGTATAGTTTTCGAAATACAAGGTGTCAAAGCTGGAGAATGCCACTTTCAAACCAATATTAACTAGTTAATATCACACATAATTATCGGTGGAATTGAAAAATACTAAATGGAGTCTATAGTTCTGATCTCAGACCGAACTTCCATATACATGTTATGAACTTTAAAGAATAATATACAGGATGAATCGTTATTATTTTTGGGTACCATTAAATGAAAACTGAAACTCTAAAATCAGTTAACGCTTTCGTGCATATTGTTAAAAAAAATCAAAATAACTCATTCAACTGTTTCTAGTTGAGGCCACAGTATACCGGAAATATCAGATTCATTATTTTATATAGAGCGATTCACAATTTTCGTTGCGATATATATTATTGTTTCGCAATGATTCGATTTTTACATTTCAACAAAATTTTCACTTGAATAAGGTGTAAATGTACAGAAACCAAAATCAGAAATGATCAACACAGTGATTCATATAACTCATAGCTATTTAGAGCATTTTGAAATATTTTTGTTACATTTCGCCCTGTATAGGTACTGCAATTTTGACTGTCAGTTTTTTTATATTTTAGCATTCCATAGTGAATGTGATTCGTGAATTTGAGTAAAAATTACAGAGAATTCGTATGCACCGTTTTCTATTTATATTCTGGCATAGTCAAGTCGGGATATTTTTCAAGGATATTGAAAATGTGATTTCGCTCTCGGTAGATGAGTTTTGAAAAGATAACGACTCAATTTGCCTCAATCATATCGAACGAGGTTGTTCAAAATAAAAGCCGAATTTATTATGTGAGTTGATAAAAAATCGTAAGACTTTACCTTGTTTCGGATCATAATTTTTCGATTTGACCACAGTTTTTTGATATTATAATTTCCGGGAGCTAGACTTCTCACATAATTCAGATAATTGGCTCAAAATACAATTCAAAAATCAAGATACCTCTTAAGCTCTGTTGTAACCGACAGAATGTCGGTCTTCAGGTCAAAGAAGATGAAAAGTTTCAATTTGTTCAGTTGTAATCGTTCTTATGCTCTACTCATCATTTCCACTCGCTTCCTCAACCTTAGGTTGTTCAGTTGATAGAGCAATCGCCATGTAAGCGAGAGTGAGGTATTTTCCGATATTCTATCGTTCTTCTGATTTGTCCGAATGTCACGATTTATTTGATATTATCTATATATATTGAATTCACCATCAATTTCATAGCAGTTCAGTTGTTCAAAAATGTATACGGAAAATCTGTTTGATATTCTAATTCTTTGTCACGAAATGTACTCTCCAGGTATATCCTAACAACAGATGTCAACATGATTCAGAATATTGAAAAACTTTGATATCTCTCATTTTTGAGTTCACATTTAATATAGCATATGTTCAGATGAAAATCTCACGTAATATCAATGAAAGATTGGAATATCTTTTTTTGAATTTTTATTTGAAATCGATCACTTCATAAGTTATGTATGAAAAATATGCCTACTTGACTATGTCAGGTTATAAATAGAAAAAGGTACATACAAATTTTCTACAATTTCTACCCAAATTCACAAATCACATTTACTATGGAATGCTGAAATATAAGGAAAATTGACAGTGAAATGTAACAAAAATATTTCAAAATCCTATAAATAGATATAAGTTATTTGAATCAATCTGTTGATCATTTCTGATTTTGGTTTCTGTACATTTTCACCTTCATACAATAAAGTATATTTGAATTAAAAAAAACGAATCATTGCGAAACAATAATATATATCGCAACGAAAATTGTGAATCGCCCTATATAAAATAATAAATCTAATATTTTCAGTGTATTGTGGCCTGAACAGTTGGATGAGTTATTGTGCTTTTTGTAACAATATGCATGAAAGTGTTAACTCATTTTAGAGTTTCATTCTTCATTTTATAGTACCCAAAAATAATAACGATTCATCCTGTATATTATTCTTTAAAGTTCATAACATGTATATGGAAGTTTGGTCTGAGATCGGAACTATAGACTCCATTTAGTATTTTTCAATCGATAATTATGTGTGATATTAACTAGTTAATATTGGTCTGAAAGTGGCATTTTCCAGCTTTGACACCTTGTATTTCGAAAACTAAAGATAGATTTTTTTTCTGCCTATAATGACTTTTGATCAGTAGATCGAGCTCAACAAAATACTAAAATATCAAGCGATTCGACAGAAAGCCATTTTGCATAAGGATTGAGCGTGGTCCCTTCCACCCAAAATCATTGATGTGTGTGTATTGGAAAGTGAAAGTGGATCCTGTGGAACATAAATAAAGAGATATTGAGAGTGAGGAATTAGTTTCTTTCATTTCCTGAGGAGGCCGGCTTGGTTGATGAGACGCAATTTTGATGATTGGAAATGGTGCTTGTTTTGAACTCAGTGGAACAGTGGAACTCTCTTAGAAAATATTCTTGCTTGTAATTGGCGTGAAGTTATCCACAGATTTCTGGCCACACATGCCGACGTAGAGGAAAATAAAAATCTGTGGTTGGGATACAAAATTATTAGCACCCGTACTAATATCTGTGGCTGGAAATACCTATTCACTATAGGTTGAACGTGAAATTATTGAGACTATTTGGTGTTTAACATTTTTATAGAGTCTTGAATAGATTGAGGCGTTGATAATCCAATTCTCATCAACAATACAGATTAAGGGAAAAATAAAATTGAAAATATTAGACTTACTTTCCAATACCCCATATAGAAATGATATCCGATGATGTGCATCCATTGAAATCACACAACTTCCAAAGTTTCTTGAGAAGATTAACTTGGTGATAACAGTTTTCTTGTTATCTAAACAGATTTCGAAAAAGAAATTGTTGAAACAATCAGACCCATTTTTTGAGATTCCTTGTATTCATGAAAATCACATAACTCTTATAGAATTTTGAATAGATCAACACAGTTTTTTTGTTACCCATAGGGAATTCGAGAATAAAATTGTTGAAACGATCAAACTGACTTTTTCAACTCCTTGTAGAGTTGAAACCAGATGATGTGCGTGCATACAAATCGCATAAGTCTTATGGAATCTTGGGTAGATTGACGTAGTGATAACAATTTTCTTGTCACCCGAAGAGATTTCGAAAACAAAAATGTTGAAACAATCAGACTCATTTTTTGAGATTCCTTATAGAATTGGAACCAGGAGATGTGCGTTCATGAAAACTACATAAGTGTTATAGAATCTTGGGTAGATCGATATAGTGAAAACCGTTTTCTTGTCACCCATACAGATTTCCAGGAAAAAATATTGAAACAATCAGACTCACTTTTTAAAACACCTTGTACAATTGAAACCAGAAGATGTGCGTTCATGAAAATAACACAACTGTTATAGGATCTCAAGCAGATCGATATAGTGAAAACTTTTTTCTTGTCACCCATACAGATTTCGATAAAAAGTGTTGCAACAAACAGACTTATTTTTTGAGATTCCTTGTAGAATTGGAACCAGAAGATGTGCGTTCATGAAAACTACATAACTGTTATAGAATCTTGGGTAGATCGATATAGTGAAAATCGTTTTCTTGTCACCCATACAGATTTCCAGGAAAAAACATTGAAACAATCAGACTCACTTTTTGAAACACCTTGTAGAATTGGAACTAGAAGATGTGCGTCCATGAAAATTACACAACTGTTATAGAATCTTAGTTAGATCGACATAGTGTAAACCATTTCCTTGTCACCCATACAGATTTCCAGGAAAAAATATTGAAACAATCAGACTCACTTTTTAAAACATCTTGCAGAATTGGAACTATAAGATGTGCGTTCAGGACAATCACACAACAAGTTATAGAATCTTAGGTAGATCTATATATTGAAAACTGTTTTTATGTCACCCATACAGATTTCGACAAAAAAATTGTTGCAACAATCAGACTCATTTTTTGAGATTCCTTGCAAAATTGAAACCAGAAGATGTGCGTTCATGAAAATTACCTAACTGTTATAGAATCTTGGATAGATCGATATAATGGAAACTGTTTTCTTGTCACCCATACAGATTTTGAGAAAAAAATTGTTGCCACAATTAGACTCATTTTTTGAGATTCCTTGTAAAATTGGAAACAGAAGATGTGCGTTCATGAAAATAACATAACTGTTATAGAATCTTGGGTAGATTGATATAGTGAGAACTGCTTTCTTGTCACCCACATAGATTTCGATAAAAAAGTGTTGCAACAAACAGACTCATTTTTTGAGATTCCTTGTAGAATTGGAACCAGAAGATGTGCGTTCATGAGAATAACATAACTGTAATAGAATCTTGGGTAGATCGATTTAGTGAAAACCGTTTCCTTGTCACCCATACAGATTTCCAGGAAAAAATATTGAAACAATCAGACTCACTTTTTAAAACACCTTGTAGAATTGGAACCAGAAGATGTGCGTTCATGAAAATTACCTAACTGTTATAGAATCTAAGGTAGATTTATATACTGAAAACTGTTTTCATGTCACCCATACAGATTTCGAGAAAAAAATTGTTGCAACAATTAGACTCAATTTTTGAGATTCCTTGCAAAATTGGAACCAGAAGATGTGCGTTCATGAAAATTACACAACTGTTATAGAATCTCAGTAAGATCGACATAGTGTAAACCGTTTTCTTGTCACCCATACAGATTTCCAGGAAAAAATATTGAAACAATCAGACTCACTTTTTAAAACACCTTGTAGAATTGGAACTAGAAGATGTGCGTTCATGAAAATCACATAACTGTTATGAAATCTTCGGTAGATTGATATAGCGAAAACTGTTTTCTTGTCACCCATACAGATTTCGATAAAAAAGTGTTGCAACAAACAGACTCATTTTTTAAAGCACCTTGTAGAATTGGAACCAAATGATGTGCGTTCATGAAAATAACACAACTGTTATAGAATCTTGGGTAGATTTATATACTGAAAACTGTTTTCATGTCACCCATACAGTTTTCGAGAAAAAAATTATGCAACAATCAGACTCCTGTATCCAATTCTACGAGGAATCTCAAAAAATGGGTCTGTTTGTTGCAACAATTTTTTCATCGAAATCTGTATGGGTGACAAAAAAAAGTTTTTACTATATCGATCCACCCAAGATTCTATAATAGTTATGTAATTTTCATGAACGCACATCTTCTAGTTCCAATTCCACAAAGTGTTTTAAAAAGTGAGTCTGATTGTTTCAATATTTTTTCCTGGAAATCTGTATTGGTGACAAGGAAACGGTTTTCACGGTATCGTTCTACACAAAATTTTACAACAGTTTTGTAATTTTCATGAACGCACATCTTCTAGTTAAAATTTTACAAGGTGTTTAAAAAGTGAGTCTGATTGTTTCAATATTTTTTCCTGGAAATCTGTGTGGGTGACAAGGTAAAGGTTTTCACTATATCGATCTACCCAAGATTCTATAACAGTTGTGTTATTTTCATGAACGCACATCATTTTGTTCCAATTCTACAAGGTGCTTTAAAAAGTGGGTCTGATTGTTTCAATATTTTTTCCTGGAAATCAGTATGGGTGACAAGAAAACGGTTTTCACTATATCGATCTACTCAAGATTCTATAACAGATGCGTGATTTTCATGAACGCACATCTTCTGGTTCCAATTTTACAAAGAATCTCAAAAAATGAGTCTGGTTGTTGCAACAATTTTTTTCTCGAAAATTGTATGGGTGACATGAAAACAGTTTCCACTCTACAGATCTACCTGAGATTCTATAACAGTTAAGAGATTTCCATGAACGCACATCTTCTGGTTCCAACTCTACCAGGTGTTTAAAAAGTGAGTCTGATTGTTTAAATATTTTTTCCTGGAAATCTGTATGGGTGACAAGAAAACGGTTTTCACTATATCGATCTACCCAAGATTCTGTAACAGTTGTATTATTTTCATGAACGCACATCATTTGGTTCCATTTCGACAAGGTGCTTTAAAAAGTGAGTCTGATTGTTTCAATATTTTTTCCTGGAAATCTGTATGGGTGACAAGAAAACGGTTTTCTCTATATCGATCTACTCAAGATTCTATAACAGATGCGTGATTTTCATGAACGCACATCTTCTGGTTCCAATTCTACAAGGAATCTCAAAAAATGAGTCTGATTGTTGCAACAATTTTTTTCTCGAAAACTGTATGGGTGACATGAAAACAATTTTCACTATATAGATCTACCTAAGATTCTATAACAGTTAAGTAATTTTCATGAACGCACATCTTCTGGTTCCAATTCTACAAGGTGTTTTAAAAAGTGAGTCTGATTGTTTCAATATTTTTTCCTGGAAATCAGTATGGGTGACAAGAAAACGGTTTTCACAATATCGATCTACCCAAGATTCTATAACAGTTGTGTAATTTTCATGAACGCACATCTTCTGGTTCCAGTTCTACAAGGAATCTCAAAAAATGTGTCTGATTGTTGCAACAATTTTTTTCTCGAAATCTGTATGGGTGAGAAGAAAACAGTTTTCACTATATCGATTTAATCAAGATTCTATAAAAGTTATGAACGCACATCTTCTGGTTCCAATTCTACAAGGAATCTCAAAAATGAGTCTGATTGTTGCAACAATTTTTTTCTCGAAAACTGTATGGGTGACATGAAAACAATTTTCACTATATAGATCTACCTAAGATTCTATAACAGTTAAGTAATTTTCATGAAAGCACATCTTCTGGTTCCAATTCTACAAGGTGTTTTAAAAAGTGAGTCTGTTTGTTGCAACACTTTTTTATCGAAATCTGTATGGGTGACAAGAAAACAGTTCTCACTATATCGATCTGCCTGAGATTCGATAACAGTTGTGTAATTTTCATGAACGCACATCTTCTGGTTCCAATTCCACAAGGAATCTCAAAAAATGTGTCTGATTGTTGCAACAATTTTTTTCTCGAAATCTGTATGGGTGACAAGAAAACAGTTTTCACCATATCGATTTAATCAAGATTCTATAACAGTTGTGTAAGTTTCATGAACGCACATCTTCTGGTTCCAATTCTACAAGGAATCTCAAAAAATGAGTCTGATTGTTGCAACAATTTTTTTCTCGAAAACTGTATGGGTGACGTGGAAACAGCTTCCACTATATAGATCCACCTAAGATTCTATAACAGTTGTGTAATTTCCATGAACGCACAGCTTCTAGTTCCAATTCTACAAGGTGTTTTAAAAAGTGAGTCTGATTGTTTCAATATTTTTTCCTGGAAATCTGTATGGGTGACAAGAAAACAGTTTTCACTATATCAATCTACCGAAGATTTCATAACAGTTATGTAGTTTTCATGAACGCACATCTTCTGGTTTCAATTCTACAAGGAGTCTCAAAAAATTAGTCTGTTTGTTGTAACACTTTTTTATCGAAATCTGTATGGGTGACTAGAAAACAGTTTCCACTATATAGATCTACCTAAGATTCTATAACAGTTGTGTAATTTTCATGAACGCACATCTTCTAGTTCCAATTCTACAAGGTGTTTTAAAAAGTGAGTCTGATTGTTTCAATATTTTTTCCTGGAAATATGTATGGGTGACAAGAAAACGGTTTTCACTATATCGATCTACGCAAGATTCTATAACAGTTATGTAGTTTTCATGAACGCACATCTTCTGGTTCCAATTCTACAAGGAATCTCAAAAAATGAGTCTGATAGTTTCAACATTTTTGTTTTCGAAATCTCTTCGAAAATTGTTATCACTACGTCAATCTACCCAAGATTCCATAAGACTTATGCGATTTTTATGCACGCACATCATCTGGTTTCAATTCTACAAGGGGTTGAAAAAGTTAGTTTGATCGTTTCAACAATTTTATTCCCGAATTCCGTATGGGTAACAAAAAAACGGTTTTCACTGTGTTGATCTATTCAAAATTCTATAAGAGTTGTGTGATTTTCATGATTACTAGGAATCTCAAAAAATGAGTCTGATTGTTTCAACAATTTCTTTTTCGAAATCTGTTTAGATGACAAGAAAACTGTGATCACCAAGTTAATCTTCTCAAGAAACTATGGAAGTTGTGTGATTTTGATGGACGCACATCATCGGATATCATTTCTATATGGAGAATTGGAAAGTAAGTCTAATATTTTCAATTTTATTTTTCCCTTAATCTGTATTGTTGATGAGAAAAGGATTATTAACGCCTCAATCTACTCAAGACTCTATAAAAATGTTAAACACCAAATAGTCTCAATAATTTCACGTTCAACCTATAGTGAATAGGTATTTCCAGCCACAGATATTAGTACGGGTGCTAATAATTTTTTATCCCAACCACAGATTTTTATTCTCCTCTACGTCGGCATGTGTGGCCAGAAATCTGTGGATAACTTCACACGCCAATTTGCTTGTAACTCAATAATCAGTTTTCAATGAATAAAATTCAAGGGATGAAATCACCTCAATGACTTTATGTTTGTTTGAAGGTGGTTGACAATGTTTCGTGGTGTATTTCATCAGTTCGGACTTCCATTGTCTAATTTAATATAAATTGATTTGAAATCCCTGAAAAAAAAAATTAAAAATTTCTAAACCTACACCTCACGATTTGATCTCCACAAACTTTCGTAGTTTCTGAAATTACTAAGGATCATCATCAAGTAACGGCCAAATCAATCTGAAAAAAAAATTAAAAAGATTAACCGAAAATTACAATTTTATTAAACAAAAAACTGAAATTACAAAGAAATAACATACAAGCAACAACCAAAAATAAAAAATAGAAATATTAATAAAAGCTTAAAATTAAAAAATATCATCACCAAAAAATTGAAAACTGAAATTAAAAGATTCTAAACCAAGGTACGTCACGACGTTTCGATTGTTAGTATCCACAACATCATGGGTATGATGTTGTTATCACCCGAAGACGATTGTGGATACTATCAATTGAAACGACGTGACGCAACTTGGTTTGGAATCTTTTAATTTTTATTTTTGATTTTTTGTTAATATTTTTTAATTTTATAATTTTCAGTTCTTATTAATATTTCATTTTTCATTTCTTTGGTAGTTGCTTGTATGTTATTTCTTTGTAATTTCAGTTTTTCATTTGATCAAATTGTAATTTTCGGTTAATCTTTTAAATTTTTTTCCCAGGGACTTCAAATCGATTCAAATTATATTAGACAATGGAAGTCCGAACTGATGAAATACATCAATGATTTTATATTAGTTCCAAATCATTGATAATTCATTTTTCACCTTCAACCGAAATGTTTCAACAATTCAATCCTCCATTATTAATGATATCTTCGGAACGTGATGAGCGTGTGGCAGATAAAGTAAAATACACTGAATTGACAGAAATCAAAGAATCGTTGACCCTAACAAAATGTTTCTCAAAAATCGTAGTGAGGTTATCATGATACGATTACGATTGCATCTCACTCAACCCACCCATTAATTTCTCATTATACGAATTGATAAAACTACATGCGACGTATGTAATTCTGAATTATCTATTAGTGAATAAATAAATATTTTAAGTTTTATGTTACAAAGTAGCTAATAATAATTCGGTTGATGAAACTTCAAGTAGTGGGAAAAATGAAACACTTACGAAACTAAATTCGTATATGCAATTCAGCCATCATATCAATCAAATCAAATCAAAATGTACTTTATTGTCGAAGATGAAATCTCATTGACAAAGTGTTACTATTCTAAGAAACATTAGATACACAATTCATAAGATATTATCGAAGATAAAATATTATTGTCAAAGTGTTATTATTTTAAAGAATATAAGTTATATAAATTGAAAGTAGTATTTGAACATTTGGTGATTTTAGCATTTTGGGGTGAAAAAATAGTCAGAAAGTAATAATATATATATGCTACATATTGAAATAAATAATGATAATAATGAATATTCTCATGCAACACATAAATGTAAGTATGATAATATGAAAACTATAAAGCATGAAAATATAAAAGTGAATGCATAGAAAATAACAGTAAGTATCAACTTCGTGTAAACATTTTCAACTATACAGTTCAGAGCTAAATGTAAACATCAAACAAAAAGTTAAAAAAGTCACATAGTTTAAATTCCAGTAGGTATCGAAATACAATAATCAAAATTAATTGTTAATATAATTTAAATTTCTGTCTGAATAAAATTCGTCTAAAGAATTGAAGGCCTTTGAAATTAGAAGCTTTTTTACAGACTTTCTACATTTAGTGGTACATGTTAAGCCTTTGATCTCAATTGGCAAATGGTCAAACATTTTTTTTTTCATTATATATGAAAGACCTCTCAATTTTTGATGATATTGGAATCGGTAAACCTATATTGAGCATATTTCTGGTATTTCGCGTGATGAAATGAAAATTTCCGTCCTGTATTTTTTTGCATCAGACATAACATTTTCAATATAAGTATGGAAGGCAAGGTCAAGATTTTATGGTTTCTGAATAAAATTTGACAGGAATCCCTGAATCCAACTCTACACATATTTTTAATTTCTTTTTTTGCAGTACAAACACCCTATCAAACATGTATTGGCAACACATTCCCCAAAAACAGATACCGTATCTCAGATGGGAATCGATGAGAGCAAAGTACACATTTTTTGCCATATTAGTGCCTGATTCATTTGCTGATACTCTGACTGTAAAGCATCCTGATGAATTTTTTTTTACATAGGTTATTTATGTGGCCTTCAAAATCAAAATTTTCATCAATTTGTAATCCCAGAAATTTTGCCGACATTTTGTTTTCTATCAATTGAGTACCCAGGTAGATATCTAGTGTGGAGCACTTGAGGGTGATGATGCTAGTTTTTGAGATATTAAATCGCACACATCACACCAGTCTTTTATTTTTATAATATCCATATTATCCATATTAATGCGCGCTAGGTCGTTAATATATAACCGATCCTTGTGGAATACCACAAGTAACTGTCTAGAGATGGGATATGTTGTCCGGTAGTTTGACTTTCTGAGTATAGATATATCTCTAAAGCCATACACTTCTAGTTTTTGCAGCTGAATTTCATGATCCACGCAATCGAAAGCTTTTGATAGATCGCAAAAACTGCAGCTGCTATTTCACGATTATTTAAATTGAGATACACGTTTTCCAGTAGATGAAACATTTTGAAAATGGTGTAATGGCCGAAACTAGTCAACAATAAAGAAATATCGTGGAAAATAGACAAAAGTGTGTTTTTGTAGTGTATCCTAAGTGAAAATGAATTTCCACAAAATAAACAGGTCATCAATCAAAGAAGTGAGATGCAACATAGCATCTTCCATGTTTTTCGAATTCTGAAACCCAAACTGACTGCTACTAATAATATTATGCTCATTCACAAACATCATAATTTTTTGTTTAACAAGTTTTTCTATGATTTTAGCAATAGTAGATAGATTAGGAATGCAGCTAACAATATATTATATCCCCCAGTCAATAAATCATTAAAATTTTTCTCCGGAAGGTAACAAATTCATCAGCTTAATCCAGATTTATCTGACAGCTTATAACAATGTTCCTTTATAATGGACTCAAAATTTCGAGTTCAAAATGCTAACTTCAAACTGGAATTTTTATACCGATGAATGCGAAAGTCACTCACTTAACACTCAGTCATTCATCACCGTTTCTCCGAACTGGTGAGTTCTAGGAAGTTAAAATTTGGTATATAGGTGCTTCTTAGCTCTTAGATGCGGTCTAAGAAAAGATTTTCAAATATTCCAACTGTGGATCCCCCCGTGGTGGAGAAAGGGGCACGTTTCCATATGAAAGTTATCTTTTTATCATTGTTTCTTCGTACCACTATATTTTCGAAGGCTGAAATTATGTTTGTACCTTCGTTTTATGTTGTAAATGTGCAAAAAGGAAGGATTTTTGAATATTTCAACCGAAGAGCCTCCACTGAGGATAAAAGTTGAACGTTTAC
This sequence comes from Leptinotarsa decemlineata, assembly GCF_025532065.1. Lineage (NCBI taxonomy): Eukaryota > Metazoa > Arthropoda > Insecta > Coleoptera > Chrysomelidae > Leptinotarsa > Leptinotarsa decemlineata. Next base: position 6,697,742 of record NW_027412529.1, read on the forward strand.
ACATGAAAATAATAATAATAATTAGGTCGTCAGGAGTTCGGATCCCCTTCTCTGCATGGTCCGTGACCATGAGAGAGCAGGAATTGGAGCATTTCTCCTTAGGGCAGCTGCCCGAGCAGCTGATGAACTCGGTATAGTTTTCGACTCTGAACGAGGTGACTACAACTCTGTCACCGAGTTGGAACCCGTTCAGCAAAAAGCTCAGATAAAAGCCGCAGAGATCACCTCACTTCTGTGGAGACACAAGGATAAGCCAATGCATGGGGTCTTCTTCGATAACATTGAAGACTTATTTTATCAAAGCGCCTGACGTTCGCTTTTCTCAGGTCGAGTGGGCTGAAGTCGGAAACTGAGGGGTTCATCATGGCTTGCCAGGATGGTGTCTTCAACACCTTAGTCTACCGCAGTCGCGTGATGGGTATAGAGGTTCCTGACACAAGGTGCAGGGCCTGCCGTGAGGCGCCCGAGACCCTAATGCACTTGCTATCAGCATGTCCAGCATATGCGATCTCGGCCTATATCCATTGACATAACGCGGCCCTGAGAGTGCTATATTACCATTAACGGCACTCTTACGGTATTGACGAGACACCGGTGTTGCCCTACACTCCGGGGGATATTGAATCCGTTGTGTGCCGAATTTATTGGAACTATTCGTTTCCCACCCTCAAGCTCATACAAGCTAATAAGCCTGATGTAGTCCTTCTCGACCACCAGACAAAAACGATATTTGTCGTGGAGTTTTCAGCTCCAGGCGAGACGAATATCGTCAGAAAAGACAAGGAAAAACGGATAAAATATCGAGATTTTCTCTTCAAACTCCGCAGAGTTCGAGGAAAGACGGATAAAATATCGAGATTTTCCCTTCGAACTCCGCAGACTCTATCCAGATCACTCTGTCAAGATTATTGGAGTCCTTGGTGGAATGATGTCCTCCCTACTCTCAAATTTCAAAATCATACCGGCTTGCCGCACTAAGGCAGAAATCATAGCCGCACAGATGCAGAAGGCTGTCATTCTTGGCTCACTGCGCTTGCTCAGGGCACATGATTCTCGGACCCAATGATCACTTACCCCACGGTGTGGGGAGTGGTCATTGGTTGATAATGCTGGCGCGCCCTCCCGATAGGGGGATAGGGCCTGACTAGCGCACACTACGGTGAAAAATAATAATAATAATAATAATAATACTCTTGAATCTTGAAATCATACCGGCTTGCCTCACTAAGGCAGAAATCTTAGCCGCGCAGATGCAGAAGGCTGACCAGCCTGACCAACGCACACTACGGTGAAAATAAAAATAATAATAATGATAATTAATGGTTTTTATTTTTATCTTGGCGGAGTTAAGCTTACGCTATTCTACCACTCGACCAAGAAGAGTGTATTAATAGTGATACAGTAGCATAACTTAAAACTAGGGCCTAATCTAGGTTTTAACATCATATTATTATGAGAAAAGTATATAAAGATAAATTGATTTGAAAATAAACCTGATGTAAAATGCATTAGATAATTAATTTAGGTTTGATTTAATTTAATTTGATTCAATTCAGGCAGATTCATTGTTTACCGAAAAGGATGGCTTTCGTTTTATTTTTAAACGCAGAAAAATATAGTGATTTCAATTCTTCAGGATATGAGTTGGATTCGGCTATAGCGCTATACGAGAAAGAACGTTAAAAAAAAAAATAGAGAGTGACGCGGGAGGGTAAGCATATTGATGTTACGAAGGTTTCTAGAGTAGTACTGGTGACGTTGAATAATTTTAGAGTAGAGGTAATCTGGACATTGGTTTCTCAATAACTTATGAACAAAGCATACAAGGTGATGTTTCCTTCTATTTAACATTTTCAGCCAGCCAAGATTGTTTAAAAATGTTTTTACATGATCTCTTCGTTTCAGCGAAAATATTAATCGGACACAGGCATTCTGAACTTTTTGGATCCTGGAAGAAGGTTCTTGATCAAGACACGGGCCATAGACAATATCACCGTAGTTGAAAATTGATAAAATAAGTGTATCACATAGTTGAATTTTCAGATGTTTAGTCAAGTAGTGTCTGTGTGGGTATAGATGTTTTAGTAAACCATATGCTCTCGGAATCAAAGAGTTAATGTGGCTTATGAATCTCAGATTGCAATCTAATATCAACACCAAGCATTTTATTTTATCGCTATCTTCCAATTTGTGATTATGGATAAAAATTGAGGAATTATCTATGGCCCTACTCCGGTACCTCTTATTGCCAAAAATTATAGCTGATGATTTATTTGGATTGATGTTCAAACAGTGATTTCTTGATATTTTCAATAGATCATCTATATCATTATTCACAAGGTGTTCAACGTATAAAAAATCATCGATTTTCGCGGAAAAAATCAGATTGGTGTCATTAGCATAGGTATGCATTTGAAAATTCTTTAGTATTTTGGAAAAATCAGAAGTGTAAATAATAAATAGAAGAGGTGCCAGTATACTGAGGAAAGATTTGAAAAAAGATTGACTTTTCTCATCGAATCCGTAATAACAAAGTTTTGCACATAGTAAAGCATGGTTCATAGTATCAATTTCTTCCTTATAATCAAGTGAAACTCAAAAAGTTTCTTCATTCTTATCATATTCTTATCATAATACCATCGGTAATATTAGGAAGAACACTTGTGGTACCATCATTTTGTCAAAAGCCAGACTGCGTGATGGGAAGAATACGGTTAATATTGACAAAGATATAACTTTGTTCATGAACTGCTTTTTCGATTACTTTTGAGAGTGGCGGTTGAATATTAATAGGTCTCAAGTCATTGAATGTTTCGGGTTTGGATATTTTATTGATAGGAAGTAATAGGGACTTTTTCCAATTATTGGGATAAATTCCATTTTCTATACATTTGTTTACGATGAAAGTTGTAATGGGGAGTGCACAATAGTAACATTATATATGCCGTCGCTTCCTGCCGCATTTGATTTCATATTTCGTAGAATATTTTCCACTTGTTGATCATTGACGTTATCAAGACTTAAAGTCGGAGTATTATTGAATTTATTAGAATTATAAAAATCGATGACTTCATTTGGACTTCATAAGGAAGGATTTTTGAATAACTCATTTGGAGGCCCCTACTGGGGATAAAAGGAGAGCGTTTACTCGTGAAAATTAACTTTTCATCACTGTTTTTCCGTACCGCTATATTTTTGAAGGACAGAATTCTGTATGTAGGTTCGTTTTATGTTGAACTGAGGCACCAGCCGCGAGGAAAAAGGAGCGTTTATGAAATTATCTTCTATATATCCTTTATCTTATTTTCGAAGATATTACACATTTATAATGCATGGACAAAGCGGTTGCGGCGGTACCGGGTCAACTACATGTCACTCTGCCAAGAGTTATCTTCAAAGAAAACATGTTTGTATTGTCTAATGAAAAAGCTGTGAATGTTGTTAATAAACACATTCTGTAGTACCTATATATTTTGTATCAGTACTTCACCTATGCGTAGCCGGGGTAGGTCGCTAGTTATTCAAATTTCGACTAATATTACTGTCACAAACTACTTACTCTCTAGACGTTTCACGCAGATGATAAAGGTCAAAGTCGCTTTTGTAGTTCATTGTTTCGTCCTATAGGGGTCTCTGCAGATATTATAGGTTATGTCGATTGTTGATTGTTTACATTTTTTTCTTTGGAAGGAATTTGATACGTATTATTTTTATTAGTGTTCTCCGATAAGTTAGTTTGTATCTCATATAAACATATTTATCCAGTGTTATTACATTCTTACATTTAATATTTTTTCATCATTCTTAGTGAACTTCGTTTTCAACTATGTCGTGTAGGAAATGCTGCATTTCAAAGTGTTCAGCATCTGCACCGCTACACAAATTTCCAAATCCTGGAAAATATCTACAAAAATTCAGAATATGGGTGCACTCTATCAATGACAGGGATATCAATGAAATGGACCCAGTAATGGTGTATCACTCTAAAAGAATTTGTCATAAACATTTCGATGCTAAATACCATTCATCGATGTCGAGTAGACTTCAAACAATGGCTGTGCCTACATTATTTTTGAGAGGTAAGAAAAACATTTCCATTCAATTCTTGAACGTCCAAACAATAAAACAATTCAGGTAAAATTATTCTTCTCATCATTAACAGTCAGTTCTGACATCTCAATCCTCATATTAGCGTGACTTCTGAGATGCGTAAAAATCTCAATTTGAATATTTCATTGACACAATTATTTTGAACCTTCATCTAAGCAGTTTTTAATAAGTTTGCCTACTATTTTATTTTCAGATGAAATTGATCTATTCGATCCAGATCAGCCGTCAACTTCTTCAACCGTGCCATTGGTATGTACTGGTTTGGTTATTTCTTCAGTACCATATCTTGCGTTTTCACGAATAAGTTTTCATATCAATTAATTTATTGGTGGAGTAATTGACAGTATTCTTTTTCAGAAAATGCTATTGGTTGTCTGATGTCACCATTTAGCTCCTGAAGCATTCTGGAGTTTGTAAGCAGGCAATCACACCAAGAAAAAAAAGTTATATGCATCAGTAAAAGTATTGCAAAAAACAATGAATAATATGAGGAACAGTAAAAAAAACCTTAGCAAAAGATTACATGAAGCTGAAACATTCAAGGATAAATATGAATTGGAGCATAACATGGAAAAGCTGAACTCTTGGCAGCAATACTGATTCGATTGCAATTTCGAGAATCAAGTAAGTGCAAGAAACTAAGGCGTTTTACTCTTGACGAAAAGTTACTCTCTGTGGCCCTTTACAAACAGAGTCCCAAATGTTATGCACTTCTGTCAAAAATATTCGTTCTGCCAAGTAAATCAACATTAGGAAGGCTACTTGCCCTAGTAGTTGGAAGACCAGGCATCCAAGATGTTATCTTTGAATCACTTCAAGAAATGACAAAAGAAATTAATTCCTCTGAAAAATATGTAGCGGTTCTGTTTGATGAAATGGCAATTTTGCCTAGTCTTCATTTCAATGAATATACTGGCTTCATAGAGGGCTTTGAAGACATGGGTGGAGATATTTTTGATAGCTACATTGCAGATCATGTTCTAATGTTTATGATCAGAGGTTTGAAAAAACAATGGAAAGCTCCTATCTCTTATCATTTTTCCAGTAGAGGGGGTGCAAAAACCTTGCAAATGAAACAGTTGTTAACTGAAATAATAAGAAAATTAATAAACATCGATCTAAAACCTCTGACAGTAATATGTGATCAGAATAATATAATAATATTAGTGTCATCAATAGTCTAATGAATGACACCAAAGAGAAATATTTGAGATGTGGTAACATATCCACATATCGAGAAGGTTCTTTCGAAATTGATGAATTCAAAGTCTATCCTATTCTGGATCCTCCTCATTTGTTGAAAGGAATGAGAAATAATTTTATCAAAAAGGATTTACAATATTCAAAAAATAATGTCAGGAAAACAGCAAAATGGGAGCATGTACGAAAGCTTTATATAAACGATAACGGACCAATTGACGGTTTAAAAGTTCTGCCACATATTACTGTTGAACACATCTATGAGAATAAAATTAGAAAAATGAAAGTGAAGAATGCAGCTCACATTTTCAGCCAGAGGTTTGCATCAACTCTTCAGTTGGCCAGTCAGATTGGTGAGTATCTCTTTTTCTATATTCTTCATTGCATAATTTTTGTTAAGGATTAAATCTGATTATTTCAGTTTCAAATATTTTGATTAGTACTGGTGCATAGCTCAATTATATTTATATCAGATACAATTTTTACTATGAAACCTACATATCAAACTAAACATTGATAGGTTTATGTGTATACTACATTTATTGTTGTTTTATTGCAGATTCTGCAAACAAAATCGGAACCCATGTGGAGCATACATCTGAGTTACTGTTTTTTTTCGATCGTTTATTTGACTCTTTGAATGGTTCAAAAAAAATCCAGAGAAGGGAAAAATATTACGGTGTGGTTTAAGTGACACCTCTGATCACCTTCGTTTTTGGAATGAAGAAGCCCTGTTACTGCTGAATGGAATGGAGTTTCAGAGAATAAAGAAAAATGATCAAAGAAGGCCTCCCAGCCTGAAGAATTGGTCATTCGTCATAAAAAATGTAAAGAATATTTGGCAGGTTCTGAAGTCCAATGGTTTTGATTATTTGTTAACAAGACGGCTGAACCAGGATCCGCTTGAAAATATGTTTGGTCAATTGAGAAGCTTTGGAGCCTTATACACCAATCCTTCAGCTTCCCAATTTACAAGCATTTATAAAACTGTGCTTTTTAATACAGCCCTCTCATTTTACAGAAATTCATTCAATTGTGAAGATGACAAATGTGAAAACTTGTTTAATTCTTTGAAGGGACTGTTTTGTGAACGTAACGCTGACAGTAATGTTACTGAAGCTATACAATATGCAGATATAACATATAATCAGAGTAGCACTCTATCTGGAAAGTTGAATGAGTTGTCCACTAGTTATGTAGCTGGCTTCATTTTGAAAATAATCAGGAAAAGTATAATATGTTCAAATTGCAAAAACACAATGTTTTCAACCAATTATGAATCTGATGCAAATAGACTCATTTCTATTAGAGAATATGGTGGTGGCTGGGCTAGAAGGCTTTGTTACCCATCCTCTTCATTTGTTTCATGTTTTTATGATATTTATAAAATTATACACTTTTGTTTTGATAGACAACCACATTCAAGAACACTGGTTTATTTAATCAAACAAATTGTTAATGCACAAGTTGATTTTGAATTTTTAACATGTGAAAATCAACATAAACTAAGCGTTATTGATTTGATTTTGAGAATTGCAATTAGAACCATATTGCACCATTTCTGTAAAAATGTGAATAAAATTATGCAAGGAAAATCCATACCCTATACTGGTACTAATTCAGTTAAGATTCAGGCATATAAAATCTATTTAAATAGAATTAAAAAAAAACTGAAAAAGCCACCACATGTTATAGTTTATGTGCTTGATATTATATTATTGTTTTATTTGATTAACCTGTTTTATTTACTATGCCAAACTTTATAACATTACAATTATTTACCCTTTATATGCGAAATATGTTTCATGAACTGTTACATATGAATATTATTTCTATCTTGCTATTGGAATCAACCATAGCAATGACTTTATATAGTTAATTTTTGAAATTGACTGCTACTTTTCTTTTTTTGGAAGATTCCCACATTTCTTGTATCGAGATAGAGTAGTAGAAAGTCAAAAACTTTCTATCCCAAAGACTTTATTTTGATTTCAGTAGCAAATTAGAATATGTAACACTTTCAAAGTAAACAACGGTTGAGCTAATAAACTATGAGATTGGAACCTTTGGTGAAAAGTTGAAACTTCTCCTAGAGATCAATTACCCTAACACCAAACTGATATTTTTTGTACTCGACGCGTGTTTCGCTAACAAGGTTAGCATCTTCATCTATCAATTGATACTGTATCAATTTTTTTCTGAAGATGCTAACCTTGTTAGCGAAACGCGCGTCGAGTGCAAAAAATATCAGTTTGGTGTTAGGGTAATTGATCTCTAGGAAAAGTTTCAATGATTGCGTTTAAGTTTCCCGCTTATTTGTTGAGTTCCGATTCTAAGTTATAGAGGGAGCTGAAAATCGTTGCCAGCTGACAGCATTGTCGTCAACTACGCATGCTCATAATTTGACAAATCGTTGCTGTGACATCTACAGGTTGAAACAACGAACTACAAAAGCGACTTCGACCAATACCATTGCCGTGGGGAGTCTATATAGTAGGTGGTTTGTAAATACTGTATCCGTCAGAAGTTTCATCATAGAAAATAAATACTTGATAGCAATTAGTGTAAAATCTACTTGCTGTATACCATATACCGATTCACAAATTTCCTGCTCATTACAGTAGGCTGGGTTGATATGAAAAGAATTAAAAATATGACGTGAAGAATACTTCATATAAATATTGTAATGTATCAGTACCAATATCGTTTTGTCACTACATACAATATACCCACAAACAAATTTAGAATCGCACAGGTTGGATCATAACAGCAATGAATATGCAGATTGTAAAAATGACGTTTGAACTTTCTGAAGAATCCGTCATTTCGAAATAAGCATGTGATATTTCGAAACCAACCATAAGTGTGCAATTTGGGTTTTAGGTACGTAGTACTTGTTGAAAAACGAGCGAATTTTTCATAGAGATACTTTTCATGACTGCTGCGTACTTCATTATTGTTTTAATGTTTGTTTTCGGTCGGTGACCAGGCGGTTCGACGTGGGTGCTTCGTTCACTCACTCGAATTGACTGCCGTGTTGGTCGGTGGTTCAAGCCCCAGTCTGAACGATCGATTTTCACTTGATAGCGTCCAACCCGTGTTGGGAATCACACGTTAAAAAGTAAGACCTCGTTAATCCTTAGCTCGCACAAGTTTCGACTTCTGAGGGTTGTCGTTCGTAAGGGTGCAACAGCTGGTTAACGAAAAAACAGATTTTTAAGCAAGTTAACGAACACTATCATTCAGCTTACAATTAGTTTCAATCTTCGTAATTGAAGACTCAAGGATTCTGAATTCGAGTGATTTATTTGATACTAGTTAAGAATTGAAGTTTTTGAAGATATGGTGATATACATACCTACATGTTATTGATTGTTGTCTTAACAATTGTTACGGAGTACGGATCTGTTTTTCTATCAGTTATCCTTGAACAACTAGGTACTTCCCAGTCTGGTATAATTAGTTCCAAAATTTATGCTCAAGCATCATCACATATCATTTCATCAATTGTTCAAATATTTACCAAGCGAATAATTACTGAAAATTGCTTGAGATATCTTTTTTTTTTCTGAAATAAAATTCTTTACAACACTCAACAAAAAGCGGAAAACTTCTCAAAACGTGCACATGTAGAGGAGTTTTTTCCAGAAACTGAAAAAAAATCATCTGAAACAACTAGTTTCAAATATATTAACAATGGTGTTCACAAAAATCACTTTTTTCAGCTCGTTCTCGAACAATCGCAATGGAATGCTACACAGGAATGCTGACATGAAAAAATGTTGATATGGAATTCTATCTGCATAGAAAATTCACGATTTCTATTTCAAGGACAAAATACAAGCACAGGAAAATCTCTGAGGCGCTCCAAGAGCGGTGCCTGTGCGGAAGTAGTGATTTGAATCGATGGAGATTAAATCCATTTGGAAAAACGTTCTCAGGAAGTTTATTCAGCCCGAGCACAGTTCTCCAAATGGAAGAGCTCTTAAACAATGAAGTTCGAGGTGTACTGAGTTGAACCTCAAAACGATGAGCAGCCACAGTCCGTCGCGTATTTCTGTTATGTACCGCTCTTGGTGGAATCAAATGTGCCAAGTCACTTGAACTTGGCACATTTATCGTCATGAATGTTTTTGTTTTTATTTCGAACTATACCGTATAAGAGTTTAAAAATCCGTAACAGAAACGTGTTTAAAAATAACTTTCCGAATATTTGAATACGACAAAAAACACCAATTTGTCTCGAGGCTTTATTTTATTTCTTGAAAACATAACACTGCACTTTGAAGTTTCGAACGAGAACACTTGTCTTCAACTACTCTTAAGCACCTTTTCAGGAAAAAAAAGCGGTTTATTTCCAACAGGAGTACCCAGTTACAGGAAATGCTATTATTACAGAGTATATATGGAGTAAATATTAAAAATAAGTGAACGCAGAAATGTGTAAAAGTAAATGTTGAAACAAAGTATATAAAAAATATTCGTGTAAGTAGAATTTCAAAGAGGAATGAGAAATTGAGTATATAACACAAAAAATTTCAAATCATGCAATGTAACAATACTGACACAAAAGTTATTTATAGTATTATTAAAAGTGATTGTGGATACAAGATACCAAGGCATTCAGAGAGTCGAAATGAATATCGCAGTATTCACATATTTTATTGAAGCTACTGCACATAAAATTCAATGGTGATCGTAGCATAATATTTGTGCGTGATGCTTCACAATAGAATTTCAGATTGTGTCGACCTTCACTTCTTGGTACTAAGAAATTGATCTCGGGTAAAAGAACCGTACTGTCAATATTGTTGTTGAGTAACTCATGCAAGAATTTTATACCAAGGATAACTCTCCTATTTTCCAAAGATGTCATATCAAATCGTGACGAAAGATGAGATGATGAGAATATTTGCTCATGTAATAACGACAGTCCGTAAAAAACGGTTGGATGATTCATATCCAGTAAAAGGAACTTCGTTAGATTGTATAATGATGAAAAAGTAAAAACTTTAATGTTTTCACCCATACACACATGTCAATGAAAGAGGCAGAGTACATATAAAAATCAATCGAATGTAAAAATTTTCCAGATGGTGAATTCCTTTCTCTACTGAAAACATAAACTTTGAGGCGTGTTTCCACCAAAGAGACAAAATCGGTACAGAACAGCTACTGTGTCGATTTCGACAAAGCAAAAACATATTTTTTTTTTCAATAACTACACTTCACGATTTCATCTTCACAAAATTTATTTTAAGAATATATTCACAACATGTTTCGCTAGCACGGTAGCTATCTCAAGTGTATGAATACTTCAAATTGTTCTTACATTAATACGAACCTCTAACTGAGGTACCTGGAAAATATGTTCAATAATGGTGATCTATTCAAATCTAGTTGTTGAATTTGTTTTCTTATATACATAGCTCGTATGATGTTCCTGGATTCGATTCCTTAATGTTCTGCCAGTTTGGCCAATATATACCTCAGGGCACGTCCCACACTTCAATTTATATACTCCTGATTTCTCGAATTTGGATGTCTTGTCTTTATTATTTTCAATTAACTTTTCCAACGTATTATTTGTTCTATATGCAATTGTAATATCGTTTCCTCAAAAATGAAGTTACTTTTCCCGTTGGTTGTCCAAAATACGTTAAACCTCTATAATATTTATTATCTACCTTATCAATAGGAAAAACGTCTTGAATCGCTTTTGCGTAGACTTTCTTGACAAGTATTTTGTTAATTAATTCGGCTTTAAACCCATTGTTAACTGCAATTTGTTTGATGATATCATGTTCTTTATTGACATTATCTATTGAAAGAGGAACATTGACTAATCTGTGAATCATGCTATTATAAGCTGCTCCTTTATGTTGATAAGGATGGGTAGAATCGTAATATACAGTAATATCCGTATAGGACGGTTTGTGATAAATTGAAAAATCATGTTTGTTGTTCCTTCTACTAATTGTTAAGTCCAAGAAATTGATTAAGTTGTCTGCTTCTATTTCTATAGTGAATTTAATATTTTCATGAATTTTGTTAATATCTCTATGAAAAATATCTAATTGCCTCTTAATACCTGTAAAACATACCAAAACGTCATTCACATATCTATGCCAATACATGAATCTCTTAATGAAAAGATGTTTAAAAATCGACTTTTCTAGGTTATTCATAAATAGATAATTTCAATAAAGAAGTCAATATTATCAAGCAAATTGCGGTTAACAATGGGTTTAAAGTCGAATTATTTAACAAAATACTTGCCAAGAAAGTCTACGCAAAAGCGATTCGAGACGTTTTTCCTATTGATGAGAGATAATCAAAATTATAGAGCTTTAACGTACAACCAAATAAAAAATTATAAATTAAAGTGTGGAACGTGTCCTAAGGTATATATTGGCCAAACTGGCAGAACATTTAGGAATCGAATCCAGGAACATCATACGAGCTATGTAAATGAGAAAACAAATTCAACATATTCAAATCATCTTCTAGAAGAAAATCACTTTAACAAAGAGTTCGAAATTTTGCACATAAAAATAAAGGTTTGAAACTGAATCATTTGAAAGCAATGGAAATAAGAATTCAAACATTCCAATGAATGACCAACTAGATTTGAATAGATCACCATTATTGAACTTGTTTTCTTAAAATCCCAGAAAGAATTATTATTGATGTAGATGTGAGGTTTTATGCTTTAGGTAATCATAATTCAACAGGTACCTTAGGTAGAACAGGTAATTTTTTGAAGGTAGTCTCAATTATGATTACCAGTAGTATATAAACATCAATTTAAGAACAATTTGAAGTATTCATACACTTTAGAAAGCTACTGTGCTAGCGAAACATGTTTGTCAACAAAGAAATGTCCCGTCGCTAGGCGGGTGTAATGATTATGTTTTTGTCAACAGAGTTCGCTATGTATAAACGGTCGGCAACAACAAGAAGCAACTATAACATATTTAAGGTTGGCGACCCAAATTCAGACCCCTTTAGGAATTTACGTTATATTTTATCCAATATAATTAGTGAGTGTTTGATAATACTGATCAGTTGCAATTTTCTGGATTCAATAATCATTTCTAAAGATAGGTATCTGAACAGTTATTTATGATAAAACTTTGTCTACAATAATTTTATTCACATTTTATTATAACCACCCCAATAACACCTAATTCAGTAGGAGGAAAGTTTGTTTCAAAATCAGACAGGACAGTGAACCTAATTCAGACGGTGACCCTAACGCAGTACCTACTAATGAAAACCATGTAATAATCAGAGGCGAATGACTTGAAAATTCTCTGAGATGTGAGATTTTAGTTTCATCGTTGAGAAATTATCTGTTGAACACATGGTGTGAACATATTGACAAAATGAACTGCATAAATGTCTCTAATGAAAAAAATATACTTTAGAAAAGCGAAAAAAAGTGAACTTTGTCAATTCACAAAGACAGAACACAGAAATCAAGAATTTCCTGATGCTGCTTTATTGTAATATACTCCAAGAAAACAAACCATAAATGGTGGATACAGTAACAGCGTATTCGGAAGCTAATTTCATGAAAAAACTTCATATAAACATAGTTCCAGAAAATCATTGTTTACAAGATACAAGGTGTTATACTTTTTCAGTTACAAATAGTAACTCTAACATACTTTGGTGAAATAACAGAGACAATTGCGGGTTTTTTCAGAAAAAACATTCAGACCACATGCCGGTTTATCTAATTTTCTTTTTGATGCCAAAGATAAAGTGGACAAGATGGAGAAATCGTAAGTTTATAATCTTAAGTGGGTCAGGTTAGGTCCAAAGTGAGTGGGTCTATTCGACCATCCATCGCAACCCAACCCACAAGGGTTTATTGTGACTCACACCCGACCAAATGAACTCAGCTTCTAAACGAAGCCGATTAATTTGTATGGTGAATGGTCTTTCAGGTCAGATGGTAAGAGTACTGCTCTGCCGAACTCTGAAAACCTTATTTGGTCTCCAGCGGGGCAGGCACAAAGTTTATGCTATGCTGTTTCATCATTTCCAAACACAGGCGACACACACTGTTTTTCGATAGTCAGAGTCCCTGCATATGATGATTCGAATGACAGTGACCTGTAAAGAGGCCTGATAGACATCGTAGTTCATCCCTAGTGTAGTCCAACAACTGTTTCATATCAAGCTTCGAAAGGTGAATAAACGCTTTGGAGTGAGCCAGTCCTGGAAGATTCTGCCAGAAGTCCATAAATCTTTTTGCAATTCATGTGTTAAATCTCTGTTTGGCAAAGCCTTAAGCGATGCCAATGACAGGTTCTGGTCCGATGAAACTGCTTGCACCCCCTTGCAAGGTAGTCAGCAGCCTCATTGCCTTTCAGGCCAGTACGGCCAGGAATCCAGACAAGAGACAATCTATTGAGTCTTCCTGTCGAAGAGAGTCGTTTTTGGCAATTTGATACCAATTTAGACGTTGCTCGGTAGGAGCCAAGAGCTTCCAAGGCCGCTTAACTGTCCGAGAATAGTTTTGTTGACTTCTGTATGAGGTTGCGTTCTTCCAATCTCTCCGCACATAATTCAATAGCGTAAATTTTTACTTGAAATACAGTCGCATAGGTTCCTAGGCAGGTCGATATGTCTCTCATGGGTCTGCGACTGAAAATATCTGCACCAGAACTGGAAGGTATTTTTGATTTGTGAATCACCAACTATCTGCTCTTGATATTTCCTTCCCACGGATGATTCAGTCCTCTATACTCGGAAACAGTACTTTATGAGGCAGTTTGTAGTTGACAGTTGGAGGCATGACATCAGAGGTCATTTTCAGACTGCTGTGATGACCAACAGTCTGTTGCAGTCTGCGTTGAATTGATTTGTGCAATTGGCAATATGCACAAGTCTATATGCAGTCCATTTAGCCACTCTCTTCAGAAAAATGTGTAGAGGAGGTAGATCTAGAAAGATATCCATGGCCGCTGACGGTGTGGTACTGATAGCACCACTGATGGCCAGACGAGCCTGTCTCTCTAAGCCAGAGAGCTTCGCCTGGGCCGTTTTCTGTAAAGCCTTCGGCCACCAGGTATTTGCCTCGTAAGTGATCATTGGTCTGACAATCATCACATAAATCCATTGGATTTTTGCGGGACCTAAACCCCAAGTTTCATCACAAATTCTTAGACATGTCCATAGAGACAGTCTGGCTTTGTGTGAAACTTTTTCCAAGTGAGCGTTCCAGGTGAGTTTTTTATCAAGGAAAATGCCAAGATATTTCACCTCCGTTCCAAATGGTATGACCTCACCATTGAGGGAACATAGCATTAGATCGTTCAATTTGCTCCTCCTGGTGAAGGTGATTGTCACAGTTTTGCTGGGATTGACAGATATCTGCTCCCTCAGGCACCAACTGTGGACACCGTCCAACGTGCTTTGGAGGATATTACAAGCTACCTTTCCTGACGTGGACCTTGCCAAGGTCCAACAAGGTCATCTACATTAGCTTGCAGATCTACTTTCCTTCTATCGAGGGCATCAATCAGACTATCCATCAGGAGCGACCACAGAAGGAGAGACAGTACTCCACCTTGAGGGCAGCCTCTGGAGACCCTGAACCTAATGGCCTAGTCTTGAAGAGTCGTAGTTGCAGTTCTGTTTACTAGAATGGCATAGATCCAGCCAGTCATGGTCGATTCTATACTTTTCCTAGCCAGAAATGATGCTATAGATTTAGATAGTGCATTGTCAAATGCTCCTTCGATATCGAGAAATACAGCAACCGCTTGTGGGTAAATGTATTGAAAATATCTCAAATCGGTATGCTGAACATGAAAGGTCGTTCAGACTAGGTAAAAATGATTCAACGTTTCCAAACCATTCCTTGGAATTCAACTACCAGTCCCGGAATCTATGGGATCGGAAATTTTGCACTATGCAAGCAAACATTGGAAACTGAATGATTTGGAATCCTCAGAAACTCATATTCATAAGCATTGCGGATGTAATCTGCTAGATCTAGTTCGATCTAGTTCTAGTTCGATCTAGTTTACTCACCAGTTTTGAAACTAGCGTAACCACATTGTCACAGGTAAACAAATTTCAGGTACTGAATTAACTTAAGGACCTCTATTCTCACCTACAGCAGAAATAAAAGGGATAACATTATGATTTGTGTTCAGATTATTGTAATTGTTTGAAAATATCCTTAAAGGGCGAAACTGTAGTAACAACATTAGTTACGAATAAAAGTGGTAAAAAAAGTTTAATTTCTCATTTTCCAAAATTTATATATCGTTCATATAAATACTATATTTATACATTTATATATGTATATATTTTTAAAAAAATCAGGTTCTATGGAACAGATATCAATATCAACATTAAAAATGAAGCTTCAAAAACATTTTTCAGTTTATCGGTTTCAGCCCAAAAGACTTTTTGCTCTCTTCCTCTGTCATATCGGTGAATTGATTTATACCCATTTCCCAGGTTTCTTGTCCTGCTTTGAATCTCTGGTTGTGAGCGTCGATTTTCTGGACATTCTTTTCATATATTGAACGGTGAAGGGCATCATCTTGGGGAGTGTTGTATTTTTTGTTGAATTTTTGCTGCAACAAAAAACATTTTTAGTCACTAGTTTCAAAATGTCAATCTTTCGTCAGATATGTAGCTTGTTTGAGATATAGTTTATTTCATATTTAGAAAGTTTCATTAACGAGAAAAACCTGAATAAATGTATAGCTGAAACATTGAAGAATTAGGTATTACGGAATACAGTTCATCTGTTTTCACGAATAGTTTTCTATATAACTCTGCAAAACAATATAATGAATTACCCAGTGTATTCAGATAGTGTATAGTCATCAATCATCTGATTGAAGGTGAAAAATCATTTGACATATGTCAACAAGCTGTCGCCCCCGATGAACGAAAACCCTCAGAAGTCAAACCTTGTCTGAGGTATGGGTGGAAGATATCTCACATATCAACGTGCGGCACCTTGTGTGTTGATAAGCTATACTATGAATATTGAGGTGTAGGTGCTGACAAATACTACTTCTATCTTCCTTTTGATGTTATCTAAGACATGCGGATGCTGCATCTAGAAAACACTACAGAAACTTTCTATGTAATTTGATAAGAACCGCGAAAAGTTTCTACTGCAAAACTAGAATCAATGAATTGGTCAGAAATTTTAGAAATGAAATAAAAGAAATAACGAATGATACTCGATAACTCACATCACAATAATCCGCAGAAAATAAACGGATCCAGAAGTAGGAAACGATTTCCATCATTTCTTCGTAAATATAGGTGAAACCATTTCAAACAGAATAGATAAACCAACATATCCTGCTAGACAATGAATGTTTGAAATACAAACTGAGAAGAAAAAGTGTTTTCTGTATATTTCAATGTTCATGCAGAAGTATTTGTTTCGAAATAATTTTTTTTTTCGTGTAGTTCAATGTTTATACGAAAGTAGCTGTTTCAGAGAGGCTTTTTCTTCCAGATTTGTGTCTGGAAGTTACTTCTTTGCATGATCTACACATCTATGTATACAGTTACTTCTTTCAAAATTGATTACTTCCTTCCTTTCTTTGGAAGATTTCTTTCTTTTTCAAAAATTTGTCACTCTTAGAATATGTTACCCTTTCAAATTGAGAAAAAAACATTATAAATTCGCTAGTCCCTCAGCTGATGACAAAAAATTAAATCATGACAATATAGGAACTGAAAAATAGGACTTCTCCAGATCCTGACAAAATTACAGTATCCTACATTGAGAAATATCATATTTATCTTTTAAAACCATCATGTTTTATTTTGAACTCAGCAATCCTATCTAGAAATATTCCGTCTATCTTCAAAGAATCTATCACAATCCCAATTTTTGAATCTGGAAAGAAACAAAAAAGAACTATAAACTCATAACAGTGATAAATATCTTCGCAAGAATATTTGAAAAATGTTTAAAAAACAGATTTACAATTTTTTTTACAACAAGAATATTATTTCCACCACCTAGTATGGATTTAGGGAAAACTTTTTCTCAAAACAAACTGTTTTCGTATCAACGAATTAGGTACTATTTCCATTAGTTCGGACTAATATGATATAAATTGATTTGAAACCACCTTTAAACAAATTAGGTACTCATTTGCTTTCAGGATCAGAGAAAATGTTCAACCGTATTCTTAGACCTGGCTAAGGCGTTTGATACTGTCAATCATGATATATTCTTTCAACGATTGGAAGGCGTAGGAATAAAAGGCGTAGCATTAAATTTATTCAAAGATTACTTATCAAATAGAAATCAGGGCGTGAATATAAATTATCCACTACAGTTTGCCATGGGTGTGCCACAGGGAACTGTCATGGGCCCCATATATTTTTAATGTATGTCAATATATATTTTTTTTTTCGCTGATGATATGGCTGTAACATTCTCGGGTAGAACGTGAAACAAACTATATGGAAAAGCAGGAACTGGCATGAAAAAAAGTCAAGTATTAGCTTACTGAGCCTCAATCTAGACAAAAAAGATCAATTAATTTCTCTCCTAAAAAAAGACCAACCAAAAAAACATTCAAGCCTCCAAAACATTAGGATTAGTGTTTGTATAATTCCTTCGTTTTTTTTGATAAGCAAAATCAGCGGATACTGATATATTTTTTAAAAACGGTCGATATAAAATCTGATTTTCTATACAGAAAATGGCTTTCATTTATTATTGATAATTTTATGTCCACTTCAAGACGTTTCTGATTTCAAATGATATAAAAAAATTGATTACAGAGAAAAAGACTAACTAATTCCAAATTTTAATGATTCATCACCAATTGATTGGAGAAATCTATTTGAACTAGTTGTCGGGCTATGATTAGACAAACACTAAAATAGTTATCGTACAATGAGGATAACAAAAGAGCATATAATCACTCAACTCATTAGTTGAATTGAACAATAATGAAACAAAGCCAAATTTCAAAAAGATTAATTGAGTTCAACCTACCTTGTAGCTATTCCATTCCTCATCACTAACGGCATGAACTAAAGCGACTGCTACTATACAAAACACAACCAATTTCAGATGCATTTTTCTCGTGAATGTATGAAAAGTCAGGTGTTCGAAAAAGTATTTGGATATAACCTGATAGTGCGGAATGAGAATATTATATTCATACAGTCGAGTCAGGGCCGGAATCATGTTTTGTCAGTTCAAAATATAACTGATTTGGATACTACGGATTTGTGTTGAGATACGATGATTCTGATAGAGCCATCGTAAGTGGAAACAAAAATATGAACAATATTATAGACATCGAATTTGTATACATCCTGGGATATTTTCAGAACAGACATCAAGAATGTGACTTCTCCACTTATCGAAGAAATATTGCATATTTGTTAATGTTACTGAATTATCTGTTATGACTGTTGTAAATTTTCCCCTGACAAATTACGCTGACCGCCGCTGATCTTCGTCAATCGATTATGGTTTGGCCAAGGTAGAGCTGAATTCGACTCGCGTTTCTCGATCATTCTAGATATCGCTTCACTCCGAGAGACTTTCAAAGACAGACCTATCGACTTCCAGAGACTTCCGTTACGATATATAAATACTACCAATAGGCAGATCCGAAAGTATAGTTGATAGTGCGGTACGGTGCACAGTGTAGTCAATTATTGTCAAACCCATGGGAAAAACATAACAAGACTTTCATATTATCAACAACGGGAACGATACTTGACTAACATAAGCATCAATATTGTTGTGAATCATCCCCTAAAGAAAATAACGCTAGCCGCCGTTGGTGTCATACATCAATTGTGACGTGACCAAGACCGCATCCAACGCGACGAGCGCTCGCGACCGTTCTACCGGCTCCGATGAACTTCTGAAGAATTATCTACCGGTTCCGGGATAGTTCGTCCGACGTATATAAGCGCAACCCACACCGAGCCCCCTCCCGATATAGAAGGTCCAGACACTTTGTCGAGTTAGGCCCTCATGTCCTCCATTAAAAGATGGAAAACGTATTCATCCAAACACCCCAGACAGGTAGGGGTCCACGTGAAGGGCGGTACTGATGTCTGAGGACATTCATGCCGCCATCCCATAAATCAGTCTTGACCTGTTTGTCTCTCTAACGAACACCAGCCGAAAGGGTAAGGGAGCCAGGCTCCAACCTGTTTAAGCCAAGATGACACAAACAATAACAGCTCGTGGAAGTCGAGTTTACTGGACTGTGCGGTACAGAGTGATGTATCAAGGCGATAGACAAGACATTTGAATGATAGAGTTGAAGTTTTAGTTGAAGTGTTTGGTTTTATCAATAGTGAAATAAAGTTGAGTTTGATTATTGAACCGTGTAGTCAATTATTATTTATGAAACCAACGGGGAAAACGAAACAATATTTATAACATATCACTAGCCCTGGATTTCGATGCTGAATGAAAAAAATCTTGCTCTGATACAGATTCTAACAGAAACTACTCCCCTCTAACTTAGATCAACATCACATGTCTTGCTGTTCTCGAAATGAAGGTATTGTAGTGTCAAATCAGTTCATCATTACCGGGAAATTATATCCTATGTAAATTACGCTCTGATGTGCTATATGTACTATCACAACAAGGTGAGAGATGACGGGACAACGTGTCAAAATATTTGTTGAATCTGGGATGATTTTATGGAAAATACCTACGAAGAAATCGATATTTTCAATAATCTTGGATTATTCGAATGTCTATCGCCTTGTTAACTCGCTTTGTACACTGTTGGTAGTGTTTATACATATATATATATATATATATATATATATATATATATATATATATATATATATATATATATATATATATATTGCAATATTAAATTCTACAAAAAGGATTTGAAGCTTTATATCTTCTATTAATTATCAGCGAGCGCTTTCGACAGTTGGTAGTACTGTCATCATCTGGAGTGCCAGATGATGACAGTACTACCAACTGTCGAAAGCGCTCGCTGATGATCTACAAATCCTTTTTGTAGAATTTAATATTGAAATACTCAAAATAAAGGAAAATTAGTTGCATCAATCAAAATATATATATATATATATATATATATATATATATATATATATATATATATATATATATATATATATATATATATATATATATATATATATATATATATATATAAATATAAAAGTTTCTCGTAGCGACGCGATATCTAGAACGATAGAAAAGCGCAAGTCAAGTTGAACGCCGCTTTGGCCAGGTCACAGTAAATTGACGAATAACAGCGGCGGCCAACGTTATTATGTTTCAGGGGGTGATTTACAACTGTACCCGAGAATACAGGTATTCTCGGACTGTACCTCCACACCCGAGGTGGTTGGCCCCGAACAACATTTCATGAAATCATTACGTAATTCATCCATGATTCAAAGTGTGCGTGATGATGATTCGAGACAACTGTTGGTAAATACAATGACACATCGGAACTGCTTTTTACAAATATTGTAACCGTGGTGAGGCCAAGTGCAGCCCTCTGATAGATGCAAAAGTAAGACTTTTATTAAAGTAATCTACTCAATTGCATTATCACCCACTAGCAGTGTTAAATCACAATCATCTTCATTATTGAAAGTATTGGACCCAATTAAATTACTTTTTACTACGTTCAGCACTGAATTGTTCTCTGTTGCCATCAAGAAGTAACGATACATTTTTCATTTGCTTCAATACACACTTTCAATATAGTCATCAGAAATGAGAAAGGTTATATCATCCGCAAATAAAATTGCCTCTTGGCACGAAAACTCGTTGACATAAATCAAATATAATACAGGCCCTAGGATAGACCCTTGAGGTACTCTATTTGATACTAAATAACGGAGTATTGCGCAATATTGCCTTCTAATAACCTCGCTGTCGAACAGAGATGGAGTCAAACTGAATGTACAACAAATGATGTTGGCAACATTCGATATATGAGAAAGATTTTATTTTTCGAAAACAAAATCGGAGTTCGGATCTGTTTCCTTTATCACAATCCTTGAACAAACCACTTCCTATTCGGGCATAACTATTTTCGAATATTTATATTCAAGCATAATTACGTATTATTCCATCAATTGTTCAAATATCTATTTGAAGAAATATTCACTTGAATTTCGCAATCGCTAAAGGTGTTTATCTTAATTCGACAGTATAATCATTTCACGGAATATTTTTAACATAATGCCAAAGCAAATCATGTAATTACCAAAAGTTACGGTGCTCTAAAATCTTAACTCCCTTCTATGAATAACCATAATACATACAGGGTGATGCATCAAAAAAATTTCATGGGAGTCTAGTGTCAGGGATAGAACTATTCACAAAAATAACCCATCAAGTTTGTAAGTGAAGAAAACAAGTTTTGACCAAAAACTGTGGTAGGTTGTTGCGAATTTGATACCTCTATAAAATGAGATTTCGATTATATGTTCATTGCTTCTTCGCTTTTGAGAATCGAGCATATATTTTGATAGATATCGAGCTCTAAAATTTCAAAATTTTTCAATGGATTTTACTGAAAAACTCAATTGAAGGTTATTCAATCATATTAAATGGCTGAAATAGTGAAGATAATTCTACTATTTTTCACCATATTTATCATCTACATACTTCCTCAATTTTGAACCAGTTTCTACTACAATTCAAAGTTGACTTTTCCGCGGACATTACTGGAAATTGATATCGCAGCATCAAAATCTTTTTGGACATGAGTCACATTGCGGAACGTATAGTATAGTATTTCCAATACCAATTGGAACAGCACAGAGAAGGAATTCCCGCCTCGACATAGGCGTCGGCATATTATTTTTCAATGGTAGTGTTTCAGTTACTTTTTCTTACAATCATAGCAATTGATCACCCCATGAAAAAGTTATCTCAACTGAATTTTTCCACCATGGGTAATTATGAAAAACTTCGAAATTTAAGGTAGTTGATTTCCGAGTCGAAAACTCTAAAATACAATGAAAACACAAATAATCACACCGAATTCTCGTCGAACATATTATTATTTTCGACATATTATTATATTTACAAAATAATAGAGGCCAACAAAATTGCTACAAAAATCAAAATTCTTCTTCGCTATATTCGGATGAGGTGGAATCATCATCAAGTTGAATAACGATCGGATTTATGGAACTTTGCACATAATATTTGTTCTCTTCTTTTATAACGTGGGCCACACAATTCTTCCACACATCACTATTACCTACTTCATTCACCACTCGTCTTATATTGTCAAACACTACAGCATTCAAAGTCGGTGACTGATTACATTTCCGCAAGCTTTCTTTCATTGTGGCCCAAACCATTTCAATTGGATTGAACATACAATAGTATGGAGGCAAACGTAAGAGAATATGACCACGTGTTTCACACATCGAATCAATAATATACTCTTTTTGTAAATTACGTTGTTTCATGGTCGCCAGTAATACCTTTTTCGTTGGAATCTTTTCGGGTATTTCCATGTCATGATTTCGCATGAAATTAACAATATCTGCTTTTTTTATGTTATTGTTCGGTATTGTAGTCAATAACCGAGAATGATACGAAGCGTTATCCATAACAATAACCGAGTTTGAAGGAATATTTGGGAGAAGCTGCTCACTGAACCAGGTTTCGAATAAAGCCGCAATCGTATCCTCGTGGTAATCAGCAGAGGAATCTTTTATATTTTTGGCCGACAGAAGCAAAGCTTTAGATACGAAACCACTTTCATTCCCGGCAAGCAAAATCATAACACGTTTTCCCCTTGAACAAGGTGTGTTCAACGCACAATACTTGGTTTCGTCTACCCAGCCATATTTGACAACATAATGGGTGTCAAACCAAGTTTCCTCGAGGTAGATTATATGTCTGCTGTATTCTCGGTAGCTTTTCATTCGCCTCAAATATTTTTGTCGGAGTTGAACAATGCGTGTCGATTCCATTATGACCATCCGATTGTTCAATTTTTTATATTCGAAACCACAAGACAATAAGACACCTCGTAGAGTTTCTGCTTTTTAATCTATCGTTGTCAAATTTGCAGGTAGTGGTTCCACTAGTTAATTACCGATAAATCAATTAGGATAATCATCATTTAACAAACAAAGTCCATATCGGACCAAAAAACTTCAGGTATCTGTATCTGTAGAGTAGGGAGGGTGAGTGTAAGCCCACGCACTTAGGCCATATGTGACCCATTGTACATCCTCCCGAGGAGTTGTCCTCCTAGGTCGTCGTCCATCCTGTCCTTTCCAGGAAGGTGGACAGGTCGCTGGGAGACATCTCCTTTATATCGGCAGGTGTAGGCCAAGACTCGCCGAACACACACTCTCTTATTGACGATAACTCCGGACACTCGCACAGGACATGCCTGACAGTCTCATCTTCCTGTTCACACATCTTGCATAGAGTTGTGTCCACTAGCCCCATATTATGTAGGTGTTTCCTTAGCTGACAGTGGCCAGTCAGAAATCCTACTGTGAGGCGTAGTTTTTTTCCTGGTCATCGCCAGATATTTCTTCGGCGCCAGCTTCCCAGGGTCGCCCAAGGTGATCCTGGCAAGATTACATCCTTTGATTTCATCCCATCTCTTTAAAGATTGAGCATGGGTGTAACATTTGACTAGTTCCGCAATTGTCGAAGTCATCAGGCCGTGGGTGCCACTTGGTCTTAAAATTCTTAGTCCAGCCGCTTCCTTGGCTAAAGAGTCGGCAATGCGATTACCTTTTCTCCTGTCGTGCCCTTTAACCCACCTCAGGATAATATTATTATCTACCGAGGCTTTGACTAAATCTTGGTGGCACTCTAGTGCTAGCCCTGAAGTAACACGGTATCTGTTCAAGGCCAATAGTGCTTGTCTGCTATCAGTGCAGATTGTTATGTTTTTGCCAGAAATTCTTTTCTTGGTTATTTCTTTTGTGGCGATTGAGATACCAGCCAGTTCTGTTTGGACCACGCTGGTATTTCTTCCCATTCCCCACTTAATCCTTAGGCTTATTGATCTAGAGTACACTCCACATCCTGAACCTTCTTTGGTTTTTGAGCCATCCGTATAAATCCGTATTGCATTTGTAGCATCTAAACTTCAGGTATATAAACAGCTAACCCTTGTCTTTACATTCAGTATCAATTTGTTGCGAAACGCGCTTGTTAGCGAAACGCGCATCGAGTGCAGAAATATCAGTTTGGTGTTAGGGTAATCGATCTCTAGAAAAAGTTTTCAAAAATCGGTTTGCAAAACCACTCACTACCTCACCTAACCCCACGAACACACGGCACTGATGAAGAAACATTTTGAAACGGACAAAAAATTAGTATTCAGCCAGTCCTGATGGCCGAGCCATTATTCCTCAACTACATTTGATACCACGTTTACTATCTGGGCGACTAGGGGCCACAGGCAAAAAATTTCTATGACAGTGCTCTTATTTTTATTGCCGTTCCAATTGGGAATGGATAGACTATAACACTGAAAATTCTCACTCATTCCATGAGATAATTAATATAACAGTAACAAAAATGAACCCTCATCAAGATAAACGATATGCACTTTTTTGTATGTCCTTAAACTGTGTCAGCGATTCAATTTTCATCCATCGCGAAACGCCGTCCTTTCATAAATCTCTTCAATTTCGAGAACAAAAAAAATCGCAGGGGGGCAAATCTGGTAAATACGGTGGCTGGGGTATTGTTACGGTGTTGGTTTTGGCCAAAAAAATTACGAACAGGCAATGACGAGTAAGCGAAAGCCAATTGTTTGTCCACAATACTGGTTGTTTTTTCTCGTATGCTTCAGCGGCGCATACGAGGAACAGTGAGCAAAACCTTGACAGATGATTGAATTTGCCGTGTTTTTTGGTCTTCGCTTTCCTGGGCTCTGCCAATGGTACGAATAATTTTTGGTTTCGATATCATAACCATATACTCATGAAATGTTGTACCTAAGCAAACCCCTCACAATTATTATCTATAATCTATCACTCGAATCTACATTCCCTAAATTGTGGAAAATAGCTCATGTCGCCCACATCCACAAATCAGGTGACAAATCAAAAGTCAAAAACTATAGGCCCATCAGCAAGCTATATATTGGTATTTGGTAAACTTTTGAAAAAAGTCTTTTATTATAGGGACCAATAAATGTTATTATGGAACAACAACATGATTGTTGTTGTAAATATAAAAAAGAATGTAAATTTAATTGTGCAAATCCCAGGCGCAACTTCAGTTCTAGTGGGAATTCCATATTTATTTACATCTCAATAACAATTAATTCTAGTGTTGATTATGTAGTAACATTTTTTTGGTAAATAAACTAATTATTATTATTATTATTATTACCTCATTTTTCGAGCAACTAACGTATTATGTTTAAATTCTCTATGTATGCATTTTTAGTTAGCAAAAGTCATAGCTGCACCTTAGTTTGGATGTTCTCTGGAAGATGGCGTCACTAGTTTTGAATATGAATTTGAAGTATAAAATGTTTTATTTCACTGTGGTCCACTTACCTCTATCTAGTTCTGTGAATATAGAGCGTAACCATATTTCAGTAAGACTGTAAATTCAATACACATACAGAATCAAACCATAATCAATGATAACGATATGCAGAAAGTAGGTAAGTATAATTTATCTCATAACGAATTTTGTATATCCCACGAAAAGAAAGTGAAAATAAGTTTCTACTAATTTATTCAACACATTCAGTTCTTTACTGCTTACAAGTACACCATGCAAGTTTCTTTATAATCTGATTTAAATTCCAGACGGATACCTATTTAGAAATAATTTCAGTTTTATAATAATGACCATGAAAGCTGTTCAATGTCATGGTAGTAATTTTGATGAGATTTTTAGTTTGATGACCTGGAATGAAACAATTGTAAATTGTAACACTTTCTGCATTGCAAATCGTCGAATCTCTTGTACATATAAATGGTGAATGTTTTATTTCCATGCCATTTTCCTTTCTATTAGCTCGCGTACGCACTTCCTGCAGATAAATCAAGTTTTCTATGATATTGCCGATGATACAATGAAAATTTATGTGAGTGAAACCGTTGATTATTTTCTTGGACTCATTTTGATTCATCTTGTGTTTTCAGTTGTTGATACTTCTGGCAGTTTTTTACCTGATACACACCAGTGAAAGTGGTCTGAAAAAAGGGTGAGTTAACTGCATTATCAACTTTGACAAAGTCATCCCACTGCACAATATAAACTTCTATTTAAATACTAGCAATTTAGCCCTCTAATCTCATGTCTGTCACGTTTTGAATTACATTTTTCATGAAAATTGAAACACTAAAAATAGAAAGACAATTGCAATAATAAGAGTTGTTGAGATTTTCCACTTCTCTCTTAGTGGATTGGAATAAGAAGATAACTATTTTAGTGAATGTAGATCATTCAAATATTTTTCTGGAATACTAAAAGTAGGTGAAAATTCATGTAGACAATTTTCTCAAAGAATTTTTATTGATATTTATTGAGTTTTACTTCATATTACATGATAACTCCTCAGTTAATATATTCTGAAACAGAAACAGGTAAAATTAAATTTGAGTAGGAAATACTTTTCACAAAATCCTCGAAATATAATTCCATATATTTAGTTTTTGTAACTGAAGAAAAGTATCAAATTTAGCAATTTTCGAGTCGTATAAATAATATTTGTCGCGGAATTAGAGGTATTTTACTGTAATAGTAACATAGTTACTGTAATAGAACAGACGTTATTTCAGAAGTGTCGAATACTCTTGCAGACTTTACACCCTTTCTTACAAGAACGGGGTTTTTCCTACTTGTTGGAAGATTCCTCGCGTTCAGCCTATTCCCAAAAAAGACAAGAAAAATCTTCCAAATAACTACAGACAAGTTGCTTTTCTATCAGTGATATCAAAAATCATGGAGAAAGTCGTAAACCACCATATCCTCAAATATTTGAAAGGCTTCAATATCTTTAGCGATCATGAATATGGCTTTCGGATACGTATGTCACCCATATTTGGAATAACGCAATCGAGAAACATTGAGAAGCAAGAGCTGTACTGCTTGATACTTCTGAGGCATTTGACCGAGTGTGGCATGAGAGTTTGCTGGTCAAACTTCGATGCTATGGCTTGTCGAATCATTTCTGCGTATGGCTCTCCAGCTTTCTGAAAGAATCTTCCCTGAGCAAGTGGCCGTCGATGGATAAATCTCGAATACTTTCACCATCAACGCTGATGTTCCCCAAGAATTCATATTGTCTTCAATCCTCCTTTTATTGCATATCAACAACTCATTGGAAAAAACAAAGAATCCAATATATTGCTTGGCTGGCACACTTGTCTCGCCATTCCATTTGGATTCCGCTTTTTGCTTCGATAAGTTTGTTGGGAGTGAAAATGGAAATCGATATGACTTGGCACAGCCATGTCACTGGAATTGCAAAGGCTGCTTCTCAATAGCTTGGAACACTGCTCCGAACCAGAAAACTATACACACCTTAGCAACTTTTGATCCTTCATAAAGCTCAGATTAGACCTTCTTTGGGTATTGTTCGGACACGTGTATTCTTGATAGCCTGGAACATCGAAGAAAGGTTGGAGGTTTGTCTCTTTTCTATGGATACTTTCACGGAAAGTGTCCAAGTGACTTTGAACGTTGGATTCCACTGAGAGCGGTACATATCAGAAATACGCGACGGACTGTGGCTGCTCAATTTTTTGGGGTTCAACTCAGTACACCTCGAACTTCACTGTTTGAGAACTCTTTCATATGGAGAACTGCGTTTATGTGGAATAAACTTCCTGAGGACGTTTTTCCAAATGTATTTAGCGGAACTGGTCCAAATATGGGCCCCCCCATCTGATTTTTTATTGAACCTTGCTTATTATATTTTTATAACAATGTCTAAAATAATTTATACATGCTATAAGACCTTAGAAACAAAACTGCTAACTATATATTTTTTATAATAAAGTTCATTTATTTTATAGGTAATAATATGAAGTGGGGCTTATCTTTCTAACCAGGCCAGGCTGTTTGAAATATGGGCCCCATTCAAAAAGTAACAAATTTTTTTTTTACGAAATAAAGTAGCAAACAATGTATGCTCAAGGAAAAATAAACATATCTGTGGAAAAATAAAATAAAATTATCTACAAAAATCGCAAACGTAAGGGTCTTTTTCAGCTCCGGAACACTGTTCGAGTGCCCAGAGATTGCACATTGAACATTGAACCCATGTTTCTCCACTAGTATGATCAGAAAACACAAAATAGACATGTGGCCTCATTGTTTTCAGGAGAATACTGTCCTATCTGCTCTATGTCAAGGTCATCGTCAGCGGGCAAAAATTCCTCTTCCTCTTCTTCATTCGAACTGAATTTGGTTTTGTTTTTCTCTTGGGTTTCTTTACATTTTCTTCCAGCTTTGCCGCAGAAACGATTCGCTTCCCATTTCCTACGTTTCTTTTTACATTTTCTTTTGATTCAACTTAAAATACTTTTCTCTTTCCCTTTCCTTCTTTTGATCTTCTTATATTCTCAATTGATATTTCAAGATCTGATTCATACGGAGATGAAGTTATAACTTGAGAACGAGAAGTTTTCCTTCCTCTTGAAGACGCCCGCTTCGTAACTGATGGGACAGGTGAAAGAACGAATGGACTAATGGAATGCTTTTGAACAATTTTCTGGCACAGTTGTTGCGTTCGTTGTGTTCCTCATTGGTGGATCTGGTGGTCTTTAAAACAACTTGTTTCTTGATCTTCTGAACGAACATATATTTTCTGGAGAAATAGTTTCTGCAAGGTCACTTGTCAATAATCCCAAATTAATTTCAGTCGAGTTACAGGTTTTCTCGGCTTCAATGTTCTCAGCAATGAAATCAGCATCAGAAAAAATGTTTTTATTTATTGGCCACATTCCTTTTACTTTAAACCCATTCATAGCTATCTCTGCTGCCTGTCATTTCAGAAATGATCTTCCCAATAGTTCTGCTAGATCAAATTGTGTTAGAGCTCTTTCATTAATTCGTATCCAAGTTCTAATCTCTTCATTACATTGAGCTTTTAGTGGCCCCATAAACGTTTTATCTAGCGGTTGCAGTTTGTGTGTCGAATGAGGAGGAAAAGATATGATGCAGCCATTATTTTCCCTTATTGTTTCTTGTCTAAATTTCTTGTGTGGCTGTAATGTACATCTACTATAAACAATACAGTAGCCCTTACAAACTGAAGAAAATTATTGAACCATTCAGTAAATAAATGTTGCTGGATCCAGCCACTTGGATGTACCGCATAGATACTCCCAGGTGATGCTCCGCGCATACACTGATCATTTTAATTTTTTCTTGGGGAGACTAACATTGGAGGAACAAATTGCCCTCCTGCACTCATTGCTGCAACCATAGTCACTAACGAACCTCTCTCAGCAGATGTAATGGCGGCATTCTGACGCTTCCTTTTTCGTCCAATGATTTTAAGAATCCTCGATGGTACAACGGAAAGACCGGTTTCGTCGACGTTATATATTTGATGTGGAGTTTTTCATATTGTGCCTCAAGGTTATCGAAAAATATTCTGATATTTTTTTCATTGAACCCCAAAGCTCTTGCAAAAGAGGTTTCAGTTGGTCTTCGCAGTGACAGTTGATTTTTATGTCTTTTTAAAAAACCATCTAACAAGGTACGACCAGCAATCCCATTTTTTAAAGGATTTTTCATTCTATTTTTAATAGCCAGTGTATATGCCATTCTACACAGATCTCTTCTGGTCAAACCAAAAAACTGAGACTCCATTTTGGAAATATAATCAACCAATTCTTCTTCTATATCATATCCAAGAATTGGTTTCCGTCCCAATTTGATACCTATAATTTCAGCAACATAATTGTTGCTGCATCGACGGCTTTCTTCCTGTCCTCTTGGTTCCATTTTTTTCGAACATTTTGACAAGTATATTTTCTATTTTTGACAGACATTGTTGACCTGTAAAAAAAAGATTTATAAATTATTGCGGTCCGAATATGGACCCCTAGCCCATATTCAACTCACACAAGGGGCATATTTCAAAATATGTACGTTCCAGAAAAATATTAGCTTATGATTTTGTAATCATTTTCTGTTTATAATCAACATTGAAATCCTTTTTCCTCCCTTTTTCTGTCATACTAGCATAATATATCAATTCTGAAATAATGTCAATAAACACAAATATCACGTAATATAGACTTACCCAATAAAATTTCTTCAAGAGTCAAAGGCAAACGATCTACACTGTCTAACAACAACATATGTACTGCCCGCGGAATCTGTAAATATAAGACAAGAGAGGTGCCTTCTAGTATATTTGGACATTTTCTAACAGATGGCACTATTTGTTTCATAGATAGTCTGGGGGCCCATATTAAATACAAAGCTCATATTCGGACCAGTTCCTCTGATCTCCGGCAACTCAAATCCAATGTGATCCGACCAGTCATAGCATCGAAGTTTGGCCAGCCAAGATAATTTGACCCGTTTGCAGAGAGGTACAGTGAATTACACCAGCCGCCATATAGTAACTATCGTATTTTTTTGGTTTGTTTTCGCCCTCAGAAAGTGCCTGGGCGGGTGCCTGAGTGGCTCATCGGCGAACAACCACTGTCCTGAACGCCTTCTGTGGTTGTAGAGGATCCATTTTGCGCAAAATCAAAGGAGAGCAGACCTCGAAACGTGACCATTTGTATCGATCGTTCAAATGGTGAAACACCTACCTTTTGAGCTTTTTGACTCAAAGACAACTGTATATTCGTCCGATTCTGATCTAATTTTATGAATAATGGTCTGTTTGTTGAGGAAAGAATATTCCAGTCAACCAGTATCACTATTTTTCGGGTTTGGGGGACATTTATTTTTGTAATTACTTCCTGACGTTTCACTGGCGCGAGTGGCTAGCTTCTTCAGAGGTTCATACATCTTGAGTAATCTCCGATGACCAAATCATATCGTGCATGAATATTTGGGAATGAGAAAGTTCTGTTCAAAGTGGATTCTCACAATCGACCAAAAACAACAAAGAATTGATGATTCTGAGCTATATTTGAAGCGGTTCCACTCTACGAAACCCAAATTTATGGGTCGATATATGACAATGGATGAAACATGACTCCATCATTTCACACCAGAATCAAAACGATCGTTTTTTTATTGGACCGCATGTGGTGAACCGACTCCAAAGCGTGTAAAGAGGTAACAGTTGGCTAATAATGTTATTATATTAGTATTTTCGGATGCGCATGGTATAATATTTATCGACAGCCACCATTACATAGCATTATTGGAGCGTTTGAAGGATGAAATCTCGGAAAAATGACCCCACTTGAAGAAAGTGCTGTTCCATCAAGACGATACACCGCGTCACAAATCAACAAAAACTATGACATAATTGCGTGAATAGGGCTTCAAATTGCTTCTGCATCCACCGTATTCTCCAGATCTGGTCCCCAGCGAATTTTTTTTGTTCTCTGACCACATGTGAATGCTAGCTGGAAAAAAATTTAGTGCCGTTGAAACTGATGCCTATTTTGAGGCTGAAGAGAAATCGTACTATAAAAATTGTGTATAACCGCTATAATATTTGTATCGACCTCGAAGGTAACTATATTGGATATCAAAATAAAATTTCATCTATTTTTCTTTATATGTCAACCTACAAACTTCTCAACACAACTTTGCGAAAGGGAATCCGGTTTCTATCTCGGAACCAGGCAGCGGAATCGTCAAAAAGTCGGGCCCTCGCTGTTGAAGTATACAGCATTTCCATAAAAACTCGTGTTTCGATCAGTTCGAAGGTCTCAGAAGCCATTTTCTACACGCTTTATATTAGCTTCACATGTATGTATGTATGTATGTATGTTTGTACGTATGTTTGTTTGTTTGTAACTCTCCTTTTCATTTCATATCAGGATCTGTATTTGACAGAATTATTGACATTATTGCTTGATCTATTCGAAGGCAGATGGCGCTATTCGCGCCATTCTTGACATAATTGGAACTTACTTTACAAGCATTTCTTCATTTGTGAAAATTATTTTTTTATTAATACGCGCGTCTGCTGCCTTATTTGTAATCCTCTTTTTCGCGCCTGTTGCCTTGGGCTTGGTAGCTGATTTTTAGGCTCCTTCTCCGGAATCGGAAAATATTAATGATCATTTTTCTAAACAATATGCGGCTGAATAATCCCAAAGTTTAGATAAAATGAATATAGTTTAAAAAGACTAGAAAATACGCTTTCATAGCATACGAAACTAAAAAATGAAAAATAAATATAGTTCAAAAAGAACTATAAAACACCCTTTCAAAGAACGTTGAACTGAGAAGTTGAAATTTTTTTTAACTTAAACAATAACGAACGAAAAAACGCGTGTTTTTTAGTTTTTTAAACTATATTCATTTTTCATGATATAAAGTGTCTTCCTAGAACTCTGTTGGAACTTTAAGATTTTCATTCTGTTGCCCCTTTTGAGTACATGTACAAAGCGAAATTTTCAGATCACTGTGATTTTTGATGCTATTCAATTTTTCAGACAATTTTAAATATACCTACTCTGTTTTCAGTTTGTGAAATTTTGTACTCTTGAATTGTGAAGACAAAATCGAGAAAGTTATATATCGATAATGACTTAAGGTTTGTGCAAATTTTTCGTCTAGGTATTTACATATAAAGACACACCCGAAGAAGCCATTGTGTGGCGAAACACGTGTTACGCTTTTGTAAAACTGTTCAGGGAAAATCTCAGTATAAAGTGTTTTTTGAATACGTTATGGATTTTCATCAAGTATCGGCCACATCCATCATATGAATATACATATAGTAGTTTCCCCATCCTTCTAACAAAAGGTGTATCTCCAAACGCAAATAATGATACGTAAATACGTTTCTTGGTACCAGAAGTTCAAATAGCGAATTGTAAATATTATATTTTTTCGTTAATCTTGTTATTCATATATCACAAAATGATTTTCAAGATTCGAGGTACACAATATTTGGTGAATTAACTAACGAATATAACGAGCAAATATTATTAGTTTGATATTTATGAGAGAAGTACCCGAATGAAACTTGTTTTTGAATGGAAGAAACCTAAAAAACCTCATTTCTAACTCATTTCTAACTTATTTTTGTTGTCACTTTTGAAACAATCAATAATGTTTTTTTTTCTTTCAGAATTGTTTCAGTTGACCAGGAAAACGTTTTAGGCGGACTCTGGAAATCCAAATTGCAATGGAAAGCACATTGGGTGAAAGACTGGGAACTAAAAAAGGTAAAATGGTGCAGGAATTTAGGATCCTGTCTTCCCCTTCAGATAAAAAGAAATTGTGATGTCAATGATGAACTATTTGTAAGACCTAAGTCTTTCGTAAAGACTACCGCATTTAACAAGTAATAAATCCAGGACTGGCAAGTCTAGTATCATATTTCTATGTCAGACCACCGCTGGTTCACCTATACGATAAGCCAGAATCTCAGGACCACTGTAAAATCCCGTGACCCGAAGAGAACGGGTGTAGCTCTCTACAACCGACTGTTACAAGGAGCTCTGCGGGAAACAGAGGTCCTGACTCCTGACAATAATGAAGAACTGGAAAGGTACAGGGTATCTATCCAAAACAAAATAGGCATTGCCTACAAGGAAGCCTGTCCGATGAGGATGGTTCAAACAGATGGCACAACCAGTACATGGTGGTGCCCTGAACTGGAAAACCTCCAAGAGAGGCTGGGATTCTAATAAAAACTCACTTCCCAGGTTCTGTCTCCTCTGGAATGACGAACTGGAATGAACTATCAACAACACCCTCACAATACGACTGGCAATCTGCTAGTGCAGTAGTTGACGAGGACAAGATGAAATGGGACACATCGGGCTTTTCGCCCTTCAAGTCATCAGGACCTGACGGTATAAGACCAGCCCTACTTCAATCGGAACTGGATATTCTTATGCCGCACCTGGTTGCAATAATCAGAGCCTCTCTAGCTCTGAGATATATTCCCAGTAAGTTGAGAAAAGTACCAGTAGTATTCATACCCACACCAGGTAGGATGGACTATACTTTACCAAAAGCATTCCGATCAATTAGTCTCACATCGTTCTTTTTAAAAACTATGGAGAAGCTATATGAGCGGTACATCAGAGATGGAGTACTAGTTTACAACTCACTTTATCCAAATCAGCATGCATATACTCCGGGATGGTCTACTGATTCGGCCTTTCACCATGTGGTTGGTAGAATCGAGAGATCATTAGACAACATAGAATCCACCCTGGGTATATTCATAGATATCGAAGGAATATTTGATAAAACAACCTTTCCAACAATTACCCAGCAACTACACTCCAGGAATGTACCCCTGGTAGTAGGAGAATGAATACTCAAGATGATATCTAGTAGAGCAACAAGTATCAATGTAGAAGACATTAGAGTGAGAGGACTGGTCTTGAGGGGATGTCCACAGGAAGGGGTCTTATCACCTCAACAATAATGAATTCTACACAATTGCAAATGCAGATAACATAGTTATCTTGCAGACCGGCAAATTTGTAAACATACTGTGCGATAGAGCGCAGGATGGGCTCAAATTAATAGAAACATGAAGTAAGGAACACTTACTGTCGATCAATCCCAAGAAAAATGAGATGGTCCTTTTCACCAAGAAAAAGAGTTTATCTGGCTTAAAACCTCCCCAAATCTTCAAAAGCAAACTAAACTCATCTGAAGAGGTAAATACATTGGTACTATCCTCGACAGGAAGCTAATATGGAACTCTCATCTACAGAGGTGAGCAAAAAGAGCATATGTCGCTTAAGAGCAATGTCGGAAGACAGTGGGACGCGCATGGGTCTTTCACCCCATGTCACCTGGATCTACACTGTAATAATAAGACCTATGTTATTGTACAGAGCCATTGCATGGGGTCCGAGAGTTCTACAAGCAACGGCCATTCAAATGCTATATCAAATACAGCGACTGGCTTGTTCAAACATCACAGGAGCCATCAGATTAACACCAACCGCGGCAATGGAATTAATTACTGGTCTGACCCCTCTGGGCCTATACGTTGAGGAGGTTGCATTAATGGCCATGTTACGATTGCGCAAGGTTGGTGTAAACCTCGAACTAGGAATGGAACAATTGAGGCTGAGCCTATGGCGAGAAGCGCTTACTGCGCAACCTCTGCTGCAGGCAACCAGTGATTCAATTGAACTCGGGTTTGTGTTCAATAAACCCTATAAAGTACAAATAAAACAGAACACAGAGTCAGATGCTACAAATGCAATACGCATATATACAGACGGCTCAAAAACCACAGAAGGCTCAGGATGTGGAGTGTACTCCAAATCACTGAGCCTAAGGATTAAGTGGGAAATGGAAAGGAATTTCTGGCGAAAACATAACAATCTGCACAGATAGCGGACAAGCCCTATTAGCCTTGAACAAACAACGCGTTAACTCAGGGCTAGTACTAAAGTGAAGGTAATCGCATTGGTGACTCTTTAGCCAAGGAAGCGGCTGAACTGAGAACTTTAGGACCCAGTGGCACCTACGTCCTGATGACTTCGACAATTGCGGAACTAGCCAAATGTTACACCTATGCTCAATCCCTGAAGAGATGGGATGGAATCAAAGGATGCAACCTTGCCAGGATCACCGTGGGCGATCCTGGAAAGCTGACGCCCAAGAAATATCTGACGATGACCAGGAAAAATCTACGCTTAACAATAGGATTTCTGACTGGCCACTGTCAACTAAGGAAACACCTCCGTAATATGGGGCTAGTGGACACACCTCTATGCAGGATGTGTGAACAGGAAGATTAGACTGTCAGGCATGTCCTATGTGAGTGCCCGTAGTTGTCGTCAATAAGAGAGTATGTTCGGCAAGTCTTAGCCTACACCTGCCAATATAAAGGAGATATCTCCTATTGACCTGTTCACCTTCCTGGAAAGGACAGGATGGACGATGACCTAGGAGGACAACTCGGGAGGATGTACAATGGGTCACATGTGGCCTGAGTGCTGTGGGCCTACACTCACCCTCCCTACTCTACAGATAACAAGTAATAATAAAAAAGATTTTTGGTACTTCCACTCGTTAAAAGTAATCTGTATATACTCGTAATACGAAGTATTTAGGTTTTAGGAATCACATGAATTGAAATTTCATCTTGTCAGGAAACATTAGTTTTTGAGATAATGACGTTTCTTCAAAGAATATGAGTATTTACCCTCGTTGATTGAGGAATACTCGTTCAGTATCACATTGCATCACATTGATATACTTGTAGAATAATAATAGTGAAAATATTATTACGTTATTTCTGAAGTGTCTTTCGTTTTCATGAGTCCGCTTCAACCTATAATAATATAATAATAATAATAATAACTACATGACAGAATGGTACTGGATACAGCCTGTAGACTTTACAGGCTGTCAGGAGTTCGGATCCCCTTCCCTGCTTGGTCCGTGACCATGAGAGAGCAGGAATTGTAGCATTTCTCCTTAGGGCAGCTGCTCGAGCAGCTGATGAACTCAGTATAGTTTTCGACTCTGAACGAGGTGACTACAACTCTGTCACCGAGTTGGAACCCGTTCAGCAAAAAGCTCATATAAAAGCCGCAGAGATCACCTTACTTCTGCGGAGACATAGGGATAAGCCAATGCATGGGGTCTTCTTCAATAACATTGAAGACCTTGGCTTATCAAAGCGCCTGACGTTCGCTTTTCTCAGGTCGAGTGGGCTGAAGTCGGAAACTGAGGGGTTCATCATGGCTTGCCAGGATGGTGTCTTCAACACCTTAGTCTACCGCAGTCGCGTGATATGTATAGAGGTTCCTGACACAAGGTGCAAGGCCTGCCACGAGGAGCCCGAGACCCTAATGCACTTGCTATCAGCATGCCCAGCATATGCGGTCTCGGCCTATATCCATCGACATAACGCGGCCCTAAGAGTGCTATATTACCATCTACGGCACTTTTACGGTATTGACGAGACACCGGTGTTGCCCTACGCTCCGGGGGATATTGAATCCGTTGTGGGGAACGAGAAGTGCCAAATTTATTGGAACTATTCGTTCCATACCCTCAGGCTCATACAAGCTATTAAGCCTGATGTAGTCCTTCTCGACCACCAGACCAAAACGATATTTGTCGTGGAGTTTTCAGCTCCTGGCGAGACGAATATCGTCAGAAAAGAGGAGGAAAAACGGATAAAATATCGAGATTTTTTCTTTGAACTTCGCATACTCTATCCAGATCACTCTGTCAAGATGGTCGTTCTGATTATTGGAGTCCTTGGTAGAATGATGTCTTCTCTACTCTCGAATCTCAAAATCATATCGGCTTGGCGCACTAAGGCAGAAATCTTAGCCGTACAGATGCAGAAGGCTGTCATTCTTGGCTCACTGCGTTTGCTCAGGGCACATGATTCTCGGACCCAATGATCACTTACCCCACGGTGTGGGGAGTGTTCATTGGTTGATTATGCTGGCGCGCCCTCCCGAATGTATCGGAGCTTCGGGGGATAGGGCCTGACCAGCGCACACTACGGTGAAAAAAAAAGAAAAACAAGTTTTATACACAAAGGGAAAAGGGTTAGCCAGAGGCTAACCACCCGTCCCATAATTAAGAAAAAAAAATAAGCATACAGTAAGACTATAAGTAACAGTTACAATAGACACAAAAATAATATAAAAAAACTATTATGGAGATAATATAAAAGATTACAAACTTGAAATGAATTTTCAAGTTTTTTTGAATTGATTTATAGACAAATGAATATACGGTAATAAATTATTAAGTTACTTCGGTCCAAAGTAAGAAAAACATCCCTCAAATTAGGTGGTAACATGATATGGAATGGTAAATGTATCTTTTCTTAAATTGATAGAGTGATTATCAGATCGCTTACTAATTAATCTGAACAAGTAATTAGGAGTTTTGCTTTCCAATAGTTTATATAAGAATACAGATATGAGATAACGAATTCTAAACCCAATATTCAGCTGATCTAATTTCAATAAATATGCAGTTACATGATCACGGTAGTTTATGCAGCACACAAATCTCATACAAGCATTTTGTATGCGTTGAAGTTTGTGTTTATTATAGTCTGGCAAGTAGTTGTGATACACAGAGCAGCAATACTCAATATGGGGATAAATCAATGATTGAACTAATTTCAGTTTTGTTTCTGGACAAAGCTGGAACTTGAACTTGTATAAGGATTCCAGTTCAAAAAAGCAAGTTTTGTAAATGTGTTCAACGTGCTCGTTGAACGAGAGAATGTTATCTATATATACACCTGAATTTTTTGCTGAATTCACCCAGTCAATGGGTTCATTGTCAAGAAAAAGATGGAAATTTGTTTCAACTTCATTTCTTTGTAGGTCAGATCCCAAACATAGGGCTACTAGGGCTACTCAGTGAGAACTCGTTCAGTTCATTCGAAATAAGCGCCATTTGAATCAGTGCACTTTTGCCAACGTAATGAAGGTCGATTAATTCCGTCAGCATAAAAATTGTGTTTTCGGGATTCGATAAAGTTGACGAAGGCCGTTTTTCCCTGGCCCAGTTCTTCCGCCGTTACACACATCGTTTGTGATGGGTCAGTCTTTACCAGGGTCCTGGAGTAGGTCGACCACTTCTAGGCTAAAATCTCCGGAACTGAGAGGCAAAAATTTAAATTTGGAAAGAAATGAACAGCCTCAATGCAAAGAGAATAAAATTCTCTATCGATCACTATTCATGGGTATGAATGTAACAAGGGTTTATTGAACTCACTTTCATAATCACTTTTCGAGGACTCCTCTATTGAGTAGTCATGCAAAAATTGTTTTGGAATAGTTAGGGAATATCTAAAGCTCATTTGCACTGTACAGGGTGCACCAACGCAAGAAAATTAGTCAGGGAATGAACTTTCCAACAAAAGTCCAGAACTAATTCTGGTTTGAAAATTAAGAAATGTTCTGACCTGAAAACCTCCGAAACATCTCAGAACTGAGAGTCTGAGAGTCAAAAGTTAGTGTCACATTTAGGGGCATCATCCTCAGATGTGTATGTATATGCGTACCATAACTGGGTTTGTCCACACACTGTTTACTCAGTGTCACTAATAGAACCCCTCTCATCGTAGAGAGTGTAATATAGGGGTCTGCCGGGACTGGCGTCTTTTCTCTAGCTACTCTTGAAACAACTCCAACTCTCTTCCCTACACCATTGGAAAGGAAGAGACGATTTTGATTCTATAACAAAAAACCTAGGAGACTAGGTGGTGCAGCCAGAAAGGTGCAGCAGAAAGAGAATCTGCATGAGCGTAGGATATGAACTACCCCTGAGCAGGTCGTCAGCAAACGTTCATGCTCAAACGTTGTTTCACTCAAGCGAAAGAGCTCTGAACGGCTGAATCTATTGAATCGTCATGTACAGCTGACTCACAGATGTCCTCACATAAAAAAGTGTCTGAGCTCTTTGAGGTGGAAATCTTGAAAACCTAAATATGACAACTTCTATATTAAACAAACAACTGGAATTTTCAGTATGTTATTATGGCTATCATGGAGGATATTTCCAGAAGATGGTTGACAAAGTCATCACCAGA
The DNA here is from genome assembly GCF_025532065.1 of Leptinotarsa decemlineata. Classification (NCBI taxonomy): domain Eukaryota; kingdom Metazoa; phylum Arthropoda; class Insecta; order Coleoptera; family Chrysomelidae; genus Leptinotarsa; species Leptinotarsa decemlineata. Next base: position 6,737,725 of record NW_027412529.1, read on the forward strand.
GCTACACATTCTCGCCTCAATAGATGGCTTCAGGATACCTTAGAATATCACAACAGCATCTTCTGGTTGGTGGTGAAGTTAGTGTTCTCAAGTCACGATAGGGCATGTATTTAAAATGCGTCACAGACAACCTATTTCCCAAGCCACACATAGTTTCGTAGCTTTTCAACCTGACAAAGGTAGTCGCAGACTAACTGCCGATCTGCTTCTCACCAGATTGGAAACAATCTTAACATTCAGTGAATTATTTTTCACGAGAAAATTCAGGTCCTGGCAGTTGAGCACATACCGTGGAGTGAATTGGGTTTTCAGAGTTCGGCAGATTCCCACTCTTGTCACTGACTTCAAAGATCACCCACTAAATAATGTAATGGTCCTCAAGGTTCGCAGTATAGAATCAAGAAGATTCACTCTTTTTCAATGTACGTACCTGAAGATTCCATTCTTGGTAGGTTGGTGGGAGGTGGATTTGTTTCGAAATAAAGGTATTCCCTACCTGTTGCCGGGTCTCTTCACGTCTGGAATATTTGGAAAACCCTTCTAGTGAGTCTAGGGTAGACCATATAGGTGAGGAGACTTACTGTGGTGCATTTTCAGTGATGATTTCTCATACTGAGAAAGAAGGAATTGATATATTTCCAAGCTCTGATACACTTTCCTTTCCGACAATGCAGTGGGATCTAATGCAATCTCCATAAACTGTTCCTTCGAAAGGAAGACTTCGATTTTCTTCTCTCAAAGATCTATATCCATCCCTTTATCTGCAGCTAGAATCTTGATGGTGTAAGCTTTTCATAAGAGCCTTTCTTCCTTGGAAGTAGTTCTCGCTTCAGCTGCTCTCTGATTTTCCACCTGAATTCTTCAGCGTTAGTCAAATCATTCAGCGGATAATGAATATTTTCATATGTCTTCAATATATCTCCAGTACAAAAATTGTAAAAAGCTCTCAACATCAAGAAACATTGTCAACCACATTCAAACAAATATTTGTCGATGCCTCCTCACGTGTTCTTTGCTGGTTCGAGAAACTTTGTGCGCGTTGTCATTGTGATGTGACGTCACAGTACATTACTCGAACCACCACGGCCAGTAGCACAATGATATTATTGATAAAATTTTCATTTTTCAGATCTATGTTCCAATATGGCGAAAAGTGTGGGCCCCCGTTGCGGTCAGAGAATGGATCCCCTTTCCCAAAACTCCCGTGAAACAATAAGCGCCAGACCAAGAGATATAAATAACCTGATATTGGGGCAGATGACTGTTTACAATTGTACTCTGTATGCTTTACTGTCAACTCTGTCTAAGGAGAAGTGCAAATGAAGAATTTGTAGTGATTGGTTTGAAGAAAGGATTTTGAAAACTCAAAATATTTCCAAAACCTGAAATGATGCCATCTAATTTATTTATTTTTGTGTTATTTATTGAATTGTTGCGAATTAAACATTGATTGATTCAGGATGTGTTTCTTTTTGTCAAGTCAAGTCTATTTTCAGGCTTGTTCAGTTATATTGGTCAACAAAATGTAGTCAAAATATTTCATGAAAGACCAGCACTATACAGGATCTGTTTAAAAATCTGTTTAAAATATGTTTTTCCATTAGTCAGCTGCCACCCCCATACGAACGACAACTCTCAGAAGTTGAGAAACTTGTGCGAGCTAAGGACTAACGAGGTCTTACCTTTTAACGTGTGATTCCTAACACGGATGTCCCAGAACAAGCGATAGCTCCGTTATTTGTGAAGAGAGAAAGAGTGAAATGAAACACATGCGATATTAGCATTACAGTTCATAAGAAACTACATCCAAATTCGTTGTTTCAAATGGTAAACCCACAAAATTTTCACGTCATTTGAGTACGCATTCCCATATTCTAGTATCGCAGTTGAAATTCCATTCCTCAATGATTTTATCGGACATATGAATTCAATATTCAAAGATCAAAAGTTAATCTTGTCAAATATTACTCAGTTAGTTCCTTCCATAGGTTCTTTTTCAAGATCAAAGACTTACGTGAGAAACTGAAGTAGACTGCCTGAACGGCTGTTTATAGACAAATTGATGTCCTGTGGAAAAAGTGATGACAAAATTGCAGCCAAAAAAGCTAGAATATTGGGTCATGAAGATTTTTATGATTCAGTTGAATTAAAATTTTTTTAAACTTTCATCGGTTTCTTTGACATTTTACTCAAAGAATCTGTTTTTCCGCTAACCAGAGACATAATATTTCTGTAGTGAGAATATTTCTGTAGTGGTCCCAAATACAATGCTGCAACAAAAATTTTGAAGCGTTTTATTTATTTCCTCCATCCTGATTTTCTCGGTACGGTCTTTATGTATGTGATTTATTGAGCGCGCGAGGTAGATGAGAAAAGTGGTCCTTTATATGGTGCTTTAAATGGTGCCACCAACAATCAAAGGAGAGTTAATGGAAGATAGTAAATGATCTTTCAGGAAAGAATTCCAAAAAGAAGTAGATTTGGAGTTGAATCCAGACACACTAAATAATTACTAATCTTCAGTTGTAGATGAATTGACAAAAATGTAACCATAACCTATGATCCACTAATGAATTTAGCAAACGTGAGTGTTAACGAAAACTGTATCTTGTATGGGGAGGGATAAGGGGAGAATCTTTAACATTTTGCAATAAGAATACAAATGAAGCAATATTTTCACTGTTATATGAACTGTATATTAGGATCAATGATGGGGGAGTTGCCGCGGCTGTATTTTGTAATTTATCGAAGGCTTTTGACTACGTGAATCATGAGATACTGCTGCGGAAGCTTCACCGTTATGAATTTCGAAATAAAGCACATTCATGGTTCACAACATATTTATTTGGCCACACACAAGTAGTTAAGACAAAATCAATCTCAAGTTTAGGTAATATGCAATATGGTGTTCCGCAAAGATCAGTCTTGGGTCCAATTTTGTTTTAACTATATGACTGACCTGACGACGCTCGACATAACAAGAAATGTCACCCTGTTCGCTAATTATACCACGATACTATAGCATATTGATAAGTAAGCTGATCTTCATCGTATCATCAATTCAGATATAATAAAGATCAAAGAGTGGTGCAACTCGAACCTTTTATCCTTCATCATATTGTAAAATAAGATAGTGCTCTTCAAATGTGCAGTAGCTGATATTTCTTAGAACCACCAGATTATTGAAAACAGCGTTTTTTCTAAATTTTTTAGGCTATGCATCGACACCGGTCTCAAATTCAATGAACATGTCAAAAACTTGGATGAAAACTTGTACTTTGGTTGTTATGCTGTGACAATTGCAGCAAATGAACTAGGATACCCAACCGCAAAGACAGTATACTACTCCTTGATAGAGTCACATTTGCGATACGGTATCCCATTCTGGGGAGTGTGCACTGGTAATATTCTTCAAAGCGTTTTTGTCTTACAAAAAAGAGCCCTGAGATACCTCTGTAAACTAAAATTTTGCGATTCGTGCAGATTTCACTTCAAGCAACACAACATACTCACGGTAGTCTCTATATTTATACGTGAAACAGGGTGTCCCATAAATGAACACGAACAAAATTCTATTACAGGAAATAGATACCTCACCCGTCAAAGTAACCATCTCAAACTACCATTACCATCTTCCACTCTCGTTAAAGATTCCATTATATATAACGGCTGCAAAATGTATATTCACCTTCCCAATAGTATTAAAGATATACTGTCCAGCGCCAGCTTCAGAAGAGCAGTAAAAAGAGTTCTTTTCTATAGAACCTATTATATTTTTGAAGAATATTATGTGGCTAGAATGAAAAGTAGACCAAAACTATACACTTTTTATACACTTATATAATTGTATATAAGTGTACAGGTGTACACTATACACCTTCTGTTGTTTGTTATATTTTGAATTTCAAATAAGTGACTGATTGTTTTTATTCAATTCTATTTCATATGGTAGTGACCATTTTTATACTTTCTTCAAATGTTATTAATTTAATTACATTTACATTTATATATAAGTACACGCTTGGTCAACAAGATGTTTTTCTTTGGTATTAAAGCATATATAAAATCGACAAAGGTTAATGCAGTCAAGCTGCTGGAAAATAATTCCATGAGAATCTAAAAGATATCTTTTAGATTTTCATGTATTAACCTTTGTCGATTTCATATCATTTATAGAAACATATAGATTCGTTTTCCGATGGCATTTCAGGTTAGTTTCCCAAATTTCTGTTACCGCAGTTGTCGGTTGATTGGTCAAACCACCAAAACTGACATAAAAACTTGGCAAGTTGACTTGGGTGTCACACCAATAGGTGGTTCCATTTATGTTTCACTTGCGTTTACGCAGCTATTTTTATCAAGTACTTTTCTGGTTTTTCACATTTTGTATTCAATCGAGGACCGCCTGCCAGGTACTGACGATGCCCAATAGGCTGAAACAGCTGTCTACCGGTGGCTCTTAAATTGAAATCAATATGGGAATGATCAGAAAGTACTCATCTATTTATCTTATATAAATATATATATATATATATATATATATATATATATATATATATATATATATATATATATGTATATATATATATATATATATATATATATATATATATATATATATAGTTGTTAGTTGCAATTATAGAATAGGGATTCAGGATGTCTCAGAATTCATCAAATCGAATTATTTTCATCATGAGAAGAGTTGCACCATCGATATCTTGATAACCTTTTTTCAAAAAACCATCCCACCTAAGTTTTTGAATTGGAATCTTCATAAAATTCACACTCTATTTGAGTATTTCTGTCACTGTTGATATTTTTATAAAACATCACATGTATCCCAAACGATCCCAACATCAAGCACCAGCCAAAAGTGAAGATAATGAAACTATGAAAAATGAGAAATGAAACTTCTATATTTTTTTACTACTTTTATCACAGAAAAACATATAAAGTTTCATTTCAGATTTTTCATGATCATATCCTACCACGTCGTAACGACTACATCCATCAATTTGGTAAAATGAAATTAACATTTTCACATATACTGAATTTTTTTCCGATATAAACAGTATGAACCAAATATGACAAAATAATAACAGTTAATGTTTTATTTTATAATCATAACGTAATGTCATTATAATGTACTTTTACTAATAGGTCATCTTTGTGCATGGTTAATGTAAATTAAATAAAAAAATCCTGAAATAGTATTTTCTGTTTATCCGAATAATATTTTGTCAGTGGTATTAGTAGGGAAAAATGAAATGGTTTTCCACCATTAATAATGATTTTCGAGTTTTCTGTCTTATCACGGCAATGATTAGGCATCTTATCTATCTTAAAACACTTTGGATTTGGAATGGGTGCATGTCACAATTTTTTGCCGGAGCGCCATCTGTATATAGACTTATGAAAAGAAGGCGTAGACTTCATCATTTCGTAGATTTCATCAGCGGTACTCAGTTCGAATTTTGAGTGTTGTTTCGAAGCTACTATGTGCGTCATCTAGTTTTTTCAACTCGAACTCATTGCGCAGGGACAACATTGATCATTGCCTTACAAATATGACAGAAAAATATTGTATGAAATTACACAGCTTTCGTGAACATCTATAGTCAGCGAAGATATGGAAAACTATACACAGCATTTTTAATTTTACGTAAACTTATAGGCAGATTTTCAGTTTTGACGTAGACACAAATGGTACCTGCTTCAAATGTCTACTTCTTTGAAGCAAAACTTGCCATCTATGAACAGGCAAGAAAACTCAGATGACTCAAAGTAATTAACCTCCTTGTTGGGGAAGTTTATCGACTATTGAGTAGGTGACGCTATATATGAACCAAAGCGTCAAGAAAACGTTTTTAATACCTACTCGTAAATGTTGGGATATCTGTAAATTCCAGAAGTGAAATAATTCAAACAGATTATTCATTCATTCAAAATATTTCAATTTAAGCAAGAATTCAATTGAAAAACTCATTCAATTCGTTAAGTTTCGCACTTATTTATCTTATCCTAATACAATTCAAATCTTCTTATTTTCTGATTCACTATCACTATGGGTTTCTGAACAAATATATTAAATTCAGTTCTACTTGGAAACCGATTTTTTTTTACATTTTATGATTAATGTAACTTGACGTTCAATGTTTTAGTTTGGATGTCAGATGCGAACACATTTTCTGACTGAATATTTCATAGTAACTGATGAATACTGGTCATTTGATTGATAATTTTCTGGGCCCCGATCGACTATCACAGTCCTTTTTTGTTACAATAGGAAATTCTTTTTTTTTTGTCAAGCAGTTTACATAGACAGAAAAAAGGAATCGAATATTACTACGGGCCTTTTCAAGACATTAATTTTATGTAATAACAATAATTATGCTCCTATAACTGATTTTAATTTGTTTTGTCTCCTCTGAACTTGTGTTTGACAAAATAAAATTTTCAAAATACTAGGATTTTATTCAATGGAAATTTTAAATGAAATTTTCCAGCAATGAGACTGAGGAAACTTCATTTACTGATATAACACTGCATTAATAACTATTGGGAAAGAACGTTTTTGTCTTTCGACTACTCCATCTCAATACATCTTCAGAAGGGTTTTTCCTTCAGTTTGTGTCTGAAAGTTACTTATTTGCATGATCTACACATCTATGTATACATTTACTTCTAGTTCCTCTATTTTTCCATAGGTTTTAAACCATTTTTCACCTCAATACCCAAAAACTTGAGAAATAAACAGAAATGAAAACATAAATATATTCAAAGTATTTACAAAACAAAACAGAAAAATTAACAACACTAAAATAAAATGTTGAAAAAACATTCTCATAGTCAGTCGGGAGAGTACCTACAAACTAATATTTACAAAAATGAGCGAATATAACATGTGAAATTAAATCATCATGATGATGGAAAAGAAAATTTGGAAGACTTTTGGGTACGATTTGGAGCAACCGTGACATACTGAGGAGTTTCTTTGCTTTCTTGTACTTGATTGTCCTGTCCTTGACGATCCCAACCATGATGGGACTCATGATGATGATCATGGTGATCAGGACTTGGAAACCATTCTTGAATAATAACTGGCCTCCAGATCAATTTCCAGTCAGGAAGCCAAATTTCCTTCCAATCTGGTACCCAAATTTGTTTCCAGGCTTCTTTCCATTCAAGCTTTTTATCTGGCAGCCAAATTTGTTTCTTCTCAGTTCTCCAAATCTGCTTCCAGGCTTCTTTCCATTCGAGTTTCTTGTCTGTTACCCAAATTTGCTTCTTTTCAGTACGCCAAATTTGTTTCCAGGCTTCTTTCCAAGCCAACTTTTTGTCAGCAATCCAGATTTGTTTTTTCTCCGTTCGCCAGACTTGCTTCCAGGCCTCTTTCCACTTCAGTTTTTTGTCATTAACCCAAATTTGCTTCTTGGCTGGTTTCCAGTACTTCTTCCATATAGGTTTCCAGATGAGTTTCTTCTTCCAGAGGTCATGAGCGGTAATTTGGGCTCCCTCATGATCAGTTCCTAGATAATGGTCCCCATGAATGGCCTCCTTCACCCAAACTGGAATCCAATGTTTTTTCCATGCAGGTACTTGTATCTCTTTCCAAGCTGGCACTTGGATTTCTACCCAAACTGGCTTCCAAATCTTCTTCCAGTCAGGAACTTGAATTTCTTTCCAAGCTGGAACTTTAATTGGCTTCCATACTGGTTTCCAGATTTTCTTCCAGTCAGGCACTTTGATTTCTTTCCAAGCTGGGACTTGAATAGGTTTCCAAACGGGCTTCCAGATTTTTTTCCAGTCCGGAACGTGAATTTCCTTCCAGCCAGGTTTCTTGGTGGGGACCCATATAGGCTTCCAGTATTTCTTCCACTGAGGTTTCCAAATTTGTTTCTTACCCTTCTTCCAAACTTTTTTCCAACCTTTCTTCCAGATCATCTTTTTTTTCCAGTAGCCTGGATCATGATGATCATTGTGGTCGTGGTGGTCATCGTGAATATCATGATGTATATCTTGTTGAACATCATGATGCACATCCTGATGATAGTCTTGAATTTCCTGATGTAAATTTTGATGTTCTACGTCATACACATGTTCTTCATGGACGAGATTTGCTGGGGTATAATCATATCCAACTCTCTTTTGTGCAATTCTGAAACAAACATTTCATTGATTCTGAGAATGCAACCAAGTACTAATATAACAGGAATCGAACGATACAAATGGTACAGATTGAGTCATGTACTTAATTATGAAAGGGCCTAGAAACTGGGACCACCAAGGTGGTCTCGGAAGTACCTGACCTGACCCAGAGATGGCGGTATGAGTCATTTGAAAAATATCATGCTATTATAACACAATCTATAAAGCACACCCCCAAACCTCCCGCCAAGCGATCATCATTTTTTCAAGCAATTCCGTAGAACCTCCACCATTCAGGTGCAGGAGAAACGGATTTTGTTGACTTTATCGAATGCCAGGCACACAATTTTTAGGCTGACGGAATTATTCAACTTGTTTTACGTTGGAAAAAAAGGACTGATTCAAATGCCGGTTATACCGGATAAATTGAAAACGTATTCCCTGATATCTTACAGTTTGGAGTAGACTCATGAAAAAGGACAAAACTTTTGAAATAATCTAATAAGATGTCTTCTTATACTTACGATTTGTTCTCTGTAGATAGTTCAGTACTCTGATTCACTGCTCGACTGGTGATCACTCTAATGTGTATTATCACCCAGAGGGTTACCTGAAAAAAACAAAAGAGTATAGTAACATAAATAATCGGTGTTTCGAGTCTTCGCAGAAAAACATTTTCAAATATTCTTCTTCTGTTTTTGAGTAATTGAGTATTCAAGTAGGAGTTCCGTGGTGGCCGTGATAGTGAATTGAAATAGAAGGGTTTTTGGATGATATGGTATTAGGAGAACGGCAAAAGTTATGGTTCCAAGATGACGGATGTCCTGCCCATTCAACTAGAAATGTTTCTCAGTGGCTGAAGAGGACATTTCGTAATAAATGTGGTGCAGTCATAATAACATAGCTTTTAATTCTAAGCAACTTCTCTCTTTAACATATTTCTATATTTTTTGAAATAAGCGTACTTTAACTCTTGAACGAACTTTATATTTTTCGGCCTATCCTGTATGGTGTTTGTCATAAAGCCATTTCAGGTACACTTGGTATAGTTTTGGAACATGCACCAACTTTTGTCAAGAATAAAATTTTCTGAGAAATCGATATTAAAAGAGTTTCCCATTTGTTGCACACTCAGTGGATCACACTGTATAAATCACAACTGAGATGATAATCAAAAATACACTATTAGGTTTCCATGAAGGCGTTTAATTCTTGTAAATCTTTTCCACAATATATCAGAAAAAGGTTCATTCCATTTTTTCATCAACAGATTGATCCCGTGTTAGGAATCACACGTTGAAAAGTTAGACCTCGTTAATCCTTAGCTCGCACAAGTTTCGACTTCTGTGGGTTGTCGTTCGTAGGGGTACGACAGCTGGTTAACGGAAAAACAGATTTCAAACAGATTCAAGTAGATTTAATTATCATTTATATGTTCCTACCACTCATATCAACTCATGGTACGTGTTGCTCTACTGATCATATAAAAAAGTCAATTACTTCTTAATTCATTACTCGATTTCATGCGTGAGTCCTAATGCATCGTTATTTTTAATGGGAATAACCTGACAAGCTCATGATTTCTCCTTTAACTAAATACGAATAATTTATTAGTACACATTAACAGTAAAAACACTGAAATGCAATGATCAATTTCTAGTCGGAATGAAAAATTGCCAATTATTCCAACAATGTTGTTGAAAATTTTATTTTTAAAAACTCTGGATCCAAATATCCTCATTCGGTAAGTCCTCGCAGCAACTTGTACACCCACAGTGAAATTATAATGAAGTCGAAAATTTGAAATCTTATTTCATAAGGCGCAGGATTTTCATTTTCTCTTTCGATTCAATATATTATGTAACGTATTCTAAAAACACTCTATTGTGTGATTTTCACTAGACAGTTTTACAAAAACGCAACGTTTTGCCATACAATGGCTTCCCCGGGCGTGTATAATAACTAATTCTACACATTCAGTGCTATAATTCTACAATTTGAAGTACCTGAATTTCAAGTACCTAATTTTTTACCTAAGTTTATAATGAATTAAATTACCTGTGCTTATGTTCCATTTTCCACATTTGAAAACACATTTAATAACGGAGAGTTATTCAATTCTAATTGATCATTCAGTAAATTACCTGAATTCCTGAATATATTGATTTCTGAGCATTCTAGAAGATTGAGTTTCAAACTCTTCTCTTCTAAATGTAACACTTCGTATTCATGATTAAACTCAAGTCCTTCTGCTAAAAGGTGGTTTGCAAATGTGGAATTGGTCTTTCTATTTACAAAGCTACTTCTATTCTCTTCAATTTTTTGGGAAAATGTTTTTCCTGTTTGGCCAATATACAGTTTTGGACAAGAGCCACAAGTCAACTCATATACTCCTGATCTATCCGACACCGAAGTTTTGTCTTTATTGTTTCTTATAAATTTACCTAGATTATTATTCGTTCTATAAGCTACGTTTACGCCTTCTTTCATCAAAAAACGGGCAATATTCTTGGTTATTCACCCAAATATGCCAATGTCCTATAACTGACGTTATCGCATCTTGAATATGGGTAGACCAGGTCCATGGCTTGCTTTTGTAGTGTTGTAGGAAAGAATGGCGTTTATAATATCTACCTTATAACCGTTATCGACCGCGATTTGTTTATATTATGTACTTTACACTCTAGGTCTCTAGGAGGCTATGTCATATAATTCTTTCATAATCGAATGAAACTCATGGTGACTATTTTCTTTATTATTTCATCGTTCACACTTTTTTCACTTGCATTTCCCTAATTTTAGAGCTAATTTTTCTACAGGAAATAGAGCATCAGATAAGTTCCAAATAGAGAATCATATTGCTTGAACCCATTTAACCGCATTTATCATGAAACTGTTCGTTCATAAGAAAAATTTTGATTTTTTTTAAATATTAATTTATTTATCAATTCTCATTTTCCCTAATCGAAAGTAGTCCCAAAAGTAGTTGCAAAACACCGCACTTTCATGGTTTCTTCAATCTTGGTTACAAGAAAGGCCAGTTGGCCAGAAACAACGGTGTTGTTTCTGGCCAAAAAATTACGAACACCAATGGACACCAATATGTCTTGGCACAAATATGTCGCTGGAATTGCAACAGCGGCTTCTCAAAAGCTTGGAACACTGTTTCGAACCAGAAAACTGTACATTCCTCTCGATGCTTTATAAAGCTCATATCAGACCTTCTTTGGAGTATTGTTCTCATGTATGGAGCTCTGCCCCTAAGCATACCCTGAAGCTGCTGGATTCTATCCAGAAAAGAGTCATCCGCCTGACTAGAGACTCGATCTTCACGTGCAACCTTCGATTCCACCAAGAGCGGTACATATCAGAAATACGTGACTGTGGCTGCTCATCGTTTTGAGGTACAACTCAATACACCTCGAAGTTCACTGTTTAAGAACTCTTTCATCTGGATAACTGCGTTTATGTGGAATGAACTTCCTGAGAAGGTTTTTCCAAATGGATTCAAATCCCATGTAAATCGCTACTATCGCATTTGATCGAACTTTGCGTGCTTTTCTTGGTCTTGGCTCTTCTGGAGTCGTTTATTGGAACGATTGGACTTTGGTTTGGTCATGTACCCAGTTATGGCCCTTCGAAGTGAATGTGGATTGCCTTTGACGTCATTTAACAATTCCTGAGCAATGTTCATGCGACGGTTTTTTTTTGGCCAAAATTGGGCAATTTGGAACGAAATTTGGTGCCATACGCTTCATGCCCAAAATTTCAGAAAAACGACATCCTTGGCCACTCCTCAAATAGTGATTCGATGAAAATACTATTTCACAATATTTTCGTTCTACGTGAAAGAAGGCATCTGGCAGGCGATTACTTGTGGCAGGCGACTACTTGTGGTTCTGTTATTCCCTAACTGAATGGCATCCCAACGATGGCTTAATGCTAAGGTGTGTATATCCGTGCCGAGAGGATGAATGACACTGAGCGTATCAGCTGTCTCTACGGAACCTTCGAGATACTGGGTGCTTTCTCGTCGTAGCATCGCCTTATCACGGTAATGCGGGGCTCTGCCGTGATTGACCTTCTTTCCCTAGCTACTCGTGGGACCTTTATGGACAGAGTAAACTTAAAAAAAAAATTCTGAAGCTGAGTCTATAGAGGAGATGCATGTCAAGTTTACGACTCCAACTGACCTCCCTGTAAACTTATATCAGAAGCGGGTGTACAGAGGAGATGAATGTCGAGTTTACGACTCCAACTGATCCTCCTGTAAAATTCAATCCAGGAGCGAGTCTACAGAGGAGATGGATGTCGAGTTTATGACTCTAACTGACCACCCTGTAAATTCAGTTCAGGGGCGAGTCTACAGAGGAGATGGATGTCGAGTTCACGACTTCAACTGACCTCCCTGTATATTTAGTTCAGGAGCGAGTCTACGGAGTAGATGGAAGTCGAGTTAACGACTCCAACTGACCTCCCTGTAAATTTAGTTCAGGAGCGAGTCTATAGAGGAGATGGACGTCGAGTTTACGACTCCAATGAACCTCTATGTAAATTTAGTTCAGGAGCGAGTCTACAGAGGAGATGGACGGCGAGTTACGACTCCAACGGACCCCACTGTGAATTTAGTTCAGAAGCGAGTCTACAGAGGAGATGGATGTCGGGTTTACGACTCCAATTTACCTCCCTGTAAATTCAGTTCAGGAGCGAGAGCTGCGGCATACGCAGAATATGTCTCAGGTGGGGAAACTAACTCCCCATGAGCAGGTTAGCAAACGTTTGCGCTCAAGTGAGGTTTTCCCAAAACCAGAGGCGAAAAAGCCCTGTACGGCTGAATCTAAGGCATTGTCAGGTGTAGCTGACAGGCAGAAACCTTCATATGGGAAGGTTGTCATGGGTATCAAGGTGGGAATCTCGCAAATTGACTATCCGACTACCTCATTAACAGAGCATATACTTTGTGCCTGCTCCGCTGGGGACCGTATCAGGTCTTTAGAGTTCGGCGGAGCCGAAATCTTACCATCTGACCTGAAAGACTACTCAACATACAAACTAATCGTCTTCGTTAAGAAGCTGGGTTTGTTTGGCCGAGTGAGAGTAGGTGTGAGCCACAATAAACCCTTGCGGGTTACGGTGGAGGGTCGAGTAGACCCACTGACTTTGGACACAACCTATAACCTAACTACTCCTTAACATTTTCCTGACTCAGAGTACAATGACCGTATGCCACTGTGCCACAGTGTTGATTCCACTTTTTCAACATGATGTCATGCATATTCTTTGATCATCTACTAACTTTTATACCTCTCACCAAGAAACTCAACGTGCTAAACAGCTGGAATTGTCAATATATGTTCGACCACAAAATGTACGGGGTCGAAGAAATTATCTTGATAGGATCCACAGAGGTCTTTGCAGAGCAAAACAAAATCTCAACTACAGAGCTCAGCAAAAAAGGTCACAGTAACCTAACAAAACATCTCTGAAAAAATTCTTGAAGACGGTTATCAAGGAAAATATTTCAGGGACACTTTTTCGTTCAAACTAATAAAATGGTAGAAAAATTGAAGGTTTGGCCACCAATAAAATAAAAAGTTTTATAGCGATAATACTCTTCTTTCCAACAGCGATGAAACTGGCAGTCATAAATGTAACAACTAAGAAAATAACATCTGAGTGTCATCATTATGCATCACTCTAACAATTTCAATCACTGTCACTGTCTCAATCGAAATGAACCAATGACTCTAACTGTACCGAGACAATGAATGTGTACAAAAGGCCAACTTATATAACCATATAAAAATGAGACAATGAAAAAATGAGAACATAAGACATTCAGAAATCTAAATATATTAATCGAAACATATTAGTATATTTATTTCCCAAAATGTATTCACTCCTGAAAATATAACCCCTTCAATTCAAATATTGGTATAATAAGACAATTCCATTGAAATCGAAAGGAATACGTGACGTACAATTAATGCATTTCGGGTGCAGGCCCTTCGGTGTAATATCAGGGTACGATATACAGGGTGTTTACTAACCATGCGTCAAAAATTTAAGGGACTTTTCCTTGGACTATTCTGAGAATATTTTGTCCTTTGATGATTTGTGATAGGGCGCTTTGTTTGGGAGATACAGTTATGATGCTCTGTTTGGAACCTTTGGTGTAGTAATGAATATTACTGGAGTTTTTTCCCAACACCAAATCGTTATTTTCAACACCTCGACACGTGTTTCGATCACCAAGTGATCATCTTCAAAGGGGAACATTAAAACTAAGGACTAGTGCGAGCTAATCCTATTTATGCTATAAAGGTAACTCATACAGGTAAACCATCCAGGCATACCAACCTAAATTGAATAGGTTGGTATGCCTGGATGGTTCACCTATATGAGTTACCTTTATAGCATAAATGGGAAAAAAACTCCAGTAATATGGAAGATACAGGGCGAAAAAAATTTCGACAATAACATTTCATTACCAAAAATTACATGTAATGTTTCTTAATCGACAAGAACTGTTGAAAATGACTACACCCCCCCCCCCCACCCGGATGCATAAGTCCAAACTTCTCCTCATCGACTTACGAACTCTTTCAAAAACACCAGGATCGTTTCTGATTGCGTTACACCCAGCAATTATCCGATTTCTAAAATCTTTCACTGTAGTCGGAATGTTGCTGATAGGTACCAACGGAATTGTTAGATATTTTATTACTTGGTAGGTCCAGTCTAGTACGCTAGACTTTTATTTCGACTACGATAATAATTTTAAAATTACCAAAGTTGTTATTGTCGAAATTCTTTTTGGCCCCGTATCTACGAAGCAAAGCGCCCTATCAAAAATCATTAAAGGACAAAATATTCTTAGAATAGTCCAAAGAATAGCATTTATGCACTGTGTTCATTTGTTCAAACATTGTGTCTTCAATTATGGTACTTTCAAGCAAATGTTCATGTTGAAATTTATTTGTTATTGAGGTAATTTATTTTGAGAATTTATATTGGAAGTAATAACTTCTTATGGAAGGGCAAACCGCTCCGTTACCTAACCCGTAACGGCGCCAGTTCCTCTGGCTTCCCTTTCTCTCACGCATACGTCAGCAGAAGGCAGGCTCCTCTCTCGTCGGACGGACGCTTACTGTTTAGTGTGCGATAGACCTATACTGTTTATTATAAAAATCTAACCAGCAAGCACGTAATATTCTTTTGTTATGTGAAACGTGGGTTAAAAATTATGATACTAATTTTGTGTATGTATATTATTAGTATAACTATTCAATCCTACAAAAGTAACAATTGGCTTAAGGTGGCTATAATATATGTACATACACAAAATAATCAATGAAAGACTCCATTAATAAATAACCTTTCCTTATATTATCATATTATTGTACATAACATGTAGGTAATAACCTCAGCTTTTCTCAAGTTAAACAATTTCAATATTGAATAGTTCAACTTAGATTAGTTCAAGTTATTACTTCTGTCGGGTGTCCCATGACACACACGTATTTTTTCTCATATCGATGCTTTCAGCTGTGAATATTTCAAAAACTAATATTTTTGAATACCACTTGACCTAAATATTGTTAATTAAATGAATGTTCACACTGAAACTTTGTTATTTTTTAGCAATGCCAGTTGAACAACCAGCACCATGGTTTCACCATGATATTGATGAATAACAAAGTTTTCGATACCAAATGGAAATTAATGGATAAAACTTCGAGGTCTTTTGGTAGTATTACTTACTAAAAAATCGCCAAAGCATTGTTCTTTGCAGTTTGATCACCCCAAATCTTGTACAGTTATCATGTACATGTATCAGACTTAAATTGCACCAACAAGAATCCACTTTAGAGATGGCAATTGAAATGAATTAGAAATTTCTTTTTCATGTCCATTTCGAAATCGAACCTACAATCACCTACTGAATGACAAACATAATTGCATACGAGTTACTCTCACGAATGTATCGTTACTCAAATCTCTTCGCCATTATAAATTACGTGTCGGCCATATATGCATTAATGATGCGATAAACATTCGCTGCAACCGTTAACAAGTTCACTGGTAATACTTTCTCTCGGTGAAATAAAATATCACCGGCAAGGACGAGATAGTTTTATAGTCGATTCACGAACGAATTTCTCAGTCCCAGATGATTGATATTGATGGTTACGCAACTAGGATAAAAGTTATCGAACTGAATTTACTTTCACTGTAGGAAATGTCTTTCATCGAATCTGGACGAACCAGTGGAAGTTTCGACGTTCGCGTGAGGAAATTTTTGATTCAAGGATCCGCTCTGCAATGGAAGGCATTAGAATAATTCTGCAGGTTGAGGTTCAACCCGTGGACGTTGAGATTCCTCCTAAATGACACCTCAACCTGGGGTCAAGGAAGAATGTATGACCCTGAGTTTTCATACTCGTATGAAAACGCTTGAGAAAAGTATAGTCTAGTGGAACAGGTTGCGATTGTTTGCGCTTTTGTAAACTGTCTAGTGAAAATTTCATAGTGAAATGTTATTTGAGTACCATATGAAAAGTTTTCTACAGTTATTACAGTGGGAATTTTGTACTTTTAACATACGACAACCTCCACGTCAACTAAACTTCAACATCAACTGAAATTTTTTCGATTTGGCTATGGGAGAACACTTTCCAAAAGATGGTCCACAGATTCGGTTACAAAGCTGCACATTTTGGCTTGGTACGCTACAGGTTACTAGAGAGAAGATGTTATCTCACCTAAAGTCTATCCAAATCCAAGATAGAGTGAAACAAAACAAAACCGAAGCGTGATGTTCACGTGATCGCACAGTGTCAGATAGAAAGAGCAGCGTTCATTGGTGAATTCGCCTTCTTGGTACGAGTTCGGTACCAGCACAGGGTTGTAATCAGTCGTTTGCGTGTTTGTGTGGCGTGCGTTATAGTATATTGTTTAAAATTGTTTTCCAAGATGTCCAGTACAGACACTGCTGATGACACTGTGAGCTATCCTCTGAGTCCAGCCAGGAAACGATCCAAAAAAAGACATTTGAGTGTTGAGATGAAAGAAGTGATTTTAAATTTTTTCAAGAAAGAGATGGAAGAAATTGAGACATCGACTGTCGATGAAGTCGTATCGAAAGTTTCCGATAAAATTTGAGTGTGTTGCGTTTCGATTTACAATGTTTTATGGGAATATAAACAAAATCATACATTTTCCAAACGGAATTCAAATCATGCAAAATACATGCAATCAGGAGGAGAGTGCATGAGTACTTTTTCAGAAATGAAATACCCACGATAGACAAAGTACTCACAGAAATAAATGAAGATTTTTTATTGCCAAGTTTCAAGCAGTCAACATTCCATAAAGTATTGAAATATTTGAATTTTGTATGGAAAAAACGAGGGCGCAATAGTTCATTATTGGATAGAGAGGAAATTGTATTATGAAGGAAAGAGTATTTGACCAAAATCAAATACTATAGGGAACAACAGAGAACAATTTATTATATGGATGAAACCAGGGTTGATGCTGGTCATACTACCCCCAAAGTATGGGTCGATGAAACTGTGACCTCATCTAGGAGGGCCTTTCTAGATGGACTATCCATCGCATTAACAAATCCATCAGGTAAACTTAAGACCTGCCTCAATCTGAATATATAAAAATTAACCGTCGTATTTGTTTTATTTACTTACATACCTATTCATAATTTCAAGTAAAGGAAAATAGCTCATTATTTTTCACATCGGCAATGAGAATGGGTTTGTTGCTGAAGGGCTGTGGTGTTTCGAGTCGAAGACAACTGGAGATTATCACGAAGAAATGAACGGTGAATCTTTCGAACAGTGGTTTTCCAAAGTTCTAACTCATCTGGAGGATAATGATGTGATTTTAATGGACAATGCACCTTATCATTCGTGACGGTTAGAGAAGATTCCGACAACGTCTTCAAAGAAGGTTGAATTCCAAAATTGGCTACGATCAAAGAATATTAGCTTTAAAGACTCAATGCTAAGAGTACACCTACTAAAAATTGTCAAGGAGCGCAAGCTTGAATATCAAAAATATATAGTCGATAAGATGGCAACAGGCCAAAACAAAATTGTCCTTCGCCTGCCTCCAGACCACTGCGAGCTCAATCTCATCGAGTTAATATGGGCGGATGTCAAGAATTTCGTAGTTCAGCATAATACCACATTCAAGTTTGCAGATCTCAAAGTACTTTTTGATGAGGCTTTGAAAAGAGTCACAGCGGAGAAATGGGAGAAGTGTGTTCGGCATGTGATATCGGAAGTCGAGACAAAGATGTGGAAGCTTCATTACATAATAAAGGCACAAGTTGAGCCACTGATAATTCAGATTGGTGAGGATGACACTATTGATGAAGAGACAAATTCATCCAGTTGAATAATTTTGAATAATATTCCTTTTGATTTTACATAAAATAAAAATTATCAATAAAGAAATAATTACGCCTCTTTTCATATAATGCTTGAGTGCGCTGTGAAAAATCCAATGAAAATCTTTTTATATTACACATTTTATCATTTTCCCTGTTATACTGCAAAACTTGTGCATTTCACTCGTTATTATAAAAAAGTTTTCCTAAGTATGATATAGCATTGCGATCAACAAGATGTTGGTTCTGAATACGACCCTGGCCAATTCTTGGGATTTTCAATATCACGTGCGTAGGGCATATCAATATTTACATCCACCCTATTTTGGATTTGGATAGACTTTAGTGGGTACAGTTAATAAATACCCTGCAGCCAAAGAAGATCTGAAAGTAGATACAAACAACCCTATTCCATTTGTGTCGCATACACATTCGAACCTAATGAAGCAGTCGGCCTCGTTGTGAAGCTGAATTTATGTGGTCGAGTGTGAACCTCAATAAACCTTATCTTAAGGTCATTTTCGGCAAAGGGGATACAGCATTCAACAACACGCAAATAATAAAATAATATTATCAAAATTGGTGTTCTGATCGGACAACGTGCCGAACGGTCGCCATAATCGTTCTATCGAGAGGACTATTCGCAATGTGGTGGATACATTTGAGTCCACTGGTTCAGTAAACGATCGACCAACACTCCTTCGTCAACGAAACGCAAGGTATGCAAGGTATGCATCGCCGCTGTCTGTGAAAGTGTGCAGGAGAATCTGAGGCAGTCAATTTCGGGCTGCTCAAAAAAACTCGGCCTTTAGCAGACCACAACTTGTCGACTTTTGCGTCGTGCTTTTTTTAAGGCCCTAAGGTGCTCTCAGAGCGGTGCCTGTGCGAAAGTGGCGACTCACATTGGATTTGAATCGCTTGGGATTGAATCCATTTGGAAAAACGTTCTCAGGAAGTTTATTCCACATAAACGCAGCTCTCCAGATAAAAGAGTCCTTAAACAGTGAAGTTCGAGGTGTACTGAGTTGAATCTCAAAACGATGAACAGCTACAGTCTGTCGCGTATTTCTGATATGTACCGCTCTTGATGAAATCAAATGTGCTAAGTCACTTGAACACTACCCGTGAAAATATCTATAGAAGTAAACAAATCTTCAGCCTTTCTTCGATGTTCTAGGTTATCAAGCTTGCACGTGATGTTCGCGTATCTAATCAGGCGGATGGCTCTTTTCTAGATGGAATCCAGCAACTTCTGGGTATGTTTGGGGGCAGAGCTCCATACAAGAGGTCTGATCCGAGTTTTATAAACAATCAAAAGTTTCTGAGATGTGTACAGTTTTCAGGTTCGGAACAGTGTTTCAAGCTTTTGAGAAGCAGCCTTAGCAATTCCAGCGACATGATTGTGCCAAAACATATCTGTGTTCATTTTGATCTCCAACAAACTTATCGAAGCAGAAAGCGAAAGTGTCTGACCTGACATTATTATATCCGGTTCGGAAACATTTATCTACTCGGAAAAAACCAATGCCTGGGTTTTTGTGGCATTGAATTGAACTTGTCCTGGAATGACGAGACAAGTGTGCTGTCGTCAGCAAAGCAACATAAGTCGTTGACATGCAATAAAAAAAAGAGGACTGGAGACAATTTGGATCCCTGGGGAACACCAGCATTGATGGTAAAAAAATTCAAGAAATATCCATCGATGGCCACTTGCAGGCAACGTTTTTCAGGAAGCTGAAGAGCCAAACACAAAAATGATCCGACAAGTCATAGCATCGAAGTTTGACCAGCAAACCCTCATGCCACACACGGTCAAAGGCCTTAAAAATATTAAGCGCAACAGCTCTAGATTCTCCATGTTTCTCGATTGCTTTATTCCAAATATGAGTGACATACCATAGAAAGTCGCCAGTTGATCTTTGTTTCCGAAAGCCATATTGATAATCGCTCAAGATGTTGAAGCCTTCCAAATATTTGAGGATATGGTAGCTTACAATTTTCCATGATACTTGAAATTACTGATAGAAAAGCGACTGGTCTATAGTTATTTTGAAATTTTTTTTTCTTTTTGGGAATAGGTTGAACGCTAGCAATCTTCCAACAAGAAGGAAACACCCTTTTCTCATAATCCTTGAAAATATCGAGCGCAACAGCTCTTGATTCTAGTTGTTTAGAATTTTTTTTTCCTTTTAAAGTTTTTCACAACTTTTTGTATTGAGATGGAGGAGTATAAATGAATTATCAAAAACAGATCATCCAAAAGTTATGCATTTACTCAGAGGTCTTTTGAATCGAACCTTGCTTCCACTAGCATGACATTTGCTTTTGTACTGCATTTTACCGAATTTAATTTCATTGTATTCTTCACACCATAATAGACATCATCTATTTCTATAATTATCTGTAATAATACATAATTAATTGCAGTTAATGATAGTTCAATCACTACTATAAACAAATCACCACACTTTCTATTTATTCTTATCCTTATCTTCAATTCAGATGGATTATTTACCATTCCTATATATTAGGAAGTAAAAATACATCGTTTTCCCTTCTTGCTGACAGATGTTTCTTACTTTCTTTCAATTAACACAATCCTAGAACTGGTAATGGTGTCTCTGTGAAATAGATTTACTTGTTTCTCAATAACTGTCCTGGTTCCCATCCATGATTTTTTGCCTTTTCTATCTAATATTGCAACTTTTCGTATGCACGCCCTGATCATATGACAAATTTTATTGTTTAATTTGTCCATTGATAACCATATATTTTTCTCGGGAGAATTTATCTAGCTGAAGATGGGAAGATTCTACATTATTACAAGCTATGAAGAAGACATGTAATTATACAGCTCTTTTGATGGAGATCGACGAATCATTGATAGAATAAAAAACTCAGATATTGGGTATGTAGGTCCAAAGTTACTGGGTGTATCACTTCAACCTGCGAGAATTTATTGTGGCTCGTACGTATTCGAACTCGGCTAAATAAGCCGACTTGTTTATTTAGTGCGTGATCTTTCAAGTCAGATGCTAGAAAAGTGAAACTGCCTCAAACTCAAAAAAAAGGATTCAAGTGGTCAAATAAATTTTGCATGCCAAGTATATCCGTTACTGTAGGTTTCTTAAGATTTTCTCGCTGTGGAAATACTAAACAATCAAACAGTTTCTTTTTTCTTTTCGGAAATGTCTTATTGATTTTTGATCGACCTTTCTCCAAGGGATTTATGTTTCAAGTGAAACAGAGTTGTATACAAATTTTACCATATTTTCACCATTTTTCACAGATGGAATGCATTACATCATCAAAAATTTGAACCGAGTAAAACAACTTGAACTAAAATATAGATGATTCGGAGGGATAAGTGAGTATTTTGAATTGAAAGGATTACATTTTTAGGAGAGGTTAATTGTTGGGAAAGAAAGTGTTTGGCTCTCCACTTCTCCATCTTGATACAAAAAATTACAGGAATTTTCCAAAGAAAGGAAATAAGCAATCAATTAAAAAAAAAGTATTTCTGTATAAAGATGTGTAGATCAAGCAAAGAAGTAACTTTCAGACACAAACTGGAAGAAAAATCCTTTTCCAAATAGTTACTTTCATATAAACATTGAATTACACGAAATAATATTAATTTCGAAACAAATACTTTCATATGAACACTGAATTATACAAAAAACACTCAAATCTATAACATTCGTTATGGAATTGAGTCAGATATCATTCATGTGTAGGATCCTGTAAATGAAGGAAGGTTCCCACATTTTTTGTATGAAGATGGAGAAGAAGAAAGCCAAAAACTTCCTTTCCCAAAACTAAGTATTGTTTGCACAGACAAATCATATGACTAGAGAAAACTTCGTCAATCTTGTTTTTTTTCGACGTATATATCAATTACTCAGAGATCATATTAATTACATTCAGTTACTCGATTACAAATTTGAAGATGTGGAAGGAAATACGACAGTTTGGAGTAATATTTACCTCAGGTAGCTTCATGATATTCACTATGACATTATGACAAAACTATTATGAAATTTTGCCCAGCTACTTTGAATCAATAGATTAATGATACGAATTGAAAATATATTCTCTTTGGATGCCGTTCCGAGAACTCTTTATGTTCCCTTTCTCGAATTCTCATAAAAAACTAAAACAAAAATTGCACCACTAAGTAAGTGAACATCAACTCAAATTATTTTGAAGAAAAGAGAATTGAAACTTTCTATGTTTTTACCACAACAAAGTTTCTACTCTCTTTTCTTCATTATGATTTCCTACCACGGCTACATTCATCAATTTATCAAATTATTTTGAAATTTAATGACAGTTTTTGCGTTTGCAGTATTCTGTATGTTGAGAGTTTCACTTGATATGATATTTTCCTAGTTCACTTTCCTTTTTCAGATGAGGAAAGCCCTAACTGAGCTCGTTGTCATGTCTCCTCGTATAAAAAAGATGAACAAGGTCAGGTACAAAGCTAAGCCAACTAGATTCATCTCCTGTTGAACAATGTAGCTTTCACTGCATGACAACTAGTTGAAAACTAGTTGGTTTTCAACTTATGATTTTGCCTTGTTCGATATGAACTGAACACTGCCGTTTGACAGTTTCAGACAGTTTTATTTTTGTATCGTTGGGTCCTGTCATCAGAAATTTGTCGTTTTCTGAATGCATCATATGGTGACAATCTCTTGTCAGAATATACTCTGCTTGTTTATAATTCCGATAGGATTGATGTTTCACCAGTAGGTATATATTTGTGATAGCTCACTTTCCAGATCTTTCTGAAAAGATCAGATGTATCGGTCCTGACTTCATTGTCTGAACGGTTTTCAAATCATTCATTAGAACAAAGAACAAAAATCACAGAATTGTATTTCGACTGCACATATTAGTCCCTTCGAAAATTGAAGTGAATTTTGATTTTCTGAAATGTCTATAAGCTCTTTCAGTGATTCGGTTTTTATCTCCTCAATCGTCGCAAAACGCCGTTCTTTCATGGGTCTCTCCAATCTTGGGAACAGAAAAAAGTCGCCAGAGGGCAAATCTGGTGAATAATATGGCCGAGGAATGATAACGATATTGTTCTTGGCCAAAAAATTAAGAACAAGCAATGACGAGTGAGCAGGTGCATTATTGTGATGCCAAAGTCATCAATTGTTTTTTTTTACACTACCGGACGTTTTCTTCGTATTGCTTCTTGCAAGCGGTGCATAACTTCAAGACAATATTCCTTATTGACTGTACAACCATGTTGCAAGAATTCCTGATTCACTACATCACGGTAGTCGAAGAAAACAGTGAGCAAAACCTTGATATTTGATCGAAATTGGCATGCTTTTTTGCTTTTGGTTCTCCTGGGCTCTTCCACTGAGACGATTGGACTTTGGTTTCGATGTCATAATCATATATCTATCATTCGTTACCAGATACGACTCTTTCAAGCAAATCTGGATCGTTTTTGACGCCATTCAACAATTCCTGAGCGAAACTCATGCGATGTTTTTTTAGTAAAAATTCAGCAATTTTGGAACGAACTGCCACATGCTTCTTGCCTAAAATTTCCAAAAAATTGTATCGCATGAGCCAACCGATATGCCAACATCATCAGCAACTTCTTTGATAGTAATTCGATGATAGTCCACAACAACTTTCTTCACTCTCTGAACATTTTCATTGGTTGTTGAGCTGTTGCGGGGTCCAAGGCGAGCGGTACATCGGATATGTGAATTGTTTTTCCTCTGTGAGAAAAATCTCTTGTGCCATGGGAAAAGCAGTGTCGGCTCGAGCCAACTGAAGCCTGGGCGGCCACCAATCTGCAGTTGTTTCGATGAGTTACAAACTCTATTAAGCAAGTTTATCGGCAATCATTTCATAAGAAACATTGTTAGTTTCATTTGATACCAAATGTATGTTTTCAATTAATCTGAAAGATGTTGTAGTTTAAAATATATTTCTCCGTTAACCAGCTATCGCACCTCTACAAACGACAATCCTAAGAAGACGACTCTTGTGCGAGCTAAGGACTAACGAGGTCTTACCTTTTAACGTGAAATGAAAATTTTCATGCTCCATCTATCGTTAAGCTAGACTAGCATTTGATGACCACACCGTATTCCATTTTTTCAATTTACCAAGTCTAAAGAGTGAGATATTGACGTCCATTCTGATTTTATGATTATAAATGACGATGAATCAATCTATTTATTCAACTTGTTACCCAGAGTATAATTACCGTATGTATCAACATTTCAAGTGTTTTGAAGCACCCGAATCGATTTTTTTCACAGAATTTGATGCAAATTCGTTGATTAATTTTTTTTGACAGCAGAAAATCGCCGAATACACATTAGACTCCTGACATAGATTTCTGTTGCCAACAAATCAACCATGCTGAACAGCTGAAAATGTGAACATATGTTCCAAACATGTGTACCAACAGCCCGCGAAATTTGAAGTTTTTGTACATTTCACATACATTGGTAAAACAGCAAGTTCTTTCAAAAGTGAAAACATTCAAACACCAGAATACTTCAAGAAACCAAAATAAAATGCAATCCAAATAAGCAGAGCACATTTTCACATGGGAAAATGCCGAAATTTCGATGACAGATTCCAAAGGAACGAAAAGAAATCTGATAGAAACAACTTGTGCAATGTTGAACGGCAATGAGAATATGGCGTTATGCTCAATCAGTTGAGCATGGAAACCTACAGATCACGATCGAAAAACCCGGAAATTAGCTTCGACACTGTTTAAAAATTTTGTTTTCGTCCAAACTTATCTAAAATAATATGAAGTGAAAACATTTTATGGAATTTTTCTGATTGATTCGATCGTTACTTGATGAAGATCATTGTAATTTCAAAAACTACACCTCCCGATTTGATCTTCACAATCTTTATTTGAAAAAATATAATCACATATTTCGCTAGCACAGTAGCTTTTTCAAGTGTATGAACTTGAACTTCAAATAAAGTTTGTGGAGATCAAATCGGGAGGTGTAGTTTTTGAAATTTTATTGTATATTCGTAATAAATAAACAGCAATTACTTGAAAGAAATATATTTTCATTGGAGTTTTCGGGAAATGGGGGTTTTTGGCTTCCTACTGCTTCATTTTCATACAAAAAATTCGGAAAATTTACGAAGAAAGAGAGGAAGCAATTGAGTTCAAATTGATGCATACAATTTTTTTTCATGAAATATACAAATTGCAAGAAAAAGCCCTTCCGATCGTTGAAACAAATTATTCAAGACGATTGAGGAATTTGAAAATGAATGCATTCGTGATATTTTTATGGAAATCCTATGGAAATATCCCACAGTGTGTTTCAAATGAAAAATAAAGATGGCTCCTACTGAAATATCTGAGGACAAACGGAAATTATTATGCAAACTAGTGAATTTAGAGAAAGTGTTGTTAATTGCCTTTTTATCTTGCTTTTTAATCAATCGATTTTGGAAATTTTCCAATCTTCAGAAAACTACAATATCAGCAAGTGCCAAAGGCTGTATTTTATTCAAAAAATGTAGATTCCTATCAAAATCGCAATAGTTGTTCGGTATCAAAGTTTGCCCCTCCACAAATATCTCCGCAAGAATAAACGTCTAACGAGTATATGTAGTTGGGTCACAATGATCGCTTCATTTTAAATTAGTGAGTCAAAACACGGATAGATTCGAAAGACGATGACATTGATGCCACGATATTGTTCCTTATCAAAATGAGAGGTTAGTTATGTAATTATGAAATTTCTCTTTGAATCATTCGAATCGTTCAAAAGTTACGACGAATAATTATATCGCTAAAAGAAAGAAAAATATTGCTGTGTGAGCAATCTGCCCTTTGCTTAGGTCATTAGTAACATATTTTCCACTGGCAAATAGCTACATCATCCAGAAGTGACATAACCACGTTTTATTTCAATATCTGTAATTTACTTCCTTGTTAGTTTTGAAAATGATGTAATAGCCGAAACTAGTCAACAATAAAGAAAAATCGTGGAAAATAGACAAAAGTGTTTTTGTAGTGTATCCTCATCTGTAATTTAGATGGAGAAAATCGCGGGTAAACGCTTTTATATATTGAGGTATTAGGTATATAGGTAATGACTGCATCAATGATGGAACCTTGACAGTGACAATGGATTTTATATCGACTATATTTAACGATAACTTTACAACTTCCACTTACACGTTCGCAAGAAAAAATTGTAATTTAAGATGAACTCTTTCGAGTTCATCTCTACGAACTTGATATTTAATTAATTAACGTATTCAAAAAACACACAAACTGTGAGATTTCGATTTCAAAAGTTCACAAAACCTCGACACGTGTTTCGCTATATAATATCCTCTTCGGGCGTCACAATATTGTTTTACAAATCCTTTGTCGTGCTTTTATTGAAATTTGAATCATTATGACTATTACTTTCCGACAAATTTCTACATTACGAATTCATTACCTAAACCATTTACTATTCTAGTAGCGACTCATGAGACTGGAGAAATATTAATACAATTTTCACCTGGACCATCATTTCACCTACTTTCGAAATCTGTCCTAATCAACAATTTCCTCGTTGCAAACTGAATTCAATAAAGGACAATAACATTGAGCAATAATCTCGAATTTTCACATCTATTGATTTCTAATTATTAAAAAGGTTGAGTTTCAAACCTTCCTCTCCCAAATGCAATACGTCGTATCGCTTGTTGAATTGGTCTTTCCATTCAAAAACCCAGTTCTATGCCCTTCAATTCTTTTGGAAAGAGTTCTTCCGGTTTGTCCGATATGGAATTTCAGACAAGAACCTCCAGTCAACTTATATTGTATACTCTCGATCTATTTGACACTGAGGTTTCATCTTTATCAAGTATTGTCAGTTCTATCATATTTTTTATGAATTTATTATCCACTCAAGTAGTTATATGCAGATAAACTTCAGTGTCTTCTGAAAATAATTCACAAATTTTGGATAGAAAAGCCAATTATCGAAAACAAAATATATCGAGAGCAACGCTAAGAAATGTTTTAAATAAGGTTCATGAAAACTGAAAATTTCACTGGTTAATTTGCAATGCTGAATGAATCATATGTTTTACTCAAGAAATGCTTCTAAAATATATTTCTTTTGAACACACTGTTTGAAGCAGTGCCATTAAGACTTGAAAACGAATATGAATGAAGGATATTTGAAAAACAGAAATATTCTGATGAATCAGTTGAAAATGAAAATATAAACAAATATGAACAAATAGAAAAGGTCGTGTAGTGACTACTTAAAATTCCAGATCTTTTTTTTTAATGACTCTAATTTGTCTTCATTTTTATTTTCGAATATTCATAATATCAATTACTGTCAATATTTTTTCAGTCATTCGTTTCAGATCAAAATGTTTTGTTACTATTTGCAGAACAGTGTTTTCATTCTGTAATTCATACTGTTCATTTTCACTAATACTTCTCAATATCATCCCCATTTTCAACTAATCCATTAAAATATTTTGGATCTTGTGATTTCAGCAATCCATCTTTTTTTGTATCTGTTAACAGTTAAAAGATACGGAAATTCTAACGTCTAAAGTTCAACAGCAAATATTGTCTACTATAATCAAAAACAAAGAAACCACATCTTCTACAGTTTCGCATAATTTCACATCTAAGAAAAATTCAAATCAATTTTCATCTATTTAGCAAATACACATCGAATTCTAATGAAAATAGCGACTCATTATCATTATCATTCAATTACCAATGACAGAAAGGGAACATGAAAACAGCACCTAGAAAACTTTCTGTGGAAGGACATTTCGTTTTCGAAAAATAGTTCATTTGTTTCAAACCTCTTTCAAAGGTGTTTGGAGGGGTACATTAATTTTTCTCACTATGTAGTATTTCCCGTAAAATTGTGTGACTAAAAAAATATGCAATCGACTCGTGGCAAAAATTTGTGAGAAAAAAATCCAACCGCATTGTTTACACGAATCCAGAATCCTTTATTACCCGGACTGTTACCCCGCCACAAATCCACTGAAACTTCGACACCACCACTTTCCCGGAAATCACAACCCTCAAAAAAATAGAAAATAAAACACTAACCACAAGGCTCCTGTGGACTCTCATCCTTTTCGGAGCCACTGGACGAACTTCTGGAGTTCTTCACCAGGGAAAACTTGACACTTGATTTCGGAAGTCATTTACGTCGTTATATAGGTTCGCATAGTATCTCGACGTTGAAGTGGGGTGCCGTCACTTTCACCTGCACGAGGGTGTCGTTGCTCAACATAAGGCCAAGGCACAAGGCTGTAGATGGCCGGTGAAATTGTGAATTCCTCCAGCGCTTCGTCGCTTTCTTCGGTGCTTCTTGCGGTGAATAGACGGGTTACGACAGCGTAGAAGGGACAACAGTGACACTGAAACGCTTCAGTCGAGTTATCAAGGAAATAAAAAACTCTGAACGGAAAAACCCTCTGAATTTAATAACGTTATACGGGGTGGATCAAAAAAATTAAACACGGCAAATCACTAATGAAAATCACTCGAAGGGCTGGTGCTTTACGTCTCTATCAAATCGTGATTGAGAAATCACGTGCCCGTGTACTGCAGCTTTAGGGCACGTTGAATTGGATTCGCAATCTCTTACTAAGTTATCTCGAGAATCAGGAATCAGTCGTACAAATGTTTACAGGATTCTTCATGAGTACAAATTAGACAAATTTAGACTAGTCCATGAATTGAACGAAGATGATTTCGATAGACGTATCGAGTTTTGTGTAAGTCTCACTGAATCATAATTTCTTGTATAAAATTTGTTTATCGGAATAATGTAAGTACGTTCAGTATGAATGGAGAGGTGAATCGACAAAATTGTCGATATTGGAGTGATACGAATCATTATTTATACCGCCAAGTTCATACCCAACGACCTCAAAAACTGAATGTTTGGGCAGGAATTTTAGGTGACCACATACATCATAGGACCTTTTTTTATCGATGATAATATGACTAGTGATGAATATTTGGATATTTTGGAGAATCGAATAATACCGTCCATCAATAGGGCAATTTAGGAGGATATAAATTTATTCGAAAACTCAATAGTTTTTCAGCAGGCTGGTGCACCTCCTCATTATTTAGCTCCAGTGCGACAATTTTTGGATGGTCTTTTTTGTGGTCGCTGGATTGGCAGAAGTGATCCTTCGTAATGGCCACCAAGGTCTCCGAATTTCACTACTATAGATTTCTTTCCATGGAGTAATTTAAGTCTGAAGTGTATGAGACAGAATCAACAACATTAGAAGAGTTGAGAGAGAATATTATGAGGCATTGCAGGCAATAACTCTCGAGAATCTCAACCATGTGAGGGCGGCAATGGAAGCTCGAAATTTACTATCGAAATTTTTTTTCATCCCATTGTCCAGTCATCAAATTTTGATTCAAGAATTAATAAAAATTCTGTTTTTCTGATTCATTGCTCCCATATTTGTCTTTAGAATGAATGTTTCAAAATGTGACCTCCTGTATTATTGTTGACCTGTTTTTTTATTTAACCTGAAAATCGCTTCTCCAAAAGTTATTTAGAGTGGCTCGTTTTCAAATCAAATAATTTGTAGCTCCCGAACCATGAGCCATGAACCATATATATATATATATATATATATATATATATATATATATATATATATATATATATATATATATATATATATATATATATATATATATATATATATATATATAGCGACTGGAGAAATGTATGGTAAAATGGATTAACAGGGTCTCTCAGTCAAAAAATCAAAAATCAAACTCTGCTTTACTTTGCCAAGCTTTCGCTTCTAATGGGAAGCTTCTTCAGGGCCTATAATTTAATGATTTTTGAATATTTTCGCCTTTGAATAATATTACAAATCATACTTACAGTAAAAATGAGTGAAAAATAATAAATTGAAGATAGAATTGACATAAAAGTTAACATGTATACGATTTTTTTTTTTTGTGGGTTTGACAAATGTCATACCTTCACATAAATGTCATTTTTCAATGGGTATGATGATTTGATAATTTTTTTACTGTAATGGAAGAGTTATTGATTGATACATCTTTCGTTATTATTATGTTTTTGATGTATTATTAATTTCCACCATTTCAAGAAAAAGGCGTTTGGAAATATTTTTTTCTGTATGTAAAACTTTGATATTAGAGAAATTTGGTTTATCTTCAACTCAAGTTATTTCTCTTTCGAAGGTAAATACTATAAACAAATTCTTGGTACACCAATGGGAGCTACTATTTCTCCTATTATAGCTCAATACGTAATGGACGATCTTTTCGAAAACATACTTCCCAAATTGAGTTTTGAAATTCCCTTTTTAAAGAAATATGTTGACGATGTCATCTGTGCAATACCTTATGACAAATCTAATGAAATTCTTGATGTTGTCAATAGATATGATAAGAAGTTACAATTCACTATCGAAATAGAAAATAATCAGACCCTTCCTTTTCTTGATACAAGAGTTATTCGTAAAACTGATAATTCCTTGATTACAGATTGGTATGTCAAACCTACTAATTCAGGAAGATATATCAATTACTATTCCTTTCACAAAAAATCAGTTAAAATTAATTTAATACTCTGTTTGAAAAAAAGAATAGAAAAATTAGTACACCCTTCCCTCAAGCAAAAAAATCTCAGACTTCTTAGAGACATACTGATCGATAATTCTTATCCCAGAAAACTTCTTAATAAAATAATTTTCAATACTGGCAGTAATACAAATTCTGATGTAATTAACAGAAATGTATGTAATGATAGTTCACCTATCAATATTTCTTATAAATCTATACCTAACCTTGGAAATTTATCTTCAAATATCATAAAACTTTTTCATAATGAACAAAATATCAAAATATGCCAAAAAAATATTAAAACTATAAAGAATTTGAATACTAAATTGAAAGATAAAACTGATACAACAAAAAAGTCAAATGTGATTTATAACATTCCTTGTAATAATTGTAACTTGAATTATATTGGAACAACATCTAGAATTCTTAATAATAGAATAACTTCACATAAAAGTGATATAAAGCTCAATAAAAAATCATGTGCATTAGCACAACACTCTATAGAAACAGGTCATAAACCAAATTTCTCTAATATCAAAGTTTTACATACAGAAAAAAAATATTTCCAAACGCCTTTTTCTTGAAATGGTGGAAATTAATAAGTCTTCTGATTGTATGAATAAGAAAACTGACATTGATAATCTCAGCAGTATATATAGTAATTTACTAGAACTACATCAAAAACATAATAATAATGAAAGATGTATCAATCAATAACTCTTTCATTACAGTAAAAAAATTATCAAATCATCATACCCATTGAAAAATGACATTTATGTGAAGGTATGACATTTGTCAAACCCACAAAAAAAAAAAATCGTATACATGTTAACTTTTATGTCAATTCTATCTTCAATTTATTGTTTTTCACTCATTTTTACTGTAAGTATGATTTGTAATATTATTCAAAGGCGAAAATATTCAAAAATCATTAAATTATAGGCCCTGAAGAAGCTTCCCATTAGAAGCGAAAGCTTGGCAAAGTAAAGCAGAGTTTGATTTTTGATTTTTTGACTGAGAGACCCTGTTAATCCATTTTACCATATATATATATATATATATATATATATATATATATATATATATATATATATATATATATATATATATATATATATATATATATATATATATATATATATATATATGTATATATATATATATATATATATATATATATATATATATATATATATATATATATATTATATACATATATATATACATATATATATATATATACTTAAATGTTGTAAGTCTGTTTTTTTATTCAGACAATTTTGTGATTGCGAAATGTAAGTCATTTCAAGGAATAATCTTTTAGAAACATTCCTCTCTTTGGTCAAAATTTTTACTGAGTTAAAGTCCATTACATGTCCATTATTGTAAACATGTTCACTAAGGGCACACCTTTCTGGATGAAGTCTACAGTCACTTTTGTGTGCAGAAATTCTGTCTTTTAATAATCTGGCAGTCTGACCAATGTATTCAGCACTGCAACTTGTACAAGGGATACTATAAACCACTTGAGATTGAAATTTTTTCGGGATTTTATCTTTTAAGTTTGAAAAAAGGGAATTAATTGTTAAAATAGGTTTGTGTGCAATTTTTTATTTTAACAATTAATTCCCTTTTTTCAAACTTAAAAGATAAAATCCCGAAAAAATTTCAATCTCAAGTGGTTTATAGTATCCCTTGTACAAGTTGCAGTGCTGAATACATTGGTCAGACTGCCAGATTATTAAAAGACAGAATTTCTGCACACAAAAGTGACTGTAGACTTCATCCAGAAAGGTGTGCCCTTAGTGAACATGTTTACAATAATGGACATGTAATGGACTTTAACTCAGTAAAAATTTTGACCAAAGAGAGGAATGTTTCTAAAAGATTATTCCTCGAAATGACTTACATTTCGCAATCACAAAATTGTCTGAATAAAAAAACAGACTTACAACATTTAAGTGAAATATATTCCTATTTACTTTTTATAGACAAAAATTGGAATTCCTTCAAAGACAACTCATTTGACATTACTTAAATTCATTTATCAACTTATTAACAAAAATTTTACAACAAAACTCTTTCTTCTGGAGGCAACTGTAACTCTTTGATTAATTGCACCAGCGGCAAATGCCAAGTCTACTTCTTCTTCAAAATTTAATAAATTGACAAGTGATGTGTTTCTAACCTAAGATCACCACGTTCTTTCTCAAATTTTAAAAAAAAACATTTTATGAATATTCCTCATTTAACTTTTATATTTGTAGCTTTCACTTACTTCATATGTCTTGTAATTTTACAGTTGTTATGTGTTTTTATCATGATCACAACTTTCATATTTTAATTTTAACTCAACTCACATGCGACCAATCTCACTAACATTGTAAGTATCCGTCTGTTAACTTAGTTCTGTATTAATTCAAAATCTATCATCTTAGCTCCCTGATGATGACAATAACCATTGTCGAAATATTGGAAATATAATGTTATAAGAGTACACTTGCGCTTCGCTGCTATCCCAAATAACTCCAAGGAATTGTTCGTAACTAGTCAGCAAAGACTACCTCTCTCTCTCTCTCTCTCTATATATATATATATATATATATATATATATATATATATATATATATATATATATATATATACACACATCGGAAAAGTCTAGGGATATTTTCAAAAATGACAATAATTTTTTTTTAGATCGCTTTAGGGAAAAAAAAGTTGACGGGTGATTATTAAACGAATGTAACTTACAAAACTAAAAAAAAATATGGCTCTTCTTTGGCACCCCGAAAAAAAATCATAATACAAAAAAAATTGGAATCAGTACAAAGTATGGCCTCCACGCTGGTTTATTACTGCCCTACATCTATCGTGCATAGACAAAATGAGATTGTCAATGTCTTGTTGAGGTACATTTGCCCATTCAGCGATTGAAAGCTCTCTCAATTGAAACGTTGTGTGAATGTTCCCCATATGCGGAGTAATTCTTCGTTGAAGCATGCCCCACACATGCTCGATGGGATTCAGGTCCGGTGATTGTGCTGGCCATGGCAATACATCAACTCCTTCGTTGGTGAGCCAGTCACTAGACGCGCGACATGTGGACGAGCATTATCGTGCATTAGGTGGAAGTTTTCACCAACAACACCAGCAAACGGACGGACGATAGGTAGAAGAATGGTGTCGAGGTACTGTCGAGCTGTGAGGGAGCGATTTGGAAAAACGAGATCGGTTCTACCGCCGATCATGATTCCGCCCCATAGCATTACTGTACCACCTCTGTATGTGTGGACTTCCTGGACGTGTCTCAAACGTTCATTATTTCCAGGTCGTCTCCACAGTCTTACTCGACGAGAATCTGGATGAAATCCAAATCTGGATTCGTCTGTAAACAAAAGTGTGGCCCAATCATGTGCATCCCAGTTTTGAAGTTCTTGACACCACTCTAATCTTCTACCGCGATTGCCTCTCGACAAAGGTGGACATCTAAGTGACCTTCTGTTGTGGAGATCTGCTTCATGCAGTCGATTTCTGACAGTATCACGACCAATGGTTACCTGGTGCGTCTGCTGCAACACGTTAACCAACTCAGGTGCTGTGATTGTCGGTTGTCTTCTTGCGGTTAAGACCAAAAATCGGTCTTGAACTGCAGCCACAATCGACTGATAACACTTTGGGAGACCCTCAAACGAAAAGCTACATCATTTTGTCGCATGCCACCTTGAAGAAGCCCTGCAGCTCTATTCATCTCAGCCAATGGTAAGCGATGGCGTTCCTTGTTAAAGCACAATATTTCCAGTTTAATTGCTGAGCAAGAATTGCATAGAATGTACAAACTCGACACTTTCAGATTATTCATTTTAGCCGAAAACCTACAGTTTGTAAAAAACTTGATAAAAGATTAGTTATCGTTTTTGCAGGATTTGTTCAACCCATAGAAATCTACAGGGTGGTCGAGTGTACCAATTTAATCGAAATTAAACGACCTCATGCATTTATTTTCATGATATTTAGTATGTTATAAAAATATCCCTAGACTTTTCCGATGTGTCTATATATATATATATATATATATATATATATATATATATATATATATATATATATATATATATATATGTAGTGGTCAATTTCATGATTATTTTTGAGTACCTACAGCAGAGTTTCGTCGGACTCAGGTCATCCTTATCTTTGGAATTTCAAATAAAAATATGTATTTTTGTATAGCAACTCCTGATCTGTAACATACATTCAATAATCCTGAACATTTTGGCAATTTGGTGATCGAGAAATGAATAACTGTTTTTTAATGCTTTCACATGACCGCTCGATTGGAAGTAATTCTCATATATATTCGAAACCTGAATTCGTCCATATTTCTCACACCGTTTTGAGATCCCCATGAATAGCCCTGTGAAGCACAAAAATCCTACACGCTACTGCATTTTGTTTACACCAGTCTCATCATTTGTGAAGTACTTTCTCTGCCATCCTGAAACACTTTCTTTTGTTACAGAAAATTATTTTGGGATAAGCAAAACAACAAACGCTCAAGCGTTCAAGAAATCATTTCTAGCTGAACAAACATTTGATAATTGACAGTTCAACTGGTAATTAAACATGATAACGAACCAGAAAAATTAAATAAACTGTAATTACGTCGAAACAACTTTGCAATTACTTCGGTCAATAGCTCATTGCGGTTATTAATGATCTGTTATTATAAACCTCTGAAGAAAAATATTATTTCATTTCAAAGAAGAGTTTCAGTAAGATATTAATATTCCCAGGTCAAATAATACTTTAGCCTCATTCGAATAAATAAAAATGATTTCAGTTTTGTGACTTTTCCTTTTTCACCTCTACAAAACATATTTTCTGAACTGATTTTGGAACACATCGCTATGAACATCATTTTTGTTACAGAAGAAAAATGGATAGATTGAGATGGTCACATAGTCGAAAATTTTCGGGAAATATTGAGTGAAGTCTAGAAAATTGAAAGTATCAATTCAATTTATTATTTCCTGATGCAACACTTTTTTCGACGGACGTTTCACCAACCAAGTTGGCATCTTCAGGAGATGAAAAAAATGCTTGTCTAGTTCAATGCTGAGTATTTTATATGTACCAGCAAATTCATCATTGAGTAACGGCAAAGTTTGAATAAGGTTAAATCTTTCAGATTCTTATCTATTTCAACAAGTTTATTATAATCCCGTCAATCTAGACATTGGAAGGTACATAAATTTACAACAAGCTGCAAACGCGTGTAATATTGTTCAAAACATATTAAAAATTAAGATTTTTAAATTCCGAATGATTGCGATGCCTGGAAAAAAATTTATTCGAGGTCAAAGGTCAAAAATCTCGAAAAAAACAATTTTCTTCGATTGAACGATTGAAGAAAATTGTTATGGAGAATCGCATGAGCATCGCTCAGGAACTGTTGGATGGCTTCAACAGCGATTCAGATTTGCTTGAAAGGTTCACAACTGGTGACGAATCAAATGTATATGGTTATGGCATCGGAACCAAAGTCTAATTGCTCCAATGGAAGAGCCAAGTAGAACCAAGAACAAAAAAGGCAAGCTGAGTTCACACGCTGTCAAGGTTTCGCTCACTGTTTCCTTCGATTACTGTGCGGCATAGTCGTACGGTCGATATGGAGTAATCTTGAAGTTATGCGCCGCTTGCGGGAAGCAATACAAAGAAAACGTCCGATCATGCACCACGATCATGCACCTGCGCACAAGTCATTGCTTGTTTGTGTTTTTTTTCAACAAAAACAGTATCGTAATCATGCCCCAGCCTCCGTATCCACCAGATTTGGTTCTCTGCGACTTTTTCTCGTTTCCAAGATTGAATAGACCTATAAAAAAGAGACCTACGAAAGGACGGCGTTCTGCGATGATTGAGAAAATAAAAACACACAGAGTTCGAGGACATTCCAAAAAGTGCATATCACAATTGCTGCAAGGATATCTGAAGGGAGTACTTTGGAGGGGACAGACAGCGTACTATAACATGACCTACCTTATAGTAATAAGAAGCAAGCATTCTGAAATAATTCTGAACTTTTTTCATCCGAGTATATGTATTGGTGTATTTGATACCTATTGGAGATTGACGTTCAGTTTCACTAATGTATTTATTTCACATGCATAAAGTCATAAAGTCATAAATTTCTCAAAACTTTTGAATAATGCATCGAATCAAAATTCTTCAATTATGCAGGATTCCAAAGAAGTTGAATAACACTGTGTGCAATGGTTTCTTAGCCCGTATAGTTTCTTTATGATAATTTTAAATTATTTCCTTCCATAATTGATAAGAATTATGAAATTCATTAGTACTTGGATCCCGATTTGTGTACGAGAAAGCATTTCCACGTATCATCTAGGAATTACCTAAGAACGTTACATAATGTAAACAGCCTGCTTTCTACGATCTTCACCTACGCCAAAACAATTGATTGTGCATATATTTACTCTGCATATGAGTGATGCTAATCGATTACCTACATACCGGTTTCAATTCCGGCTGGACATTTATGTCGCGCAGGCATAAAGCAAGAATTTTGGACTTACATAAAATATCAAACACCTGTTTGATTTTTTGCTCTGAGCACGAGACAGACAGGAAAAGTTTGTTTGTGAATTTTTCAAATGCTAATCATGAATGAAAGTTTGATAGCGTTGCACAATTTCAATCGAATCTTCTTTGAAGTAAACAAATCGAAAGTTGAATTGAATTAATTGTTGAAAAATTATGGGTTTTTAGAGGACATGACACCTTTCTATACGGAAACTTCATCTGTGGAAACAAAAGATTTCTCAAACCACGAAAATCAATGAGGCTCTTCAAGGAGGTCTATTACAAAGCCAAGCTTTGACAACGAGATGAAACGAGAGCACAAAAATATAGGGTCTTTCAAGAAGGACTCTCGAACTTTGACAATTGATGACGGTCATCTTGTTAAAGTCAAATCAGTTGTCATTTATTTAGTCTGTTTTGCCAAATCACCATGGAAAGTTATAGCATTCAGCAACACTTGCAAATAATAAAATTGTATTATCAAAATGGGATAAATATGAGTCCACTGGTTCAGTAAACAATCGACCAACACTCCTACGTTGACGAAACGCAAGATCTACCGACAGCGTCTCTGCTGCCTATGAGAGTGTGCAAGAGAATTCGAGGCAGTCGATTTCGCGTCGCTCACAAGAACTGGGCCTTTCGCAGACCACAACTTGGCAAATTTTTCGTCGTGTTTCGACCTGCACCTGTACAAAATTCAACTAACCCAGGAACTGAAGGTGAACGATTATATACAACGACGTGTTTTCACTGAATGGGCTCTGGAGCTGTTGGCAAGTGACCATAATTTTCATCGGAAAATCAACTTCAGCAATGAGGCCTACTTCTAGATGAATGAGATAGGTTAGGTTAGGTCCAAAGTGAGTGGGTATCTTCGACCCTCAACCGCAACCCGCAAGAGTTTATTGTGACTCGCCCCTATCCAAAATCGACCAAATAAACCCAGCTTCATAACGAAGCCGATTAGTTTGTATGGTGAGTGGTCTTTCAGGTCAGATAGTAGGAGTTCGGCAAAGCCGAACTATCTCCTACTTTCGAATCGGTCCCCAACGAGGCAGGCAAAAAGTATATGCTCTACTGTTTCATCGTCAATGAGGTAGTCGGATAGTCAAGGTGCAAGATTCCCTCCTTGATACCCGCGACAACCTTAGATACCCATCTCTGGTTTTGGTGAATCATCACTTGGGCGCAAACGTTTGCTAACCTGCTGATGAGGGGTTTGTTCCTCCACTTGAGACAGATTCTGCGTACGCCGCTCAAGAATTTGGTGCAAGGCGGTTTCATAAGGTACCCCGCTCTTGAGGAGACGACTTAGCCGTTTCCTGGCTGCACCACCAAACCTTTTTTATAGGTTCAGTTATTTGATCAGGAGTTGGAGAGTTGAGAAGCCTCGCTCCTGAACTAAATTTACCGGGAGGTAGGTTGGAGTCGAAAGCTCGACATCCATCTCCTCTCTAGAGTCAGCGTCAGAAAGAATTTTTAAGTTGACTCTGTCCATAAAAGTCCCACAAGTAGCTAGGGAAAGAAGGTCAATCACGGCAGAGCCCCGCATTATCGTGACAAGGCGATGCTACGACGAGAGAGCGCCCGGTAACTCGAAGGTTCCGTAGAGACAGTGTCATTCATCCTCTCGACACGGATACACACACCTTAGGATCAAGCCATCGTTGGGA
The DNA here is from genome assembly GCF_025532065.1 of Leptinotarsa decemlineata. Classification (NCBI taxonomy): domain Eukaryota; kingdom Metazoa; phylum Arthropoda; class Insecta; order Coleoptera; family Chrysomelidae; genus Leptinotarsa; species Leptinotarsa decemlineata. Next base: position 6,777,200 of record NW_027412529.1, read on the forward strand.
TGCCATTCAGTTAGGGAATAACAGAACCACGAGTGGTTCTGTCATTCCCGTATCCAGCGGGGCTACGTAGAAGCAGGCATCCAATGACCGGTTTGCTCGACCCAAACATCCCAAGCTAATGTACTCGCCACAAACAGCATGCATAGTGGTTCAGGCAGTGAAAGATGAACAAGGACAGCCAATCCGCCGGATGAATGAGTACGTGAATGGGTTCGTGAACAAACAAAACTTTAGGATTTGGAACGATACCAATCCACAAGATATCCAAAAGCGTCCCATGCATACCGAAAAAGTTACTTGGATTTGAATTTTTGGCTGACGGCGTCATCGGTCCATATTTGCTTGAGAACGACGTTGGTCAGGCCATCACTGTCAACGGCGAGCACTATAGCTCGATGATCACCGATTTCTTTTGGCCTCAATTGGATAATCTGGATACCAATGACATGTGGTGTCCAGATGTGGTGCCACACAGATCATGCCACATTGGATATTCTGCACGAGTGATTTGAGGGCATGGTCACGTGGAGGTAATGTGAACTAGCCACCGACATCGTGAGATTTGATCCCGTTAGACTTTTTCTTGTGAGGTTTTCTTAAGTCGCAGGTGTATGCGAATGAACCACAAATCACAGCGGTTCTCAAAGCCAACATAACCCATGCCATCTGTCAAATTCAGCTGATGTATGCGCCAGAGTCATGGAAGATCAGACGTTTTGAATGCGCCTCACCTAGAGGAGCCGTGGCGGACATTTGAACGATGTTATTGTTGTAGATCATGCCCGGAAGAAAGTAACGCTGGCCGCCACTGGTGACCATGAACTAAACGTGACGTAGCTAAGAGCTCGGGAATGTCCAATGTTCCTCTCGTGAAACAGCGAGAGTCATGCTACAGATGCCGATGGAACTTCGGCGAAAATTCTACGATATTCGATTACGATAGTTAAACGCTGGCTGCGAGCGTATCGACATAGTCAAGTACACAGTGACGTGGACTTTACAGTACGGTACGCGAAGTGATCTAATAAGGCGATATATATTCAAATAATAGTTAAAGTTTCAGTTGAAGTATTTGTGTATTTCAGGTGAAATAAAGTTAGGTTTGATTATTCAGTGTAATCAATTATTGATCAACCCACGGGTAAAAACGTAACATTATATTCCACACAAATTTAAAGAAAGAAATCGCTGAATGAAAGACCCTATAGTTCATCTAGGTGATTCACATTGAAAGCTGCAATGAAGGACATGAGATCTGAAGGAACCGCCTTGGAAACTCCCATTCACACATGCATTCTTTTAGAAATTGTGCTGCACTCAACTGAAGCCTAATCATTTGCTGATGAATGATATATTGAATTTATCTGATAGTGGAGCTAGATTGGAAGTGCCATTAAACTCTCGAAAAGAAGATATACAGGGTATTCCTTGATGGTATGCGAACATTTAAAGGTGTAAATCAACATGAAAAAATAATATGGGTTGACAAAATAGTTAAGGCCTTCAGTGCCACTACTTTCATTAAGGTTTGAAGGTTGTCGATTTTGGAATTTCTTCGAGACGTTTTGCTGGCGCCAGTGACTAGCTTCTTCAGAGGTTCATACATATTGAGTTTATCTCCGGTGACTGGGTACTACGACTTCATCGTAACCTAACTAAATGACATTGACTAAATCAGGGTGCTCCAACCTTTTTTACTCAAGGGTCACATTGTAAATTTTGGGGGATAGGTGGGCCAATGATATTTCAGGGCTGAAAGTCGAGCTGCCCCCGTACACACAGAATTTTTCTATAATTGAGAGCTCAGTGGTGCTTTTTCTTGCGTTGGTTTTTTGAGTTTCTATGTTTCCTTATATAACTTTGTTGTTGGCTAAAAAAATTATCTGCGATAAAAAAAATATGTTACTAAACAAACAATTATATTTGCTATAAAATGATATTTGTTCTGTAGAAGGAGGGTTATTTCAAGTAGGCCTAATAAAAACACGGGATGATTAGAAACTAAATCTTTTCAATTTGCTACAAAATGTACTTCATTGAATTTCAAAGACAACTTCACAATACATGTGTTTACAACAAGGAAATGTGTAAAGCTTAAAAAAAATACTTTTTAGTGAGAGGATTGCATTTGTTTGCCATTTAATATTTCAGCCCATTTAGGGTTGTATATTTGAGGATTATTTTTGTTAAAGTGCGTCAGTTTACTTGAAAATGGTTCAATAAACCAAAACCGGTCGTATAAATCGTTTAATAACTTCTGGAGCAAATTCTGACATTAACTTTTTCAACGATAGGTATATATTTATTCGATTCCCATTACCATATTATCAACTACAGATTGGTATTAGGCATTCCATAAATCAACCAGAGAAAGTAGCGTTTTCAGTTCAAGTACCTGAGGAATACTGAATGATGATGTCATTAGACAAATTTCACTGGACTTGAAGTTATGGCAATGACATTCAATGGTGGTTGTATTTTATGTAACTGAATGGAAAAGTCCTCGGTCTCGATCATGAGAATTTCGAGAAGAATGAAGAAACAAATGATCATTATAGAAGAGCACCAGAAGAAGGTCAGCTGATTCAATATCTAAGAACATATATCCATGATGATGATTGTAGGTTTTATTAAGTCATCATTAACAATTGTCCAATCGATGGATATAGTCCATAACTGAAAGTGGAGTATGAATATTTGAAGAGGAAGGTAAACTCTCCACACTGAAAGAAAGTAATATATTTAATTATTCGATCGAAAAACATACATGTTTCGATCACGGCTCTGGTCATCTTCAGTGTAACAAAAGTCTGAAAATAAGGAAAAGAATGCAAAACGTATTATTTGACAGTTGAAGTTATAAACTTACATGAACACCAAAGCAAGCAGAGTAAGCAAATAAAAATAGAATCAAAGACTTCGTCTTATTTATTGGAAGGTACATATTTAAAATTTCGGGGAAATGCCCCACAGTACAAGGAATAATAACATCATCAGAACAAGTAGTTTGTGAACATCAATTTGTATTGAAGGACGCTGAGGGCAACGAGTAAAACTTTTTTTTCTGATTGATTCGGCCGTTACTTGATGAAGATCCATAGTAATTTCATAAACTATGCCTCACGATTTATTCTCCACAAACTTTATTTGAAAAATATATCATGACATGTTTTGCCAGCACAATAGCTTCATCAACAGTGATTTGAATACTCAAGTTAGTTGAATGAGAATGAATGAAAATCGTTTATTACAAATTTCTACAGGTTTTTACAATTTTTGTGTGTGTGTGTGTTTGTGTAGGACCCTGCTATAGGCTTATGCCTCTTCAAGTTAGTTCTTACATTAATATTTATATACTACAGGTAACCATAATTGAGACTACCTCCCACAAATTACCTAAACCTCTACCTGAGGTATCTCATCAATTATGATCACCTGAAGCTTATTACCCCACTTCTACATCAATAATACTAATTCATTCCTGGTTTTTCTAAGAAAACAAGTTAAATAATGGTAATCTTTTCAAATTCAGTTGGTCATTCATTAGAATGTTTGAATTTCAAAGTTTATTAAATTTATTTGCTTGAAAATGATTCAGTCTCAAACCTTTGTTATCTATGTGTGAAATTTCAAACTCTTCGTTTAAGATATGAGTTTCTTCTAAAAGATGATTTGAATATGTTGAACTTGTTTTCTTATTTACATAGCTCATATGATGTTCATGGATTCGATTCATAAATGTTCTGCCAGTTTGACCAATATATACCTTACTACACGTTACACTTCAATTTATATACTCCTGATTTCTCGAATTTGGATGTTTCATCTTCATTGTCATTTTTAACTAACTTTCCCAACGTATAACTTGTTGTATATGCAATTTTAATATCTCTTTTCCTCAGAAATGAAGCCACTCTTTCTGTTGATTGTCCAAAACATGTTTGTTAAAATATGGTATAATTTTGATTATCTAACTTATCAATAGGAAAAACTTCTCGAATCGCTTTTGCGTAGACTTTTTTGGACAGTATTTCGGTTATTAATGCAGCTTTAAACCAATCGTTTACTACAATTTGCTTGATTATAATGAGTTCGTTATTGAAATTATCTATTGAAAGCGGAATATTGACTAATCTGTGAATCATGCTATTATAAGCTGCTACTTTGATGTTGATATGGATGTATAGAATCGTAATGTATAGTAATATCCGTATAGAACGGTTTGTGATAAATTGAAAAATCATGTTTGTTGTTCATTCTACTAATAATTGTTAAGTCCAGGAAATTGATTGAGTTTTCTGCTTCTAATTCAATAGTGACTTTAATGTTTTCATGAATTTTGTTAATATCCTTATAAAAATTATCTAATTGTTTCTTACTACCTGTAAAACATATCAAAACATCATCCACGCCAATACAAGAACTTCTTAATCAAAGAATGTTTAAAAATCCATGAAAATTTACGCAAGTAAGGGACTTAGTAGATTTTCCACAATTAAACCTTTTGAAGAGGAATAAATATTGTTATTAAATTGAAAATAATTTTGTTTGAGACATAACTGCAGAAGGTCAATAGTTTTTCGTTTTATAACTGAGTTCACTGATAATTCTATTACTAAAGTAATAGTATCATCAGGAGGTATGCTGGAAAATAGATTCTGCACATCAAAGGATAGTAATTTTGCGTTGTCTGGTAGAGGTATGTTCTCTATTTTATTAATTGAGTCATATGATTTCCATACACCGAATTTTGGGTTGAAGTTACAATGGTTCGAGATGATACTGATTAGCCTTTCTGATAATTTCACTGATGGTGCAGTGACAAGGGAAACCACTTTGTGTTGTGCAAGTGCAAAGCAAAAGCTGGAAGACCTCTTTGTGTATAATAATTGCAACACTATTATATTCATTAACCGTCTTCATTAATTGTTTCCAAAGTCAATGATATGAGTTTATTCATCTTTGCTTTTCAGTCTTTTGCGTATATTTCCCATTTTAGTGACAAAACACTTCGATTTAAAAGTGTCAGATATCAGCACATGATACACTTCTATTACCAACAAAAAAGTCGTTCACGATGAAAGACAGGTTTGTTGATTCAATGATCCATTTACCATATTTAGTTTGAATATCAATCAATATATTGAAACGTTTATCTCTCACAAACAAAACTCCTCTTTCAGTAAAATAAAAGACAGTATAGATAGCAAACACATCGAAAACAACTGAATTTATCGTTTGTTTGAAAGTGGTTGATGATGTTTCATGATGAACTTTACTAGTTCGGACTTCCAATGAAAAATAATAATAATAATAATAATTTTTATTCACCAAATACAAATTGATGTTATACATATTTCTCACATATAATATAAATAAACAGGGTAATCACTGAAGCTGATGATGATGTATAAAATTTTTTCTATATATAAACATGTGTAATGGTAGATACACAACAAATCAAGCAACAAATGAAGCATGTACATCCCATCTCAGATGCTGATCCAAGAATAAACCGAGATATTTGAATTGGGATACTTTTTCTATGGTTGGACATTTACAGAGTACTTTGTCACAATTTGACACGTGGATGCTTAGTTTCTGATTATCTGGCTGATGACTGCTTGTAAGAGAAAAAGTCATAAACTTTGTTTTCGAGATGTTTAAACTAAACTAAACTATTTAAGCCTTCTTCTGTATCTCTGTAAACATCTTTCCATGTTTTGCCTCTATACACTATGGCTGTATCATCAGCATATGATATGAGAAGACCTTTGAAATTAGTAATATCAGCAATATTATTTATATATATCAAAAAGAGTATAGGGCTCAAGACCGTTCCCTGTGGAACTCCCATTGAAACATCACGATTCACACTCTTTTCTTTACCCACTTTCACACATTGAGTTCTGTGGAACAAATAATTCTTCAGAACATCAAAGGCGGGTCCACGAATACCATAGTCATATAGTTTATCAAGAAGCTTATTATGTGAAACTGTATCAAAGGCTTTGGCCAAGTCCAAGAATACCGCTAAACATTTCTCCGAATTTTCCAAAGCCTTTGTTGTGTCTTTGAAGAAATCTAATATTGCTGATTCAGTGGTACTCTTATTGATGAAGCCAAATTGTCTATCAGTCATAACTTTATTTCTCTTAAAAAATCAACCAGTCGATTTTTTTAAATATGCTCAAATATTTTGGCAAAATTGTTTATCACGGATATTAGTCGATAGTTACCTTACTCTGTTTTATCTCCAGATTTAAAAACGGGGCTCACTATGGATTCTTTCATTTGTGTTGGTAGTGTGCCTCCCTCAAATATCAAGTTGATTATATGAAGTAATGGTTTCAATAAGTAGCGATGGTATTGCTTTATGAATTGTGTTTTTAGTCCGTCTGGTCCAGGAGCACAATTGTTTTTCAATTTAGAGATAACTGTTGTGATTTCATTTTCGTTTGTTGGTGTAAGGTAAATTGTTGGGCCAACAGATTTGTCTTTCAGAAAACCCGGTGGTGGAGTTGATATTTTATCGATTTTTTCTGATATTTTTAAACCAATATTCGTAAAATATTCATTGAAAGCTTCTGATTTGTCCTTGTTGGTTGTTAGTAATTTGTCATTTTTTTATACCACCTATGTTTTTTGTTTACTCGGTTTATTACTTACTCCATTTATTATTTCCCATGTTATCTTATAGTTACCAGTGTTTTCAGTTAGCTCATTCTTATAAAATTTATTTTTAGTTAGTCTTATTAACTTATTCAATTCGTTTCGGTACTGCTTAAATTCGTTTTTCAAGACGTGGCTGGAATTTTTGTTCAATTTTGATTTGAGTGTATCCCTATGTTTTATGGATTTTATTAACCCCTGTGTGATCCAGGGTTTTATTTTATATGATTTTTTCATACTCGTTTTGATTTTAGAAGTGCAGTTGTTTATGTGTTCTTTTAATTTGTTAATAAAATTTTCATAGGATAGCTGGACTACATGGCTATTCAAAACATCAGGCCAGTTTTCATTATTCAGAAGGTTTTTCAGTTTTTTATTATCAGTTTTGTTCCAAAATTCTAGGTCGCTGGGCGACTCAACTTTTTGGTTAGTATCATGAGTGTTTGTTGACATTGTTAAGGTTGTAGAGAAGTGATCGATTATGTTTGTTTTAATAACGGCGGGAAATACTTTTATGTTTTCAGCTATTTTCTGTTTTCTAAGAAATATATGGTCTATAATTGTTGTAGAATCGTCTGTAATTCGCGTGGGTTCATTAATGTACGAAATATAGCCATTTTCTGTTAGTATGTTCATGTAGTAATTTACGTCATCATTATTTTCACCAAAGAGGTTAATGTTGATATCTCCTAAAAAAAATTCTATATTTCGCTTGTTCAAGTCTAAAAAATAATCTGTCAAATCGTTTAAATATGTGCGAATATTGGTCGAGGGTGGCCAGTAAGATGCTGTAATTCCTATCGTTAAATTAAACAATGTTGGCATAATTCGTGACAGTGTTGTTTCGGTAATTTCAAATGTAGTTACATTGAATGGGAGAGTATTCAGAAAAAGCCATACCCAAAGAACACTTTTTTACTTTGGACCCAAGCTATATAATGCAATACCTCTAGATATAAAGCAAACACGAATTTTTAGAAATTACAAAATGCTCGTTAAGAAATTTATTGAAACAAATAGTTCCTTAGTGATATACTTATTGCAAAACTTGTCTTACTTATTGTAAATACTTGTCTTCCCTTCAGTTTATCGAAACAAATAACTACTAACGAAATATCCAATCTCCAATAATATTTGTCAACCTGTAGACACTATTCATCAATTGTTTAAATACTAACACAAATGTATCGTTGTGATCTGTCGGAAAACTTATATAAAAACTAATATGTATACCATGACATGAATAGAGCACAAAACAAGCCATACTGCGCTTAGGTGACTATTTCTGCTTTGAAAAGGTAATATTGTATTGAAATTATGATGTAAATGTTTTTTAAGATGAATAAATCTGAAATCTGAATCTGAATGTGTGAGACTCAGTAGAAAAGTAGAAGTTGAACGAATATAAAATGAAATATCAATATAAAATATTGGAAAAGTTAAATGGAAATAAAATCTTCATATCACATAATAACATAGTATAAAATAACGAATAACAGTAGTTATAAACGTAGATGAGCACTTTAAAAAATATCACATAATAAATTACTAGTGAGATACAAACTTCATATGATTCAAAATTTATGAAAGAACAAATGAAATTAGAGTGAATAGCTGAAATATCAGTTATATATAAGCAATAAAACGTGAAATGAAAATACAATTGAACGAATAAAATATTAAAGATGAAAGATGAAATAAAACAAATTTCTTTTTTGATTTTTTGCTTATTTTTATTTTTTATTTCTTTTTACTCTGTGGCCATTTTCATATTGATTATTTCATTTGATTTATTGTATTTTCATTTCACGTTTCAATGGTTATATACAACGTGAATCACGGTTGGTCGTAGGTTAGACGTTTCTGGAAAACGCAAAGCAGCATTTTTCTGAAAATTTCACATCTTACATTTCCTTACCTTTTCTATCGATCTGAAATATTTTCAGTATCGCGGCGTTATATATTAACACATTTTTCCAACCACCCTTCTTCCATTATAAAACTGTTTTGTTATTAATGTCCTATACCTATCTGTGTCAGTTTTCGAGGTAAAAAATAATTTGTGCTAAACATGGTCCAATAGCCCTAATTGAACTCGAGTACATCAGTACTCTCAATTGATGAAAAGTTGATATCTTGAAGATTGTTTGGACAAACTCGAAATATTCAGTAAATCGACTCCAAATTATACAGGGCGTACTGAAATTACTATTGATTTCATCACGCATAAAAGTGGTCAAAAGTGCATATTTTCAAATGAAACCCCCTGTATATTACTTCATGAATTGAAAGATGCTCCAATATAATATATTATGTTCCTATAGCAAAATAATAAAGTTTTCTTAATGCACTCACTTCTTCTGGAAACATTATTTTTTTAAGAATTTGGTTTCAGGTATCAGTGGAAACATCAAGCTTATAACAGTTCAGTTACTTTTATAAGTAATTCACCAATAGTTATCGACGTTGCTTCAAAGCATCTTCCAAAATAAATACAAAAATCGATTATTCAAACGAAATTTTTATGAAATTATTCATTACACACGAACAAAGTGATCAAATAATCGTTAGAACTTGCAGCCAACCAAATGTATCCTGAAATAACGTCTATGAATGAGAGGAAGTATGTAAGGTTACAAAATATTTTCGAATCATACTTTTTAGACAATGGAAGTCCGGACTAGTAAAATTCAACAAGATTCAAAACTCAACTGAATTCCAATATATATTTTATTGGAGAATAATTATGAGATATCAAGTAAATATTCAAAAACATGCAAATACCGAAGTATCTTTGTAACTATATGCATCTTTCAATTATAATTTTTGTTACTAATTTGGATAGTCAATTAGAAGCTGGGCATGAAATTTCAAACTTTCACTTTTTATATGAACACAGAATATATATTTCTGAGTTATGAAATCTGGGGTACCTACTTCCTTACAAATGTTCATTCTTGTTAATGATTTGAATTGGTAATTTATTACAGGCCGGGCCTTCAATTTGGTTCCTACCGTTTTCCCATTATTTGAAGTCCACAGTGGTTTCTGTTGTCTATTTAGGTTTCTCAAATAAAAAGTTTATCAAAATAGAGAACAGGTAAACAATTCATTTATTAGAAATTGAATATTCCGAAATAAAATCTCCTAATATTCATCTCTCCCAGCTACCTATATATCGTAGGCAGTTGGCTACTTTCCTGGGTGTCACCATTATGGAATAACTTTTTTCGAGATCACTTGCCCTAACACCAAACTGATATTTTTGCACTCGACGCGCGTTTCGCCAACAAAGTTAGCATCCTCAGAAGAAGAAAATTTATCAATTTATCAATTTTCTTCTCCTGAGGATGCTAACTTTGTTGGCGAAACGCGCGTCGAGTGCAAAAATATCAGTTTGGTGTTAGGGCAATTGATCTCGAAAAAAGTTATTCAACTTTCACATCAAAGGTTCCAATCTCATCGTTAACCATTATGGAAGATAATCTCGCAGATACTGCCTCACCCTGCTATTAAATTTCTTGTTGGGTTTTGCACCACATATATATATGAGAAAGAGTTCTCAAGTTTAACTCATCGTATAATAAATACAGAAATAAATTAAATGTTGAAGATGACTCGGTTGAAGAAGAATCTTTTATAATTTTTGGGTATGCAGTCAATAAGGGGATGGTAAAATGGAGATTTTCTTTTCCAAAATAATCTCAAGAAAATCAATGAGTTTGTTTCAAAATACCTATTTTATTTTAATGTTTTGTGATTTGATATTATTGAATATTAAGTTCTTGTTACAATACAGTATAATTTTGAATAATTTTCGTTGTTAACAAAAAATAAAAATAACTTTGCACCAAACATTTTGAAAATTATTTTACTTTTTGAAAAAATTGACCGTGTTTAACATGAAAGTTGTGTAATTTGTAATATTGCAGGCTTCAAAAATAAACCATCATATACAGGATGCTGTCTATTTATCGTTTTAGCAAATTTTATTTTTCGTAGTCCCCATTTTGAAAAAAAAATTGGTAAAAAAATATAACTCCACTTAGATGGCCATGACTTCAAATCTATATGTATTTTTTGATGCTGAACAACTTTTTTGAAAATAAGAATACCTTTCTCTTATCTCAAAATCAAATATTTGAAGGCTCCTCGTATATTATGTGTGTTTTTCTGTATTTTGTTGGTGCATTTTTAGTTTTAGGAGATGCACAGAATTTCATCAAAAATAACTTTTTGTCGAAAACGCCCAAAAAATAAGTTTCCCATATGGTGCACAGAGAAAAACGGTTCAGGTAAACGCGTACACTTGAGAATAATTTAATAACTATAGATGTATTCTTACATTTCAATATAATAACATCAAGTAAAAAAAAGTTTCTGTCATTGGGTTTCTACAGTAGGTGAATTGGGTCCCTATTGAAAATGAAGTGTTCACCCATGTATTACTTGCTACTCAACAGTTTGTTCCCCAGTATTCAACAGTTTTGCCTAAACTAGCTTATTTACCATTAAACATCTGCATTCAGTGAAAAGAACAATAGTATGCTACCCTCAGTACCAATTTAATACATGTAAGTAAAAAAGTATTTATTTGACTTTTCCGGTGTCTACGGAATGGTTCGGAAAGGTACGTACGCGCGTGATGCGCGAACACCTTCAAATTTCAGTGTGGTTCAGGGTCAGTTGTGTTTGTGCCCTTTAGTGGAGTGTTGTATGTTGCATGAGGTTGCAGTTCCAAATTATTGTTTGTGAGTTCAAAGGTGAATATTATGGAATTCCTCGAAACATTAGAGCAATGGGGCCTCTCAAGTTTCTCCCAGAAATTCATTGGTAAGTAATATATGTTAGGTAATACATCTTGTTTGTCATTTTATCCAATAAAATTAAGGACAAATGAATCTCATTTTGTTGTGACGATCATAGTTTATAGGTTGATATTTCGTTAAATATATCAAATACCATCGTAAAATGCGTATGTTGGTATAAATATTTTTTAGTTTCGTGTGGAATTATATACGTACTGTCCTATTTTCATAAACTGAATTCAACCTGCCGATACTTGATGAAATTTCATATTCTACAAAAATATCAGTTTTCTGTACGATTCTCACTAAAAATCGGTTTACAAATCCGCTGCACGTGTTTCACTTTGTGATATCTTCCTCAAACAGGATAAAGATAAATGGATCTATTCGGTTTGAGAAAGGTAGTTAGGTATTACGGGCCTGGAAAAAGCGCGTCCGCTCTCGGGTGAAAATTTTACATATTTACATGAACATATTCAATATCATGTTAGCAGCACAAATCACTTTGTGGTTAGCGGGAAGCTGCTGTCTGCAGTATAACATAAACACATGCATGAATCGCCATCGCTTCTGTTTATAATTTTAATCGTAGAATATCACTGCTGGCATCAGCCAACATAAAGCGAATATAGGTACATTCGTCTGTCGGAGTACATCCTGGCTTCGATGCTTTTCACGCCGTGTATAAAATAATTCAGCTTTTGGCTCCTTCGAAATTATCAGAATCATTCAAGACTTTTTGAATATCAATAATAGCGGTTTTAATCGGTAAAATATTTTAAGACAACTTCACAAAATCCGAAAATAATTTTGATCCTTGCACTGAGTAGCTGAATATAAAACTCAAAACTTTGTGCTTCTTTTTTTTTGAAAGTTGCAGTGAGTAAAGGAAAGGGGCGAAGATCAGAACACATATATTTCAATACTAGGGCTGACTTACACTACATTCCTTCTCTGTCCGTTTTTTTTCATGTTTTCGCCAAAAAAACTTGTTTTTTGTTTTTGCAAAAATTCGAAATTTTCAACGTTTTGAACTTATTACAATTAGTAAGCCTGGAAGCTGGTCAGCTCAACCTGATGATTTTTTTGTTAAAGCCGGGTTTTTACGGGAAAAATTATTGTCATAGGTGGGATCAGCTTTAAGGTGAACTTTATCTATGATCAATACCTATCAAAGTACCTATTTTTCAGATGAAGGCATAACAGATGCCAGTTTTGGGTTGTTGGATGAAAACACAATAAATCAGCTCGTGGATAAGGCTGGCCCTCGCTTGATTTTCAAAAAAAAATATGCTGAATTTTCCAAAAAAACTGAAGAAGAACGTATTTTTGGAAACACTTTTGATGCTGCCTCGAATTTATCAGCTGATGAACAGGTGAAATAATTTTGCTATTGTGCATATCTTGTCAGTATTATGATAAATTTGAAATGTTTACGTTTAAATGTTTTTATTTGTGTGACAAATTTCGTTATTTTTTTGAGAATGTTTATATTCGTTTCGCAGTTTGAGAATAAATGAGTTGTGAGAAAACTTAGTATTTTTTTTAGTGAACTTAGCAAAGCACTAATTTGGTAGATTTTTGTAGGCGATTCTTCTGTAATTTTTTTAATTTTAAAAACAGATTTTAATTATGAAAAAACCAATATTTCGGTTGAAAAATAAATTGGGGATCTTTTATATTAATGGAAATGATTTGTATTAAAGTTTTATAACGAAGTTCAGTTACTAACGGTATCAAACTGAAAGGCCCTTGTCAAGATGTGCGTTTTGGCATCTTGGAAACGCGTGTCGAGTGCAGTTATATTCAGTTTGATTTTTCTTCAACTGAGCTATGTTATGAAAAAAACATTCAACATAGTCGGGGGCATACTTGAAGACTGGCGGTAAATCAAATCATCTTTGGAACATTTTATTCAGGTCTGTCTCAACTACCCAGCAGTTTTCTGGCCACAACTTCTCCTCTGGTTAGCATTATAACCGACCGGTGCCAGTGCAAGAAAATCTTGCATTTGTTTTTGGCGATACAAATGCCGAAATTGATTTTCGGTTATTGGGACGGGTACACTTGCAGACTTGCCATCAATAAAAATCAAATACTTTTCATAGTATCAAACCTCGAAAAAAGGTGAAGTGATCAACAAGAAGTCACTGCGCCATCTGCCAATGGACGAGGTATCCCAAAAGCAAACCGAATTCGCCCATTCCTCGTAGACCGAAAATTTTCAGCTCTGTTCGAGGTTTGATACTATATGAAAGTTATTTCATTTTTAATTATGGGAAGTCATTGATGATGGCAATATTTGGTACTGACGAGAGGCCAAATAGCTTGAATCCGGTCTGCAAGTGTGGCCGTCCCAATTATTGAAAATCGATTCAGGCATTTGTATCGCCAAAAGCGAATTCAGGATTTTCTTCTGAAGAAACCTACATTGGCATGCACCGGTCGGATATAATGCAACGCCCTTCTTGGTATTAGCCAAGGGAGTAGTTGTTTTTTTTATAAGTCGATATATAGAGACTAGCGAATTATCCACCGATAGTAATTAAAATGAGATCCTCTGACAGGTGGAACACATTTTTGGTACAATCTCAAATTATTCTGTAGCAGTCAGAATTTATGCTATGACAATAAACCTGTTTAATCAAGGTAGTGAAAATGTGTACAGAAGCAGTATGAAATGTCTAATGAATGTGAGATTTAATTTTGCTGTGAGTGTTGTATGCTGTACCACGTCGATCAAACTGTTTGATAGGGGTAAGTGAAATATTGATTACATATTCTGGAAAAGTCTTAGGGATAATAGAACAGTTTTTTTCACGGAGATGAATGTAGCACAGTCGTTATTAAACTGTTTATTAGAAGTTCTGTGTTGATGTATTACTAGGGAGGAAATAGTTTTTCTCGTTATTAAATGATTTAATAATAGTTGCTAGACTCGGCTTGTCAATATTTTAATAGCCGTTAGTAAACTAATGAACTGGGTGTCTGCTATAGGTAGACAGGTTCAGAAAAAATATTTCATTCACGGTTATTCAACTGTTTATTTGTCCCATATAGTATACAAGTTTTCACTTGGAGCTATTCAAATCTTAATAATCATTATCGATTTCTTTTCTCGGTGTGCATACTTTATACTGTATACTACTTAAATAACTAAGACACGTATGACGGATATGACAAAATGTCCTGGATTCTCTGAATATCCCTAATCACAAAAAAGTCTCTTCAAAATACCTTGTTGTGGGTTCAAAATTCTATAAACTATTCAAAACGCGAAATATAACATTGCCAACTATGAGTGTCTGCCGGAGGGCAAGCAAGAACTAAACATACATGTTAAACTGGATACAAACAATCAAGTATGTGGTCAACGTCGTGAAGATCAAAACCAATACAGAACGATCCACTCCGAAAAATGCCGCCGCAGAAACTTCCGGATTCTGGTATTTGGCGCACTGCGCCAAAGTTAGCACCTCTTCTTTCAAAGGAATATTCGTCAAGTTTCTCTGAAGCGAGTAGCAGTTAGAAATAACTCGTGTACTCTGGTTCTTAACGCTATCACACGTCATAACATCCCAAGTGATGTAGATCTGTGAAATAAAAATACAAAAATGGGTTTCTAGTGGTATGAGTGGGTTTTGATTACTGCTGTTTACTTCGAGATCGCTGATTTCGAATCTACCCTCCGTTTTGAACTTATTACAATTAGTAAGCCTGGAAGCTGGTCAGCTCAACCTGATGATTTTTTTGTTAAAGCCGGGTTTTTACGGGAAAAATTATTGTCATAGGTGGGATCAGCTTTAAGGTGAACTTTATCTATGATCAATACCTATCAAAGTACCTATTTTTCAGATGAAGGCATAACAGATGCCAGTTTTGGGTTGTTGGATGAAAACACAATAAATCAGCTCGTGGATAAGGCTGGCCCTCGCTTGATTTTCAAAAAAAAATATGCTGAATTTTCCAAAAAAACTGAAGAAGAACGTATTTTTGGAAACACTTTTGATGCTGCCTCGAATTTATCAGCTGATGAACAGGTGAAATAATTTTGCTATTGTGCATATCTTGTCAGTATTATGATAAATTTGAAATGTTTACGTTTAAATGTTTTTATTTGTGTGACAAATTTCGTTATTTTTTTGAGAATGTTTATATTCGTTTCGCAGTTTGAGAATAAATGAGTTGTGAGAAAACTTAGTATTTTTTTTAGTGAACTTAGCAAAGCACTAATTTGGTAGATTTTTGTAGGCGATTCTTCTGTAATTTTTTTAATTTTAAAAACAGATTTTAATTATGAAAAAACCAATATTTCGGTTGAAAAATAAATTGGGGATCTTTTATATTAATGGAAATGATTTGTATTAAAGTTTTATAACGAAGTTCAGTTACTAACGGTATCAAACTGAAAGGCCCTTGTCAAGATGTGCGTTTTGGCATCTTGGAAACGCGTGTCGAGTGCAGTTATATTCAGTTTGATTTTTCTTCAACTGAGCTATGTTATGAAAAAAACATTCAACATAGTCGGGGGCATACTTGAAGACTGGCGGTAAATCAAATCATCTTTGGAACATTTTATTCAGGTCTGTCTCAACTACCCAGCAGTTTTCTGGCCACAACTTCTCCTCTGGTTAGCATTATAACCGACCGGTGCCAGTGCAAGAAAATCTTGCATTTGTTTTTGGCGATACAAATGCCGAAATTGATTTTCGGTTATTGGGACGGGTACACTTGCAGACTTGCCATCAATAAAAATCAAATACTTTTCATAGTATCAAACCTCGAAAAAAGGTGAAGTGATCAACAAGAAGTCACTGCGCCATCTGCCAATGGACGAGGTATCCCAAAAGCAAACCGAATTCGCCCATTCCTCGTAGACCGAAAATTTTCAGCTCTGTTCGAGGTTTGATACTATATGAAAGTTATTTCATTTTTAATTATGGGAAGTCATTGATGATGGCAATATTTGGTACTGACGAGAGGCCAAATAGCTTGAATCCGGTCTGCAAGTGTGGCCGTCCCAATTATTGAAAATCGATTCAGGCATTTGTATCGCCAAAAGCGAATTCAGGATTTTCTTCTGAAGAAACCTACATTGGCATGCACCGGTCGGATATAATGCAACGCCCTTCTTGGTATTAGCCAAGGGAGTAGTTGTTTTTTTTATAAGTCGATATATAGAGACTAGCGAATTATCCACCGATAGTAATTAAAATGAGATCCTCTGACAGGTGGAACACATTTTTGGTACAATCTCAAATTATTCTGTAGCAGTCAGAATTTATGCTATGACAATAAACCTGTTTAATCAAGGTAGTGAAAATGTGTACAGAAGCAGTATGAAATGTCTAATGAATGTGAGATTTAATTTTGCTGTGAGTGTTGTATGCTGTACCACGTCGATCAAACTGTTTGATAGGGGTAAGTGAAATATTGATTACATATTCTGGAAAAGTCTTAGGGATAATAGAACAGTTTTTTTCACGGAGATGAATGTAGCACAGTCGTTATTAAACTGTTTATTAGAAGTTCTGTGTTGATGTATTACTAGGGAGGAAATAGTTTTTCTCGTTATTAAATGATTTAATAATAGTTGCTAGACTCGGCTTGTCAATATTTTAATAGCCGTTAGTAAACTAATGAACTGGGTGTCTGCTATAGGTAGACAGGTTCAGAAAAAATATTTCATTCACGGTTATTCAACTGTTTATTTGTCCCATATAGTATACAAGTTTTCACTTGGAGCTATTCAAATCTTAATAATCATTATCGATTTCTTTTCTCGGTGTGCATACTTTATACTGTATACTACTTAAATAACTAAGACACGTATGACGGATATGACAAAATGTCCTGGATTCTCTGAATATCCCTAATCACAAAAAAGTCTCTTCAAAATACCTTGTTGTGGGTTCAAAATTCTATAAACTATTCAAAACGCGAAATATAACATTGCCAACTATGAGTGTCTGCCGGAGGGCAAGCAAGAACTAAACATACATGTTAAACTGGATACAAACAATCAAGTATGTGGTCAACGTCGTGAAGATCAAAACCAATACAGAACGATCCACTCCGAAAAATGCCGCCGCAGAAACTTCCGGATTCTGGTATTTGGCGCACTGCGCCAAAGTTAGCACCTCTTCTTTCAAAGGAATATTCGTCAAGTTTCTCTGAAGCGAGTAGCAGTTAGAAATAACTCGTGTACTCTGGTTCTTAACGCTATCACACGTCATAACATCCCAAGTGATGTAGATCTGTGAAATAAAAATACAAAAATGGGTTTCTAGTGGTATGAGTGGGTTTTGATTACTGCTGTTTACTTCGAGATCGCTGATTTCGAATCTACCCTCCGTTTTCCAACGACTCCAGTTTCTGAGGTACAGCTAGTGAACATATTTGTGTACTATTTGTCTAATTAATAATAATAATAATAAATGGTATTTATTTTTATCTTGGCGGAGTTTAGCTTACACTATTCTACCACTCAACCAAGAATATTTTTATACATGAGTGTATGAATAGTGATACGGTAGCATAACTTAAAACTACGACTTAATCTAGGTTTTAACATCATATGACAAAAGTATATAAAGGTAAATTAATTTGAAAAAAAACATGATGTAAAATGCATTAGATACCTAATTAGTTTAGGTTTAATTTAATTTAATTTGATTCAATTCAGGCAGATTCATTGTTTCCGAGAAGGATGGCTTTTTTATTTTTGAACGCAAAAAAGATAGTGATTTCAATTCTTCAGGATATGAGTTGTACTCGGCTACAGCGTTATAAGAGAATTAACGTTCAAAAAAAGATAGATAGCGATGCGGGAGGGTAAGCATATTGATGTTACGAAGGTTTCTAGAGTGGTACTGAAGACGTTGAGTAATTTTGTAGTAGAGGTAATCTGGACATTGGTTTCTCAATAACTTATGAACGAAGCATACAAGGTGATGTTTCCTTCTACTTAACATTTTTGGCCACCCAAGCTTGTTTAAAAATGTTGTTACATGATCTCTTCGTTTCAGCAAAAATATCAATCGGACACAGGCATTCTGAAGTTTTTGGACTTAGTTGAATTTTCAAATGTTTAGTCAATTCTTTCACAAATTTATTTTTTTGTTACAATGTCTACATCGAGATATATCTGTAAAAACGATCCCAACTATTTCGGTGAAATCTGTGGGGAATATACATTCAAAAACTGAAGACCAAGTGTGTCGAAGTTCGTAAAACGTGTGTATCTTGATTACTTTGGATTTCTTGTAGACCCCCGTGACACTTTAGGTTAGGTTAGGTTCAAAGTGTATGGGTCTATTCGACCCTACACCGCAATCCGCAAGGGTTTATTGTGGCTCACACCTATTCTCACTCGGCCAAACAAACCCAGCTTTCTAACGAAGCCGATTAGTTTGTATGGTGAGTCGTCTTTCAGGTCAGATGGTAAGAGTACCCCTCTGCCGAACTTTAAAGACCTGATTCCGTCCCCAGCTGGCCCCCCCGTGACACGTACTGGGTACGTTGTCATGAATGTAGTTATTTCTGCTACTTACTGTACCTAGATGCTTTGTCCATGGATTGTACTTGTATGTAAAAAGTGATAACGAAAATGTGTGTCTATCTCCAGCTGTTGTTTCTATTCAAGAAACCTTAACATGGCGCAGTCGGTAATTACAAGTAGTATTTAATAGTAATATTAGTGATTGATAACAGTTCTGATATGAGTGACTTCAGAGGGATGGCTCCCATGGATTTTTCGGGAAATATCTCCGAAAACTGGAAATTATGGAGACAAAAATTTGAAAATTATTTAGTTGCCTCGGAAATGGGAAAAAAGGATGAAAAAATTCAAATAGCCCAACTTCTCCATTACGTAGGTGAGGAAGGTTTTGTTATTTACAATACCTTCGCATTTGAGAATGACACCGAAAAAAACAAAATAAAAACTGTACTGGCAATGTTCGAGAAACATTTTTTGCCGAAAAAAAATATTTCCTACGAACGTTATAATTTTTTTACGCGCAAGCAAATGTCTAACGAAACAATGGAACAATTTGTGACGGATCTCAAGACTAAAGCACGTTCTTGCGAGTTTGGCGACTTGAAAGAAAGCCTAATTAAAGCCATTTTCACCTGTGGACTACAAGACCAGAGTCTTCGAGAAAAATTACTGCAAGACGACAACAGTCCAATATCATTGCACAGGCTTCCTGTTCGTCAGATTCTATGGAAGTCCAGGCATTGAAAAAGTGTAGGAGTTTTGACTCTACCAACAAAGGACAACAAGAGTTAGGACACATCAATAGACAAAATGGACCATACCGAGGAAAGAGAGTTTGCTATCGGAGTAAATTTTCGTTATCTGGACACCCGGCGATTTTGAAAAAATTTTTGACTGTACTTACGTATTTTGATGCGTAGATTACGAATCCGAAAGAAAAAAGCGGCGCTCTCCCTTATTTAAAAAGTTACGGCCCTTCAAAGTTCAGAAAAGGGCAACTTTTCAGCCTTCTTTTTCACTAAATAAACTATTTAAAAACACAAGCATTTATTTAGTAGGTCACCTTTACACCTTATTCCTCCTTCTTTAACACTTTTCACTTCAATAATCAACAGTTTTCTTATAAAAATGTTGAAAAATGTACGGAGCTGCTTTTTGGTTACGTATTTCACGTTTTTAAGGTTAATGATATGGTTGGTACGACTGATGCAGTCCATAATCCTGAAGTAATTCAAATGTTTTTTACCTTCATTCTTTAGATCGTAAATTGATTTTTGGTGGTGTATTACGAATTTGAAATAGTAGGCGACGGCAAATACCAACCGCTTTTTTCTGAAATGTCACTAGTAACTAACCTAAAAATAGAATAATGTCACCAGGAGAATCATTCGTTTTTAAATTAAGTTTTTTATAAGAAAAATGTTGATTATTGAAGTGGAAAGTGTCAAAGAAGGAGGAATAAGGTGTAAAAGTGACCTAGTGAATAAATGCTTGTGTTTTTAAATAGTTTATTTAGTGAAAAAGAAGGCTGAAAAGTTGCCCTTTTCTGAACTTTGAAGGGCCGTAACTTTTTAAATAAGGGAGAGCGCCGCTTTTTTCTTTCGGATTCGTAATCTACGCATCAAAATACGTAAGTACAGACAAAAATTTTTTCAAAATCGCCGGGTGTCCGCATAACGAAAATTTACCGAAATGAATTTGTTGAAACGCATTGATGTTGTAAATAGTCAGGATCACATATCTGCACAAAACCCATACACAGATTTTTTAACAAATTATAAAGATAGATTCACTGGTTTGGGTTGTCTTAAAGAAAAATATCACATTACCTTTTATGAAAATGCGATACCAGTTGTCCATCCTCCTACAAAAATTCCAATTCCGATTCTCAAAAATTTTCAGGAAACTTTAGTTGATTTAGAAAAACGAAAGATTATTAAAAAAGTTGATGGTCCTACAGATTGGGTTAATTCAGTAGTTATTGTAAGAAAAAACAATGGTTCATTACGTATTTGCTTAGATCCAGCTTACTTAAACCGTGCAATAAAGCGTGAATATTTTCAACTACCTACTATCGATCAAATTGTTTCAAAAATGTCTGGCTCTTGTATTTTCAGTACATTAGATGCCAATAATGGGTTTTGGCAAATTCAGTTGAATGAAGCAAGTTCAAAACTTTGTACCTTCAGTACACCCTTTGGAAGATTTTGTTTTTAAGGCTTCCTTATGGATTTCGATCAGCTCCAGAAGTGTTCCATAAAGAAAATATTTTTCATCTTGAGGGTGTCGATATATATGTAGATGATATAATTGTTTGGGGAGAAATCAAGATGAACATGATGAAAGGTTGAGAAAAGTTTTTGAAATAGCTCGAGAAAATAATGTTACTTTCAATAGAGAAAAATGTAGATTTGGACTTAGTGAAATAAGTTTCTTGAGTCATAAACTAACAAAAGATGGATATTTTCCAGACGAAAATAAAATTGCAGCTGTAAGAGATATGCCTTTACCAAAAAATAAAAATGATGTGCAGAGATTTTTGGGTATGATCACATATGTTGGTAGATTTATACCGAATTTATCTAATAAAAAGTATCCACTTCGTGAACTCCTCAAGAAGAATGTAATGTTTGAATGGTCTGATAGACATACAAAATCATTCAATGAATTGAAATTGAAAAAAATATTGGTTGGTTTGCCTGTGTTGCAATTTTATGATATAAATAAACCGGTAACAGTCTCGGTTGATGCCTCAAAAGATGGAGTGAAGGCTTGCCTTTTGCAAAATAATCTGCCATGTGCTTACGCTTCAAAAGCCCTTACGGAAACACAAAAAAATTGGGCCCAAATAGAAAAAGAGCTCTTTGGGTGCGAACGTTTTCATGAATTTGTTTTTGGTAGAACATTCGTTGTAGAAAGTGATCATAAGCCCTTATTAGGTGTATTCAAAAAGCCTCTAACATCATGTCCTTCAGATTACAAAAGATGATGATGCAACTACAAAAATTTGATTCCAAAATAGTTTTTAAACCTGGAAAAGATCTTTTTATTGCAGATGCCTTATCCCGATCTTATTTGCAAACAAGTGGAAATGATGTTAGTCTTGATGATAATTTGGACATTTGTGTAATAGATATGAATTTAAGAATAACTGATGAAAAATATAGAGAACTAGTTGACAGAACTTCGAGTGATTATGAAATAAATTTATTAAAAAGTGTTATAAAATCCGGTTGGCTATCGAAAATTAACAAAGTTCTTTTGGAAATTCGTCATTATTATAAGTTCAGGAGTGAAATTATTGAGAGTAATGGGTTATTGTTCAAGGGTCAACAATTAATTATACCTACTGATATGAGACGTGATATCATAGAAAAAGTTCATCACGGGCATTTTGGCATACACAAATGCAAAAATCGAGCCAAAGATTGTTTTTACTGGCCCGGCATGTTCAAAAATATTGAAGATGTTATTTCAAATTGTAGAATTTGTTTGAAGTACAGTTGTAACCAACAAAAACAGCCTTCAATGCATCATGAAATACCAACAATACCGTGGTATAAAATTGGGTGTGATATTTTGTATTTAGGGGAAACTATGTATCATCTGCTTGTTACTGATTATTATACTAAATGGGTAGAATTGATATTATTGGATCAAAATGCCCACTCGCAAACGGTTATCAAACATCTTGAAGCAATTTCACTAGTTCGGACTTCCATTGTCTACTATATAAAATGATTTGAAATCCCTGAAACAAGTAAAAGAGAATAATTAAAAAAGGATAGCTGAAAATAACAATTATATTAAGCAACAATAAACCTGAAATGAAATGATGATAGTGAAATAACCTACAAGTAAAAATATAATAATTGAATAAATAAAAATTAAAGGAATGGAAAAAGAAAATAATAAAAAAAGTGTAGAGATTCCAAGTCACGTTAGTTCACGACGTTTCGATTGTTGGTATCTACAATCGTCTTCGGGTAATGACTGGACTGATTCCTCCGAGAGATGACTATTTATAGGTCGTTGAAATACTTTCACTTTCTCTGCTTTCCATTTTCCGCTTCACTGATTCCGTGAGAGATGACCGTTTTGGCGGGAGTTGGTCATTTTTCGTTTGATGATGGGTTTCCATATGTTTCGTATTTCTACGCTGGCCTGGCTGAATACGTTTTTGGATAACATGTATGCGGCTTCCTTAAATTTTCTCCTAAACCAATGTTCCTCTCTGACTGGACTGATTCCTCTCATTCAATTTTAAAAAGAAAATGATCAATTTGTGATATCTTGTTGTTTATTCTTCAAAGTTCATAGTACGTTCACATTTATGAAGTCAGGCTTGGACACTTTGAGTAAAATTGAAATATAATTTGGTTGGGCAGATATGTGATATATTTTTCTTATATTTAGGAAAACACCACTAACAACAGCTGAGCTGTTAGATGAAATAGAAAGACTTGACGAAGACGATCCTAATATTCCTGATTATATATATATATATATATATATATATATATATATATATATATATATATATATATATATTAGGTACTCCGCCGGACAACAACGATTTTGAAAGTGGTGAGGATTCTGGGGACGAGGACTGACTGCAATGATCCGAATAGACTGAATCCTAGGCAGCTTCAAGCAAAAGCAGAAAGCAACAAGCTAGAAGAAGACAACAGTGACAATGAGAAGAAAACTTTCAAAAAAGCGTAACTGGTCAAAGGGTGACTTGGATAAAACAACGTCACAATCATCTACTGAAAAATTTCCTATGGTTGACATATTATGACCTGTGCTTACGCTAAGCGATAAAAGTGAACCTTCAGATTTTTCAGAACTCTTTCTAAATGCAGATGTACTCAAAGATCTTGTAAAATATACCGTTTTGTATGCAAGTAGCAAAAACAGTCGATTAGAACTAGCAATATTATACTTGAGCGGTTATGTTCCACTTCCACGTCGAAGAATGTTTTGGGAAGGGCGAGATGACACTCGAAATATTCTGGTGTATAACTCCATGCGTAGAAATAGATTTGAGGAAATATTCAGATTCCTATATGCAGAAGACAACAATAACTTGGCAGAAAATGATAAAATGACTGAGTTACTTCCCCTGATAGAAAAAATTAATGAAAATTTTGTAAAATATGTACCTGTTTGCTCGGAATTATCCATTGACGAGTCTATGATCCCGTACTTTGGCCGAAGCGGATGTAAGCAATTCATAAAAGGAAAGCCCATTCGTTTTGGCTACAAAGCATGGGTTATTGCTCTATCGTCCGGGTACTGTGTGAATTTTTATATATACCAAGAGAGGACTATGAACAAAGAAGAAAAGAAGATAGGCCTTGGACAGTCTGTGGTTACAACTTGCTCCAAAATAAATTTCCCAATAATAAGTTTCCTTTGTACTTTGACAATTTTTTTGCAAGTGCTTCACTTGTAAATAAACTCGGAAAAATGGGTTTTGGTGCAACTGGTACCGTTCGAGAAAACAGAACAGATAAATGTCCTCTTGAAAATTCGGCTGTAATGAAAAAGGAAGATCGAGGTGTCTACGATAGTGCAGTTGACAATAGATGAAAACATTGTTTGTGTGAGATGGAAAGATAACAGTGTTGTTACCTTGTTGTCAAATGAATATGGTTTATGCCCAATCCAAAAAGCAACAAGATATTCATCAACACATAAAAAAAAGTAGACATACAGCAACCACACGTCGTGCAATATTATAATAGATATATGGGAGGGGTAGATGATAATAATATTGCAAATTATCGTATAGGTCTGCGAGGGAAAAAATGGTATAGGTACTCCTATTTTATTTTGGATGTTTGACATATGTATGTGTAATTCCTGGGTTTAGTCTCGCAAATTTGGTTTGAAGTTGGACAATTGGGAATTTCGCAGGAGAGCTGTAATCGCTATATTACAAAAATTTGAAAAACCGCCTTTGGCCACAGATCCAACATTCCATTCTGTAAGTCCAGCGGAACGTCGACAGGGTGAGCATCTGGTTGTGACCAGCCAAACACGGCGAAGATGTGCTTTTTGTAAAAATAAAACAACCAAGGCATGCGATCAATGTAAAGTTGCCCTCCATGATAAATGTTTTCTAGATTATTATAAATAAAAAAAAAGTTTCAAGTTTCTGTCATAAAATATAACTTTCAATAACAATTGGGTTTTATTTTCCTTTATAATACCATAACTTAACATCCAAGAAATGCATTCTTAATTTCAAGTATCACACAACAAGAAAGTGCATTAATTTGCCCAAGTGGATCGAAAATGACTCACATCATATTTCAAAAACTGACCTTTAAATTTTTATTTTTATTATCAACCCATCAAAAAAATGACATTTTTATGATGGAAGAAACAAAAATAAAGAAGTTCTGGGCATAAATGGGTTAAACAGTGAATTTCGAGGTGTACTGAGTTGAACCTCAAAACGATGAGCAGCCGCAGTCCGTCGCCTATTTCGGATATGTACCGCTCTTGGTGGAATTAATTGTGCCAAGTCACTTGAACACCTCCCGTGAAAGTATATATAAAAGAGAGACAAATCTCCAACCTTTCTCCGAAGTTCCAGGCTATGCAGGTGATGTTATCGTCTCCAATCAGGTGAATGGCTCTTTTCTGGATGGAATCCAGCAACTTCGGGGTATGTTTGGGGCAGAGCTCCAGGCATGAGAACAATACTACAAAAAAGGTCTGATTTGAGCCTTATATGAATCATCAAAAGTTTCTGAGGCGTGTACAGTTTTCTGGTTCGCAACAGTGTTTCAAGCTTTTGAGATCCCTTTTGCAATCCCAGCGACATAATTTTACCAAGACATATTGGTATCCATTTTAACCCCTAACAAAATTATCGAAGCAGAAAGCGGAATTGTCTGACCTGACATTATTATATCCGGCTTGGAGGCATTTATCGTCTTGGAGAAAACCGATGCCTACGTTTTTGTGGCATTCAATTGAGGCTGGTTACTTTTACCCCAATTCGAAATCACTCCTAGATCCTCATCGAGATATGCAAACTCCTGCTGCCGGTGAAGATGTGCCTCCGTAGCCGATGTCCTGGAATCCAAATGGAATGACGAGACAAATGTGCTGTCATCAGCAAAGAAATATATTGGTTTCTTGGTTTTTTCCAATAAGTCATTGATATACACTGAAAAGAGGATTGGAGAGAATATGGATCCCTGGGGGAACCCCAACGTTGATGGTGACAGTATTCGAGAGATATCTATCGACGGCCACTCACAGGGAACGTTATTTCAGGAAGCTGAGAAGCCATACAAAAATATGATTCAACAGGTCATATCATCGAAGTTTGGCCAGTAAACCCTCATACCACACACGGTCAAAGGCCTTAGAAATATCAAGCGCAACAGCTCTTGATTCTCCATGTTTCTCGATTACATTATTCCAAATATGTTTCCGAAAGCCAAGATGTTGAAGCCTTCCAAATATGGTCTATAGTTATTCGAAAGATTTTTCTTGCCCTTTTTGGGAGTAGGCTGAACGCGAGCAATCTTTCAACAAAACGGAAAAACCTCTTTCTTGTAAGACAGATTGAAAAGTCTGCAAAATACTGGTGCGAGTTCATTTGCACACTTTTTAGGATTAATGAAAGCAACCTGTTCAAATAGTCTTACTCTCAAGTGTTATCTATTATCCAACCGATTCTGTACTCTGGCGATGCATCAGTGCCAGAAAGATCTTCATCCACATGATCAATACTTGGCCTTTCTAAGAAAGCATCGAAAATTCTAGCTTCTCGATTGAAATTAAAAGTCTTTCAACTCAAGAAACAGGAATTTCGTACTGTCATTAAAGAGAGAGAGAGATTTATTTACATTCTTTTCTGAAGATGATGACTTTGTTTATTATTCAGATACTTCTGGTTAATTGAAAGCAATGAGAATATACAAATATAACTCGATTGAATGGCGCTGAAATGCATATTTATGCATAAAGGCAATAAGGTGGATTCATTATCGACAGCAACTACAGTCAAAGAAGAATATGCTCCTGTGGCTTTCGTTATGAAGAAATCAAATAACACGAATACAAGTGGCTCATATGTCTAGACCTGAAAATGGTGAATATCTTGCTGGGACAATAAGGAGGTTACACAATATATTCTTGTCTCATCTATCTGTAGGACAGCAGAGCTAAGTTTCAGCACTGGTTTCGAAAAGACTGGCTGTCCAGGTAAGTTATGGTTCCCTAGTAATCGCATTATACTGCCGCCTCTGCATATCGAAATAAGGCTCCTGAAACGATTTGTCAAAGCTTTGAATAAGGATAGTGATTGAGTACAGAGAGTTCACCGTACACAAACTCTGAACACTGAGTTTTTCAACACCAAATTTTCATTATCACACCTCTACACGTGTTTCGATCACCAAGTGATCATCTTCAAGAGGAAGATCGAGAGTTTGATCTTCCTCTTGAAAATGATCACTTGGTGTTCGAAACACGTACCGAGGTGTTACAATAAAGATTTTGTGTTGAGAGAGCACTCCAGTAATATTCATTACTACACCAAAGTTCCAAACATTGCATCACAAGTTATATGAATGATAGTGAAAAAAGCCTGGGATGAATTCGTTTGGAATGCACATTTTCTGGAAGATGTGCTGAATAAAGAACAGTGGGAATGGTTCCATCAAGATATCTGAACTGAAGGGAACTTGAAGGTAGTACTATTTTCTAGAAGCAACTAAGGAAAAGCACGAGAGCTGAAAACAGGACAATGATGAAATAAAACGGGGTGATAAGGCTTCAATTTTTGGAAAAATATTGAATATGTTTACAAACCACAAAAAACTGGGGTATATTTTCGACACAACTTCAATGCAATTGTATGCAATTTTGTACCGCATAAGGAATATCAAGTTAAGGCCTCAACAAATAAGCGAACCAATATTCTCACAGTCAGGTTGTTGTTGGAGCATTTTTGACTCTGAGTTTGACATCAAGTTTGGTTTGGCAATGCTGCGTATAGAAGTAAATTAACAAGCGAGTAGGACTCTATACTGAGAAAATAGAAGATATTATCTTCTTCCAGCTACACTGCAAATCAAATCAAATCAAAATATGCTTTATTACCCAAGATATAAACATCTTATTGGCAAAGTCTAGTAAAGTAAAACATGTATAAGGGACAATTAACAAATATAAACTATAAAATAATGCTTAAACACCGGAGCAGAGTATATGGACAGAACAATATTAAGTCCAGCTGAACAGCTACAAATATAAGTACATGAATTTATGAATATTAAGTAAACTTAAATATATAATTCTACATAATGAACATTGATAGTCATTTTGTGTTGGTTTCAATAACTTGTTTACACAAAGCTACATGTCAATTATTCGATAGAGCCTTGGTAGAATTCGTCCACACTATAATAGGGCCTCCCAACAAGGTATTCTTTCACTTTCTTTCTGAATTTCTTTCCATTATATATTCGCCTTAAATTAATGGGAAGGTGGTTAAATAACTTCTTGCTATTGAAAATAATAGAATTTTGTGTAAGGGCTAGAGAAGATGTGCGAAGGGAAACGGAGTAAGACTGACGTGTACTATAAGTTGCGGTGTTCCCAAATTGATTTTTATATTTTTTGTGGATAAGACACACTGTTTCCAAAATAAAAAGACATACTAAGGTCAGAATTTTTTGCTTCACAAATAATGGGCTGCATGAATCCCTGTAGCTAGCCTTGCATAAATATCTGATGGCTCTTTTTTGTAGAGAGAATACCATATTGAAACGAAATTTTGCACAATTTCCCCAGAAACAAATTCCATTACGTAAATAGGACTCAATTTGTGCAAAATAAACTGATCTTGAGATAGTAGTGTCCAACTCTCTTGCAACAACACTCACTGCATGACATCCTGCTGCTAGTCTTTTACATAAGTAGTCGACATGGTAATCAAATTTTAGATTTTCATCAATGAGGAGCCCTAAAAATTTGTTTTTCTCCAAATTTTCAATTTTTACCTTTTCCAAGTGTACTTCCCCTATGTTACATCTAAACGTGATCACCTTTGTTTTATCGATGTTCAATGATAAGAGATTGGAATCACACCACTCTTTAACCGTTCTTATGTCGACGATGATTTGATCAAGTAAATTGGATGATGTATTGCTATGCCAGAGGATAGTGGTGTCGTCAGCGAAACATGTGAATTTACCACTTATGTTAACATGGACCAAGTCATTGATATAAATGAGAAAAAACACCGGTCCCAAAACGGAACCTTGTGGAACCCCACTGTCAATGAAGCGTTCCTCTGATGAAATTCTATCTAATAGAACATTCTGCCGCCGATGAGAAAGGTCTCAAACCAAAGTAATGCCGATCCTCTAAATCCGTAAACTTCCAGCTTGCGAAGAAGCAGCATGTGGTCTACACAATCGAATGCTTTGGTTAGGTCACAAAACATGGCCGCCACAGATTCTCTGTCATTCAGATTGGTGTACAGGTTTTCCATGAGTGAAAATATGGCGTCTTGTGTACCTTTTGAAGACTGAAAGCCAAATTGGAATAAATTTATCACCTTGTTTTTCTCGAGGAAGGATATTACTCGTTTTTTTACCAGTTTTTCTATAATTTTAGACAAGACGGGTAGCAAAGCAATTGGCCTAAAATTAGCTGGGTTGTCAAGATCGCCTCCTTTATGTAGAGGAATGATTGTGGCAATTTTCAGACACGATGGGAACATACCTTTAGAGAATGAGAAATTTATTGCCTCCACCAACACACTCAAAGCCCTTTCAGGAAGAGTTATCAGAATTTTTAAGGAAATGGCATGCATAATACGAAATGGCAATTATTACAATACCACGACAAACTTTGGATCAAATATTATAGACAATTCCAAATTTCCATTCAGAATGTCTTAATTTTTTAGCTCGAGACAGTAGATCGATTTGTTTTCTGTCATGAATGATGTTCATTCAATTTAATTCAATGGTATTAACTCACCACAAAAACTATGTCCATTCCATATCGACTGAGTTCATCATACACAAAGGTGTCGTTCTTAGTTTGATATAATAATAAGTTTATATTTCCGAGTACCCTGATTATAGTAAAGATAACAATAAAAACCATAGGCCAACCAAATATACTGCTGAGCTGTTCGACAGAATCTGAACATTTTCCGAACAATCTATCGATTTCCATCAGTCTTCCAGAAAATTTCTGTGGATTCCTTGATGGTGAGTCCGTGGACATACTTTCCAGCAAGTCTCCGATATGACTAAATCCTGCCGAAGCAATATTGGTCGCACAGATCATGAATATTGCGAAGAAAAATTTCAGGTAATAATTCACACGATTGAAATTCCTCAGCACTATTTCCAGTGCTGTGGCGTTCCTCAAGGTATCCAAATAGTTCTCAAAAATTATGTATGCGAGGAAAATAAGGTGGGTGATGCCGAATATCACCGCTGATAGTTTACCATAGTTGCTCTTGTTTTTAGTTACGTGCGATATATACTTCAATAACTTCAGAAGAGAGTTCCAAATGTCCTTTTCTTTCATAGCAAACAATAAGGCGGACACGAAAAGATGTTGATCGAGTCCCTCCAAAATACTTGTAACAAAGTACGAAGTATCTGTACTTTCAATTCTCACCTTCACGGAATAATATATTGAGAATACATTTCCGAGTGTTATCAGCACTAAATACACCGTTCTGATGAAGTTTTCAATTTTTTCTCGATTATCCGATTCTGATGGAATGAATCCAAATATCTGGGCTAATTTGTATTGCTTGAAGACTATATTGAGGTATATATTCTCCTTGTGAGACATTTCGACTAGCTTCGCTTTTAACTGATCCAAAAGTGTGGAATTTTTCCAATTCAACCTAGATTTGCTGGTAATGATATTTTTTCATGATAACAATCAACCTATCATATTAAATATTTATTGAACACTTAGAATATGGTATATTCGACTTCCCTCTGATGGATATTTAATTATAACTCTCGAATTGATTATATTGACTATTAGCTATGATATAATGCAGCAGCTCGTTTGGAATATGCTCTGTCCAAATGAAAAATCTATAAGTTGTTTGAATGTTGGTTCAACGTTTTATTCTGATCAAGGTTGTTTCGGATCTCGTATCAACAACTGCTTGAACTTTTTCATATGTCACTACATATTATTAAATAAAGTTTTCCACTATGCATGTCTGTCGGGAAACGAAAAACTGAAAATGTATGGGAAAGAAAGGTTTTGTCTTTCTAACCGTCCATTTCGATATAAAGAAATGTGTGAATCTTCCAAAGAAAGGTAGAAATTGATTTGATTCGATATTCCCAACATTCGTTATGAAATTGAATCAGATATCATTCACAGGATTTCTTCACAATATAGTAAATAAAAGAGGTTCACACTTTCATAGTTTAATACTATTCGAAATCTATGGAAGAACAAATGACATTAAAATGAGTAGCTGATTCATAAGTTATATATAAGCAATATAACGTGAAATAAAAAATTAAAATGGAATGAATTAAATAAAATATTCCAAATAAAAGATGAAAATATTCATCGAGCGCTTTAACCTCTCTCCTCTTACCTCTCTCCGTTTCACTGGTTTAGCGGGAATTGACCGTTTGGCGGGAGTTTACCATATTCTGCTTGATTACTGGTTTCCAAATGTTGCCTATCCCAACGCTAGCTTGGCTGAATCCGTCGTTGGACAAGATATATGCAGCTTGTTTGAACTTCCACTGAAACCAGTGTTCCTCCCTGCATATGATCTCAGCTTGGGACGTTTGGTGGCCTGGTTTCCGTGACACTACTACATATGTTGTTTCCGGATCTGAAGCAGGTTCTGATGTTGTACTTGGACCCGATTCTACTCAACCTTGTCGACGTAGGGAAGAGCAAGCACTGGTTGTGACAGCTTCTCTTCTAGCCAAAGTCTGTTCCACCATTACTGTGGAGTAATCATTCCATTGAAGAACTTCTTTGATGATGCCTAGTTTCTTCCTGCGTATGCCAGAGCTGGAAAGCACTATCCACAAGAGTTTGGTAGATTTATGATGGTTTGATTAGTGATTCCCATGCTGTCCCGTGTGCTTGGGTTTTCGGTTTACAAGATGTTTCCCACTCAGTGTCGGTCCTCTTGAACAATATGTCTGAGAATGGTTATTCGTTGTGGACTTCAGAAAGGTGCCTAGTTCATTATTACCATGGTTCCATAATATGAGGCTTCTTGTAGGTTTCTTCAATAACCAGAGTTTCAATCCACTCAATATATATATATATATATATATATATATATATATATATATATATATATATATATCCCAACATATATACTCTGCATAAAATTGATTGATCTTAACCTTCCAGGACTAACAGTACGTCTCTGAGACCGACGATTACGAATTATTCCGAATACGGCCCGATTGCTAGCGTTACAATTTTGCTTGCCCTTCTCAGTACCTTCCTAACTGATCAGTGTCTGCTGAAGCGTTAAAGTTGGAAGTTTTGACTGTTTTCCTCATTTGAGATTTTACGTGATCCGTCTCGAAGACCGATGTTAGTCGTCCCGTAACTGTTTTGATTTAGTAAAGTGGTAAGATAAAAATTTTTTTCTTGGAAATGTTATATTTTTTCAATAGTTGGTTAATGGTTTCAGATAAAAATGTCTTCATAGTGTTACGAGGAAGAAGTCAGAAGACTTTAACAGCTCTTTGGAGAGGTAGATAGCGATATAGAATTAGCTGAAGACAGTGACGGTAGCCTAAAAGAAGATGAGTTATTGGTTCAGGAGGAAAACTCGGATACCGGGCTAGAAATGTCCGAAGATGATATTGAAGAAGATGCTGCAGAACCTGAAACCACAGGTCTGTTCGTATCCCTTGTTTCATTTCCAAAGATGGCACCAGATGGAGAAAACATTTTACCACATATCCAAATGTAAGAACACGATCAGATAATATTATAACAAGGTTACCAGGAGTAAAAGGTTTAGCAAAAGAGAAAAAAACTGCAATTGAAATATGGAGTTTATTTATCACTGACACCATGTTAGAAATAATTGTCGTCCACACTAACAGACAAATAGAAAGGAAACAATATTCTAAGGAATATAGAACAGCCAGACTCACTGATATTGATGAACTGAAAGCCCTACTTGGGCTGCTTTATATTTCTGGAAAATCAAAAAGTGGTCGCCAAAATATACGCGATCTGTTCAGATCCAATGGCATGGGAATAGAGATTTTCAGATTGACAATGTCCCTTGAAAGGTTCAAGTTTTTGCTGCAAAATATCCGAATGGACGATGTTACTACAAGAACAGAGAAGGTAAAATTAGATAATCTAGCAGCAGTAAGAGAATTTTTTGATGTACTAAATGAAAATTTGCCCAAATATTTCTCGCTGTCGAAGTATGTAACTGTGGATGAAATGTTGTGGTCATTTAGAGGTCGCTGTAGATTCAAAGTCTATATTCCATGTAAACCCAACAAATATGGGTTGAAAGTTTATTCTTAAGTAGACGCAAAAATGTTTTACACTGCTAAAATGAAGACCTATTGTGGTACACAACCAGTGGGTCCATATAGTTTAGATACATCCAATATTTCACTAGTGCCAAGGTTATGCCAACCCATATGGGGCTCACACCGTAATGTTACTATGGACATTTTTTTTAGATCTACTGCCTTAGCTTATAAACTATTGAATGATTATGGGCTGACAGTTACAGGTACACTAATAAAAAACAAACCACAAATTCCTAACGAAATGAAAATGAAGAGACCTGAAGTAACAACTATATTCGGGTATCAAGAAAAGTGTACCCTATTGTCGTACATTCCGAAAAAAAATAAAAATGTAATTTTCCACTCGACCTGGCACAGGGAAGATGATTCGCTTGATAGGGAAACAAATAAGCCACAAATTATAATTGACTACAATCGTACAAAAGGTGGAGCGGACACCGTTGACAAATTATGTGCAGCTTACGATTGTGCAAGAAATACACGGCGTTGGCCTATAGTAATTTTCTATGGTGCCTTGAACATAGCTTCTATTAACTCCTATATAATACACCAAAATAATAATAATAAAGATAAACCTCCGATTCCAAGAAGATCATTTATAGAAGATCTTGGATATCAATTGGAAGAAGCTCATGTTAAAAAGCGTGTCAACTCTAATGGTCTCCCAGAACAACTAAATTGAGAATACTCGAAATCTACACTATTGATGAAACTCCTACACTTCCTGCACATGGACGTTGTTTCTACTTTTCCTCCAAAAAAAGAAGGAAAACCAGATTTAGCTGTCACAGGTGCAATAAATTTATGTGTTTGGAACATCTAACCCCCACATGCAAGGAATGCATCGAAAAATTTGATGAACTTTAACTGCATAATTTCTGTTTCTGCCAATTCTAACAATTGGGTCTATTGTTTAGGTTAAATCACTAACATATTTTGAATATATATTACTTTACTTTTTTACGAAAAAGTTACAATTTTAGTTTTTTCTACTTAAAGTTGGGTCATACGTCTTTATTTTATATGTTTTTGAAAAGTTTATAATACTTTCTTGTAAATTTTCAATAATTATACAACATGCTCTTAATGTCTTTTAATACCCTACCCTAACTATAAAATGCTTCAACTGATGATTATTGAAAACATAAATCCTTTTTTTGTGAGTCGGTCTCTGAGACCGATGTTAGTCCCCGAATTCCACTCAAACATGTTAGTCCCGGAAGGTTAATGTCTTCAGAATGAAGGCGATACAATATGGCGATTGATTTGGTGAAATATGGGGTATGAAATATCCACAGATGAATGACAATTCACTCAAATATTCATTTCAAAATCAGCATACACATTGAAGGTCAAAATTCAATTATTTTCTGAAGTAGGCATACATCAATTATAATTTCTTCGTAAAATATTGGAAACGAGTAGTGATATCTGTTCACGACAGAACAATATATATAAATAAACATCCGATTAAGATAACAGGTTCTTGTTCTTGAAAACAATAATGATTTTTGTCAAGGTTATCGAGGTCGAAACAAGTAGTACTAAAGTTTAGCCGGCAAAGTGTTTATAAGTGGTGAAACTTGTTCTGTGGCAGGTGAGTAGAAGACTCTTTGTTAACCACAAGAAAAACGTTTCCAAATCAAACGGAATTTTTCAAAACGTAGTATTTACCGATATTTTTTTGGAACTGAATAACTAACAACGATGTTAGTCATTTTCATATGTTTTGGGCTGTTTAGTATATTCTTCGACACGAGTATAGCTGTGTATTGCAGTCCTACCAAGAAAATGAATTCGGTGCCCTCATTTGAATTAGGAAATGGACGCAAAATTCCCTCTATTGGATTTGGAACATGGATGGTGAGTAGTAATATCAAACATTTGTTTACTTATAGATAATAGAAAGTCGAGAATAAATTGTTTTGCCTCTTCAGTCCTACATTTTCTGGTCAATTCAACAATGTTCGTTGATGATATGTGACGATTATATATGTTAGAACATTTCAAATACACAGAATGTCGCAAAATGAAACGATTGAAACTTTCCGTTTTGTCTGATGTTAGAAATCATTGAAAAACTGAACAAAGTGCTATGTAAATAAGTCAACCTCCGGAATCATACAGGACCGGCAGTGGATAAATTTTCGGTATTGAGAGCTGCCTGATCAACTAAGAGTGAATTGTGAAATTTTTTATGTATTGGAAATCATATTTTATGCATCTCTTTTCTTTCGAAACCACTTGAGACAGGTTTCAAAATTCCTGTTCTTAGCAATACTTATTTCATCAGTATTCAATTTGAAGTGAGGCACAAATATAACATATTTCTCCAAAACAATTGAATTGAGAAAATTATGAAATTGAAACAAAGCCAAAGAAAAATATATTCAGAAAATTAACATACACTAGTGTAATATATTCACTCTGTATTCAGTAGAATATTTGAAGTACAGTTTGTATGTAATTTTTTATATGAAAACTTTTATGGGTCTGTGTCGAATGTTCATGTGGACAGTTGGTAATAAATAGCTTTTGGAAACGCTGTTTTTCATTTAAAGGACACACCTGAAATAGAAGAGCAGAAACTTTTCTGAAAAAAGTGTGAAATCGCTGGAAAGTTATTTCAGAAAACGGTTTCTATCTAAAAATCACCATATAAATTAATACATGAAATTCCACTAAACATTTTCAAATTTCATATGGACATATTTTTATTTCAACTATTTGTCAAAGAAGGGAATGAAGAATTTTGAAATATCATTTCTGTGTTGTGAATACATTGATCAATTTTTCATCACCTTTGATTTCCAGAGATACTGTTTTCAAATACTTCATTTAATAGCTCCAGAGAAAGAAACAACTTCAAAAATTATTAAGTTTTCTATGCAGATCTGTTGTTATGTACCAGAAGACAGTATTTTAAATCAAACAACAATATTTATTCCTCTTCAAAAGGAAATCCATTAAGTCCCTTACTTGCGGAAATTTTCATGGATAATCTAGAGAAGTCGAATTATAAACATCCTTTGATTAAGAATTTCTTGTATTGGCATAGATATGTGGATGACGTTTTGGCATGTTTTACAGGTACTAAAAGACAATTAGATACTTTTCTTAGGGATATTAACAAAATTCATGAAAACATTAAATTCATTATTGAATTAGAAGCAGACAACTCAATCAATTTCTTCGACTTAACAAGTAGTAGAATGAAAAACAAACATGATTTTTCAATTTATCACAAACCGTCCTATACGGATACATTACGATTCTACCCATCCTTATCAACACAAAAAAGCAGCTTCTAATAGCATGATTCACAGATTAGTCAATGTTCCGCTTTTAATAGATAATTTCAATAAAGAACTTGAATATCATCAAGCAAATTGCGGTAAACAAAGGGTTTGAAGCCGAATATAAACAAAATACTTTCCAAGAAAGTCTATGCAAAAGAGATTCGAGACGTGTGTCCTATCGATAAGAGCTTTAACGTATTTTGGACAAACAACGGAAAAAGTGGCTTAATTTTTGAGGAAACGAGATATTAAATTCCATATAGAACAAGTAATACGTTGGGAAGGTTAGTTAAAAATAATAAAGACAAAACATCCAAATTCGAGAAATCAGGAATATATAAATCGAAGTGTGAAACGTGTCCTAAGGTATATATTGGTCAAACTGGCAGAACATTTAAAAATCGAATCCAGGAACATCATATAAGCTATGCAAAGGAGAAAACAAATTCAACATGTTCAAATCATCTTCTAGAAGAAAATCATATCTTTAACGAAGAGTTCGAAATTTGGCACATAGAAAATAAAGGTTTGAAACTGAATCATTTGGAAGCAATGAAAATTGATAAACTTAAAAATTCAAACATTCTAAGGAATAACCAACTGGATTTGAATAGATCACCATTATTGAACTTGTTTTTATAAAAAACTATCAAAGAATTATTATTGGTGAAGTGTAGATAATATGCTTCAGAATATTATAATTGAAGAGGTTGTGGAATTGGCCGCGGTGGTAGTGCGCCCGACTCACGATCAGAAGACCGTGGGTTCGATTCCTGCCTCGACCAGATATTTTCATCAAGAGAATTTATCTGGTTGAAGCTGGGATAATTCTGCAACCAT
Organism: Leptinotarsa decemlineata; assembly: GCF_025532065.1. NCBI lineage: Eukaryota > Metazoa > Arthropoda > Insecta > Coleoptera > Chrysomelidae > Leptinotarsa > Leptinotarsa decemlineata. The sequence continues at coordinate 6,814,893 of NW_027412529.1, forward strand.
GTTAGTAATCACAGGTTGATAGGTAAGACCTCGTTACTCCTTAGCTCGCACAAGTTTCTCAACTTCTGAGAGTTGTCGTTCGTATGGGAGCGACAGCTGATTAACAAAAAACAGATTTTAAACTTTAGGTAGAGGTTTAGATAATTTTTTGGAAGTAGTCTCAATTATGGTTACTTTAAGTATATAAATATTAGTGTGTGAAGCAACTTGAAGTATTCAAATCATTTGATAAAGCTACTGTGTTAGCGAAATATGTTGTAATATATATTTTTCAAATTAAGTTTATGGAGATCAAATCGTGAGGTGTAGTTTATTAAATTACTATGGATCTTCATCAAGTAACGGCTGAATCAATCAGAAAATTCCATGCAAATATTCAACAAAGGCATTATTGAGAGGAATTTTTTGGCTGCTCGTTTTTACCCACATTTTCACCGCTCAATTGAAATTATACACACTAAATTTACAGTTCAGGGAGTTAGGACTCTTTCAATGAATTATTTCTTACTAGAAATAGTTTCAAATGTTGAATATCAAAAGTAAATTATGAGATCAAAAAAATAACAAGTCGTTTTCTGTTGAATTATTTACGATTTTCGAACTCTGTTTGTTGTTAATCAGAAATTACCTTGTATAAAAATATGAATACATAAAACATGTCATCCATGAAAGTCAGCAGAAAAGTCAAATATTATTTTGTCGTTCTATTTTTTCCTGAGTATGAATATTCAAGTGTTTCAAATTTTAGTCCAACACGGATTCAAAAGTATTCAGAGACACAAGAGTACAAATTCTAAAAATGTGTTCTCAGTTCCCTCAAAATCCATCCTTTATATGATGGAAATCATATATATATATATATGAAAATCCAGGATAACGTAATGAAGTAACACTTGAATCTGAAATTTTCATGAACCAGTTTACAAAACCGTAATGCGTATTTCATTATAACCTGTAACATTCCTGGTGGTGCATTAACCTTTTGACATTTGACATTCTCAGATAGGTGAGTGATAAAGCCCAGCTGCAATGATCTGTAGAAACAAATAATTATTGCCTGATTCAAATTCTTTGAAATGGCCCGTAAAATAAGAGAGCTTGTCTCTATATCAGAACACCAAAAGTGTCTTCATTGCATGTACCCTCAATCATTGTTTCCCGAAAAACAGCAAAATCAGTGGATGTGGGACTCCCGAAAAAATATTCAGCTTCATTAAGATGAGTGTGAGTCATTTAGAATCCGAAAAATTGTGATAATATGTGGGTAGTATTGAGTCAAGTTCGAATATTAACTTTTTTCGAAGAGAAGTTGAATTTTGACTTCGCCCGTCGAATGACAAATCGCTTTCTGGATTTCTCTGCAGCTTCCACTCCATACAGACAAATTGGTGTTCAACATTGGTTGCTCATATTGAATCACTTTCGCAAGTTTCATGTTTTATAAAAACTGACAAGCAAATGACAATACTATGTAAGATGTATTACCCAGTGAAACTCCATATCTTTATATCTTCTGATGTTGAAATTCAGGTTATTCATTAACATTCATTACTTCAATTCCAGATGACAAATTCTTCAGCGGAAGAAGCTGTTAAAACTGCTCTTTCAACAGGATATCGACATATCGATACCGCACACGCCTATGGAAATGAAGAAGTCATCGGCAAAGTGTTGAAAGAATGGATTTCATCCGGCAAGATATCTAGTAAGTGAAGCTAAAAATCACTGAATCTAGACTTCCGTAGTGAAATGAATACAATAAAAATACATTTCCCTCAACCAGAACTAGAGCATCGTTAGTTTAGCTAACAAAGTTAGCACCATCAGAAGAGGACTCAAACTGTTAGAGGTTTAGATATTTTCTGATGATGCTACCCTAGATAGGAAAACGTGGGTCGTGAGGAAGTGCTCTATTCTTAATGTTTAATGTGTTTGAATGATTTTTTATTCAGAGAATCCATATATTTGAGAAATGAAATACTTGTTTGGCTCAACTATGAGATATTTTTCTCAAAGGTGATATTCTGAGTGCATCAAGTTCAATTGATCGAAATGAGTGTACATTATTTTTGAAATTTTGCTTAGGAAATGACTTGAGTGTAGACATGTTTGATAAAATCTCGAAATTTTACCGTTTGAGTTTCGTCTGAGAGAAAAAAATCATTATTTAGTAACAACTCTTCCATCTTGTGAACAAAGTCACAAAAACAGAAATCAAGGGCACACCTGACTGTAAAAGATACATAACACATGGGCTGAAAAGTCGCCGGCCTTGGATGTTATGTATCTTTAATGATAATGACAGTAAAAAAAAATAAATAACAATAAATGAATTGTGGTGTTCACTTCTTGGGAAACGCCTAAGCAAAGCTGGTATTGCTTATTTTCCTAGATCTGGACACAACTATGAATGTAAGTGAAAAAAAAAAATACCCATGCATTTTTTTTAAAGAGTAATGAAAATTTGGTAAGGAATAAAAACAAAATGGCGAAAGGGAGGCAGGTCTAAGTGACATAAAAAATCATTCAGGCATGATTCAGTGGATTGATTCAAATGTTTCTTTTAAGAAATGAAAGTTGTGATCAACGAAGGATCTATTTGTTTTCTTGCGTTTATAAATATTTGTTATATTCATTAGTTCAATGGGAGCTTGATTGACAAGTTTCGATTCAAAGGAAGTAACAAACTTTTGGGTATATACATTTTTACAGTTTTTCATGAAGCGCTTCCTATGTTTGAATTCAAATACACAAATACTTAAACTAAAATCTCAACTATTATTTGGATGTCTATCGCCTTATAAGATCACTTCGCGTACCGCACTGTAACGTCCACTTCACTGTGTACTTGACTGTGTCGATACGTTCGCAGCCAGCGTTTAAATATCGTAATCGAACATAGTAGAATTTTCGCGAAGTTCCATCGACATCGATAGCATGACTCTCGCTGTTTCTCGAGCGGCAGGGAACATTGGGCATTCCAAAGCACTTAGCTACGTCACGTTTGGTTTATGGTTACCAGTGATGGCCGCGTTACTTTCTTTCGGGCATGATCTAGAACAATAACATCGTTCGAATGTCCGTCACGGCTTCTCTGAGTGGAGCGCATCTGAAACATGGCTTCAACAAGATGGCTGTTATCAATTGTCAAAGACCAAGACCCTATATTATAAAACGAAGTTCCCCGCCCCGTGCTTTCCGTGCGAAACCGGGGAGGCTAGCTACTTTTTATGTATTTATCAAATGTCCTAAACTTGATTGTAATCATTGCCTATTTTTCGAACTTACTTTATTTTAATTTCAGTGTTCTAAATAAGTCGATTCTTAGAGGATATCTAGTCAAGTTGTAAAATTTGTTATTGCTACCCCTTCTCAACGGGTTATTCCTAATTGACTTATGGAATATGTTTCAAAACGACGTTTTTTGCAGGAAACGAAATATTTGTTACTACAAAATTACCCCCAAATGGTATGAATCCCGGAAGAGTTGCTACCTATTTGAAACGTTCATTGGATGCCTTACAGTTGGAATACATTGATATGTACTTGATCCATACTCCTTTTGGATTCACTGAAGTGGAAGGAGAGCTCTTCAGGACCCTTGATGACGGGTCAGTCGATATAGATGTATCCACTGATCTCGTGGAAATATGGAAGGTGAGGAAATGAGTACCTATTTATCTGTCATCTATTGTCAAGATGAATGAGAGTAATTCGTCATTCTCACTGCCCACTTCGATTTGTAAGTGTAAAGATGTAGAGTGGTATAGCAACGCTTGTTTTCTGAACGACGGTTTCTGTGATGGTGCATTTCCAGTGTAATCTTATGAGTTCAATTATTCATTATCTCGAATCCATGTATCAGAAGTTGATACAAGTTGACTTTGAAAATCAGTTTCATTGTCCTGTCTGACATCTGATAGATTTTTCATGTACTATAGATACAAAAATGTAGTAATAGAAGAAACACCTGCTATACAGATAATAATAATGATAATAGCGTTCATTGACCAACAGCTTCTCATTTAAAATGCAAACTATACATGTTTGATAGAAATGTTTTCATATATCTACTCTTTGATATAATTATGTAGTTGTGATGCACTGTTTGGAACCTTTGGTGTAGTAATGAATATTACTTCTTTCCTAACACCAAACCGTTATTTTAACACCTTGTGAAAGGTGTGAAAGACCCCATGCGCGTCCCACTATCCTCCTACATTGCTCATAAGCCACGTATGCTCTTTTTGCTCTACTCTGTAGACGAGAGTTCCATGTTAGCTTCCTGTCGAGGATAGTACCAAGGTATTTTACCTCTTCAGAGAAGTTTAGTTTGCTTTTGAAGATTTCGGGAGGTTTCTAGCCCGTTGAACTCATCTCCAAGGTGTAGATCCAGGTGACCACATGGGGTAAAAGACCCCATGCGCGTCCCACTATCCTCCGACATTGCTCATAAGCCACGTATGCTCTTTTTGCTCTACTCTGTAGATGAGAGTTCCATGTTACCTTCCTGTCGAGGATAGTACCAAGGTATTTTACCTCTTCAGAGAAGTTTAGTTTGCTTTAGCAGATTTCGGGAGGTTTCAAGCCCGTTGAACTTCTTTTCCTGGTGAAAAGGACCATCTCAGTCTTCTTGGGATTGATCGACGGTGAGTGTTCCTGACACCATGTTTCTATTAATTTGAGCCCATCCTGCGCTCTATCGCACAGTGTGTTTACAAATTTGCCGGTCTGCAAGATAACTATGTCGTCTGCGTATTCAATTGTGTAGAATCTATTTTTGTTAAGATGACTAATCAGGGTATCCATAACTATGTTCCAGAGAAGGGATAATAATACCCGTCCCTGTGGACATCCCCTCATGACCAGTCCTTTCACTGTGACGTATTCTACATTAATACTTATTGCTCACTAGAGAGCATTTAGAGTATCCATTCTCCTACTACCAGGAGTACATTCCTGGAGTGTAGTTGCTGGGTAATTGTTGAAAAGGTTGTTTTATCAAACGCTCCCTCGATATATATGAATATACCCAGGGTGGATTCTTTATTCTCCAATGATCTCTCGATTCTGCCAACCATGAAGGGCAAAATCAGTAGACCTTCCCGGAGTATATGCATGCTGATTTGGATGAAGTGGTGATCCATATTCTAATTATCGCCTCACCAAACTGAAATACAGAGAGATTCGTATAAGTATATTATGGATATTCTTAAATTTTCTTATAATGAAACCGTAAGTACGCTAATAATATGATTAATGTGATAAATTGATGTGGTCGGTCGGTTCGACGTGGGTGCTTTGTTAACTCACTCAAATTTACCGCCGTGTTAGTCGGTGGTTCAACGATAGATTTTCACCTGCTATCGTCCAAGCCGCTCTAGAGAAGTCTGTGTACATCACATCGAATTGCCCTCTACGATCTGAAAATTCACACAAATATTGATCAAAAACAGCTAGATTTGTAATTGTGGATCGAGAATTCATAAAACCATGTTGATGATCAGATAACTATTATATGTCGAGAGGACCGATGGATACGGCTATACAAGATTGTTTCCAGAAGTTTGGCAAAGTTGTTGAGGCTTGAGGTTATCGTGTGAGATGTTATCGTGGGTGTATAATCAAAGAGGAAAATAGGACGGCAAACCGCGGACACGTGCTTCTGGCTATTGGCCTCATCAGCTTCACCGCGCTGATGATAATATATCCAGAAAATAGGGAAAAGATTACCGAAGTCATTGTTTGAGAAACTTTTTTGGCTTCCACCACTTCATTTTAATACCACAAGCAGACACCTTTTGCAAAAAGCATTCTCTTTCATATCCAATAAATGTTGATGATCCACATATTTTCCCAAGGGAAGTTCATCGACATTTTTATAGAATATCGGCCTGTCTTCAGTTCAGTATATTTAAAAAAATTGAAGCCAAAAAGGTGTTCGAAAAAGTGTCTTGAATGTACTTTGTTGATAGTGTACTTGGTCAACATATCAATGAATCGAATCATTTGTAGGCAATGGAAAAACAATACGACCTGGGTCTGGCTAAGGCAATTGGTATCTCCAATTTCAATAAAAGTCAAATAGAAAGAATCATTGGACACTGCAGGACCATTCCGCACAACTTACAAACAGAGCATCATATTTATCTGCAACAACCAGAGCTAATCGAATTCTGCCGAAAGAACAACATAGTAGTGACATCCTACTCATCTTTGGGTAACCGTGGCTTGTCTGCTTTGGGACAGGAGTAAGTTTAGAATATTTATTTTATGCTCGTTGTTTCGCTAATGAATGTATGCATCTATTTAATGAGAAGCAACTCTGATATAAAAAAACAGTTCTTTTTCGAATCGGGTAACCAAACATAAACTTCTAATGGGCAATGGGTGGATACTCGTTCTAAAGATCTAATCTTGCCAAACGCTTCAAGAACTTTTTGGTATGGAAAAAGTGTAGAGTAGTGGATGAAAATTATACAATCTGCTTCCAATAGCTCTTAGAAGAATTTCCCAAATATAAATGTATTCAAAAGTCAGCTGAAAAAAAATGCTAATTCAAAGGACCTGTTACACCATTCAAGAATGCACCAATCAACTAACCTGAGATCTGTAGCAAATTTGGTTATAGTGTTTACACTTAAGTGTTTTGCTTTGAATCCCAGAATACTTGAGAAATTGTGTGTTGTTTACATTATATTGACTTTTTTATAGTCTACAACCACAGATCTACAACTATTCACATCAATAATTTTTAATAGGGGAGCCCAAGAGAGGTTTTCGGGATTTTCTAAAGCGCGGCAGATTAATATATAGGAAGATACCTTGTACCCGGTTAAATACCTCCACCAAATATGAGCCCCATATATAAGGCCGCCTGTGAGGGATGAAGGATCAGATTACTAAAAAAAAATTGATCATCAGATATTCTCGAGCGCGTCAGATTAAAGTAGGGTGAGTTGAGTACCTGCTAAAAAGTGTATATTCCAGTAATCTGACAATTTGAGAGTGACGTAAAGAAAGGGGAGGGCAGCAAAGTTGTAAAAAAATAACGTCATTTCGACATTCTTGAGCGGAACTATTTTTTTTTTAATTTGAAAGAAATAATTCAAGGATAACGAAAAATATATGATCCGACGATTTCCGCAAGGCGAAATAACAAAATTTCGTCAATAAAGTTTAATGCGTGCAGCTGTGTGATACCTATATTTCCCTCTCCGAGTTTCTGTTTCTCTATTCTATTCTCTATTCACTTTTTCTCTATCTATTACTCTCTCACTCCGTCCCCACTCTGAATTCTGTTGCCATGACGCCATCACAGCTGATCACAGAGACTCGTTCGTGATGAAGATGATTAATCAATCAATTAATTAATTAATCAATTGGATGTAGCCGTTACTACGTGGTAGGAAATCATAATGAAGAAAAGAGAAATTAAACTTTCTATGTTTTTAACCACTTTTATTTGTAACTAACGTTACTGCAGTTTCGTCCTATAAGAACATTTTCAAAGTTATACAATATATAAGTTTGAAATATACACAATATATAAGTTTGAAAATGTCCTTATAGGACAGATAAAAGTGGAAAAAACATAGAAAGTTTATTTTCTTCATTAATTAATCAATTGATTATAAAAAATTTAATTTTTTTTATCATTTTTTTCAAATTATTTTCTCATAAATACAAGTATTCTTCTTAAAAGACATACACTTATTTATTTGCATGCTATTTCCTGAGCTTTTCAGTTGATTAAGTTCAATGATTCAAAAAAAAAATGTTTTTGTCAGATCAAGCGAATCCCTCTAGATAATCGTCAGATTATGAGACAGCACGTATAAAACATAAAGATGACCCATATATATCTTAATCTGACGCGCTTGAGTATTTCAAAATGGAGAATTTTTTGCACATTATAATAATGGCCGCGAGTTTGCGTCAGATCAAAATCGTCAGATTATTGAATGAGAGCTTTTTTTTTGTTGCACTTAACACCCCCTTAGATAATCTGACGCGCTCGATCACATTTTTTTCTTTTCACTTACGTACAACCACCTTACGTACAACCACCGACATCATGCAAACGATCAGATTAACATAATAACATTATTGAAAATACGTAGGACATTGATGCTATCAATATCTGACGCGCTCGAGTATGTCCATGCAACTGTATTTTTTTACATATTTAAAAATCTATAGCCGCTTCCCCCACCGATGAAAAGGTATATATTATTCAACATTTTTTTCTTCTTATCATCTAAGCTTTGCAACCTGATATGTCTCAATGACGCTCGAGTAAATCCCCATTTTGCATCGTGGGCTCCCCTACTATTTAGACAGTTATTTATTGTTACATTCAGTTACTTATATTTATATGTTTTTTTTATATTTACTTTTGGACTTGACATTTTCATTGTTTATTATTCATTGTTGAGTAATTTTTCTTCAATATTTTCACTCATGAATTCATGATAATTAAAATAATAATGATAAGATTATTCCTCAATTCAGATTCAAGATACAAAATATGATTAATTAAGATCCAATGGTTGGCGTCCATCAGCTGGTGCTGTGCTACCATGTGAATAATTACCACGAATCAAGTTGAAAAAATTCATTTAGAAGGAACTCAATTGCTTATGTTCTATAACAGATTGAATTTAAACAAAAAATAACAAAGACGCAACAAATGATTGGTTACGAAACAGCAGATATAAATGTCAAAATTCCTACCTATTTGCAAGTATAGTCAAAGTAAAATTTATTGTGCACACTAAAAGTTGGCGGCACTCTTCAAGGCCAAAAAAATTAATACATAGAAATAAACCGGCTGCGAACTAGTCCACGTGGACTGTAGAATTTGCGGTTTGTATTGGATAATTTTTACTAAGCGAGTTTTATGATTGGCTGAAGAGTCACAAAATTAAATTTGAAGTCAAGTTACGGTGACGAATAGAAATCGGGGAATGTGGGGATTGTTATCGCCGTCGTGCCGTCTCCAGAGTATTTCTGATATGTACCGTTCTGGGTAGAATCAAATATACCAAGTCACTTGAACACTTTCCGTGAAAGTATCTATAGAAGAGAGACAAATCTCCAAAACGAGGATTAGAAGACCCTGGTGGAGACTAACCTATCACATATGCTGTGTAGCTTGGAGGAAGAACTGGGCGTCAGCTCTCATGGGGTTTTTGATGGTTTAAAACGTTTCGGAAAGGTCAAAATGCTGAAATTGTGTGTGCTCCACGATTTAAACGATCGACAGAAATTGGCAGATTCCAAAGTATGTTTATCTTTGCTTTTGCACAACCGAAACGATCCTTTTTTGGATCCAATCGTCACGTGTAAAGAAAAGGGGATCGTCTATGATAACAAAAGAAACGTTCAGGGCAGTGATTGGACCCCGACGAGCCACCCAGGCACTTCCTAAAGGCTAAAACCCACCAAAAAATACCATGGTTACTGTATCGTAGTGATTCAACATAACGTTTTGCAACCGGGCCAAACCATCACATTAAAGTCTTATTGTGAGGAAGTCAACGAAAAGTACAGAAAATTGGGTCAGCAACAGCTGGCACTGGACAACAGAAGGGGTCCGATTCTGCTTCACGACAACGCCAGTCCGCACGTTTCACAAATCGCCGTCCGACAATTAAACGATTTGAGATCGAAGTTCTGCCAAACCCACTATACTTCCCAGACCTCCCGCCAACCGACCACCATCTTTTCGAGCAATTCGATAACTTTCTTACCGGTAGAATCTTCGCCAATCAGAGCCAGGTAAAAAAAGGCCTTCGTCGACATCACAGAATCTCGGGCACACAATTTTAATGCTGACGGAATCAATTGACTCGTGTTCCGTTGGTAAAAGTACACTGATTCAAATGGTGCTTATTTCCATTGAATTGAATGAGTATTTACTGATATATTATAGTTTAAAGTGGGCTCATCTAAACCAACAAAACTTTTGAAACAACCTGGTAGTATCGTTCAGTAGTAGCAGGGGAGCCCACGATGCAAAATGGGGATTTACTCGACCGTCATTAACACATATTAGGTTGGAAAGCGTAGATGATAAGAAGAAAAAATGTTATATAATATATACCTTTTCATCGGTGGGGGAAGCGGCTATAGATTTTCAAATATGTAATCTGATCGTTTGCATAATGTGGGTGGTTGTACGTAAGGGTTAAAAGTGAAAAGAAAATAAATTAATCGAGCGCGTCAGATTTTCTAAGGGGGTGTTAAGTGCAACAAAAAAAAAGCTCTCATTCAATTATCTGACACTTTCGATCTGACGCAAACTCGCGGCCATTATTATAATGTGCAAAAAAAAGTCGCCATTTTGAAATACTCAAGCGCGTCAGATAAAGATATATATGGTTCATCTTTATGTTTTAGACGTGCTGTCCCATAATCTGATGATTATCTAGAGGGATTCGCTTAATCTGACAAAAAAAATTTTTTTCAATTCATTGAACTTAATTAATTGAAAAGGTCAGTAAATAGCATCCAATTGGATAAGTGTATGTTTTTTAAGTAGAATACTTGTATAATTTGTATAAATTTAAAAAAAGGCTCAAAAAAAATAAATTTGTTAAAATCAATTGATTAAAAAATAATGAAAAGAGAAATGAAACTTTATATGTTTTTACCACTTTTATTTGTAACTAACGTTACTGCAGTTTCATTCTATAAGGACATTTTCAAACTTGTATATTGTATAAGTTTGAAAATGTCCTTAAAAAATATATACGTTTGAAAATGTTCTTATAGGACGAAACTGTAGTAACGTTAGTTACAAATAAAAGTGATAAAAAACATAGAAAGTTTCATTTCTTTTTTCTTCATTATGATTTCCTACCACGTAGTAACGGCTACATCCATCCATATTTTTCGTTATCCTTGAATAATTGCTTTCAAAATAAAAAAAATAGCTACGCTCGAGAATGTCGAAGTGACGTTATTTTTTTACAACTTTGCTGCCCTCCCCTTTCTTTACGTCACTCTCAAATTGTCAGATTACTGGAATATACACTTTTTAGCAGGTAATTAACTCACTCTACCTTAATCTGACGCGCTCGAGAATTTGTGAATTTACTAATCTGATCCTTTATCCCTCACAGGCGGCCTTATATATGAAGCTCATATTTGGAGGAGGTACTTAACCGGGTACAAGGTATCCCCCTGTATATTAATCTGCCGCGCTTCAGTAAATCCCCGCTTGAGCTCCCCTATTATAGTGCTTAATAATAATAATAATAATAATATTAATAATAATATCGTTTATTATGCCTAAAAATAGATTTATACATAAAAGGAAAAGAGTTAGCCAAAGGCTATCTTCCACCCTTCCCAAAAATTATACAGTAAGTATATATAATCTGAACATTTCAAATAGTATAATTGTGTATTCAGTTCGACCTTCCAGTTTGGAGTTGGATAACAACTTACAAGAGTAATTCATTTCAAATTGAAAGGGGTATGTTTTTAGATAAGATTATTTTTTCGGAAAGAAAGGTTTTAGCTTTTCACTTCTGACACTGTTTATCTTTGTAGTACCAAAAATGTTATAGGATTGGATACAATATTGAAATACTTTCCAAATTAGGAAGCAATCGACTATTATTTCTTTTTATTTTTGACATACGGGTTGTTGTGGGGAGGGTTGAGCAGCAAGGCTGACTTTTTGTAGAAATGTTCCCCACTGAAAACTGAAGATGACTTCTTTCACGATTTTTTTCCAGTCTCAATATCAAATTGCTCATTCAGAGTGCCTCGTTTCGAATGTTTCGAATACACGTTGTACACACTTATTTTCTTGCCTTAATGAAATGAATAAAAACACTTATGTCTAATTTCCACTAGTTATAAATAATATAAAAATAAATAACTAATGGAAATTACTCATAAGTGTTGTTAATCATTTCATCGAAGTGATCATGAATTTCCACCAAATGAACAAGTCATCAATCACACATACTTATTTTCTTCATACTGCTTGTCCTTGAGTTTTGAGTCTTGTTTTTTATTTCAGTATTCCTGACATTCTGTCCAATCCTACTGTCCTCAAAATGTCTAAGAAGTATAATAAAACTCCAGCACAAATTTTGCTGCGACATATTCACCAGAAAAACATCGTTGTTATTCCGAAGAGTAAAAATCCAGAAAGGATAAGAGAAAATTTCAATATTTTCGACTTTCAGTTGGATCCCCAAGATATGAAGGAGCTGAACGACCTGAATCGTGATTTGAAATTATTGAATTTCGAACTAATGTTCAAGGGGTGAGTATTCACAAGTTTGAGAAACAACAACAGACATTAATGATAAGAGTGTTAATCAATTTATTTACATATGCAAATTCCAATTTCAATTACAAATCATCTTCATCAGAATTTTTGTAGACGGAGGATCCGCTCGATGAGTGATTCAACACTTGTTCCGAACAAATAGATACTGAGTAAGAGAGATGATGACATCTCCCCTTACGAGAACGCCATCTATGGGATCGCAAGAAGAGCCCAAACAAAACGCTTTCATAATTAAACACTAGATAGCACTATTTCTTCCCGTCAGTGGTGTTAGGTTTGAAAACAACACAGATTACAACAACTACATTATTTAGATATGAAACAGTATACTTAGTGGGAACAAATCCTTATGTGCCACAGTTGATGTCTAATGAAAATGAGAACTGTTTGATCAATAGTGAAGTTTTGTGATGAATTCTGAATTTTCAACAAGGATCCAGATTCATTCCAGATTGGAAAATTCTGTTATGGTAGAATTTGCTACATTTTGAGTTGCTATTCATGATTTTCTGTCCAACAGATGATCCATTCAAAAGTTACCTATATAACGTTTCAACTTATACTAAAATTCCATAAAAGTAGGCATTAAATTTCCAAAAATATTATTGAATTAAAAAGAAAACATTGTTGTCAGGTTTTGATCCCATATAATTTGTCATTCTGTATACTTTTTTAGATAATAAAATGTACAGAATCACAACCTGATAACAATATTTTCGTTTTGATGCAATAATATTTCTGCCTTAATAGTAGTGACTTGGTAAGAAAAACGATCTTGATTGAATGTGAAAAAATGTTATATTTATTGAGAGATATATGCATAAATACAGATAACCTGACTTTTCCGAAAAAATAGCGATGTAACACAATAAAAGTCAATAAACAAAAACAAAACACACAACCAAAAAATTCAATACACTGGCGATGGGTGACTTGTCAATATATCACAAATCATGAATACTTCATCAGATTATTAAGTTATTTTTAGCCAAATATATGATCCCTGTGTTGAAACATCCACCCTATTCACCAGATCTAGCTCCGTGTGACTTTTTTATGGTTTTAGATGTGAAGGAATTATTGGAAAGAACGGGGTTCAATGTAGTGAAAGCTAAAACGGAAAAATCGACCGAAACTATGAACATGCTTTCAGAAAAAAATTTGAAACACTGTTTTGAACAGTAAAAAATTCCAATGAAAAAGTGGAATAGTGGAAGAGAGTATATTGTTGAGTTTGGGTGAACGTTATGAAAGAAAAAAAGGGTCAATCTGAAAATCCTGTAATTTTCTAGCCAAACTCTAATATTTTTAGAAATGATTTAAAGGAATGCAACAAAAACTGAATGAATGAATTAACGCGAACTCAGTATATGTTGTAGCAAATCTAACCTAGCCAGACATTATAAATACGTCTGGTATTGTTGAAAACAATTCATTATTTGCGAATTTGTTGAAAATTCAACCGTTTGACATGAGAATGTTCAGTGAAACCAGAAATACTTGATAGATTCACTCATCTTACGTTTCACTGTGATTTATAACCAACACTGATGCTTCATGATTTGGGAGATTATGTCGAACTCTCAATCCTCTAATAAGACCACTGGGACAACTACTGAAACTGACACATCATCCACTCCAAAGTTTTTTTATGAATACAAATATTCATATTCATTCGGAAATTTGACTCTTCAGTAGTATTTAGAATTCTAATTTTAATGTTATTTCATAGATCAGATCGTAAGTTACTGGAAACCAATCTTCAAACTGGTGGAGGGATTGTGCTTGCTTGCAAAGATTTTCTGAACAGTAAAAAAATTAACCTAGACTTATTCAAAAACAGTCTACCAGCAATAATAGATATAGTGGGATGCAAATGTTCATACGGTCAGTTATTATAACCACACTTACCAAGTAGCGCAATGAATAGTTATATTATCAGTTTTTTCTTTTGTTTTAGTTTTATTTCTTTTGTTTTCTATTCGAAGTTATATATCATCGTTATGTTATATCCATATAGCATGTCAAGAATGAACATGATTTGTTAATTTATTTTATCTATTATCAGTACTGATGTATTTAATTATGTCCTGTAATTGGGTATTACCTGTTGGGCAATAAATGATATTATACAAATGATATTGTACAATTGAACTCAACACATGAAATAATTTTCAAAATCTAATAAATCATGTATTTTCAGGGTCAAGAAACATCCAGAATATCCATTCTAAGCGAATCAGGCGTGAGGAATCAACTGGAGTTCTCTGGATAGTTTCAATCAAATTCAAGACAGTTCATATTTTTTTCAAATAAAAAAACAGTTTTTCATGATGAATAAAAATTAAATCAATATGTGTAGCATTATTTATTTATTCACGACCTTTACAAAGTTCGATTTTTATTACTCATAACACTGGCTGACTGAAAAATATGTTTCAAATCAACTAGGTTTTTCGAAAAAGTGACTTTACAATTTTGTTACGGAAGATAGCAATGAATAAATGGGGCTATCAATTGAATATCTGTGATTTCGGTTTCTCCTGGCATAGTATAAAGATATTGTATCGTTTATTGTATATATTGTATTAATACAATAACCTTTTGTTTGTTGTATTACTTTAAAAATCTTCTTATAGGACGAAACTGCAGTGATGTTAGTTACAAATGAAAGTGGTAAAAAAGCATAGAAAGTTTCATTTGTCATTTTTCATGATGATCTCCTAGTGCGTAGTAGGTTAGGTTAGGATAGATAGGCTACATCAATCAATTTATTGAATATTCTCAGATATAGAAAGACAAAATGTTTCTGAATATCACTGGTTTAAAGATATGAATTTATTTTTCATTATCAAAATAAAACTGTTATAATGGTCTTTCTTCTTGCCTCAAAAAATATTTTTCTTCAAAATAAGGTCTTTGAAAAAGACTTCTTGTAACCAATGTTGAAATAAAATGTTCATCAAACTACATAACTAAAAAATTTATTATTTTGAATATTTTTCACATTTCTCTTGAATATTATCCGGAAAATATTTTTGTACATATATTTTTTTTCATTATTTGACAAAATTCGTATATAACATTAGTACGGGGCAGTTTTCAAAACAAAATATTAATGATGGAAGAGACGCAAATTAGTATGTGCCATAACAATTTTATGTTCATTACAAGCTTTGATGACCTCCTCATCATTGGTGGATCCTGAAGGACTGGCAATGAACAAAACTCCGCTTTGCCTTGCTCTGTCAATATTGTCTCTGAAAGGGAAGAAAGCGTCAGATCCCAAAGCGACTCCAGAAAGTTGGGTTTGCCAGGCTGCACGTTCCTCTTGGTTCAAGTCCACAGGTACTTCCTCGAACATTGATTCGAAAACAACTCTGCTCATATCTTTTCCAACATTACCGTTGACAAAGTTATCAATAGCGTTAGAAATTTCTGCCCTCTTGACTCCTTTTTTGAACTTCATACCAATGACCCTAGGGTGCTGCCTCAGCCACCAGTTGTCTGCCTTTTCACCAGCTAAACGAGTGCAATGTATTCTAGACTGTTGGCCAGCCCCAATGCCAATAACTTGTCCATCTTTAGCATAGCAAACTGAATTGCTCTGGGTATATTTCAGAGCTACCGTAGCCACAATTAGATCTCTTATAGCTGACTCTGAGAGATCTTTGTTTTCAGTTACTACATTACTGAAAAGAGATTCGTTAATCACTGCGTTATTTCTGTGTTGTTCCAGAGTTAAACCAAAAATCATCTTTCTTTCAATGGGACTTGGAGTGTAGTCAGGATCAATCTGAAGAATGCAGTAACCTCCATTCTTTTTTTTCTTGAGTAACTCCAGAGCTTCTGGGCAATATCCAGGTGCGATAATTCCATCTGATACTTCCCTGGATATGATTTTAGCTGTGGAGTAGTCACAGATATCCGACAGAGCAATAAAGTCTCCAAATGATGACATCCTGTCTGCTCCTCGAGCTCTAGCATACGCTATACCAAGTGGGGAAAGAATTTCCAAAAGATCATCAACCATGCACAATTTCGCCTGCTCTGGGTTCAGAGGAATACCAACTGCTGCTCCTGCTGGTGAAACATGTTTGAAGCTAGTGGCAGCAGGTAGCCCAAGAGCAGTTTTCAGCTCTTTCACCAACTGCCACCCATTTAAAGCGTCACATAAATTGATGTATCCAGGAGAACCATTAACAACAGTTAAGGGTAGTCTTTCTAACTCGGTATACAATTGTGCAGGTTTCTGATGGGGATTCATGCCATACCTCAGGCTAATTTGAGATATATTCCTAGAGTATTGCTTGCGAAAGTAATCAGAGATAGCCGAATCATACTCAGAGGTGTGTGTGAATGCTTTCAGAGCCAGGGTTTGCCTGGTTTCAATACTCGTATCACCACTTGGATTGGTTTTCAGTTCATTGATAACCCTGGCATAGTCTGAAGGATCGACTATAACAGTTACTCTTGAATGGTTTTTTGCAGCAGCTCTCAATAGGGTAACCCCACCAATATCAATATTTTCGACCGCATCATCCACTGTAACATTCTCCTTCGACACAGTCTCCACAAAAGGATACAAGTTACAAACTACTAGTCTTACCATCTCGATTTTCTGTTTCATCAAGTCTTCTTGGTCTGAAGGAATTAATCTAGCTAAAATTCCTCCATGGACGGCTGGATGTAACGTTTTCACTCGACCGCCCAGGATTTCTGGGGCTCCTGATATTTCTGAAACATCTTTAACTGACAGCCCTGCCTGTCTCAACTGTGTTGCTGTGCCCCCGCTACCGACCAACTTGAAACCCAAGCTATTCAGGTTCTTTGCTAGTTCCACTAAGCCGGTTTTGTTGGATACAGAGAGCAGTGCTATATTACCACTTGTTGCCATTGTTTTATTATAATACAACCTCGGTTTTAATATATTGATTGACACAAGAAAATAGATGCTCCAAATTTCACGTTCGTAAAAGACAATTAACCTTAGAAACTGTAAACTTAGTTAAGGTTATGTCACTCTGTGGTTTTGGCTTTTTCCACCGACATAACCTATAACGCTTTTTTTATCTCTCTCTATCTACTTTTTTAATATCCATTGCTTCCCTCTCGGACGCGTTTGACCAGACTCCTGATAATAATTAACAGGAGCTTCGTCGGAGTAACAACGGTCTTGCTGCCACCGTATTTACTTTTCCATACTTTTTTGTAAGGAAAAACTAATGAATAATTATATAAATTTCGCCTCCTCATCAAGAGACCTCCATTCACATAAACATACATTTCTTCGACCTACCTTATAGGTTATGTCGGTGGTTGTGGAACTACTCAATATGCAACTTCTCCCTTTTTGACATATGTAGCAGGTGATCCACTGATCTGCACGCACCCATTTTTGTAAGTAGCAACACTGCAGATCAATGATGAATAAGTAATTTGGCAATGTGGTGAAAAAATAAAAACAAGTCAAAGTTTGAAATTCAAAATTTCAAGGAATGTCTTCTCCGGCCCCAACATCTCCTGATCTTAGCGAAAAAAGTAAAAAATACGATAGACAAATAAGGTAATTCAATAAGTACCCATGAGAGTATTGGATTTATTTCGTTTTTGTAAAAATATAGGTTATGGGGCGATCATGGCCAGAAATTATTAGAAAACTCAAAAGTTTGTCTAATAAACGCCACTGCATTGGGTACAGAACTGCTGAAGAGTCTCGTTTTGCCAGGAATTGGATCATTCACAATTGTTGATGGGGAAAAAGTTACAGAAGAAGATCTCGGTTCTAAGTAATATCTCATTAAGTGTTGTTACTCTGTTCATGGAAGATTATATTTTAGTTTTTTCTTGGACACCGACTGTCTTGGTTTATCTAGAGCCCAAGTTGCCACACAGTGTCTGTTAGAATTAAATCCCGATGTTCGAGGTGACTATATTGACGAATCCCCAGAACATGTTATGGCCCACACGCAAGACTTTTTCAACAAATTCACAGTTGTAATTGCAACTGCTTTGCCAGAAAAGTAAGTTGCATTTATACTGGTTCACATTTAGTGTGTTTATTTTTGGATTTCATTTCCTTAAAAAAATGTTTTTAAGTGAAAATGCCAAGAATGATTTTTCAGTTCTACATGGTTAGTTGATTATTGAAATGTTATCATCTGAGGGTAATATTCAAATTTTTCTAAAAGGTAATTTCTCATGTCATTTTCACATTTGAAAATTTCTTTTCCTTCAAATAATATTGAAAAAGTAGAGAAATTAAAAGGTAGTTCTTGAAAGTATAGAATAGAATAGAATTTATTCATCATTAAAAATATTACAATTGCATTGCATTACAGAACACTTATAAAATTTTTTCAGACTAGTCAAACGTGAGCACTAGGCTATATATAAAATATAAATAGATACATACATGTACATTACAAAAATAAAAGAAAAGCATCTTAGTGACTTATATTAGGAGATTGAAAATTCTTGCTTCTATTTTGGATTGCTTACTCTAGTTCATTAAATTGAGGACAATATTTTTTCATCATCTAGAGCAGGGTTTCTCAAACTTATTGTCCAGCGTACCCCTATGAGACTTTCCAGCCCATAGCAAACCCCTTAAAAAATCTGGCATTTCATTAAAAAAATATTACAAAAAAGCAATTGATACATCCGTTCAGCATTCGATAGAACAAATAAGGTGTTTTATTGCCTTGGGGTCTTGAGATCGATTCCTGGGTCAGGCAAAGTATTGGGTATTTTTCGGTTATTCAAAAATTCTTAGTAGTAGCAAGGAGTCTGGAACTGTGCCCGGTGTATGGCAATAGGCTCACTCCCTATTACATGGGACTGATAACATAACTGGTAAAAAGTGGGTGTTAAATTTAATGTGTAACTTCGGGAAATAACAGGTGCACTGACACTTTTGATTTCATGATTTCATTGCTCTACTTGCACTTCTGAACATATCACACACTGTATTGAGATTCTTCTTTGCACATAAATCCAATTTTCCAATAGTTTTTTTCATCTTTTTTTTGATTTGCTGATGAAATGTGTTTCTGTGATTTGCTTGTTTTCGCAAAAGTATTGTTTGAAATTGAACTTTCATCTGAAGTAAACCCAATAGGACTCGACGTAGTTTGTACATTTTGAGCACTGGTTGACAAAAATTGATTTTCGGGACATTTTTGGCGTAAAGTTTGGCGTTAAAGTTTTTTACTGGGCAACTTAGCCGCCTCCATTACATGAACTTAATCGCATACCCCCAGACTCAATGGCGTATCCCCAGTGGTATGTGTACCCACTTTGAGAAACCCTGATCTAATCAATGGTAAATAGGTTTCAATTTTGATTTTTTTTTCATTTTCAGTAAATAGTTACAGTTAATGTTGTTCAACATTGCATAGTCTCAAAAAAAAAACAAAAAAAGCACTGCATTATTATATAGCAATAACAATAAATTAAAATATTTCTCATGAAAAAAACTATAGAATTGGAGGTGTTCCTATAGAGATTCTATAGAGATATATCTATAGATTGTAATTGAATTAAATTGGGAATGATTGCAATAGTACTCATCTATTCATTTTTTTAGTTTCATGAAACTATTTTCCAGCTTCTTGACTGCATTTACCTTTCTTGATTGATGTATGTGTCATTTTCACCATCTGGGGACCATATTTCTCAAAATAACTTAGAATTCATTGAGTTATTTTGTTCTTTATTTACCAATGTGTAACATTTTTCATTAGGTGTTTTGTGTTTCAGGGCCCCTATCAGATAACAAATTTTGAATAAGACTTGAAGATATTTTTCAGTCTTTTTCATTAGTCAATTATCTCATACATATGATGATATTTTTTACAAAGTTTGATAGCAGACAGTTTCGTTCATTTAAACCCTCTACAGTTATATTCTGCAGTACGGCCATGCATTTTGGAACGTGAGTAGGTGATTTGTATTAAACCAAACATTTTTTGTTCTTCCTAATATGAAAGTCTACTGAATATTCTTTTTTTTTTCAAAACAGTATAATTACAGTTGAATACTTTCATAGATGGTAATAAAAAAGAAACAGTTATATGCATTTAAACTAAAAATCATCACATTTGTTGAAAGTTTTCCATTTATTTCTATAACAAACGTGGAAAATATTTTTAAATGCGCATTTTTTAGATTACTTGTTGTTATGAAATTTAATGGTATCAGTCTGATTTGGAATATCCTTCACAAATGGATCTTTTTTTAAAATGCAAAGAAGTAACTTTCAGGCACTCCTAAAAATATAACCCCTTCAATTCAAGTATAGTACAAATCATCTAAAAAAACAATTCGTTCAGGCCAGTCTCAACTCCCTACACTGTAGGTTAATAATTGAAAATGTATAGTATTCTACTCGCGAATAATGTCAACGATATGCTATTATTGTATCCATTTATTTTTAATTATAAATATTATTATTATGAGATGTAAATATGTTCTCTCTTTTATATTTTAAACTGCAATGCAATCTAGAAATTCTACAGTCTGAATGCAGCATGAATATAGATTCAATTTACTGAGAGATTCTAAACAAATTGAGTGCATCTTGAGCATAATTAGTGGGCTGTTCAAAAATAAGATGAATGTTCAAATTTCGCGGGAGACGTAGATTTGATTAGAGATTTTTTTATGTTGGTACACTTGTCTCGAACATATGTTTACAGTGTCAACTGTTTAGCATATTCAGTTCGTAGGTGAAAGGCATAAAAGTTAAAAGTGTTTTGTGTGTTTAGCGATTTTCTGATATCGAAAAAAATTGATCAAAGAATTTGCATCAAATTTTGTGTCACTAATGGAATTGAGCGCCCAAAAACACTAGAAATGTAGACAGTGGCATACGGAAATTGTACTCAAAGTTGTAGTCAAAAAATGTGATACAAGCTTTTCACAGAAGGTCGTGAAGATGTTAATAACGACGCTCGCCCTGGACGCCTTCAGAACATCAACAACCGATGAAAATGTTGAGGAATTGACGAAAATTGTTATGCAGAATCGTCGAATCACAATCAGAGAAGTTGCTGAGGATATCAGCATATCGGTTGGCTAATGCCATGCCATTAGAGCCAATTTCGATCAAATGACAGGGTGTTGCTCACTGATATTTTAGATAACCGCGACGTAGATTTTCAGGAATTCTTGCCACGTCTTACAGTCAATAAGGAGAATTATGCGTTACTTGCAAGAAGCAATAAAAAGGAAAAGGTCCGATATTGTGGAAAAATAATTGATGGCGTTTGCATCACGATTATGCACCTGCTCTCTGGTCATTACTTGTTCGTAATATTTTGGCTAAAACAATACCGTAATCATGCCACCCTGCGACTTTTTCCTATGCCCAAGATTTGAAAGATCCATGAAAGGACGGCGTTTTGCGACGACTGAGGAGATAAATACAGCATCGCTGAGAGGGCTCAAAGATATACTTACCAAAAAGTTCATATCAGAACTGCTTTGAGGATTGGAAAAAATGCCGGTACAGGCACAGTATACTTATACACAGTAATCCCTCTTCGGGTGATTTTTGGTTTGAATTTTCTACACGCAGACTCAGGAGTTGCAGTCTCAGGTCTGCGCAAACGACGAGTTCAAGACAGGTACGCAACCCTTCCACAGTTGTCGAATTTCATGGGTTTCACCCATCCTACTATTTTTGTATTATTGAACACTACACAATTACTTTTTTACTTCTTCAAGTCCTAAATAGTACTACATAATTCAAAAAGAATAAATTGGCTCTACAGATTCTTGAATCTTGAGTGATGAATTCGATTAGGAATATTTTCAATAATCGGCCCTTAATATAATCGAATCGGTTAACTCGTCCGCCATCTTGAATTCTCAAATCAATAAATGAATATGCTATATTTGGCCCCAAAAATCACTACAGAGAAATTTCGCATGGATTCGTACAATGGTTCATAAATAACAAAACTCGTTCTTCATCTTGTCTTTTTTCTTTTCTTTTGTTGAAATGAAAATATATTTTGTCACATCCGAATATGAACATCTGCCGATCCCATGAATTTTTAAAATCTACTTGAAACATAGTTCGTCATTGTCCAAATGACCTGGGTTACTTGAACATTAAACAAATGCAAAATTATCATTTGTACAATTTTCTCAGGTGCCCAACATGGTTTTCATGGACTGTATTTTTTTGAGCAGTTTATATGAATAGTTGTTATGTTGAGCAGTGTTTAGACGCTTTGATTGAATTTGTAGTAGGGAGAAATGTCATTAGTGTCAAATACGTCAGCATTGTAAAAACTGAAACTCCTGGACACTAACATCAAAGGGACCGACGCTAAGTGGGACTACTGTATATAAGTATACTGTGGTACAGATGTATTATATCTGAGGAACACTACTTTGAAGGAGACAAAATTGAATATGATGAATAAATAATTATTGGCTTTATTTTCTGAACAGAGTCCTATATTAAGATGATTTTGTGGAAATAACGGGTATGAAAAATATTTATTGCATCTTCATTACCAATTATATATCAATGAATACCTATATTACTAGAATGTTTTCGAAACCTGCAATATTTATAGGCAGCACATGATCAAAGAGGTAAATCATACCTTAGGAAATAAATATAATGATTATAATAATGCTATTTATTATTTTTTTGAATTTTGCACCTTTCTCCTGTGATGTTTTACCGAAATAAAAGGCGCTTGTATATTTACTACTTGCTCTTTCACCTGAGCCTACCGCGACGTAGGTTTTTATAATATGAATTCAATATACTACCTATCGCTAATTTAGAAGAAACGTGGCATTAATTAGAGGAAAAAGAGTCCATTTCAAATCTGAGATTTCCATAAAAAAAATTATAGTGAGTTTTAAATGTCTTGAAGTTATTATTTTTTTCATTATGAATTGTCTTGTTTATAAAGATGATACATTTAGTAACCGAATGACTGTCATCTCTCCCAATTACCTACACAATAGGTGCTTGTAAATGCCTGCCGGAAAACAACTATTTTCCCTGCTAATACCACGCTGGATATTGAATTATATGCCACAAATATTTATGCATGATAGTCTCGTTCATTCAGCGGCACGAGGACATATCGAGTTCAAATTTTAGGTTATTTTCAAATTTGAATATTTTCTCACTGTTTTGAGATGTCTGAAGACTACATTGATTATAGAAAGGGTGAAAAAAATAAATGCACGTTATTATCTACTCATATAACATAATTACCGAACGGAACCATGCGAGACCTGAAATAACCGAACGCAGGTTATTTTGTGATTTTAAATCACCATACAGAAGTTTTTGTTTAATTATGTACGGTAGTTAAATCATTACACAACTTATGAACTAGTAATACATATTCTACAGGAAAATGAGAATATCACCCCATAATAATTATTAATGTATTTCTTCACTCTATCATAATTCATAACATAACCTTCAAAAATTTCAACAGGAACACAGCATACATTGCCACAAGTTATTAAGTTGGACATTGGACTGAGAAAATAAATAAGTTATATATTAATTCATAAACTAACTACAGTTTATGTCTATATTTACAACTTATTTTGAACAATACCTGCAAAATGGCTCTTCGATCTCTCAGTAAACTCAAATTGAATAAATCTCTAGTCAGATGCTTTAGTGCTGAACCAAAATTAGTTTCACTTGACGTTAACGAGAAAACTGGATTTGCAACACTCAACATGCAGAGACCACCAGTGAACAGTCTCAACCTGGAACTTTTGACTGAAATAACGGCTGCGTTAACAGAAGCTGAAAAAATCAAGTGCAGAGGCATGGTCCTCACTTCTAAAAATGATGGCGTTTTTTCTGCCGGTTTAGATATCATGGAAATGTACAATCCCGAACCTGAAAGGATGAAAAAGTTCTGGATGGCTTTACAAGATGCCTGGATAAAATTGTACGGAACTTCATACCCTACCGTAGCTGTTATCAATGGTCACTCTCCGGCAGGTGGTTGTTTACTAGCTCTCAGCTGTGAGTATAGAGTAATAGTTCAAAACTACGGGATAGGTTTGAACGAAACCCAGCTCGGTATAGTAGCCCCAACATGGTTCATATCCAGCATGAAAAATGTTATTGGTCAACGTAAAAGTGAAATAGCCCTCACGACTGGTCACATACACAGTGCAGATGAAGCTCTTCAAATAGGTCTGGTAGATGAAGTGGTTGCTGATAAAGAGGAAGCCATCGCTAGAGGGGAAGCTTTTCTCAAGAGATTTGCCAAAATTCCTCCTCTTGCAAGGTCATTAACAAAAAAATTTCTGAGGCAGGCGACTATTGATGATTTGGTGAACAATCGGGAAGCCGATTTGAATAGATTTGTTGATCTGGCTTTGTTGCCCGAGGTTCAAAAATCACTGGGAGCTTATATACAAGCTTTGAAGAAAAAGTCTTCGAAATCGAATTGATTATTTTTTCACCCAAATGTTTTGTAGTTTGACAAGAAAATAACAGTATCCGACAAAATGGAACTATGTTTCTAAAAATACTTCTTGAGAATTTTTACTCTCATTTCATTATTGGATACAGGTTCATTGTTGAAGTTGAATTTCAAAGGATAGTAAGAAGTATTATGAAAATAATCACAAATTTTTACTGATGTTAAATATGTATTTTTTTAAAATATACACTAGAAGGGCTGCTACACCAGATATTTCTTGTATTTTTGTACTGTTGATGAAAATAAATAGTTCAGAAAAATATGGTAACTTGATTATTCGACATGAATGTTTTGGGTTGTGAAAGTATTCGATATGAATAGGAAAGTGATATGAATAGGAAAGTGATATGAATAGTGAAGGGTGGGCTCTAGATAGAAAGAGATATATTTTTTTTCTCTTTTGAGTGTCAACTTTGTGTTTTAGTTGGGCAATGGTAATAACTGCCGAGCCAACTAGGAAGCGTAATTGCTATTCGCAGTCCATCGGCCATGTAACGTAGAATCATCCCAACTTCAAATAAATGAATTTTGTTGAAAGATATCTAGTCGAGATATAGATAGGTATATTCATTTATTACCAAAGTTTTACATATCTAGTATGACATTATCTTCTTAAAATGTATAACAATTAAGAAATACAATATTTATCCTAGAAATCCAAGAAGATATAAGAATATTCGAGATGTAGTGATTAAAAAACAGGTATACTGTTCCTTGTAATTGTCTTATGATAAGTATGCACTACCCAGTATGTATGAAAATTCCAAGTTTTGGATCAGTATATACTCAAAGAAAGTTAGCAAATCTCACTTGCTCTATGTACCCATGGTTCATTCTAATCAGTGAACTATAATCAGTAATGGCATTTTCTTAGGAATAATTAATAATAATAATTTATTCATAGCAATATAAGGTACAGATGGTGAATAAAGTAATACCAGGGAAGCAGTACTGCTTGTGTGTGGATATACATAAATATATGAGGCTAATATAAAGTAATATAAAAATATAAAACATTCAGAGTAATATTAGAGGTTAAAATTTAAAAAGAAAATCTAAAATTAATTTATATGTAAAATGTATATATAAATTCTAGGAGTGGTAGAGAACTTGGTAATTATTGAAGGTGTTAGAAGCATATTTGAAGTTGATAGTAACAGAGCTTATTATACAATATGGCTGGTGAAGGATGAAGAACAAATATAAAAGAATTTATGATATTATTACGCACAAGTAAATGTGTACGTGTAAGAATAGTATCAGTATGTATTGAAAAATGTGAGTTTTTCATCAAGGGAAATTATGGTGAACAATCAATATAGTAGTTAATAAAATTATTGTTTTCCTATTTGATTTTCTTAAATTTCATTTATTTTATTTTTTCAGTTTTCAATTAAAGCACGAGTCTCAATTCGATCATATTGTTTCGTGAAGAGTTTTATTCCTTTCTTGAATCGGAGTTTGGAAGTCTCGTTCTTAAATTCTTTAGGAAGTAAATTAAATGCCTTAGAAGCTAGGACTCTGTAACAGTTTTGACCAATTGATTTGGATGCGAAGGGTATTGAGAAGTTATCAATTTGGCCCGTTGTATAAGCATGAGATGGTTTCTGGAGTTCATTTTTATTTAAGAACTGTGTTGTAGTTATGGTAATAAAAAAAATTGTCTCAGATCAAACATATTAGACTCTTCATAAAGAGCGTCGCTTGAATATCTATTATTTCTGTCTAGAATTATTCTCAAAAAACGTTTTTGTGCCACTCCAAGATATTTGAGATGACCTTTAGAGACTCCTCCCCATCCTATAATCCCGTAGTTCAAATGATATTCTGCTAAACTCATATATATATATATATATATATATATATATATATATATATATATATATATATATATATAATTTTAAGTTGTTTTATATCAAATATTTCGGAAAGTTTTTTGAATTTGTACATAGGTATTGTCGACGTTGAAGAATATGTTATTCTGACACCATTGATAGAATTCTTTCACACATTTATCATCTGCAGATATTCAATTTATTGAATACATGAATATAGGTAATATCATTAATGAAAGTTACAAATGGGGTTGGACCAAAATAGAATATTGTGGAACGCCAATTTGTTTTCCTAATATCAAGTACATAGTTTTAGGCAAGAGTTGTACTAAAGATTTAAAAAAAAAATGAGCTTGGGTACCTACAAAGTAACCCTTTTTGTACTTCAAATTTAAAAAACACATAGGTAAATGTAATTTTGAAAAGTTGACGTACAACTATACCAGATTATAACGATATCATGGTACACGGTACCATCCAATGATGTAAGAAATTGTAAATTCGGAAAAAACATATACCTAGATTTAGATCATCGAAGCCGAAGCCTATCAGTATGCAATGACACTTTTTGAAATATGTATTGAAATAAATTACTTCAATGAAAACCTAATCAAAACGAAAATTTTTCAAATCTGATTTATTTCATTGTACCTAATTGATCTCAGTCTTCAGGAAACTTTATTCCCAGAAAACAAGTGTCCTTATAAATATTACTGCAGTTTGATCCCACCACCAAACCGTTATTTTTAAAATCTCGACACGTGTTTCAGTCACCAAGTAATCATCTTCAAGACGAAGATCTTCAAGATAATACTCCTTATTGACCTACGACCACTACGCCACGGTAATCGAAGGAAACAGTGAGCAAAACCTAGAAATTTGATCGAACGTATTTTTTGTTTGTTTTGGCTCTCTTAAGCTCTTCCATTTGGTTTCCATATCACTACCATTCGTTACCAGATATGACCCTATTAAGAAAATCTGGATCGTCGTTGACGTTATTCAAAAAGTAACAAAGTAACTACATATTTTTCAGGCTCATTTTTACAGGGTACCCAGTATATACATTGCTAACTAAAAAACAACAAATAATAGAATAACTTTTTATCTGAAAATTTTCATTATTGAATAGTACTAGCCGATACTTGATGAAAATCCATATTATAACTCATACAGTTTATTGTATGATTTTCACTTTGAAAGGTTTTACGAAAATTGCGACACGTGTTTCACTGTACAATAGCTTTCTCAAGCGTGAAATAATAATAATAATACTTTTTATTATCCTGTAAGACAATCAAAATGGTAAATTGTGTAGGATTGGTCAGAAAAGAGCTTAAAAGTAAACCTAAAAGAGTAACGCTTTCATTGAATTTTTCATTTTATTGTTCAATAATTTCCTGAAGGGAGTAATAGGTTTTCTCTAGTAGGAAAGACTTAAGTGTGATTTTGAAGCTGTGGATAGTACTAGAGTTTTTCAGTTCAAGTGGTAGCAGATTAAATAATCTGAGCCGTATTACATTGGGGAAATTGTAGGTCAGTGCATTTTTACAATATGGCCTATGAAAGTCTGTCTTGCACCTGGTATCAATAGAATTCACATTTTCATTTCTTATGAAACAGTTATGGTTATCATATATCAAAACATAATTCGAATATATACAGGCATGGCAATATCAGTGTTTCAAAATTTAAAAAAATGCTTTTACAGCTTCTATTTCTTGAGACTCCTGCTATACATACATCTTATAATCTTTTTCTGGGCGACAAAAACATCTTTGCATGAAGAGGAAGCTCCCCAGAAAGTAATACCATACCGAAGACGCAATTCAACTTGAGCATGATACAGCATAATCAGCTGTTTCTGGTCGAAAATATTACGAAGGTTTCTCAGAAGATAATTCATGAAGTTCAACTTTGATATAACTGTTCAACAATGAGTTTTCCAGCTGAGAAATTCATCCAAGTGTACACCTAAAAACTTCACCGTAGAACAAGGAGAAATTTCATCATCTCCAATTCTCAAGTTGAAACTGGCTTATTTCTTTTTGTCTAGTATGAAATCTTATCAAACGTGTTTTTTGATTATTCAAATGTAGGGAATTTTCCTTGAACCAGGTGTTTAATTTTTGCAGGATTAAGTTACCTTTGGCTTGTAGATTTTGATCTATTTTATCTGATATAACCAGTGATGTGTCATCTGTATATAGTGTAAAATGAGCATATATAGAGATGGATTCCATATTATTTACATATAAAAATAAAAAGTATAGGGCCAACACTGATCCCTGTGGGACACCTACATTAATATCCACATAATTGGATGTATATAACTTTCTTACATTATTATTATCATCATTGATGATACTGACATATTGCTTCCGTGTTGAGACAAACGTTTTCAGCCGGTTAAGTGCATTTGCTTGTATGCCAATATTATGGAGTTTTATGCAAAGACAAATACCAAACAAATACTACAAGGCCAAAAAGCTGATATTGGCTTTCTTCAATAATTGAATAGAACTGGCCTATACTTGATGAAAATCTATATTGAAACTCATTAATACAGTTTATTATATGATTTTCACTATGAAGGGTTTTACAAAAACCGCGACACGTGTTTCGCTATACAATAGCTTTCTCAAGCGTAATATATTTTACACTATTATATAGCGAAACACGTCTTTTGCTATACAATAAATTTCTCGAGTGTAAAATATTTCACGCTATTGAATAGCGAAACATATGTTTTTTAAAACCCTTTAATGAAAATCATATAATAAACTGTATTAATGGTTTTTTTATTTTGATTATTGTTGAAAGTTTATTGCGTATACTTCTATCTTTTCTTTTTATATAAGTATGTTTTATCTTTTACTCTGTTCACAATGTATTCACTGTACTTGAAACTGAAACTTGTCTGAAAAAGAAGATGCTTCAGCTCTCATCAATCTCTTCTTCCGTAGAACTCTCATTCCTTTATCTAAACATCTTTGGGATTCAGGCGTTCCGCTGGTAGTATGTCGCAGTATAGGATTTATGGGATACATAAGATTACAAGTGAAGGAACACACAGTGATCGAGTCGCATCCGGACAACTCGAAACCAGATCTCAGATTACTCACACCTTGGCCAGATCTTCAAGAATACTTGGAGAGTATCAATGTGGCAAAGCTTGATCAAAAAACTCGCAGTCACACTCCGGCATTGGTTATTTTGTATTACTATTTGAAGAAATACAAAGATTCTCACAATGGTAAGTGTATTTTTTAATGAGATATGGTTAGGTTACTTTCATTCGTTACAGGCATAAACTAGATTTAACAAATCCATATGATTTTTAGTCAACCCTAACCTTAAAATGATACGTGTATAAATTTCACAGCTGTTGGACTATTAGTTTGAGAGATAGAACATTTTGAGTGAAGCAACTATTGTTAGTTTGAAGAGAATGTATAATAAAGAATTTTGTGTGTTAAATAAAGCATTGCCTTTTTGGGAAAAAAGAACTCTTGAATCCAAAACTTGACTTGTTAAACATTATTGGGACTTTGCACTAGTAAAGTCAACCATTGAGAAGTGGTTTTGTAAGTTTAAACAAGGTGAAATGAGTATCAAAGACGTCCCAAACAGGCTATTACCGATGAAAACATCAAAAAAGTGGAAAAAAAAACTGTTGAAGCCAAGACTTCACTTGTTAAACATTATTGGGACTTTGCACTAGAAAATTCAACCATTAAGAAGTGGTTTTCTAAGTTTAAACGAGGTGAAATGAGCACCGAAGACGATGCATGCAGTGGACCCCCAAAGAGGCTGTTACCGACGAAAACATCAAAAAGGGATCTATGTTAGGCTACGGATTTTTCTACCCAACGTTACCAATCAGATTGCTCAAAAACAGTGCGGTATTAAGTTTATTTTTATATTCCCTCCAGCATCATATGTAACTTACAACGTATAAATGAATCAATCCAAAGGAAAACACTTTTTTGTGTACATTTTTTGAGCGAGACATTCCAAAGGTAACTATATTTTGTATAACCAAACTCAGTCATATCCATGAACAAAAATTAAGTAGTGCTTCATTGGAATCGAAAAAAGAAAGTTGGAAAATTATGAATAAAAATAAAAACTAAAAAAAAAAACGTATCTCTATTAACTTACAAAATGACCTAGACATTAGAGATCGAGTGAAAAAAGCAAATCATAGTAGTATTAGTAGTATAGTACAAATGGAAAGTCTTATGTTATGTTGAAAAAATAATATAGTACACAGTATATTATATAAATACACATAGTTATAGAAGACTTGGAACTATGGTTCCAAGTCTCTTTTGTGATGAGAATACTTTCTTGTGTTGTAATATTAAATGATTTCCTATTTAACATTGGTTTCATTTGGAGAATTACGTAAAATCCTTCATTGATTTGTTTCCTTAAATAGTTTATGTGTGCGGAAAAATTTAGTAATTCCACATTTTGGCTGAACTCGATATTGTGAAAATTTTCAGGAGTCGCTTTTCCTATTTGAAAGTTTAATTAAACAGTTTTTTATTTATTTAAAATTGAAAGATTTCTTGGGGCCACACTTCCATTTCAGCAAAAGTTGAATCAATGTTCTTATGTAGCTCATCAAGAGTTTTACCGCATAGTACGACTTGTTTCATCTGCAAACATGGTAACCCTTCCAGCAGTCAGGTGGTTGGGAAGGTCATTTACATAAAGCAGGAAAATTAAGGGTCTCAAGACAGAACCTTGAAGTACTCCTAACAGGATCATATATTCATCTGATAGTTGTTGCTCTAACTTAACAAATATACTCCCGTACCTGTTCTTCAGGTACATAAGCTATTTTAAAATTGGTTTTCAAAAATGAGATACAAAGCTTTTAATTTGGTAGAGCCTGCTGAAATGTATTAGATTGTTCCTGAGTGTAGTAGCTTGATGAATACTTGGTATGTCTCCATATTAAAAGTCTGATTTTTGTGCAACTATAAATGTTGTGACTAATAAATACTTTTTTATCTATATTTAGTCTAATAAAAATATGTTACTTATTTATATCATGTGCACATTCTACAAAATAGACAATTTTGATAACAATCCATATTCAGTATTTTTTGTTCTTATTTTCAGGAAATGTACCTAAAACAAGAACAGAAAAAGAAGTGCTTAAAAAAATGATAAGGGAAAGTCCAACTCCTGATGAAAACGGCATTAAAACATTAGAGGAAAATTTCACAGAAGCAATACATTCTGTTAATTATTGTTTTGGTGATAACGGTATTCCAGAGCATGTACAGGTAATAAGAATATTATTATTGGTGTAGTGAGAATGGGTGCAGTAGAGAATTGATTGGAGTTCAGTTGATGCAATCCTTCCTAAATGAATATGAAATAAACATCACTCGTTGTCTATCATTGCTTGCATTCCATGTCTCAACTTTGTTTCAATTTCAGAAAATCTTAAGCGACGATTGCTGCCTGAATCTGACTCAGAAAAGCTCACCTTTCTGGGTCATGACTGCGGCTCTCAAAGAGTTTGTTCTAGCCGAAGGAGATCTTCCTATCCAAGGTAGTTTACCAGATATGGCAGCCGATACCTTGAGTTACGTAACATTACAGCAGCTGTATCATAAACAAGCCCAGTCTCAAGCTGAGGTGGTATACAGGAGGGCGTCGCAAATCCTGAATGTCCTGGGTCTTCCACAAGAGACTATCACAGAAAGTGAGGTTGGTATAAATGAAATGCAAATGTAAATGTTTTTTTTAAAGCTTTTATTTAACTTGACTTGTATGTATGTTAACAAATCTTGCAAGTTTAATTTGACCCACTTTCCGGTATCTGATTGACCTGAAATTTTGCATGCTGGTCCAGAACCGATCCCAATGCATGTTAATCATAAACGTGACCTGATGCTGCTGCCAGGATCGGCTCCTCAGCGATAAATAGCAGAAACACGAAATATTGTATACGCATTCGTTTATGATAGGCAGTTGGTAGGCCCACCATGAAATAGATGCCACATCCAGGGTTGACTTCATTAAAAAAATATATTTCCAGAAAAAAAATTAAATCCTACTCCCTTACCTCTAAATACCTACTTCTCGACTCTAAAAAGAAGACAAAAAATGGTATTTATTTGCATTGTGAAAAAATATTATTATCTACCACCCTCTAAGTTCCCAGAGTAAGAGGGTCCATCACGCAATGTGAGCAACAGGCACAAGAGGCATACCATGACTTGTGGGCGTCATTAGCATTGGTCTGCAATCCTTCTAGGAGAAGGAAAACTCCAGAATCAAACCCGGAACGGTGTTTCGTCAGGCACGAGTAAGCACCCTATTGTATATTAGCTCTTACCCTGCTAAATGAAGCTCTGAGAGGAAGAGTAGGTGCCTACCTACTTCTATAGAATATAGTGTATCCTAATATTAGTTTTCCCCGTTCCTTAAGTTTTTTTGTTGAAGGACTCTCCGTTTTATAGAAGGACTTTCGTATTGATCAATAACTATCGATTGAAACTAAAAAATATAAAATAAAATAAAAACACTTTAGAAACAAGCTTTTATTTGAGTGCCCTAAAAAGATCAAAACTAAATTTTAAATCACATTAACCACATTCATTTATGACTTTAGAGAATTGAAATTATAATAATAGCTTGTCGCGATAATTTCAATTTGTAATTGAAATTTTGTAATTAGGTAGGCACCTACTAAACTTGTAGGCAATTCATAATGTTTGTAATTAAATAAAAGTACCGTGAATGCTCAAAATGTGGAACTTTAACCTTGAATAACTTTTTTGCACACATAGGATTTATCGGGTTTGAAATTTATTGCAGTACCTAGTTGATCTGTCAGAACGTTTCTTGATTTAAATTTCATCTGACTGAATATGTAGAGATTTTTTCTAGGCATCGCGACAAGCTTTTATTATAATTTTAATTCTATAAAGTCATAAATGAATGTAGTTAATGTGATTTAAAATTTTATTTTGGTCTTTTTAGGACACTTAAATTAAAGCTTGTTTTGAAAGTTTTTTATCATTATTTTATCATTATTGCTGTCAGTTGTGAAGATGAGTTAAATACATTGCTTGCTTGAGGAGTCTTCGGTATGTCTTGTTGATGACTTACTGTTTCTGTTAGGAAGTAATCCTCTGGAAAACAAGAACCTGCAAACAATTCATCCAGTTATTATAGGCATCTATGGAGTCTCTCTTCAGTGAAATCAAAAAGTTCAATAACTTTTTGAAATGAATCATATGTGGAGGACAAATTACTAGTTGTCTAGTTATTTGCTAAATAGATCACAAATCACCAAAGATAATAATGCTAAATCAAGCAAATAGTGTAGATGCGGATTGGCTGTCCTTGTTCATCTTTCACTGCCTGAACAACTGTGCATGCTGCTTTTGGCAAGTGCGTTGACTAAGGATGTGGGAGTTGAGCAAACCGACCATTGGATGTCTGCTTCCACGTAGCCCCGCTGTATACGGGAAAGACAGAATCACTTGTGGTTCTGTTATTCTTTGGCATCCCAACGATGGCTTAATCATAAGGTGTGTGTATTCGTGTCGAAAGGATGAATGACACTGAGCCTATCAGCTGTCTCTACGGAACCTTCGAGATACCGGGCGCCCTCTCGTCGTAGCCTTGTCACGGTGATGCGGAGCTCTACCGTGATTGACCTTCTTTCCCTAGCTACTTGTGGGACTTTTATGGACAGAGTAAAGTTTAAAATTTTTTTCTGACGCTGAGTCTACAGAGGAGATGAATGTCGAGCTCACGACTACAACTGACCTCCCTGTAAATTTAGATCAGGAGCGAGAGCTTCTCAACTCTCCAACTCCTGATCCAATAACTGAAGCTAAAAAAAAAAAGGTTTGGTGGTGCAGCTAGGAAACGACTGAGTCGTCTCCTCAAGAGCAGGGTACCTTATGAAACCGCTTCGTCAAGTGTAGCTGACGTATAAAAACCCTCATATGGGAAGGTTGTCGCGGATATCAAGGTGGGAATCTTGCACCTTGAGTACCTCATTAACAATGAAACAGCAGAGCATATACTTTGTGCCTGCTCCGCTGGGAACCGAATCAGGTTTTTAGAGTTCGGCAAAGCCGTTCTCTTACCATCTTACCTGAAAGACCACTCACCACACAAACTAATCGGCTTAGTTAAGAAGCTGGGTTTATTTTTTTTGGTCGAGTGTGAATAGGGGTGAGCCACAATAAACCCTTGCGGATTGCGGTGGAGGGTCGAATAGATCCACTCATTTTGTACCTAACATAGTGTAGATCCTCCTTAAGGAAGTGTGCTTGGACCTTTACTCTTCATTTTTTATCTGAATGACATCAAATTTAATTGAGTCTTCACAAAAAGGGTTAGTCATCGATCTGGGCAACCGATTTGAATGAGAGAGAGAGAGAGAAAGTACTTTATTGTTCATGAATAACATCATGGTTACAAAGTTAAAAAATTAAAAAAATATAAAATATACATAGCACTGATACCAGAGAAAATATGTCAACAACAATTAAACTTGTTAATAAAAGGTAACATGTCACACCTAATACTATATAAATCTACACAACTATACATAATAAAAGATGAGCAACACTATGCGACATATGGAAATTAAATAAGGATTATTCTAGTGTTTCACTAAAGTATTCATTCAGACTGTAATAGGCTCTGTCTAATAATAGATTTTTTACTGCTCTTTTGAATTTATAGAAGGATCCAATGGTTTTTATTGCAAGTGGTAAGTGATTATATATTTTGCCACCTTTGTAGATAAAAGAGTCATATACAAGAGACGTGGTAGGCAGTGGGAGTTTGATGTCATTACTTTGCCGAGTTACGTAATGTGAAGAATTTGAACTAAATTTATTCAAATGTTTTTTTACAATAAGTACCGTTTCTAAAATATACAATGCTACTACAGTTAGAATTTTATGAGATTTGAATAGAGGTTTACAGTGGTCGTTAAATTTAGCTTTACACATGTACCTAATGGCACGTTTTTGTAAAATGAATATGCTATTGAACAGAAAATTACAGCAACTGCCCCAAAATGGAATGCCATATCTTAAGTGTGATTCAAATAATGAATAATATACAATTTTAGCAATTGGAAAACTTAATTCTTTAGAGATTAGTCTAACTGCATAGCAACCGGAAGATAATTTTTTTAAAGAACAGTCAAGTGATTATCAAATTTAAGTCTATCATCAATTAATATTCCCAGTGTTTTCACAGTACCTATATTTCCAATATTCTTCGAGTTAATATTTAAGTCATCAAAATTACATTTGAAAGTCATCAAATTGGTTTTCTGTATATTGAATGAGAGAAGATTCGATTCACACCAGATGAAGACTTTTGTTAAATCGTTCTCAACTTGTATTTTTAGAACATTAGTGTCTTTATTATGCCAAATAATAGAAATGTCATCGGCAAATAGAGTGAATTTGCCCGAGATTTTGATGTATGTTAAATCATTTATGTAAAGTAGGAATAGAATTGGTCCGAGGACGGAGCCCTGAGGAACCCCGCAATTGACTTTTTCCATACCCGAGCATTCTGTAGTTTTGACCATTTGTTTTCTTTTTGATATGTATGATTGAATCCACTGGTAGGAAAGACCCCTGAAACCATAGTAGTGAAGTTTTTGCAGCAGAATTTTATGATCAATGCAATCAAATGCTTTAGACAGATCACAAAACACTGCCGCAACCCCTTCGCCACCATTGATTCCAGTGTAAATTTCAAAAAGTGTGTGAAAAATTGCATCAGTTGTATTTCTTTTATTTTGGAATCCAAATTGTGCAGTACTTATAACTTTGTGCTTTTCTAAAAAGTTAAGGAGTCTATGTTTCACTAATTTTTCTATTATTTTCGCAATAGTGGGAATGATGGCAATTGGACGGTAGTTGCTTTATTTTATTCAAATTATCATTCCCAAATATGAACTAATTTTCATATACTACACCTTACGATTTGATCTTCACAAACTTTATTTTTATAAAATATCACATGTTTCTTCAACACAGTAGTTCTTTCATAGTGAATTACGTAATTCAAATTAAGTTTGAGATCGAATCGTAATGTGTAGTATAGATCTTCATCAAGTAATGGCCGAATCAATCAGAGAAATAAAAGAACAAATTTTCAGGTAAAATTATTTTGTAAACATGCCAGAGAACTCCACGTCATACGAGGCAGCTGCATCGCTTACGAATATGAACGTACAGGTCTTGATTTGTCTTCCTACCTAGAGGATTCAGACAGTCTGATATTTTATTACGTTATTCTACGTGGCCTAGAGCGTTTTATAGGTGAATTCAATACCTATCCTGGCCAGTTCGAAGACCAAGTGGAACCCGACGTTTCGAAGTTGAAGAACATCATCGGGAAACTCTTGTCGGACTGGAGCTGCTCTCACATTCTGAGCGACGAGAAGGTACTGGAGGTGTGTAGGTATGGCGGAGCGGAGTTGCACTCAGTGTCCGCCATTTTAGGGGGTTGCGCTGCTCATGAAGTTATAAAGTTGATTACGCATCAGTATAAGCCTCTCAATAATGTGTTTGTGTATAATGCAATTACTTCCACTTCCGCAACTTTTTGTCTGTAAAATTCAGTTTTGGGTTTTGCATCAGGTTTTTGATACTAATTTACCAGCCTAGTCAAGTAACTTGTCTAGGCTAGGTGATTTTTCCAAGCGTGAGAAAGAAAATTGCATTATTTTATTGTTATTTGTAAAAAAATGATTAGAGGTATGCTGAGAAATAAATTTAGATACATAACTCTTGCTTTATTCAATCAATCCCTTCTACTTGGGCGATACTGCCTTGGGACAAGTCAAAAGTAAAAGATATACATGTAAACTGTTGAAAAGAGAATAGATGGCGTGCATATCACTCAAAGAAGGGGGAGCAAAATCGCGGCCACGAGGTCAATAGCCAAAAACACAGTTTTGCCCCCCTTTTATTGAACCTACAGTGTACGTGACCTTAAACGGTAGAGTGATTATTGGACACAACATATCTAAGTGTAGAGACAATAAAATAATCCAGGATACTAACGAACAAATAATGCTTTATCTTTCAAAACATCTGTTGTTCTCTGATGAGGGAAAACTCTGATTATGTGAAAACATCAAAATTGAAGTTGTCAATTATCATCAGGCATCCATTTGAAAGATTTGTCACAAGTAACTTGCTGTATATGAAAAGCAGGTCGGGACGATTAAGGTTCACAGCTTATTTTTTTCTGTTGAAATTATTCCTATGTTTGTGGATTTCTATTGCCTCCTGTACCTGGTGGTTTCCTTCACTGAGTGCGTGTGCTGCCACAGCCAGTTTGTCCGTTTGGCCTAATCTGTAGTTTCTTTCATGCTCCTTCAACCTTGTTCCCATGGATCTTTTGGCGGTTCCTATGTATACTTTCCCACAGGTTCACGTTATGCGATAAACCC
Organism: Leptinotarsa decemlineata; assembly: GCF_025532065.1. Classification (NCBI taxonomy): domain Eukaryota; kingdom Metazoa; phylum Arthropoda; class Insecta; order Coleoptera; family Chrysomelidae; genus Leptinotarsa; species Leptinotarsa decemlineata. The sequence continues at coordinate 6,853,017 of NW_027412529.1, forward strand.
CTGCTGCTAATAATGGCTCCCTTTTGTCTTTAGCCAACCCGAGGCGTTGTATGGTGGTGGGTTCAAAAACCGTTATCATGTTGTGTTTTCCCAAGAGTTTTTCGATTTTGTACGTGACCCTAGGGATATAACTTCAATTCTGAGCCATCTCCCCATTTTAAGCCGCAGGACTCTTCATTTCCAAAGCTTTGCTGATATAGGGTACACTGTATCCATTCGATCTCAAAGTCACTTGAAGATGTTCCAGTTCTTCTAAATGCTCTGGTCCACATATTCTTTGAGCCCGTCCCGTTAGAGTGGAGATGACTCCTCTCTTTTGACTAGGATAGTGGTTCGATAGTGCGTGCAAGTACCTATCCGTGTGCGTAGGTTTTTGGTATACTTTGTGGGTTCGTCTAGCACCACGTCTTTCTATTAGTACATCTAGGAATGCTATCCGCTGGTCCTGTTGAGTCTTCTTGGCGAACTTGATGCTTGGGTGTTGAGCGTGTACCCGAGATCAACAAAGCTATGAAATTGAAGAGTTCTATGGCTCAAAACTAGGAGAAGGCTCAGATAGTTACACACGCATATCTACTTTATATCCCTAGGGTCATGAACAGAATTGGAAAACGGACAAGTCAGCTGTCGCAGAGCACGCGCTTAGTGAAGGAGACCACATAATTTTGTTTGAAAACACAGAACTAATTGCCCCCAACCAGGGATACTATAGCCGACTGGTACGGGAGGCAATAGAGATCCACAAACACACGGATAATTTTAACAGAAAAGACGAAGCTGTGAACCTTAATCGAACTTATTGAACGTCGTTGGAAAAAGTGTATAGAGCTGCAAGGAAATTATGTTGAAAAATGAATAAATTTTTGTGTTTTCTTTGTTGGGCCAGGTACTTCTGGGACCACAGTAAGCCATTACGGCTACTGGGGATACTGGAGAGAACATTTTACAGAATTTATTTATGTATATGCACGGGCAAGCCCAATTCAGATATAAGTAGTACAGTGCTACGTAGTACCTGATTCGATACAGTGGATTAGTAAATTATAAGAATAATACAATTTCAAAGTAAGAATAAGTAGATTATTTTAGAAAAATTAAAATGTATAACAATATGAACTAATATAATTCTTACAGGCAAGTAATACTAGACAGAAAACAACAACACAAGCAGAAAGTATTAGATGACTAGGCGAAGAATATGGTTTTCAAAGCGGAAAACTGATATATTAAAGATTTGAAGGTTATTTAAAGTGTTAGCCAATCGAAGAGTTCTGGGAATAAAGCTGTTGTATGAATAATTGAATCTGTGAAAAGAAACGTAAAACGTTTGCACCTGTCTAGTTGAATGACTGGGAACATGTAAAGATATTTTGGAGAGTAGCTCGAGGCAGATACTCAGTCCGTTGATAATTTTGAAAAGAAGTATTAAGATATGTTCAAAATGCTTTTTAAGTACAGCGGAAATGTGTGATTTATAGCTAAGTGTGGAGTCTAGGATCACACCTAGATCTTTGGTTTCAATAGCAAAATGTAAGGTCCAATTATTTATACTATACTAGTACTATGTTGCGTATCACTGCTGTTCCAATGTTTTATCAGAATCAACGAACTTAGGCGTGCGCAGCGTTATAGAACAGTGCTTTCAAAAAATTGTTCTACAGCGCCATCTAGTGGCGAGTTACGGAAAAATTGATAGCCTAAAAACCTTCTCTATGAAAAATTACTTATACATGTCAAGTTTCATCACGATCGGTTGAGCGACGTAGAAGTTTATCACTTACCAACCAAACATCCATTTTTATATAGTAGATTCTAAAGTGATTGGGTGATGTGTTTGATGAAAGAAAAGAATTTGGCATTTGGATTCATTCAAGCAAATACCATTTTGCGAACATCAGTAAGATAGGCAATCTATATTTTTTTGTAGGCACAATGTATCAGCTTCACTTTTAATTATTTTAAAACATTTTGAATCGTCGGCAAATAGCAAAGTTTCGCTTTCATGGAAACAGCTGATTAGATCGTTGATGAAAAGATTTAACAACAATGCTCTCAAATGTAAACCTTGTGGAACACCCGATGTAACTGCGATGGTATGAGAATAGTAATGCTTAACTCTAACAAGTTCGCTCTTGAGCCACTGCAATATTTACCTATCAACACCATATAAACAGAGTTTATGGATCAATAGCTCATGATTAACTTTGTCAAAAGATTTGGAGAAACCAGTGTACACAGATTCAACTTGCAAATCCTTAGAGCGTCAGACAAAAAATCAACGTAGTTAATCAGACCCAGTTCAGCTGACTTTTTGGATGTGAATCCAAATAGTTGGGTCTCTATAATTGGAAAGCAGTCATAAATAAGGTAATCAAAAATGATGCTCTCAAAAGTTTTAGGGATTGCGCTAAGAATAGAAATGGGACTATAATTACACACGTTGGAATTTCGGCCTGATTTATATATATTGGGGTGACATGAGGTTCTCCAATAATCCGGAAATTTGCCAGATTATTGGGAATTATTAAATATATAGAAAAGTGGTCGAGCTAAAATGAAGCTGAATGATTTAAAATAGGTTGGAGGAATTCCATCAGGACCAGGACCTTTGTTGATATTAAGTTTGGACAGTTTTTGTTCATTCTAGAGATTTCAATGTGGTAATTGGACACATTGAACATGGATGTAATATTGGTATTATAAGGATATAAAGATTGGCTTGTATAGATGGAAGCACATTGATTAGCATAAAGGTTGGCAATATCGATCCCATTGGAAGCAGTACGATTTCCAAAAGTCAGTGCATTAGGTATAGTGTTATTTTCCATTTTGCTGCTTACAAATTTCCTAAAGGATTTAACTTTATTAATAATACAATGTTCAGTGCGTTGAATGTAATCTGTATAACATTGGCTAAATATTTACATCTAGATATTAAATTGCTTAATGCTGCGTAGCTTTCTGGACACGTTGCCCTCTTTTAGATCTTGTGAGCTGATTTCTTCTCATAAAGTAGTTTCTGTAGCTCAGGGGAGTGCCAGCATGGAAATCTCTTTTCACAATTTTCTTTTGAGGAACAAAGTGATCGATGATATAATAAAGAATGTCGTAAAATATCGAAATCATATCAGAAAGCTCCTTTCCATGTAATGCACCATACCAATCGATTGCTTCAAGGGACGAGTTTATCGAAGCATTGTCAGCGAGAAGGAAGTCATAGTAATACTCTTCACCAGTAGCAAATTAAATTCAAGCGGAGGATGATGGGAGTCTTCAGGAATTAAGATGTCAACAGCCTTCAGGACCGTAAGATCTACTGTTGATAAGATGAGATCAAGAGTAGCTTCTCTATCGTTGATTATTTCCTTGGACTGAAAAATATTGAGAAAAGCACACATGTTGCATATCGTTTCAATTGAATCTATCTCAGATAGAGTAGATAGAGGCAGAGGAGAAGCAACAGAGCAATAATTCTGTACATCCCATAATGTTGGTGAAAGATTAAAATCGGCAATTAAGAAAAGGTTTGCATTACTATATTGCTCGTTCAAGGTAATTAGTTGATCAAAGTAAGATTGGTATAAAGTTGGAGAAGATTTAGGTGGGAAATATACCGTACCAATTACGATTGAAGAGAACAAACCAGAGAAAATGGTCCATGAAAAGATTTCAGAGACGTATGTCTGAGGGAGCCTGAATGGCTACAGGTTACTTGAGAGGATCAAGAGAGCATTTCCTGGCAGGTGTGTAGTTAATACCATGCAGCAATGAGAAAGCGTTTCCTAGATCGCTGGTGAGGCTCTCGCTAGATTGAGGTACAAGGGTTGTTCAACATTGGAGTGAATTATCCTTCACGAGAAAATTGAGGCCCTGGTACCGGCCCAACCGCGGACTGGATTAGGATTTCAGCGATTGGCAGACTGCAGCAAAGAGTCGAACGGATACACGTACTTTTAATCTACCTACCTGCTTATATTTGGGTTTCAGTTGAAAAAGCTGCAGTGATACTTCACCATATCATATTATAATACATCTCTTGTCAAAATCTGTTATGAATTTTAATGATGCTTAATATCATTATTATTTTTAATGTACATTCAGCATATTTGTTGATAACAGCCGGGAAGTGGGTTCTTTACTGTGTTCACCTCTTGGAAGTTGTGTTGTTTCACCCCAAGGTAAGTACAAGTCTCTTTAGCATCCAGATGGGGTAGGATTTTTCTTTATATGAACTGCACATATTTTCCTAATGTTGGCAGAGTGAAAGCTCTTCATAAAATAAGGTTGCAGCCCCAAAGTAATCAGTTATTGTTAAGTTCTCCAGCCATTCAGATTCTTCAATGTTTCAAAATAAAGAACAGGAATAAATATTGAAATCATTTAATTGTTTTTATGTGATATGAACATCATTTGGTATTTTAAACTTTATCTGATTCTTCCACAATTGTTAGAATGGCATCAAGAGTTTCCAAACCAGAGGGAATGATTTGCTTCGCAGGTAGCAGAAAACCATATCTACCTGTATCACGCAGTTCGAATCCGAACGCTACTGGGATATGGTGCACCCCTTTGACCCAGTCTACACTGGATCCCGTGGCAATACCTGAAAAAGTATTGATAAATATGAAAGATTTGTTATGATTTGAATGATCAACTTTTACTTCGGTGTCTGTTAAAAACACTTTACCCTCACCATATCACAAATACTGTCTGTCGGCGCGCGATTCGTTTACCAAGTAAGCATCATCAAAGGATGACCTAAAACTACTTACAAACTACCCTTTTTTCTGCTGTGAAGGAGGATTCACAGGCTGATTTTTTCTCTTCACAATGAACTTATCCACTGTGTTTCAAGAATATTCGTTACTTTTAACTATCTCGTTGATATCTTTTCTACTTTATCTTTTTTGCTCGAAGAGAACATGAATAGCCTGTGAAAAAAATGACTGCAACTGACCTGAGAAGCTCTCGCTCCTGTACGTTTAGATCAGGAGCGAGAGCTTCTCAACTCTCCAAATCCTGATTCAAAAACTGAACCTGGGAAAAAGTTTAGTGGTGCAGCCAGGAAACGACTGAGTCGTCTCCTCCAGAGCGGAGTACCTTATGACACCGCCTTGCACCAAATTCTTGAGCGGCGTACGCAGACTCTGTCTCAGGTGGGGGAACAAACCCCCCTTGAGCAGGTTAGCAAACGTTTGCCCTCAAATGATGATTCACCGAAACCAGAGGCGAAAAAGCCCTGCACGGTTGAATCTAAGGCATCGTCAGGTATACCTGATGTGCAGAAACCCTCACATGGAAAGGTTGTCGCGGGCATCAAGGGGGGAATCTTGCAACTTGATTATCCGATTACCTCATTAACGGTCAACCAGCTGGAATCTCTTCAGAGGATATTTTGTCGGCTGTGGAGGTTATTCCAGACGATGGGCCACAGATACAATTCCAAAGCTGTGTATTTCGGCCTGGATGGTTACAGGTTGTCTGTGAGGATCAGGTTAGCGCCGACTGGCTTGCGGGTGTAGTTAATACCCTGCAACCGTGGGAGGGCTCTTTCCTGAAATGCGTCACAGGGGACCAGCTTCTGAAGCCACACATCTGTGTTGCTTACCTACCTGACGGAGGCAGTCATAGACTGACCTCCGAACAGGTCCTCACTAGATTGAGGAAAATGAACCATGATCTGTCAACCTTGGAGTGGATGATCCCCCACAAGGAAAAGTCAGGCAATGGGCAATAATGAACCTTCGCTCTAGACAATGGATCCATGGCCGTGCTAGCGAGGACGGGTTTCAGACAACATTTTGGTTTTGGGCAGGTCTTATTCCGCCCTAAAATCCGAGCACCCTCCCAGCAAGAAACTACTCAAACGAGTCACTCTAGTGGGGAGGAGTTCAACCACACCAAACATAGGGGTAAATCACGGGCTCACACCCAGCCCAAGGCCAGGAACACAGGTGTTTCTCAGGAGACGAAGACGGCCAACGTCTCGTCGAGAAAACCAGGAAAAAAGGCTGGACGTGGTTCTCTGAAAGCGAAGACGAAATTCGTCTCGTCAAAGAGATCCAATAAATCGGCAGGCAACTCAGAGACAGCAGGTGTCCTCACCTCATCATCTGAGCCTACACATCCCTCGATCCCGGGAGAGGAGGGTGGAGGTGTCTTTGAGGACCCCCAATCTTCTTCCTCCTAAGGTCGAGGAGTTCTAAGTTTGCGGCAATACTTGTTAACATCAGGTGTTTGCAGGCAAACTGACAACATGCCAAGGCCGCTTCATACGTCCTTGGAAAAAACTTCAAGGATGAATTAATCGACCTTGCCTTTCTGTAGGAATCACGGACAGGATATACAGGCCGAGTAACCGGACTGAGAAATATTCCTGGTGAGGTAATAGCGTGCCTTGGGGTGAAACCCAGAGCATGGTCTGGTCATCAAGAAAGGTATTAACCATTTTTTGCTTACAGGCTTCTGCACCCAAGACGTGGTAGCCATCCAAATTCACCTATCGGGCAAGAAGGGTAAGACGCATTTTATCGCCTTCTCCGTCTACTTTCCGGGAGATTCGGATACTGTACCTCCTCTCGGTGTTAGACGACTTATCGACTATATCAAAAGGAACAAACTACAAATAGTAATGGGATGTGACTCCAATTCACACCATACAGCGTGGGGCAGCATGAAGGGGAAGGGCTGTCTGTAATGAATGAGGGCTCGGATCCAACTTTTGTCACTAGTAATAGGCAAGAGGTATTATACTTAACCATCAGCTCACATTCTCTGAGCAACAAGATACACCATTAGTCTGTGTCTACTGCACCTTCTTGTTCAGACTATAGATATATTCTTTTCAATATTGAAATAGATCTAAGACCAGTGTAGTGGAATATCGTGACTTAAAATCTACTGATTGGAGGGTGCATAAAAACTCCCTCCAATCGTACTTTGTAATTCACAATTGTAATAATATGGATACAGTAGCGACGCAATTTCGCGAAGCAGTGATCTCATTCTATCATGAGAACTCTTCTTGGTGGAACAAAAGCTTGGAAAGTAAGAGAAAAGAGTGATGACGCTCGCCCTCCATTTTCTCGTTCTTCTGTGAAAAGCGTGTACCACTTGTTAACATTTTTCTGACGTAGAGTTCAATCACCGTAAGCCACCGTCAACATTTTAAGTTTTTTGAGCACTTGATTACAGAAAATATGATGGAAATCCTCTGATCCATTTTTTTATAGCAGAAAATCGCCGAACCTGCAAAACACTTTCAACTGAGATTATGAATATATATTCAAGACGAGTGCGAAATCTGTATGAGAAAAAAAATCGAAAAAATACTCGAAATATTCTCTTAATTACGTACCCAGTAAGTTCTGGTGAACATTCATCTTATTTTTTGAACATCCCACCTATATGTTGTCGAATGAAATGAAATAAATGAAATGAAGTAAGTATTTTGGTGTTAGGAATTACATGTTGAAAGAAAAGACCTCGTTAGTCCTTAGCTCGTACAAGTTTCGACTTTTGAGACTTGTCATTCGTAGGGGGCGACAAATGGTTAACGGAAAAACAGTTTTTAACATATTATCACTTCTGAATATGTGATCTATCTTTTTCAACTATTATCGATGTTTCTTTTTTCCGAACTGTATATTATCATCAGACACAATGTACCATATTTAGCGGTTCAACTAATTCGATCTCTTATGGGGTATGAATTCGACAAGTTTAAATTGAATTTGAAGTCACAAATCTACATATCACTGATTTTATTATCCATAATGATTCTAACAATACGAAGTTGTCGAGAAGAGTGAAACTGATCTTTGGTAGTTCTAAAGCAATTCAGACTGCGAAGTGTACATGCATTGGTGTAATAATTTGTTTTTAGTTGTGTTTAAAAATTTTGTTATTTGTCAATTCCATTTGCTAGTTTCCGCAAAGAAAGTTAGTTCTCTTCTGTTTCTGAACTCATTCAGTAGTATGTTGTCGTTGATATCGGGTTGAACCGCGTCTGGAGTTTTGTATTCGAAGTTTCGGCTTCCATTTTGGAGCCATTTTCAAGAATTTGATGTGATTTGACGACGGGGCCTCAATCTGTCTACTCTCCAGGCCTGGTCGTGAGTTCTCTCTAAGGTCTGAATCTGCCTACTCCTTAGATTGAACTGAGGTGTCGATGGGTGATTGGTGGTATTTATATCGCGGAAGCTACTGAAGTGGAAATGTTCCCCCATGTCAATGAATCCCAGGGTATATATGAAATTCCATGCTCCGATTTCGATATAACATATGTAGGCCACTAAGACCATCCTCCCACAGCGCAAACACTACAAGCTCGGATAATTCGCTAGGTCATCGAAATCAAAAAGCAACCTTTCTGCCTGAATGAAAGTAATGACGGTCAGAGACTTCCAACTACTTGGAAACTCGTAATTTCCCGATGCTTACCCCCCACCAACACGTCCGGTGATGGTAATCACCCGAAGCCCCGCCCTCACATTTCCATTTCAGTAGCTTCCCCCGATATCAATACCACCGACACCTTCCATCGACATCTCAGTTCAATCTAAGGAGTAGGCAGATTGAGACCTTAGAGAGAATTCATAAAGAGACCTGGGGAGTAGGCAGATTGGGGCCCCGGCGTCAAGTCACATCAAATTCTTGAAAATGGCTCCAAAATGAGGACCGAAACGTCGAATATAAAACTCCAGAAACGGTTCAATCAGAACTCTGTATTCTGCGATGATTTGTCCAATTTTTTTTATCAGAAAGACAACCATTGAACTCACCTACACTTTCGGTAATGGTACCTACGTCGAACTTGGTTTTGTATCTTTTTGCTAAAGAATGGGCTGCTTTAACACCAATTGGGTACTGAAAACAAAATACTTTTTTAATTGGATATACTTATAGGGTGTAACGAATAATTGTCGGTTATTCAGAGAACCAATGAAAATACTGAATTTTCTCCATTGAATTCATTATCAATCAGAATTGAATAACTCTTCGTTACTAAATATTTTTTCAAATATGGAAACTGGGACATGAGCTCAGGTAATTCAATCCATTACAAAGTTAGGTACAAATCAGGTACTTGAAATGTAGGTACTTCAAATTGTAGAATAAGGTTTTTGGGAAAGAAAGTTTTTGGCTTTCTACTACTCCATCCTAATAAAAAAAAGGATTAGGGAATCTTCCAAAGAAAGGAAGGAAGTAATCAATTTGAAAATAAGTAACTCTATACATGGATGTGTAGATCATGCAAAAAAGTAACTTTCAGACACAAACTGAAAGAAAGTCCTCCTGAAACAGCTTCTTTCATATAAACATTGAATTATACGGAAGAAAAAAAATTTTTTCGAAACAAATACTTCTATACGAACACTGAATTATACAGAATATACTTTTCTCTACTTAGTTTGTATTTCAAACATTTGTTGTGGAATAAAAATCAGATATCATTCACATGAGTTCTACTTTAAATGAATGGTAACAAATTGCACTTACATGGAACACTGTCATCATCACTGGTATAATCCCTTCAATTTAGAATAAGGTATATTAAGCATTGAATATCAAGAATTGGTTAGCAAAGACACTCCCGAAGAAGCCATTGTATGGCGAAACACGTGTTGCGTTTTCGTAAAATCTCACAATAAAGTGTTTTTTGAATAAGAAAGTCAACTGACATTCCAAAATCGACTTCCAGTATACTGAACGATTTCAACCTGTATGAGTTTCCATGCGACTATCAGGCAGAAACCATTCATCAGGAATACCTACCAAATTTTACTTCGAACACAATGGACTGAAATGCGATGAAGCTGCTGACATTATTGCAAAAAGGGCACTGGAAGTGGTTTAATTGGATCAAAACCAGTCATTGGAATCGATTCAGAAGGGAATGAAGCATCTTTGAACAGGAAATTATTCAAAAGGACAATTCGTTCAGGCAAGTCTCAGCTCACGTACACTGTAGGTTAATGGACTGACACCTATCAGAAAACAACTACTTCTTGGCTAATACCACGAAGGGCGTTGGATTATATCGAACAGGTGTCAGTGCAGGATTGTTCACAGAAGTAATTCCTGCATATACTGTTAGCGATACAACTGCCGGAATCGATTTTCAATTATTGTAACAGGCACACTTGCAGACCGGTTTCGGGCTATTTGACTTTTCGCCAGTTCAAGAGGTAGTGTCCATCATCAAAATTGAGTCGATGATATTTCCAATGAATTAAATTCGAAAATTCCTTTCAGAGTATCACTCCTCGAACTAGACTGAAACGAAAACAAACTACATATTTGCCATCGTCCCATCTGCCCGTTAACGAGATAACCATTCACATATCTGAATCGCTCAATTTTCAATTATTGGAAAGTGCACACATGAAGTCCGTAACATTTGTAGGTTTTTCTTAATCAATAGATTCATTCCATCCAAGGTGGTTTATTTTTGGGTAAAATATGATATCAAAGTATCGTGTTCATCAAAATTATGAAATTTGAATCATGTTTCGTTAGAATCGGTAGAGTGAAAGATTCGAAAAATTAAAAAAAAAATGATAAAGAGCTGTAGTGACGGTGAAAAGTTCACAAATTTGTAAAAAGAAATGAAATTGGAAAATGACCAACTTTTTCCCTTGGAATTTTCCAAAATTTACAAGAAAAGCCTGATTTTCTGAAATTTTTTGAAAAAAATATCAAATTTGACGTCGGAATTCTAAAATATCCAAAATCCAGATGTCTTTCACTTTCAAATATGAAAGAGTATGACTGTCATTTCAAAAACTCACCGTCACATTGTAATTGTCCAAATGTTGACTGGTGTGTCCATACGGCAAAAGTACTATTTGCGAATAGGAATGAAAACTGATGAACACCTTGAGTTTGGAAGCAATGCTTGAAATGTATTGGGAAAGAGTCGAAATTTCTCGCTCTGAAAAAGCCTTCGGTCCAGGATATGTCTCACCACAAGGATCTCTACCGGCTCCTCCTGTGTTCCATCTATAATCCCAGTTTCGATTTGGATCGGCCCCAAAACATTTTCCATAGGGGGTTCTGGTTTTTCGCCACATACGATCCTGGACAAAATATTGAAATTTATAACCATTTATTATCACTTGGAACTACTTCAAATTTGATTTATTATTCAAAGATTTTACATAACGATAGTGAATATTACTGGAGTTTTTTCCCAACACCAAACCGTTATTTTAACACCTCGATTCGTGTTTCGATCACCAAGTGATCATCTTCAAGAGGGAGATTAGACTAAATATTCTTACGATGTTATCCTTATTTATACCTATTCATTTATAATAAAATCAGCAGTCGCCCATCATATTTTGCAACGAAACCATTCCATAGACTCTAGTTCATTAAGACTAGTTAAACAAGTTAACAACAGGCATCTAGATGTCTGTGAGAGTGAACATAATAATATTATGAGTAACGATTGTGGACCAATACCTAATAGTATACTTTATAGCTTATTAAAATAATATTTTATTCATTAGATTCATCTGAGTACACATTGAAAAATCAATTTAAGACTAGTAGATAAGGCAATTTAAGACACTCAAGTCGCAGGTCTATGTTATAAATAAGGATGATGTTGGGAATTCTTCAGGTTGCTCTTTTTGCCGACCAATAATCGAGAGTTATGTGCTGAAAACAATAATGCTGTGTTTAATGCCATTAACTCACTTATCATTTTAGTGACTTAGTCATTTGGAGTGAACTGAATTTAATAGTAATTGCCTGCACTGAGATGAAAATGATCACCACAATTATGTTAATGTAGTTTTACACTGAAGGGATATTTTCTTCAAACACTTTTCTTGAAATAACCTACTCTCGTGATAATCGTAACAAATTCGGGTATCCAGTGAGCTCACGAAGAAAAAGTTGGAGAAATGCATGAAGAAATGAAGATTGAAGAGGACTATCTGGTGAGAGTACGGGTTATACAGGCTGATCCACAGTGGATGGCATATTAGACGTTTCTGGTGAACCAGACATTAAATCACTTTGAAAATTCAAAGAGGAGCATATTCGGACATTCTCTAAAATATTTTTGACAGTGGAGCATTGCCACTTCCATTTGAAAGTAGTAGCAACTTTGATTTTTCAAATGGAACACTTTGTATACAATCTTATTTTTGGAATCTAAAACACCCGACCACTTATTTTTCTTGATATTTCCCTATACCTATCTGTTATTGAATTATAGATTAATTTAATTTTTTTTTTCGGAAATCATGATCTCTAAAAATGCTGATATCTTTGAGATAAGGAATACAATGGCACTGAAATTTGATTTGGAGTTAGATGTTCATTTCACTGAACTTTTTACACATCCTGCTGATAATTTTATCACAGTGTCCAAAAATAATAAACAAATTCATAAGAACTTCGTTTGAATACTTGTGTTCCATCGTTTTGAAGGTTTTTTCAACTTGTGAAGTGACGAAAATGTCAATATTATCAGGAGAATGACACAACGTTTCTGTCAAATAGTAACCATGGCCTGCATACAAAACATCGAATGGGAATACCGTTCTGAAGGGACATCTTCTCGAATAAGTCCGAAACTTAAATAGTCAGGTATATACGCATGATATCACATAGAAAGAAAGCAAATTTTAACAGCTTTCTGAATTTTCAATAATACAGGGTGGTCCACTTGAAATAATTAACTTTCAGTCAGATTTTCAAGCAAACGCAAAAACTGTATTTTTTCACCACCCTGTATTGAAGTAACGGAAATTACGCTGAAGTATCACCTAACCTCGATCTGAAGAGGGCTTATGAAACAATTGACCGTAACATTCTTCTAATAAAATTAAGAGGTTCAAGCATTGATGGTGATGTTTACCAATGGTTGTCTGACTATTTATCCTATAGAAATCAAAAAGTCACAGTTCAAGATATCTCACAGGAATTGGATATACATATAGGTGTGCCGCAGGGTAGCGTGTTAGGACCTCTGCCTTTTATCTTATACTTGAATGACATAAACTATTGGCATGCTACGATACAAGCTTAGATAAAGCTATTGATGAAATGGATGCCGCATTAAAGGATGTAAATGAGTACCTCATGGCCAATGAATTGAAACTGAATAAAATGAAAACTAAAGGAATGATTATGACAATAAAATATAAATGGAACAACCTTGATTTAAATGAAGTAAATCTACAAATCGATAATGAAAACATTGAAATTGTGTCATGTCTCAAATAGCTTGCATTCCAGTCAGATAATTTATTACGTTTTGGCAATCATCTTGATTATATCTATATGTAAAAAAATATCTAAAAAACTATATTTCTTTGGTAATTTATCCTCCCAGTCTAACATTAATGTACCTATACAATGCGATTATCCAACCACATTTTGATTACTGTGCTCTTATTATTTTCTTGTTCAATCTAAATGAAACATCTCAATTACAAAAACTTCAAAATCGCGGTATGCGAATTGTTCTAAAAGTGAATAGATTCACTGAAATCGGAATCATGTTACAAACTTTGCGGTGGCTACCAGTTTCTTTACGGTTGTATTACTTAACTATGACATTTATATACCTATAAAATTCTGAATAACTTATCACCTTCATATTTTTCTGAATTTGTCAGTCTAAATTTAGAAGTGCACAAATATGCCATAAGAAATCATACTAATTTGCGTTTATGCAGAACGCATAGGAGAAGTGCCATGAATTCTTCATTTTTCAAAGGGTTTGATGCATACAATAAATTACCAAATGTAATTGAATCTAGTCCATTATTAAGTATTTTTAAAAGACAGTTATTGAAATCCATCCATAATGCTAGATAGAATAATACTTGGTAAGATGATATTAATTAATATACCTAGTATTTATATATTGTTTTCTTCTATTCATCGTTGTATTGGAGCTGCACCTATATTGCATATGTCGTTATTTTTCAAACTAGAAATTTTAATTTTTCCATTTTCAATTTTGCACTATATCTACATTTTAAGTTTTTTATAATTATTTTTAATTTCTAAAATGTTAGTAATATGTTTTATATGATATTGTTTATTAGGGTTACCTATTTCAATAAATATATTCTTCTTCTACTCGAAACCAAATTTACGTACCATAGTATCCCTCAATTCAAAGATATCAGCATTTTTATAGGTCATGATTTTCGAAAAAAAATTGAAATTAATTTATATTTCGAAAAAAGTAACAGATATGTATAGGAAGATATCAAGAGTTGTCGTGTAATTGTAGGTTCCAAAATTAATATTATATACAGGGTGTTACATTCAAAAAATCGAACTTGCTACTACTTTATAATGGAAGTGGCAACACCGCATTGTCGAAAATATTTTAGTCGTCTAGGTAATGTCGGAATATGCTGTCAATTGAATTTTAAAAGTGATCCGCAGTCTGGTCCACCAGAAACGTCTTATGTGCCATCCACCGTGAGTCAGCCTGTATATTTCATCCCTTTCAGACTGCTGTTACATTGAATAAATACTCCTATATATTTTTTCATATGATTCAGTGATTTTGAACTGAAATGAATAGTTGATATCAGAAACTCAAATGTGGCGTTTTCCAAAAATAACCGGAGACAATTGCGAACACATGTGAAACGTTAGGCTGAAGGTAGATACAAACTTGTAACAGAATAAATATCGTTTAAAAAACTAAAAAACGGGTGGGCGCTTCTATCAAGCGCCCGTCGCTTTTTTCATAATAATACTAGTATTTTTCGTTAGTTATTGTTTTGAGCTTATTTGGAAAAATATTATTTTTGACTTTTTAGTTGAATGTTCTTCAAAAGCGTGTTTTTGAGTTTTTTGAACTATATTTATTTTTCATTTATTAGTTTCGTATGCTATAAAAGCGCGTTTTTTCAGTCTCTTTGAACTATATTTATTCTATTTAAACTTTGGGATCAATCAGCCGTTTATTGTTTCGAAAAATGACCATTGATATTTTCGTACAGCGCCATCTGCTTCGCGGGCAGATCAAGCAATAATGTCGGTAATTCTGTCAGATACCGAGCTTGAGAGTTACAAACATACATACATACAGGTGAAGCTAATATAAAGCGTGTAATGCAACAAAAAAAACAGAAATATCAAAAAATGGAATAATCGAAAAGAAAAAATCCAAATCTGAAAATATCAGTATATTTAGAGTTTCTCTCTAAATTTTGGTCACCTCACCTTGGTAAATGTATAAGAATAACCATCAGGATTGATCACGGGAAAGATATACCAGTCATGTGATTCGGATACATTTCTGATATCCTTGTTAGTGAGTATTTCATTTAGGATAAAAGTATTCACTGCTCCTGCAATCCTGAAAAACAGAGTAGCAGATGAGTATACAATTCTACTCAGTGAGAAACGTAGTAACTGATAATAAATTATTGGAAAAAACTCAACCAATTGACATTTATTTTGTACGAGCTCATTGAACCTGTGTTAAATCAGTACTTTTTCACGAAAGGGCAGAAGAGCCACATATTTGTATTGTTTGTTTCTTGGAAATTTCGGAATTGAAGTCGAAATTTCGAGTTTCAAAAACGCAATTTTCAAAAAACCAATGATAAAAATATGTGGCTTTTCTGTGCTTCCGCACTTTTTAAATCTACTGATGTTCGATTTAGTTGATTAGTTCATTGATATTTTTAGAAAAAAAAGTCTAATTCTATAAGCTATCATGATTACAGGTTCGATGAGCCAAAAGTTGTTACATATTGCCTCTGCAAGAGGCAGTACTTAACAATACTGCCTCTTCCACAAAATATTTCAATACTATACTTACCACTCTCTTGCATGAATATTTGAATCAATCCATACGGCTTTGTTTTGATTTTTTGAACTAAATGATACTTTTACTCCTATAATGTCTCGGTTTTCATATGATGATCCACCTTTTATCAATGTTACTACTCCTGGATACTTATCAACCAAAGATTCCAACCATTGGTTTATCTAGAAACAAATACAATCATCAGTCCACTTTTAGCCGACATATTTATGAACAGCTTGGAGACCACTATAGTAAATTCCGACCTGGGTACAGATATGTAGACAATATTCTCGCTTGTTTCAAAGGTACTACTTGACAGCTGAACCAATTTATGACATTCATGAATAATCTCAATAGCAACATTCAGTTCATACTCGAAACAGAGATAGAGAAACAGATAAATTTCTTAGACCTGACTGTTACACACGATCAGAATAAATTTGAGCTCAATGTTTTCAGAAAACCTAGCTATACAGACATCACCATTCCAAGCGATTCTTTCCATCCAGACAGTCATAAATTAGCAGCCTACAATTCAATGTTGCACAGAGCATTCTCACTGCCTTTGTCTGCTAACAATATAGCTAGGGAAATTGATATAATTACACAGATAGGTCATAATAATGGTTTCAACGCAGATACTATCCAGAAGTTAGTCAGAAAACAAAGCCGTTAATTCACTTACAGATTAATACACCCTCAGGTCAAACATCCAGAAATCAAGAAATGGGTTACTAACATATTTTGGAAAAAGAATAGAAATAATTGCGCGTTTCTTCAGGAAAAATAATGTGGAAGTGGCATTCAGACCACACGCCAGGTTATCTAATTTCCTTTTCAATGCCAATGATGAGGTGGACAAGTTGGAGAAATCTGGAGTTTATAAGTGGAGTATATAAGTGACCGGAGTATTTGCATGCAACCACAAATTTCCGAATCTCAACGATACGGAAATTTTGCACTATGCAAGGAAAGGTTACAAACTTAATTATTTAGAATCCTTGGAAATTCACAAGCATGAACATTGTGGGTGCAACCAGATTGGCACTTTTACATTGCAAATTGTAAACACAGGTACTCAATCAAGTCAAGTACCTCTATTATTACCTAAAGGGGTGGTATATAAAGGCTAATGTAATAAACCATTATTAGTTTAATGTATAAGTTTGAAAATGTCCTTATAGGACGAAACTGCAGTAACGTTAGTTACAAATAAAAGTGGTAAGGAACATAGAAAGTTCCAATGAGGAATGTTTCTCCTGACGAAAATCATCTAGTTTTCATAAAAGAGCTCTTCAACAACGCAATTTAAATTATCATTTCAACCTTCTTCTCTAAAAAATTATTTGAATACTTAAAAAAGAGGAATGAAATAATGCATTCAACATTTAAACGGATTCGTTTCTATTTCACCATTTGGCAACATCGGTTATAGTTAACAAAGGACAATGAATCCCTTACCTGTATGAGACAAACAAGGATGACATATTTCAGAGGCGTATTGTTCTGTTTACTTATGTTCCGAGTTCCGAGACATTCTGTGACATATGACATTTTGTGCACCTAACCTATCTTCCTCTATATAAATAAATAAATAACAAAACAACTGTTGTTTATGCGGCTTGTGGAGATGGTATTGAATCATAATTTATATTTTGCCTTAATTGTTGATTCATAAAGATAATTTTCCTTTTTTAAAGTAGAATATCTAGATATGTATAAATGATTTTGACTTGATATAGGCGCTGTTGCCAATACGTGAATTAGAAAAAAATCCCTTTGAAAATTAAAACCCAACATTTGAAACATCAATTTGAATACTTTTCGAAGTGAATTTGATAAACTCATGAATTGAACTCAACTTCATTTTGTTCAAACTTGCATTTGCTGTAATAACCCAAATTGAGGAACATTCTCCATTCTCTTTTCCTCATTATGATTTCCTACCACGTAGTAACGGCTACATCTATCAATTTATTAAAAATATTTCGCTTCTTACTTTGCACAAAACTCATGTAACCCCTATACAGAACTGAATACTTCAATAATATCAGTGTGAACAAAAGGGAAATTTAACATTTGACTGAAGATGTGAGCGATCTATTTTTATTTAAGGGCATGCAATATATGTTATTAATTTTTCAAGACTCTCACGAATACTGATTTTGAAATATGTGTTGAATGCACACAGGTTTGGTGCTCAAAAACACTTGAAATGTTGACAGTAGCATACGGTGATTGTACTCTATGTCATAAAATGTTAACAAGTGGTACAAACTTTCCACAGAAGTTCAAGGAGATATGGATGACGATGCTCACCCTGGAAGCCCCATCACATCAACAACTGATGAAAACGTTGAGAAATTGCTGAGGATAACATCATGTCGATTGGCTCATGCTATCTAATTTTTTTGAAAAATTTTTGGTATGAAGTGTGTTATGACATCGAAACCGAAGCCCAATCGTTCCAATGGAAGAGTTAAAGAGAGCCAAAGACCAAAAAAGCACGGTAAGTTGGATCAAATGTTAAGGTTTTGTATATTTATACTTTATGAGATTTTCTATGACATGAATGTATTTTGAATTGAATAAATGAACTTTATAATTGAATAAAATTGCAGCAATCACATTTTTTTGATGAAATTGGTTATTGGTTATTTGAATTTTTCACATACATTTTGAGGTTATGTGAAAAAAGTGTGTATACTAAAGTTGTATTTCACTAGTTCGGACTTCCATTGTCAGAATTTTATTTGCAAGTGTACTTATAGGTTTTGCTATTTGATCTTTGAAATGGTGCAATGTTTCAGCAGATACTTTATCTGTACCAGGGAATGGAATAAATAAATGAATGAATAAGTAAAATAACTGAATAAATAAATCACTTTTTACCTCCTCAACAGTATGATATTTAGTCCAATCGAAGTCACCAGAACCTTCCAGTGAACCAGCTTCCTGATCTATTTTTTCCTGGATATTCTCTATGAGTACCTCAGTATGTATTCCAAATATGCTCGAAATTCTTCGCAATGCATTTCCACTCTGGGGAGGAATCAAAATCTCTACAGGAGTACCAACCGATCGTGCTGAGGTCCAGAAATCATACCCCGAAGGATTAGATTCTTCTATATTCTTGAGAAGATTCACTTCTCTCTCATTTTTTGGAGTGAGTCTGTAGAGGGTGTAGTTGTCATACCTTACTTTTCCAGCCGATGTCGATGAGTAGCTGACACAAATCAGTATACCAAAGAGAAATAAATTCATTTCCTACCAGATATACCGCACAAACATAAGATAATTTAAACACTGACGATTCCAAAGATATTTTATACGTAATCAATATCAAATACTTGAGAGATGAAAAAAGTGGGAAACAATGAAGAAAATTCAAATCGAGAGAATAACGATAGGCTATGAATTATTTTTGAAGGACAATTGTAGAAACGAGTCGTAAAGTTTCCATTAACATGGATTTGTAACATAATAAATATTGATAAAAGTAATTATTACAAGTGATTATCTTCATGATAACTGAGCCAAGATATAATAATCATAATTGATTAAATAGAGATTCGACAGTTCAATTGAATGTTATTACTCCAACTGCCTGTTTTCTCAACGGAAAACAATTGAAATATCATGATCCACAGTTTTATCGGAATGGATTTGTCTGGGTTGTTGACAGGTAATAGGGGTACTATTTATATTTCGGAAATAGCAAATCTGTCTGTTTAACATCTGTTTAAAATCTGTTTTTCCGTTAATCAGCTGTCGCCCCCATATGAACGACAACTCTCAGAAGTTGGAAAACTTGTGCTAGCTAAGGACTAACGAGGTCTTACCTTTTAACGTGTGATTCCTAACACGGTTGCAGAATCATCCCAGCTTCAACCAGATAAATTCTCCCGAGAAAAATATCTGGTCGAGGCACGAATCGAACCTACGGTCTTCCGATCGTGAGTCGGGCGCACTACCACCGCGGCCAATTCCACAACAAATAATATCAAACATTATTTAATGCAAATGGCTTGATTATTTTTTGAAATATTTCTTCTGATCAATACACTTTTGCTTTCGTTCAAACCATTTGTCGAAGCAGTTGTTCCTTTTCTCTTGAGACACCCCCAAAACATGGTTTTTGAACGCTTCAACTGCTTCTTCGGCGCTCGTAAATCATTGACCATGCAATTTACCTTTGATATTCAGGAAAAAGGAGAAGTCATTGGGTGCCAAATCAGGACTGTACGGATGAAGAGTCATCAATTGATATTAAATCCATTCGGAAAAACGTTCTCAGGAAGTTTATTCCACATAAACGCAATTCTCTAGATGAAAAAGATCTTAAGCAATGAAGTTCGAGGTGAATTAAGCAGCCATAATCCGTCACGTATTTTTGATATGTACCGCTCTTGGTGGAATCAAATGTGCCAAGTCACATGAACACTTTTTCTGAAAGTACCTGAAGAAGAGAGACAAATCTTCACGTGACGTTATCGTCTCCATATAGGCGGATGACTCTTGTCTGGATGAAATCCAGCAACTTCAGGTTATGTTTGGGGGCAGAGCTTCATACATGAGAACAATTCTCCAAAGAAGGTCTGATCCGAGCATCAAAAGTTGCTGAGGTGTGAGTTGAGGTGTGTACAGTTTTCTGGTTCGGAACAGTGTTCCAAGCTTTTGAGAAGCAGCCTTTGCAATTCCAGCGACATGATTGGGCCAAGACATATTTGTGTACATGTCACCGAGTTGGAACCTGTTCAGCAAAAAGCTCAGATAAAAGCCGCAGAGAGTAGCTTACTTCTGCGGAAACACAAGGATAAGCCAATGCATGGGGTCTTCTTCAATAACATTGGAGACCTTGGCTTATCAAAGCGCCTGACCTTCGCTTTTCTCAGGTCGAGTGGGCTGAAGTCGGAAACTGAGGGGTTCATAATGACTTGCCAGGATGGCGTCTTCAACACCTCAGTCCACCGCAGTCGCGTGATGGGTATAGAGGTTCCTGACACAAGGTGCAGTGTCTGCCGCGAGGGCCCGAGACTCTAATGCTCTTGCTATCAGCATGTCCAGCATATGCGGTATCTGCCTATATCCATCGACATAACGCGGCCCTGAGAGTGCTATATTACCATCTACGACACTCTTACGGTATTGACGAGACACCGGTTTTGCCCTATGCTCCGGGGGATATTGAATCCGTTGTGGGGAACGAGAAGTGCCGAATTTATTGGAACTATTCGTTTCCCACCCTCAGGCTTATACAAGCTAATAAGCCTAATGTGGTCCTTCTCGACCAACAGAGCAAAACAATAGTTGTCCTGGAGTTTTCAGCTCCTGGCGAGACGAATATCGTCAGAAAAGAGGAGGGAAAACGGATAAAATATCGAGATTTTCTCTTCGAACTCCGCAGACTCTATCCAGATCACTCTGTCAAGATGGTTGTTCTGATTATTGGAGTCCTTGGTGGAATGATGTCCACTCTACTCTCGAATCTTGAAATCATACCGGCTTGCCGCACTAAGGCAGATATCTCAGCCGCACAGATGCAGAAGGCTGTCATTCTTGGCTCACTGCGCTTGCTCAGGGCACATTATTCTCGGACCCAATGATCACTACCCCACGGTGTGGGGAGTGGTCACTGGTTGATAATGCTGGCGAGCCCTCTCGAATGTATCGGGGCTTCGGAGGATAGGGCCTGACCAGCGCACACTATCGTGAAAAAAAAATGATAATAATAATAATACTCACTCACAAGAGGTAACAGCAGTGAAAAACTCTCTCTGCGGTAAGTATCAGCACAAACTTCGACAGATCTTTTCATCGGAACTGTCGGGGAAGAACAAAGTTGCTGCAACAAATATGCTTGCCGTTCCAATGTTACTCTACTCGTTTGAAGTAGTGATGTGGACTCGTGAGGAGCTGTATCAACTCGACGTAAAGACCCGAAAAATGATGCATCTCTATAAGAGTTTGCACCCGTTCCACGGTTATACTTCTCCCGACATCAGGGAGGCCGTGGACTTTTGAGTTTGGAGTGTCTACATGACAGAATGGTATTGGATACAGCCTGTAAAGTCGTCAGGAGGTCGGATCCCCTTCTCTGCATGGTCCGTGACCATGAGAGAGCAGGAATTGGAGCATTTCTCCTTAGGGTAGCTGCTCGAGCGGCTGATGAACTCGTTATAGTTTTCGACTCTGAACGAGGTGACCACAATTCTGTCACCGAGATGGAACCCGTTCAGCAAAAAGCTCCGATAAAAGCCGCAGAGATCACCTTACTTCTGTGGAGACACAAGGATAAGCCAATGCATGGGGTCTTTTTCAATAACATTGAAGACCTTGGCTTATCAAAGCGCCTGAAGTTCGCTTTTCTCAGGTCGAGTGGGCTGAAGTCGAAAACTGAGGGGTTCATCATGGCTTGCCAGGATTGTGTCTTCAACACCTCAGTCTACCGCAGTCGCGTGATGGGTATAGAGGTTCCTGACACAAGGTGCAGGGCCTGCCGCGAGGCGCCCGAGACCCTAATGCACTTGCTATCAGCATGTCCAGCATATGCGGTCTCGGCATATATCCATCGACATAACGCGGCCCTAAGAGTGCTATATCACCATCTACGGCACTCTCCGGGGGATATTGAATTCGTTGTGGGGAACGAGAAGTGCCGAATTTATAGAAACTTTTCGTTCCCCACCCTCAGGCTCATACAAGCTAATAAGCCTGATGTAGTCCTTCTCGACCCCCAGAGCAAAGCGATAATTATCGTGGAGTTTTCAGCTCCTTGCGAGACGAGTATCGTCAGAAAAGAGGAGGAGAAACAGATAAAATATCGAGATTTTCTCTTCGAACTCTGCAGACTCTATCCAGATCACTCTGTCAAGATGGTTGTTCTGATTATTGGAGTCCTTGGTAGAATCATGTCCTCTCTACTCTCGAATCTGAAAATCATACCGGCTTGCAGAAATATTAGCCGCACAGATGCGCAGAAGGCTGTCATTCTTGGCTCACTGCGCTTGCTCAGGGCACATGATTCTCGGACCCAATGATCACTCACCCCACGGTGTGGGGAATGGTCATTGGTTGATAATGCTGGCGCGCCCTCCCGAATGTATCGGGGCTTCGGGGATAGGGCCTGACCAGCGCACACTACAGTGAAAAAATAATAATAATAATAATCGTCTTTATTATTTTCAAAAAATATGTAAAAAAAATAGATCGAGTAAATACACCAACAGATTTTTTTTTGAAAATAAAGGGCATAGTTCAGTTCAGTTCCTGAATAAATTCAACAACTAAACTGTTCTTCCACTTAACCCTAAAAAATACCTCTATATTGAATTTTCTTTAAATAATACAAAAACAAAAAAGAAATATACAAATTTCTCACACACTAGTTAAGTTTACAGAAGTAGGAGCAAAACGATGTGAAGTTCTGAAATCATATCACTGACGTGTATTGAATAAATGGCTAAATAGATTATAATTGGATTTTTGGAACCCAGCTGTACGTAATTCGAGAAGAAGGTCATTCATCACATGGCATATTTGATAACTGAAACACCTGCGGAAAATTTCAGTTTTAAAAGAAGGTGGAATAAGTGTTCCCCTGAACCTGATATTGACGTTATGAACATCCGTTCGAAAAAAAAAATTTATATGAAGATAAGCAGGCTTTCTGGTAAGAATAATTTTATGGAATAGGTTGGCGGCATGCAAGATTCTTCTGTTATTCATATTTAACCAATAGGCATCTTTGAGCTTATGAGAAATTCTTTGAGAACGTCTTATTCCATAAATAAGTCTCAAGCACGAGTTTTGTACTTTGGAATTTTACGTTTATACTGCTCACTCAAATGTGGTCCATAGACAGTGTAAGCATAGTTGAAATGTTATAAAACTAGTGCTTCACATAATACTAATTTCAATTTTAGTGGAAAATACTGCCTAACTTCATATATCAATTTTAAAGAAGAATATGCACGTCGTATTAAGTTATTCAAGTTCTTTTCGAATCTGAGAGTGTGGTCAAAGATGACTCCAAGATTTTTCACTTCTTTCACCAACTCGATACTCACGCCATTGATTGATATGTTTAGGTACTCTAAAATATCAGATAGGTTGGACTGTGGTCCAAATAATAGAACATCTGATTTTTGAGTCTTTTTTGAGGTATTATGTGAGAATCATTTACATCTAGAGGGGGGTAAATATAATACATTTGGGTGTCATTCGCATGAAAGTGCACCTTGCAGTGATCCAAATTTTTGATAAGATTGGAGGACTGAAGAGCAAACAGTATCGGCTCAAGTATAGAGCCTTGTGGCTCTGGTTCGGAGACATTTATCTTCTTGAAGAAAACTAATACCTGGTTTTTTGTGGTATTGAATTGAATCTGAATACTTCCACCCTAATTCAAAATCACTTTTAGATCCCCATTAAGATTTGCAGCCTCCTGCTGCCGGTAATGATGTGCCTCCGTAGCCGATGTCCTGGAATCTAAATGGAATGACGAGACAAGTGTGCTGTCGTCAGCAAAGAAATATATTGGATTCTTGGTTTTCCCAATAAGTTTATGATATACAATAGAAAGAGAGTTGGGGACAATATGGATCCATGGGAAACACAAGCGTTGTTGGTGAAAGTGTTCGAGTGATATCCATCAACTGCCACTTGCAGTGGCACCCAAATATGGGTGACATACGATAGAAGGCAGCCTGTTGATCTTTGTTTCCGAAAGCCATATTGATGATCGGTCAAGATGTTGAAGTCTTCCTAATATTTGAGGATATGCTGGTTAACGACTTTCTCCATGTTTTTTAATATCACTGATAGCAAAGCGACTGGTTTATATTTATTTGGAAGATTTTTCTTGCCCTTTTTTGGAATAGGATGACTCTCACAATCTCACAATTTGTCACATGACGATCTTCCATTATCAGTTCACGTACTGGATCGATGTTTTGTGACACAGTAATCGACCTTCACAGAACTCGTCGGCTGGCGAATGGGAGGAATATGGGAAATAATGGTTAAATCTGTTAAAAGTGCTTCAAAAGTAATTCTTACCCAACAGAGCCCAAAAGAAGAGATTTTGCATACTCTTATAGTTGAAATTGAGTAAACAGTGAACAGCCATCCCTTAACTTATGTGTCTTCTGATCATCAAGATGTGGAAGCTTTGACACCCAATCACTTCCTTATTGGAAAGTCCAATGAAGTGAATTCACTAGGTATTTCTGCTGATACAAATTCATATCTTAGAAAACAATGGCAAGTGGCACAAAGATATGTGGATCTTTTCTGGAAACGCTGGATACGAGAATATGTACCCTCGCTGATAAAGAGAAGCAAGTGGCAGTTCAATAGCAGCGATGTTGCAGAAGGAGACATCGTCATTATTGCGGATGATAGTTTTCCCAGAAATTCATGGCCAAGAGGAAAAGTTACGCGAATTTTTCCTGGTCCCGATGGCAGAGTACGGGTAGTCGAAGTGACTACAGCAACAGGAGTTTATCGTCGTCCCATCACAAAAATAATTTTGTTGAAGCCAAAGCAGTAATTTGCGAGCCCCGGAAGATGTTGTGAATTAATTCCAAATCTAGTATTGAAGTTGAGATTGTTTATTGTTTTATATAGTTACCATTATTATTGTCAGTTTTGTTTTTGATTAAAAAGCAGAAAAGTCAAATGAAATCTTATTTTGCCGAAAATAAGTAGTTTGCCCAAACACCCATCAACAGCGAGTGGTCCCAAGCTGAGATCATACACAGAGAGAAACAGTGGTTTAGGAGAAAATTCAAGGAAGCCGCATACATGTTGTCCAACAACGTATTCAGCCAAGCTAGCGTAGAGATACGCAACATATGGAAACCCATCATCAAGCGAAAAATGACCAACTCCCGCCAAACGGCCATCTTCCACTGAACCAGTGAATCGAAAAATGGAAAACGGGGATAAGTGAAAGTACTCGAACGACCCATAAATAGTCATCTCTAGGAGAAATCAGTCCAGTGATCACCCAAAGACGATTGTAGATACCAACAATCGAAACGTCGTGAACTAACGTGGCTTGGAATCTCTTAACTTTGTATTTTTATTTTCTTTTCTCATTTCTTTATTTCTATTTAATTTTTGTTCAATTGTTCTATTTTTACTTGTATTTTATTCCATGGTTATTTCATTTCAGGTTTTTACTTGATATAATTTTCATTTTCAGCAATTCATTTTAATTCTTTTCTTTTAGGTGTCTCAGGGATTTCAAATCATTTTATATATTAGACAATGGAAGTCCGAACTAGTGAAATTTAACTTTATTATGGTTTTGCCACATTATATCTATCGACATTAGTGTTGCCAGTTCCCGAAATATAAGTAATATCTCATCGTATTCGTGATACTTTATAATCATTCAGAAAATTTAGTTTACATTTCACCTCGATATAGTTTAATGTCTGTACTCCTCTATAGCATGTTTTTAATAATAGTCTGGATCATATTTCTGTAAAATCCAATACGAAAAATAATTTGGAATATGCAAAGTTTGGGTTATTGATCCTAATATAAAGATGAAAATCTTGCACCAAAATACGTATTTTTCATAAATTCTTTGAATGCCAATTTTCACTTAATTTTTTCGATAATTTTTTAACTGTATTTTTTGTACTTTTTTTGTACTTCAAAAAATGATCTAATTATGAAGTAGTTGTCCACATTGATGAAAAAAAAACTAGTACACAAAAAATGCATCTGGATGACATTTCTTTATAGTACAAGCTGTAGGTACACTTAATGGATATTCAAAAAATACCACTTTCAGAATTTTCAAAATAGATGACGTAGCATAATATATGGCATTAAAAAAATATAATGAAATAATCTTCACTCGTTTTCTATACCATCAAGTTATTTGGCAATATTTCCATTCATGACGACATAAAAACGACATATTGAATTTAGAGAAAACGGTTCTACGCCAGCTTGGCTGAATGCGTCGTTTAACAATATAGATGCAGCATTTTTGAACTTTCTCTTGAACCGGAGCTATTCATTCTAATTTTATTTGTTCTTTCATAGGTTTGGAATCAAGGTAGAATCATATTAGACAGTGGAAGTCCGATGGATATAGCCGTCGATGGATATCTCTCGAATATTTTCACTATCAACACTGGAGTTCCCCAGGGATCCATATTGTCTCCAACCCTCTTTTTATTGTATATCAACGACTTATTGGAAAAAACCAAGGACCCAATATATTGCTCTGTTGACAACAGCACACTTTGCATTCCAATTGGATTCCAGAACAACGGCTACGCAGGCACATCTTCACCGGCAGCAGGAGATTGCATATCTTAATGATAACCTAAAAGTGATTTCGAATTTGGGGTGAAAGTCACCAAGGTCAATTTGATGTCCAGGCATCGGTATTCTTTGAAAAGATAAATGTTTCCGAACCGGATATAGTAATTTGAAGTCAGACAATTCCGCTTGTTGATAAGCTTGTTGGGGGTTGAAATGGACACCAACATGTCTTGGCAGAATCATGTCGCGGGAATTGCAAAGATTGCTTCTCAAAAACTTGGAACACTGTTCCTAACCAGAAAACTGTACACACTTCAGCAACTTTTGATGCTTCATAAAGCTCAGATCAGACCTTCTATGGAGTTTTGTTCTCATGTGTGGAGCTTTGCCCGCAAACATACCCTGAAGTTGCTGGATTCCGTCCAAAAAAGAGCCATCCACCTAATTGAAAACGCGAACATCACGTGTAACCTTGATAGCCTGGAACATCGAAGAACGGTGGAAGATTTGTCTCTTTTCTATAGATACTTTCGAAGGAAGTGTTCAAGTGACTTGGCGCATTTGTTTCCACCGAGAGCGGTTCTGTTACCTGGGGTAAGATTGGCCTAAATCTGAAGTTCTGTTATGGTTGATAACCTGTCTATGTATCTTACTGTGTAAGCAAATTTGAGATCAATAAATTGAAACCATATTGAGACCTCTCAATCATTTTGCAATATTATACTGAATTTTTTAAATTTTTGGGCCAAAGTTGCCTTGAATTGGTGAAACTTTGTTCCATACTTTTGAACCATATAAAACTTATGTTTAGTATTAGTTGGGCTGAAGATAAAATTACCACCAGACATATAAGTTTGTTGTTTCACTTGCTTTTACTTCAAAAACATCCATGAAACGATGAGAAATGGGAATAAATGAAACAGACTTCATTTTAGTGAAAAAAAAAATTATTGTATAAAAAAAGGAATCAGTTTATATCATACATACTAGTTGTCCAGTTCTGAACATGGAATTGGTTCCTCTTTGAAACTATTTTTGGAGGATTGATCTTCTGACAATCAGTCGTAAGTCAGGCAATCTTGTTTTTCTGGCCAACGCCATAACTTGAGTCGTTTTTCCATGCATTCAACTGTAGGTCCATCTTCAGATATAAGCTAACAATTTTGCCAGGGTATTTCTGTCCATTATATGTAACAACTACAAAGTTATCAATAGCAACGTCTTCGGGCTTCAACTCAAGTGGTGTTTCTTCATCATTAGTATTGTGAACAGGTATGCCTGCTGCTTTCTGTGATATTTCTTCCAGATCGGAAAATGTTTCGCTTTGCCCATCAGACTCTAATACTATCTCAACATCATCTTCATCTGAAGAAGAGTTTTGCTTTTTTTTGTTTTCCTTCTTGGAAACTTTTTGTGTTTTCTTTGACGCACTGGTAGAAGGTTTGTTGGCTGCTTCTGAGATGACTGCTTCAACCTCTTCCAGTGCAATAATCTTGCCAGCAGGCACTTGACATTTCTTCTTCCTCCTTCTCAGGCCATCTTTAGTTAAAAACTCAGCTCTTTTCTTCTCCAACTGTTCCATAAAAGCTTCTCCTATAGACTCTTTATCCACGGGCTGGTTTTCTGGAAGACAGTCTAGCAGTCTTTGCTTGTTTAAGGGATGAATTTCACATTTGGCAAATCCAGCCGTCAAATTCTCTTTTCGCTTTTCTTCCAGACTTGCCATTAATTCTTTCAGCAATCGTGGAAACAAATCTTTAGGGATCGTTGCAAATTGGGATCCTGAATCTGACTCTTTCCACTTGCGGAGGATGTCACGTCACGATCTTTTCATTGGTCCAAAGAAAGCAACGTCTAATGGTTGCGTTAGATTTGTTGAATTTGGAGGGAGGCAAACGAACCTTATATTATTCTCTTCACAAAGCTTAAGCACGTGTGAACTGATGTGAGAAGATAAGTTATCTTCAATAATAACTTTAGGACCATCTAGATTTTTAACACTCGGTAACAATGTCGACTGGAACCAATCTTCGAAGCATACTGCATCAAACCAACCACTTTTAGAGCGGTTATATCGAGTGCCTACAGGACCATTCTCAGTCCATGTGGATAACAAGTGCTCAGCTCTATAGACAACATATGGGGGCAAGAGGTCGCCTGAAGCATTTCCAGCCATCATTATTGATGTTGCACTTTTACTGAAATTGCAGATGTTCTCCACATATTTTGCTCCTCCCTTACAGATGACCTTTTCGTTCCCCGGGTCGTCAGTAAGGTTCGTCTCATCGTAGTTGAATATATTATTTGGAGGAACATCTTTAACCTCTTCTTTGAGGTTGTCAATGTAATTTTTGATGAGTGAAGCATCTACTTCGGCTCTGACTTTTTTGATATTGGAACTTATCTTACGAGTCAGATTCTCATGTCTTTTCATGAATGCTTTCGTCCATTCATAGCCAGGGAGATTGTTTTTGAACTGACAAATGTGGACACCTTTTTTGTCCAAATAGCTTTTGACTGCATAACGAAAATCCACTTCAACTACAGGAAACTCATATTCTGACATTTTGATTAAATGTTGTTCGAAAACATGCTCCTCTTCATCACTAAAGATTTTTGGCTCGTCCTACATTTTTTGTATGAGTCCCTTTAAGTTTGTTTTTTGTCGTAGATCTAGATATACAGCGTGACTCACGGTCTATGGTAGGTTCGACGTTTCTGGAAAACGCAAAGCATGATTTTTCTGAAAATTTCACCTCTCACATTTCCTTACCTGTTCTATTAATCTAAAATATTTTCAGCATTGCGGCGTTGCCACTTCCATCAAAAAGTCCTAGCAACTTTATTTTTTTTAATGGAACACCCCGTATATTAATACATTTTTGGAATTGCTCTGGTATTTCAATACTTTTTTGTCGATAATATCCTATACCTGTCTCTATCTGTTTTCGAAAAAAAAAATAAAATGTGCTAAATGTGGTTCAAAACATAGCCTTAATTGAAATTAAGTACATCAGTACTCTCAATTCATGAAAAGTTGATATTTTGATGATAGTTTGGACAAACACGAAATATTCAAATAACATCAAGAAATCGACTCCATACCGTACAGGGCGTGCTAAAAGTCGCTTCTTCTAGAAACATTAATTTTTTTAGAATTTGGATTTAGGTAGCAGTGGAATTATCAAGCTTATAGCAGTTCGGTTACTTTTAAGTTATTTACAAAGAGTTATCGACGGTGTTTCGAATCATCTTCCAAAATGAATGCAAATATCGATTATTCAAACGAAGTTCTTATGAAATTATTTATTATACACATGAACAAAGTGATCAAATCTTTGTCAAAACGTGTGTTGATTCAGGATACATTTGGTTGAATTTTCTTCAAGTTCTGGCAATGATTTGATCACACTGTCCGTGTATAATAAATAATTTCAAAAGAACTTCGTTTGAATAATCAATATTTGCATTCATTTTTGGCGATTTTTTGAAACACCGTCAATAATCATTCATCAATTACTTATAAAAGTCACCAAACTGTCATAAGCTTGATATTTCCACGGCTACCTAGAAATAATAGTTATTTATGTATTAAGGGAATTAGGAGGGCCTTAATTACCGATGGCAAAGTTTGCGTCCCGAGGGCCTCTGGCCCGAGGGACAGCAATTGCCTGAGGTTATTAAGGCTCATTAATTCCCGTGGTACATAGATAATTTTATTTCTGACCGATTTCAATGAAATTTTGTTCATTTTTGAAACGGAAAAATGTACCAATTCATTACCTTCCCGGTATATTTGAATCAGGTACCGTTGATTATAGTAGAGTTTTCTAGTTGCTAGGTTGTTGCTATGTTACTTGTTTATAAACAGAACTTTGTTATCAAGCTGTGTTTGCGGTGAAAACGTGTTTTCTACCCCAAATATAATGGGGGATATTTTGAAAAAAGCTGAACAAGCAAGAGAATCATTAATTCCATCGAAAAGTGAAGCCGTATACCAAAAAGAATACAAGATATATTTGGACTGGCTGACACGGAAAAATGTTATGCCAAAAGATGTCACTGAAACTGTATTTCTGGCATATTTTCAAGAACTGGTAAGGAATTTTCTATGTTTTTCGGTAGATTTGGTAGTAATTGTGTTTTTTCGTTTCAGTCAGAAACGTATAGTGCGAATTCTTTATGGACTAAATGGTCAATGCTAAAATCGATGGTGACTATACATGAGAAACGAGATATCACCAAGTTCAATGAACTACAGGCTTTTTTGAAACGGAAGAGTAAGAGTTATAAGCCGAAAAAGTCTGCTGTTTTATCTCCTAAAGATGTTATCAGATTCCTAAAGGACGCTCCTAATGATATTCATTTATTGCAAAAGGTAATTTTTTTCTTATTTTCCTTTTTGTGTGTATTTATTTCCTTTTTTTTGTTATAGGTTGTTTTGATTATGGGTTATTTTGGAGGATGCAGAAGTCAGGAACTTTTGAATATGAAGATATCGGATATAGAGGACCGGGATTCCGTTATGGTAGTGAACGTACCGGAAAGTAAAACTGGTGTATCGAAGAAATTTACAGTTGTGGATGAAAAAGAGTTCTCCGCTTTGCCTTTATTAAGACTTTATATGTCTTTGCGTCCTAAAGGTATTGAACGTTTTTTTTTGAGCTTCCGACAAAATAAATGTACATCTCAGCCAATTGGAAAAAACATGTTTGGGAAAATCCCCAGCAAAATCGCAATGTATTTAGGATTGCCAAACTCATCTTCCTATACGGGACATTGCCTTCGTCGCACTTCTGCTACTGCTCTAGCCAATGCAGGAGCAACTATGACTAACTTAAAAAGACACGGAGGTTGGAAAAGTTCCACGGTGGCGGAGGAGTATTTGGAGGATAGCATCGAATTGAGAAATAAAACGGCGCGTATGTTGTCTACTTTGTCATCAGAAGAGGCAGGTACCTCGACTGTAGTGAACAGAAGCTCCAGCCATACAAAAGAAGAAATTGTTTCCAGTGGCGGAAGTAATTTTCAGGGAACATTTCAAAATTGTACATTTATTATTTGTAATGACGTGAATAAATAAAAAAAGGTTCAGTTTTCATTTCTATTTATTTTTACTTGTGAAAGGTAGAGGGAATTATAAAATCTATAATGTCCCAAGGGAGTTATGACCCTCTTTATTGATAGCGTAACTATGACGATATAAGCTTATAATATCCCGGTCAGAAATAAAATTCTTTAAAAATTATTTTTTGTACAACTGTTATTGAAAATCTCTTTGATAGAAACACTTCAATCAGAACACCTATCAAAAATCATTTAGAAAAGTTCACACATGCAGTTCGTGTTATTGGTAATATTAAATCACTGTGAAGTTACTGACGATGACGAAGTAGTATTCAGTCCAACTGTAGAAAGTCCTTCATGACTAACCAATAATCCTTCTCAAAATAACGTGAGTTGGCGTATGTAGTTGTAACATATGCCTTGTAATCCAAAGATCGTGTGTTCAAATCCCATGGACCCTATAATTTTTTTTATTATCAGCAGTAACGTTATACAAAAAAAATTGTATGATACATTTGTTAAAAGTGATTTTATTTTGCTCGTGAGTTTGCTCTACTTGCTGACGCTCGTTTTGCAATAATCCCCACTCACAAAATAAAATGCCACTTTCAACACTTGTAGGTAAAACGTGAATAACTATTTTTCCACAAAAACGGCTTTATTAAGAAAACTTGACGATTTAGGTATAGGGACATGATATATCATCTTGAAGCATTTGTCACCATGTATCAATTTACCGAGTAATATACAGGGGGTTTCATTTGAAAATTTTAGCACGCCCTGTATGATATGGAGTCGATTTCTTGGTGTTATTTGAATATTTCGAGTTTGTCCAAATTATC
This sequence comes from Leptinotarsa decemlineata, assembly GCF_025532065.1. Taxonomy (NCBI): domain Eukaryota; kingdom Metazoa; phylum Arthropoda; class Insecta; order Coleoptera; family Chrysomelidae; genus Leptinotarsa; species Leptinotarsa decemlineata. The sequence continues at coordinate 6,886,023 of NW_027412529.1, forward strand.
ATCAAAATATCAACTTTTCATGAATTGAGAGTTCTGATGTACTTAATTTCAATTAAAGCTATGTTTTAGACCATATTAAAATACCAGAGCGATTCCAAAAATGTATTGAAATACGGGGTGTTCCATTTAAACAAATAAAGTTGCTAGGACTTTTTGATGGAAGTGGCAACGCCGCAATTCTGAAAATATTTCAGATCGATAGAACAGGTAAGGAAATGTGAGAGGTGGAATTTTCAGAAAAATCATGCTTTGCGTTTTCCAGAAACGTCTATCCTACCATCGACCGTGAGTCACGCTGTATATTATACCTTTTTTCTGAGGCTCTTTGGGTTAAGTCACCCAACTTTATAGCCTCTAAACACTCCTCTAACACTTCTGGTTTGTATTTGGCGTAATTTCTTGTTCCAAGAGGTTTTATTCGATTTCTCAGCATTTTTCCTGCGACAAAATCCAAAAATTAGTGCTTACGATAGTAATGAAAATATTTTAAGTGATTTTGTTTAACAAACTGCTTATAAAATACTACTCAAACATTATATCGAAAATATGAGTCTTAAGGTAACTTTGGCCCAGTCATCATCTTGGGCCAAATCTACCCCAACTCTGGGCCAAAGATGTAATGAAATAGTGAAATCGAATTATTTTGTATAAAACAAAGGTAGCAGCATTATTACATCAAGAATACATGAAATAATTGAATATATAATATTATTACACACTTATCTGCTAGTAGCTCTTCAAGAATTAGCGTTCACAAGTAAAAGTTGGGAGACAACAAATTTCGACACTTTCTCACAGTAAAGGTGGAGTAACACTGGAGGGGTGGTGAAATATGGAACTAAACTCCCACTCCATCAACAGGTGGGCCAGTGGTGCTACCTACCCAGTAGGTACTGGATAAACTAGGTCGATAACACATTATATGATTACAATACAGCACAACAAAACTTTTTCTAACTTTGGGTCAATGTTACCCTTAAAGGGCCAATCTTACCCCAAGAGACGGTACATATCAGAAATACGCGACGAACTGTGGCTGCTCATCGTTTTGAGGTTCAACTCAGTACACCCAGAACTTCACTTTTTAAGAACTTTCTAATCCTGAGAACTCCGTTCCCATTTTGAGAAAAAACTTCCTATGGACGTATGCCCTAAACGCCTTAACTTTTGAGATACAGGGTGGCAAAGTTTTCAAAAATAATCAGTTTTTCAATAATAACTGAGATAATTTTATAGACATCTTTGGCATATTTGATACATATGTTCCATGCCTCAAGGCGCATTTTCTGATGTACACAAATTTGTATTTTTTCAAACAGTGGCATCCCTACGGGTTTCGCATTGAATATTTTTGGGGAAAAAGTACTACGCCAATGCTTTCTTTTCGAAATAAAATCATTTTTAAAATCCTCATTTATTTTTGAGAAAATTTGATCTCATGGTATTTCTTTGTCCGACGCATGATTTTCACTCAAAAAAATAAAAATCGACAGAAAGCAAATTAAGAAATTAGATCAATTCTAAAATGAATGAGAATCTGAAAATTGCTTCATAACGCATTACCAATTCCCTAATAATATTTGAAAACATAATCTGCAAAAAAATAAATTTTTCACAAAAACGAGTTTTATTTTATTTTGTGACAGTAAGTCTAAACGAATAGCTCAAATTTGTTAATTAGTAATAATACCAAATCTGATTATAAAAATTGTTGGAAGTGGCCACCTGCACTTAGTATGCATGCTTCCGCCCTTCTACGCATGGAATTACGCACCCGTTCAAATATTCCCGGCGTATTTCGTATAGTTTCACACGAGGCAACTATTCGCTCTCTTGAATCTTCTAAAGTATTAACGGGAGTTTTATACACAAGAGTTTTAAGGTGACCCCATAAAAAAAATCTAAACTGTTGAGATCGGGGGATCTTGCTGGCCATTGCTGAGGTCCTCCGCGACCTATCCAACGATTAGGATAAACTTTATTTAAATGGTTTCGGACAATTACACTGAAATGAGCAGGGGCGCCATCGTGCATGTTCCATATTCGATTCCTTAACTCAAGTGGCACACCTTCCAATAACCCAGGTAAGTCTTCTTCGAGAAAGTGTAAATAAGAACGACCATCAAGGCGTCCTGGTAGAAAAAATGGGCCTATTAGATGATCACCTATAATTCCTGCCCATACATTAACCGAAAATTGGTGTTGAAAATGGGTTTCGGTTATTGCATGGGGATTTTCTTCAGCCCACACATGATTGTTATGGAAATTTTGAATGGCATTCCGAGAAAAATTTGCTTCGTCTGTGAACAAAATTTGTGCCTCAAACTGCGGATTTAGTGCAATACTTTGTAGATACCACTGACTGAAGTTCACACGCTGTGGAAAATCTCTGGGGAGTAATGCCTGCACTCTTGAAATATGGTATGGGTATAACAAAAAATCAACCAAAATACGCCAAACAATTTGATGACAAATATCCAGAGTTCTAGCGATCTTCCTCGTACTCGTCTCAGGATGTTCCTCAATTTCTTGCAGCACCGCTTTCTCAATTTCAGGAGTTCTTACTACACGAGGTCTACCTTCCGTAGTCCCTTTCTTGAAACTACCAGTTTCCCCAAGTCGACGATGAATATTTGAAATGGTTCGGCTATCTGGTAAGGCACGATTAGGATATCTTTCCTGATAAATGCCCCTGGCTTCTGTTGCATTACCATCGGCAAAGCCATATACGTAATGCATTTGCGCCATTTCCGCATTCGTATAATTTACCATATTTACTGATATTCAGAACAGCGGACTACCAAAATAACTTCAATAACACTTCAAAATTAATCAAAACGCGCTGTGACAGTTTTTAACACCAACACGTTACTTCAAACCAACATCAATATTAGCTACTGACGTTTGTACATACAGAGAATTAGTTTTTTATTGCTATGGTGGGTACGCTGTTTTTTCTGCTTTTAATCTTTAAAAGAAATCACATATCGACAAACTCCATATTTCCAAGAGGTGCAGTAAATAAATTCTGCTACACGTCATTTATTCCAGGATAACTAAATTTATGTTTTCAAAAATTATTAAGCGGTGCTGCGTTATGACGTAATTTTACTTGAGAACAGTGCATCTGACAACAAACAAATACCTTTTAGATCCTCAATTATTTTGCAACAAATCTGATCTCTTAGTTTGCTTTCAGTCGATGCACGATACCGCATCAGATTTTTAAGGAATTTATCCTTAAGTAAAGCGATTTTTAATTTTTTGAGCGAAAACCATGCGTCGGACAAAGAAAACCCATTCGATCAAATATGCTCAAAAATGTATGGAGATTTTAAAAATAATTTTTAATTCAAGATAAAGCAGTGGCGTAGTATTTTTTTCGCCAAAAATATAAATTTCAAAATTCGTACGTACGCCACTGGCAGAGAAAATTAAGAAAATTGTACATCAGAAAATGCGCCTTGAGGCATGGAACATATGTACCAAATATGCCAAAGATGTCTACAAAATTATCTCAGTTATTATTAAAAAACTGATTATTTTTGAAAACTTTGCCACCCTGTATCTCAAAAGTTAAGGCGTTTAGGACATACGTCCATTGGACGTTTTTTCCTTAAAATGGGTCTAAGAATTACCTCCTTGAATATTAGCATGTGTTTAAGGAACACCCTGTATAGCGGTTCAATGTACTGTTTAGTAAAAATCTCACAGTAATGTGTTGCTTGGATGTGATATTATGAATTTTCATAATGTATCGGGTAATTCCATCAGTTATAGAGAAAATATTACATAATCTCTACTTGATTTCACGTTTTCAAGTTTGTAAAGCGACTGGGGACAATGGAATATTCAGAATTTGAATTTGTGAACACATTGTAATCAATTGAATTCTTATTCGAGAACGTTTATATCCAGCGAAAGAAAATGTGTTTTCAGTACTTCAAGGTGTCGTTATTTCAGTCTGAAAATACTATTGGGATACAATAATTTGATGTTACACAGTTTTATTTTCATTAAGGTTCACTAGCAAATATTCCTTGATAATTAGCGTTGTTATAATTCGCATTTTGGGAGACGCGCGCCATAAGTTCCAGCAACAGGCTTCAGACTACCGAGTCGCTGAAATTTCATTAGTTGTTACGGAACTGCAACCGGGAGCGAACTAGAAGAACTCTGGTGATTTGTACGAGTTTCGCGAGTTTTTTAAACTTTTTTGGTGTGTTAACAGAAATTTGCTGCACGTTTGAGAGACAAGTCATCAATGAATGAACAAGAAGGGTATGATACACCTCACTACTGCAAGCTGTTTTTTCAATTAGAATTTAGAAATCATTGAAAATGGTTTGGAAATAATGCTTTTTTGAAAATTTCTGAAATACACTGATTTGTGATGTGTTTCCAATAACTCTGGATCACTTTGAACAGGGATGAGATAAAAACTTATAATGGCTGAAAGTTTATTGGAACTTCAATTGCTTTTATAGACAGGGATATGTATAATTTTACTATGCTTGTGTGATTGAGATGTGGCAGTATATCTTTTACAGTTTCGTTTTGATAGACAAACACTGGGGAGTGAATAGAAAAAAAATTACATATTAGGATTCAATGTGTACTTCATATAATCAATTTCCAAGTATTAATGTATTTAATTGGACGCATTTGAGTCGAATAGGAAAATTCTGAAAACAGGGCTGAATTTTTATAAAATATTGCACCATGCTCTTCAAATATTACTGGAGTTTTTTTCCAACACCAAATCGTTATTTTTAACACCTTGACACGTGTTTCGATCACCAAGCGATCATCTTCAAAGAGGCAGATTAAAACTAGAAACTTAAGCGAAGCTAACCCTATTTATGCTATATAGATATCCCATACAGATAAACCATCCAGGTGTTCCACTCATACAGGTATACCAACCTAAATTAATTTTACAATTTTTCCTTATCTATTATTTTACAATATATGTTTAACTGTTATAGCTGTATATAAAACAATTCTCAGCTATGTAAAAATTAATTTCACAGTATTGCCTATCTAAATTTATTTTGACCAATCATTTCGCTAGATTTGCAAAGGCTGCTTCTCAAAAGCTTGAAACACTGTTCCGAACCAGAAAACTGTACACACCCCAGCAACTTTTGATGATTTACAAAGCTGAGATCAGACTTTCTTTCGAGTATTGTTCTCATGTATGGAGCTCCGCTCTAAGCATAACCTGAAGCTGCTGGATTCCATCTAGAAAAGAATCATCCGCCTGATTGGAGACGCGAATATAACTTGCAACCATGATAGTCTGGAACATCGAAGAAAGGTTAGGGATTTGTCTCTCTTCTATAGATTCTTTAACGGGAAGTGTTCAAGTGACATGGCACATTTGATTCCACCAAGAGTGGTTCAACTACACCTCGAATGTCACTGTTCAAAAACTCTTTCACTTGGAGAACTGATTTTATGTTTAATAAAACCTGAGAACGTCTCTAGCGATTCAAATCCAATGTGAATCGATACTTTCGCACAGGCACCGCTGTTAGAGGGCCTTCGGAAATTTTCTTGTAGTGCTTGTGTTTGCTTAATTTTCATCGTGTTTTTTCTCTCTGGAAGTTCAAATTGAAGAATAACATCAGAGAGAGTCTTGTTATGGATTAGGATTCCAGAAAGCCGTTAGTAACACCTAAAAGAACTCTAAAGAACTCTAGAGATTCTATCTCAGATTATATAGGGTGTTCCTTGATGGCATGCGAATATTCATGGTTTTGAATATACATAAAAAAATGATAATTGACTATGATCGAAAAATAGAAATTATTTCATTTTCCGGAACATTTGGAAAATTCAGGTGATTTTCGATTAGAAGTGACAGTTAATGAAAGTTTATATATTCAATTGAAAAATGAGTTGCAACTTCAACAGTGACATGAATATGGCAATTCACTTCGATATTTTCTAAGAAAAAATATAACGCTCACGGATTTTTCTTGAATAAAATCAATTTTTGATTCGAACGTAGTAGCATGCGTTTGGCCATTACCCTCGATTTCTTCTATCGGTATGTTGATTGTTTGTTTCTGAATTGAAATAACTTCAGAATCTCCTGTTCAATTAAAAAAAAGCTCTCTTGTCTTTCTCTGTGACATGTGAAAAAAACTATTGAAACATGAAGAAAAAAGTAATACAAATTATGGAATTATAAAACAACAAAAAATCAATTGGCGCTCCAGGGCGACTTGATTGATTCCAGTGGCGCATTTGCTTTTTCAGCTGCAGTAAAAACCCGGAAAAACCTGCAGCGCCAGATCATCTGAAGATCTTGATCTGCCAATGTTCTGTATTTTATAGAATAAAATTTAGGGTGTCTCCAGAGGCTCCAATGAATTCAAGATATTGCCAGAATATTGAGTGAGATTACTATCGTTAAACTTAAACCAGTCCGTTTCATCTTTGACCATTGCGTAATAATGACTAGATTCAATGCCAAAACCATAGTGAACAATGACTGCATGAAGATTAAAATAATAGTCTGCTAGATTGAACTGTTCATCTATTTCGAACCTTCGTAAGAGTTTGGTGCTTCTGTCAGAGGTTGAGTTATGTTTGAAGATCATCAGTGTTATCATTAGATTGACCGGTGCCTCAGTTATACTCGTACTCGTATAATATTCAGTTAGTTTGGCGCATATTTGACAACACAGTTGAAAATCACCCGTTGAAATTTCTATTTCAAGGTGATTCAACAATAAGCTTTGCACGGACTGCTTATCAGTCATATTAGGAAACGCTAGTTGAAAAGTCACATACGTTTTTGTTATCTCTTGAACATGTACTACAAAGTAAGCTAGATGATTTAACAATAAGCTTTGCACGGACTGGTTATTAGTCATATCAGGAAAAGCTAGATGAAGTTTCAGAAATTTCGCTACCTCTTGAACATTTACTACAAAGTAAACAAGTGAGGATTTTTCCAGCAAAATATTTACAAACACAAGAAGAGATGGACTGTACGAAATCATTCAATCCATAGCGTTTAGGAGTATTGATTCTGCTATTTTTCTGCTCACGAAGAGTAATCGATAAGAATCCCAAGAATTCGAAACAATCCTCTTGTTGTCCTAACTTCAAAGACCCTTAGAAATTGGTTGGTGGGAAAAATGATACTTTCTCAGGAAACTGCAGCTGCATGAATAGGTGTTTGAGTTTGGTGAATAAATGGGAAAAAAGCTCATTCTCGTTCATCATTAAAACCTCATTCTCGGCATTCTTCGTCATGAAACAACACTTGTAAAATGCTATTCATGTAGCAAGCGTTTCGTAAATTATTCAATGCAATTTTCTTCTCTCAAGATTTTCAGGATAACTACCGATACAGAATCTGTATCGGAACCATTTCTCAAGCTACAATCGATCCTTCCAAGTGATGGAGGGTTTCGTAGAGGGATCGATTCGGCTTTCGCTCCATTAAGCCCTTCCACTGAAAGGGAACCAAAACCACGAGGGCTGCAGCTCATATTTGGGAGACAAGAATGACCTATGTCTATCGACCCCACTGAAAAAAAAGAATATGAATCAATCACTTGCGAATTAACCTTGTTAGGAGACTGAGAAATATACAAATGTTTCGACTTGTTTTGAAGAGTTTTCAGTTTCGTATTGAAATAAGGGCCAGACATGATCTCTTCAAAATTATGTGAAGGAGGAATAGTTCCAAGGACCGAAGTAACATTACCATGTTGAAGAGCAAGAGATAGAACGGTAATTTTTCGTTGCTTGGCTTGATCTCCTCCCGAGTTCGTGAACGAATAAAAGAGACTCCGGACAATAAATACCAGAAGTTTAGGCAGACAATGCTGCAGTTCCAGCAGACTTCGAACTTTCAGCAAGATGGGAAGCCGCGACCATCATCTCGACTGGTACCTGATGGTTCCAGAATTGTAGGAACATTGGCTTACACCATAGCCCATTTCAATAGGTCGTTCACCTGGTGATGTGGAGATGTACGCCCTGCACTTCTTCTGCAACTCAAACCATGTGTACCTTTCTCATCAACTACACTACCACAAACACAAGTATGAGTCCATCCTAAGTCCTACTGCTATTCTGAAAAATGCATCGTCTAATAGTATTCCAAGAGATGCAAAAGGTAAAGTATTCAACCAAGCACTCGATTCCTTGACTATTGCTGCTTCCAGCCGAACAATAACGTATACAATTGTACATTTCTGAAGTTTATCATTTATGATGTTCAGAAGAGTTCGGTCCCACGCCCTTTGTATTTTCTTTTCATCTGTAGAAGGAGCAATATTAAACTTGGCCTCACATCAGATTTTCGCTTCATATACAGTCTTCATTTCATCACTACATCAATGTAGTTACCGTGTAATATGCCATTTGCTTTTCATATCTAATGTTCAACAAGGTGATCCCTTAGGACCTGCTCTTTTTTGTCTGACCATCAACGAACTCACTAGAAGCTTATCATCCGAATTTAATTATTGGTATTTGGACGATGGCTCAATCGCTGGCGATGAACACAGTGTTTCAAAAGATTAAAAAAAATCATTGATAATTCAAAACATCTTGGACTTGAAATAAATTTCGAAAAATGCGAGTTGACTACTCTTTCAACTCCGAATAATATTTCCGAATCCATTTTGAAATTAGTTCCTGGCATGAGAATTTTGGAGAAGTCTAAATGGAGTCTTTTGGGTGCTCTTTTCTCTAAAGATTCACTTTTAGAACATCTTCGAAAAAAACGGGAATCATTCAAATTGCTGACCACCAGATTGAATGAACTTCCAAAACACGTTACATTTTTTCTTTTGAGAAATTGTTTGGCGATTCCAAAACTCATGTACGCCCTCAGATGTTCCCCCACTTGGTCAAGTCAGTTAGAGTTTGACAAATTTGATAATTTACTCCGCAACACGACGGAATATGTTACAAATAATCATTTCAATAATGATTCATGGTTCCAAGCAACGCTTTCTGTAAACCTTGGCGTACAAGGGCTACGTTCGGCTTATTCCGTAGCTTTACCAGCTTTTCTGGCATCAGTCAATAGTGTTTCTGATCGTATCGATTACATCCTTCCTTGGCATCCATCACTTTGGCATGCCGCAACTCCAACAGATGAAAAGAAAATACAAAATGCACGGGACCGACATGTTCTGATAATTATAACTGATAAATTTCATAAATCTACAAGTGTATACGATAAGACTCGTCTGAAAGCAGCAATGATCAAGGAATCGGGTGCTTGGCTAAATGCTTTACCTGTTGCATCTCTTGGAACACTATTAGACGACGAATCTTTCAGAATAGCAGTAGGACTTAGAATGGGTTCATCTATTTGTGTGCCTCATACTTGTGTTTGCGGTAGTATTGAGATGAGGAATGTAGACATGAGAAATGTAGACATGGTTTGAGTTGCAGGAGAAGTGCAGGCGTTCATCTCGACCTCACCAAGTGAACGACATATTGAAACGAGCTATGTTATCAGCGGATGTTCCCGCAATTTTGGAACCCTTATGTACCAGTCGAGATAATGGTAAACGACCAGATGATATGTATCTCATACCATGGAAATACGGTAAAGCTGTGGTATGGGACTTCACTTGCGTTGACACGGTCGCGGCTTCCCATCTAGCCGGAAGTTCGAAGTCTGCTGGAACTGCAGCATTATGTGACGAGAAATTGAAAAGAAAAAAATACCAAAATCTTGGTAACAACTATCTGTTCCATCCAGTAGCGGTTGAAACTTTTGGTGTATATGGCCCGGAGTCTTTGTTATTCGTTCATGAACTCGGAAGGAGAATAGGCCAAGCAACGAAAGATCACCGTTCTACCTCTTTTTTGATAGAAAGAATTAGTATTGCTATTCAACGTGGCAATGTTGCTTCGGACCTTGAAACTATTCCTCCACATAATTTTGATGAGATCATGCATTGCCCTAATTTCAGTACGGAACTGGAATCTCTTCGAAACAAGCCGAGATATGTGGATATTCATCAGTCTCCTATCAGGGTTAATTTACAAGTGATTGATCCACCTTCTTTTTTTTCAGTGTGGTCAGTGGACTCAAGTCATTCTTGCCTCCCAAATATGAGTTGTAGTCCTCGTAGTTCTGGTTACCTTTCAGTGGAAGAGCTGCATGAAGCATAAGCCAAATCGATCCCTCCACGAAACCCTTCTTCACTTGGAAGGATCGATTGCAGCTCGAGAAATGGTTCTTATGGAGATTCTGTGAAACCTGTTCTTCCTTACGAATCTGTAGAGAGCTGTCCTGAAAATCTAGAGAAGAAAATTGGATTGGCTGATTTAGGAAACACTCGCTACATGAATAGCATTTTACAAGTGTTGTTCATGATGAAGAATTTCAAGAACGTAGTTTTAATGATGAACGAGAACGGGAATGTTTCCTACTTATTCATCAAACTCAAACAACTGTTCATGCAGCTGCATTTTCGTAAGAAGTTATCATCTTTCCCACCAACCGATTTCTGGAGTCTTTGAAGTCCACCAGATACTCGTTAAGACAACAAGAGGATTGTTCCGAATTCTTGGGGTTCTTGTTGAATACTCTTCGTGAGCAAAACAATAGCAAAATCAATACTCCTGACCGCTCTGGACTGAATGATTCCGTACAACCCATCTCGTCTTGTGTCTGTAAATCTTCTGCTGGAAAAATCCTCACTTGTTTACTTTGTAGTAAATGTTCAAGAGGTAGCGAAAACTTATGTGAATTTCTGGAACTTCATCTAGATTTTCCTGATATGACTTATAACCAGTCCGTGCAAAGCTTATTGTTAAATCATCTGAAAATGGAATTTTCAACAGGTGATGATCAACTGTATTGCCAAACATGCGCCAAACTAACTGATTATTATAAGGAAACAAGTATAGCTGAGGCACCAGTCAATCTAATAATAACACTGATGATCTTCAAACAAGACTCAACCTCTGACGGAAGCAAGAAACTGTTTGGAAAGTTCAAAATAGATGAACATTTCAATCTAGCAGACCACTATTATAATATTCATGCAGTCATTGTTCACTGTGGTTCTGGCGTTGAATTTGGTCATTATTACGCCTTGGTCAAAGACGAAACTGACTGTTTTAAGTTTGATGATAGTCATGTCACGAAGTGTTCTGGCGATGCATTGAATCTATTGGAGCCTCTGGAGACACCCTACAGTTTATTTTATAACACATGTTATACACATGTTTATTATGTTAGTGAGAGGCATAAAAGTTAGAAGTGTTTTGCTTCAAATTTTGTGTAAAAAATGGAAAGAAGTGCTCAAAACACTCGAAATGTTGACCGTGGCATACGGTGATTGTACTCTGAGTCAGAAAAATGTTCACAAGTGGTACACGCTTTTCACAGAAGACCAAGAAGATGTGGGTTCGTGAAATTGCAATTTCTCTTCATTCCAACGGATTTTTGTCTCTTATGGCTCAAAAATTACCCATACATTCATAATGAAAAAGTGACCACTCTCTATGAAGGCATGTGAGCTCAGGGAAAAAATTTTCAATGCCTAAATTTCGAAAATGTCACTTTCATGACCAATAAATGACGATGAAGTTGATGTTTGCCACTCAGAGAAAAATTAGTTTTTTGGGTGAACTATCAATACTGTATATATAATGAGGTGAAATGAAGATCTATTCACTCTCGTCAACACTTTCTTGGATCCTCCAGCGCGATTCAATTCCAGGAATAAAAACTGGGAATGCGAATGGTAATGAATTCAAATGAATTGGGAAAATGTTGCGTAAAAGACAACGCATGAAAAATTGGTGTTATGCGGGCAAATGTGGGTTTTCCATAGTCGCATCATTGAAGTTTTTCTCTGAATCGGAAATAAGTAGGCTGTAAAGTTGTTATTGTGTCGATTTCCAATTTTGAAAAGCTTATCGGAGCGGCGGTTCTTGATATGCAAAACTTTCCCTGGCGAAATTGGATCTGTCGAATTGATGAATATTTGTGCTAGTTGCAAAAGATTTTATTGAAGGAGGTCGACCTCATTGAATTTCAAGCACGTTATTTTGGTGAATATACAGGATTTGAACTTGAGAACTTCCACCTCTAATGTATCTTTTTCATTTGCGTTTTCTTCAAGGAAGATGGAATGATTTACAGTCGGCAGTGTACAACCACGAGGGATCAAAGTAATCATTCAGAAAAGAGAAATAATGGTAAGTGGCATATCATGCCTGGTATATCAAAATATTCAAAATGTCTTCTATATAATTATAGATTTTATTTATTTGAAGGTGGTTGACAATTTTCCGTGGTGTATTTCATCAGTTCGGACCTTCCATTGTCTAATATAATATGAATTGTTTTGAAATTTCTGAAAAAAATTAAAAAGATTAACCGAAAATAACAATTTTATTAAACAAAAACTGAAACTACAAAGGAATAACATACAAGTAACAACCAAAAAAAATAAAAAATTCAAATATCAATAAAAGCTGAAAATTGAAAAAAAAATTAAAAAAAGTTATTAACAGAAAATGAAAAATTGAAATGGAAAGATTCCAAACCAAGTTACGTCACGACGTTCCGATTGTAGGTATCCACATTCGTCTTTGGTTGATAACTGGACTCCGAGATCTGACTATTTATAGGTCATTCGAGCGGGAGAAGACCGTTTGGCGGGAGTTCGTCGTTTTTCGCTTGATTAGAGGTTTCCATATGGTACGTATCTCTACGCTAGCTTGACTAAATGCGTAGTTGGACAAAATATACGCGGCTTCCTTGAATTTCTTTCTGAACCAGTGTTCCTCTTTGTGGATGATTTCAGCTTGAGCCCACTTGATGTTATGTTCATGAGTCCCAACATACTCTGATATTCCGAATTTGCTGGTTTCTCCTCGCTGTGTGTGTTTCTTGTGCTCAGCAATACGAACTTTCAATGGCCTCTTAGTTTCACCGATGTATGATTCTCTGCACTCGCAGGGTATCCGGTAAATGCAATTTTTGGAATCGCAGTCCGCGTTTGGTGGCCTGATTTTCGTGAGGCTGCTACGGATAGTAGCACTCACACAGGACAATATCTGAACCTGAAATCAAACCAACATCATTCGACTAAGAGAGGAATCATCGAGACACCACTAGACCGTGCTTTCGGGCTCTGTCATACAAAGGAAGGTCTCGAAAAGGAACTAGGCATCATTAAAAATGACCTTCAACAGAATGATTACACCACAGTGATGGTAGAACAGGCTTTAGCTAGAAGACAGCAAGAGCTCCACAAGGAAGAGAAGCCACCACAATCAGTACTTGTACTTCCCTACATCAGAGGATTATCGGAAAGGATAAGAAGGATTGGGTCCCAGCATAACATCAGGACATGCTTCAGATCTGGGAGCACTATCCGTAGCAACCTCACGAAAACCAGGCCAGCAAACGCCGACTACGATTTCAAGAATTGCATTTACCGGATACCCTGCGAGTGCAGAGAATCATACATCCGTGAAACTAAGAGGCCATTGAAAGTTCGCATTGCTGAGCACAAGAAACACACACAGCGAGGAGAAACCAGCAAATCCGGAATGGCAGAGCATAATTGGACTCATCAACATAACATCAAGTGAGCTCAAGCTGAAATCATCCACAAAGAGGAACACTGGTTTAGGAGAAAATTCTAAGAAGCCGTATATATGTTGTCCAACAACGCATTTAGTCAAGCTGGCGAAGAGATACGTAACATATGGAAACCTCTAATAAAGCGAAAAACGACCAACTCCCGGGGATAGGTGAAAGCACTCGAATGACCTATAAATAGTCAGATCTTGGAGAAATAAGTCCAGTTATCACACGAAGACGATTGTGGATACTAACAATCGAAACGTCAGGACGTAACTTGGTTTGGAATATTTTAATTTTAATTTTTGATTTTTTGTTAGGGATATTTTTTTATTTTTTTTTTAATTTTCAGCCTTTATTAATATTTCAATTTTTTTTTGGTTGTTGCTTGTATGTTATTCCTTTGTAATTTCAGTTTTTGTTTAATAAATTTGTTATTTTCGGTAAATTTTTTAAATTTTTTCTAGGGATTTCAAATCAATTTATATTATACTAGCTGACGCTGCGAACTCCGTTTCGCCTTAAAGGTAATAAATAAAAAAGCACATTTTTTATTTTATTAATTAATTTTTTTTATTAATCAAATATTTCAATTATTCTTTATTAGGTTGCACTCTTCATTATCAGGCGCAAGTATAAACAACTCAGATGGTTCTCCGACCCGTGAACATCCAACATATAATTTTCCATGTGAAAAACATTGATTTTCCAGATTCAGACCACAAACTTTCGAAGATTGGCCTTGTGATTTGTTAATGGTCATAGCGAATGCAAGACGAATTGGAAATTGAAATCTTTTGAACTCAAACGGCATATCGGTTGGGATTATCGGGATCCTCGGAATGAAAATTTCCTCCCCTTCGAATTTTTCTTTGAGTATCGTCGCGTAAATCACGTTGTTCATCAATTATTACGGAGCCAACCTTCAGGCGTGGATCGTGCGGTAGTAAGCCAGGCACATCCAAGGAATTTAAAAATTCAATTGGATAGTTGGTGGCTTCATCTTTATTTGTTACACAGTCAATTGATTTTAATGAATGCATTGTTCCAATGATATTCTGAGTTATGTAATTTGGGTCATCTACATCTTTATTCTTAGCCGCCAAAATTGCTCGCTCACCCAACCATTCATTATTTTTGTAGTTAGTAATTATGTTTGGGAATACTTTGCTCATAAGTTCGTCTTTCGATGAGACAAAGTTACAGAAAATCTGAGGAAATGAAAGCAATCCGCTCGATTTGTCGACCGGTATTCGACCATTACCGAGAGCCAGCAATTGCTCAGAGAAATTTTCAGCAGATGTATCATTAAGCAATGCAACTCTCATGTTTGTTGTCAGCTGAAGTTTCTTCACATAGCGCCATAGATTCGATGATTTGAAGCAAGCGTTTATTTCGTCGGCAGCCGTTGATCTTGGAATTACTGGCAGTGTTTGGCAGAAATCGCCAGACAGTAA
Source organism: Leptinotarsa decemlineata (assembly GCF_025532065.1). Classification (NCBI taxonomy): domain Eukaryota; kingdom Metazoa; phylum Arthropoda; class Insecta; order Coleoptera; family Chrysomelidae; genus Leptinotarsa; species Leptinotarsa decemlineata. The sequence goes on from NW_027412529.1 coordinate 6,901,080, forward strand.
AATCATTGCACCTTCAAAACATCTCGAGTCATTGCGTAGATCTTTCAAAGTTTGGTTAAGTGCTTCTAATGCACGTTTGTGCGCCATTGTGCATTCGTCCCATATGATGATTTTCAATGCTGATAAAACTTTGGCCTTTCACTAGTTCGGACTTCCATTGTCTACTATATAAAATGATTTGAAATCCCTGAAACAACTAAAAAAGAAGAATTAAAAATGAGATAGCTGAAAATAATAATTATATTAACAAAAATAAACCTGAAATGAAATAATAGTGAAATAAAATACAAGTAAAAATAGAACAATTGAATAAATAAAAATAAAGAAATGAAAAAAGAAAGAAAATAAAAAGTGAAGAGATTCCAAGTCACGTTAGTTAACGACGTTTCGATTGTTAGTATCTACAATCGTCTTCGGGTGATGACTGGACTGATTCCTCCGAGAGATGACTATTTATAGGTCGTTCGAGTACTTTCACTTATCCCCGCTTTCCATTTTCCGCTTCACTAGTTCCGTGGGAGATGACCGTTTTGGCGAGAGTTGGCCATTTTTCGCTTGATGATGGGTTTCCATATGTTGCGTATTTCTACGCTGGCTTGGCTGAATACGTTGTTGGACAACATGTATGCGGCTTCCTTGAATTTTCTCCTAAACCAATGTTCCTCTCTGTGCAAGATCTCAGCTTGGGACCACTCGATGTTGTGTTGATGGGTCCAAACATGGTCTGCTATTCCTGATTTGCTGGTTTCCCCCTCGCTGTGTGTGTTTCTTGTGCTCGGCAATGCGAACATTCAATGGCCTCTTAGTTTCACCAATATAGGATTTTCCGCACTCACAGGGTGTCCGGTAAATGCCATTCTTGGAATCGCAGTCCACGTTTGGTGGCCTGGTTTTCGTGAGGCTGCTACGGATAGTGTTACCGGATCTGAAGCAGGTTCTGATGTTGTATTTGAAACCAATTCTTCTTATCCTCTCCGATAATCCTCTGATGTAGGGAAGTGCAAGCACTGGTTGTGACGGCTTCTCTTCCTTGCGAAGCTCCTGCTGTCTTCTAGCCAAAGTCTTTTCCACCATCGCTTTGGAGTAGCCATTCTGTTGAAGATCATTTTTGATGATGTCTAGTTCCTTCTCGAGAACTTCCTTAGTATTATAGAGCCCAAAAGCACGGTCTAATAGAGTCTTGATGATTCCTCTTGTAGTCGAATGATGGTGGTTGGATTCGTGGTTCAGATACTGTCCCGTATGAGTGGGTTTTCGGTATACAGATGTTTCCCACTTAGTGTCGGTCCTCTTCAGCAAAACGTCTAAGAATGGCAATTCGTTTTGGTCTGCTTCGAAAGAGACCCGATTCGAGTTGATGGAAGCGGTAAAGCAACAAACGACAGAGCTCCTAAAGGCCCTCACAAAAGAAGACTTCCAGCACTGCATCGATCAAAGGAAAAAACGTATGGAAATGTGTGTGGCGAGGAGAGGGGAGTATATTCAAGGAAAGCATCCGAATGTAGAATAATTTCTATAATAAAACCCTTTTTCGTAACCAGAGTCGTTATTTAATACGCGTACCTCGTATTTGATCACACTAGTTTGGAACCGGCGTCAGATAACATCTACTAATCGCGCGAATATAATTGATTCGAATTTTATTAGATTTGCATAATATTTCTGATTGCTTTGTTAGACTGAAAATGGGTTCATGAGAAATGAACGTATTAGATACGTATATTTTTTATCCTGTTCAATAATGGTTTTATCTTGTAATCCCATACATCAGGTTCAACATATGTTCTGCTTTCCAAAATGATTTATGACTGTGGAATCTGAGAATTCCATACATAAAATCAAGGAATACATCAAAATTTTACACTACGCTAGTCTAGTAACGGACTGAGTTTTTATTTCTATTTTCTCATGTTGGAAGTTTTGATTTCCATTGACCATATTCAACTTGATAACTCCTGAAAGAGTGATTGAACATATTTTTGTCTTTACTCAATGATTTGATTGAACGTTGATCCACTTCTCAACGATATCGTAGCTTTCTATCTGCTTTGAATTCAAAAGTAAATTATTGATGAAACTGAAAATATTGTATGACCTAAACATGACAACCAACTTCGAAGTTTTGCGCGGGAAATGGAACATTATTATTATTTGACATTGGCCTCCTTACTAACTCATTGATTGGAATTGAGAAAGAAATATTCTCGAATTTTTTAATTTTTTTTATGGATTTTTCTGGCAATTTTTCTTTTCCACAATCTGAAAAAATTAAAATTTCAACGGATAATTTTATACAGTTACAAGTTACAAAACTTTTCTATGGAAGTTTTTGTTAATGATGAGCCTATCAAATCTTCAGAATCTACAAAATTTTCCTGAATTTAGGTCGATCATAATCTCAAGTGGAGGAAACATATCGAGTATACGTGCAAATAGATCAAAACAAATTTTTATGATTTGCTACAACTCGAAGGAACTCTAGATAGAAGGTCTCTCATTGGCATATATTATGCCTCGATAATTTCTTTCTCATCGTACAATGTAACTTTATGGGAGAGTACTACTTGGGCTGAGAAGTTTTGAGTCTAACACATAGATGGCGCTATTGTATTCACAACTTTTTCAATTAGTATTTACCTTAAAAAATAAGCTGTTGAAACAAGAACGTCTTGATGATTCTGAGCAGTGTTTGGCCATGTTTGAGCACAACAAACCAACATTTTTTCATCGACAATGTGACAATGGATGAAACATGGATTCATCACTTCACTCCGATCGCCATCTGAGTGGAGAGCAACTGGTGAACCCCGTTCAAAGCGTTTGAAGGATGATATTGCAAAGAAATGACCGCATACGGCAAAAAAAATTGTTTCATCAAGACAACGCATCGTGTCACAAGCCAAACAAAACAATGGCAAAACTATTTGGTATATTGTGTATATTGTGTATATTGTGGTATATTGGCAGTTCCGGCTCTTTACAAATATAGATGTCTAGTATACGGAAAGAAAAATGAAAATAGCATCAAAACGACTTCGCAATGGTACACTGTGAATTATCAAGGCTTAAACAACATAAAACTGATTTATATAAAAACTGCTTCATATCCTGAATCAAAGTTTGGTAATCATCTCCCTTCTTGTGTCAAAACACGGATAAATTCCAACAAATTCAAGAAAGAATTAACTAAAATCATTTCCCAAATTTAAAAGAAATTATCAAAATGATACCTCGCTGAAAATGCAACAATGTTTAACAATATCTTTTGAATCCCCCAGTACAAAACTGACAAATTTATCATATCATACGAAAGGAGCAATCATTCATGAAATACCCGCTCTCACTCCTTGCATTTGCCTTCTCTCTCCAATATATTATTTAACCTATAACATGAAAACTTCTTGTTTTGTTTTCCATAGTCGTAAGGATTCATTCGAATTGGGAGAATAGGCACAATAGAAGCCTATTCTATGCCTAGGTGAATTCTCGACTTTTTGATGAATTCAAATGACACATAAAATTGTTATTCATGTTATGTTAGAATTTAACTGAATGTAACTGAAAATTTAAGTGAATGTTGATTGAGTTGATTAAAAAAGCAAATAAAATATAATGAAAAATGTTTATTTCATAACAATTTTCATTCACTTTCAGAATATTCAGAAAAGAAGTGGTTGGTGTTATATTTTCCAATCTATTTAGTTATGTGTACCAGTATACATATCCGTACCTATGATACGAATATAAGTATATAAATCTATATCTATACTAATATTATAAATGTGAAAGTTTGTGAGGATGGATAAATGTATGTATGTATATTTGTGGCTCTTTCACGCCTAAACGACTGATCGGATTTAGATGAAACTTTACATAAATACAGCTTATACATCAGAATAACATTGCATTGTCTTTCAAGTAATTAATATAGATGAATTTTGTCTTTCACATTAAGTAATTTGGACGAATCGTTTGAAAGTTATTACGATAATATTAACATGAGTTAGCCATTACGCGTCGCGTCTACTATAAGACAATGGGGAACGATGCGCAGGGGTAGAGGGGCGGTCTAAGCAATGGAGCACCATCGCCAAGAACGCAACCCGAAGGCGGACAGACGCGTGAGAGCAGACGTCGTTGACAGTTCTGTTAGTTTTGCGAAATTTCTTTATATGGAACATAATTCGATTATCGAAGCTATTCATTATTTAGTGCAGTTGACATAAATCTTCAATTACTGTATTTCCAAAATAAAACAATTATTACTACGTGTTTCCTGCGGCTTCTCTCGCATAGAATTTGATTTGCCACATTAAGTTTCGTGACATATCATTTTGAACAAATAGTTCAATATTTTTTTATTGACCCAAAACTTCAGGTTTTCAACTTTAAAACTGACGAAATACAATACAATTCTTGAATCCCTATATTTCCCCCTCGGGGGTGAACATTTCTGATTCCCTTTCTTGGTGCTTATTTACGCTAAACAAAGAACCTACCTGCATATTTCAAGATTGCATGTTCAGAAGCTTAGGCTGTTCGTTAATATAAGAGTGCCAGTCAATCAATAGGTACCCACATATACAATACTTCCCCGCTGTTTTCACCGTATTACCGTGGAAACTCACCTCATGTGTTATTCCAGGTCATGATCTATCCATATACAACTCACATTTGAATCTGCATGCATGCATTACATTCATCCATCCTCACAAACTTTACGCATTTATATTAAGAGTAGGATTAATAGGAATACCAATGTATTTCGTTCTTATCCTTTCCGTTTTTTTTGCTGATGCTATTCAATATTGTATATGTGGGTATCTATTGATTGACTGACACTCCAATGAATATTACTGGAGTTTTTTCCCAACACCAAATCGTTATTTTTACACCTCGACACGTGTTTCGTTCACCAAGTGATCATCTTCAAGAGGAAGAAAAAACTAGAAACTACTCAAAACTAAAGCTATTTATGCTATACAGGTACATCATACAGGTAGGTAATCAGTAATACCACCCATACAAGTGTACCACCCTAAATTAATTTTACAATTGGCCTTTCTATTATTTTACAATATGTCCTCATGTATGTTTAAATGTTACAGCTATATATAGAACAATTTTCAGCTATATAAAATTAGTTTCACAATATTGCCTATCTAAATATATTTACAATGTGTCTTTTGTAGTAATCAGTAAACCCAACAATGTTATTTCAACAAGCTATATAGTATGGTATTTGGTATTGGTCCGTTATCGTTATTCATAATATTATTATGTTTACTTATTTCTACACTCTCATAGGCATCTAGTTGCATGTTGTTGTTAACTTGTCCAACTAATCTTAAAGAACTGAAGTCTATGGAATGGTTTTGTTGCAAAATATGATGGGCGACTGCTGATTTTTCAGGTCTTCCATATTTTAAGTGTGCTATGTGTTCCTTATATCTCACTTTAATAGATCTTTTTGTCTGTCCATAATATTTTGCATCGCAGTCCGTACATTCAATTTCGTGAATTCCAGACTTTTCCGAATTCTCGACTTTGTCTTTTGGACTTCCCAAAAGGCTCTGCAGTGTATGACTTGTTTTAAAAACCAACTTCATACCTAGTTTTTTGAAAATCTTTCCGAAGTTCTTCGTATATTGATGGTATGGAACTGAGATGTATTTATCTTGGTTTTTGTCCTTTCTGAAAGTCGACATTTCGTTCATTCTTAACCTAAATTTCTTTTTCCTAATTATGTCATCTACAATACCCCTTGGGAAACCGTTAGTGGCTGCTATTTCCTGTATTGTACGTTTTTCTTTTGTGAACCTATCATGTGTTATAGGGAAAGTCAAAAGACGATGCACCAAAAAATTCAACCCAGCACGTTTGTGCTGTCCACAGTGATGTGAACTGTCAGGAATATACCTGTACATGCTTGTTTCTTTTCTAAATATATCGTATTCTTACCCTCCATCTTTGCTCCTCATTACCAAAACGTCAAGAAATGGTAGTTGTCCCTTATTTTCTAATTCATACGTGAATTTTATTGATGGACATCTATTATTTAAAAAGGAAACAAAGTCCTCGATATTCGAATTTTCGGTATCGAATACTGCAAAAATATCATCCACATACCTTAGCCAAATCCTAGGAAAATACTTTGACTTTTCTTCAGTTTCCATTTCGAATCTGCTCATGAACAGGTCTTAATGTTAATAAGTGTTTACTAAGGTGAAAATATTTTACAAGAATTTAGGCACATATTTATATTTAGGATTAAATTATTACTTTTTTTTATATTTGAATTATTATTTAAAAATTCAATTTTTATTTGATTTGTACTTTCATATTTTATACTCACACGAGTATAACTTGTTCTGGAAATAAGTATTTTTGATTTTATATATGCTAATACTCAAATTTTACTTTTATATTTTTCTATGATTTACCTATATTTTCCTTTTTTTTCGCTAGGTTGAGTTGAAAATCAGCCTAGGCTGATACTTCACCTCCTCATTGACCCTCAATTATTCTTTTAAATTTTTTTATTTCATTTTTTTTATTATGTCGATGAATAAAGACGATTATTATTATTATCATTATTATTATTTTATCAGTTCGGACTTCCATTGTCTAATATGATATAAATTGATTTGAAATCTCTGAAAACTCCCTGAAAAAGCACTCGAATGCCCCATAAATAGTCAGATCTCGGAGGTATAAGTCCAGTTATTATCACCCGAAGACGGTTGTGGATATTAACAATCAAAACGTCGTAAAGTAGTCTGGCTTGAAATCTTTCAATTTTTAATTTTCATTTCTTGTTTATGATTTTTAATTTTCATCTCGTGTTAATAGTTCAATTTTTTGGTTTTGGTTCTGTCAGGGATTTCTAATCAATTTATATAATATCAGACAATGGAAGTCCGAAATAATGGAATGCAAGCAGTAACTTTTCGGGGTAAACTTTTCAGTTGGCCCTCTATTACGCTTCAGTAGATTCTCTATTGATTTAGCTTTGTTTATTTTTCAGATTGAAAAAGGTTATATACCCATAAAAAACAGTAGTATCGCGTCTTACACAATAAATCAATTTCAAAAATCTTTTTTATGCTGCTATTCATTTTTTCCCTTCGAAATTTATTTGCTCTGCCCTAAATCGATCACAACATGAGAATTTCTTGTATACATTGGGACTCCCTAATGACGTAATGCAGCATTTGACAAAGGCCTTTGTTGTCGCTGGGCCCTATGGTATACTTTTTCATCAGTCTTAGGTTATTGTTTTATGATTCCGATGTGACTAGGGTAGCAGCAGCGTCTTGAAAAGGGTCAGTAATTTTGATCTGATGAATAGTTTAAGAAGGGACGATAGCAAATTTGCTGCAAAATTAATTGAAAAGAAGATAAGAACAGATTGAGTTGACATCATTTCTTATCGCAATAGTGTTTGATTCACGGAATTAACTTCCACAAGATCGCATTTTTATTTCCTCTAAAAGTAAGATCGTCGGGGAAAAATATTTTCTGCAAGTAATGCCAGAAGACCTCAAGTTTTTATTTATACGTTTCAATTTTAACGGAGGTTCAGAAGAGCCACATATTTTTATAATTTTTTCTTGGAATTAATGACGTTGAAACTCAACGAACTTGAAATTTTGAGTTTAGAGTCAAAATATCGAGATTAAAGTCCAAATTTCGAGTTTGGAGTAGAAATTTAGACTTTAAACTATAAATTATGACTTCAAACTGAAAATTTCAACCTTGGACTTGAAATTACGACTTCAAACTCAAACTTTTGACTTCAATATCTAAAGAAATTTCGGCTTCGAAATTTAAATTTCAAAATACAAGTCAAAATTTGGGGTTTCAAAGTCATAATTGCCTAGAAACAATTATAAAAATATGTGGCCTTCATTATTCATAATAGTACGAGTTCAACCAATATGATAAAACTTAGGGTCCGCAAGATTATATGAACATTGAATTATATGAATTGAATCAGATATCATAGGATAGGCACAATACACTCGTAGTATATAGAGGAGATATATAAAATTACTCTTCTTTCGTAAAACAGTGTCATCCTCAACAGCGGACATCGAGGAGGCTATAGGCCACTTGTCCTATAGCCTGCTTAGCACCAATATGGATGACAATGTGATTTAAAGCTTCTCACTCTCTCTGGTTCTTGTATAAAAATGGGAAGGTACAAAGTCAACACTTTTCTCTCTCAAAATTGATCTCCCCTGAAAATGTACCCAGAACAATCCTATGTTTTTTCTACTATACTTATGCACTCGCTTTTTATTGATTTTGTTCCTTCAGTCATTTCGAAAATATTAATGAGAATCAATAGTTCAACAACCAAGTGACCTTTTTCATTAAAAAATTATTAAAGAATTCGCAAAATCAAATTTTGAAAAATTACTTCAATCTTTACTTTCAATATTTTTTCGTATTCGATAATAACTGCTTCATATCGAACTGAGATAAAGTACGAAGCTTACTTTCCCGGAAAAGACAGGATGGACGATGACCTAGGAGGACAACTTCTCGGGAAGATGTACAATGGGTTTCATGTGGCCTAAGTGCTGTGGGCATAGACTCACTCTCACACTTGCAGACCGGTTTCGGGCTGTTTGGCCCCTCGTCAGTGCAAGGTAGTGTCTATCATCGATATACAGTCGATGATTTCCTATAACTGGGAATTAAATTCCTTCAGAGTATCATACCTCGAACTTGGCTGAAGCGGACCACAAACGACCTGTTTGCCATCGCTCCATCTGCCTGTGAACGAGGTAACCAACCGTATATCCGAAATTTGCCCAATTTCTCGTATAAGAAAAGAAAACTTCCCACTTATAGTTAGTGGGCATACTTGAAGAGTGGCTATATATTTTTCAACCGAATCCAGAGTGATCACGTTGTGCAGCTCATTGAGACTCAGGCTGTCGAAGCTCTCTGCTGAAAACTTTGGACGGCGCTAGGGCTGGTGTCTGAGTTGAGTGGCTGCCAGTGATCATAGTTGTCCTTCCAGAAGGAGTCCACTTGATCAGCGTTCGGCCGATTATCTACAATATGCGGGAGACTTTGGAATAATCGAGAAGGTTTCTCGCGGAACTTGAGGTTTTCCGCGATATTTATCGCTTGCCACACTAGTTTATTTTAAAGACGAAAGATAAAAACTAGCCAAACGCCACACCCATGCCCAATCCCTAAAAACATGGGATGGGATTAAAGGATGCAGTCATGCCAGTATCACCCTGGGCGACCATGGGAAGCTGGTGCCGAAGAAATATCTGGCGATGACCTGGAAAAACCTACGCTCAACACTAAGATTTCTGTCTTGAGTTATCATCAATAAGAGAGTGTGTGTTCGGCAAGTCTTGGCCTACGCCTGCCGATATAAAAGAGATGTCTCCTAGTGATCTGTTCATTTTCCTGGAAAGGACAGGAGGGACGATGACCTAAGAGGACAACTTTTCGAGAGGATGTACAATGAGTCACATGTGGCCTAAGTACTGTGGGCCTACACTTACCATCCCTACTTCACAGATACAGAACACAATCACTACAGGGAAGTCCTTAAGGCACTCCAAGAGCGGTGCCTGTGCGGAAGTAGCGATTCACGTTAGATTTGAATCGCTAGAGATAAAATTCATTTGAAAAACCGTTCTCAGGAAGTTCATTCCACATAAACGCAGGTCTTCAAATTTGAGCGTTCTTAAACAGTGAAGTTCGAGGTGTACTGAGTTGATCGTCGAAACGACGAGCAGCCACAGTTCGTCGCGTATTTCGCGTACCGCTCTTGGTGGAATCATTTGTGTCAAGTCACTTGAACACCTCCCGTGAAAGTATCTTTGAAAAAGACACAAATCTTCAACCTTCCCTAGATGTTCCAGACTATCAAGTTATGTTCGTGTCTCTAATTCGTGTCTCCGCCCTGTGACTCATTACACATTGGATACGGGACGTATTTTGATGTTTTTCTTTATCTTGTGTACTCGACGATGAATCTTCTCTATTGATTAAGTTTTGTTCATTTTTCAGATTGCGGAAAGTTATACCTCCAAAAAATAGTGAGAAATATATAAAACGAATAGTTGTTATGAAACATGCTAACTTCGACCTCGTCTACAGAAACTATGTCATGGAATCTATTCGACTGCGCACTATATTCCAACGAGGGAGGTTTATGCCAGAAATACCCGGCAAACTATAACTATTCATCACTTTGAGGTTTATCCCGATAGTTTTTGAAAACCTTTCTACCGGGAAAATAGCATAGTTGTAAAATAAACTAGTATTTTTTCTTTGTAGTACACAGTGATTCAAATTCAATGTAATTAAGAACTCACACCCCGTGTTTGAGAATATTTTATTCAATTTTACAGTTCTAGAGGAAAACATTACTCCCTGTATTTTTATAATTACCCATTACTGCCCGAGTATTCGAGGCTCAAAAAATATAGCACGCCATATATTTCTATATTCATTAATGTTTGGTTTGGTTTTATAATTTCTAGAGTTCCTGTTTTGTTTAACGTTTACCCGATTTCCCTGGCTTTTAGCTGAGGGGTGAATATAATTAGGGAAATAATATATATTACAGAAGGGTTGGATTCAAAGCTTTTCCATTAGCTGAAAATTTTTCAACTGAGGATAACGCCTGATATACGGTGGTGGATCCCGGAATTTTCCAGATTAGTTGTTTCTTCATACCATCGAACAGAAACCTGTTTAGTTATTTGTTCAACAAATTTCCCACATTTTCTATTTCAACTCACAACATGAAAGAGAATATAGACACATTTTTGATTTTGACCATCCAACTATTCTAGATGTTCAACCATATTTATCCAAAATACTCTTGAGCGAAATGTTATAGATCTTCAAATGCCTTAATACTTCATAATTCAATTTGATAAAAAATATACCTGAATAATTTACCCTCTTTTCATTATTTTCTTTCTGCTATTAATTAAAAAACAGAAATCACCTTATCAGAATCACAGATAAAGCCATTTGTTTGTTTCATGTCGTTTCGTGTTGGTGTTGCCTTGAAAATGTAGTTGTTGCAATGTGTTTCATATTGTTTTGATGTATCTAATACAGAGGTCTCCAAACTTTGAAGCCTTCGGGCCATAATGATTTTTTCAGTTTGTTCCAAGGGCCAATTTCTGCCCTTAACTATATTTCTAGATTAGGATAGTCGCAAAGTGCCTGACCTAAGCAAACTCACGCTTTTTTTGCATTCCAATTATTATTCTGTATTGTGACACTTAACGACATCTAGTGGCGAGTAGTGGTACTATGTACTATCTTTTTCAGCTACCCGCTAGGTGGCATTAGGCGTAATTAAATATTTGGAATTACCGCGTTGGTTCGAGAAAGTTGTGTTTCTAGCTAGTGTATTCCGATCACCTCGAGATGGCAGTAATAAATGCATATAAAAAGGCTAGCGGCGCAACTGCGAGTTAGTCTGCGTAGGAAAGGCGTAGGAAGCGAAACTGTCTATTGTGAAATAAAGTAACATCCGTCAATAAAAGTATTTTGATTTGACTTATTGTTTTTATGTGTGATTTTTTAGTATGGAAAAGAAGCGAAAAATCGACAGTGAATGCAGAACGTTCCAAGAAAAATGGAACTTTCAGTATTTTGTGATTGAGTCCAGTAATAAGGCTCTATGTTTAATTTGTAATGAAACCATAGCTGTTCTCAAAGACTATAACATTAAACGACACTATGAATTGAAACATCTTCAAAGTTACTCCAAGTATACAGGCAGTTTGATGAAGGAAAACTTTGAAGCTTTGAAACGCGGACTTAAATCGCAGCAATCTTTGTGTACCAAAGCGAATACTGAACAAGAGTCTGCAACTCGCTCCAGCTTTCGTGTGGCTCTTGAAATCGGAAAACGTGTCAAACCATTCACCGATGGAGAAATGATAAAAGAATGCTTGATTGCAGTAGCCGAAGAAATATGCTCCGAAAAGGTAAATTTATTAAAAAGTGTCAGTTTGTCAGCAAACACCGTGGCTTGGTGGGTGCAAGACATCGCAGAAAATATATCATCTACACTATCTGACAAAAATGGACATCATGAGTGATTTTTTCTAGCATTGGATGAGTCAACGGATGTGTCAGATACTGCTCAGGTGATGATTTTTATTCATGTATGTATGGTGAAAATAAAGGAGTGGTTGCACTTGTGTCAAAGGCTGTAGAAAATGATGGTGGTTCAAAACCATTAGTCTTACATTGTATCATTCATCAACAGTCCTTGTGAGGAAAATGTTTGGATATGTCTGAAGTTCTAAAAGCAGTCATATCAGTTGTTAACTTCATCAGATCCACTGGGCTGAATCACCGACAATTCCGTGAGTTTATTCAACAGATTGGAGAAAATTATTTACCATATCATACTGCCGTACGCAGTGACCAGAGGATTTAATTAAATTCGAAACGTCGGAAAAATAAATTTATTCTGTTACCCAACCAACCTTTCTTTAAAAAAAATATTGGATCACTAAACTAGTTAACTAATAACTATTATCTTCTATAATATATGTATAAGGATTACCAACTATTGATCACCAAAAACCAACTTGTGGATTTCTCCAGCTGCCTAAACTAGTTGCCAAAATTCTCGAATACAAAAGGGGATAGGTGCAAAGTTCTAGTTGATCATTAGGGGTTTTGAAATTGGGGTTTTTATACAACTTATTCATTTCCAATGCTTTCAACAATTTCATCCTCCTTCCTATATTGCACATCTTTATGAATTTGGTGAAAGCATTGGAAATGGATAAAATATATAAAAATACCAATTTCACAACCTTCACTCATTAACTAGAACTATGCAACTCACCCCTTTTGAATTTGTGAATTTTGACAACTTGTTTAGTGTCCATTGGTAGCTGGAAAAATCTACAAGTAGGTTTTTGGGGATCAATAGTTGGTTATCCTGATATATTATAGAAGATAAATAGTTATTTTTTCATTATTGGTATTGATAATTCAGTTAAGATTTGTTCTTTCAGGTATAAAGTAAACGATATAGTGCACCTAAGTTTCAACAGCTCCCCTTTAATAATATAGTTATGAAGCTACCTAATTTTATTGTGAAAAATGAAAATACTTCTGAATTCCACTTACTCCACTTATATACATATATATATATATATATATATATATATATATATATATATATATATATATATATATATATTGTTGTGTAATTGGCCGCGGTGGTAGTGCACCCGAATCACGATCGGAAGGCCTGGGTTCGATTCCCACCTCAACCAGATATTATTCTCGAGAGAATTTATCCGATTGAAGCTAGAATGATTCTGAAACCGTGTTAGGAATCATACGTTGAAAGGTAAGACCTCGTTAGTCCTTAGCTCGCACAAGTCTCTCAACTTCTGAGAGTTGTCGTTCGTATTGGGGCGACAGCTGATCAACGGAAAAACAGATTTTGAACAGATTTTTTTAAATCTTTTTCTGTCAGTCTTCTTCGGTAATAGTAGATACTTCTTTTCCAATTTGCTCTATTACCCTCTTATCAAATTTTGAAAAATTATTGTTACGCCTGATGCTTCGTTTTAATTTTCCCCAAATCAACTCGATGGGATTGAAAACAGAAAAATTGGGGGTAATTCTCAGTATGGTGTGTCCATACTTTTCTGCAATACTCCCAAGTGCATACAATTTTCGAATGTTTCTGTTTGTAAAACTTCAAGTGGTTGCTTTTTGGTATAGTAATCTCCAAAATACAAATTGTTATTCATTAAAAACTTTGTATTTCATCTTTCCTACAATTTTTATTGGAAACGTTATCAAGAACTATCACACTATTCGTAAACAAATTTGGGATCAATGTGTTTTCATACCATCCCTTGAAAATATCAGCTTCCATGTACGTATAATAGTCAACATTGCAGTCCTCAAGTTTTTTTCCACATAATTTCTAAGAATTCGGAATCCATCCTTTAGTTCCCCCGCAATGCACAATGATTAGTCGCGATTCTTTGTTTGCAGGCATGTTAGGCGTACACATTCTCGAACCATCAGTCCACCCTTTCGTAACTGTGTTGTGAGTGTCATACCAAGTTTCATCCAAATAGAAAATTTGCCGTTGTTCTTGTCTATATTTAGCTATTTGTTCTCAGTATTTGTTACTCAATTCCACTATTCTTCTGCTTTCCATAATTGCTTGACTTTTCCAATTCTGAAGAGTTTTGTCACAGCAGCTCACGTTATGATTTCAGTTGTAGAAATATCATTGTAACATTTTCTAACAATCGTATATTGTTTTTTCAATGGTTTTATTAGATGAACATCTAGAGGTTTCAGTAATCCTGTATCACATCGCGTCTCTCATTCATAAGGTTTGTTTTTGACTATTTTACGTACAGTTGAGAAACGAGTTTCGGTCAAATTGCTTGTAACAGTTCGTTTCTCTCGAAACCAAACTTGAGATATAGATTCCTATATACATTGAAACACATTCTCTGTGTTTCAATATTCAAATGCATCCGACTCTTACTCATTGATGAGTATCTCTTTTTCGCATTGTTCAGCATCGCTATCGGAATCACTATACTGGAAAAAGTATGCGTTGTTATCACACTCGTTATTACTATTAGTACTTGTCCAAAGATGCCACATTTCAAACAGATAACAAAAATTTCAAGTAATTATAATTGCACCAATATCGAATTTCAACACTGAAATTTCGATCAGTTTCTGAACTGAACACGACGGCGATAACCAACCCCGCAATAACTGACTTCTATTCGTCACCGTAACATGACTCAAAAATCAATTTTATGACTCTTCAGCCAATCATAAAACTCGGTTGGTAAAAATTATCCAATGCGAACCGTCAAATCCACAGTTCACGTGGACTAGTTTCTATGTATTGGTTTTTTTGCCTTTGAGAGTGCCGTCAACTATAAATGTGCACAATATCGTTTACTTCGACTATACCTATCGTATATTTTGACGAAATATATCAGTTTACTTGAGAATAGTTTAACAAACTGAAAAAGTTTCTGCTAGAACATATCATATTCATATGGTAAAAATTACTGAAGTAACTTCAAGTTCATTGGTAGTGTGTTAGATTGAATATCAACATTATATCAGAAATAGATAAGTAAAGTAACAGAATCAAAATTATAAGAATACGTCTTGTTCACCTTTGGTGACCATCGCGTGTAATGTAACAAGACTACTTATCGAGGGACTCATATTGGTGAACTGTAAGTTTGCCCTTTCTATATCTGAAAGAAGTTCCACTTCAAAATTTCAATTTTTTAAATTTTGAATATTGTGAACTTCGAGAAATGTCCATATAAAAAAATAAAACTCCTGTAACAATCTATTATTTCTCCTGGATTTTCTTGTTAGAGGTAATTTTGAGATACACAGTACAACTTTTGAGCAATAGAAATGGGTTTTCATGACAAGAGCAGAGAGAATCGAGAGATAAAAGTGGAGACACAATGTTTATTAGCAGCCTTTTCATCCATGACACTCAACAGCACACGAGCGCTTGGCAAGGTCAGAAAGAACCAATATTTCTTTCTGGAAAATATGTTTACACATATTTCAGATGGCATTTGTAAGATATCGCCAATAAAAAGCCAGACGTGTGAATTGGAGAATGTTTCGGTTCTCTAAGGATTTCTTACGAATGCGGACGGGGAATTAACTTTTGTGGAAGTTCGAGTGGGATCCCTATATTTTTATAGACATGCGGCTTCCGGTTTCCATTTTGTGCATTGAATTATAATTGGAAATTTGAGAAGCAGAACCGTCGATACTGATTTCTTTGCTGAAATATACATTCGAATATGTTCACGTAATTTTAACCAGGAATAGAGAAAACGAATCTGATACTGAATTCACCATTATTTGTTGAACTTGAAGTAAGATGGACCAAATACAATAAAGAATGATGAAAAATGTTGGTGATTAATATTTGGTCTCTGATTTGGCAATGTCTGAATTTTAAACGTTCTATAGAACCAAACTAAGCATTTGTCCCAAATACTGGAACTGTAATACTCTTCCTGATCTACTTCAAAAATGTTTTCACTCATATCGAATAGGGTGAACTTTAATTTTTTGATAATCATTAAATGATTTTTTGTAGAAATTTGCGGAAAATGTTCTCATGAGAGTTCTCGCTAATTTTCACAGAGTGTCAAATTGAAATTAGACATATGGAGTCCAAATGATGGCACTATAGTGAATTTCAAGTTTTTAACCAATTAAAATTCAGTTTGTGATCATAAAAAATAAATATAATTATAGGTTACTAATAAAAAATTCAGAAAATCTCAAACTCGAGGTGAGACTGCCGCAGGCTTCAATTTCAGGTCCTATCCTCTTTCAATTCCACGTTAATGATAAAGAAAATATTTTAGGAAATGACATGTAGAAGGGTTTGACGGTACCACGGACATCGGATTAGTTATAATAAATGATCGGAAATTGATATTGTGTTCAGTTTATTCGCTGTTCTTGTTATTATTGTTTTCAGTTTCTGTAGTTGGTTATAAGTAATTTACCACAAAATATTCTATAATAATGTTAAATTTCGTTTTTATATGAGCGCACGCCTATGGTGAAAGAACGAAATTTACTCCACACTCCGTTTCGAGATCACCGAGAAATTTGTGAATTTATAAATAAAAGTAGTGGAAGTGGACTTACTGGTTGATTTTTACTATGATTTTACGATAATTCTGCCTGATATAGATGACAACCGCCTAGAAAAAAAAATGCAAAGTATATATTATAGTGGTAATGAGTTACATTTCAACAAGTCTGAACCACGAATCGTAAGGTTCCAAAATAGACAAGAAATTTTTCAGCAAAAACTCACTTTTACATCTGATAATGAACAAAAGGGCAGTACTGCAGAAACCGTAAAATTTTCAGATGTACAAGTTGATAAATGTCTTGTCTGGAAATCTCATTGTGAACAGTTAGTATCAAAGTTAGGTAACACCATATTCACCATGGATTGTGTGGAATTGTTTGATTTGAAATTCTATTATATCTGATTCGGAAAGATTCATCTTCTTGGAAGAAATCGATGCTTGGGTTTTGTGGTATTGAATCGAATCTGATTACTTTCACCCCAATTCAAAATTACTCCTAGATCATCATCATCGTTTATTTACACAAAAGAAAAACAGCAACCATAACAAGGCAAATAAACATTGGAAAAACCACAGAAGCAACAGGTGTTGCTTGTGCGTGGTGTAAATAAATTTTTATAACTTCAGATACTAAAATTAATAATGAGTATAACGTTAACAAAAGGGTGAAATAAATATATACAGAACATTCAAAAACTTTGTAGACGTGTAAGTAGATATAAAATTAATCATATGTGGTATAAATAAAATAGATTGAAATAACCATTATAACAATCATAAGAACATCCGAGATCCTCTTAAAGATATGCAACCTCCTGCTGTTGGTGAAGATGTGCATCCGCAGCCAATGTCCAGGAATCCAAATGAAATGACGAAACAAGTGTGCTGTCGTCAGCGAAGAAATATATTGGATTCATTCAACGATTTTTCAGGAAGCTGGAGTGTCATACACAAAAATGATTCGACAAGCCATATCATCGAAGTTTGGCCAGCAAACCCTCATACAATACACGGTTGAAGACCTTAGAAATATCAAGCGCAACAGCTCTTGAATATCCATGTTTCTCGATTGCGTTATTTCAAATATCTCGTGTTAGGAATCACACGTTAAAAGGTGAGACTTCGTTAGTCCTTAGCTCGCACAAGTTTCTTAACTTCTGAGAGTTGTCGTTCGTATGGGGGCGACATCTGATTGACTGAAAAACATATTTCAACCAAATAAACAGGTCGCCTGTTGATCTTTGTTTCCGAAAGCCATATTGATGATCGCTCAAGATGTTAAAGCCTTCCACTTATTCAAGGATATGGTGTTTTATGGCTTTCTCCAAGATTTTCGATATATAGCTGTCCGTAACGAAAAGAAAAGCTATTTAGAATTCAGTACAAGAAACAAAGATGGTCGTCAGATTCTATGGAAAAGATTACTACAAAACAACTGTATCTATACCAGAATTCTTGACAACCCTGATAGAATATATCAGCACTTTATACAGTCATCATCGGATAAATCTGAACCTGAACCAAAAATATGCTCAATAAGTATATTCAAAACAAAAAATCTAATTTTGGGGAACTCTTTCATTTTTCGACAGTTACAGTCGAAGAAATTCATAAATGCTTCCTAGAAGTGAAATCACTAGCTACTGGTCCTGACTTAATAAACTTAGAAATGATATTACTTTGCTGCTCAACAATTCTACCAGTATTAACAAATATTGTCAATTCTTGTTTACTGGAAGGTATTTTTCCTGATATCTGGAAAGTGTCACGGATAATTGCATTGCCTGAGAAAAGTAATGTATTGAGTTACAATGACCTCCGCCCGGTTAGTATACTACCATGTCTGTCGAAGGTAATTGAAAAAATTATGAACATTCAGATAAGACAATTTTGAAAAATATACTATATTGCCGGGACACAGTTATGCTACAGCCTTACATAACATTGTTGATGATATTATTAGAGAGACAGATGCAGGAAAAACAACTGTTCTTATTCTCTTAGATTATTCAAAAGAATTTGATACGATCAACCTCGAAATTTTACTCTCTATTTCACACTTTATAGGTTTTTCGGACAGTGCTATTAGTCTTGTGTGTAATTATCTTCAGGACAGGAGTCAATACTTGAAGACAGCTGTGGGTCAGTCATCACGAGAAAAGGTCACTTGTGGGGTTCGACAAGAGTCTATACTTGGCCCCGTACTATTTAGTATATACACAAGTAATGATACACAGCTGTATCACTCATTTGCTCCAGTAGACTGGTTTGAGACTCAAAAAGTTATATCTGAAGATATAAACCAATTAGTAGAAGTATCACATGCGCATGAGTTGAAAATCAACGCACTCAAGTCTAAAGTAATGATATTTGGAAAAAACAAATATCACATTGAAAGCATTATGAGAATTAAAACCCAAAATGAAGAGTTACTATTCACAAGTGATGCAAGGAATTTAGGTTTACACTTAGATACAGAACTTCGATTTAGAAAACATATTAACTCTTGTCTTTAAAAGGCTTATTGTTCATTGAAAATGTTTTACCCTCATAGACATGTCCTTTCACAATAACTAAAAAAAACGTTAAGTGATACACTTGTCCTGAGTCACTTTAAATT
Source organism: Leptinotarsa decemlineata (assembly GCF_025532065.1). Taxonomy (NCBI): domain Eukaryota; kingdom Metazoa; phylum Arthropoda; class Insecta; order Coleoptera; family Chrysomelidae; genus Leptinotarsa; species Leptinotarsa decemlineata. The sequence continues at coordinate 6,920,376 of NW_027412529.1, forward strand.
TTGTGACATTCTGTATGGACCATGCCTAGATCACAACGATATTAATTTGACGTTATCGAAAAGTAATTTACGGCATTGTGGATTCTATCGTGGGAATAGAGAGTGGTACCTTTTCCAGAAGATCTTCTGTGGAGTGGGACACAAATTGTTCAGCTAGTAGATTTGCTTTTTCTATGACTGTCGTTGCAACTGAACCATTTTGTGGAGTTTTGATTAGCAGCTTCAACTACCGAACAGAAGGATCTAGACTTGTTTGTCTAGAACAATTAATTAATATAACAATTAAACAAAACATTAGGAGATTCCAAGCCAAGTTACTTCACGACTGGACCAATTCCCCAGAGAGATGACTATTTAAGGGTCATTCTAATACTTTCACTTATATCTCTTTCCACTTTACCGGTTTAGCGGGAGATGAGCGCTGGGCGGGAGTTGGCCATTTTTCGCTTGATTATGGGTTACCATATGTTACGTATCGCTACGCTAGCTTGTCTTAATACATTGTTAGGCAACATGTGTGCAGCTTCTTTGAATTTACTGTTAAACCAGTATTCCTGCCTGTGTAGGGACCACTCGATATTATGTTGATAGGTCCAAACATGCTCTGCTATTCTTGATTTGCTGGTTTCTCCTTGCTGTGTGTGATTCTTGTGCTCGGAAATGCAAATCTTTTCAATAATCTTTTTATTAAGCCTAAAACAATAACGAACAAAAAATACTAGTATTATTGTGAAAAAAGCGACGGGCGGTTGATATACAAAAAATATGGCACAAAGCGCCCACACTTTTTTAACAATAATACTTTCATTTTTCCTTCGTTACTCAAGCTTATTTAATAAAAATCATTTTCAACTATCTAGTTCGATGTCCGTGTTAGGAATCACACGTTAAAAGGTAAGACCTCGTTAATCCTTAGCTCGCACAAGTTTCGACTTCTGAGGGTTGTCTTTCGTAAGGATGCGACAGCTGGTTAACGGAAAAACAGATTTTAAACAGATTTTTTTAAACAGATGTTTTTTAAAAGTATGTTTTTTAGTTTCTTAAACTATATTTATTTTTAATTTTTTAGTTTCGTATGCTATAAAAGCGTGTTTTATATTCATTTTGAACTATATTTATTTTATTTAAACTTTGGGATCAATTAGCCGTATATTGTTTAGAAAAATGACCATTGATATTTTTCGATTTCGGAGAGGAAGCCTGAAAATCAGCTACCAAGCCCAAGGCAGCGGGAGCGCACAGGAGGTTTACAAATAAGGCAGCAGGCGCGCGTGTTGACAAAAACATACTTTTTTCAAATAATAATAATAATAATATTTATTTACATTACATTAATAAAAAAGTACAATAAAGGAAAACATTCAATGGTATATAAATTCATACTACCCAATAAGGCAAGCCTTGGTAGTGGGAGTAAAACTTTACAAAAGTAATAGCTATACATTCAATCAGCCTAATAGGGGATCTGGTCAAAGTAGACAAAATACCAAAAGGCGGATCTTGACTACAGTGAAATTGTTCAAGTAGATCCAGAATCTCGAAATCATATAAGGAAAATTAAAAGGAAATATGAATTTGAAATATGAATTATGAAATGTTTAAAATATAAAAATATTGAGAAAGAAAGTTTTTGGCTTTCTACTACTCCACCTTGATAAGATGAGGGAATCTTCCGAAGAAACGAAGGAATTAATCAATTTGAAAAAGGAAGGAAGTAACTCTATACATGGATGTGTAGATCATGCAGAGAAATATCTTTCAGACACAAACTGAAATAAAGTCCTCATGAAACAGCTACTTTCATATAAACATTGAATTACACGAAAGAAAAAAATTCTTTCGAAACAAATACTTCTATATGAACACTGAACTGTTCAGAAGATACTTTTCTCTACTCAGTTTGTATTTCAAACATTCGTTGTGGAATAAAAATCATATATCATTCACATGAGTTCTACTTTAAATACATGGTAACAAATTGCACTCACATGGAACACTGTCATCCTCACTGGTATACATCGATGTTTCGCCTCAAGACACTTGCCTTAAGGCTCTTCAGTACCAAATTGGATAAAATTATAGAAAATATACACACTTCATTCATAAATTACGATTTTTAATGTCACGGAATAAGCTTGATTTTCTTATGTCATCGATGACATCGTTATGAATATCACAAATATGTGAATGAATGTCATTACGATGTCATCGATGACATAAGTAGATCAAGCTTATTCCGTGACATTAAAAATCGTAATTCATGAATGAAGTGTGTCTATTTTCTATAATTTTATCCAATTTAGTTCTGAAGAGCCTTAGGGAAGTGTCTTGAGGCGAAACATCGATGTATACCAGTGAGGATGACAGTGTTCCATGTAAGTGCAATTTGTTACCATTCATTTAAAGTAGAACTCATGTGAATGATATATGATTTTTACTCCACAACGAATGTTTGAAATACAAACTGAGTAGAGAAAAGTATCTTCTGAACAGTTCAGTGTTGATATAGAAGTATTTATTTCGAAAGAATTTTTTTCTTTCGTGTAATTCAATGTTTATATGAAAGTAGCTGTTTCATGAGGACTTTCTTTCAGTTTGTGTCTGAAAGATATTTCTCTGCATGATCTACACATCCATGTATAGAGTTACTTCCTTCCTTTTTCAAATTGATGAATTCCTTCGTTTCTTCGGAAGATTCCCTCATCCTTTTTTTGTATCAAGATGGAGTAGTAGGGAGTCAAAAACTTTCTTTCCTAAAAATTAATCACTCCTAAAAATATAACCCCTTCAATTCAAATAAAAATATTGTTGGAAAAATAAAATTCAAAATAGTGTTGTCGAAATGAAATGAAGATGTAAAGTGAGTTCGAATTATACCAAGGAGGCCACGTACAGCGCCATCTGCCCGCGAATAGATCAAGCAAGGAGAGTTACAAACATAAATACATATATACACACTAGTGAAGCTAATAAAAGCGTTTTTATAAAAATGTTCAACTCCTGCCAACCGGTCTTCCCCCGCTAAACCGTTGACGAGGAAAGCGGAAATAAGTGAAAGTACTCGAATGACCCACAAGTAGTCATCCATCGGAGCAATTAGTCCAGTCATCACCCTAAAACGATTGTGGATACTAACAATCGAAACGCCGTGAAGTAACTTGGCGTAGAATCTCTTAATTTTTTATTTTTTATTGACAACAGAAGTCCAAACAAATAAAATTCAATATTACTGGAGTTTTATCCCAACACCGAACCGTTATTTCAACACCTCGACACGGGTTTCGATAACCAAGTGATCATCTTCAGTTAAATCTCCTTCTTGAAGATGACCACTTGGTGATCGAAACACGTGTCGAGGTGTCAAAATAAGGGTTTCGTGTTGGGACTGAAGTGAAAAGTTTGTGAAGATCAAACCGTGAGGTGTAGTTTGTGAAATTACTGTGGGTCTTCATCAGGTAACAGCCGAATCAATCAGAAATTTTGTTATTTGAAAGACATTGTGAACTAGTTTGTTGAATCACTCCAACTGAAGCGCCTTCAATAAAATTTATAGTGTGGAAATTGTCTAATAATTATCATGGATAATGTCATTAATTTTCATCAAGTGAAAAACAGTGTCTTCCTTATTGAAAAAATGAAAGTACAAATATTTTTAATACTCAAATTCGTCAGCTAACAACGTTCTGAAGAAAAATGTATACAATAATCGAAAATAGTTAGGGTCAACATCTGAAATATGTAGGAGATATGGATCATTATAGAAACATGAATCAAAGACGGGCGGAATTTCAATAGATATCAATTTTCATAACACATTATCATATATATATATATATCCGTGAATTCTGCGATTCATAATGTAAATGAAGTTGGGAAATGGAATCCTGTGGCTTGCCTGAATCGGGGAGTAAACATATCACTCTCCTGCTGTGTGACCTTTTTACAAGGCCTCCCGTGTATACTTAAGCGAGTTATTGGGATTCAATGAATGGGAGAGCTTTTTTCTATTATTGGAGAAGGAGAATCGGCCATAAAGGAAAATATTTGGTGAGAATATTGAAGGAAATTGGTATTGTTCGATGACAAATGGGCAGGAAGCTGCTATTGACTTTAATAGAAGTGCGTTTCGGTAAATATTCCCTTCTTTATTGAATTATGACGATTTGTAAGGTCATATGAGAATACCGGATATCAATTTGGAAACATACTTTCCTTGAAACTTTCCGTCCAGGAAATGTATGAAAAATCGGGTAGTAACGTTAATTTCAAGGAAGTTTTTCAATTCTCGCAATTCAAATAACATTGCATGGTAAATGTTATCCTCAGAAACATATATATATATATATATATATATATAATTTTTTTATATATATAAATAATTTTTTTAATGACAAGTACCAAAAGGTCTACCTTGGGACAAGCTAACAGTCACAATATATCATTTTTTTATGATTTCAACAATAAAGTGCCGCCAGATGAAAAAAAAAACAAATAGCGTAAATATTTTTAATTAAAATAACGGATTTACATTCACACAATTCAACTAACAATGAAGCAAAAACTTTTAATAAACGTAACTAATAACTAATTATTGAAATTTTTCGATTCAGTGCAACAATTGATTCTAACTCATATTCTAGTAGCCTCTAATAATCCACCACGTATTTCGATACATGTGTCGTAGCGCTTACGAATATTTCTGATTACGTTCCTTATTTCTTGAGGGCTAATATCTGCACATACCTGTCGAATTCTTGCACAAAGTCAATTTCTATCTCTTGAGCGGTTTTTGTAAACCTTTTGTGTGAGAAACCCCCGGAGAAAAAAGTCCAAAACTGTGAGGTCTGGAGATCTGGGTGGCCACTCTATGAACGGACTACGACGGCCTATCCATCGGTTTGGAAAATGTTCGTTAAACCATTGCCTCACAGCTCTGTCATAATGAACTGAACACCCATCTGACTGGACAATTAAATTTGATCGTTCATTGATTGGCAGCTCGTGAATAGCATCCCAAAACTCTGTGTTTAAAAATTCAAGAAACCTCTGCGCATTAATGTTTTCCTCAAAAAAGAAAGAACCAATAATTCGTTCGTTCAATATACCACACCAGACGTTGATTTTTTGGGGATACTGGCTTTTACAGTTTATTACCCAGTTAGGATTATCCGCTGCCCAATAGCGACAATTCTGTGATGACACTACTCCCTTTGTAGAGTGAAAGTGGCTTCGTCGGTGTATAAAATATTTTTTAGGAAATTTCTATTGTTTAAATATTCCCCTTGGGCCCATAAACAATATTTCAGGCGTCTTGCTTCGTCGCCTTCTTGAAGTGTGTGTAAAAATTTTGGCTTGAAAGGTTTAATATTCTTCGCCTTGAGACATCTCCGAATAGTTTCTCGTGGAATATTCAAATCTAAAATGGCATTCCTTATACTGGCATTAGGATTATTTCCGAAATAATCTAAAATGATTTGATCATTCCTGTTTCGTCTTTGTACAGGATTACTTTTTAACATCATTTTTGATACTGCACCAGTTTCATTGAATATTTTATTTACCGTACCGCAGCTAATACGAGGACGATCTGGATGCCTCATTAAATACTCTATAAACCTCTTTAGCACTTCTAACGTCATCTCCCAAAAGGCGTACAATTTCAATTTTCTCTCTTACGATCAATCTTGCAGCCAAGACACAAAATAATTCGAAGAACTGTAAGGTGAATATAGTTGACAATAGTACATTTGAATCTTTCACAAGTGTCAAACTCTAATATCATTTCCATGGCAACTAAGATTTAAATTGAAATATTGGGTTTTTTTCCATTTTTTTTATATATAACAATTTATCAAATCAACCGACAACTGAGGTAGCAGAAATTTGGGAAGCTAACCTGAAATGCCATCGGAAAACGAATCCACATGTTTCTAGAAATGATATGAAATCTAGAAAGGTTAATGCAGTCAAGCTGCTGGAAAATAATTCCATGAAAATCAAAAAATAAATAGATAAGTACTCTTTGATCATTCCCATATTGATTTCAATTTAAGAGCCACTGGTATACAGCTGTTTCAGCCTATTGGGCATCGTCAGTACCGGCAGGCGGTCCTATATATATATATATATATATATATATATATATAAATACGAAGGTTATCGAGTGTCTTGATATAGATAAAGAAGTTTTTAAATCGGACATAGCACTCAAGGAAGTGGCAAACCATAGACACGTGTTTCGGGCTTTTGGCCCATCATCAGTATGGTGCAGCCAAGTGTAAGGATGGGCAACACTTGGTTACCAGAAGAAATAAATACAAATGCATGGAGCCACCAGCAGGAGCCAGCCGCACATTTGTGGTTTCACTTAATAGATCTTGTGTTCACAAGAAAACTATCAAAATCACCACGGAGGCAGCTATAGCTACCTGCGTGACATCCGGGTCCAGGAAATAATATAAATACGAAGGTTATCGAGTGTCTTGATATAGATAAAGAAGTTTTTAAATCGGACATAGCACTCAAGGAAGTGGCAAACCATAGACACGTGTTTCGGGCTTTTGGCCCATCATCAGTATGGTGCAGCCAAGTGTAAGGATGGGCAACACTTGGTTACCAGAAGAAATAAATACAAATGCATGGAGCCACCAGCAGGAGCCAGCCGCACATTTGTGGTTTCACTTAATAGATCTTGTGTTCACAAGAAAACTATCAAAATCACCACGGAGGCAGCTATAGCTACCTGCGTGACATCCGGGTCCAGGAAATAATATAAATACGAAGGTTATCGAGTGTCTTGATATAGATGAAGAAGTTTTTAAATCGGACATAGCACTCAAGGAAGTGGCAAACCATAGACACGTGTTTCGGGCTTTTGGCCCATCATCAGTATGGTGCAGCCAAGTGTAAGGATGGGCAACACTTGGTTACCAGAAGAAATAAATACAAATGCATGGAGCCACCATCCTTACACTTGGCTGCACCATACTGATGATGGTGCAGCCATCAGTATGGCTGCACCATACTGATGATGGGCCAAAAGCCCGAAACACGTGTCTATGGTTTGCCACTTCCTTGAGTGCTATGTCCGATTTAAAAACTTCTTTATCTATATATATATATATATATATATATATATATATATATATATATATATATATATATATATATATATATATATAAATATATATATGTATATATATATAAAAATAATAAAAACAGGAATGCAAAATGGAGTTGAAAACAATTTGAAATAGTTCTAGTTCAACCCCAGTTTATAAGTATGATATAAGTATAATTGTTCGCATGGAAATAATTTTTATTTCCATTTCAAAAATGTTGAAGTATAAATAAATATTGCATAAATATTATCTGTGGAAACATTGGGTTATTCATTCTTGGCCAAGAGACTGTCTCTCATTTTGTCTCGGAATAAATATAGTTTCATAGTACGAAGTGATGGGTCGATCTCATTATAAAGCTTGAAGACATTGTAGGTAGAGCTTCTTCGGAACAGAGAAGTTTTTTAAGGTGGAAGCGAGATATGACCCCTATAACGTAAATTAAGGTTATGAATATCTGTCCTATATTTTATTTTATTGTGAAGATATGGGGGACACTGTTCATTAATTACTGCATGAGTTAAAATCAGAAGAAGAAGTTTTCGAAGATCTTGCATTTTTAACCATTTTGCGTATCTCAACTTGTGAGATATTGGATCATATTTGCGAATACCGTAGATAAATCTGAGACATGATTTCTGAATTTTTTCTATACGATTAATATCGTTATGATCTAGGCATGGTCCATACAGAACGTCACAATAGTTAAAGTGACTCAGGACAAGTGTATCACTTAACGTTTTTTTTAAGTGACTGTGAAATCGGTTTATATCTTTAAATATAACTTTTTGCCCCTCAAACCAGTCTTCTGGAGCAAATGAGTGAAACAGCTGTGTATCATTACTTGTGTATATACTTAATAGTACGGGGCCAAGTATAGACCCTTGTGGAACCCCACAAGTGACCTTTCCTCTTGATGACTGACCCACAGCTGTCTCCACATATTGACTCCTGTCCTCTAGATAATTACACATAACACTAATAGCACTGTCCGAAAAATCTATAAAGTGTAAAATAGAGAGTGAAATTTCATGGTTGATCATATCAAATGCCTTTGAATAATCTAAGAGAATAAGAACAGTTGTTTTTCCTGCATCTGTGTCTCTAATAATATCATCAACAATGTTAAGTTGATGTAGGCTGTAGCACAACTGTGTTCCGGTCTGAACCCTGATTGTTCAGAAGGCAATATAGAATATTTTTCAAGATGATGTCTTATCTGAAAGTTCATAATTTTTCCAATTACCTTCGACAGACATGGTAGTATACTAACCGGGCGGAGGTCATTGCAACTCGAAACATCACTTTTCTTAGGCAATGGAATTATCCGTGACACTTTCCAGATATCAGAAACATTTTTGTTTCTTGAACTGAATTCTAAATAGCTTCTCCTTTCGTTACGGACAGCTATATTTACACGATTTCTGAGTTGTTTGTAATAGTTCCAATGACCGTCGTTCTGCAATTTCTTGTATTTACGGTAAGCTTTTTCCCTCAGTTCAATCATTTTTTTTCGATAACATCTGTAATACAAGGAGGTTTTTGGTATTTGAAACAAATTGTTCTCAAGGGTGACACTATGTCAAATATGTTCAATATCAGGTCGTTTACATAACTTACCTTGTGATTGATATCTTGAATATAATAAACATTTTCAAATGAAGTGTTACGTATTGTATACACAACTCACTAGTAGCAACCTCATCCGCTGTTATTAATATAATCCCTCGCGTTCCCCTAATCTCCAAGAGGTCGTAACGCCACTGTATTTTGGTGCCAATTCGACGAAACGCGAGGATTCCAAGCAAAAAGGGATCAGTACAATTTCAAGAATCCGATCGGTACGAACCAACCAGAAAAAACGCGCGTATGTGTGCCACAGCAATACCAAAAAGGTAAGTGGAATTCTTCCTCTTGAAGCGACTTGTACCTAAACAAATACAGTCCATTGCTCTTCTCGAACATTTTTTGGTCCTTCGAGCCGGATTAGTTTGATAACTAGTGAAGTTGCTTCTCTCTCCCTAATTTTTTACTCCGCCAAAATTAAAGTTTTTCTCAGGTACTAATAAAAGAAATAATAATTCGTAAAATTGGTACTACTCTCGCACCTCGGCGGTTAGAACCGTACGCGCATTGTGGTCACGCAGCACGAATTCATTGTTGTGCGTTTACATTCATCCAGGCAACAGCTGATTCAAAAATCATTGTTTATTTACAATTTAAGTGTTTTTCCAGTAATTTCGTGCGTACCGCTTACACTCACTAAATTTTCTCGCTCTAAATTTATCTGCTGTTAATAGTTTTCATTAAATCATCTACACAATGGCAGTAAGTGCTGCAAAACTAAAAAATTATATCGCCCAACGAAGCACAGAGGTGATCAAAATTACCGAACTTAAAAAGGTTGCGGACGCTGCTCTCACCGATTCTGACCTTCACGACAATTTCAAATGTCGCTTTAAACATATCGATGCAATCCGCGATAATTTCGATAAACTTCATCTCGCAATAGTCAGTTTGGTCTCAGCTCAAGATAATGCTGATTTTGAATCACATAACAGTGTCGTAACAGAATTTGAAAACGATTTTTATCACATACAAGCGGTATACATGAAGTTATTTGAGAATAAACAAGCAGTACCAGCTCTAATAAATCACCATTCTAATGTGAGGCTTCCCAAAATGGAATTACCTAAGTTTGACGGTGATGCCAGGTCTTGGCAAACATTCATTGATATGTTTAATTCTGTTGTCCACGCAAATGATACCATAACTAATGTTGAAAAATTTACTTACCTCATTAATTGCCTCAACGGCGCTCCTCTGGCATTAGTTAAATGTACACCTCTGACAGCTCAAAATTATATGGTAGCTTATAATGCTCTTATAAAAAGATATCAAAACCCTCGAATTATTGCAACGTCCCATTGGCGAGCCATAGTGAACACAAAAAAGGTTACTAATCCAGAAGACTCTCATTCTTTACGACAACTCATTGATACATTTAATGAAAATATTGCAGTTTTGGAGAATTTGAACTTTCCAACTAAGCATTGGGACTTTATCCTCTTTAACATGATGCTTGATCGTTTAGATTCCACTACCGCTACAAAATTTGAGTTGGAAAATTCTTCTTTATTACCAAATCAGTATTATCAAACTCTCGAGTCATTTTTGAACAAAATTTGCTCAGCGATTGATACAGTCAACTCCGCCGCTCCCGAATCTTCTAAACTGAAAACTTCTAATAAATTTTCTCTTCCAAAACAACGATCCAGTTCTTCATTTTTTGTGAATTCTAATAAAAAACAAAACTGTCAGATGTGTCATCAAGATCATTTAATTTACAATTGTCAACAATTTCTCTCTAAAACGCCAGAGGAACGTTACAATTTAATAAAAACAAATAAATGGTGCTCAAATTGCTTAGGTTCTAAACACTCGTCTCCTAATTGTACATCTAAAGGTTTTTGCCGCCTCTGCCCGTCTCCAAGGAGACACCACACTCTTCTTCATTTGCCTAGTAAACAAGAATCTCAAACCGCTAGTACGACTTCTCAAACTAACTCAAACTCCAATGACTCTGCTCAAAATTCAAATATCTCTACTGGAAGCTCAAATGAAAGGTCGTCTCAAACTCTAACGGCTAGCGTACCCACTAGCAATCCAGGAACCATTCTTTTGTCCACTGCCATCGTAGATGTAGCTGATAGTCGAGGTCAATATAAAAGGGTTCGCGTTCTCCTGGATAGCGCAAGCCAAAGTCATTTTATTACGAGTAAATGTAGCACAAAACTTGATCTAGCTCGTCACAAATTGTCTCTAGAAATACGAGGAGTTGGACGAACAACGACTCACGCTTCCCAAGGGTATCATGTACTATAAAACCATGTAATAAATCTCAACCCTTATTTAATCTTGATTTTGTTGTGTTACCTTCAATCTGCTCTAATATTCCTTCACAAACCATTGATAGAAATGATTTTCCCGATTTATCTAAATTTGAATTAGCTGATCCAACGTTCAATGTTTCACAACCTATAGATATGTTGCTCGGAGCTGATATATTTGCTCACATACTGAAAGGTTCTTCTCACGTCGTAAATACTGATAAACCAGTCGCCCTAGATACCATTTTCGGATGGATTATTATGGGAAAGCTCGGTGTATCTTCTTCCTCCCCAGTAATCTCAATTTCAACCTTTATAGACTCTTCCTTAGAAAACTCGGTTAAATCATTATGGGAACTGGAACAAGTTCCTGCTGCACCCTCTTTCACAAAAGAAGATATGGAGGCAGAGGAGCTCTATAAATCCTCGGTATCTCGTGATAGTTCTGGTCGCTTTTGCGTTGGTATTCCATTTAAAATTGTAGAGCCAACTTTCCCTAACTCCAGAGATATTGCGTTGAAGCGTTTTCTCTCACTTGAACGTAGACTACGCAATGACCCTAATACTTATTCCCAATATTCCGATTTTATGCGCGAATATCTATCTCTCAATCACATGGAACTCATTTCCGATATCACTCCTTCCCCTTCTCATTATTACATACCCCATCACTGCGTTCTGAAGCCTGAGAGCACTACCACCAAACTTCGAGTTGTCTTTGATGCCTCATCCCGTTGCTCTAATAACTTGTCCTTAAACGATACGTTATTAACTGGACCCAAGCTCCAGCCCGACATTTGTGTCCTCTTGTCACGATTCCGTACTCACGCTGTTTGCTTTACAGCCGATCTCAAGCGCATGTTTTTGCAAATTCTGATGAAAGAATCCCATAGAGATTTTCAAAGAATTTTGTGGAGATTTTCTCCTGATGAAAATATTAAAGATTACCGACTCAATTCCGTCATTTTTGGCGTTTCAAGTTCACCGTTCCTAGCCATTCGCACAATCCACGAAATTGCCAATCAATATCAATCTAAATATCCAAAGGCCTGTGAAGTTCTAAAAACGGATGTCTTTGTTGACGATATCGTCACTGGCAGCTCATCTGTCTCTGAAGCGTTGAATCTACAAGCTGATTTAATTCACATATTAGGTGAATCTGGGTTTGAAATTCGTAAGTGGGCCAGTAATTCACCACAGTTGCTTTCCCACTTAGCTCCAGAATTGTTGAAATTTGATGCTCTACACTTAGATCTGAAAAAGGATACAACATTTAAGATCTTAGGTCTGCAATGGAATCCCACGCTTGATTCCTTTTCATACCAAGTTGAACCCCTTGACAAACCTTGCTCAAAAAGAACGATTCTTTCAAACTTAGCCAGAGTTTATGACCCTTTAGGTTTCCTCACTCCTGTCACATTGTCTATAAAAGTTATTTTGCAAATCTTATGGGCTTCTGGTGTAGATTGGGACGATCCCCTTCCTGAATCCATCGTGGCACAGTGGAATCAATTTAAAGATGAACTTTCACAAATTTCTTCTATTCAAATACCTCGTAGAATACTACCCCAAAATTCATTGTCTCAAGAAATCATAGGTTTCTGCGATAGTTCTCAAAAGGCTTATTGTGCTGTGGTTTACCTTAAAACCTTCTCGAATGATACCTTTAAAACTCGACTCCTCATTGCTAAATCTAGGGTTGCTCCACTCAAGGTGATATCTATACCACGCTTAGAACTTTGCGCAGCCTTGCTTCTCTCCCAATTGCTGGATTTCACTTTAAAAACATATGGTGAAATATTTAAAATCTCCTCAATTAATGCTTACACTGACTCTATGGTTGTCCTTGCATGGTTACGCAGTTCTCCCCACAAATGGACAACTTTTGTCGCAAATAGAATTACCCAAATACAAGAAAAGGTTCCCCCTTCTCTCTGGGGCACGTGTCTACAACGGAAAATCCTGCTGATCCCGGTTCCAGAGGATTGTCCCCCGTGGAACTGGTTACCAATTCCTTATGGTGGTCGGGGCCATCTTGGCTCTCACTTCCTCGCTACAAGTGGCCCGAAAGTTCAGTCCAACCTGGTGAATTATCTAATATATGTGAAGAACAACGAAAATCTGTTTTGATCTCAGTTGTAGACGAAAATATCATTAACGGTTTAATATCACATTTTTCTTCGCTCACCAAGATTCAGCGCATTATTTGCTATGTATTACGTTTCATTTACCTTCGAACAAAACAGACTCGATTTGCTGCAGACCTATCTGCCCTCAATTCATCTCATATCTCTTTTTTTGAAATGGAATTCGCTCTTCAGCTTCTAATAAAAGTCACTCAGCAACAAGCATTCTCCTCCGAATTAGCCTTGATCCACCGGAAAAGACCTTTACCGAAACCCTTTCGAAAACTCAGTCCCTTTATTAATGATAAAGGAATTCTAAGAGTAGGTGGGCGCCTAAAATATTCAGATATAACGCATGAGCAGAAACACCCTATTCTTTTACCCAGTACTCATATTTTCACAACTTTAGTGATAAAGTATACGCACTCTAAGTACTGCCATCCCGGCCTTCAGACCTTGCATTTTATTTTGTCTCAACGCTACTGGATTATATCCCCACGTAAGACTATTCGAAGAATTATCTCAAAATGTTATAAATGCTTCCGTCTCAACCCGAAACCGGTTCAACAACCAATGGGTAATCTTCCTAAATGCCGAATATCCGAACTGAAACCCTTTTCTCATGTTGGAATAGACTTCTGTGGCCCGTTTCGAACTACTTCTACTAGGATACGTGGTGCAAAGGTAACTAAATCTTACATTTGCATTTTTTGTTGCATGTCAACAAAGGCTCTTCACTTAGAGCTTACCTCAGATCTTTCCTCTGATGCCTTCTTCGGAGCTTTACGACGTTTCGTATCTCGGCGAGGACTCTGTTCGGACATTTACTCAGATTGTGGAACAAATTTTAAGGGAACTGCAAGGCAATTATCTGAAATCATGCAACAAGTTTCCGGCCAAGAAGGAATACGGTTTCATTTCAACCCCCCTTCCTCTCCCAATTTCGGTGGTCTATGGGAGGCTGGGGTGAAATCCTTTAAAACGCACCTCTTCAGAATTATTGGAGATCAGACTCTCACGTTTGAGGAGTTGTTTACGGTCGTCACGCAAGTGGAAGCCTTGTTGAACTCAAGACCCCTCTGCAGTCTTAGTTCTGATCCCAACGATGATTCAGTCCTTACTCCAGGGCATTTTTTAACATTAGCACCTCTCAATTCAGTACCAGAACCCAATCTTGGTAATATTCATTTGGGGCGTCTTTCAAGATGGCAAATGGTGCAACGTCTTCAGCAAGATTTTTGGGAGAGATGGCACAAGGAATATTTGCATACTCTTCTGCAACGTAGTAAATGGCTTGAGCCATCTACCCCAATAGAACTCGGTACAATAGTTCTCTTGAAAGAGGATCATAATCCTCCCATGAAATGGACTCGCGGTCGCATTACGCAATTGCACCCGGGTGCTGACGGTATTACGAGAGTAGTATCAGTAAGAAATTCTCAAGGGAAATCCTGAAAAGACCTGTGAGCAAGGTGTGTCCTTTACCAAAGTTTTAAACCCTTCTCAGCCAATTTTTATTTTTTTTGTTGGTAAATTTTTAATTTTGATTAAACTTTTCTCACTATATTTATGAATATATAATAATTTTTCTTTTCCTTTTTCACAAGTAGTCTATAAAAAACATTCATTTTTTGGTGGTCGGTATGTTACGTATTGTATACACAACTCACTAGTAGCAACCTCATCCGCTGTTATTAATATAATCCCTCGCGTTCCCCTAATCTCCAAGAGGTCGTAACGCCACTGTATTTTGGTGCCAATTCGACGAAACGCGAGGATTCCAAGCAAAAAGGGATCAGTACAATTTCAAGAATCCGATCGGTACGAACCAACCAGAAAAAACGCGCGTATGTGTGCCACAGCAATACCAAAAAGGTAAGTGGAATTCTTCCTCTTGAAGCGACTTGTACCTAAACAAATACAGTCCATTGCTCTTCTCGAACATGAAGCATCTTGTATACGTTTTTTCAAAAGGGTTTCATCTATTCGTTTGAGATTCCTAAATGTGAATAATTTCTCACTTCGTTAAGATTTTTTGCCATCTAATCCACAGATTATGAGACGATGATCTGAAATATTTGAAGCAACCCATATATCCCATGAAACACTAGATATATTCTTTGGAATCAAAATAATGTCAAGAAGGCTATTGGATGTCTTTGTTATTTTAGTTGGGAATTCAATGACCTGTTTTGAATTGAAAGATTCAACAATATCTAATAATGAGGCAGTTATCTGACTATTCTAATCTAAACAGGGTGATATTGATATCACCCGCACAAATGAATGTATCACAAGATATCGTTAGTTCTGACAACAAATCCTCTAGACCATTAAAAAAATCAATCGTGTTGCTTTTCGGTGATCGATAAAGTGACCCAACCTTGTAAATTTGCTTGTTGAATTTAATTTGAACCCAAATTTGTTCCAGATAGTCACATGATTGATATTCCAAAATTTCAAATTTGAAGATATTTTTAAGATACATACCAACGCCTCCACCTCTTGAACCTCTGTCTTTACGAATGAATGTATCTATATCCCATAATGTTCAGCATATTGGGCTAAATGTTATCTGACAGCCACGTTTCTGATACTCCAATAATATCGAATTTCTCTTATAATAAAAGGGATTTGAATTCTGCAAAATGGCCAATCAAGGACTTAGTATTGAGAAATGCAAATACAATATCTAGAAAAAAATAAAATAAATTGAAAAAAAAAAAATAACAAATGATAAAGAAAAGGAAAAGAAAAATATTTCCGATGTATCATTTTTGTGTATCCGGCTATTTACATAAATTTAGTATAGTTTCTTCTGAATTCCGTAGAGTTCTTTTTCCATCAACCACAGTAAATAGGTTTCCATTGTTCGTTCAAACGTTATTCTTCCCCAGCAATTTGAATCGACTTTTGATTAGGTCTTCAGCTAGCACCATATTGCTTCCTTGGTGCTGCCTTTTCACGGAAAATACTGCATTTCTATGTTGAACGCTCCCAAACTTTATAATGACAGGCCTGGGTTTGGACTTGCCTTGACGTTTACCAATTCGATAGCATTGTTCTATATTTGAATCACTTATTGCTAACTTAGATGAAAATATATTTTCAAGATCTGCTTTTTAATTTCCGTTATTGGTTTCTGGTACACCATAAAATCGTAATTGATCCAGCCTCAGCTTTTGTTCCAAGTCTTCAACTTTATTGGATAACTCTTCATTCTCACCCTGTATATCGAATCGATTCGATCTACGAATTGATTTACGATGATCTACGATTTACTCGCTTTATGATAGCAATAAACCGGAGCCACAATAAACATGTCTACTCACTGCGAACGAACATGACAGAATCGATGAGATGTTACACTTTTCCGAATGACATTTGTATCTATTTCCAATAGTACCGTAATTTTCAATTTGAAACAAAAATTTCCAATAAATCGAAATTGAAAGTTACAGAAAGAATCATAACTTGAGTTGTGATACAAATTCGCAGCAAGTCTTCGAAAGACAGAAAAGCAATGAAAGTCATGAAAAAAAAATACTATGAGGAAAGTTGGATATCATCTTGAGATTCGCCCCCCATGGAAACTAACAAATTATTTAGATGAAAATTACACTGGTCAACAAAATTTTTACTGTTTTTTGTCACATGAAAACTCATATCTAACTTTGAATATACTAGGGTCACTAACCAATATTGTATTAAAAAAAATTGACACAACAGGTTTTTGTCTTGAATCAGAGCATATATTTTGGTGAAAATTACAAAAAACAACTATATTCAGAAAAATCATTACTTACCTACTGTACAATAAATATTTATGATTTTCGTGAATATTGGTCTTCTCTCCTGAGTTGCCAACAATAATTTGCTAGCATTTCTGGACTCCATTTTCATTGATAACACTTCTCTATTAAGTAAATATCCTGATGGAATCTCTTCCCTTGTTCGTCACTCACAGCACCCAAATCTAGATGAGAGTCAAACATACGTATTTTTAGGACACATTACACCCCAAAGCTTTATCTGACATTACTAGTTCCTCTATCAAGTCTTTGTGTTTTCCGCTTTATAATTTCTTAGGAAATTTTGACAACACTCACAAAACATTTTCAGGCGATTTTTTCCTGGTCATTTAGTTCTCCTCCAGAGCTTTTATCCTTCATGAGTTGTCGTATTCGGTAGCCTACGAATATTCTCCCTTTAATTTTCGCGTCGCTGAGTTTGGGAAATTTCTCTTTCAGTTATAAAAATCCACTGACATCTTTGCGCATAGCTTTTACAAATTTTTTCACTGAAGGCTTATTTTTAACATTTTTACAGCCTGGAGTTAGTGACACTCACGCTTGAGCCACATTTTATTTTATTAGTGACTTTTTCTGTCTCTGCTGTCCCATTCGCAAATAAAACAGCAAAATTTTGTGTAATCAACATATAGTCCAAGCAAATAATAAATAACTTTTGAATCGCCACGAATTTCCCAAGCGTGTTCATGTAGTTAAATTTTTCAAGAAGGAATCTCATATTTTCGTAAGTCTCTTTCACATCAGAACCATGAGCAACCGGCACTGAAGAAAGTTCGTTTCTGTTATGCAGCAACACTGCTTTCAAACTAGTTTTTGAGGAGTCAATGAACAATCGCCAGTGACTTGGATCATATTCAAAATTCAATAAATTCATCACAACATAAATATTATTACGAAGGACTTTAGGAAAGCAAGGTTTTATTTCATCGTCACAATGTTGACGATGAAATAAAACCTTCACAGGAGAAAGTAAATTCCAGTCCTTTAATCTAGACCCCAAAAGCTCAGCCTGTTTATTTAGACAAATTCAAATCACGTACTAAATCGTTTAAATCACTGTGTGTCAATTAGTGCGGTTCTTTTGAAGTTTGCGTTTCATAACTTGTGTCACTATCTTCATATTCCTCATACAAACAAGTTCTGCCGGACTGGAATCCTGACTTTCTGGTCGATTTGGAGGCTTCAGCACAAGCAGTTCGGGTCTGTTGGCTGAAGACAAGTTTGGATACTGGATAGTATGTTTGGACTTCGTTATAATACCTTTTATTTTTGACTCAAATGAATGTTCAACCTGATAGGAGTCTCACACACGTTACACAACATTTATCTGGGACTCAGAATTTATCTTGATGCTGCACAGTAAATCCAAAATATTCTTAAAAGCACTGTTCAATTAATGGGGTGAAATTTCGACGCTGGAATGTAAAAGCTGATTCTTCACACACATAACAAAACTGTCAGGGTTAGTAGAACACTTTCGTTGCATATGTACCTAACGAAAATAAAACGTGCGTTAGCTGATACAATAGCTATACAGCCGCCTAAATGACGTATATTAGGTCAGAAATGAATATAAAGCTGTCAAAAAAAAACTGAATGTGATTGAAACAAAATCTAATATATAAAAATGGATGTTTGTTGGTTGGTAAGTGATAAACTTCTACATCGCTCAACCGATCGTGATGAAACTTGACATGAATAAGTAATTTTTCATAGAGAAGGTTTTTACGCTGTCAATTTTTTTGTAACTCGCCACCAGATGGCACTGTAGAACAATTTTTCCCAAGTTCGTTTATTCTAATTCTGTCAAAATATTGGAACAGCAGCGATACAGCAATATAGAACTAGTTATTATATATTTATAATGGGGGTAGGCCAACATAAACAAAACACATCACAAAGTCCATGTGACAAAAAAACTGTTGACCTGTGTTATTGAAGCGGGTCTGCTTCGATTAGAAAGTATCTTCAGGGAATTCAACTGAATAAAATCAAGGTATAGTGAAATTTGATGGTAGCTCATTTGCTTTCAGCTTTCAGTCAAAATCAAACAGATAGTTTTTAGTTTTACAATATTTCTATAGTAGAGGTTTTCCGAGGCAACACATTTTTCACCAAATTTACAGAACTCAAACTCAGCGCCACAAGATGACCATACCAGTATTTAACACTTGATAATGATGTATTGAATAAGGTCTTAGTGCTTATCATAATGAATACCAGTCTTTCTTTTAGAATGGAAAGGAAGTCAA
The DNA here is from genome assembly GCF_025532065.1 of Leptinotarsa decemlineata. Lineage (NCBI taxonomy): Eukaryota > Metazoa > Arthropoda > Insecta > Coleoptera > Chrysomelidae > Leptinotarsa > Leptinotarsa decemlineata. The sequence continues at coordinate 6,939,577 of NW_027412529.1, forward strand.
GGAAAATGTCTGATGCTAACTGTTATATATGTCTCTAAATACCCTGTATGAAGGATTCCTAAGATAAAAAGTTACCTTTTTCATATTCGACTACTTATCTGGGCTATGTTAAATTGTATGATTGGAAGTCAGTAATGAATAAATTTCCAGTCGAATTACTTGGTAGTTTTCATTGTTGAGTTTACTAATTCACGTTGATTATTAAACAGAACACTAACTTATTTTAGTTACGATAAACACCGCATCAAACCCAGGAACATAATGAGCGAATGCTGAGTAACGAAGTGGGAAACCTGTGGGAAAATCAATAAGTTTTGCAGATGATACTGCCATAAACTGTGAATGATATAACAGAGAATAGCTCAAAGATACTGGAAAATCATACTTGATCAGCATCAAGAACTATCAATTATTCATTTATTCATCAGCCAGTAACGTTCCAGAGTAATCCCAACTCCAACTAAATGAATTCTCTCGACAAAAATATATGTTCAAGGTTAGGATCGAACTCACGATCTTTCGATTCTGAGTCGGGCGCATTACCACTGCACCAATTACTTCACGACATTTCGATTGTGAGCATCCACAATCATCTTCGGGTGATGAATGGACTAATCTATCAGAAGAGGAAATATCAAGACTCTAGTGAATCGGGCTTCCGGGTCTGTGAAACTAAGGTCTCGAGAACGAATTAGTCATCATCAAAGAAGATCTTCAACGGAATGGTTACTGGAAAACAGCAAGAGCTTCACAAGAAAGAGAAGCCTTAACAACTAGTGCCTTTTCCTACGTCAGAGGATTGTCGGAAAGAATAAAAAGAATTGGTATACATGGAACAAGGATACCTGTGAGTGCGGCAAATCCTACATCGGTGGAACTACGAGGCCGCATTGCCGACAGTAAGAGAAACATACAGCAAAGAGAAACCAGCAAATCGACAAGAGTAGAGCATGTTTGGACTTATCAACATAACCTCAAGTGGTCCCAAGCTGATATCATCCAGTGGAAAGAACACTGGTTTGAGGGGAAGTTCAAAGAAGCTGAATTTATGTTATCCAACGACGCATTCAGCCAAGCTAGCATAGAACTACGCTACATATGGAAACCTTCAATTGAGCAGAAAAACAGAGAACTCCGACTGAACCAATGGAGCCGTGAGAGGGAAGAGGGAATAGATGAAAGCTTTTGAATGACAGTAGCTTTCTCGAACTGAATACTAACAATTGATTCCTCACTCAAATTTTCATATACCCCACGTAATCACCAGTAAGAACTCAGGTACGCTCTCAATCATAATTACCTTGCACATCTACTCAACTTTTATATATCTAAGGAATATCCTCAATTATGATCACCTGGAGCATAATATATCATACTATGGAATGTGTTCAAATATGTATGTTTAAAATATGTTTTTCAGTTAACCAGCTATCGCACGCCTATCACCGACAACCATCGGAAGTCGAAACTTGTGCGAGGTAAAGACCAACGAGGTCTTACCTTTTAACGTGTGATTCCTAACACGGGTTGGACGATAGTAACTGAAAATCGATCGTTCATCCTGCGGCTTGAACCATCGACAGACACATTGGCTGATTGAGCGACTTCATTGTGAGAATTTCACTGAACAGGTTCACAAAAACGCAACACGTGTTACGACATACAATGGTTTCTTCGGGCGTGTAAAGACACGTGTTGTGTTTTTGTAAAACTGCTTGGTGAAAATCTCACAAAACAGTGTTTTTTGAATACGTTTTATATTATATTAATTCTACATCAATAGTACTATGTCTAAGAAGACTAGGATACCATCGGTTTCTAAGAAAACAAGATCTGTAATAATGATCTATTCAAATCCAGTTGGTCATTCAGCAAAATGTTTGAATTTCCAAGCACAATAATTTTCATTGCTTTCAAATGATTTACGTACAATCTTTCATTTTCTACATATGAAATTTCGAAATCTCCTTTCAGGAGAAAAAAATGATTTGAATATGTTGAACTTGTGTTCTTATTTAGAAAGCTCATATGATGTTCCTGGATGCGATTCCTGAATGTTCCGCCGGTTTGACCAATATATACCTTAGGACAAGTTCCACAATATATACTCTTGATTTCTCAAATTTGGTTGTGTTGTCTTTATTACGTGGGGTATATAAAAATTAGAGTAAAGAATTATCTTTTAGTATGTTATTTACTACGAAAAAGCTACTGTGATAGCGAAACACGAAGTTTGTGAAGATCAAATCATGAGGTGTAATTCGTGAAATGAAAATCTATTGTGAAATTTGAAACGGCTGCGATCTCATAGTCGTGGACTATGCATAATATCCTCCCAACCAGCTAAAATGCAAGTTTATTCTTTGAATCCATTTTTCTCTGAGTTATTACCTCCTGGACGGGAAAATAACTCAGAAATAATGGATTTATGGAGTTTGCTTTCATAGTTCCTCGACACACACCGGGCAGTGCAACCCAGAAAAGACGACTGGAATTTACAAAAACAACCATAATTCAGTATTCGTGTGAGATCTCTGGGAAGTAATGGCCATGTTGAGATCAGTATTCTACCTTGTTTATGAGGTCATTTCTGGAGAGTTAGTGCACTGGAAAATATCTTGTTTATAGGTAAGAGGCCATTCTGCGGTATTTTTCCAGTGGTTAAGGGATGACAGCGTTGAGTGCAGTGTTTTGTTTCTGGGACACTGGCAGAAGCAAAATTGAAATATTATATGATTTTCTGACTAGGAAAATTGCTAGCCTAGGAGCTCAACGACATAGTGGAGACATACAGAGAAGAATGTTAGGAAGGATAATACTAGTAACTGGTCTTTCAAAATAGGCTTTACCTTTGACTAGTTGTGTGATATGGAAGTCAACTAAGTTTTTGAAGTGCGAGTCGGCTATACAGTATGTTAGTGGAAAGTGGCTCGAAAAATAGTGAAACAATAGTTGAAGTTTTTGTAGATCTCAAGGGATTGTTTGAAACAATTGATCCTCAAATCCTTGTGAAGTAGTGAATGTGTTATGATATTGAAGATGATGTATCAAGTTGGTTTTTGATTATTACCCTGAAGGCAGATTTTGAAAAACAAAAATAAACGAAAGAGTCTCATAAAATAAAGTAAATATTCTGGGTGTACCCCAAAGAGATTTTTGGGACCCCTTCCATCTGTTTCATAATATGTGGATTTAAAGATTGGCTTTGTGAATTTTTTCGCCGACAATACTCTTATTTTTGTATCTGGATGGGATTATTTTGAAATAACGAGCTCAGGTTAGGTGATGTCGAATTAAGTTGAAATTAAATTCCTCAAAAACTGAGGTTATGGTACTAGATTCGATCTATAGGTTCGTCTCTGGCTAAAAAGGGTATAGAATCGACCATAACTGGCTGGATCTATGGCATGCTAGTAAACAGAACTGCAACTACCACTCTTCAAGATGAGGCTATCAGGTTCAGGGTCACTGATGGATAGTCTGCTTGATGCCCTCGACAGAAGAAAAGTTGATCTGCAAGCTCATGCAGATGACCTTGCCATCCTGGCAAGGTCCACGTCGGAAAGGGTAGCATGTAATATCCTCCAAAGCGCGTTGGACGTTGTTCACAGTTGGTGCCTGAGGGAGCAGATGTCTGTCAACCCCAGCAAAACTGTGTTAATCCCCTTCACCAAGAGAAAAAAATTGGATGATCTAACGCCACTTTCCCTCAATGGTGTGGTCATTCCATTTGGAACGGAGGTGAAATATCTTGGCATTGTCCTTGTAGTTGGGGTTTAGGTCCCAAACAAATCCATTGGATTTATGTGAGGATTGTCAGACCAATGAAAACGTCCAATGAAAACGTCCCAAGCAAAGCTCTCTGGCTCACAGAGACAGGCTTGTCTGGCTATCAGTGGTGCCATCAGTACCACACCGTCAGCGGCCATAGAGATCCTTTTAGATCTACCTTCTCTCCACATTTTTCTGAAGAGAGAGGCTAGATGGACTGCATACAGACTTGTGCACATTGCCAATTGCACAAATTGATTCAATGCAGATGGCAACAGAGTGTTGGTTGACATTGGAAGTCACAGCATTCTGGAAATGACCTCTGACTTCATGCCTCCAACTGTCAACTGAGAACTGCCTTATAAAGTACTATTCCCGAGTAGAGAAGGAATGGATCATCTGGGAGAAGGAAATATGAGGAGCAGATAGTTGTTGGTTCACAGATGAATAAAAACACCTTCCGGTTCTGGTGCAGGTGTTTTCAGTCGCAGACCCAGGACAGAGTTATCTACCTGTCTAGGAACTTATGCGACTGTATTTCAAGCGGAAATTTACTATTGAATTGTGTGCGGAGAGATTGGTTGAATCCAACGTCACTCACAAGTCAATAAAAAATATTCTCGGACAGTTAAGCGGCGTTGGAAGCTCTTGGCTCCTACCGTGCAACGTCTAAATTGGTAGCAAACTGCCAAAATCGACTTCTGTCGATAGAAAGACTTAACAGATTGTCTCTGGTCTGAGCTGCTGACTCTCTTGCAGAGGAGGGTGCTGCAAGTGGCTTCATCGGACCAGAACCTGTCATTGGCATCGCTTTGGGCTTTGCTAAACGAACACTGAACACCTGGATGGCAATGAGATTTATGGACTTCTGGCAGAATCTTTCAGGATTGGCTCACTCCAAGGCATCTATCCACCCTTCGAAGCTTGATACCAAACAGTTGTTGGACTACAGTAGGGATGAACTATGATGTCCAACAGGTTTTCTCACAGGTCACTGTCATTTGAATCATCATATGCAGACTTGGACTGTCGGAAGACGGTGTGTGTCGCCTCTGTCTGGAAAATGATGAAACAGCAGAGCATACTCTTTGTGCCTGCCCCGCTGGGGGCCGAATCAGGTTCGTAGAGTTCGGCAGATCCGAACTCTCACTATCTGACCTGAAAGACCACTCATCATACAAACTAATCGGCTCCGTTGAGAATCTGGGTGTATTTGGCAGAGTGTGAATAGGTGTGAGCCACAATAAACCCTTGTGGGTAGCGGTGGAGGTTCGAGTAGATCCACTCACTTTTGACCTACCTACCTACCTACCTACTAGATTTGATTGAAAACTGTGAGAAATTTTATGATGCAGATTTGTCTTTGTTCATAAATAGTTAACTCATCGAGTTTGTAACGGAAGTTGAGTGTCACCATTTTTTGCGTGGTATTTTTTTAGAACAAACAGACTTGAGCTGATTTTTTTTTCAATTTTAACTACTGACGATAGAATTTCCACAGATGTGTTGATTCTAACTATATAGTGTTAAGAAATTAATTTATCGTTTCCAGAATGAATATAAGACAAGGAATTCTGTTGAACATTTTCAGTATAAAACAAAATCAGAATCCTGACAATTCAGATATTACACATTTATTAAATAGGGCCAGAAGCTATAACTTCTATATCATTCGATTGCTATTTCCACACGAATATGGCATCTATATAAAACAATATCCCAAAAGAGCTTTCAAATCCTCGAAGGGAAGTGCTGTTTTTCTCATCTTCGAGGCATTCAGGTGATTAATTACCTTGTCATCGAATATATAGAGGAAATACCATTCTTTAATTTATTGGATTCTACACCCACACTGCTATTTCGAAGACGCGTCCATACCACTCAAAATATCTTTTGTCTTCTTGTTCAACGTAAGGGTATAAAAAGTAATGGAATCATTCTCAATAATTTATCATTTTCGCATCGCTCTTTGATTTTAGTTCAGCCAGAGTTTGACAAATGATGAGTGAACCCTTATAAGGTGTAGTTCTTCGACAAAATACTTCAAGAAGGCTGTATTCGAATCAAGAGGATATTTTCAATTTTCAATTGAAACTTTGTAATTAGGTAGGTAACTTGTAAGCAATTCATAATGTTTGTAATCAAATAAAAGTGTGAATGCTCAAAATGTGGAACTTTAACCTTGAATAACTTTTTTGCACACATGTAATTTATCGGGTTTGAAATTTATTACAGTACCTAGTTGATCTGTCAGAATATTTTTTAATTTAAATTTCATCTGACTGAATATGTACAGATTTCTTCTAGGCATCGCGACTAGCTTTTATTATAATTTCAATTCTGTAAAGCCATAAATAAATGTGGTTAATGTGATTTAAAATTTTATTTTGATCTTTTCAGGGCACTTGAATAGAAGCTTGTTTCAGAAGTTTTTTTATCATTATTTTATTTTATATTTTTTAGTTTCAACCGATAGTTATCGATCACTACAAAAGTCCATCTATAAAAGAGTCCTCTGGGAAATTAGAGGGTGGTAGATACTGATATTTTTTTACAATGCAAATAAATTTGGGTCCTTACAACCTACTACACCATTCATTGTTTTCTTTTTATGGTCGAGAAGTAGGTATTTAAAGGTAAAAGCTTGATTTAATTTTTTTTAGAATTTTTTTTTATTGAAGCCGACCCTGGATGTGGCATCTATTTCATGGTGAGCCTACCGACTGCCTATCATAAACAAATGCGTGTACAAAATTTTGGATGCCTGCTATTTACCGCTGAGGAGATCTCTCGTACGGAGCCGATCCTGGCAGAAGCATCAGGTCACGTTTATGATCAACATGCATTGTCATCGGTTCTGGACCAGCATGCAAAATTTCAGGTCAATCGGATACCAGGAAGTGGGTCAAATTAAACTTGCAAGATTTGTTAACATACATACAAGTCAAGTAAAATGAAAGCTTTCAAACAAAATAAAAATCGTTTTGAAAAATTTCTGTTTTTTTTCAGATATCTCCGGATATACTCGGAATTTCAGAACTTTTTCAACGGTATATTGTTAATAAGGTGAATACGCAATTTTGCCCCAGTTCAACTATCTTCGTATCTCTCATAGTTTCCGAGATCACAATGGTGAGGATTGAATTTGAAACACCCTGTATATCACATTATTTCTTTTTTCAGTCGTGAAAATTGTCAATTTTTTTATTTCAACATTTTCACTGAGAATTATTAATACGGTAACGCTTCATTTATCGGAATTATATTCAATGTGACATAATATTCAACATTGTCACATTTTTCATCTATCACCCTTTTTAATAAAGTAAAGAAGATGTCATTTCTTTTTCAATCCTAATATTGGTGAGTAACTTTCATATGTTAATTTATTGTTTGCTTCAAGTTTTCAATTTCAGATATTCTGGAAAACGAAAAAAAATTTCCTGAAAGCTCAAATGATCAATACATAGTGTTTCTTATATGGTCAGTTATAAGATGAACTCGTATTTCTCCTATTAGTCAAATAAACTTATTCTATTTGATATTACATATCATAATACATATTTGATATCACAATGATATGATCTTTCGGTGAAAACGCTCTGATCGACAATAATAATTATTATTAGAAAATACGATTTAACTATTTGAAATAGAAAATTATAATTGAAAGTATCAAAAATGATGAGTTGACTGGAAATTTTAATGAAGCAAAATTTTTTTCGACACACTGTACATATAATTGAAGAAAATATTATACGAGGATGGTCTGAAAAGTTTCCGACGTCAATATGAAGATGGCAGCACTCATAAATAAAACTAGTGAATTTCGTTGTCATCTGTTGACAGTTACTAAAGTTTCAGCCATTTTGGACGCGCAGTTGTTATGAAACAGTCGTTTGAGTAAGTAGATGTTAGTTTTTTTATGAAGTTGGACAAAATCGTTTGAGCTGTCATTGAATATTAGTTTTTGGAAGGCAATAGGTACGCCTTCGCAATTCAAGGGAGTTGGAACCTGGTTGTCACATTTCAAATCAAATCTAGACATGAGAAAGCTGTCCACGTATTAGGTGCCGTGTTTGCTCACAATTGACCAAAAACGTATTCGAATGAACATTCCCAACGATCCATTGGCGCAGTTTAGGCGCGATAAATACGAGTTTTGGCACCGACTGTACTTGAAACTTGGATACACCATTATACGAGCGAAACAAAAATACAGTTGAAACAGTGGATTGCAAAGGATGAACCGGTTTTTTTTGGCTGGGAAAGTGATGGCGATAGTTTTTTGGGATGGTCATGGAGATTGTTTTTTCGATTCGATTAGTAGGCTCCATTAGAGGAGTCTACTACGCATCATCACTTGACAAGCTGGGTTAGGAAATTGTATATGTGTAGTCTTATGTTGTGTTGTCTTGTGTTATCATGTGGTCCTCTTGTTTTCCGTTGGAGTGGTCCGGGTCCGTTGCAGTGGTAAGTAAAATATGGATCCAGGTTGTAAGGCTAGGGGTGAATGTCGTCCGATTTCAGCTCCTTCCAGGACGTAGCTATTTGCTATCTGATTCCTCTAGGATATCTCGGATCTGCTCTGAGGGATCTTCCATTGATCCCAGGAGTCTTGCTGGGGAAACGGAAGCTTCTTCCTAGGTATCCTCCTGGGTTCTCCACAGAGAGTCCAAGGTGTGGCCAGCGTGTTGATGGCATCATCGTTATTGCTGCTTATCGTTCTTGTCGCATATCTTCCTTGAAGTTCTTGAAATTGTGAGTTGATTGGTGTAGTATTTACTAGGTTGTATGAGGTTTGAGACGGATAGCGGTAAGGGAGGTTGGTTGCTATGGTGAAAATACACGAATCACGGTTTGAACTGCTTGACCATCCTTTTTACTCACCATATCTAGCCCCAAACGACTTTTTTATTCCCTCATCTGAAAATCACGTTCAGAGAACAGATATTTTCGTCAAATGAAGAGGTAGTTATCATCGTGAACAATTATTTCGCAGAGAAAACGCCGAGTACTATCTGGACGGGTTAGAGAGATAGGAGCATCAGTGGGAGGAGTGCGTAGAGTTCAAAGGAGACTATGTTGAATTATAAAAAAATCGGAAAGAAAGTCTTGTATCTATGTTAGATCGGAAACGTTTTCTACGACTCTCGTATATTGCCCAAGGCAGTGAAATAGATTTACTGCTTGCGCTAGTTTCATTGCCTGATTGACGATGGAATATAGAAAGTCAAAGAAGCTTTTATTCTCATATCAATTTACATCCTGTTCAGATCAGATAAAATGCATTTTCAAATAATATTCGAGAAAAAATGGAGAACCATAGCAAAACAAGTAATAATAATAATAATAATAATAATAATAATAATAATAATAATAATAAATAAGCAGGGATGGCCACTAACACCCTTGGCTTTTGGTGAGTTGCGACACCACTTACCCGAGCAACTGGTGCAAAACCGGACCGGCAGCCCAGGCACACCCGGGAAGGAGAACTCTATTCTCCCTCCGGTGCCGGCCGTGGGTCCACAGGGCTAACCACCCGGTGGACTCAACACTTGGTTCCCAACAATCGAGGAAGAGGCCCCCACAATCGACCCGCTCGGAGGGGTCAGAGGCAAGGTGGTGGGGCCCATAACGATGATTTGCCTACCGACGACAACCCTGGCAACGACAACGGACGCTTTGAGTGGACGCATGAGCTGAGAGATAGCCTTATGCATTGCTACGAGAGTAGTGAGCCCGCGCGAAGAGGGTACATGGCGAGATTGCATGCTCTGTGGTGTGAAACACATCCGGAGCATGCCGCCTTTTCCGCCCAAAATCTTAGGGATTACGTATCCTATCTTCGGCGGCAGGGCTATATAGCTCCTCCCCAGTCTGCTAACGAAGTGGTAGAAGTGGCAGTTCTACCACCCGTTGGCACGGCTGGAGAGGAGACTCGCACCATACCACCAATGGAGACGACAATCAGAACACGCAGGGCGCTCCACAGAATTAGGCCCCTGAAGCCACAAGAACTGGCTTGTTTGGATGCGGAGGTTCATAGTGTTCTAACAGAAGAGGCTGACATCTGGACTACAGGGCGGCCAATAGGCCTTTCACGCCCGCAGTGCGGCGAATAGCCGCCAATTTACGACGTATCCATCACACTCTAAGCCAAGGCGTGCTGTTGACCACCAAACAGCATTGCCTTGATAGGATACGAATGCTAGTGGCTGCTAAGAAGTCACTAGTGAGGCGAGCGAGAAGTATCGCGGAAAATCTTAGGTTCCGCGAGAAACCTTCTCGCTTATTCCAAGAGCCTCCACGTGTTGTGGATAATCCGCCGACTGCTGATCAGGTGGAATCCTTCTGGAAGGATATCTATGAACACCCGCAGCCACTCAACTTAGACACTCCAGCCCTAGCGCAGTTCGAAGCTTTCAACAGAGAGCTTCGACAGCCTGAGCTCAATGAACTGCGCAACCCGATAACCCCGGATGACGTTCGAAGAGCCCTTATTGGTTCCAAGAACTTTGCTGCTCCAGGCCCAGATGGGCTGAACACTTATTGGTGGAAAAAACTACCAAGTACCCACCGCCATCTGGCCAGAGTTTTCAACTTATGGCTGGACGGAGAGCAGCCGATTCCGGATTGGTTTGTCGAGGGGCGGACCGTTCTCATCCCCAAAAGCGGAGATTTGTCGATTCCTAAGAATTACAGACCGATAACATGCTTGAATTCGTGTTATAAGTTGTTTACAAGCATCTTATACACACGAATACTCACCGCAGTTGACCGAGTGTTCGAACGGATATATGAGCAGAGAGGGTCGAAGAGAGGAGTCGCTGGATGTAAAGAGAACCTGCTCATCGATAGATGTGTAACGCAGGACTCGATACAATATAAGCGTAACCTCTCTATGGCCTGGATCGATTACCGTAAGGCATTTGATACAATTTCGCATGAGCTCATTTTGCATTTGCTCAGATGCCTTGCGGTACCCGACAACATAGTGAGATGCATTGAACAACTGATACCACTTTGGCGAACTCGCTTCACCATAACATCTGGTCAAGCAAGAGTCCAAACAGGGTGGGTCACTTTCAGAAGGGGTGTATTTCAGGGTGATTCCCTCAGTCCACTTCTATTCTGCATCTCACTATTGCCATTATCCGTTGCGCTCAGAAACACTCGAGGGTATAACTGTGGCACCCCCGGAAACCGGAGGCACAAGGTCACCCATCTGTTTTATATGGATGATCTTAAACTTTATGCCTCTGGAGAGAAGGATCTCCATCAGTCCTTGAGGGTGGTGGAAGAGTACACGCATGCTATCGGTATGAAATTCGGGATAGACAAATGTGCAATGGTTCATCTCAAAAGAGGACGATGCGGGGACTACGGAGAGGATGTGCAGCTCGTAGATGGAAGCATCCTACACCATCTGGATGCCGGAGAGACGTATACTTACCTCGGGGTGGAACAACGCCACTCACAAGAGGTAACCGCAGTGAAAAACTCTCTCCGCGGCAAGTATCAGCACAAACTTCGACAGATCTGGTCATCGGAGCTGTCAGGGAAGAACAAAGTTGCTGCAACAAATATGCTTGCCGTTCCAATCTTACTCTACTCGTTTGGAGTAGTGAAGTGGACTCGGGAGGAGCTGTATCAACTCGACGTAAGGACCCGAAAAATGATGCATCTCTATAGGAGTTTGCATCCCAAATCGTCCGTTCCACGGTTGTACTTCCCCGACAACAGGGAGGTCGTGGACTTTTGAGTTTGGAGTGTCTACATGACAGAATGGTACTGGATACAGCCTGTAAAGTCGTCAGGAGTTCGGATCCCCTCCTCTGCATGGTCCGTGACCATGAGAGAACAGGAATTGAAGCATTTCTCTTTAGGGCAGCTGCTCGAGCAGCTGATGAACTCGGTATAGTTTTCGACTCTGAACGAGGTGACTACAACTCTGTCACCGAGTTGGAACCCGTTCAGCAAAAAGCTCAGATAAAAGCCGCAGAGATCACCTTACTTCTGCGGAGACACAGGGATAAGCCAATGCATGGGGTCTTCTTCAATAATATTGAAGACCTTGGCTTATCAAAGCGCCTGACGTTCGCTTTTCTCAGGTCGAGTGGGCTGAAGTCGGAAACTGAGGGGTTCATCATGGCTTGCCAGGATGGTGTCTTTAACACCTTAGTCTACCGCAGTCGCGTGATGGGTATAGAGGTTCCTGACACAAGGTGCAGGGCCTGCCGCGAGGCGCCCGAGACCCTAATGCACTTGCTATCAGCATGTCCAGCATATGCGGTCTCGGCCTATATCCATAGACATAACGCGGCCCTAAGGGTGCTATATTATCATCTACGGCACTCCTACGGTATTGACGAGACACCGGTGTTGCCCTACGCTCCGGGGATATTGAATCCGTTGTGGGGAACGAGAAGTGCCGAATTTATTGGAACTATTCGTTTCCCACCCTCAGGCTCATACAAGCTAATAAGCCTGATGTAGTTCTTCTCGACCACCAGATCAAGACGATATTTGTCGTGGAGTTTTCAGCTCCTGGCGAGACGAATATCGTCAGAAAAGAGGAGGAAAAACGGATAAAATATCGAGATTTTCTCTTCGAACTCCGCAGACTCTATCCAGATCACTCTGTCAAGATGGTCGTTCTGATTGTTGGAGTCCTTGGTGGAATGATGTCTTCTCTACTCTCGAATCTCAAAATCATACCGGCTTGCCGCATTAAGGCAGAAATCTTAGCCGCACAGATGCAGAAGGCTGTCATTCTTGGCTCACTGCGTTTGCTCAGGGCACATGATTCTCGGACCCAATGATCACTTACCCCACGGTGTGGGGAGTGGTCATTGGTTGATTATGCTGGCGCGCCCTCCCGAATGTATCGGGGCTTCGGGGGATAGGGCCTGACCAGCGCACACTACGGTGAAAAAAAAAAAAAAAAAAAAATAATAATAATAATAATAATAATAATAATAATAATAATGATAATAATAAATGGTCTTTATTTTACGTGGCGGAATTTAGCAAAGCGCTATTCTTCCATTTAACCACGATTGAAAAAAAGAAACATTATAAAAATAAATGGCAATTTCAGGACAATAGTAATATGAAATACAAATGTTCATGTTTGGACAACTGTTGACTGAGCAATTTAGTATTATGTTTATTTTTGAATAGCGGTAGTGATGATTTTTTCAAAGATTCACTGAATGAATTATATATTGTTACAGCATGATACGTGAAGAATCGTTCATAGATAGTTCTGTTATGATTCGGAATGTCAAAATTATTATTAAATCTAAGATTTCTTGAATGTTTCTGATGTATGGAAAGGACTTTGTTTACCAAATAAGTGGGTTGCTGGTTTTTATTAGTTTGTGAAAGAAACAGGCAAAACCTAATTCTATTCTGTTTTGTATTTCTAGCCAATTCAATTGATTGATTGGAGAGGCCACTTGTTCTCTGTAATTCAAGCTAAATATTAGTCTAATGCAGGCGTTTTGTACTTTCTGAATGCTTACAGAAATCTGAAATGGTAATTTTGAGAGACCTACAAGATTGTGTCTATTTGAAAACATATGTTTCAGTGTATTGTACGACCTTTGAATGAGAGTATTGGCTTGATGACAAAATTACGGTATCCTTCATTGAAAAATATCACATTTATCTCATAAAACCATTACTCTTTATTCTGAACTCAATTTTTCTGTCTGGAAAAATCCCGACTACCTTCAAAGAATCCATCACAATCCCAATTTATAAATCTGGAGACAAACAAGAAACAAACAACTATAGACCCATAACAGTTATGAACAATTTCGCAAAAATATTTAAAAATGTTTAAAAAACAGATTGGTAAACTTCCTTGACAACAACAAAATCATTTCCAACTCCCAATATGGATTCAGGGAAAACTTATCAACAGAACAAGCCGTTTTTGAACTAACAAAAAAAATCTGTTCAAAATCTGTTTTTCCGTTAATCATCTATCGCCCCCATACGAACGACAACTCTCAGAAGTTGAGTCTCACCTTTTAACGTGTGATTCCTAACACGGTTGCAGAATCATCCGAGCTTCAACCAGATAAATTCTCTCGAGAAAAATATCTGGTCGAGGCAGGAATCAAACTCACGGTCTTCCGATCGTGAGTTGGGCGCACTATCACCGCGGCCAATTCGACAACAAAGAAGGTATTCAACTGCTTTCAGGATCAGAAAAAATGTTTAGCTATATTTTTAGACCTGACAAAGACGTTTGATACCGTCGAACATAACATACTCTTTCAGAGATTGGAGGACGTGGGAGTAAGAGGCATTGGATTGAATTTATTCAAAGATCATTCATCAAACAGAATACAGAGAGTAAAAATAAATGAGTCTTATAGCGATCCACTGCCTATTACCAGGGGTGTACCACAAGAAACTGTCATGTACCCCATACTATTTCTACTGTATGTCAATTATATTTATAACATTAAAAATTTCGAAGGGCATTTAACGTCTTACGCTGATGATACTGCTGTAGCATTCGTGGGTGAAACATGAGCCTCAATCTAGACAAAACAAAATTCATAACTTTCTACTCTACAAAAAAAAATATCAACCAAAACAAACAATACTTTCTTTTCACAAATCAACTTGCTCAGAGAATTGTAATTGCTCTTGCCTAGAAATAAATAAAATAGAATCAACTAAGTACTTGGGTATCATGATTGATTAATCACTACGCTGAAATGAACATGTAAAATATATGGTGAAAAGACTTCGAAATTTATAAATTTTATCAAATCCGAAATATTTTTAGAAGAGACGTTATATTGCTGGTTTATAACGCCTTGGCTGAGTCAGTCATACGCTATTGTATCATTGTTTGGGGGGATTATACAAGACTTCCTTACACAATTTAGATATAATTCGAAACACTTTAATTGAAATGATGTTCAGAAAAACTCGAAGATATTCAACCGAGTCCTTATATGAAGAAACTGGCCTATTTAATATAAAGAAAATATATGCCTATGAATGCTTACTATGGACAATGAGTAAACCCATTATAGTATATTATGCAACGATCATGTAATGATGGTTATTAAGACACGAGCATTAACCGGGATACGAAACGAGCCGAAGGCGAGTTTTGTATGGTATATGCGAGTGTATTAATAACCATTACATGAGAGTTGCATACGCTATTTTTTCTAAACCCGATAAATAATGAAAAACTATAAATATTATATTTGTATTGAACACATTTACAGTAATTAACTCATATTTTCTTAAAAAAACACAAACTTAATGGTATTATCATGGATATGTGAAAACTATAAAGATTCTAATTATATTTATATTGAATATAACAACTGTAATTAATCTGATCTTTTGAAAATATTGGAGTCGATGGTATTCCTTCTATATCGCTGTTTTCAGACATTTTGATAATATAGGTAGGTGATATGAAAACTGATTTTGACAAATAAAGCAATTAGTTACTTAGGTTAGAATCTAGAACAAACAATCTGTATCATAATGGATATCATTATGAAACGGATTATGGTCATATGAGTGTATTGTTAAAGTACGGGTGTAGAAAAACATAATTTATCACACGCAGAATACAAAAATGATGGCAAGCCAAACTATAAATATACCACGTTGCAGATTGACTCACAACCAGAAATTCGTCACTCACCTTGGTCCTAAACTATACAATCAGTTACCTACACATATGAAAAATATCAAAAGCCACAAGAAATGAAACTATTCAATAAAATCCAATTATAATCAACTGAAAAATATCTTTGAGAACGACTGAATCAGAACCCTCCATCGGTGTATACTCTACCTACATATGTCTCTATTCAAACTGTTTTCTAAAATAGAGTTACATTTTTAGTTAGATAGCATCAGTACACTGGTAAATACCTATATCTTCCATCTTAAAATTTAGCAGCCTGAAGAGCACAATACAAACTCAGCTTAGGTGACATCAGATTGCTAGGAATAGAAAATTCTACAACTTTTACTAAATATGTATTTATATTAACTTTGTAATACTGATATCGACCTGAATAAAAATCTATCTGTCTATCTATCTATAAGAATAATAATAATGTTTATTCATGAAAGCTCAAAATTTTACAATAATTGAAGTAAATGTATTTTAAGTGAATAAACAGGAAAAAATCACGAAGCTTTAGTATAAAACTATCGCTTGTATGTGATATTAAACTTGAAACTAAAAAGTATAACACTATAGTATACAATGACAAAAAAGTGGTATAGATATTTTGGAGCACATAAGTACATAATCTTGTTGAAAGAAAT
Organism: Leptinotarsa decemlineata; assembly: GCF_025532065.1. NCBI lineage: Eukaryota > Metazoa > Arthropoda > Insecta > Coleoptera > Chrysomelidae > Leptinotarsa > Leptinotarsa decemlineata. The sequence goes on from NW_027412529.1 coordinate 6,955,684, forward strand.
TACAACTAGTGAATGTGTAAATGAAATTGTGAATAATTATTTATTTTATATTTTATAATTTTTCTCATTTCTAATACCTACTTATAGTAAATGGCATATTTAGCTTGAGTGTAGTAGGTGTGTTTGTAATAATTGAGGTGTAGATACATCATATTCAGGGTGTGAGTCATATTTGGGCTTTGTCATATTTAGGTATTCCCTTATAGTCTGTTTGTTGTCAGCTTTGCGTGTATGCATGCTATATACAAACGGTTGGTGTTTTAACTGTAATTACTTTTTGAAAGTTTGGTTGACAAAAACATGAAACATTGTCCTTTCGGAACGCAGAATCCAACTTTTTATAAATTTTTTGTACATAGAACTATTTAATTTTTTCATATACTCTGGTAGCATACTATGTAGGCGAGGTCCCAGGTAATCTGAACATCGTTGTCCAACTGCTTTTTCCGATCTAGGTATCTCGTGTTGTTTGTTCCTGGTACTATAATTGTGATCGACAGATTCAAGTTGAATTTTATTGTTTTTCAAATTAATTAATGAGTCAATGCAGTAAGCCTGCCTTACCTCAAATACATTGGCCTCTTTAAATCATTTTTCACTGGAGTATGTAGCTCTTTTTCCAAGGATAATTTTCAGTATCCATTTCTGAATAACATTGAGCATTTCCAAGTGACAGTCATTAACACCTCCCCAGCCAATTATACCATAAGATATATGTGACTGTACCAGAGCATAGTATAATGTTTTCAAATAATTAATATCTAAAAATTCTTTCAAGTATTTGAATTTGAATAAAAGACCTCTCAGTTTTCCTACTATATTTTTTATTTGAAAATCCCATCTCAGATGTCTGTCTTTCACAATGCCCAAGTATTTGATGGAGTTTACTTCTGGAATTTCTGAGTTATTTACGAATCGTAATGAACCCACATTGGGTAAGTGATTGGAATAAGAAGTGAATGATAAGTATTTTGTTTCATCTGAATTCAGAGTTGATTGGTTATACCTAAATCACTTATCTATTTTTCTAAAATCAGTTTCAGCTTTTGTTTTTAAATTCACCCAAGTATCAGATTCATATAATATTGCAGTATTATCTGCAAAACTCATTATTTTTCCCTTGGTATCAAGGTGTGAAATGCTGTTCATATACATTATAAATAGAAGACGACCCAGTACTGTTTCTTGAGGTATGCCATATGCAACAGTCATAGGATCATTGAGAGTACCATATATGTCAACTTTTTGTTCGCGATCTGATAAGTAACTTTCCAAGATTTTATGAATATTTCCTTTTATCCCATAGCATTCTAGTTTGTTCAAAAGCTTTTCATGAAATACCGTATCAAATGCTTTTGAAAGGTCGACAAAGATACATGAGGCAGGTTTTTTTTGTCCAATGCATTATAAATATTACTTGTAAGATAATAGATTGCATCTTCTGTTGACTTTCCTTCTCTGAATCCGAACTGAGAGCTAGAAATGATGTTATGTTTGTTCAAGAAGCTCAGAAGTCTCATTTTGAGTATTTTTTCAATTATTTTCGCCAAATTTGAGATGAGTTAAATCGGTCTGTAGTTGATTTTGTTCTATTTATCTCCACTCTTGTAGAGTGGCTTGATAATTCCAATTTTAATGATTCTTGGAAAACACCCTGTTATCGGGACCTGGTGATTTTTTAAGATTTTATTCCATGATTACTTTATGAACCTCATTTTCATCAGTGTCGCAAAGATACATGGTGTCTTGCAGTGTATTTTCAGATTCATTGAAATTGTGAGGTACTGAAATTCCATAAGTTAATTTTTTTCCTATTGTACTGTATTGGTAATTGAAACTATCAGCGATTTGTTCATTGTTCTGTACTATTTTTCCATTTTTCAGTTTGATTTTTTCTATTTTGGTTTGGTTTCGAGTTCCATTGCAAATATTAACACACTCACGAAGCCCTTTTGAGCTATTCGCATTTTTATCTATAATTCTTTTCAAGTAGTTCTTTTTTGCTGTTTTTGTGAGCTGGTTCAGCTTATTTCTATATAAATCATATTATTCTCTCAAGACATGATTTTCAGGGTTTCTCAGTAATTTTGTGTGCATTTCACTTTTTTTCTCGATGGATTCAGACAAAGCAGAAGTTATCCATTTTTTCCTACAATTCACAACAGTTTTCCTCAGTTTAACCTCGCGTGTATTTCTTTCTATCAAAAAATTTAATTTTGAGATGAAATTTTCTGCAATCTTATCTGGATCATTTTCGTCGTAAATACCAATCCAATATTCATCCTTTAGATCTGACCTCAGACTGTCATAGTTGGTAATTTTTTTCAATCTATTAACTGAAGGATGTGCACGTTTATAATCGTAGTCTATGGTTATTCCTATTGGAAAATGGTCCGTTATGTTTTATTGAAATACAAATGATTTGATTTCAGAAATAGAGCTTTAGACAAAAAAATGATCAATGCACGTTTTGCTTTCCGGACGAGTGATAGTTTTTATAAACGTCACGAATCCTTGACTGTTCAAAATATTTTCATATTCCTCTACATTGTCAGAGTCAGACAATAAGTTGATATTTATATCACCAGTAATTATATGAATATCGGCTTTTTTAACATTTTCCAAATATTTTAGCAACTCAGAATTGAAATTCATTGGGAAGGTACTTGGTGGTCTGTAGATACCGGTTAAAATAATGTTTGTTTTGTTAATTCGCATGTCGAGTTGCAGAACTTCAATTTCACCAAATTTATGGATATTATAAGAGTACTCAAGATCATTTTTGACATAAATGATTACACCATCATTTTTGTTGAGTATACCTTCTTTATATAAAATATTGTAACCTCTTATTTGGAGTAGTTCCGTATCATGAACTATGTAGGTTTCTGAGAGAACTAAAATTTCAATGTTGGTTGATAATTCCGATAGGAAAATAAATAGTTCATCTAAATTTTTCTGTATACTTCTGATATTAACATGTATGACTTTAAACTTTCGAAAGGACACTGAATCAAAATCTGTCATATTTGTGATAACCTGTGCTTCAATCAGGTCATTTTTATAGTATCTTATAAATGGATCCATACTGCATATGAAGCCAGTAAGAAGTATTCAGATAAAAAAATAATAACATGAAAAAAGAAAGAATAAAGTAATGAAAGTGGATATCCAAAAAACTATCTATCTATCTATATGAAGTCCTAAGCATTTTATTTTGTCAGTCAATTCCACAGAATGTCCATCAATAAGCAAATCGATATTATCTATGGCCCTTCCACAATCTTTAACTTTTCCAAAAATTATTAAAGATGATTTACTAGGATCAAGGTTTAGACAGTGTTGCTGCGAAATCTGAAAAAGTTATTTTATATCATTATTGAACAATGTTCAATACAATGATTTACTTTATCAGATTAGTACAAGTTAGTGTCGTCTGCATATGCATGAATGTTGAATAACACGCAAGAAATTCCAATCCTCTACGAATAATAATTTCATATAATGATACTTCATACATATCATTTCGTCTAGTACGTTATACATCTCTACGCCATTCCAATTCGATTTCTTGGATTGAGTGGACAAGAGTGGATACTTCTGTGAATCCAGAAACACTCTATGCAAAATTCCGAAACCGCACCTGACAATTGTTTCGAGCTACGAGTCTTCTTATACTTGGCAATAAAACAAGAAACGTCCCTCGAGGGAGAGTCGGAAACGCTTCAGAACTTCCACACCGGAAATGTGTGAGACAGTCGAGAAGGGTTGATCAGGAGAAATTTCAACACTTTCAAAATGCTAGTATTTGCGTTTTTTTTCTGTCAATGTAGAAAAGTGTTATAGTTATACTATGTTCGTTTCTCAATGCCTCGTCATCGCTTTGATCAAGCAGCGATAATATAACGTACTTTATATATAAAATAATTAGAAGTATGTAATGGATGATTAAGAATATAATTAGGTTAGGTATAATATTCTCATGTATGGGTTAAAGATGTCCAACAATGGTATTAATTATTTCAATTCGTGAACGGGGGTCCAGACCATTTCCAAGATTGTGAAATTCGAATCAGTGTAAAAGATTTCAGGCAGGAGCACAGTGTGTTTATGTATTGAGTGTGAAAAATACGAGTTTTGAATTATTTTACATTGCTATCCCCACGATTGAGAATTGAATTGCCGTGTCCCATTTTTAACAACTATCGAGTGAGTTTAGTTGTCCTCATTAAAAGAGGATACAAAGCTGAAATCAGACTCTACGTCCACCCTCTCTTTCCCCCAGCCTTTTCGTTTTATGCCATTGGATATCGTAAGCAAGGAATTTCTGAAATTCCAACGCTTGACAGTCCCTTCTACTTCCTGGAAGTTGGAGGGGTGCAGTTTCAACCTCCCAAGTTGCAGCCAAAAGGGGGGGAGCTTATAAATTGGATGAGAACTACATTATTCCTTTTGATCATTGCTTGTTTCTTCTGACGCCCAATTTGCCACCCGCCTAGTTATTTTTACTTATTTTCAATCTAATTTGTTTATATAAATGAATTAGACTTGTTTCAAACCCTAGTACATAGAGGGCTAGGCGTTATAGGTTTTAGTATGTGTAGTTTGTATAAACGTATATATAGACGTTCTTTCTCTTTTCAAAGATTGCATTAATTGAACTACTCAGGAAACAAAAACCACCCGTCTCCACTGAGATAACCAGTGTTTCACCCTACCCCAGATACTGGCTTTCGGTGCTGCATTATGAAATTTTGGCACGGTTTTCCCCTTTAGAATAACGACTAATAAACTCATTCCTTATCATAAATTATCTTAAAGATTTTTGTTCCTGAAATTTCAAAATGAGATTGGAAATTCAGTACCAGTTGCTCAATATATACCACTTTACAGTTTCCTAGATTGAACTGGGGTTCAGTTTTGGCAAGCAAAGTTCAATTTTAGTTGAGTTTGATATTTTCAAGTGCATGATGTTCTGAAGATTTTTCATGAAGATATCAGCCATAGTAAAAAACAGCACCTAATTCTTCTTTCAATGAATTGATGGATGTAGCCGTTACTTCGTGATAGGAAATCATAATGAAGAAAAGAGAAATAAAACTTTTTATGTTCTTTACCACTTTCATTTGTTACTAACGTTACTTCAGGATGAAACTGCAGTAACGTTAGTTACAAATAAAAGTGGCAAAAAACATAGAAAGTTTAATTTCTCTTTCATTCATTAAATCTTCTTTCTTTTCTCCATTCGAAAGTTCCCACATATGAAGTCGGTCATAACCCCTTTTCAGTACTGGTGTGGCTCATTCCTGAATTGTTTGAAGACATAACATTTTTCTTACTTGAGGGTCTTCCTTGTTCCAACCTCTTCCAGGGTATCCTTCATCTGGATATGTCCGGCTTTTGTTCTCACTATCGATTTGATTTGCACGCCTAGCTTGTCAATATCGATGCATTATTCTTCTTATCTATTCGTAGCAGAAACATATATTTTTGTGAGGCATCTTTTCTTTCACCTTTCCGTCTGTTACTGTCCCTTCACTGTTTCGCAAATATGCCATCTTTCTTGGTGCTAGTTATGTTGCCTCTAATGTAGCCCTCTGCAATGGTACTCTTTCATCTTATTTGCGATTGAATTTCTGTCAACAGTATTCACCCCTACGGCATTACATTCTATCGAATCGTAGAACGGGTTGTCATTTTTCATTTCAGTGTTTTTGTGATTGTTTTCGGGGCAAGAGATTTTATTGGCAATACCTCAGGCTATTTTCCTTAAGGAATTTGTAAGCATCTCCTCCTTGCCCTCCTTGCTCGATCTGGGTACCTTTATTTTTTTTTGACAGAACCTTCAGCCTCTGAATTGCCCCGTGTTTTTGTTTCTGCTGAACATGTGCCCTCTTCAGCTATTTGTGGTAAGAGGTTTCTTCTTTCCACTTCAAGAGGTATTTTTTTTCAACCACTTCTGGATTCTCTATCCATATGAATTCATTGATAATGAGATGAGATGAGAGTTCCAAGGTTTGGATATGTTACTATTATTTTTATTATTATATTTTTTTTTCACCGTAGTGTGCGCTGGTCAGGCCCTATCCCCCGAAGCCCTGATACATTCGGGAGGGCGCGCCAGCATAATCAACCAATGACCACTCCCCACACCGTGGGGTAAGTGATCATTGGGTCCAAGAAGCATGTGCCCTGAGCAAACGCAGTGAGCCAAGAATGACAGCCTTCTGCATCTGTGCGGCTAAGATTTCTGCCTTAGTGCGGCAAACCGGTATGATTTTGAGATTCGAGAGTAGAGAGGACATCATTCCACCAAGGACTCCAATAATCAGAACAACCATCTTGACAGAGTGATCTGGATAGAGTCTGCTGATTTCGAAGAGGAAATCTCGATATCTTATTCGTTTTTCTTTTCTGACAATATTCGTCTCGCCAGGAGCTGAAAACTCCACGACAAATATCGTTTTGCTCTGGTGATCGAGAAGGACTACATCAGGCTTATTAGCTTGTATGAGCCTGAGGGTGGGGAACGAATAGTTCCAATAAATTCGGCACTTCTCGTTTCCCACAACGAATTCAATATCTCCCGGAGCGTAGGGCAACACCAGTGTCTCGTCAATACCGTAAGAGTGCCGTAGATTGTAATTTAGCACTCTTAGGGCCGCATTATGTCGATGGATATAGGCCGAGACCGCATATGCTGGACATGCTGATAGCAAGTGCATTAGAGTCTCGGGCACCTCGCGGCAGGCCCTGCCGCGAGGTGCCCGAGCCTGCAGGCCCTGACCTTGTGTCAGGAACCTCTTTACCCATCACGCGACTGCGGTAGACTAAGGTGTTGAAGACACCATCCTGGCAAGCCATGATGAACCTCTCAGTTTCCGACTTCAGCCTACTCGACCTGAGAAAAGCAAACGTCAGGCGCTTTGATAAGCCAAGGTCTTCAATGTTATTGAAGAAGACCCCATGCAGTGGCTTATCCTTGTGTCTCTGCAGAAGTAATGTGATCTCTGCGGTTTTTATCTGAGCTTTTTGCTGAACGGGTTCCAACTCGGTGACAGAGTTGTGATCACCTCGTTCAGAGTCGAAAACTATACCGAGTTCATCAGCTGCTCGGGCAGCTGCCCTAAAGAGAAATGCTCCAATTCCTGCTCTCTCATGGTCACGGACCATGCAGAGAAGGGGATCCGAACTCCTGACAACTTTACAGGCTGTACCCTGCATCATTCTGTCATGTAGACATTTCAAACTCAAAAGTCCACTGCCTCCCTGTTGTCGGGGGAAGTACAACCGTGGAACGGACGATTTGAGATGCAAACTCCTATATAGATGCATCATTTTTCGGGTTTCCACGTCGAGTTGATACAGCTCCTCCCGAGTCCACTTCACTACTCCAAACGAGTAGAGTAAGATTGGAACGGCAAGCATATTTGTTGCAGCAACTTTGTTCTTTCCCGACAGTTCCGATGACCAGATCTGTCGAAGTTTGTGCTGATACTTGCCGCGGAGAGAGTTTATCACTACTGTTACCTCTTGTGAATGGCGTTGTTCCACCCCGAGGTAAGTATACGTCTTTCCGGCATCCAGATGGTGTAGGATGCTCCCACCTTCGAGCTGCACATCCTCTCCGTAGTCCCCACATCGTCCTCTTTTGAGATGGACCATTGCACATTTGTCTATCCCTAATTTCATACCGATAGCATGCGTGCACTCTTCCACCACCCTCAAGGACTGATGGAGATCCTTCTCTCCAGATGCATAAAGTTCAAGATCATCCATATAAAAAAGATGAGTGACCTTGTGCCTCCGGTTTCCGGGGTGCCACAGTTATACCCTCGAGTATTTCTGAGCGCAACGGATAATGGCAATAGTGAGATACAGAAGAGAAAGGGACTGAGGGAATCACCCTGAAATACACCCCTTCTGAAAGTGACCCACCCTGTTTGGACTCTTGCTTGTCTAGATGTTATGGTGAAGCGAGTTCGCCAAAGTGGTATCAGTTGTTCAATGCATCTCACTATGTTATCGGGTACCGCAAGGCAACTGAGCAAATGCAAGATGAGCTCATGCGAAATTGTATCAAATGCCTTACGGTAATCGATCCAGGCCATAGAGAAGTTATGCTTATATTGTATCGAGTCCTGCGTTACACATCTATCGATGAGCAGTTCTCTTTACATCCAGCGACTCCTCTCTTCGACCCTCTCTGCTCATGTATCCGTTCGAACACTCGGTCAACTGCGGTGAGTATTCGTGTGTATGCTTGTAAACAACTTATAACACGAATTCAAGCATGTTATCGGTCTGTAATTCTTAGGAATCGACAAATCTCCGCAGTTGGGGATGAGAACGGTCCGCCCCTCGACAAACCAATCCGGAATCGGCTGCTGTCCGTCCAGCCATGAGTTGAAAACTCTGGCCAGATGGCGGTGGGTACTTGGTAGTTTTTTCCACCAATAAGTGTTCAGCCCATCTGGGCCTGGAGCAGCAAAGTTCTTGGAACCAACAAGGGCTCTTCGAACGTAATCCGGGTTATCGGGTTGCGCAGTTCATTGAACTCAGGCTGTCGAGGCTCTCTGTTGAAAGCTTCGAACTGCGCTAGGGCTGGAGTGTCTAAGTTGAGTGGCTGCGGGTGTTCATAGATATCATGATCAGGTGGAATCCAGAAGGATTGGTTATATAATCGAATGATAGTTGGAAGCATGACAGTATACTCATATATAATTCCAGCTGGAAATTAATTAATCAATCGAAAACCCGAAATATAAACCCCTACACGAGCAACTTGATTTATGAAGGTCTCTACTTTTGAATTTATGAATTTGACACCCTCAAGAGGAAGATCAAACTCTTCCTCTCGAAGATGATCACTTGGTGATCGAAACACGTGTCGAGGTGTTAAAATAACGGTTTGGTGTTGGGGAAAAACTCCAGGAATATTCATTTGAGTTAGATGTTCAGGTAGGTTATTTATCAGTAATAAGATATTGTCTTAGCTAGACTAGGTGAATTATATGTTTGTCAGCCCTACTTCCCTGTCCTATTAACTCTGGAGGGGGTAATTCAACTTTGAAATTGTTCGTGTCAGAGCATCGATACACTTTGGGAATGTTGATATTATGAAGGATTGAATTTAAAAATGGCTGACTTGCAATCCATGAATCCATCGAAAACATATCGTAATGTCAAGCCAAATTGTCAAAAATACTAATTTCTGAAAATATTTTATTTTCCAAATTTATAGCCTCGGTGCACCGCATTTACCTAAATATATTTATGATATTCGGCAATTAGCAATAATACAATAACGCTGATCAGCAATATTAGACTTCGAAACCGAAAATCGGTCCATCACCCCTGAAAATGTAGCTTTGGTAAGTGTACCTTCTGATTTGTATTGATGTCTTGGTGGACTATACATATTTTTGAAAAACAAGCGTTACATTGTTATGTTGTACATACATGCCAATAAATTTCAGTAGTTTCTACCTATGATTATTATTCATATATAAATCCTATCATCTGAGTTAACCCCCAAACCACGAGCCATTTGGACCGTGACAACAATATAACATGATTATTGTTGCTACAGAACAAGTCTGTACATAAACGACCACATTACGAATGGGCCCTACGACCCAGTTAGAACCAAATTGTGATTTATCCCCATTTTGCATAACAATTCTCAACCGGCTTAATAAAGTTCTCTCACAGAGTTCGGACAATATCAAAGCTAATTACCACTATTATGTGGTCCTAATTAGCAGCAATTAACACCCCATATCTCATCGTTCCATATTTCGCGTGATGCTAAATAAGCACCGCGGCCTTTATTATCATAATAACTGCAATAACCAGAGCACTAATATAATTCAATATGTAGTCTGTTTACATATCACGTCGTTTTGATAAATTGGATAATACTTATCGGAGCAACATAAATTAATAGTTTGAGTGAAATATCAACCGATCGTGGAATGAATGCATTTGGAGAAAGAGTAAATATTAAATAATTATTGCTTATCTGACATTCTTGGGGTCGAGCATAAAGCCAGTGTGAATGTGATCTTGAGATGTGCATCAAGATTTCTTCACATCTCCAAGCGCAATGAATTGTCAAATAATTAGATTATTGCTTTTCACTAGTTCGGACTTCCATTGTCTACTATAAAAAAGAATAGTTGAAAATAACAATTATATTAAGCAACAATAAAACTGAAATGAAATGATAGTGAAATAACCTACAAGTAAAAATATAATAATTGAATAAATAAAAATTAAAGGAATGCAAAAAAGAAAATAATAAAAAATAAAAAAGTGTAGAGATTCCAAGTCACGTTAGTTCACGACGTTTCGATTGTTGGTATCTACAATCGTCTTCGGGTGATGACTGGACTGATTCCTCCGAGAGATGACTATTTTATAGGTCGTTGAAATACTTTCACTTTCTCTACTTTCCATTTTCCGCTTCACTGATTCCGTGAGAGATGACCGATTTGGCGGGAGTTGGTCATTTTCCATTTGATGATGGGTTTCCATATGTTTCGTATATCTACGCTGGCCTGGCTGAATACGTTGTTGGACAACATGTATGCGGCTTCCTTAAATTTTCACCTGAACCAATGTTCCTCTCTGTGCAAGATCTCAGCTTGGGACCACTCGATGTTATGTTGATGGGTCCAAACATGGTCTGCTATTCCTGATTTGCTGGTTTCTCCTCGCTGTGTGTGCTTCTTGTGCTCGGCAATGCGAACATTCAATGACCTTCCATCACTTTCACAATGGAGAAGGAAATCCACAATGAATTGTCATTCTTAGACGTTTTGGTGAAGAGGACCGACACTAAGTGGGAAACATCTGTATACCGAAAACCCACTCATACGGGACAGTATCTGAACCACGAATCCAACCACCATCAATCGACAAAAAAAGGAATCATCAAGACTCTATTAGACCGTGCTTTTGGGCTCTGTAATACAAAGGAAGGTCTCGAGAAGGAACTAGACATCATCAAAAATGATCTTCAGCGGAATGGATACTCCAAAGTGATGGTAGAAAAGACTTTGGCTAAAAGACAGCAGGAACCTCGCAAGGAAGAGAAGCCGTCACAACCAGTGCTTGCACTTCCCTACATCAGAGGATTATCGGAGAGGATAAGAAGAATTGGTTCCAAGTACAACATTAGAACCTGTTTCAGATCCGGTAACACTATCCGTAGCAGCCTCACGAAAACCAGGCCCCCAAACGCGATTCCAAGAATTGCATTTACCGGATACCCTGTGAGTGCGGAAAATCCTATATTGGTGAAACTAAGAGGCCATTGAATGTTCGCATTGCCGAGCACAAGAAGCACACACAGCGAGGAGAAACCAGCAAATCAGGAATAGCAGACCATGTTTGGACCCATCAACACAACATCGAGTGGTCCCAAGCTGAGATCTTGCACAGAGAGGAACATTGGTTCAGTAGAAAATTTAAGGAAGCCGCATACATGTTGTCCAACAACGTATTCAGCCAGGCCAGCGTAGATATATGAAACATATGGAAACCCATCATCAAACGGAAAATGACCAACTCCCGCCAAATCGGTCATCTCTCACGGAATCAGTGAAGCGGAAAATGGAAAGTAGAGAAAGTGAAAGTATTTCAACGACCTATAAAATAGTCATCTCTCGGAGGAATCAGTCCAGTCATCACCCGAAGACGATTGTAGATACCAACAATCGAAACGTCGTGAACTAACGTGACTTGGAATCTCTACACTTTTTCATTTTTTTTTTTTTATTATTTTCTTTTTTGCATTCCTTTAATTTTTATTTATTCAATTATTATATTTTTACTTGTAGGTTATTTCACTATCATTTCATTTCAGGTTTATTGTTGCTTAATATAATTGTTATTTTCAACAAATCTTTTTTAATTATTCTTTTTTACTTGTTTCAGGGATTTCAAATCATTTTATATAGTAGACAATGGAAGTCCGAACTAGTGAAATTCATCACGAAACATTGTCAATCACCTTCAAACAAACGTAGATTATTGCTTTTGTGAAAAAATATCGATCATCGATTTGAAACAGGCGATTTTCCAAACCAGTAAATTTTGCTTACTCGTACATACACCATACGCATAGAAGGGGATACAAAACGTTCAGAAAATTACTGACCTAAATGCCATATATAAGAAAATGTTTAAAAAACCATTCATAAAGGTGTCATCCATTTTTTCAGAAACAATTCGAGTCGAAACAGAATGTAAAAACGGATTCCCAGTGGAAAAATGAACTATAGCAATATCACAAGCTATATTCCATATTCTTGATTTCAGTAGCCTTTGATAGTGGGTGTCACTGAATCATCCATTGAGGGAAAGTGGCGATCTAACGCCACTTTCCCTCATTGGTGAGGTCATTCCATTTGGAACGGAGGTGAAACATCTTAGCATTGTTCTTGCTAAAAACTCACCTGGAACGCTCACTTGGAAAACGTTTTACACAAAACCAGACTGTCCCTATGGACATGTCGAAGGATTTGTGGTAAAACTTGGGGTTTAGGTTCTAAACAAATCCATTGAATTTACGTGATGATTGTCAGACCAATGATAACTTATGGTGCAATTGCCTGATGGCTGAAGGCTTTAGAGAAAACGGTCCAGGCTTACAGAGACAGGTTTGTCTGTCCATCAGTGGCGCCATCAGTACCACACCGTCAGCGGTCATGGAGATCCTTCTAGGTCTACCTCCTCTCCACATTTTTCTGGAGAGAGAGGCTAGATGGACTGCATACAGACTTGTGCACATTGCCAATTGCACAAACCAATTCAATGTAGAGTGCAACAGACTGTTGGTTGACACTGGAAGTCACAGTATTCTGGAAATGACCTCTAACTTCATGCCCCCAACTGTCAACTACGAAATGCCTTATAAAGTGGTCTTCCCGGATGAAGATGACTGGATCCTTCGGAAGAAGGAAATACTAAGAGCAGATAGTGGTTGATTCACAGATGGATCAAAAACACCTTCCGGTTTCAGTGCAGGTGTTTTCAGTTGCAGACACAGGACAGAGATATCAACCTGCCTAAGAACCTATGCGGCTGTATTTCAAGCGAAAATTTACGCTATTGAATTGTGTGCGGAGAGATTGGAAGAATCCAACCGCATACACAAGTCAATAAAAATATTCTCGGACAGTCAAGCGGCGTTGGAAGTTCTTCGCTCCTACCGAGCAACGTCTAAATCAGTAGCGAATTGCCAAAAACGGCTCTCTTCGATAGGAAGACTTAACAAATTGTCTCTGGTCTGGATTCCTGGCCATATTAGCCTAGAAGGTAATGAGGCTGCTGAATCCCTTGCAAAGGAGGGGGCTGCAAGCAGTTTCATCAAATCAAAACCTTTGTTTGGCATCGCTTTAGGCTTTGCCAAACAAAGATTGAACACCTGGATGGCAAGAAGATTTATGGATTTCTGGAAGAATTTTCCAGGATCGGCTCACTTCAAGGCGTTTATTCACCTTTCGAAGCTAGATACCAAATAATCGTTGGAATGTAGTAGGGATGAACTATGATGTCTAATAGGTCACTGTCATCTGAATCATTATATGCAGAGACTCGGACTGTCGGAAGACAGAGTGTGTCGCCTCCGTTGGGAAAAGAATCAGAACCATCTGACCTGAAAGACCACTCACCTTACAAACTACTTGGCTTCGTTAAGAAGCTGGGTTTATTTGGTCGAGTGTGAATAGGTGTGAGCCACAATAAACCCTTAAGGGTTACGGTGGTGGGTTGAATGGACCTAACATGACCTAGATGAAAGAAACGAAGATTGGTCTAGAAATTCAATTAAATCCGAAATGGCAAAAACAAGAAACTGGGTATCACAAATCTCGATAGTGAGTCCCCTCTTGTACATCTTATATTACATCATTGGATAAATATACTGTTTGAAAAACATAGTCACTGAAGAAGTTGAATAATGGGTCCTCAGAGAATAACTCTATGCTGAATTTAAATAGATAGACAGGTTATTATTCTCAATGAATAATCTACATGACATGATATATCTGATGATCAAAAATTAAGGAGAAATAAATATAAACGTTTTTATTGAATAGGTACATACATATAAGGGCACTAATAAATTCATTGGACTTGCCCTGACAAATATGTCCTATGAGTTAGGAGCATAATATTGCAAAAGTTTAAATAAACATAGTTAAAATACGCTTTCAAAGAACATGGAACTAAAAAGTTAAAAATATTTAACGTATTCCAAAAACATTTTATTGTGAGATTTTCACTAAATTGTTTTACAAAAACGCAATACGTGTTTCGCCATACAATGGCTTCATCTGGCGTGTCTTTCAACTAATTCTACACATTCAATACTAAATATATATATAGTTTATGGAGTACCTGAAATCAAAGTACCTGTAAACGAAGTACCTGAATTTTAAGTAGCTGATATTTTATCTGAGTTTCTAACGAATTAAATTACCTGCACTTATGTTCCATTTTCACATTTGAAAAAATATATTCAGTAACGGAGAGTTATTGAGTTCTAATTGATCATTCAGTAAATTATCCGAATTCCTGAATCTATTGATTTCCAAACATTCTAGAAGATTAGGTTTCAAACTCTTCTCTTCTAAATGTAACACCTCGTACTCATGATTGAACTCTGCTAAAAGATGGTTTGCAAATGTGGAATTGGTCTTTCTATTTACAAAACTACTCCTATGTTCTTTAATTCGTTGGAAAAATGTTCTTCCTGTTTGGCCAATATTCAGTTTTGGACAAGAGCCACAAGTCAGCTTATATACTCCTGATCTATCCGACACCAAAGTTTTGTCCTTATTGTTTTTAATAAATTTACTTAGGTTATTATTCGTTCTATAAGCTACGTTTACGCCTTCTTTCTTCAAAAAACGGACAATATTCCTGTTTGGTTCCCCCATATGTCAATGTCTTATAACTAACGTTATCGCATCTTGAATATGGGTAGACCAGATTCATGGCTTGCTTTTGTCGTTTTTTGGAAAGAATGGAGCTTACAATATCTACTTTATAACCGTTATTAATCGCGATTTGTTTGATCAAATTCAGCTCTTTCTGGAAATCCCTATCAGACAGTGAAATATTCAATAATCTGTGAAGCATACTATTGAATGCAGCAACTTTATGATGGTACGGGTGTGTGGAGGAATTATGTATGATAATGTCCGTGTACGATGGTTTGTGGAAAATTGCAAACTCATGTTTATTGTTATTTTTCGTAATGGTTAAGTCCAGGTAATTTATTGAATTATTTACCTCCCTCTCAGTGGTGAATTTTATTGACGGGTGGATGGAATTGGCATATTCAATGAACTTGCCTAATTGCCTATCTGTACCAGTAAAACATACTAAGATATCATCTACGTATCTGTACCAGTACAAAAAATTGTTGGCTAACTGATTATTATGGATTTCATACTCTATGTTATTCATGAAAATTTCCGCCGGTAAGGGACTCAAAGGATTCCCCATTATTAGTCCTTCATTGCATGAAAAGAATTCTCCGTCAAACTGGAAATAATTTTGAGACACACAAATGGTGAATAAATCAACAATCTCCTGTTTTATCAGTGGATTCACGTGGTTTTTGTCTAAGAGACACTCCACTGGTCCAATTGTTTCAGACACGCCAGATGAAGCCATTGTATGGCGAAACACGTGTTGCGTTTTTGTAAAACAATTTAGTGAAAATCTCACAATAAAGTGTTTTTGGAATACGTTAGTTATGGATTTTCATCAAGTATCGGCCGATTCCATCATATATTTAAAAATATTTTTTTAAATCAGCATAAAACAATAACGAACGAAAAATACTAGTATTATTGTAAAAAAAGCGACAGGCGCTTGATATACAAAAATTATGGTACAAAGCGTCCACGCTTTTTTCACAATAATACTTAAGCTTATTTTAAATAAATATTTTCAACTTTTTAGTCCGATGTTCTTTTAGTTTTTTAGTTTTTCAAACTATATTTATTTTTCATTTTTTAGTTTCTTATGCTACGGAAGCGTGTTTTTTAGTCTTTCTAAACTATATTTATTTTCTCTAAACTTTGGGATCAATCAGCCGTATATTGTTTAGAAAAATTACCATTAATATTTTCCGATTCCGCAGAGGGAGACTGAAAATGAGCTACCAAGCCCAAGGCAGCAGGAGTGCAAGGGAGGGTCACAAATAAGGCAGCAGGCGCGCGTGTTATTAAAAAAAATACTTTTTTCAAATGAAGAAATACATGTAAAGTGAGTTCGAATTATATCAAGGAGGTTACATACAGCGCCATCTGCCCGCGAATAGATCAAGCAATACTGTCGATATATCAAGGAGGTTACCTACAGCGCCATCTGCCCGCGAATAGATCAAACAATAATGTCGATAATTCTATCAAATACAGATCCCGAGCTTGAGCAAACAAAGAAACATACATGCAAACATACAGGTGAAGCTAATAAAAGCGTGTTAAAAAAATATAAAATGAAATATGAGAAGTAGGTAAACCAAAATCCTATTGCTGTTTAGATCTGGTCCTGGTATTCGAGTCAATGTAGTCATCAAGTGAAAAAAATGTGTGATGAAGCAAAATTTTCTTCAAGTCAGTTTTGTAGTTTATTGAACTTTCTGATAATTTCACGGATTCAAAAAGCAGGTCATGAAATCAGCCTGAAGCATATAAGAAGGATTTTGAGAACGATGTTTTTGTATCCATTGTACTATTGAAATATTGTTCAGTCTGGAAGTATCTCTGGAAATTTCATGGTAGTCCATGCTAGAAATAAGTTTTATCAATATATTTGTGAAATGAATACTCGAGATGCTTTAGTTGTTTCATTTCTTGTGATAGGCAATCCAGCTGACTGATTATACAGCGTAATATATGTATATTCATCACATGACTTCGTTGAATACTCAGTTTGAGGTAAGTTCATTCAGATTGTTTTAAATGCCATCTATTTGGTTATTGAAATTTAATTTGTAGTCTAGCTCTATGTCAAAAAAATTTGTGATTTCTTATTGTTATGATCATTGTGTGGCTATGTTGAATTATATGTCGTTCCCTCCAAAGGAGGAAAGCAACAATAATACAACAATATGCGATTTTCTACTCATTGTCACCAAACGGTTTCTGATGATCACATCAAAAACTATTTTCTTCCAAAGGAGCTACTTGGTTAGCGAAACGCATCTAGAAATAAAAAATGTTGTTATTCCTGGATATTCTCTAGGGAGATTTTAATGTTGCTTTTTACTTGATATACATTGCATATAATTTAAAAAAATAGGTACCATTCGAAGGAAACATTTATGTGTTCTCAAAAGGAGTGTTACCCTATTCATGATATGAAGGTCGGATCGCGGATAATACTGTTAGCTAGAGTGTGCCACCAGGTTCTATCTCAGGCCCCTTGTCATTCATAATTTACATAAATGATCCATGTCGAACCACAAATGTTCCAAATTCTCATTTTACGGAGGATTCAGTGCTTGAATCTATTTCAGACTGTCAACATTTACAATCTGGTATTGAGTTAGTTCATAATTGGTACTCGCATTAAATGAATATGAATACACAAAACTGCGTAAAAACAGTAGGTTTCTTTTTTCGATGCATATTCACAAAACCATCTGGAAATGAATGAGATTAATGTTTAGAAACTTTGATAGCTTCAGAAACTTTTTTTAAACTCAAGTGTGAGCTCCAGATTGGAGTATGGTTCTTTGATCTGAAATTCCATATCAAGTTTATAACGTCGAATTGGTACCAGAAACATTTTAAAAATTTTAGGTTTCAAAAGCAAGAAATTTGTTATGCAGATTTGATGTAAGTTCTTTGGACAGAATCAGATCACTACATAGAATTTATTATTTGAATTTTCCCCGAAAAAATTGTTGGATAGAAACCATATACAAATCACATTGATGTCTGATATCTCCATATTTAAATTATTTGTAAACACTTCAGTTTGGCCATTTTCTGTAATTGGGTACTTTTTGTTGGGAACAAAATGTTTTTTTATTCCAATCTGTTATCAACTAGATATTATATTCATATTACTTGATCAACAACCAGAGGTCATTAACTCCATTCCTGAAATTATGATTTCGATGTTATCATAAGGAAATTCCAAGAAGTTTGAAAAAAAATTGATTAAAAAATATAATTGCTCAAAAGTACTTCACTCTTTCACATTTAATCCGATTATCAACTCCAGCAAAAGAAAAACCGGATAAATGAAACAGATGGTTCGAAATGTAGTTTCATTTATTCCAGAATTTAATTAGGATTTCAAACGTTTCCAAATTCTCATTCAACAAAGCGCATTAACTTTCATTAAGTTTGAACTCAACAGTCGGTTGGCTATTATTATTTCAATTTCGAAAAAGCTGCGGTTACTTCCTATCTGACTCAATTAGATTCTGAATTTCCAACTCACTAATGAAAATGAAATGATCTGAACAATTTGCTAGCGAATAGATCAAAATTGTAAATCTCTCAACGATGTTTTGACTGGTTTAAACTTGGCATGAAGACAGTGTGGATGTTGTTTTTTTATGTGAGTAGCAAGACAACATATCATTATTCGTCGGCTCCAGAGTAACGAGACCCATCTATGAAATTTGTTTCAAGGCTTAGACGTGATAATGAAACTCACTTCAGGATATTACATATTATATAACGTTCGCTTTTCAAAACTTTGCGCGATGTTATCGATTTAACTACATATTTATATGACTTGCAGACAGAATACTCGTAGTAGTTTTCTATATTCAATATAGGTGTATGGAATGATTCTCTATGTATCCCATTATTACAGGGCTCATTATTTCTTGTCATTTCGAAAATTTTCATTTTCGAAATGACAAGACAATCTAATCTAATCTAATGAAAAGTAATTACTACTTTTTCAAACAAAAATATGTGAGAAATTCGAATTGTTACCAAAATTTCACGTACTATAGGGTCATTCGTTAGGCGCTGCCTATACATGCTGATTCACGGTGGATGGCACATTAGACGTTTCTGGTGAACCAGACAACGGATCACTTTGAAAATTTAATGGAGGGCATATTCGGACATTTTCTAGCCAAGTAAAATATTTTCGACAATGCGGTGTTGCCGCTTCTATTAGAAAGCAGTAGCAACTTTGATTTTTCAAATGGAACACTCTGTATATAATATTATTTTTGGAATCTCCAACAATTGCCCGACAACTTTTCTTGATATTTCCCTATACCTATCTGTTACCGTTTTCGAAATAAAAATTAATTTCAATTTTTTTCTTCGAAAATCATGACTTCTAAAAATGCCGATATCTTTTAGTTAAGAAGTACTATGATATCGAAATTTGGTTTGGAGTTAGGTGATACTTGGACACTTCCCATACGTCAGCCTAATCTCCGTTACTTCAATACAGGGTGGTAAAAAAATACAGTTTTTTCGTTTGCTTGAAAAAGTTGCTGAAATTTGATTATTTTAAATGGAACACCCTGTATATTATTGAAAATTCGGAAAGCTGCTGGAATTTGCTTTTTTCTATGTATATCATACCTATACCTGACTAGTCAAGTTTCGGATTTATGAACATTTATTTGTGAAAATGTCCCTTCAGAATGGTATTTCCATTCGGTATTTGGTAAGCAGGCCATGATTACTATTTGACAGTAGCGTTGTGACATTCTCCTAATAATATCGACATTTTCGTCACTTCAGAAGTTGCAAATACCTTCAAAACGATGGAACAAAACTATTCAAACCAAGTTCTTATGAATTTGTTTATTATTTTTGGACAGTGTGACAAAATTATCAGCAGAACATGTAGAAAGTTACCGCGAAGGCGGTAATCAGGTAGAGGACCTGGTTCAGGGCCAAATAGAATTCAGAGGGCAATTGTCCGCATGAGACTAGATCTGCGGGATTGTCTTCAGAAAACAGATATCGGCAATGACAGTTTTTGGTTAGCCTTCGTATATCAGCTACACGAGTGGCTACACAGAAGAGGTTTCGTGACCATGATAAGTAAATTGGAAAGCAAGACTGCACTCCATAGCTCTAAGCGAGGCTCTAACTGGGCTCACAGGCACCACTCTTAATTTGGAGCATTTTAGTTGTGCGTGCACAACTTATTTGAATCTGTTGAGCGTGAGTATAGGCAAGCTCCATAGGCCTTTTCACTTGCCCGTGAATTTGAAGGTCACGGGAGGCTAGGGTCATAAGAAAACGAGGAAAATGCAAAGTTTCAAGTAAAGAGAGTTGAGATTAATTGGCAATCGACATGTCATGTATACTCTGAGGAACGGCTTCATCCCAGGTGATTCCAGCCTTCCAACAGAGTTGAATTATTATTTTTGCATAAACTATAACTGGCCTCAGAAGGCCTGAAGAATCAAAAAGTTTTGCGATTTGAGATAATGTTCATAATTTCAATAAAAACCTGAATTTCATAAAAAAGATCGGGATCAACAATGATTATGACTGCAAGCTGATGAATTGGTTATTGTTTTTGAACATATAAAGGCAAACCATGAGAGAATATTTCCCGATTCTAAGAGACGAGTATAAACATTTCTGAATTTGGGGCAAACTAATATTGAGATTGATTTCAAATTTGTTATGAAATGAGGGTGCGAACTTGGCTTATTAAATCAATAAGAACCCAAGCAAGAATATCATAAAAACAAAGACAGATAATCATAATAATTTAGGCATACCCTCACAATCCTTTATGTATACTGGGGTTTGGGAGAACTAATCTCATATTGATCATTATGAAAATATAGAGAACAGACAAAATCTCCATGTGAATTTTGTCAATTCACTTCGGGAAATATGATGTGCGGTATGCAAACCGGTTTTAGCCTGAAATTGATGACATCCCAGCGTGTTTGATCCTGGAATTTATTTCATACGCTTCGAAAATGTGACACACGTCGAAAATTAAATTCATCCAAGGTGATATATTATGGTATTATGCGAAATCTTCATGGTTCACAAGCTTTGCTTCGCCCTCGGAGGGGGTTCTTCGAATAAATCCTCTCTCTGTGAAATAAAGACATATTCGTCGTTTTCATTTTATCCTTGACAAAGTTTGCCTTTCGGTACGTTTACTGTTTCTCATTAAAATTCAACGAGCGATATTGATTTGTTCGGAAGGTATATTGAAAACAAAGTGCCTGGATTAGGTTCAAATCAAATTGGAATTTCAATAATGACATTAATTTTTTATTGTCGCTCTCTCTCTCTGGTTTTTTTCTGAGAAATCCCTGATCATAAGGTACAGAAATTCTGAAAGAACCAGAAAAAAATTTTGTCATCTTCAGATATCGAAAAATTTATAGTTTTGGAAGAAATTGGTTTGAAAAAAAATTGGCTTTCTAGTCTTCCATCTTCATACAAAAATATGGGAAACTTCCAAAGGGAAGAATAAAGTAATTAATTTCCAAACAAACTCTCTACAAAGATATGTAGATCATGCATAGAACTTAATTTCAAATACAAACTGTAAGAGAAAGCCCATTTGAAATAATTATTTCCATATACACGTTGAATTGAACGACAGCAAAAGTAGTTTTGAACAAAGCAATCTTTTTCATTGGAATTGAATCAGGTGATCATGCTTTGAGGACGCATCTATCTTTGTTTAGGTTGCTTCATTTGTTGGAAGTATATAGTTCAAACTGTGAAGTTCGAAATATATCGCTCGATGAGACTGGACAAATATTTGAATTTGTGGGGAAATAAACAAACTTCCTTAGGTTGACCAATCAGATTTAACAGCAATCGGCTAGCGGAATTCATTGTTAGTGAGTCAGAGTCGTCAGTTACGTTTTGAAGACTGTGGTGTATACGTATATGGTATTTTGAAGTTTAAAATTTTCACAATGTCAAATACTGATGAGGCTAAGGAATTTGCTAATTTGTGTCCCTGCATTACACCTAAAAAATGTTGCTATACTCATCCGCATATTATAAAAAAAAATAATTTCGGTGGTTCCTTACTGCGACTCTGTATAAGCAGCCTTGTCTGGGAGATCACGTGCACTATGCATAATAATATTAGGTTCGTGTTCTCTCGAAAGCACGAATGAGATTTGTGGCTGTTCTTCCGGACTTTCCGGGTGTAGAAGCAGTTTCTGCGTCGGTGTGGCAGGAGTACTATTTGTCTTCGGTACAACTTCGTCTTTTTCGATTCTCAGTAAGTCCTCAACTGCAGACGCATTGTTATTCATCACCAACTTGTTTCTTCTGATGTAGCAATTCCTCTCCTCCTTTCTTCTGTTAGGTGTCGTCTCAAAATTCTGTATTTTTCTTGAACCTATTTTGTTAGATTGTGTAAGATGGAAATACCAGAACCTTTAACTTTTTGACGTTTCGTAGTACATTATTTTTCGTTAAGTAGGAAATGAATTCTACACAGGACTTTTCCTACTTTTTCCCAATTGGTATACCTTATTTATATCCTTGCAAGTAATATCAATCTCAAGACGGTTATTTAGTTCTTGAACAACATTTTCTACTGAAATGTCCTCTTCTATTATTAGTATTTTTCGTTGGTTATTGTTTCGAGCTTATTTAAAGAATATTCTCAAATTTTCAGGTCAATGTTCTTCAAAAACGTATTTTTCAGTTTTTAAACTATATTTATTTTTCATTTGTTAGTTTCGTATGCTATTAAAGCGTGTTTTTCAGTCCTTGCCAAGTATATTTATTTCATCTAAGCTTTGGGATCAATCAGCCGTATATTGGTTGGAAAAGTGACCATTGATATTTTCCGATTTCGGAGAGGGAGCCTGAAAATCAGCTACAAAGTCCAAGGCAGCAGGCGCGCAAAAAAAGGTTTCAGATGAGGCAGCAAGCGCGCGTTTTGATGAAGGAAAGAAATTAAGAAAAATTAAGAAATACGTGTAAAGTGAGTTCGAATTATATGAAGGAGTTTACGTACAACACCATCTGCCCGCGAATAGATCAAGCAATAATGTCGTTAGTTCTGTCGAATACAGACGATTCTTTAGGTAATTTTGAGAGGAAATGTTCACATAAACATGGGTCCGCAAATCCTTCGTTCTCAAGATACAGGGTAATGAAATAAAAATGAAAAAAAGTTTTTCGTAAATATCTTAAATATCCTTTACCTAATTTTGTTGTAATTTGGCAATGGTATTTATAACATTGAGAAGCTGATAGAGCCCAAACGTGATTAAATCCATTGAGTCCAGTGGCGTCTCGAGCGGGATTTGAACGAGTATTTTTGACTTAAAAATGTACGCCACTGACTTTTGTGCAATTTTCATTGTTTCGTTTCACAATTTTTTATTACTAATTATGTAACAATAACAACAAATATTGAATAACATTTACATGTAGACTAACGAATTGCACTGAATTGAGTGTTGGAAATGGCCTCCTTCGACTTCAATACAACCGTCTAGCCGCCGCATCATTGAATTTCGCACTCTTCTAAAAATACCTGGCGTATTTTTTATTATGTCACATGAATTATTGATTTCATTCCGTAAATCCTCTTCACTTTGAATAGCAGTTTTGTATACCAACGCTTCAAGGTGTCCCCAGAGAAAATAATGTAAGGGATTCATTTCGGGCGAGCGAGGTGGCCATGAGTGTGGGCCTGCCCGCCCAATCCAGCAATTATGGTAATTTTCATCCAAAAATTGTCGTGCCACTACACTAAAGTGTGGTGGAGCACCATCGTGCATGTACCACATACGGAATCTTTCCATAACTGGAATTTCTTCTGAAAGTCTAGGTAAAACAAATTCTTAAAACCTTCGATATTCTTCTCCATTAAGTCTAGGTGAAAGGAAGTGAGGCCCACCGACAATTCCAACCCAAATATTGAAATAAAACTGTTCTTGAAAATTATTTTTTATCAAGGCGTGTGGATTGTTTTCGGCCCAAATGTGATTGTTGTGGAAGTTAATAATTGAATTGCGAGAGAAACAAGCTTCATCTGTAAACAATATTCGACTTAGGAAACCTGGATTTCTTCTTATTTTACCACGTAACCAATTAGAAAAAGCTAGAATTACAGGCAAATATCTGGGCAATAGAGCTTGCACACGTTGCATGTGATAGGGATATAGCTGCTGGGCTCTCAAAATCTGCCACACTGTGACATGGGTAATATTCATTTCTGCAGCTATTTTCCGAGTACTGTTATGAGGATTTACTTCAATCTCATTTAAAACAGCTTCTTCAATTTGAACTGTTCGTACCGTTGCAGGCCTCCCAATGACAACCGTCTATCTTTTAAAGCTGCCTGTTTCAGAAGGTCGTGCATGGAGACGTACAAAAATGTTTCTATTAGGCACTACACGCTTAGGAAATCTTTCATGGTAAATGCTTCTTGCAGCTTTCGAGTTTCCGTGAGCCATTCCATAACAGAATTGCATATCTGCCATTTTACTTTCAGTGAATTGAACCATGTTTCACAAAAATGGTTCGAAAAATAACCACTAAACACACTTTTTAAAACAATTATAAATTAAAAGCTTATAAAGTTGATAACAACTGTCAAGTTGTTTATTAAATGCTGCAATCGTTTTCCAAGGCAACCCTGGATTATTATTTATGGTATTTTCAGAAGAGTGCGAAATTCAATGATGCGGCGGCGGCTAGCCAAAGGAGGCCATTTCCAACACTTAATTTAGTGCAATTCCTTGGTCTAGATGTTAATGTTATTTAATATTTGTTGTTATCGTTACATAATTAGTAATGAAAAATTGTGTAAAAATAATAATTTCCAAAAGAAACATTTAATTCCTCATATTATTCCTTGTGAGGTCCAAGGATATGCAATTAGGTCGACTTTTTTTTCTTAAAAAGTAAGCAAGATACGAAAAAAATTCATGAGACAAAAAAGTTATATTTCTAATTGCTCAATCCAAAGAAATGATAAAAATTGCACAAAAGTCAGTGGCGTACATTTTTAAGTCAAAAATATTCGTTCAAATGCCGCTCGAGACGCCACTGGCTAAGTTAGCTCCTTAATGTTATAAATACCATTGCCAAATTACAACGAAATGAGGTGAAGGATATTTAAGATATTTTTATTTCAACACCCTGTATCTTGAGAACGAAGGATCTGCGTACCCATATTGATGTGAAAATTCCGTCTTAAAATCACCTAAAGAATCGTCTGTTGAATTCATAGTACATACTAAATTAACACCCTGTATATACATACATACAGGTGAAGCTAATGAAAGTGTGTTGATTAAAAATATTTTTTTCAAGTAAAAAAATACACGTAGAGTGAGTTCGAATTATATCAAGGAGGTTACGTATAGCGCCATCTGCTCGCGAATAGATCAAGCAATAATGTCGATAATTTTGTCAAATACAGATTCTGAGCATTCAAACGGGAATAAATGGAGAGCTACAAACAAACAAACTAACAAACAAACATACATACATACAGGTGAAGCTGATAATAGCACCTTGAGAATGTATTAATTTTTGCTTGATACATACAACACGAAACTAGTTCTGACTAGTTCCATTTGTAAGTGATCGTCCGAAACACAAAACTTTTCGAATGATCTGCCTATAAAATGACGTGTATTTCATCAAAATCGCATTCTCCATACAGGAAAACTTTTTGGGGTTACGCCTCATATATTCCGTGCGTAACTTGCTGAAGCATCAACTGAATAACTTTGTCGAAGTTAAATTGTTAGGAGACCTCATAAAATTTAATTTAAACTGCTCCCATATCTCGTCTGGGTTGCAGACAGAATTATTGACATGAAAAATGGAATTTATAGTAAATGCTTTTCTCGAGGGGTATTATCCTCTAAGTAGGTTTATTTCTTCTGGTGAAAATACTGCTTTATATATTTTGATTGTCAGTTACTTGTCTTGATTGACGAGCACTCAATTGCGAATTTGAATTTCATCGGTGAACATTTGAGCGTAAATTCAACTCTAGGTGTCCATCAACTTTTTATATTTCATGAAAAAAAGTCAATATACTCTGATAGCAACTATTGTTGTATTGAGTAAACTACTGAAAAGTAATTTGATATTTTGATCGACATGAATTTAAGAAACCAATCGATACAGTTTATTGTATGATTGTATGATTTCATCAGGTATCGGCCAGTTCTATTCAACGACATGAATTTTATGACTATAGTCTATACACAATATCTAATTTGATAATTAGGTCGTGCTTTTCTGAATTTGCAACAACGAAGTATTTCAATAATTTTTGAATTGTTTGTGAATCAAACGTTGACGTTTTCACAATCACTGATTGATAGACAGCATAAACACACTTTTATCATGAGAGGCATAAGGAGAAATCTGGGCAACTTGGCATCTGGATGCCGAAGAGACGTATACTCACCTTGGGATTGAACAACGCTACTCACAAGAGGGTAACAGCAGTGAAGAAATCTCTTCACATCAAGTATCAGCACAAACCTCGACTAATCTAGTCGACGGAACTGTCAAAGAAGAACAAAATTGCTGCAACGAATATGCTTGCCTTTCCAGTCTTACTCTACTCGTTTGGAATAGTGAAGTAGAGTCGGTAGAAGCTGTAGGAAACCTAAAAAATGATGCACCTCCATATCAGTTTGTATCCCAAATCGTACGTTCCACAGTTACACTTCCCGAGGCCGTGGATTTTTGAGTTTCAAGTGTCTATATGACAGAAAGTTAGTGAATGGTAAGGTCGTCAGGATTTTGGACCCAGTTTTTTGCATGGTCCACGGACATGAGAGAGCAGAAATTGGAGCATTTCTTTTGAGGGTAGCTGCTTGAGCAGCTGGTAAACTTTGAAAGACATTGAGCTACAAATATCACTTCACCTACGACAACACAAGGATAAGCCAATGCATGGGTTCTCTTTTACCAAAGATTTCGGCTTATCAAATCGAGCACAAGAAGTGCCAAATTTATTGAAACTATTCGTTTCCCACCCTCGGGCTCATACAAGTTAATAAGCCTGACATATTCCTCCTCGACCACCAGCGCAAGACGATATTTATCTTGGAGTTTTCAGCTTCTGACGAGAAGAATATCGTCCAAAAAGAGAAGAAAAAATGGATTGGAAATCGAGATTTTCTCTTCGAACTCCGCAGACTCTATCCAGACCAATTTGTCAGGATGATTGTTCTGATTATTGGAATCCTTGGCGAAATGATGCCCTCTACACTCTCGAATCTAAAAATCATGCCGGCTTGCCGCACTAAGGCAGAAATCTCAGCCGGACAAAGGCAAAAGGCTGTCATTTTTGGCTCACTGTGTTTGTATCTAAAGAAATTGCCTTCAAGTGTTCAAGCAAGTTTCAGATATACCTACACAGTAGGTTGAATGGACTGACGCCTATCAGAAAACAACTACTCCCCTACTTGATACCACGAAGGGTGTTGGATTATATCCGACAGGTGTCAGTGCAGGAATGTTCACAGAAAATTTCCTGCATATGCAATTGGCAATACAACTGAACGAGTCGACCTTCAATTATGAAACGGGCACACTTGCAGGCCGGTTTCGGGCTCCTCGTCACTGTGTTTGCTTAGGGCACATGCTTTCCGGAACCAATGATCACTTGCAACACGGTGTGGGAGGTGATCGTTAGTTAATATGGTGGCTCGCCCTCATGGATGTATCGGGACTTAGGGCCTGACCAGCGCAAACTTAGATTTTGAAAAATAATAATAATTATTTCTTTTCAGAGCAGCAGAGGTGAAACTCAATATCGCCGCTATTCCTTACAACCACCATTCCAATTTCTCATATCCCATACGTTCGTGAAAAAATCTCACGCATGGACTATTTGAATGAACCTTGATGAAAATGAAAATTTGCCACATACCCGAAATCTAGAAACATTGATTTCAAATGCACTTCAATCTCACACGATGAAATGTTTCAATATATACCACTGGAATAATAATAATTAAAGCTTTATTGACCAACAGTTACCCATTTACAGGACAATATAAAATTTTATTCACAATGCTTCATCATAAACGAAAAATGAAATGAACAAAAATGAGAAACTAATTCTAATCACCTACTTCAAGTACATGTTATTAATTCTAATAATGTTGTGAAGTTAGTGAAGAATAAATCACCATGGGCACAAATGCTATTGAAATTTGGGCACATAACATATATTGGAAAATTGAGCATAATGTTAGTTCTTGCTCTGAGATGTCTAAAAATGGATTGAGGTCGTGAAGCTGGCGGTGGTACATTGAAGGTAATTTGTTCAAGAATTTTAGGACAGTCAACTCTTTCATTCACTAATTTGAATAAAAATATGAGCGATGCATATTTTCTGCGATGCTCTAAACTAAAAATTTCCAAACGTACATATATGACATCATTACTGATACCTTTCTCAGGGTAAGAACCATCTATCCTGAAAATAAGAAATTCACAAAATCTTCTTTGAACTCTTTCAATGGCTACGTTATGAATGAAAATATTCCCACTTTTTTTGGCGGAGAAGTAGAAAGTCAAATCCTTTCTTTCCCGCATAGAATTTTCCTCGTGAAACAACAACACATTGTAGAAAATCCAATGATCTACTTATATTTGAAGTCGTACAAAACCGGCAGATATCCCAGGCTGTACAGTGACGTTTTGCTAGCGTATTTACATTTTTATTCCATTGCGGAGACCGACATTAAACTTTCAATGAAATCCGTGTAAATATTTGGAAAAAAAACAGACATAGAACCAGATGCTGCAATAATAAAAAGCACTCAGTCTCTTTTATCAGTCCCAGCTGCTTGTTTCGTCAAATTTATGATTTTTACGTCTTTGGAATATAGGAAGTATATTCCAACATGATGTACTTTAAAAATATATAGATTTTAGTGCTGGGATCATAGGGGAAAAATCAGTTAGAAACAGATATGGTTTTGACCAATGATTGTCGACACTAGAAATATTTTTTGAAGGCAATGAATAATAAAAATCTATCATAGCTAAGATGGGTGAGTAAAAAGACACCCATAAGAATTTGAAAATAATATACTACCTGAATTATTTTCATCATTTCAGTGTCGATCATTATCATTATTGGTTATTTTTGAGTGCTTGTGTTTTACGGACGAATCACAAGCACTACAGAAAAATCTTTGAAATGCTCTGAGAGCCGTGCCAGTGCGAGAGTAGTGATTCACATTGGATTTGAATCGCTACTTGAACATAAACGCAGTTCTCCAGTTGTACTGAGTTGAACCTCAAAACGATGAGCAGCTACAGTCCGTCCCGTATTTCTGATATGTACCGCTTATTTCAGGAAAGCTTCAGGGTATGCTTAGGGGTGCAGCTCCATTCATGAGAACAATAATCAAAAGGAGGTCTAATCTGAGCTCTATAAAGCATCAAAAGTTGTTGAGGTATGTACAGTTTTCTGGTTCGGAACAGTGTTTCAAGCCTTTGAGAAGCAGCCTTTGCAATTCCAGCGACATGATTGTGCCAATAATGGGTTTATTGCCCATCAAAATAACAAAATACAAGAGAGAGAAAAATTAAAACACTTTGTATTTGATTGCAAATGGCTTTTGGTTCAGATTGCGAATTTGCATTCGCATCTGCTCTTTCACCAATCACTGAGGATACACTTCAAAAACACACTTCTGTCTATCTTTTATTGTTGACTAGTTTCGGCTATTACACCATTTTCAAAACTAACTGATTACATTTGAATCACTTGAAAAATCTAATGTCTTAGCGAAACATGTTGTGATATATTTTTCAAATGATGTTTGTGGATATCAAATCGTTGAGGTGTAGTTTTTGAAATTCAAATCTGAGTAATTTATACCTAAGTTGACTATCCTATCATGAATAATTTGGTACTTACATTTTGTATGCCTGTAATATCCATGAACATAACAAAACAAAGCTTTTGATTTATTGTAGGTTTTGGAAACTGGATTATAGATTCAGGAGAGGACTGTTATTTAGATCAAGTTGTTCGTGCATTATTGACCAGAAAAGTGTGCTGTCGTCAGCAAATCAATATATTGGATTCTTCGTTTTTTCCAATAAGTCGTTGATAAACAACAAAAAGAAGGTTGGAGACAATATGGATCCCTGGTGAACACCAGCGTTGATGATAAAAATATTCGAGAGATATCCATCGACGGTCATTTGCATTCATGAAACACTTTGGAAGCCGATTTACAGTTGAAGTCCGCCTATTCATTAACAAGTTTGCATATCATTATTGTTATCTTTGGAATGTAGTGAATTAAGACATTATAATTATTTCATTAGTACCATTATCAATAGAACAGAGATCGTCTCAATTGATTATAAGATCACAAGATATTTTCCTATTAGAAAAAACCTAGACAAAATAAGGTTGAACAATATTGTTATAATGGATGTCATGATATAATGGCGAAACACGCAATAGGTCCATAATAGTTTCCTTGGATATCCATTTCAGTTTCAGTAGCCAATAATACAGGGTGTTTATTAAACATGCGGCAAAAATTTAAGAGATATTTTGTGGACTATTCTGAGGATATTTTGTCCTTCGATAATTTTTGATAGGACACTTTCTTTCGAAGATACGGAGCGAAAACAATTTTGACAATAACAATTTATTACCACCCAGCAAATTGAATGTCTGCAGCCGTTTGTAGTAATCGGAATGTTGTTTATAGGTACCAACGGAATTGTTAGATTTTTTATTACTTGGTAGGTCCAGTGTAGTACGCTATACTTTTATTTCGATTACGTTAATAATTTTTAAATTACAAAAGATGTTTTCGACCCGTATT
This sequence comes from Leptinotarsa decemlineata, assembly GCF_025532065.1. Lineage (NCBI taxonomy): Eukaryota > Metazoa > Arthropoda > Insecta > Coleoptera > Chrysomelidae > Leptinotarsa > Leptinotarsa decemlineata. The sequence continues at coordinate 6,986,507 of NW_027412529.1, forward strand.
TTCGAAACAAAGCCCTTAAAAAAATTATCTAAGGAGAATAGTTCAAGGAATAATCCCTTCATTTTTTGCCGCATGTTTAATGAACACCCTGTATGAGCAAATTCCAATTTCGCAACACATAATAAAAGTCAATCCACACTCACGTTGAATAAAAAAAGTTCACCCCGTGAAATTTTGGAATTCTTACGAATTCTCAATATTTTTTTTTCAATCTAGAATCATTTGCTCTGAATAGAAATCAATAATCATCAAATTGAGTACCTCATCGAATACCTACATAAACTTTTATCGAAAGAATACATTTCCTGAAAGTAAAATCGTGATTCATTGTACCAAGTTCGATATTTTGTTTTCATCAGTGAAACGACACATCATCATTGATATAAAATTAATAGCAGAGAAAAAACGCATTGACGATTGACTGAAATGGGTTCAGTTATTTCAAGTATTGATTGAATGACGTTCTGAACGAAACACTCATGTACCAACTGAGTGATCATCAAACGAGTGGAAGTCTATAGAATGACATTAATTGAAAAACCATTCGAACAAGTCTAAATATTTTTTAAAGTCTTTTCAAAACGATCATAGCCAAAATATATATCATCCTCTAGAGCTAACGATAACAGCCATCAAATCACATTCCAGCTAGTGTGCTAATCTCTTGAATTTCGGATGATATACGTGCAATAATTCATCGATACAGTCAGCCATGCAACTGATTGGAATATGGTGCTGAATGACTTGATGAATGACTACATTCATAGATCATAACAATTCTCTGCAAAATCCTTAGTTCTCAGATGAAACTGGTATGATCGATTTCGTTTCGGGAAGGACATACTTTGGTTATTCATCATCACGAGTTATGTGAACCTTTCACATTAAGTAATTACTACCAGAAATCATGAATAAAAAGATAATTGTGTTATCAAATCATTTCAACAGTCCAGTTATCCATTTATATTTTATAACAAACTATTCTTGATTGGGAAGATGCCAATTTTTCAAAAAAAGTGAGTATAATTTGTGAAGATACAACCATTCAATTCACATAATATAGTATATAACGTACCAAGTAAGATAAGAGGCCAATTACCCACTAGCGAAAACTTGTAATTCGCTAGTGGACATAATTGGCCTTATCCTCCAGGTGCGAACTATACTTTTTCTACGACTGACCGTTTGAGATTATGGCTTTGGATAAAAAACTCATTCAGTCAGTCAGAACTCAATTGGATGATTTCAAAATTGGTAAATTTTACCGCTATCCTACGATAAAATACTAATATACAGTGTGTGAAAGCCAAATGGAATGAGTTCTTTATTTCGGTTACGGTACATTTTTTAACAAAATCACGAAAAAAGCAGCTGCCAATGCAATGAGTGATGAACTCAAATTATATGTGATGTTTGAGTTTTAGGAAAACACACATACATCGGGTAGACAGGCTTTCACTACATTCAATAATAATAATAATAATATGTATTTATTCACTTTCTAAATATTGTTTAGAGTGAATATACATGTACATATATAAATAAACAGTGAATAAATAAAATACACGAGGCAAAATTATCTGCCTTTGTTTAAGGAATGAGAATACTGAATCTGACATTGAATGAGATTCATGCTTTGAATTAAGTACTGAGATATAAATTCAAAATAGCTATATTAAAAAAGAATATAAATGAATAAAACCAAAAAATCTATTGGAATAAGCACTAGATATAGATAAGAATATAAGTTTAAACTGGACATATTCAAACAGAATATGAAGAATCGAAATAAACTAATGTATTGAATGGGTACTAAGTATGGATAAAAACATAACTTTCAACTGGACACATTTGGACATGATATAAATACACACATCGGAAAAGTCTAGGGATATTTTTATAACATACTAAATATCATAAAAATAAATGCATGAGGTGGTTTAATTTCAAATAAATTGGTACACTCGACCACCCTGTAGATTTCTATGGGTTGAACAAAGCCTGCAAAAACGGTAACTAATCTTTTATCAAGTTTTTTACAAAATGTAGGTTTTCGGCTAAAATAAATAATCTGAAAGTGTCGAATTTGTACATTCTATGCAGTTCTTGCTCAGTAATTAAACTGGAAATATTGTGCTTTAACATGGAACGCCATCACTTACCATTGGCTGAGATGAATAGAGCTGTAGGGCTTCTTCAAGGTGGCATACGACAAAATGATGAAGCTCTTCGTTTGGAGGTCTCCCAAAGTGTTATTAATCGATTGTGGCGGCATTTCCGTGAAACTGGTAGTCCAGCCGAACAACATCCAGGGCGAGGACGTGCTACAACTGCATTTCAAGACCGATTTGTGGTCTTAACCGCAAGAAGACAACCGGCAATCACAGCACCTGAGTTGGTTAACCTGTTGCAGCAGACGCACCAGGTAACCATTGGTCGTGATACTGTCAGAAATCGACTGCATGAAGCAGATCTCCACAACAGAAGGCCACTTAGATGTCCACCTTTGTCGAGAGGCAATCGCGGTAGAAGAATAGACTGGTGGCAAGAATATCAAAACTGGGATGCAAATGATTGGGCCACAGTTTTGTTTACAGACGAATCCAGATTTGGATTTCATCCAGATTCTCGTCGAGTAAGACTGTGGAGACGACCTGGAAATAATGAACGTTTGAGACACGTCCAGGAAGTCCACACATACAGAGGTGGTACAGTAATGCTATGGGGCGGAATCATGATCGGCGGCAGAACCGATCTCGTTTTTCCAAATCGCTCCCTCACATCTCGACAGTACCTCGACACCATTCTTCTACCTATCGTCCGTCCGTTTGCTGGTGCTATTGGTGAAAACTTCCACCTAATGCACGATAATGCTCGTCCATATGTCGCGCGTCTAGTGACTGACTGGCTCACCAACGAAGGAGTTGATGTATTGCCATGGCCAGCACAATCACCGGACCTGAATCCCATCGAGCATGTGTGGGGCATGCTTCAACGAAGAATTACTCCGCATATGGGGAACATTCACACAACGTTTCAGTTGAGTGAGCTTTTAATCGCTGAATGGGCAAATGTACCTCAACAAGACATTGACAATCTCATTTTGTCGATGCACGATAGATGTAGGGCCGTAATAAACCAGCGTGGAGGCCATACTTTGTACTGATTTCAATTTTTTTTGTATTATGATTTTTTTTCGGGGTGCCAAAGAAGAGCCATATTTTTTTTTAGTTTTGCTTATATGTGCACTCAGTATTTTTGACCATTTAATAAATTTTGTTGTAAGTTACATTCGTTTAATAATCACCCGTCAACTTTTTTTTCCCTAAAGCGATCTAAAAAAAAATTATTGCCATGTGTGTGAATCAAACAATCAATGGATATAGAGATTTTGATCATAAGGATTCAAGACTACAAACAAATCAATACACAATATATATCCACAATCGTGGAAGTAAGTATTTAAATTTATATTTGTCTATGTATCTCTGCTCGTGGTATATTCTTGACAAATAATTTAATCTTTCTCATAAATTTTTGGAGATTTGTTTCGCATCTTAAATTTAAAAGAGAAAAACTGTAGAGTTTTGGTCCTAAATACCGCAAGGATTTCTACCCAACTGATTTGAGCATTAATGGTATGATGATACTATGATTTCGACGTGTAGTATATTTATGGTAATAAGTAGTTAATTCTTTTTTGTTTTTATGCTGTACAGCAGTAATATTTATAAAAAACAGCTGTCTGGGATCGAATATTCCAGATTTTGAATAAAGTAGACCGCTAGGGTAGTCGTAACCTTTCCGTAGGATACATCTGATAAATCTCTTCTGCATAACCTCAAGGGAATGTAGATGAGTTTTCGACACTCCACCCAAACCAATTATACTATATTCCAGATGTGGCTCTACTAAGCTCTTATATAACATAATTTTTTGTTTTTGATTGAGTATGTTTGCTGTCCGTATAAATTTGTAAAGTAGGCAACGTAATTTTTTAACTATGTGGTCTATGTGCTGGTTCCATCTGAGATTTCTGTCTAAAATTATTGCAAGGTATTTTATTTTCTTTGTGGGTTTGATGACTTCTGTATTGGAGATTATGATATCATATTCTGGTAGAGAGTTGTCATAACTACTGAATAGTACGTAATAGAGTTTCTTAAAGTTAATAGATAAGAGCCTGTGGTCGAACCACAATTTGATTTGATGAAGGTCATGTTCAAATTTCTATTTTGAATTGAACCAGTTTTCGTCTTCGCAAAATAGCACAGTATCATCGTCGAAACTCAGAATTTTGGAGTTGATGTCTTGTAGGAAAAGGTTGTTCAAGTAAATATTGAATAGGATTGGTCCTAACACCGTCCCCTGGGGTATACCACATGTAATAATTTTTTCTCCACTTATATGATTGCCCACTTTAACCCTTTGCTCTCTGTTGTGAAGATAACTTTTGAAAAGATTATTCGCTATACCTCTAATTCCCATATCGTTCAGAAGATTCAGTAAGATAGAGTGGTCGACGGTGTCGAAAGCTTTCCTAAGGTCTATGAAAACAGCAATAGATGGTTTTGAAAAGAGAAATGAAAATTTCTATGTTTTTTACCACTTTTATTTTTAACTAACGTAACTGCAGTTTCGTCCTATATGGACATTTTCAAACTTGAACAATGATATTGTTATAAATAAAAGTGGTAAAAAACATAGAAATTTTCATTTCTCTCGTCATCATGATCTCCCACTACATAATAACGGCTATATCTATCAATTTATTGAATAGATGGTTTTAATTCATCCAAACATGAATAAATTTGCTGGGTTAGTTTTTTTATCGGGTCTTGGGTAGACATATTCTCTCTGAAGCCGTGTTGTGATTCTGACAACAACTGGTGTTTTTCAAAAGACATATTCAATGTTAGCCATACATCGATGGTAAACATTTGAAAAGAAAATAAAATGCATCCCTATAAAATAAATACTTACTCAGGAGCTCATAGAAGACGATTTTGATAGAAGAACTTATTTTTGTGAGTAAATGATGAACATGTTGGATGACAATATCATTCAACTAGAAGACGTTATGTTTTCAGAGGAGTGTACTTTGTCTCTTAACGGTCATGTTAATCGGCAAAATTGCCGCTACTGGTCAACGGAAAATCCTCACTGGATGAGAGAAGAACACACGCAATACCCTGAAAAGGTTATTGTTTGGGCAGGGATTGTAGAAAACCATATCATTGGTCCCTTTTTCATTGAGGGCAACTTGAATGGCGGTAATTATTTAGAACTACTTCAAAATGATGTCATTCCAAGTAAAGCAAATTTATATCCTGATCCAGGAAACCCTCAAGTTCCAGTGAATACAATATGGTTTCACCAGGATGGAGCACCACCACATTATCAAGTTAATGTCCTGCAATATCTCGATACAACATTTGCCAATCGGTGGATAGGGAGGCGTGGATCGATTGAAAGGCCAGCGCGATCACCTGATCTTTCATCATTAGATTCATTTTTATGGGGATATGTGAAGAGAAATGTGTATAAAACTAAATCTTCAGATTTGAGTGACTTAAGAAAATAAATAACGCTTGCGATTAGGTCGGTCACGCCTGATATATTAAATAATGTTAGATGACAGTTTTATTTAAGATTAGGATGTTGCCAAGACATTTGTGGTGAATATTTTGAACATCTGCTCCGTTAACATCCACAGCTCTTTTTCGTATTCTACATTTCATTACGTTTTGCATTACATTTTAGTTTTTGGGTGTATTTTATCGAATTTCGGTAACCACATGATTTTAATATATTTCATTTTAATTGTTGTAATGAACTTGGAAGCGATAACATTTTTGGATAGAGAATGGAGAGACCTTCCAAACGATATATCACAAACCTATACTTCTCTTTCGAAAAATTGGGGGTTGTACCTGTCATTCGAAGGGGGTTGAAGGCAGGGGTGGCATTTTAACGTTGAAGAATGTCAAATTGTAATTCAAATTTGACGTGCTCCGGTTTTTTTTAATATGTTCAGTAACCGAAATAGTGAATTAATTCCATTTGGCTTTTACACACTGTATTATAGTATTAACTTAAAAAAAGCTTTCAGCAGTAGGATTTGAACTCGTGTTATAGGAAAAGTAAATACAATATATACAAGTATATTTATCGGCTATTAATACATATACGAGAGTACAAGGAAACACGAGATCATGCATCGATTATATCGAGTGGTCCAACGAAAAGTATGCACCTTGCTTTTCTCCTTTTTTTGTAACTTAACGCAAAAATGCTCGGACAGGTCAATTTTGCTTTTGAGGGAAACACATTTTAGATGTATTTTTCTACCTGTGCCTTCAACCCCATAGCGAGGGTCAGTAACAACCCTAAAATTTTAAATTGAAAGTGGGGTTGAGTGATATATCATTTGAAAGGGCACAAAATTCTCTTTCCAATGATACCTAATTTTTTGTATTTACTTGAATAGTTACAAAAATGCCAAAAACATTCACTCGATATTTTTGGTGGTAATGAAAATGCGGAAAAAATGGCATTTTTATCACTACTACATTCCTCAATTTCTCCCGTGCGTTTTTTGGTTAAAATAACAACAGCAGATAAGTGTACAACAAGAATTTAGGAAAACGTTCTTCGATTCAGTTCGGTTGCTTCTGAAATTATTTCAACTTTACTATAAAAATGGTTTATTCCATTCCTGAACGAGTTGAAATTGTTAAACTTTATTATTAACATAATAGTTGTGCTAGACTTACTGCTCGCCTCTTTAATAACAGTCATCCCGGGAAAAATGTGAATAATTCGTACTTTGTCAAGTTAGTCCAAAAGTTTGTCGATACCGGATCTGTCTGTATTGTGAAACGCCAGCCACGGAAACCGATCAGAAATGAAACAGAGGAAGTCGCTGTTTTGGGACATGTTGAACTGGATCATACTCAAAGTACCCGTCAGCTTGCTGTAGCCTCAGGTGTCTCCCGTTCCTCCATAGTACGGATATCAAAAGCCTATAAATTTCATCCGTACAAAATTAAATTAGTACAAGAACTCAATGAAGGTGATCCTGATAGAAGGCTGCAATTTCATGAACAACTGAGTCAACTACTAATTGATGATCCGCACCTATCATTCAACACGTGCTTTTCCGATGAGAGTACTTTTTTTGGAATGGAGCTGTGAATAAGCATAATTGCCGTTACTGGGATGACAGTAACCCACACTTATTCCGAGAGGTCCATACCCAGTACCCTCAAAAAATCAATGTCTGGTGTGGCATATTAGGTATTCATATCGTAGGGCCACTTTTTATTCCTGGGAATTCAACTGGTGAGGTTTACCTGGACATTCTTGAGGATACAATTCATCCTCTCATAACAGAAATAATTGAAAATGACCGAAATCATAATGATGATCGGCATCATTTCCAGCAAGATGGAGCACCTTCTCACTATGTTGCTCCGGTAATAGAGTTTTTAGATGACCGGTTTCCTGGACGATGGATTGGAAGGAGAGGCCCCATCGAATGGCCTGCCAGGTCACCTGATTTATCGCCTTCAGACTATTTTCTTTGGGGACACTTGAAGAATAAATGTTTTGCCACGCAGCCCGAGTCCATAGAAGATCTTCGCCAACGAATTACAGCAGAGTGCAGAAGTATAACACCTGATATGCAAAGAATGTTAGGAATAGATTTGAAAAAAATCTGTATTATTATATGGAAGCAAATGGGTCACATTTTCAGCACTTGCTGAAGTAGGATTCTACTAAGTCAATTACACATTTCAAAGTACTGGGTTGTAGTTGATTTTCTTTATAATACCTACATGTTTGAGTGAAATACAACAAATTAGGTATCATTGAAAAGATAATTTTGTGCCCTTTCAAATGATATATCACTCGACCCCACTTTCCATTTAAAATTTTAGTATTGTTACTCACCCTCGCTAGGGGGTTGAAGGCACAGGTAGAAAAATACATCTAAAATGTGTCCCCCTCGAAAGCACAATTGACCTGTCCGAGCATTTTTGCGTTAAGTAACAAAAAAAGGAGAAAAGCAAGGTGCAAACTTTTCGTTGGACCACTCTGTATATTTATAAACAGCAGGAGTGATGATATAGGCACCATATTACCAATAATTTCGCGTACAGATATTTCAGATCATTTCACTACTATGATTCAAATAGTTTTGCGAAATGAGAAACAAATCAAATATGAACCTGTGAAATGTATCTCTCAAATAAATTATAAACAACTCAAAAGTTGATTATCTCGGGTCTGCTGGGACGAAGTATATGCTTCGATGGATGTAGGAACTGCAACAACAATTTTTGTCAATATAATCCAGTCATATATTAGTAAATTAAAAAAAAAACAAAATAAAAAGTAGTGAGAGAAAAAGAAAATTATCGATGACAAATTCACTAATAAAATCTGTAAATAAAAAAATAAATTGTACACTGAGTTACTGAAAATTCCTGAAAACCTGCAATCACAGCGAGAATATAAAAAATATAAAAATACTCTTTGCAAACTTTTGAAAGATACCAAAAGTAATTTTTACAAGTCGCAAATAAATTCCAACAGAAACGATGCAAATCTATGGTCCAGTATATTTGGTCAAAAAACATCTGAAGTGATAAATCAAATAAAAGATAATAAAGACAATGTCATCAATGATGAAAAAGAAATGGCGAATTTTTTTAATAAAACATATGTTAATCAAGGAAAATCTTTGGCAGAGAAAATTTTGAGAAACAATTCAATTCCAATGAGAGAAAACTCAACAAGTAATTCAATGAAATCACAAGAATTATATGTAATCTCGAACACCGGAAGTCGCCTGGTATAGATGAAATTAAAGCGGAAATTCTCAAGGAAATTTAATCTCTTTGACAGCTGTTAACATATCGTCTTATATAGGGCGTTCCAACGAAAACGTGACCCCCTTTGTAAGTCAGGAACGGAAGTGTAACAGAAAATTTCAAAGGACGCGTCAATTTTTGTTTCTAGCGGATATGGAAATTATACCCGAAACTTCAACCCCCTGCGGTCAGCAACCACACCCTAGTTTTTTGAATAGCATGGGAGGTTGACTGATACATCATTTCAAACGTTTTTCGTCCCTCTATCACTTATGTTATTATTTTCGGAATTGTTCTATTCGTTATCGAGAAATTGAATGTTGAACGTTTTATTTAAAAGAAGAAATTCGCTGTCGCTCATTTTATTGAGGAACTAAAGTAATATCAATGGCAACACAATCAACGGATAAAGTGTTCAAAATGACATCCTTCTAGTTTCATACAATAATACAGTCTACTTTCGAAAGCCTTGCTTACATTATTGAAGATGTCCAGAGTCAGAAATCAGCATTCTCGAATAGTTCTCTGTCGCAAATACATTTTCATTTTTCATTAAAGTGAAAAATTTTCAAAGAAAACTACCGTAGTTCCACTTTCGAAACACCATAGTGAAAAGTTGAATACACAAAATAATATTGAATATTATATGCCTTTGAAATTCAGTCAACTGTTCCTGTAATGTCACTCACAAGTCTTGGCATTCTGTACCAATCAGGCAAGTTTCAGTGGCATCCATTCGAGAGTGATAAGTGAAGATATGGCATGATTAGATGTATACATGGCTCCTTCCAACGGAGCTGTAACTTTGGTTTGAATACCTACTGGATTAGGATATCCATTAAGAGGGCTATCACGATGCATTGAATAGAGTTTTACTCTGATGCTTCTGGAATATGTTATATGCGAGGATGACATACGAGTATGTTCGAAATTTCGGTGAATTGATGAAGGGTTACTGACACAAGAAGAATGTTATATTTGAATTCTGGCTATGGTGTGTGATATGATGACATCAATGGATTGGAGGTGGAACTCTATATTCATCCTACATTTTTTATTTATTTATGGATATAATTATTTGTGAACGAGTGATTCATAATATTTGAAGTTTTGGCGAATGTGATGGTTCCAAACATATTTTTCAAAATTTTGGCGAATGTCCATTTTCAGTTGACAGTTGAAGAATTAGTGTGTGATATTTCTTGCTAATTGTGAAAACAATGGTAACTGAGTAATTTTTTTTATGTTACGCCATCACCGTTAGATTATTTGATAACACTCAATTTTCAAAAAGTTTTTACTTCTGAGTCTATTGTGAATAAAATGATACCACGGAAGCAGTCCGTGGGTTTCAAACCTTGTACCAAATGAATTTTGAATGGGTGGTATTTATTTTCTTTCAGAATTCTCTGTACATTAGATTTACTCACACCGACTTCTTCTGCAAGAGTACGGATAAAAACATGTGGATGAATAATAATATAAGCCAACACATTGATCTCTAAATCTTCAGTTCTAACAGATCTCGTATGATGACGATGCTTTATAGTAGAAGGAAATGACCCAGTTCGCAATTTTTCTACAACTCTCGAAAAAGTCATTCGTGACGGAATGGGTCTGTCTGGAAAACGTTCTTGGTATAGACGTTGTGCTTGACGGCAGTTTTTCTGACATTCCCCAAAAATTAATAACATATCAATGCAATCACTTGGACTAAACGCGAAAGACATACTGGAGTTTTCGCACAAAGAACACAGTTACTGTTTTGCAAAGAATCACTGAATCGAACTGACAAGTAGATACAATTCAACAACATTTGTTACTATGGCATCAACAAGCATAAGCTACTTGATGAAATTGTGCAATATAAAGCAATTCACCCTCAAGTTAGTCACATTCTCAAGATATCGTATCGTAGAGGTGAGAATAATGGTTTGTATTCAGTAGTAGTCTAGTTCAATTTAATAAAAGATATTGACTGGATTCGTGTACGAGTAAATAAGTTTTTTTGAAACTTTATATTTAAGGACAAGTGCAATAACTCAACAACGCCGTAACCAAATTTCAAAAACCAAACATGAAATGATATCAGAATTTAACGTAGCATCTGAATATGTAATGATATACAGGGCGGGCGTTCTATTTCAAAAAATGGAATTTTGGTCTGTAGCACCTACACCAAACACCCTGTATATTTGAAAATTATATCAAAATATAGCTCTCATGAACTCCTAAAACTTTGGCATGAAACATTTTTGTGTATCTCCTTCAACAAACCAGATATTGCCTGTCACATAAAATGTGGGACACCCGGTATATATATATATATATATATATATATATATATATATATATATATATATATATATATATATATATATATATATATTCATCATTCATCATGATCATTCCCATATTGATTTCAATTTGAGAGCCACCGGTATACAGCTGTTTCAGCCTATTGGGCATCGTCAGTACCGGGCAGGCGGTCCTCGATATATATCGAGGATATATATACCGGCAGGTATATATATATATATATATATATATATATATATATATATATATACCTGCCGGTATATATATCCTCGATCTTTATCGAGGACCGCCTGCCCGGTACTGACGATGCCCAATATATATATATATATATATATATATATATATATATATATATAAATATATATATATATATATATATATATATATATATATATATATATATATATATATATATATATATATATATATATATATATATATATATATATCCCTCGAAACGTCGGTGAAATTAGAGATAATATCACATACATCACATACACGGATCAGATACCCGGAAAAACCAGTTCAGCATATTCCTATCCGTGAAAACTTCAGATTTCATATTCAATACCTTAACGGGGAGATGAGGTCAACTAAGAAGAAGAAGAACGCAGGTAAAACTCAACAACGTTTAAATAGTAGGTAGTAGAGGGTTTATGGACTAATCTATTTCTGAACACATAACGAATACCATTTTACCATTATAGTAAGAAGTGAGTTGAGCAAGGTCAACAAATTTCTGAACACGTAACAGCACACCTTGATAATGACAAATGAGATTTTGTCGAAACGTCGGTGAAATTAGAGATAATATCACATACACGGATCAGATACCCGGAAAAACCAGTTCAGCATATATATATATATATATATATATATATATATATATATATATATATATATATATATATATATATATATATATATATATATATTGATTGATGCAACTAATTTTCCTTTATTTTGAGTATTTCAATATTAAATTCTACAAAAAGGATTTGAAGCTTTATATCTTCTATTAATTATCTGCGAGCGCTTTCGACAGATGGTAGTACTGTCATCATCTGGCACTCCTCAAACTGCACTCAAACTGTCATTTGATGACATTTGTCAAACCAAAAAACTCCATTAATGTTTTTGATCTTTGATTTTTTGACTGGGAGACCCCGTTATTCCATTCTACTGTATGTATATATGCGTAAACGCAAGCGAAACATAAGTGGAACCACCTATTGGTGTGACACCCAAGTAAACTTGCCTGTCCGGTACTGACAATGGATTTTTGACGATTTCCAATTCTTCCCTATCTTGGATACAGTGTATATGCAATATAACACTGAAATGACGTTTGGAATGAAGATCTACCGAAGATCTAGTGAAAACTTTCATTTCAGAGTGTTCCATCGTTATAACCTATCAAATATAATTTATTGCGAAAACATACTTCACCATAGAATATACGAATCAACTACCCCTGGAAGATTTGGATATCACGTCACGTATCAAGTATTCATCACAATTTATGACTGGGAGATAAGGATTTCCAGGACAGGGATACTTCGAATTTATGAACTGGACCATCCCAGATGTAAGCAGCAGATAACCGCTTTGAAATCTGGGGATTTCCAAGTCACAGTTAACGGAAATGGGAACGAATTTGTCGACCTCATTTACGTCAGAAGTTATTTGATTAACAAGTCACGGGAAACGAAGTGTGTGTTTCGGCTTTTGGTGACTTCCGGATAACGATCGGGCATGGCTTTGTTTCTTCATTACGAATATTAGAAGAAATACCGTGATTCGCAACTGTTGTCGTGTCAGAGAGGGAAATAATCTAGTTTTTCTATTCGAAAATGAAACAGGATCTGTCGAAAATTATAAAACTCCTGAACACAAGATGTGACATTAATTTTTACTCCGTTCAAATTCATGATTTCATTTTGTTATTTCGAAGGTTTCTTTTTGAAACCGATACATCAAAAAATGGTATCACTTCATTGATTTTAGTTCATATATAGTGCGGACGTAAAAGATCCCCTCCCCCTCGACTTTTGAATGAGGTAAGATATCGAAGTCGCACAAAATTGGTATGAAAAAATATCACTTTCAGTATTTTTTGGTGAAAGAGCCAATGGGGTTCATTTTTTCTCCGTAAGCAGCAATAAAACTGATCCTTTCACTCGTACGAAACGAGTAGATTCAGAAGTTCATGTCAATATCACACATTAATAAATTATGTAACTTTCTTCAATGAAAACCATTGATTAGGTGTTTCTTGAATGAATTTCTGAACAATTTCTTCAGGCGGAATTTTTGACTGGTATCTTTTTGATCCGCACTAAAAATATTTACTTGAATTATGATAACTAGCGATGCTTTCTTTCTTATTAACCATTGACTCCTTCTTTAATATCAAATATTTGAACCATATAGATCTCTGGAAAACTGTTTCGTAGAGAATAGAATAGAATAGTAGATGTGGATGTATATGATATTCAGGGAATTTCAGACTATATGTCAGTGATGTGCGAAATTATTGCTTCTGTTTCTTCTAGAAGAATTGAAATGGTTTCTTTTCGCGATTATCGTAACTTCGACTTCGATCTATTCCGTTTAGACGTCCTGAAAATTCAGTGGGATCTCATCTATCAATTCGATAACGTGGATTGTATGGTCTCCTTCCTGAACGACAACACTCCTAATCTTTTCAAAAAACACGCCCCTTCTCTAACGAAGAGAGTAACTAAACCCCCAGCACCTTGGTCAACTTACAATATAAAAATGATGATTGTACTCAAAAACCGAGCTCTGAGTAAATACAAGAAATCTTTATCTATCGCCGATTGGAATAGCTAAAAGGACCTCAGAAATTATACATGTAGTGCGATATGACGTGAGAAAAAAGCATATCTGGACTTTGTTTTGAGAAATAAAAATTCCAAAGCAACGCTTAAGAACGCTTGATATCCTGAGGAACAACAAAAAATCAGATATCTCTGATGAATTAAAAGACGTCAATCTCATTAACCAGCACTTCAATTTCCATACCTCAACCTATCAGATCTGCTCACCAATTGTCCTTATTAGATCGATATGTTAATTCGGAAGAAACTGAAAACTCCTTTCACTTCTCCTCAATCACCTGTGAGATTGTGCGAAGTTCCCTGAGACGCATCAAGAGCAACGCTTTGGGTTCTGACGGGATATTCCTCAAAATGATCAATCTCATTGACTTTTTTTTGATAAATCACTTCACCTTTCTCATAAAGTTTATCATTACCAGATGCCAATTTCCATAATGTTGGAAGGATGGATTGTTTATCCCTCTGGCTAAGTGTAACTCACCTACTGTCCTTTCTGACCTGAGACCAATTACAATTCTACCGTATCTCTCTAAAGTAGTGGAATCGATTCAGAAAAATCAGATTAATAAGTACGTCAATGAAAATCATATTATAACATCTGTACAATCAGGATTCGAACCTCAGAATAGTACCACCACGGCTCTTCTGTCAATTACTGACGATATTTTTCAAGCTGCAGATGAACAAAATTTGGCCTGTTCAATATTTCTAGATTACAGCAAGGCATTTGACACTCTAGATCATGAGATATTGTGTGACAAACTTGTCTACTCCGGTTTTTCTCGGAAAGCAGTGTCTCTCTTAGAAAACTATCTGAAGAATCATACTCAAAAAGTTGTTGTGGATGAAGTTATTTCAGATGCTCTACCGGTATTGAATGGAGTGCCACAAGGATCTATTCTTGGGCCCTTGCTTTTCAGCTTGTATAGTTGTGACTTTTATCTGTCCGTGAAAAAATGCAATATACATCACTATGCAGACGACACGCAGTTATATTTCTCTTTTTCGCCAGGCGATCTCCGCTTTACTAAACATGTCTTATAACGTTCTCAGACAGCTTTTTCCTAATCGTGATTTGCTCAACACAAACTTAAAACTTAGACTATGCGAGTCTCTGATTATGTCAAAAATTTCCTATTGCGACAGTATTTATGAACCTGCTTTGAAACAATCGGATGCTGTCCGACTACAGCGTATTCAGAATAGCCGTCTACGTTTCTCGTTTGCTATTCGTAAATATGACCATATATCCCCAGCAATGCAAGAATCAGGATGGTTAAATGTTGAGAAACTTAGAACTCTACACCTTCTTACCAACACACATAGAGTTTTGATAACTCGGCAACCTGATTACTTACTGAAGAAGTTTAAAACATTCTCTACGATTAACAGCTTAACTACAAGGAACAGTTCAGTTCTAGTCATCCCCAAAAACAAATCTTTTATCTTCACCCGCTGCTTCTCGTATAATGCACCCAAATATTATAATCAACTACCCTGCGAATTTCGATCATACACCATCGTAAACTTTAAAAAAAGACTGAAGACTTATTTAACTCATTAGCCTCTTGCCCGTTCCCGACCTTGGCATTTCTGAAATGAATTTTCTAAAGTAAAGCAATAACTAAAATTTTTTTATATTGTTAACTCGACTTGTGTTCATATTATTCACCTATAGTTTCTCCCAGGTTGAGTTGAAAAACAGCCTTGGCTGATACTCCGCCTATTCACCATATGATAGAAGTTTTTTTCTTTGTTTTTGTTATTGTTCCTGTATCCTGTTTTATGTTATTTTTGTCTATTCCATTCGTATTTTTATGGTGAATAAAGACGTATTATCATTATTATTATTATTATTATTATTATAAGAATTTATTCGTCATTGAAATATCATACACATGTAACATATATATTACTGGTACAATATTTATTAGACTAGTCACATAAACTGAAGAAAAAGCTTATACATTTAAATCTAAAAAATTTTCGACATTGTTAGAGGTGTTTTCTAGGAGAAGGTCTATTGAAGCTTCTTTGAATGTATTGTAATTTTCAATATTTCTAGTAACCTAGTTGCTTTGTTATATCATATGACTCCTTGATAGCTTGCCGAGTCTTGCCCAAGGGCTAATCGTGAGTAAGGTAGTCTCAGTTCATTTCCTCTGCGAGTATTGTGATCATATATCATACTGTTTTTTGTATGGTGTGATTCATTTCTTCTGATATTCATAGTTATGAGCAAAATATATAAAGACGGTAGTGTTCAAATAGCTAGATCTTCAAAAACTGTCTAGCATGATGGTCTAAAATGTATGCCAGCGATACATCTAATAATTTTTTTGGATAACAAGCACTTTTGTTAGGTATGCTGAGTTTCCCCAGAATATTAATCCATTAGAGATATTAGATTGTACTAATCCGAAATAGTCCAATTTGAGTACTTCTAGAGATACTGTTCCATTTAATTGTCTTATTATGAAGCAGACTCTACTCAGTTTGGTTGTTAGATAATCTGTGTGTTTTCGCCAGGTTAACTTCTGATCAATTACTAATCCTAGATACTTATATTGATTCACCTGCTCTATAGATCTATGATGTATTTTTATTATTGAAAAATGATTATTAGTAAGATTTTTTGTTGATAATTCATGAAAACAGTTTTATTTACATTAACAAGTAGACCGTTATTTGTGCACCATTGTGAAAATTCATCAGCAGTTTTATTTGCAACTTGAACAGAGAGAAGTTCATTTTCTGCTACTATTTGATAAGTATCATCAGCATATATTATTGGTTTTTGTGGTGATACACATGAATTTTTAATATCACTCATACATATTATAAAGAGAAGCGGAGCCAATGTTGAACCTTGTGGAACTCCTAATGAGACAGAAGCTGGTTGTGATTTTATTTCATCTATTACCACTATTTGCGACCTTTGACATGAACATAATGCTACCCATTTATCGGCTACTCCTCTTATTCCCATTCTATACAGTTTCTCAAGTAATAAACTGTTGTTAACTGTATCGAATGCCCGGGATAGATCAAAGAATGAACCTAGATCAAAGAATGAACCAATTGGAAATTTCTCATCATTGAGGTTTTTGTAGATGTTGTCACACATTTCGAATATGGCAGATGATGTTGATTTTTGCTGTCTAAAACCATGTTGATATTGTGGTATGAATAACAATGAGATCGGAACCTTTGGTGTGAAAGTTGAATAACTTTTTTCTAGATCATTTGCCCTAACACCAAACTGATCTTTTTGCATTCGACGCGCGTTTCGCCAACAAAGTTAGCATCCTCAGGAGAAGAAAATTAATACCTATTCTAGCCTGGTTAATCCTTATTTGTTACCTGAGATTGTATACCTGAAATCCAATATGGAATTTCTTGGTAATTAACTACCTGCAAGTTCTTAGTAATTATTCTCTTCCTAACAGAAGATTAAACAGCGAACTAAACGAGATGCGTCCCTTTTCGCCATTCATGCTGTTCTTACATTTTGCTATTTCTAGACTCTCACATATTTCAGTAGCCTGGTGTCATGCACATGCTTAATAGTTTCAGATTGTTTTCACCAATTCTGTGGTCCTTATCTAGAGCATGTTGGGCGACACTGGATTTTTCTATCCTTCCATATTTCATGTGTGCACAATGCTCCTTGAAGCGGGTTTTAATCCCTCGTCGGCTCTGGCCGATGTATTTGCTGTTGCAATCTTGACAACTGATTTCTTAAATCCCCGACCTTTCTGTGTTTTCTAGTCTATCTTTTGGATTACCAAGAAGCTGTTGCAATTTATAAGAAGTTTAAGTTTAATAAGTTTTAACTTCTTATAAATTACAACAGCTTCTTATAAATTGCAACAGCTGTTTATAAAACTTAAACTTCTTAAAAATTGCAACAGCTGTTGCAATTTATAAGAAGTTTAAGTTTTATAAGTTTTAACTTCTTATAAATTGCAACAGCTCCTTGGTAATCCAAAAGATGGACTAGAAAACACAGAAAGGTCGGGGATTTACGAAATCAGTTGTCAAGATTGCAACAGCAAATACATCGGCCAGAGCCGACGAGCGATTAAAACCCGCTTCAAGGAGCATTGTGCACACATTAAATACGGAAGGATAGAAAAATCCAGTGCCGCCCAACATGCTCTAGACAAGGACCACAGAATTGGTGAAAACAATCTGAAACTGATTGAGCATGTGCATGACACCAGGATTCTCGATGCATGTGAGAGTCTAGAAATAGCAAAATGTAAGAACCTGAGGATGCTAACTTTGTTGGCGAAACTCGCATCGAGTTCAAAAATATCAATTAGGTGTTAGGGCAATTGATTTCGAAAAAAGTTATTCAATTGTGGTATGAGTTTATAGTGTTCAACAAATTTACGAAGTTGCAAAAATAATAAGCATAGTCGATAACTTTGGCAATTTGCGATTGAAAACATATATTTCTATACTTATGATGTACTGTTTGGAGCCTTTGGTGTAGTAATGAATATTACTGGAGTTTTTTCTCAACACCAAATCGTTATTTTTACACCTCGACACGTGTTTCGATAACCAAGAGATCATCTTCAAGTGAAAGATAAAACTAGAAACTTCTCAAAACTAAAGCTATTTATGCTATTCATCATACATCATACAGGTAGGTAATCAGTAATACCACCCATACAAGCGTCCCACCCTAAATTAATTTTACAATTGGCCTTTCTATTATTTTACAATATGTCCTTATGTATGTTTGAATGTTACAGCTATATATACAACACTTTTCAGCTATATGAAGTTAGTTTCAAGTTAGTAAATATATTTAGATAGGCAATATTGTAGAAGGTTGTTGTTGTAGTAGTATTACCATTCATTGTTAGTTCTAAAGTATCATTATTTTTTATCTCATTCCTATTTTCATTGATGATTTTCCAACTTTTCTTATTAATATTTTCTGCATTCATAATTCTGTTGTTGTTATATCCTATTTTTGCCCGTTTACCGTAATATCGAAGCATCGAGTATGAATAACTATCCTTATCCTTTCTTAACAGAAAACAAAAAACTCGTTTTAGATTCGAAAACAAACTCGAAACTCGAATTCCACTACTCAAAAGCTAGCCCGAGTCGCGGGATTTGTCGTAAAATGTTTTTATCGTTTATAATAATAATAATAATGTTTGTTTATCGAAAGTTACAATCATGAAAACAAAATATTTACATGAGAAGTGCTTAAGAGCTGAATAAATAAACAAGAAACAATGGCATCACTGGAGAAACAATCGCAAGATTGCTCTTTGCGGATGATATAGTCTCCAGGAATGATGGAAAAATTACAAAAAAACCTCCATATAGCACATAACACAAAATTTAAAATCTAACAATGATAGGTAAAAACGCCACATCCGGGTTAAATGAATAACACGATCGGTTTGAAATCTTAGTGAACATAATATTCTTATATCACATTACAAATTATCTAAATATCACCAATAGATGATTAATAGGTTTATGCAAGGTATCACATGAGATGAATATCACAATCGGTAGAAAGTCGTATCTAGAGTCTCATTAGAGATATATATCACTGTCTTTTGAATAGGACAAACAATTTGTTAAAACTAATTAATTATAACAGTTATGGATTTTTGCGGTTTTTATGGTAAAATATGTTTTGCAATACATCTCTGTCATAATCATTTAGCCAGTTTTTGGACCCAGATAGCTGCGGTGCCTCTATCCCACTGTTTTGATACATTTCGGAATCACAACACCATGTTTTCATCTCCTAGTATTGTATGGGAAAGCAATTTAAGTGCATGTTCTTCACTCCTTTCCATGCCTTATGAAAGTTGAAACTGAACTAAACAATAATATACAGTTGTTAATTAGGTGATATTGAAGTATTCTTTCAAGAGTTTAAATCTTCATATGCATTTTTGAAGTCTATTTGTGAGATAGTATATATGTACATCCCATTTCAACTGTCGGTCAATTTTTATACCAAGGTATTCGATGAAGCTGGCTTCTGGAATTGATATATTCTGGTTTATATTCAATGGCCCCATATTCGGCCAATTGTTGGTATAGGAGGTGAACGACAAGTATTTCGTCTTTTCCGCCTTTGCTTTCAGTTGTTGCCATGTATCATCATTATAAAATACTGCTGTGTCATCTGCAAAGGTTAGAATAGTTCCTTCAGAGGTCATTTTCAATAGGCTGTCTATATAGATGGTAAACAGAAGAGGGCCCAAGACCGTACCTTGGGGAAACTCCTAGGTGATTCTCCTTGGAGTACTTAATGCACCATCAATATCGACTACTTGTTTTTGGTTTGAGAGATACGATTTCAGTAGATCACCGCATGCCAATTTTTTCCAGTTTCTCAAGAAGCCTTGTGTGACAAAGAGTATCAAAGGCTTTGGAATGGTCAATGAAAATGCAAAGTGACGGTTTGGGAATGTCGAGTGATTTGTAGATATGAGTCATCAGTTCCAATATTGCATCTTCTGTAGATCTTTCTTCTCTGAATACACTACATGAATAGTTTTCATTATGCTTTCTCTAGACGAAGTTTGTAATAGGCTGCGAGATTTTCATAATCGAATATTTTGAGCGGAAGCGAAAAAATCATTGTACAAGATGAGATCATTGTTAAGGAGACAAATAGATCAAGGCATGGATGAAATTTAGGCAGGTTTGATTAATGATGACATATTTCGTAATTTTCTGAGAATATCCAACCAGCAATTTCACAACTTGTTGAATGTACTGAACAATACTAATCACAGATATGTTATATTTGAATAGTTACTTGTCGTTGTCGCCGACCCTTTCCACATAGCGAACTGTGAATACTCCCCCGCGACACAATCTTCCAGTTGTTTCTAATTTTGACAACTCAAGTATTTGGTCTGTCGAAATCGACACAGTTGCTGTTTTCAATCAAATCATTTGTTTCTTCGAAATGACAAAAAAAGTGTAGAAAATAGTCATCATATAATAATAAAAGGACAAAAAAAATATACAGCGTGACTCACGGTCGGTAGTAGGTGAGATGTTTTTGGAAAACGCAACTCCGGATTTTCCTGAAATTTCCACATCTTACATTTTGTTACCTATTCTATCGATCTAAAATATTTTCAGCATTGCGGCGTTGTCACTTCCATCAAGAAGCCCTAGCACACCCCATACACTACCACATTTTTGAAATCGCTCTTTTTTTATAACACTTTTTTGTTGATAATGTTCCATATCTATCTCTATCGGTTTTCAAAGTACAAAATAATTTGTGCTAAATATGGCCCAAAACATCAATACTCTCAATTCATGAAACGTTAATATTTGGACGATAGTTTGGACAAACTACAAATATTCAATTAATACCAATAAATCGACTCCTATCATACGGGGCGTGTTAAAATCACTATTATTTCCATTATGATAAAAAGAATGCTTCAAGGTGATATATCATGTCCCTATATCTGAATCATGAAGTTTTCTTAATAAAGTCACTTCTTGTAGAGACATTATTTTTTTGAGAATTTGGTTTTAGGTAGCAGTGGAATTATCAAGCTTATAACAGTTCGGTTAAGGTTACGAAATAATTTCCCTAATTAAGGCTCAGAGTTTCCAGAGAACAACTGTACCAAAAATCAGGCATTTCTATGTAAAAAGTAAGATTTTTTGGGCTAACACATGTGAAAGTAGAGAAAATAACTGAAAAAAAAAACTATAAAATTGGAAGCTAAATATCACATGTTTGATTTATATTTTCATAGGGATCCAGATTTTCAGTATACCGCACTATCCACCGTCGCAGTTCTCCTTTGGTAGGCACGGGAGTAATGTACACCCTTTATTTCGAATCACTCCATAAAAAGTCAAGTGGCGTGAGATCCAGGTGATCTTGGTGGCCAATCCCACGGCTCTAAACGTCTAAACCAACGATCGTCAAACATTTCGTAAAGCTTTCAGGAAACTTTCTGGATGGGATGAGCTGGCGCCCCGTTCAGTTGGAACCACGAATTCCTATATTCCCCTAACGGCAAATTTTCGAGGAAATCGGTAAGAGTCATTCCTAATATTTGGAGATATCTCTCTGCATTTGGTGGTGAACAGTTGTAAATTCTAGGTCCTATACGTTTTGGTGCACTTTGAGTTATCTTATACTTAGCCGCTCTAACGTGTATCATTTGCCTTTGCCATGTGTTTTTATAATGAATATTGCTATTGAGAATGAAGTCATTCCTGTTAATGGAAACGAACTGACAACCCATGAATATATAATCCAACCAGAGTTGAAATCCCGTCTGTAATGAAAATGCTTCTCCATGAATACTATCGGGAAACGTTAAACAAAAGGCGTAGAATAGCTTTTTGTTGGATAAATACGTTTTCGTTCATTGCAGAGTTGCCCCAGAGACATACACCATAACGCAACATGGGTTTGACACTTGGCATCATAAACAATCATAGTTGTCACATATAGTCAGAAGGAAAACTTGAAGACTGGCTATAAATCAAATCATCTAAAGAACAACTACTTCCCTGGTTAATACCACGAAGGACGTTGGATTATATCCGACAGGTGTCAGTGCAGAATTCTTCACTGAAGTTATTCCTGCATTTGCTGTTGGGATACAACAGCCGCAATTGATTTTCAATTATTGGAACACACTTGCAGACCGATTCCGTGCTGTTTGGCCACTCGTCAGTGCAAGCTAGTGTCTATTATCAACATAAAGTCGATGATTTTCAATAATTAAAAATCGAATTCCTTCAGAGTATCATTCCTCGAACTAGGCTGAAGCAGCAGACAACAAACAACAGATTTGTCATCGCCCCATCTGCCTGTGAACGAGGTAACCATCCGCATATCCGAAATTTGACCAATTCCTCGTATATGGAAAGAAAAACTTTCACATATAGTCAGTATGGGCATACTTGAAGACTGGCTATAAATAAACAATTCGTTCAGGCCAGTCTCAATTAAGTTTTTCTTTAGATGATTTTAATCATAAGTTGGTTTATGTTGACAACATGTTTCAAATTAATGAAGAGATAGATTAATAAGCTAAATTTTGAAACGAGTTGTTCATAGTGCGCTCATTCCAAGAAAGACTCCCATCCATTGGAATGGAATTCAACACCATCAGAGGTTCCTCAAAATAGAGTCATCAACGTCAATTGACTGAATTTGTATACCGTTACCACTTATATCAGTTTCAGAAAAAAGAAATCATGATTATTTTCCTATTCCGTCATAAAAGTAAACCGAATTCATGATTGTACGGTTTCTGGCTTTAATGTGATCTGACCGAGAGTCAGCCTGATGGAATTGAGGGATATATTAGAACGTTTGACAGTTTGATGACATGGCTCTAAATGTTATCGGAATCACAGCGGGCATTCCGGGGTTGAACAAACTCCATGCAACGACAAAAAGAAAATGATCCGTGAACTGGATATTACAGTTCGCATATGCAAATGACGGGTCTGTTGATATACAGTAGAACTCATTCCACTGTAATTGGATTGAATATGAAGTGGACTTGGATCAAAGGCCAATATTCTGAATCAGATCAGGCGGCAGTGCAATGCGGTGATAACTTGTAATTTTCGATGGAAATGCTGCATAGAATTATGTATATTTTTTTGAGAAGGTTGTGTGATACAACTGATAGAGATCCGTTACTTGATGAAAATTCAATAACACTATTCATTTGTTTGAAAGTGTATGACAATGTTTCATGGTGAAATTTACTATTTTAGATGCCCATTGTCTAATATGAATTTTGAAATGATTTGGAATCTATGAAAGAAAGATAAAAATGAATAACTGAAGTATCAATTATGTAAGGCCCGAGTCTGGTTGAGATGCGTTGATACCTTCATAGTATGGAATCATGGGAATACATGAAGCACATCAACAGCATAAAATTTCACAATGGAGGAAGGAGTCCACAACGAATTGGTGAGGAGGACCGACACTAAGTGGTAAACATCTGTATGAGGTAACCCACTCACACAGGATAGTACCTGAATCACGACCATCAATCTGCCAAAAGAATAATCATTGAGACTTTAGTGAATGGTACTTTCAGGCTCTGTAACACGAAGGAAGTTCCCGAGAAGGGATTAGACATCATCAGAAAAGATCTTCGGCGGAATGGTTATTCCAAAGTGATGGTGGAACAGACTTTGACTAGAAGACAGCAAGAGCCTCGCAGGGAAGAGAAGCCGTCACAACCAGTAGAAAAGTTACTGGTTTCTCCTGTTTTCTCCTGTTTTTCTTGAATACTAGGTATTCAAGAAAAACAGGGGAAAGACAGAGACTTGCTAGTAAATATTCAGGTGAAACAGGAAAAGCAGGAAAAATACAATCAGATATCACTTCATTTATTGGAAGATTCAAAATCTTCCCAAGTAAGTGAAGGGGAGGTACAGGAATATATTCAGGAAGAATTTGAAAAAGTATTTGAGGAAACGAAGGAGGGATTGGAAAAAGTAGTCGATGGAAAGCTTGAAGGGGTTGAAAGGATATCTGAAGGGAAGTTTGAAGGAGTCGAAATGAAGTTTGAAGGAGTCGATATGAAGTTTAAAGGAGTCGACAAAAAGTTTAAAGATATTTTCCGGGAACTTCGGACAGAATTAACGCAACCGAGAAGGATTGCTGTGGAAAAATGCAAATCCGAAACGACATCTTCCCCTTCTAGCAGTAGTTCTATTGAAACTACAACTTTCGATGGCGAACCTTCGTGGTCGATTTATCTCAGTTAATTTATGGCCTCTGCGAAAAATAGGTGGAGCAATGAGAAGAAAACAACAGCTCGTATACTGCCACTACGTGGAAAGGCCTCCGAAATACTACAAAATATTTCAGTGAATAGGCAGAAGGATAACTGTAATGTAGTATAGTTGAACATGTGTAATGTAGTATAGTTGAACAACCCTGTATAGGCAATACCATCAGTACAAACGGCGTGCGCACCGGGGAACATCTGTTTTCCGGACGTGTTCCTTATTGGCAGCCTATGTGTACTTGTTTTGTTACCTTTCCAAGAAAATACAGTTTGTGTTGTGAAAGTAAGATCGTAGTTTCATTCAAACATCACATATTCTGGCGACGAGGATAAAGTGATATTTATTCTTACTTCATTGCTAATACATTTGCGAACAAATTACAAAAACTTGTGCTAGTGAGGAAGGATGGCGGCTTCGAGAGGAATTCAACTGGAGTTCAATCCAGCTGTTAATGACTGGGTTGTGCATTGGAAAAGGTTGCAGCAGTACTTTATTGCGAATAATATTACTGAGGACAATATTAAGCGTGCAATACTACTAAACGGCTTGCTCCACGATGCATACGGGTTGCTTCAAACTTTATGTGTACCAGATGAGCCAGAAACGTCCAGTTTGGTGATATTACCCGGTCATTTGGATAATTATTTCAAGAAACAAAATATAGTTTTTGTGGAAAGATTCAGTTTTTATTCGGCATTCAAACAGGAAACTGAAAGTGCCCAAGAATGGAATGCACGGTTGAAAAAGCTATCCATGTATTGCGATTTTGGTGAATCGTTCGATACGAAGTTGTGTGACAAATTCATCACAGGTTATAATCCGGGCAAGGTGAGAAACAAGCTGTTCAGCGAAAAAAGTTCAGTAACTTTTTCAAATGCATTACAAGTGGCCTTGACAGAAGAAGCGGCCCAAGTGGGAATGCTTCAGTGTGATTCCGAAATCAAACGTGAACCTAATGAAATCGATGTTCATCGAATCGTTCAACGAAACGGAGGTCGCAAGGAGGCTTCCAGTAGTTCCAGTGTGGAAAAGGGACATTCATCATTCGGTGAATTCATGAATCTGGAAGGAGTAGGATGTTTTTTGGATGATATCATTATCACTGGCAGAAATAAAGAGAGTCACCTGAGTAATTTGGAAAAAGTATTCAATATTCTACAATAACGAAGCAGTCGTATCAGCTTTGGAGGTCAGATATGGTGATGTGAACCTTCAAACAAGTCTACCAATCTCAACTGAAGGTGAGAAGTCAAGGTCCATCAGGAAGTTTGCAAGGGTTTGGAACTGAAGTCGGAAGGTTGGTAAGACTCGCTCACTCAGAAGCACCTGATAACTTCACCCACTGGATTAGTGTCTATAGTTTCATTACCGGGGTTCGTGACACGAAGTTGCAGTAGTCATTGAGAATGGAACGTCATAAAAATTGGAATAAGTTATCATTCATGCCCTAGAATTTGCAGCTGCCAAAAATGCTTCGCGACAACAACGAAAAGTTCTGGTGAGTTCTATCAACGAAAAGGAAGACGAGGGAACAGATTGACTCATGATAGGTCTTGAAGAACTCTTTAAGAAATATTTGATGAATGGAGCTGCGCCCGAGGCAAGAGGACGGCCTAAATGTTATAACTGCGGCAGAGAAGGAAATTTAAGACAGGACTGTCGATCACGTCCAGCATCCAACGAAAAGAGAGATTAGCATTCAAGATCACTCGGACTAGAGCGCCGGGGCTTGGAAAAACCAAATTCAGCCAATGTTAATAGAGGTACATTGGCTGCTGCAACCCAAGCCACTAGGTATTCGATTTCCACGATAGGACGCACCAGTAACATATCAGTTGTTGACGAATTTCTGAAAAGGCACCAGTTACCAGAAGAAAAAACTTCAACAAGACGTGATGAGGTAGCGGAAAGAGACTCGTTTATGGATGGTTCTGATTGGGAGATAAGATTCACTACCTCCCGCCGATTCGAGTTGCCTCTGACCCGGGGGCAGCAACCTGTTAGGGTCCCTTTTTCAGGGATACGGACAGACAATTCAAGAAATCTGACCATGGTGTGGTACGGTCGTTAAGAACCTCTGAGGAAAACACTACCTTCATGACGAGGCAGAAGGAAGCCCACCGGCTCACCAATTCCAGATAATCTTTCCAAAGATGTATAGATACTCCCCGACGGGCACACTGCAGGGCATTTCGGAGTAAATTGTCGTCGAGACGTGGAAGAGTGGTGTGAAAGCTGTGACGTGTGCTCTCCGAAAAAGGGTCCGAAGATAAGGCAAAGAGGAAAGTTGAAGTAGTCCCTCAGTGGGAGCGCTTTCGAGAGAATCGCAGTTTATATTCTGGGACCACATCCTATGACCATATCCGGTAACAAGTACCTTTTGGTTGTGATGAACTACTTTTCCAAATGACCTGAAGTAGTAGCCTTATCCAACCAAGAGGCTAAAACGGTGGCTGAAGCCCTGGTGCAGAACGGAATTGCCAAACACCAAGAACTACACTCGGATCAGGGGCGCAACTCCAATTCAGATTTATGTAAGGAAATGATGACTCTGTTGGGAATAAAGAAGACAAGAACAACTGCTCGTCCCCATAGTCCGATGTAATGGTCGAGAGGCATAATCGCACCATCAATAACTACCTTTCGATGTTCGTCTCAGAAAACGGTGGCAGAAGCCCTGTTGCGGAATGGAATTGCGAGACACGAAGTACCCCAAGATACACTTGGATCAGGGCCGCAACTCCGAATCAGATTTATGGAAGAAAATGATGACTCTGTTGGGTATGAAGAAGACACGAACAACTGCTATTCCTTCATAGTCCGATGGAATGGTCGAGAGGCATAATCGCACCATCAATAACTACCTTTCGATGTTCGTCTCCGAAAACCAAAGAGACTGGGATAAATTGGTTGGCATACAGAAGCACCCAACATGACACAACAGGTTATACACCATTCATGTTGTTATCTGATAGAGTACTGAAGTTCTCGATAAATGTATTGTGTGGCAGTCCTCTCGATGAATCTCAAGAGGTACCTCTTTCAGAATATGTAAATGACCTGAAGGAGAGACTGGAGATTGCAAACGAATTTGCCAGAACCAGATTACAACTTTCCAGTGACAGAATGGAGTTGAAATTTGACAAAAAGTCGCTGCCAGTGATCTTCAAGGAGGGTGATGCAGTATGGCATAATCAACCCCAAAGTCGGAAAGTTTGTGTCCCAAGTTGCAGAGTCCATGGCAAGGACCTTACTTGGTAACCAAAAAGATAAACAATCTGATGTACATAATCCACCCAGAAGTAAGCCTAAAGTTGTCCACATATAGTATAAGATCCCGATATAAAACGACCTTCATCGAGCTGGTTAATAGATAAAAAGTATTTCAAGTCAAATTAAATATATCGTTAAGTATATTGGAAATGGGTTGCCTGAACAATTTCAGTCCAGAATATGATTTTTTTATAATTAAAAAAAATGTTTTTTTTTAAACATTTCACTGGTGTAGTTAATAGATAAATTATATACCGTTCGTCAGTATAAAGTCTACAGAGTATGCAAACGTTGGGTTGCTTAATTTTTTCCTGCCCCAACTCTTGGGTTGCCAGGTATAAAGAGGTAAATCGATAGTAGTAACTTGCACCGGTCTGGTTAATACATCAAAATTACATTAAAATCAAGATTATTATTTTCTGAACACGGTGGTATAGGGTTGTCTGCGAAAAATCAGTCCAGAATCCCGGTTGTCGAATTTAAAAAAGAAAAAGATTGCGGCAAGCGAATATGTGTGACAGAGAAGTCCGAACAAGCCAGCCTATGCGATGGAGAAGGATACAGCATAGCAGCTGTGTATAGTTTCTTCATTGTGGGAAAGAGAATGCGCATGCTAGTTGCCTGTGGAAATGAAAAGGATAGCGATAGGCTAATAAATACTGTGCATCATTTTGGAGTAGCTTAAGGGGTATTCTGATCTAGAAATTTGGAAAAATCGATTTTTTTTGCATATTTTCAAAGTTTATACCTTCAAAAATATGCCCTTAAACGGATTTTTCAAAATTCGAATTATTTCCGGAGATACAGCGGATTTTGTGACTCGGCGTCGAAGCCGGCCGCGTTGAGTTTGAACTGTTTCTTAAACTTCAAACGCGTTTTTCTCGAAACTACTTTTTTTGAGGTGGTTGACATGATATCTCAAGTTCTACTTCACCGATTTCTTTGAAATTTGTTGAGAATCTTCTTTATACATCTCTCTATCGGACCTGCCCCGGATTTCGAAAAATTTAAATTTAAAGTATTTTTTTAAAATTCGAAAACGTAAAAAAAAGGTTGAAAAAAAATATTTTTTAAGTTGACGCCATTTTGTGATTTTTTTTTGTAACGGGTAACCCGATAGCGACATCTTATTATTGAAGAATTTTCTTGATTTTTTTGTTTTATATCACTAATTGGACGATTTTGTGATTTTTTTTATATTAAATTTTTTTTATACTCTTCAAACATCAATAAAAATCTTATAAAAAAATGGATAGAAAAAATATTTTTCATTTCTTTTTTATCTTAGTTAGAAAAGTCCGTAAAATTTAGGCGTCTACACCAGAATACCCCCTTAAATGAAAATCGAAAACATTAAAATTGAAGAATAAACAGTTTTTAAAAGTTTCATCATTAAAATCGATTACACCTTCATCTGAATTACACAAAAAACACTTTTTGACCATTTTTTACAGTAATAAAAAGTAGCACGTTTTTTCGATTCTAACTATATAGACGATCTACTCCAAAATGATGCACAGCATTTATGAGCCTATCGCTATCCTTTTCATTTCCACAGGCAACTAGCATGCGCATTCTCTTTCCCGCAATGGAGAAACTATATACAGCTGCTATGCTGTATCCTTCTCCATCGCATAGGCTGGCTTGTTCGTTTAAATACGACAACCGGGATTCTGGACTAATTTTTCGCAGACAACCCTATACCATCGTGTTCAGAAAATAATAATCTTTATTTTAATGTAATTTTGATGTATTAACCAGACCGGTGCAAGTTACTACTATCGATTTAGAGTTGGGGCAGGAAAAAATTAGGCAACCCAACGTTTGCATACTCTGTAGACTTTATACTGACGAACGGTATATAATTTATCTATTAACTACACCAGTGAACTGTTTGAAAAAAACATTTTTTTAATTATAAAAAAATAATATTCTGGACTGAAATTGTTCAGGCAACCCATTTCCAATATACTTAACGATATATTTAATTTGACTTGAAATACTTTTTATCCATTAACCAGCTCGGTGAAGGTCGTTTTATATCGGGATCTTAGACTAATAGAGAGGAAAGGGTGTGGTGTTGTGAATCATGCCCTGAAGGAAATAACGCCGGTCGCTACTACAAGCCATAAACCAACTGTGACGTTGCTAAGAGCGCGCGAATGTACGATGTTCGCTGCCGCTGTAGATGTAGCGAGAATACTACTATAGACTTCGATGGAATTCTGACGAATATTCTACCGCATTCGATTTAGAAATATAAACGCTAGTCACAAGCACATCGAGACAGTCAAGTAAAAGTTACAGTTTAGTACGCGAAGCGATCTTCTAAGGCGATAGACATTCGAATAATAGTTGAAGTTTCAGTTGAAGTGTTTGTTGTATTTCGAGTGAAATAAAATTGGGTTTGATTATTCAGTGTAGTTAATTTTTGGTCAACTAACGGGGGGAAACGTAACAGTATCTACGACATACTCCATATCCATAGAAGCTGATGGACAGAAGTAGGACCTAATTTCAATCAGATAAACCTCTGGGACACACCTAGAATTATTATCTGTGATCTAATTTCATGAAAGAAGCCGCATGTTTCATTAAATCAAATATCAAAATCGCCAAAAGTGATTGTAACTTATTACCGAAAGAACAATTAGTGAAACTGTGACACTCGAAAACGAAGCAAGTTAGGACACATGTTCATATGAATATTTTTTTATAAAATATGACAAGTAATCACCACCTGAAATTATTATATCCTTCAATACTGCTTTCAAATTTTTTCATGTTTTTCAAACAATTTGTAAAACAGCGTAGGCTGATCTCCATCTCTAATCGTCATATTTTTCTTTCAATTCTGTGATTTGTTTGATTAATGAACAGCGTCCGTTTATTACTGACATCATTATTCAACAGAAGAACAAACTGTTTATTCACTAGAAGTAGCATTTAATGATGATAAATATTGAAAAAATAATCAACGCATTTCAATATTTTCAATTTGAGTTTGACTTCGAAATACAAATTTTTGTCACATTTCAGCAATCGAGGTCGCCTTATTCTATTATTTCTCTGACACTGATTTTGAAATAAAAATTATCACGGATACTGAAATTCAATTTTAATTCATGTGTTCGTGCCGACAACCTTCAATATATTTTTCTCTTCATTCTTCTCCCGGCATTGTTCCGAAAAACAGCCGTAAATATACTGACGATGAGAAGGCAAAAATTAAGGACTATTTCATCGATTGAAGAAAGTGGAATGAAATTTATAGCTTCATAATTTCTATCGAAATGAACAAAGGAGATGAAACCGTGCCAAATTCAATTAAAATTTTCATTAAAACAGAACGTGAGGTTAGTGTTATTGAAGCGAAAACCGAAAAAATAAAACTGTGCTTTGTTTCGCTCTCATGAAAACACTTCACACCAAATAGAAATACAGTACATCAGGGTTGTAAGATATTCTATCTTCATGGGTCCAGGGTTTGTTTCAGGAGAAATTCGAAAGTTGTTTCATGAAAAGACGTCCTTTACTGAAGCGATTTCCATGACAGATAGGATATTGTTAGCCTTGAATCAGTTGATCTTGTCAATTCAGATTCACAAACGATGAACTGACAATCAAGGACACCCGCAGAAACTTGTAATTTTCAACGACTAATGGTAACTGAGGAATGAATTACCAAATAAAGAACATTACGAAACATTTCCAGATTTAAAAGTCAATTTATGCATTTTTGCACACAAGAAATTGACAGAATAATCACCAAACTTGAACATGCTTTAGTTGGAAGACATCAAGAGCTCTACAAGGAAGAGAAGCCGCCTCAACCAGTACTTTTACTTCCCTACACAAAAGGATTCTCGAGAAGGATAGGAAGAATTGGGTCCAAGTATATCATCAGAACCTGTTTCAGATCTGGGAACACTATTCATAGCAGCCTCACAAAAACGAGGCCACCAAACGCGGACTGCGATTTCAAGAATTGCATTTACCAGCAAATCAGGAAAAGCAGAGCATGTTTGGACTCATCAACATAACATCAAGTGAGCTCAAGCTGAAATCATCCACAAGAAGGAACACTGGTTTAGGAGAAAATTCAAAGAAGCCGCATATATGTTATCCAACAATGCATTTAGCTAAGCTAGCGTAGAGATACGCAACATATGGAAATGTCTAATCAAGCGGAACACGACCAACGCCTGCTAAACGGTCAGCTTCCGCTAAAAGCAATGAAGCGGAGAGAGGGAAGAGGGGAATGACCTATAAATAGTCAGATCTCTAAGAAATAAGTCCAGTTATCACCCGGAGATAACCTTTTAAATTTTTTACAGTATTTTTCAGGGATTTCAAATCAATTTATATCATATGATATGATATCAAATCATATCAAATGATAAAATTGAGTTAGTAAGAAAAATTAAATATTTGGATGTAATTGTAGATAATAGAATGTTTTTTAAGGAACATGCTTCATATATTATTAAAACAATATCATTCAAAATTAATTACTTAAGTAGGCAATCTAAGCACTTAAACCAATGGTCGCTTTTACTTTTGTATAATAGCTTGATTTTACCTCATTTTACTTATTGTGGAACCATCCTGTACTTACTAAACCAAAATGAAATTGGAAGACTTCAGAAACTTCAAAATAGAGGAATGAGAGTAATATTATCTTGTGATAGAAGAACACATATAACATTAATGTTGAATACATTAAAATGGTTATCAGTAAAAAATTACTTCCGTTATTTAGCATTAATATTTATTTTTAAAATTAAAACTGGTGATGTTCCTGTATATCTACGTGACAAATTAAAGTATAACTTTGAATATCATGAATACAATACAAGAAGTCGCAATAACTTTCATATACGTCAGACTAGTAATGTCAATTCAAATAATATAGTTTTCATTAAAGGAGTTCAAGCATTCAACGAACTACCGGAGGATATTAAGAATGCTACCTCTCTGAATATATTTAAAAGAAAATTAAAAGTGCACCTTTTAGACCTACAAAGTGTTTAACAGCTTTTGGACTATTCTTTGTGTGATGGAATATTTTGAGTGAAGCAACTCATAATATTCTGAAGAAAATGTGTGGAAAAAAGTAATTTCATGATTTGATGAAGCATTGCTTTGGCAAGATTATATGTAATCCACCATTCAGTAGCTTTTTCAAAGTTTACTACTATTCCACTAGTCAAGTCATTTTTTAGCTGCGGTCATCTTGAATTTGTATCTTTTTGGAAGTGTACTACTATTCCACTAGGCAAGTCCTTTTATTTGATACCCATCTTGACGTAGTTGTGAACAAATATGTAATCCCTCATTTTGTAACTGCGTCCATCTTGGGTTTACATTGACGGAACTGAATGTGTGTACCAAATACAAGATCAATCTGTCAACAAGAAAGGAGTTAAAATTCAATTACTTAATTTCACTCAAACAAACGAACAAACAAACGTGGCAAGTTGATAAAAATCGTTTGATGATAAGAAAGAAATCCTGCTCAACGTGAAACATTTCCAATTTTGAGACTCTTTTGTCCCTCAATCATTGATGAACTTCTCCACAACAATTCCCCCTGAGCTGTACGTTTCTATCCTTTAATTTTTCCTGTGTTGTATTCGATAATGAATCAAACTTGTGTTCAATCGAATTGAATTATCTGTCAATTGAGAACTCCTGACTCTGCCTGTTGAAATTACTTGTACCTTGTTTGGAAGTGTTTCAAAAAACGTTTTCTCATGGGAAAAGCCCTATTCCATTAATTCAATATATTTCACGAAGAAAGCGCCCGTGCGAATTCTCTAATGAAAGAGAAGTCTCCACAGAGACGGCAGAAGTAGATCTTTGACGGCATACGTTTTGAAATCAACCCCCGGGGTGAAAATTTGATGTCTCTACATTGAAAGAAACCTCAAATGCCTTCAGATCGAATATCAATTACCATGATATTATACAAAATCACATTTCGTACGGAATTGTTTGACGTTTGGGAAAGAAAGGTTTTTAGGCTTTCTATGTCACTCTCTCTATGCAGAAGAGAGAGTGCAAAAAAATATGTTTATATATATATATATATATATATATATATATATATAACTTTGTTTCAAGCTGCTGGAAAATAATTCGATGAAAATCATGGCAAGTTGACTTGGGTGTCACACCAATAGGTGGTTCCACTTATGTTTCGCTTGCGTTTACGCAGCTATTTTTACCCAAGTACTTTCTTGGTTTTTTTTCATTTTATCTTCAGTACTGCCTGCCTGGTACTGACGATGCCCAATATGCTGAAACAGCTGTATACCGGTGGCTCTTAAATTGAAATCAATATGGGAATCATCAAGGAGTACTATTATTTTTTTACTATTTATTTTTTGATTTTCATGGAATTATTTTCCAGCATCTTGACTGCATTAACCGTTCTAGATTTCATATCATTTCTAGAAACATGTGGATTCGTTTGTTTGACGGTGATTGACAATGTTTCATGATGAATTTCACTAGTTCGTACTTCCATTGTCTACTATATAAAATGATTTGAAATCCCTGAAACAACTAAAAAAGGAGAATTAAAAATGAATAGCTGAAAATAAGAATTATATTAACCAAAATAGTGGAGGTAAAATAGTGTTATTGAATATAGTTTCTCCAAACTATATCATAGCTAGTCTGGATGTAGTCTCCTTATTTAGTAACGTTTATTTAGAAGCATGTCTAAGATCAATTCATAAGAATTGGAGCAACATAAGTAATCATTGTAACATTGATGAAGAAACCTTTTCCAAATTATTAACCTTCCTGTTCAACAGTACATACTTTTCCTTCAACAACAAATTTCATAAGCAAACCTTTGGAACTCCCATGGGAGCATCTATTTCCCCAATATTAGCAACATATGTGATGGATGATGTATTGGACACAGTATTACCAGTATTATCCTTTAAACCTCATTTTTTGAAAAAATATGTAGATGATATCATAGTTTCATTGCCTCATGATGGCATCAATGAGATTCTTGACACTCTCAACAGTTACGACCCATACATTCAGTTTACGATAGAAACAGAAGATAACTTGCAGTCAGTACCATTCCTGGATACAAAGTTCATCAGAACAACAGATAACAAAGTCTTTATTGACTGGTACAGAAAACATTGCAGCTCAGGTAGATACATGAACTACCTATCGTATCATAAACATTCGATGAAAGTGTACTTGGTCAAGCAACTGAAAAATAGAGTGCTAAAAATCTCTGATATAAGCTTCCATAATAAAAATCTTAAAATTCTTGCTAATCTTATCATAGAAAATTCTTATCCAATTTCTTATCCACTTGGTACTCCTAGTGAGAATATATAAGTTTTATCAATTGACAGATGTCACTCTGGCATTTTAACGTTCCATCTGATGATGGAAATAAAATTTTCCGAAAGCTTGGACTAACTTAAAAGAGTACTCATTTACTTGCTGCAATACAATACAATACAATATATATATATATATATATATATATATATATATATATATATATATATATAATCACATAATAACGAATGAAACAGCATAGCTGTGCTATGTGAAGATATTTAATTTTAAATTATCAAATGCAGATTCAAATAAAAGGCAATTTCTGGAAATGGCTGAAATCAAAATTTAAAAAAAATATATTAACAAAAAGACAGATATCGACAACCTCAGCAAAATTAATTCATTTTTACTAACAAAAACAGATTAGATCTATAAAAAGAGACTATTCAAAAACACAACTTACAGTATATGTGATGTTAGGCGGCAGAATGTTTGAAGTGTTTACACAACAGATATAGGTGTAGATACCGAAAAATAAGCTCAGGAAGTTGAAGACAAACACAAACACGGCAGCAGGTGGTTGCATATCTCAATGTGGATCTAGAAGTGATTTCGAATTGGGGTAATAGTAACCAGGTTCAATTCAATGCCACAGAAACCCAGGCATCCGTTTTATACAAGAAGATAAATGTTTCTGAACCGGATATAATAATGTTAGGTCAGACAATTCCGCTTTCTGCTTCGATAAGTTTGTTGAGAATTGAGATGGACACCAATATGTTTTAGCACAATCGCTGGAATTGCAAAGGCTGCTTCTCAAAAGCTTGAAACACTCTTCCGAACCACACCTCAGCAAATTTTGATGCTTTATAAAGCTGGAGTTTTGGAGTATTGTTCTCACGTATGGAGCTCTGCCTCCAAACATACCCCGAAGTTGCTGAATTCCATCCAGAAAAGAGCCATCCCCCTGATTGGAGATGCGAACAGCGAACTTCCACGGGAAGTGTTCAAGTGACTTGGCATATTTGATTACACCAAGAGTGGTACATATCAGAAATACGCGACGAACTGTGTCTGCTCATCGTGTTGAGGTTCAACTCAGTACACCTCGAACTTCACTGTTTAAAAACTCTTTTATCTGGAGAACTACATTTATATGGAATAAATTTCCTGAGAACGTTTTTCCAAATGGATTTTTTCCCCAGCGATTCCAATCCAATGTAAATCACTACTTTCGCACAGGCATCGCTCTGATAGCGCCTTGAGAATTTTTCTGTAGTGCTTTTGTTTTCTTTTGAAATACACACATCATAAATGATGTGGAAATATCAAATTTTAGAGTTGACATATGCCATGTAATTGATTCGTACATGTGAAGTACCAGCCAATTACGAAGCTCGAGTAAAAATTGACATTTGACATCAACAAATATATGATCTGTGACCCGAACCATAGCCCTGTTGCCAGGTGTTGCTTGGCTGTGGTTACCACATACCTACTTAGATATGATTACACTTTAAAACTAATGTGGATGGAAGTTTAAATGTATAGAGTGAATTAGTGACAAATGCATAAAGTAAAATACAACAGTTTGGAGAATTTTGAAAAACTCGGTGTCAAAATTTAAATTTTGGAATTTATGAGAAAAATGAGCATCGATTTGATCACTGAAAAACTCTATTAACAGAGATTCCAAGTTTTCGACAATCATTATTATTATAATCAGGAATGCGATAATATGGATAAGGGAACAGATTAGATCTACCCAGGCATCGGTTTTCTCCAAGAAGTTATCATTTATATGTCTTGGATATAATAATGACAGGTCGGACAATTCCGTTTTCTGCTTCGATAAGTTTGTTGGGGTTAAAATGGAAACAAATATGACTTGGCACAATCATGTCGCTGGAATTGCGAAGGCTGTTTCTCAAAATCTCGATATGGATAAAGTAAAATACAACAATTTGGAGCATTTCGAAAAACTCGGTGTCAAAATTTGAATTTTGTAATTTATGAGGAAAATGAGCATCGATTTGATCGCTGAAAAACTCTATGAAGGCTGTCGAGCCTTCAACTGTTTCATCGTATTCAAGCATTTTGAAAATGACTAATTTTCCATTCTCCTAATCGACGATCTTGATACATACTCAATTAATTTTCACACAAAATCATCAGCCACGTATAATTTTCTGAAACACTATTTTGTCTCATTTCAATAAGCCAACTGCAACTGATCATATATTAAAATAGTTCATCTGAAGGCAGTTACTTGAGCTGGATGAAAATTTGAAATACTCATATGATAATCGACTGAAACCACAACTGCTGTAAATGAATGTCAGAATTTTGAATCGTTTAAGTTGGAAGGAAAACACATTTCATGTACACAATTTTGCTGACACGAGTATGAAAACCACAGCATGATGTGGCTAACAGAAATTAAATTTCAGTGTGCTCGCAATATGAATTAATAGTGTCGTAGTAAAAAACAGGGGTTACGGGTTATGCGGGTGGAAAACAGACGTGCCAGTTGCAGACGCGACATGCGGAATATTAATGTAGAAAGTTCACTAAATCAATGACTCTTATTCGGAAGCAGCTGATTCCACTTTCCTTCTAAAGTTTTGATTGACATGTAGAATATATTGAATATCGAAGATTAGCTTGACCTTCAGCTTCTTTTTATTTGATAAATGTTCTTTATAAGCAATGACCGCATTACAGAAAGAAGATCGATGAAGAAGGAGTTGAAAAACTCACATGCCTGAACGAAAGGAGTGCGTGATGCAATCTTTTTCGAGTTTGTTTCTCCATGTTGGTCGTATATAAAAAACCTTTCACAGTTTTAGACGTCTTCTCGTATTCTTATCGAACGTCGTTTTACTATTTATTGTCACAAATATTCATTCCTCAATTTATTCATCTAACAATGTATTTGTTTGAATTGAATCGATTCATGCATTTGTTCGATACATTAAAAACGATTGTTCGCAAAATTTGTTCTATTTTAAATGACACTTGATTTAAAATGTTACATGCATAACATTATTTTTTGAATAAAAAAGACTAATGAAATAACTTGAAGCTTTTATTGATTCCGAAGAAAAATATTGTTTCAGAGTATTGGAAAATGGAACGCCAATTTACTATATATTATGCTGAAAAATAATCTATTTACATATAGTTCAACTCAGCAATGAACAAACATTTTTATTCAACAGTCAGTGGAATGTATTATTCGAGTGAATTCAGCAAATGTTTCAATTCCGCATATAATTTTGACCTTTGAATAGAATGTTAGTTATTTATATGATTGATGAATTATAATGAAACTTCAAATTCACTTTCTTGAAGTATGTTTGGGAATAAAATTCACTTTGATGCATTATTTACTTTAATGCATTCAATTTAAAATTCGGTTACAACTTTTGTGCAAGACATTCTCAAGCAAGTATCATTTTATTTTATCAATCTTTCAAAAATGCTGTACTTGAAAGATACATTCAAAACGATTGTTGATAATTTTAATTCGGCGCTGGTATCGAGCGGATTTATCATATGACAACATGTTATCCATTTATAATACGACAGAACGCCGTTCAACTGTGGCGCCGAATAAAAATTATCAACAATCAATTCAATTCTTGTTTCACTGAAATTTAATAAACAATTTAGTTTAATTCTTTTCAAAGGAATATTAATAAAAAGTAAAACGGGGTGGCACGCCGTTTTACTTTCTACAGTCAGTTCTACAGTCAGTCAGTTCTACAGTCGGCGTGACACGCCGTTTTACTTTCTATTAGTATTTTGTGAAAATAAATTGTTTTGATTGTTGTATTTAGGTGATACATGAATTGAATTGATTGTTGATAATTTTTATTCGTCGCTGCGGTCGAACGGAATATTGTGTTACTATCACTAGACTATCATGTTGTCAGATTTAAAAATTCACAGAAATTGTAGTAAATTATTTGATAGTTACAAAAAAGTATATATGACAAACATTTACTTTTAAAAATTTCAAACAATGAATCTATGTTATAACTGTTCGCAACTTTTCATCAAACAAATCATTTCATGTAACATTTTAAATCAAGTATCATTTAGAATAGAACAAATTTTGCGAACAATCATTTTTAATGTGTCGAACAAATGCATGAATCAATTAAATTCAAACAAATAAATTGTTAGTTGAATGAATTGAGGAATGAATATTTGTGACAATAAAAAGTGAAACGGTGTTCCATATACTCTGGTCAACAAGAATGACTCAAAGCAATGAATTGCATACGTGGACTGGTAGAAAAACAAGATGAATCTTTGATTAGCTTTTTTTTTATTTTTTTATGTTGGTGCGCTTGTCTAAAACATATGTTCACATGTGGTACAAGCTTCTCACACGAGGTGGAGAAGCATATCAATATCAACACTATTACTGACGATGTCGGCATATCGGTTGACTCCTGCCACACCATTTTTCCGAAAATTTCAGGCTTGAAGCGTGTGGCAGCGAAGTGCGTTCGAAAATTTCCAAATTTTGATCAAAAAACCGTTGCATGAGCGTCGCTCAGAAATTGTTGAATGGCGTCAACGACGATTCAGATCTGCTCAAAGGGCCCCAGCTAGTTTCGAATCATGGGTATATGGTTATGACTTAGAAACCAAATTCCAATCTCCCCAGGAGAGCCAAAACAA
Source organism: Leptinotarsa decemlineata (assembly GCF_025532065.1). NCBI lineage: Eukaryota > Metazoa > Arthropoda > Insecta > Coleoptera > Chrysomelidae > Leptinotarsa > Leptinotarsa decemlineata. The sequence continues at coordinate 7,026,666 of NW_027412529.1, forward strand.
AAAAAACACACCAAGATATCTCCCCTTGCGACTTTTTTATGTTTTCAAGAATGAAGAGACCAATGGAAGGACGGCTTTTCGCGACGATTAAGGAGATGAAAACAGAATCGACATACCAACAACATACCAAAAAGTGCCTATCAGAAATGCTTCGGAAAAACCGCTGACAGCGCAATATATCCGAGAAGGGGCTACTTTGAAGGAGACAAAATAAAATTTGATGAATGAGTAAATATTTTTTGAGAAAAATGTATAACCCCTCATCAAAGATAATACCAACAATTCCAGAATACTGACATATATAGAAATGGCATCAGTAAGGATGAGACTTATAACTCAACATAATATCAACATAGCATACAAGACTGTTGAAACCTTACCTTACGAACCTCATGAAAACAACAAATTCAACATCGACAAAGGCACCAAATCTAGCTCTTGCCCAAAAACAGATCTTTTGAGTGAAAAAAAATTTAACCTATATATGCCATCTATTGGAAAATAACCACAACTTCAACAAAAACTACGAAGTACTACATACAGAAAATGAAGAACAAAAATTGAACCTGCTGGATTTCCTGAAAATTGATCAACGCAAACATTCAAACTTCCAATTGAACGATCAACAAAAAATAATTTCTCACCACTGTCGAATTTATGTTCATGAAACATGGAATTGGTCGAAAAATTAAAACAAAAATGTACGTGCTTTCCTCCTGCTGGTTACCTTTTTCTGAAAGTACCTGTTTACCACCTAATCATTTCTATTCATTAAGGTCGATAATTTGTATGAACCGTATTGTGAACTAGTGTGGAGTGAGTACCCATGGAAATAAAAATCAAGGGAGTAAGCACTCAAATCGTCGAGTGACGACTGAAATATGGTAAACTTATGGTTAGATAAATCGAAGCGTACTAGTCGTCATTCAGTATTCGTAGAATTCACTTCTTTTGAAATTGCATTTAACGTTCGATTTTCTGAATCGAAATGGTTAATGTTCTGTTTCAGCGTGTTTAATATCGGTGCAAACAAAATAAAGCGTATTTCATCAGTTCAGACTTTCATTGTCTAATATAATATAAATTAATTTGATAACCCTAAAAAAAATCAAAAAGATTAACCGAAAATAACAATTTTATTAAACAAAAAACTGAAATTACAAAGAAATAACATACAACAATAACCAAACAAATAAAAATTTAAATATTAATAAAAGCTGAAAAAATTGAAAAATCAAAAATAGTATTAACAAAAAATGAAAAAATAAAAATTAAAAGATATCAAACCAAGTTATGTCACAACGTTTCGTCTGACTACTTATAGGTCATTTCAGTGCTGTTACCTATCTTCTCTTTCCTTTTTCCGCTTCACTGGTTTTGGCGGGAGATGACCGTTTGGCGGGAGTTGGTCGTTTTTCGCTTGATTAGAGGTTTCCATATGTTACGTATCTCTACGCTAGCTCGACTAAATGCGTTGTTGGACAACATATACGCGGCTTCTTTGAATTTTCTCCTATACCAGTGTTCCTCTTTGTGGATGATTTCAGCTTGAGCCCACTTGATGTTGTGTTGATGAGTCCAAACATGCTCTGCTATTTCGGATTTGGTTGTTTCTCCTCGCTGTGTGTGTTTCTTGTGCTCAGCAATGCGAACTCTCAATGGCCTCTTAGGCCTTCCATCACTTTCACAATGGAGAAGGTAATCCACAACGAATTGCCTTTCTTAGACGTATTGGTGAAGAGGACCAACACTAAATGGAAAACATCCGTTTATCGAAATCTCACTCACACAGGACAGTATCTGAACCAGAAATCCAACCACCATCAATCGACTAAGAGAGGAATAATCAAGACTCTACTAGACCGTGCTTTTGGGCTCTGTAATACAAAGGAAGGTCTCGAAAAGGAACTAGGCATCATCAAAAATGACCTTCAACGGAATGGTTACTCCAAAGTGATGGTAGAACAGACTTTAGCAAGCAAGCACTCCACAAGGAAGAGAAGCCGCCACAACCAGTACTTGTACTTCCCTACATCAGAGGATTATCGGAAAGGATAAGACGGATTGGGTTCAAGTACAACATCAGGACCTGCTTCAGATCTGGGAACACTATCCGTAGCACCCTCACGAAAAACAGGCCACCAAACGCAGACTGCGATTCCAAGAATTGCATTTACCGGATACCCTGCGAGTGCGGAGAATCATACATCGGTTAAACTGGGAGGCCATTGAAAGTTCGCATTTCTGAGCACCAGAAACACACACAGCGAGAAGAAACCAGCAAATCCGGAATAGCAGAGCATGTTTGGACTCATCTACACAACATCAAGTGGGCTCAAGCTGAAATCATCCACAAAGAGGAACACTGGTTCAGGAGAAAATTCAAAGAAGCCGCGTATATGTTGTCCAACAACGCATTCAGTCAAGCTAGCGTAGAGATACGTAACATATAGAAACCTCCAATCAAGCGAAAAACGACCAACTCCCGCCAAACGATCATCGCCCGCCAAAACCAATGAATCGGAAAAAGGGAAGAGGGGATAGGTGAAAGTACTCAAATGACCTATAAATAGTCAGATCTCGATGGAATAATTCCAGTTATCACCCGAAGACGAATGTGGATACTAACAATCGAAACGTTGTGACATAAGTTTGTTTGAAATCTTTTAATTTTTTTTTAATAATATTTTTAATTCTTTCAATTTTTTCAGCTTTTATTATTATTTAAATTTTTATTTGTTTGGTTGTTGTTGTATGTTATTTCTTTGTATTTTCAGTTTCTTGTTCAATAAAATTATTTTCGGTTAATCTTTTTGATTTTTTTCCGTGTTATCAAATCAATTCATATTATATTAGACAATATGAGTCCGAACTGATGAAATACACCACGAAACATTGTCAACCACCTTCAAACAAAATAAAGCGTATTGCGATGTGGTATTCCATTGGTAAGTTAATAAAATATTCGTATCTTTTTATTCGAAGCCATGAAAAGTTACAAAAGAGTATGGACCATACTCGCCAGTTTGTCTGAAACGGGATTTGTAGTCTCTCAAAAGTTTTACACCGGTCATCAGTGCATTGATACCTTGTTTTGTAATGAAATCAAGCCTGATTATGCTTCAATATGGGTTAAGGACAAGGGTCATTTATGAAAAATGAGAAATTAATCTTTCTTTTTTTACCACTTTCATTTGTAATTAACATTACTGCAATTTAGTCCTATAAGGATATTTTTAAACTAATAAAATTAACTTAAAATAATTTAATATAAAATGAAGAAACAAAATTTTGTTTATTATTTGTTACGACCGGTTTCGGGTATCAGACTGAAACTGAGGTAGGTGGTAACATTACCAATACTATTCAAAAAAATATAAGTTTGGTCTGTTACACATTTATTGGATGATTATTGAAACATAGCTTTCTTCAATCTCTACACGGGAAACAGGGAAACAGCTACCAATCGTTGATGCACCCCGTAGAGATATTAGATTACAGTAGCAAAGCAAATACCATAATGTTATATTTTTTCTTATGGAATGCCCTATATGTAATTGTATTCATAGAATATACATAAAACACAATGTGAGAATAAAGTTAGGTACATCAAAATAATACAAATTATAATGAATCCTGAAAAATTGTATGATTATTGAAATCACTAAATTACATTTCGAACGTTCTGATTTTTTTCTTCAGAAGATGAAGAAAAGTCAGTGTCGTCACTTGAATCATCTCCTAACATTATCATGACAGGATAAACATCTTCAAAAGCATCGATCTGAACTTCTCTTTCTAAATATTTATCTTCTACTTCACCAACATGTTCACAACGTTTTTTTCAATCGCCAGAGTTGATTTTACAAAATTCTGCCTCTACTAATTATCTAAAGAAATGTGTGCAAGTGTGCCCGTTCCAAAATTGAAAGTCGACTCTTTCAGTTGTATTGCCAATTGCATATATAGGACATTTTCTGTGAAGATTCCTGCACTGACGCCTGTCGGATATAATCCAATGCCCTTCGTGGTATTAGCCAGGGTAGTAGTTGTTTTCTGATAGGCGTCAGTCCATTCAACCTACTGTGTAGGTATATCCGAGACTGGCTAGAACGTCTATAGTTCATTTCTTAGATTTGTTTACTTCCAGTCTTTAAGCAAAGCCCACTGACTAATAAGAAAGTCTATTAATTATACTTAAATGGGAGTACCAGTTCATCTGACGATGCTACTATGTAGTGAAACGTATTCTGGAAATGAAGTTTATATTGTGAAAATTTGTAATTGTTTCATTCAACTCCACTATTAGGTTTTCCAATGTTCAGCGAACATTTTAGGTTATGTTCTCAAGCGAAAATAGAACAAACAAAATATCACTTTTATTTCACAATTTGTACGACGAAACGTTTTTCATTTCTTCTTTTTTAATAATTCGAAAAAGACTTTTTCCATATACAACATCTCTGTAATTATTTTAGTTCCTAACTTTTTCGCTTCAAGACTTCAGAATTGTTCTCAATACTTGGAATTGGAACGAAACCCACTTCAAAACGTTCCAGAACACAATATCAAAAGCAACAGAGCGCGTTTCCGATTTGATGAATCGACTCAATCAGTGCAAAAATTCCGTTCATCAGGCAGTCGATAATGAAATTCAGATTCCACTCCAGGACTTCGTTTGGATTTCTGTTTCTTGTTTATCGTTGGAGCCGCGCCCTTTTACATTTTCAGTTATACCATAGTATAAAGATCTTATTATCTTTATACTGACATAACCTAACCTAACCTAACCGTGTAAAGCTAACAGCATACTGGCGACATCATTCAAGTAATTTCTATCACAAAAATGTAACATATCTCTTATGAATCCCCGCATCACTAATGATAATAATTATTTATTCATTTATTTATTACCAAAACAGGCTTTTTCAGCCTAATTACTTGAATAAATAAGGTGAGTTACAATTATTTACATAAAAATATTGTCTATATTATACTTACTACCTATTAGTCAATGTCCAGAATTGTATGAGATGAACTGAGTCCAAAATTGTGGAGATGTAGAAAATCAGTCTCAAATACTTGTATTCAATGTGTCTCAAACAGTCTCAAATATTTGTATTCAATATGCAGTCTAAAACATTTTTACGATAAAGTGCTGGAGGTGAGGTCCAGTCTAAATCAATCAAAGTGTTGACATTATTAGCAAAGTTGAGAATGTAAACCAGTGGTGCCCTTGCTGGATTCCCTATTCTTGGCATATTGAACATGAGGGTAGTATGTGTACGACGAGGAAGAATGTTGAATGGAATCGCATTAAGAATTTCTGAAGAGTTAATTTCAACACGTTCGATTTTCCTGGAGGGTCAACGGTTGCTGGCAGAACGGACTAAAGTGGAACCACCTATTGGTGTGACACCCAAGTCAACTTGCCAAGTTTTTATGTCAGTGTTGGTGGTTTGACCAATCAACCGACAACTGCGGAAGCAGAAATTCGGGAAGCTATCCTGAACTGTCATCGGAAACCGAATCCACATGTTTCCACAAATCAAAAAGTAAATAGATGAGTACTTTTATGATCATTTTTCACCAGGACCTCATTCGACAGTGTCGGGGCCTTCTATATTGGGATGGGTCGTCTACAGCATAGTCTATAGCTTCTGCGCAATTGAACACTCGCCAATTCCCCGACTAAATGGACTGCTGGATGGAAGGCAGCTGCAAATATCTGCAGATGGCTTCGTTCCCCATGAACCACGGAGTATTCACAATCATCCGTATCAGTTTATTTTCTAATCTCTCCAGGATGGAGATGTTAGACGGAGCCGCTTGTCCCCAGACGCTTGAAGCATACATAATGGCAGGCTTGAATATTGTGTTGTAGATGGTAATTTTTTTTGAACTCATTTCAGATCTTTTGTTGATCAGAGGGTACAGACTAGCTATCGACCCTCGGTACTTGTTTTAACGGATACAATGTGCGGGTTCCTGGTGAGCCAACGGTCTACTAGGAGGCCAAGGTACTTTACTCGCGCTTGCCAGTTGATCTCCCTTCCAGAGATCCACACTTTCCTAGCCGAAAAAAAAATCGTGCTTCCCATGGTTATTGCCTGTCTTTTCTGGGTTCACTCGGATCTTCCACCCGAGGTACCAGCGCTCGAGGTCGTCCAAGGCGCGTTGCATATAGACGATCCCGAGCTCCCGGAAGATGAGATGAGAGCCGTAGCGTAGAGATACACCTCCACTAGCTCGGACCTCGGGATGTCACTGGTGTAGTGCGAGTATAACGTGGGAGAGAGCACAACTCCCTGTGGCACTTCAGCGAGGATCTCTCTGTTGTCAGACAGAGAGCCCTCTACTCTTACCTGAAATGTTCTGTCTTTCAGGAAAGATCCAATCCACCGGATCAGGCCCCGAGGCAGGTCGAACGCGACTTCCTTCACGTTTCATAGTTTCACGTTTCAATATATAATGATGAATCTCACAAGAATGTCGAAACTGCACTCCGTAATGAAAACTGGAGTGAACTTCATCAAATTAATAATATTGACCATGCATATGATATTATCATAGGAATATTCTTCTATTATTTTGACATTAGTTATCCATTACGACGGGTGTGTAGTAGACCTAACGTTAAGAAATGGGTGGACATGGATGTCAAAATATCTAGTTGTAAGTTGAAGGATCTTTATTTATTGAAAAAAAATACCCGGTGCTGACTGATTTTGACAGAGAAGCACGAAAACGACACTCTCGGCTTTTAGAATCTAAAAAGAAACAATACTATCAAAATAATATTCTCAACTCTGATGATCCGGGTAAAACTGCCTGGAAAGTAATATCCGAAATGAACAATAAAAACAAAAAAGGACACAAAAATATTAATGTGTTCCACAATGATATAAAAGTGGAAAACCCAGTTATTGTATCAGATCTGTTTAATAACTTTTTTTTAAATGTTCCGCTAGAACTTGAAGAAAAGTTCACCCAGTCAAATATTGCAGTGAACAATACCCAAGAAATTCTTATACCTTCTCTATTTCTCAGACCGTTTTTACCTAAGGAATTATTTGACCTGCTCAGTGATAGGCTGAAAAATAAATCATCCGCAGGTCCAGATGAAATACCAACTTTCGTTTTAAAAAAAGTTATGAATGTTATAATAGAACCTTTGACATTTTTATTGAATCTTTCATTCGAAACAGGAAAATTCCACACAACCCTCAAGAAAGAAAAAGTCATTCCTATTTATAAAAAACACTATCACGATTACATGGAAAATTATAGACCTATAACGATTTGCAGTAGTTCCTCGAAAGTTTTCGAATATGGATTTTTGGACAGGCTGATGGATTTCATCAATAAGCATAATATTTTGACAAATAGCCAGCACGGTTTCCGATCTGGTAAATCAACAACTAGCGCAATCTATGAGTTCTATAACAGTCTCATAAACCATATAGAATAAGAAGAGGTCCCAATGAGCATTTTCTGTGACCTGAGTCGAGCTTTCGACTGTGTGGATCACGATATTCTTTTATCAAAGTTGTATAACTATGGTATTAGAGGTGTTTGTCTGGAATGGTAAGAATCATTTGTCAGATGTCGTTCCCAGTATGTGAGTCTGGAACATCATCAAAATGATATAATCCGTAATGTTAGATCTGCCAATTCCGATATTAATATAGGTGTTCCACAAGGATCTATTTTGGGCCCAGTTCTTTTTATTCTGTACATAAATGAAATCTCAAATTCCTTTCCGGATATTGAGATGACTATTTATGCAGACGACACTTCTCTACTGATTTCCAATAAAAATCAAATAGAACTAAAAAAAATCTGTGAAACTGTTCTATGCCAACAAACTTCTTTGTTCAATCAAATCACTCTTTATTTCAATGCAGACAAAACTAACCCTGTGAAATTCCATAGTCATCAGAGGGAATTGGTAGATGTAGATATAATTTCAAATAACACACCTCTGCCTATGAATAACAGCTGTGAATTCTCAGGACTATTCGTTGACTCACATTTAGATTGGAAAGAACATTGCAAGGTCCTGATTTTCAAACTTTCATCTCTCCACTATATGTTCAGAAATCTCAAAGTTGTTTTGACACAGCAACAATTAATAAACTTATACTACGCACAAGTGAAAAGTCGACTGAGGTATGGTTTTTGCCTATGGAGAGACTCTACACTGTCGAATAACGTCCTCGTATCACAGATACGAGATAATCATTAGATGTATTGCTGGAGTGATAAAAGACTATTCCTCTCGTGATATCTTCAAAAGATTTGAAATTTTTACCTGTACAGGCCTCTACGTGTTTGAAGTCTGTATTTTTGTGTTCAAAAATAGGGATTTTTTTCTCATAAATAACGATTTCCACGAATACAACACAGGTCGTAAGGATGATTTACGATTACCACTCTCTAAACGCAATATTTACTATAAAGCTCCAGCTCGAATCGGCACAAAGATTTTCAACAACTTACCTTTCTCCATCAAAAGCTCAAAACATGAACGTACTTTAAAAAAAAAACCTGGTTGAGAAATGTCTATACTCTTTAAATGATTACTTTTAACTTGAATTTTTATTTAATGTGAATCTGTATTTTTATTAAGTCACTATTCTGTGTATTATTTATACTATGTATATGTATATAATGTGAACATGTCTTCGTAGTGTTATATAATCCTTAATGTACTGTTATTTTCCTTTGGTACATTTCTTCATTCAAATCCCGACCGTACTACCATGCGGTTGTAACCATGACTCTCTCTTATACGACTGTATGTTGTCTTAAAGGAATAAAGTGATTTGATTTGATTTGACTAACTCATGCCGAAAGGTCGAAGGCCTAAAAGAACGACATTAACTTTACGATTATGGTTCAGCTCTTGATGATGTTTTCGACCAGTCTCAGAGCCTGTAACTCGCTGGAACAAAATGTGAAGAACCAAGAAAAGGGTACTTAATAAAAATAACCCCGTGAACTCTAGCGAGACATCAACTAGAGCCAACTAGAATATCCTAACGCAGATAACATAAAAACTTGAATAGTAAAGTAAGGTTGCATTTTAAATTAAGGTAATCGTTGATTACCTCCAAACCATCAAGTATAGGCCTCAACGATTTTTAAACAGCAATTGGAATGAACCTGGATTAAATCTACCCTGCAGCCAGCAGGGTAGAATTGAAATCAACATCAAAGATATCAGTAGATAAATCCGTTCACCTTTTTTCATAAAACTTACACTAATTCCTATGCTAGAGTATTCCTTTGCACAGAAATTTTATTGAAACACAACTTTTCATGCTATTTTCAACGCAAAGTCCTCGACACAACTATTCATATCAACATTTATATCGATTCCAATGGCAAAAACTGCCAAATTTGTTAATTTTAAGATGAACATAGTGCGATTGTTGCCACTTCCGCTGCACTCGACGCCACCTCGTTCGCCGCCTCTTTCGCACGCTAACTTACCGTTTCTCTTGGCACTTACGTAACATTGCGCACTTTTATAATTGTGGTAAAAAACATAGAAAGTTTCAATTCTCTTTTCTTCATTATTTTTTACATTTTCCGAATTGATAAATTTGTGCTTTCTGCCGCCCCTTTCGTATGCCGCCTGGCTCCGTGGAACCCACTGCCTTCCTCAAGCTACGCCACTGGTTCATCGCGTATTTTGTTGTTGATGCATGTGCATGCTTTGTTCTTCCTAACTGTGAACCCCGCGTTGTGTTACGTAAAAATAGAACAATATGTAGGTGGAAATCTCAGCAAAATTTCTCACGTTCATGCAGAAATGATTCAATAATTTCCGTGGATATTTTTCAAACATCAATAATTTCTTAAAATAACCCATCTATGAGCCTTACGGTGATCATAAACCAAAGTTTTAATCATTACTAGTTTGTTTAATCACCGAGATTAAAGTTCGGCTAGCCTCATTGTTGAATCCGCGCCTTTTCACATTTTCCGTCACTTCAACCCTATTAGATGAATGAAAATACGCCAAGTTTTGATGACTTTGTTCTAGGAAAGACGGTTTATGAGCTTTGAGAAATTTTGGCATATGAGGAGTGAGGCTTCATTAAATTTCACGTGGCAGTTTCTTCCTAACTTCAGTTAGTTTTCATTAGGAAACGTCTCAGTATTTTACGACAAAATTTGACATGAGAGGGATAGAGTCAGGAAAGAATTTGATTATGAATATCACAAAATCGTCAATTACTTTCATAATATATACTTTCATAATATAAACATTGAATTACACGAAATAATAATTCTTTCGAAACAAATACTTTTATGTGAACACTGAATTATACGAAAAAACACTTTTCTCTACTCAGTTTGTATTCCAAACATTCGTAATGAAATTAAATCAGATATATTTCACATGATTTCTACACAATATACTAAATGAAAAGTAAAAATTTCAGTTACATGGAACACTGTCATGCTCCTCACTGGTAGACATCGATGTTTTGCCGTAAGACACTTGCCTTAGAGCTCTTCAGTACCAATCTGGATAACATTAAATAAAAAAATACAAAATTCATTCATAAATTTCGATTTTTATGTCACAGAATAAGTTTGATATACTTATATGTCATCGATGACATCACTTATTTGATTATACTAAAACCAATAATGATTGAGAGTAGAAGTAAGCCCAGTTGACAGCAAATCGGGGGCGTGCTTATTAATTTTTGAGACGGTTAAGAATGAAAGAATAATTCTTAGTACAATTAGTTAAAATATTCATACACATTCTTTATTTATTTCATTAAAACTTTGCAATATCGTAATTTACCTAATCGTTGTAGTCATTAGGTGGGCCTTATGAAAACGGAGTAATAATTGTGGTAATTATAGTAGGTACCAAATAGATTAACAATATTAATAAAAAACACAATATATATATATATATATATATATATATATATATATATACACATATATAACTTTGTTTCACTATTGGGTTGCAGCAATTGATAAGTGAACTCTTTATAACTATTCTCAAGCTTTCGAGTAACTTAAACTCATCGTCAGGGGTACTAGAAAATACAAATTACAAATTTTTGATGAAAGAATATAATATAAATGTAAATGTACAAATTTTCGTCTAATCTTCAACCTCAGATTCGTCACTGTTGCTACCGCTATCATCAAAGTGAATTATGATTGGTTCAATATTGTGTTCAATACGGTTGTCTACGTCCCACATTTTTTGCTCCTCTTTTACAACATGCTGCATGCATTTTTTCCAGTCTTCTGCAGAAACAGTTCGAATAGCTTCTTGTAAGTGATGTTGCACGTCCACTAATTCAAATGTTCTGTTTTCTCGTGCCACATATCCTTTTACTTGCGCCCAGATTAATTCTATTGGGTTTAATTCGCAGCGGTATGGTGGTAACCTTAAAACTGTAATTCCACGACTTAACGCCATTTCATCCACTGCGAATTTTTTATATTTGTCTGTGTGTAATTTTGTTAGCTGAAGTAGTTCTGCCTTTAAACTATCTTTGTTATATTGGATGTTCTTATTAATTAACCATTCTTGAATTGCTGCTTTTTTCCATGATTGTTTCGGTAATGGTTCTAAATGTCGACTATGGTATGGGGCATTGTCCATGACGATGACAGACCCAGGTTCCACAAGTTGAATGATGCCTTCAAACCATTTTTCAAACACCTCCGCATTCATCTCTTCATGATAGTCGCCGGTTTTCTTAGATTTGAATATTACTTCACCATTTGGTAAAAATCCAATGTCGCTTCCTATATGCGTAACTATCAGACGACTACCTTTTCCAGATGGCTGTTTTAACCCAACTGACAAACCTTCAATAAAGGCTTGTCGTGCACTTGTTATATTACCATCCTGCCATACTTTTTTGACCGTATGTCCTTGTTTAACCCATATCTCGTCCATGAAGTACAATTTTTTTTTGAGCTTCCGAAATTCGTCAATTTTTCTTAGATAGTTTCTTCTCCATGCCATTATTTCTTGACGTTCAATGAGAATGCTTTTCCTGTCAACTTTTCCGTACGTAAATTTCATTTCGTCTACAAGTTTCCTAAAAGTTTCTTTACCCATTTTTGGGACCAATTCATGATCGCTAAGTGCCTCCAGAACTGTTTGTAGTGTGGGCAGCTCATTTCTGAAAAAGAAACTGTGAATAGTTCTGGTTTTGGCTTCTTCATCAACTGTGATTTTTTTTCGTCCGCTACTAGTTTTTGGCGTTTGTACGTCCCCATGAATTTTTCTGCTTCTCTTAGTATTTAGTTAATCGATGATTTTGGTACACCGGTATAATCAGAGCACATATCAACTAATTTATCTTTTGTAATTGTGGAACTCAATGATGTAGAAATGCCCGGTTGGTTATTCGGAGGTACACACGTAGAATTACAGCACATATGCACAAAGTCATCTTTTGGTGGCTGATGATCTCTTTCAAGACAGTGAAATACTCGCAGTACAATTTGTTTTTCTCCTACTGACCGAGACTCCGACCGTTTTACCTTTTTCGACGTGGAAGGCCCGACCATGTCTCCCATTTTTTGAGTAGTTTGAGAACGGTGTAGAAATATAATCATGTAACGCTTAAACACCGTACAGTACAGTAATCAATATACTGCAGAGTGCAACAGTCTATTGGTTGACACTGGAAGTCACGGCATTCTGGAAATGACCTCTGACATTATGGCTCCAACTATCAACTACGAACTGCCTTATAAAGTACTGTTCTCGAGTAGAGAGGACTGGATCCTCCGGGAGAAAGAAATATTAAGAGCAGATAGTTGTTGGTTCACAGATAGATCAAAAACACCTTCCGGTTCTGGTGCAGGTGTTTTCAGTCACAGACCCAGGACAGAGATATCAACCTGCCTAGGAACCTATGCGACTGTATTTCAAGCAGAAATTTACGCTATTGAATTGTGTGCGGAGAGATTGGAAGAATCCAACCTCATACACAAGTCAATAAACATATTCTCCGACATTCAAGCTGCGTTGAAAGCTCTTGGCTCCTACCGAGCAACGTCTAAATTGGTAGCAAATTGCCAAAAACAACTCTCCTCGATAGGAAGACTCAACAGATAGTATCTGGTCTGGACTCCTGGCCATACTGGTCTGGAAAGCAATGAGGCTGCTAACTCCCTTAGAAAGATGGGTGCTGCAGCTTCATCGGACCAGAACCTGTCACTGGCATCGCTTTAGGCTTTGCCAAACAAAGATTGAAACACCTGGATTGCAACGAGATTTATGCACTTCTGGCAGAATCTTCCAGGATTGGCTCACTCCAAGGCGTTTATTCACCCTTCGAGGTTTGATACCAAACAGTTGTTGGGATGAACTGCGATGTTCAACAGGACTTCTTACAACTGTCATTTGAATCATCTCATGCAGAGACTCGGACTGTCTGAAGACAGTGTGTGTCGCCTCTGTTTGGAAAATAATGAAACAGCAGAGCACATACTTTGTGCCTGCCCCGCTGGGGACCGAATCAGGTTTATAGAGTCCGGCAATGCCTCACTCTTACCACCTGACCTGAAAGACCACTCACCATACAAACTAATCGTCTTCGTTAAGAAACTGGGTTTATTTGGTCGAGTGTGAATAAGTGTGAGCAACAATAACCCCTTGCGTGTTGCGGTAGAGGTCCGAATAGACCCACTCACTTTGGACTTCACCTAACCTTAATCGTGACGTAGTGTATCAGGAGTTTTTGCCACATGGTCGTACGGTCAACAAGGAGTATCATGCTGAAGTTATGCGCCGCTTACGAAAAGTTATACGGAGAAAACGTTTGGTATTGAGTATAAACAATTCAGAGCTCTCGCATCACGATAATGTATCTGCTCAATCATTATTTTTTGACCAAAACAAATATATCAATCATGTATTCGCCACTGGAACTGTTCTTATGAGGCTGTTTCCTGTGCCCAAGAGACCTATGAAAGGATGACATTTTGCAACGATTGAGGAGATGAGAACCGAATCTCTGAGGAAGCTCAAAGACATACCAAAACGTGCACAACTGCTTCGAACTGCTTCCAACATTGGGAAGAAAGATAGCACAATTGTATTATATCTGAGGGGGACTATTTTAAAGGGAACAAAATAGAAATTGATGAAATATTAAATACTGACAGCGTATTTGCATTCACTGAATCTGTGAATATTTGCAACTCCTCAATAACCTAGTTATTCTTTATCGAATGCAATGAGAAAGCTCCCAACAGTTACCTCCAAATCTGAATGGGTTCAGACGAAAACTTTCTGAAATCGATAAAACATTAAACTTGTAACGGTAGCCATAACTCATTCATTGGCTGGTAATCTGTTTGGAAAGTGTTTTCAATCCCATTATCACGGATAATCGATGAGCGGATTTACTCTCAGCGTTGTCTCGTTGACCACTGGAACTGCGATCAGAATTAGTTAACTGTTATTCCACGTGTTGAACTACCCGAGCTCGTTTGTTGCTATATCTAACATTCCGTAATTCACCAGAAATTCTCTTGGGCCCATCCTCTCATTTGTTTGCATAAACGCTCATGAATTCATTACCTGGAGTGAGTGCTTTTACGTGCTGATATAACTATAACAACAGAAATGAAATTTCTCCAGCAATGCTGCTTTCCTAGGAGTTCCAGTCTAGATGAGACTCTTATTGTTTGACTAACGATTTGTCGTTTCAAGACATGAATTGTTTTGAAATATCGTCGGTTTCATGTAGATCTACAAGATCTACATGATGTTTTGAACTTAGGTAGCTGATGTAAGATTTTTCAATTGGAAAAAACCTAAATTTTGTTTTTTAAATACTGCCTTGAAGTGAAACAGAGAAACAGAAGGAGAGAAGGAAGAAAACAGAAATAGAGAAAGAAATGGAAGGAAAAAAAAGACGACGGAGAGGGAGAAAAAAAAGGAGGGAGGGGAAGGAAAAGACGTAGAGGAGCAGAAGGAGGAAGAGAGAGAGAAAAAAATAAAGAGAACAAGAACGAAGAAGAGAAAGAAAAAGAAAAAGAGTGGAAAGGAAGGGAAAAAGAAAGAGAAAGAGGAAGAAAAAAAGGAAAAGAAAGAGAAAAATAGAAAGGAAAAGAGAAGGAAGAATAGAATTAGGAAGAAAAAATGGAAGAGAAGGAGAAAAATTATCAGAATGAAAAGGCGAAGGAGAAGAAGAAGAAGAATGAAGGAATAGAAAAATGGACAGTGAAGGGAAAAGGAAAAATGAAAGGGAAAGGAAATTCATATGCTCTTTTGATTAAATTTTAGCAATTGAAATCTTGGTCGAGTTGGAAGGTGTATTTTTCAGGGGAGATTTCATTGCATGATCTACACATCTTTGTGAAGAATTTATATTGAACTTAATTGTTTTCTGAATGGAAATGAATTTTCCTAAAAATTTTTCGTACACATCTTTGTGAAGAATTCATATTGAACTCAATTGTTTTCTGTCTTGAAATTAACTTTCCTAAACATTTTTCGTTTAAAAAAGCAAAAAAAAATTCTGAAAAACTAATCTTTTCTAAAAAATACCCCTCTCGAATAATTTTTGGCGTGACAAAAGCTTACGTGGACTTTTGAAGGTGGTCGTTCGCCGTCAGCTGGTTAACGAAAAAACCTATTTCAAAAACTCATTTCAAAAACTCTTTCGTTTCTATAGTTCACTAGGAGAAATCTACAAGACTAACAAATTATAGAAGAACAGAAATAAATCTGTTTCGCCAATCAACTTTCACCCCTTTACGAACGAAACTCTCAGAAGTCCAAACGTGTGAAAAGCTGGGTAATAACGAGATAACACCATTAAATTTGTGATTTATAGCAATGAAACTCATTAGGCAGTTACAGTTCTGAACATTCAATAATGAAATAAAAATTCATTTCTGATTAAATTTCGATTTTTTTTTTCAAGATTGTTAACTCTATTGTGGAGAACATTGACATCAGACTGGCATTTTTCATACCCTGACTCTTTGGCATCTGGATTTTTTTGCATTCGAGACGATAGACCATAAAGCCAGTGATAAAATTTCCATTAGGTCTTCACTTTACGAGAACCGTATTTTTCTTCGCTTTGGCGATAAATCCGAGAAAATTCAGTATTAAACGAAATGAAACATTTACAACACTATCGTTTGTAGCCACACTCTGAAACTTTGATGGAAAGCAATTATTGTTGCGGCCATTTCATCAATTCTGATCATCGAAGTGGGGCTGTTTTATTCATCAGTTGAATGAAAATTGGAAATTTATAGTACTAATTCGTGAAGTTTCATTCATTTCCATATATTGAATGGAATTAAAAAGCGTCAACACACAAAAAATCACCCTGCGCAATTTCTCAAAATATTTCACATTGTCTCACGAAAAGCTAGCAGATGTATTGAACATTGACGAGATGCAAGGAGAACCTCTAGAAGTATTTCAATGTACACAACCAATATATCAGTGTTCATTGATAAATAATTCGTCAAATTTCGGAGAATAACTCGTATGGTTCCACAAGGTAGCGTGTTAGGCCCATCTCTGTCCCGTAACAAATGTATGTGTTTTTGCCATAGGTTAGCTCTTTATGAATATCTGATTCAAACCGTGTAGTTTTCAATCAGGTTATTGAACAATTTGAAGCTTAGGCAAATACTTGGTTTACTACGAATCACTTCAAATTTGGAATAAAATGAAAATGCCCTTTTTTCCTACAAAAATATATATCGGGTGATTCGCAAAAATGTCTGGGCATTGATATTGACGACAGGTGGAAAAGAAACTCGCATATAGTGAGATAGATAGATAGAGACAGATAACAGTCAGTGTTGCAAATCAGCCTCCTATTTGAGTTTTGGTGAACATCTGATTCTGTCTGAGAGAGGTGTTCAACAAGGTGATCCTTTAGGACCTGCTCTTTTTTGTCTGACCATCAACGAACTTACTAGAAGCTTATCATCCGAATTTAATTGTTGGTAATTGGATGATGGCTCAATCGCTGGCGATGAAAATAGTGTTTCAAAGGATTTGGAAAAAATCATGGATTATTCAAAACATCTTGGACTTGAACTAAATTTTGGAAAATGCGAGTTGATTACTCTTTCAACTCCGAATAATATTTCCGAATACATTTTGAAATTGGCTCCTGCATAAGAATTTTGGAAAAGTCTAAATGGAGTCTTCTGGGTGCTCCTCTCTCTAAAGATTCACTTTCAGAACATCTTCGAGAAAAACGGGAATCACTCAAATTGCTGACCACCAGATTGAATGAACTTCCAAAACACGTTGCATTTTTTCTTTTGAAAAATTGTTTGGCGATTCCAAAACTCATGTACGCCCTCAGATGTTCCCCCACTTGGTCAAGTCAGTTAGAACTTGACGAATTTGATAATTTACTCCGCCACACGACGGAATATATTACAAACAATCATTTCAATAATGATTCATGGCTCCAAGCAATTCTTTCTGTAAACCTTGGCTTTACCAGCGTTTCTGTCATCAGTCAATAGTGTTTCCGATCTTATCGATTCCATCCTTCCTTCCATAGTAAAATAGCAAAATCAATACTCCCCGCCGCTCTGGACTGAATGATTCCGTACAACCCATCTCGTCTTGTGTTTGTAAATCTTTTGCTGGAAAAATCCTCACTTGTTTACTTTGTGGTAAATGTTCAAGAAGTACTGAAAACTTATGTGAATTTTTGAAACTTCATCTAGCTTTTCCTAATACGACTAATTACCAGTCCGTGCAAAGCTTATTGTTAAATCATCTGAAAATGGAATTTTTAACAGGTGATGATCAACTATATTGTCAAACATGCGCCAAACTAACTGACTGTTATAAGGAAACAAGTTTAGCTGAGGCACCAGTCAATCTAATAATAACACTTATGATATTCAAACAAGACTCAACCTCTAACGGAAGCAAGAAACTCTTTGGAAGGTTCGAAATAGATGAACATTTCAACCTAGCAGACCACTGTTATAATATTCATGCAGTCATTGTTCACTGTGGTTCTGGCGTTGAATGTGGTCATTATTACGCCTTGGTCAAAGAAGAAACGGACTGGTTTGAGTTTGACGATAGTCGTGTCACGAAGTGTTCTGGCGATGCATTGAATTTATTGGAGCCTCTGGAGACACCCTACATTTTGTTTCATGAGAGAGGACATTGTTAGATCAATATCTTCAGATGATGTGGTGCTGCGGATTTTTCCGGGTTTTCCTGCAGCTGAAGAAGCAAATGCGCCACTGGAATCAATGAAGTCGCCCCGGAGCGCCAATTAATTTTTATTGTTGTATTTATTTTATTTTCAATGTCATAAATTATAAATTCATTCCATTTTTATTCATATTACATTTTGACGTAACCCCAGTTTAATGAGGAATGGAGGTAACAAAACGTTTTTGGGATTGACAAGAGGTATATTCTTTATGTTAGCTTAACCTAGAATGTATTTATCTCCCGGAGGACATTCTTTTACTTGATAATGGCTCTGTGTTGCCCTACTGTTCCAAAGGCAAAGAAAACAGCAAAACTTCGTAAATCCGCCCTGGAAGACCTAGTAATAGTCCCATGAATTATACGTATTATAATACATTGCATTCAGAATAAGTGACATACTTTCGTGTGTTTCCTTCATGGCAACTGCATGTGCAAGAGGAAAAGAGGGTCTTCTGTTACCATTACACCACACCAATTTCATCCTAATTTCGAACAGGGTGAAGCCTGGCTTCCTTACCTACGGCTGGCCTTTGTCAGAACAACAAATGAGTCATAACTGATCATGGGATGGCGGCATGAATGTCCTCAGACATCAGTACCGCCCTTCACGGTGAAACACCTGCCTGACTGGGTTGTTATGGATGAAGAGATTGTTCATCTGTTAACGGGGGACATGAGGGTCTCATCCTAAAGAGTGTCTGGGCCTTCTATATCGGGGGGGGGTCGTCTACAGCATAATCTATAGCTTTCCTAACTAACGGATTATCGTGGGTTTTAGTGCAATCAAAGACTTGCTGATTCCTCGACTGGATGGACTGCTGAATGGAAGGCAGCTGAAATCTCTGCGGATGGCTTCATTCCGTACGAACCACGGAGCATTCACAATCATCTGTATCAACTTGTTTTGCAATATCTCCAGAATGGAGATATTAAACGGAGCCGATTGTCCCCAGACACCTGAAGTATATATGATGATAGGCTTGAACATCTTTTTATAAATCGTAATTTTGTTCTTTAGGCTCACTTTGGATCGTCTATCAATCAGAGGGTACAGACTTTTGATTCAGGTGAACCTACGGTCTATTAGAAGCCCAAGATACTTTACCCGTGCTTGCCAGTCGTTTTCCTTTCCAGAGATCCTCACTTTTCGGGCCGAAAAATATATCGTCCTTTCCATGGTTATCGTCTGAGTCTTGTCCGGGTTCACTCGGATCTTCCATTCGAGGTACCAGCGCTCAAGGTCGTCCAATGCACGTTGCTTGTAGACGATCCCGAATTCCCGACTCATGGAAGACAAGAGGAGAGCCGTGTCGTAGGCGTAGAGAGATATCTTCACATGCTCAGACCTCGGAAGGTCACTGGTAGAAAGAGAGTACAGCGTGGGAGAGAGCACAGCTCCCTGTGGCACTCCAGCGAGGATCTCTCTGTTGTCAGACATAGAGCCCTTAACTCTGTCTTTGTTACCATTATGAAGCAGAACAGCTTTTGAACTTGTTTTAGACGCTGTGTTGCCAGATTTTGAACAATTTCCTCAATTTAGGGAAAAAGCAAATTTGGAATGTCGTGTTCATTCAACTCAAAAATCTTACGTGTAAGGAAATCTTTACTATCATTTTCGCATTTAGGGACCTAAAAATTAACAAAAAACTGCCTTTGGTATTACAGTCGTAAATTGGCTGTGAACTAGTGTAATGATTCATCTAGATCAGGGGTCTCCAAACTTTGAAGCCTTCGGGCCATAATGATTTTTTCAGTTTGTTCCAAGGGCCAATTTCTGCCCTAACTATATTTCTAGACTAGGATAGTCGCAAAGTGCGTGACCTAAGCAAACTTACGCTTTTTTTTGCATTTCAATTATTATTGTGTATTGTAACACTTAACGACATCTAGTGGCCAGTAGTGATACTATGTACTATCTTTTTCAGCTACCCGCTTGGTGGCATTAGGCGTAATTAAATATTTGGAATTACCGCGTTGGTTCGAGAAAGTTCTGGTTCTAGCTAGTGTATTCCGATCACCTCGAGATGGCAGTAATAATTGCATATAAAAAGGCTAGCGGCGCAACTGCGAGTTAGTCTACGTAGGAAAGGCGAAGGAAGCGAAACTGTCTATTGTGAAATGAAGTAACATCCGTCAATAAAAGTATTTTGATTTGACTTATTGTTTTTATGTGTGATTTGTTAGTATGGAAAAGAAGCGAAAAGTCGACAGTGAGATTGCAAGGAGAAAATCAGCTTCTCCCTGATTTATACACCAATATCAAATCCTTCAGGCAGAAAATAATACTATTTCAATCGCAATAACGTAATACATTTTTCACACATTTTGAAACATGTGAAATATTCAGCCACACTACAGATACTGAATTTCCCGTCAATTTTGCAATCGAAACTTTGAGTGCTTTGAAGATGAATTTTGATACTCGTTTTTCATATTTTGATGTCATTGCGAAGGAAATTAAGCTTTTTCAAAATCTTTTTGATTCAGTTATTGAAACCCTGTCCCCGGAAGTCGAAATAGAAATTATTGATTTACAGTGCAGTGATATGCTTAAGAACAAATATCAAAATTCATCTATGTTGGAATTTTATAAGAGTCTTCCACTGGAACAATTTGATAATTTGCATAAATTTGCTCGAAAAGTCGACAGTGAATGCAGAACGTTCCATGAAAAATGGAACTTTCAGTATTTTGTGATTGAGTCCAGTAATAAGGCGCTATGTTTAATTTGTAATGAAACCATATATGTTCTCAAAGACTATAACATTAAAATCCAAGTATACAGGAAGTTTGCGGAAGGAAAAATTTCAAGCTTTGAAACGCGGACTCAAATCGCAGCAATCTTTGTTTACCAAAGCAAATACTGAACAAAAGTCTGCAACTCGCGCCAGCTTTCGTGTGGCTCTTGAAATCGGAAAACGTGGCAAACCATTCACCTATGGAGGAATGATAAAAGAATGCTTGATTGCAGTAGCCGAAGAAATATGCCCCGAAAAGGTGAATTTATTTAAAAGTGTCAGTTTGTTAGCAAACACCGTGGCTCAGAGGGTGCAAGACATCGCAGAAAATATATCATCTCAACTGTCTGACAAAAGTAGACATCATGAGTGGTTTTCTCTAGCATTGCTTGAGTCAACGGATGTGTCAGATACTGCTCAGGTGTTGATTTTTATTCGCGGAGTAGATAAAAGCTATGAAGTATATGAAGAACTTCTTGATATTGATAGTATTCACGGCACAACTGGGGCAAATATTTCTAAGGGAGTTGAAAATGCCATTGATAAAAAGAACCTTCGATGGAGGAATTTGAAATCTATAACAAATGATGGAGGCAAAAATATGGTAAAAATAAAGGAGTGATTGCACTTGTATCAAAGGCTGTAGAAAATGATGGTGGTTCAAAATCATTAGTCTTACATTGTATCATTCATAAACAGTCCTTGTGCGGAAAATGTTTGGATATGTCTGAAGTTCTAAAACCAGTCATATCAGTTGTTAACTTCATCAGATCCACTGGGCTGAATCACCGACAATTCCGCGAGTTTATTCAAGAGATTGGAGAAAATGATTCACCATATCATACTGCCGTACGCTGGCTTAGTTGCGGAAAAGTCCTTAAGCGCTTTTTTGAACTTCGAGCAGAGATCGAAATTTTTTCAAATGAGAAGCAGCGCCCTTTTGCCGATTTAGAAAATAATGAATGGATGTGGAAGTTAGCCTTCTATGTCGATTCGACAAATCATATGAACGAACAGAATTTGAGATTGCAAGGAGAAAATCAGCTTCTTTCTGATTTATACACCAATATCAAATCCTTCAGGCAGAAAATAATACTATTTCAATCGCAATAACGTAATAAATTTTTCACACATTTTGAAACATGTGAAATATTCAGCCACACTACAGATACTGAATTTCCCGTCAATTTTGCAATCGAAACTTTGAGTGCTTTGAAGATGAATTTTGATACTCGTTTTTCAGATTTTGATGTCATTGCGAAGGAAATTAAGCTTTTTCAAAATCCTTTTGATTCAGTTATTGAAACCCTGGCCCCGGAAGTCGAAATAGAAATTATTGATTTACGGTGCAGTGATATGCTTAAGAACAAATATCAAAATTCATCTTTGTTGGAATTTTATAAGAGTCTTCCACTGGAACAATTTGATAATTTGCATAAATTTGCTCGTGGGTTGTTTTCTGTTTTTGGTACTACTTACTTGTGTGAGAAAACGTTTTCCGAAATGAAGTACACAAAGAATGTTTACAGATCTCAATTAACCGATGAGCATCTTAAATCTCTTTAGATAATTGCTACAAGTGAAATTGATCCACAACTAGAAAATATTGTCGGTGGAAAATCACAATTACATAAATCTCATCAGTGTTTGTGTTTTACTGTGATTCATTTCAATTATTTTTTAGTTATTAATATGCTTAAACTTAGATACTTATGTTGAATTTTCTTTGTCATCATTTCTGTCGTTAACTTTTACCTTACAAGTAAATAAAACCGAGTAATTATCATTCTGTGTTTTCTTCTTCAACTTATCACAGCAATGGTAACAACAATTAGGTAATCATTGGCTGTCGCGGGCTAGATTGATGACAGTAAATCATTGACTGTCGCGGGCCGGATTGATGACACTGGCGGGCCGGATTTGGCCCGCGGGCCGTAGTTTGGAGACCCCTGATCTAGATGCATATAAAAACATCAATATGGCCACAGGAATTTGTGATAATCAGTATAGTTAATCACGCTTATTCGATTGGTGAAACGAGCATTGAAAAGTTTTGCAGTTCTTGTGAGTGGGAGCGGTGTTTGGAAGGATTCAACTCATTTTCTCAGAACATCGAAGTTCTGAAAACGAAACACAAATTACCATGCAACAAATGACAAACTCGTTGGTAAAACAAAATAAAAGGGATCCCTTTGAACTTACTTTGTTTCATACTTCCATCTTGTATAATTTACGCATATATTTGTGTCTAAATAAAAACTCTTGGTGAAGATAGAAAGCAAACAATACTTCAAGGGGTTGAAAATTTCTTGACGTGTTGGTTGACCTTGCTTGATGTTTACGCTCCGTTGGAAAAACAACTCCCACGAAAGGATTCCCATTATTTGATAGGAGTACATACGTACAGGGCAGTGGAAAAACTCATGCAACAATTTTGAACACATGTGAATTGCATATTCACAAACCTCCACGAATATACATTTGTTCAATAAATTATATTCAATTTGGTTGCCTATTTTATTCAGAAATAATTTTGATGCACCTCTCCGGAATATTAATCATCATTTCGACTTCCACCCGGAGTAAGTGTTTGTGGAGTTATTTCCCGGCTTTGTCTGCAGGTGGTGCTTTGTGCATCTCACTGAATCAACTGCAGAAAAAGTTCATGACTAACTTGAATTATATCTGTTTGGTTGTGACACTTAGACGGTTCACTCCGTTCTGAAGAGACCATGACCGATACTGATGATGGGGCAAATACCCCGAAACTGGTCTATCGTTTGGTCGTATTGACCAAATGAAATTAATTTTTGCTTTTCATAGTGGGAAATAACTTGCGACGAATCTTCCAAATCGTAGACGTTGCACAGATACCTGATGGTTTTACTTCAGCTTTCTGCGCGGCATTAGCTGGGTCAGTTATCCAAAATAATTCTCAAAATAGTCTCCAGAAAATCAATGAGTTTGTTCTAAAACACCTATTTAATTTTGGTGTTTTGTGATTTGATATTATTGAATATTCAGTTCTTGTCACAATACTATATAATTTTGAGTAATTTTCGGTGTTAATAAAAATAAAAATAACTTTGCACCAAAAAAATTGACCATGGTTGACACCATTGCTGTGTAATTTGTAATGCTGCAGGCTTTCAAAATAAATCGTCGTATACAGGATGCCGTCTGTTTATCGTTTTAGCAATTTTTTTTTCGTAGTCCCCATTAAAAAAATAGGTAAAAAAATAAAACTTCACATAGATGGCTATGACTTCAAATCTAGATGAATTCTTTAATGCTGAATAACTTTTTTTCCATAACATTTTCCGAGATTTTTCAAAATAAGAGTACTTTACTCTTGTCCCAAAATCAAATATTTGAAGGCTCCTCGTATATTACGTGTGTTTCACTGTTTTTTGTTGGTGGATGTTTACTTTTATGAGATGCACAAACTTTTATCAAGAATAACATTTTGTCAAAAAACCCTTAATAAATAAGTGGGGATGACACTGTATATACAGGGTTTAACTGAATAAGTGTAAAACATTCAAGGAGGTGATTCCTCATCAAAAAAAGATAGGATCTTCCATATGGAGAAATTTCATTGGAGCATCCCTTGTTAAGATACAGCCCCTTAAAGGGGGTACATGAAATTTGTATAACAGCCAGAAATTTATTTGATTTACCCCATTGTTGTAAGGGGTGGAAAACGCAACCCCTAAAATTTATTTCCAATGTAACTTTTTGTCTTATTATTTGTTTACCATTTGAAAATTTATTTTCTATAGCCTGTTTCCTTCTCAATAAAAAATGTCTCTTGGGTTTTTTGCCCAAAATAAACCAGTTTACAGCAAAACATTATTTTACGAACAACCACAGAGATTCGTCATAAATGCGAAAATACGAAACTAATCTATCTAGTAGGTCGCTATTAGCGATAGTGACAATTAAAATGGTATGACGCTGTCAGTTTGTGAATTTTCGAAATTGAATCAAAACTAATTGTGTATTGTTGTTCTGTTCTCAATTTGTTACTTCAATAATTATTTCACTTGTTATTAAAATGGCATGCACAAATGAGGAAATGGCTGATATGCATTACGTTTACGGTCTGTCGCAGGGAAATGGGTTAGAAGCTTCTAGAAGATATGCTGAAATGTATCCTTAACGGCAGCATCCTCCACATGGAATATTTGCTCGACTTCATCAACGAGAATATGGTTCATTCGACAAAAGAACGCAGGATTGTGGTCGCCATCGAGAAGCATGAACACCACAGTTTGAGGAAGCAGTAGTTAATTTGATTGAAGAACAAACTACTACCAGTACTAGAAAGATTGCTTTCCAGCTAAATGTTGATCATATGACGGTATTTCGAATTTTAAAGGTACAAGTCTTATACCCTTACCATCTGCAACGAGTATAGGCACTGTTACCGCGAGACTTTCCGAACCGATTTGAATTTTGCAATTGGATGCTGGAAATGATTAGAAGAAATTATGACTTTCTGAAGACGATATAATTCACAGACGAATGTAGTTTTTCTCGGGACAAGATTATTAATTTCCATAATTACCACATATGGGCTGATGAAAACTAACCATCAAGAACAGTTTTCTGTTAACGTGTGGCTCGGAGTTATTGGAGATGATTTAATTGGGCCTCATTTTCTACCTCCTCGATTAAATGGTGAGGCATACGTTCAATTTTCAAGAGAAGTGCATCCAGTACTGCTGGAGGAAGTACCTTTGGGCGTCAGAAGGGATATGTTTTTCATGCATGATGGGGCTCCCGCCCACTTCAGTCAAGTAGCACGTCAGCATTTAACTGAAACATATGCAAATCAGTGGATAGGTCGAGGAGGACCACAGAACTGGCCCGCTCGATCCCCGGATCTCAATTCTCTCGATTTCTCTATTTGGAGACATTTCCAGCATTTGGTTTATCGTACTCCTGTTCGCGATGTAGAGGACTTGAGAAACCGCATCAACGATGCGTGCAGGGTAATCAGAGAGACTCCAGGAATATTTGAGCGAAAACGTGGCTCAATGCGCCGACGTCTAGATGCATGCGTAATGTCTGAAGGTAGACATATTGAACATATACTATGATTTCTACATGTTATGTGTTTTGTTATTAATGAATTAGTTTTGTTTTTTACCCTTCAATCGTTCAATGCAGGTACTAACAATGAATCCAGTTCGCATTTATGACGATGTATCTCTGTAGTTGTCCGTAAAATAGATTTTTGCTGCGAACTGGTTTATTTTGGGCAAAAAACCCAAGAGACATTTTTTGTTTAGAATGAAACAGGCTATTGGAAATGAATTTTTAAATGGTAAACAAATGATAAGACAAAAAGTTACATTGGAAATAAATTTTAGGGGTTGCGTTTTCCACTTCTTACAACCATGGGATAAACCAAATAAATTACTGGCTGAGTGTCTTTTTGGTAGTACAAAACGTCAGGTCAATTTCAATATTGTAACTTTCTCAGTGCTTATGCAAAAAATTGTTATACAAATTTTATGTACCCCTTTTAAGGGGCTGTATCTTAACAAGGTATGCTCCAATGGAGTTCCTTTATATGAAAGATCCTATCTTTTTTTCGATGAGGAATCACCTCCTTAAATGTTTTACACTTATTCCCTGTATATGAAGAAGAATATGAAAAAAATAATTTGTTACGATTCAGAATCCTAAGTTTTGAGCCGTATTCTCATTATATTGAGCTAGTGACAATTTTCTATACAGAAGTGCAATATGTTGATGTCACGTTGATAGAACTCAGTTTTTTGCTGCGCATTGAGAGAATGTTCATAAATTTCTCCTATTCCCTATAATTGGATGTTATACGGTTTCTGACTCCCAGTCGAATGAATCACTTTCTCCAAATTCGTTTTCATCTCTCAGGCTGGTAGCATCATGTTTTGTTGTACAATCTTGGCCACGAATTATTAGTTATGTGGGAAAAAAAAGCAATTAAATTTGAAATGATCATGCATAGAAGTCACTTTTAGATACAGAGTGGAGGAAAATGTCCTCTGTGAACAACTACTTTCACATAAACATTGAATTGTATGAAAAAAAACTTCAGAAACAAGTACTTTCATAAGAAAATTGAATAATATAAAATTACTTCTTTCTATTCAATTTGTTTTCTACACATTCGTTATGGAATTCGAACAGATATTCATAGGAACGCTACACAACATAAAATATGAAATTTTCCACATTTCCTACATGAAGATGAATGAGGAGAAAGCTGAAAAGCTTCATTACTGATAATTTCTCGAGTTTTTTTCGAAAGATGACCCCAATTTGATACATAAAAACGTACCTGGTGTCGCATTTCAAAGAAATCACTTTATAGTCATCGTAAACCCAGCTCCAGCATAATTCAGTCTTTTAGACGACTCGTAAAACATTCAGATATATGGCCCAAATCTTTGAAACTGTGCAACCATTAATAAATGAGATATTGCTAAGCAGGGATTATTTGGAATAGCTTCCATCAATTCTTTTTATGTGACAAAGCCTACTCAGAGCAGCCATAGTATGTTGAGGACTATCATTCCGGCTTTTTATATAAACAACTTAGAAGGGGAAATCACAAGAGTCTCATTTTTATTGGCAGTCGTGAATACAAGAAAGGAGTCATGAATAATAAAGTTTCTTATTTTTTTTTAGAGGAAATGGATGACATGAATTATCGGATTTTAGGGTGTTTTTAAGTTGCCGAAAAG
This sequence comes from Leptinotarsa decemlineata, assembly GCF_025532065.1. Taxonomy (NCBI): domain Eukaryota; kingdom Metazoa; phylum Arthropoda; class Insecta; order Coleoptera; family Chrysomelidae; genus Leptinotarsa; species Leptinotarsa decemlineata. The sequence goes on from NW_027412529.1 coordinate 7,054,388, forward strand.
AAAAATATTTATTTTTGTGCCTTGCCAGAGAGTTGGGAAGTTTCATTCAATGGAATGGAACTTCCGTTTGAGAGTTTCAAACGTAGGGGAATATCAGGTTGAATTACTGTATTATTTTCCACCGCACAAGGCTCAGTAGAAAGAAATCAGTGAAGGATTTCAATCATATAGCTATTTTCTAACTTCAGTATAAACAGTGAAAACCGTTATCAAACCGTTTCAATCAACTCTAAAGCTCCTGCTGCTGGAAGAACGAGAAACATCTGCGAGAATAATCACTCTTCAATATCCAGCGTGGTTTTATCCAGAGAAGTAGTTGGTTTTCAAAGACGTTCACCACACATAACTGTGTGGTTAGTTGGGAAAGATTATTATTTTGAAATTTATTTCGAAATATTTATTTCTTTATTCGTATCTATCTCTCCTCGACAGTTTTCACTTTTAATTTCTGTTAAAGTTTTGGTATATGGGATGTTTCTTCCCCGCTTGGGGCTTCGTTCACGAGATGGAGTCTTTACTAGTTAATAATCTTTCTGTCAGACGAAGGTTCCATATAATATGTAGCAGAGACGTATTGGAATTATTCGGGTCCTAGACACTTTGCTGTCTGGGTAGTATCTTTCTTGTACTGACGAGAGGTAGTACCTCAAAACCGCGGTCTACAGGTGATCTATTTGAATAATTTCAGCATTTTCCTGCTACTGGATGAACGATAAATATCTGAGAGACTAGCCGCTGTGAGAAATCTTGCATAAATGTCTGTCGAATATAATTCAATATCCAGCGTGGTATCAACCAGGAAAGTAGTTGTTTTTCGACAAAAGTTTACCACACCCTACAGTGTAGGTAGTTGGGAGAGATTATTATTTCGAAATAGATTTCGAAATATTTATTTCCTTATACCTTCTTTATGTGATATGATAATTTTGTGATATGAACATTCCCTAATGTGTCTCAGAGTGAGTTCTCATTTGAAATGATGCCTAATTGAACGGGATAAGACCTTGTTGCCTGCTTCACTGAGTAAGAGGAAGGTAATTTATAGATAAAGTAATAGTTGGAGTTATGGATGAAGTTATGGATAAAATCCATTTGGATTTCAGGACATTGGCTATCAGGTTCAATTCAATGCCACAAAAACCCAGGCATCCGTTTTCTCTAAGAAGATAAATGTCTCCGAACCGGATATAATGATGTCAGGTCAGAAAATTCCGCTTTCTGCTTTGATAAGTTTGGTGGGGGTTAAAATGAACAACGATATGTCTTGGCACAATCATGTTACTGGAATTACAAAAACTGCTTCTCAAAAGCTTGAAACACTGTTCCGAACCAGAAAACTGTACACACCTCAGCAACTTTTGATGATTTATTAGGCTCAGATCAGACCTTCTTTGGAGTATTGATCTCAAGTATGGAACTCTGCCCCCAAGCATACACTGAATTTGCTGGAAGATCCATCCGTCTGATTGAAGACGCGAACATCACGTGCAACATTAATAGCCTGGAACTTGAAAGAAAGGTTGGAGATTTGCCTCTCTTCTTTAGATACTTCCACGTGAAGTGTTCAAGTGACATGGCATATTCGATTCCACCAAGAGCGGTACATATCAGAAATACGAGACGGACTGCGGCTGCTCATCGTTTTGAGGTTCAACTCAGTACACCTCGAACTTCACTGTTCAAGAACTCTTTCATCCGAACGCAGTTCTCCAAATGAAAGAGTTCTTATAATAGGGGAGCCCAATCGGGGATTTCGGGATTTACTAAAGCGCGGCAGATTAATATACAGGGGGATACATTGTACCCGGTTAAATACCTCCACCAAATATGAGTCCCATATATATTGCCACCTGTGAGGGATAAAGGATCAGAATAGTAAAAAAAATTGATCATCAGAAATACTCGAGCGCGTCAGATCAAGGTAGGGTGAGTTAATTACCTGCTGAAAAGTGTATATTCCAGTAATCCGACAATTTGAGAGTGACGTAAAGAAAGAGGGGGGCAGCAAAGTTGTAAAAAAATAACGTCATTTCGACATTCTACAGCGTAGCTAATTTTTTTTCATTTTGAAGAAAATAATTCAAGGATTACGAAAAATATATAATCTGACGATTTCCGCAAGCCGAAATAACAAAAATTCGTCGATGAGTTTTAATGCGTGCAGCTGTGTGATACCTAAATTTCCCTCTCCAAGTTTCTATTCCTATACTCTCCATTCACTTTTTCTCCATCTAATACTCTCTCACTCCATCCCCACTCTGAATTCTGTTGTCATGACGCCATCACAGCTGATCACAGAGACTCGTTCGTGATGAAGACGAAGATGATGATCAATTAATCAATCAATTGATGGATGTAGCCGTTACTACGTGGTAGGAAAATCATAATGAAGAAAAGAGAAATTAAACTTTACAAATGAAAGTGGTAAAAAACATAGAAAGTTCAATTTCTCTTTTATTCATTAATTAATCAATTGATTGAAAAAAATTTAATTATTTTGAGCATTTTAAAAAAATGATTTTCTTATAAATACATGTACTCTACTTAAGAAACATCCACTCATTTATTTGCATGCTATTTTCTGAGCTCTCCAATTAATTAAGTTCAATGAATTGAAATCGTCAGATTATGAAACAGCACGTCTGAAACATAAAGATGAACCATATATATCTCAATCTGATGCGCTTGAGAATTTCAAAATGGCGACTTTTTTTTTCACATTATAATAATGGCGGCGAGTTTGCGTCAGATCGAAATCGTCAGATTATTGAATGGGTTTTTTTTGTTGCACTTAACATCCCCTTAGAAAATCTCACGCGCTCGATTAAATTTTTTTTCTTTTCACTTTTAACCCTTACGTACAACCACCCACATCATGCAAACGATCAGATTTACATATCAACATTATTAAAAATACGTAGGACATTGATGCTATCAATATCTGACACGCTCGAGTATGTCCATGCAATAGTATTTTTTTACATATTTAAAAATCTATAGCCGCTTTCCCCACCGATGAAAAGGTATATATTATAAAACATGTTTTTCTTCTCATCATCTAAGCTTTGCAGCCTAATATGTCTCAATGACGCTCGAGTAAATCCCCATTTTGCATCGTGGGCTCCCCTGCTATTAAACAGTCTGCTGAGTTGAACCTCAGCCACAGTCTCTCGCGTATTTCTGATATATACCACTCTTGGTGGAATCAAATGTGCCAAGTCTCTTGAACACCTCTGGTGAAAGTAATAATAGATGAGAGACAAATCTTTAACCTTTCTTCGATGTTCCAGACTATCAAGGTTGAACGTGATGTTCGTGTATCCAATCAGGCGGATGGCTCTTTTCTAGATGGAATCCATCAACTTTAGGGTATTATAACCTCCAACAATCTTATCGAAGCAGAAAGCGGAATTGTCTGACCTGACATATCTAGTTCCGAGATATTCATCTTCTTGAAGAAAACCGATGCCTGGTTTTTGTGACATTGAATTGAACCTGGTTACTTTCACCTCAATTCGAAATAATTTCCGGATCCTCATTAAGATATTCAACCTCTTGCTGCCGGTGAAGATGTGCATCTGTTATCGATGTCCTGGATTCTGAATGGAGTGATAAGACAAGTGTGCTGTCGTCAGCAAAGCAATATATTGGATTCCTGGTTTTTTCTAATAAGTCTTTGATATACTATAAAAAGAGGGGTGGATACAATATGGATTGCTGGGGAACACTAGCGTTGATGGTGAAAGTGTTCGAAAGATATCTATCGACGGCCACTTGCAGGGAACGTTCTGTCAGGAAGCTGAAGAGCCATACACAGGAATGATCCGACAAGCCCTAGCATCGAAGTTTGGCCAGCAAACCCTCATGCCACACACGGTCAAAGGCCTTAAAAATACCAAGCGCAACAGTTCTTGATATGGGTGACCAATATCATGATAAGAAATGAGAAAAAAGCATATCTTAATCAGGTTATAAGTGGTAACCATAATAGTAAATTATTGTGGAATAAACTTAAAAATCTTAACATATATTCTCGTAAAAAAATAACTTGCCAGAAAGACTTACTGATCCATTTAAAATCAATAAATGTTTTTTGAGTAATTCCGACCAACATTTTGTACCTAGTAATGAGTTATTGAATTATTATAACAATAATTCAAAATATAATATGTCTACTGACAAATTTCGCTTTGAGCCGGTAACAGAAAATATTGTTTACAAATGTATTTTAGAAATAAAAACAAGAGCCATAGGTTCAGATGAAATTAATATAGATATGATACTTCTTTGCTGTCCTATAATACTACCATATTTCACTAATATAATAAATTCATGTTTGCAAAATGATATATTTCCTGAAATGTGGAAGATTTCTAAAATACTGGATCTTCCTAAAATATCTGATCCAAATACTCTCAACGATCTGCGACCCATTAATCTGCTACCTACTTGTTCAAAAGTATTGGAAAAAATAATGAGTTTTCAAATCAAATGCTTTTTAAATTCCTTTAATATTTTACCAGTCAACCAGTCGTGATTTCGTAAAGAACACAGCTGTACAACTGCTCTCTTGAAAATAACTGATGAAATTTTCGAAGCTGCAGACAAAGGTAACACGACTGCTTTGATACTTATAGACTTCTCCAAAGCTTTTGATACTATTAGTTATCTAATTTTATTTGCAATTTTGAACTTCATCGGGTTCTCTGAACCTGCTATAAATTTAATTAAAATCTATGTTAAAGATCGTTCACAGTTTGTAGAAATTTCGAAGAGAAAATCAAGCAGTTAATTTATTGAATTTGGAGTGCCTCAGGGATCTATACTAGGACCCTTATTATTTTGCATATACACTTGTGATCTAGTTTCTGTTTTAAGACATTGTAATTCACATATGTATGCGGATGACACTCAACTATATCTATCATTTGATCCTAATGACGTTGCTACTGCTAATCAAAAATTGAATGAAGATTTAGCTCGTCTTATTTCAGCATCTGAAGCTCATAACCTCAAAATTAATTCAAACAAAACTAATTTGCTTGTTTTTGGTAGTAATCGTAGCTTGGTGGAGAGACATATTAATATTGTTATTGGTGATACAGTAATATGCCCCACGAACGTGGCAAAAAATTTAGGTATCGAAATGGACGTGAATTTAAGGTTTACAAAACATGTCACAAAATGTGTTCAAAGAAGTTACATGAGTTTGAAAATGCTTTATCCTCATCGTCATTTATTATCAATAAGTTTGAAAATAAAATTAACAAATGCTCTTTTGTTGAGTCATTTTGCATATTGTGATGTTGTGTACGGTTCATGCCTGGATAACGAAGATATTTTATGAATTGAGAGAATTCAAAAACCATGTCTTAGGTATATATATGGTATTAGAAAATATGACAGAATTTCATATAAACTTAAGGAAACCAATTGGTTGACTATGGAAAATACACGTGTTTTACACTCGGCTACCCTCTTTCATAACATATTGATCAACAAATGTACATCATATTTGTATAACAAAATGAGATTTCGTAGCGATGTACACACTCTAAATTTGAGGTTTGAAGGGTTACTTTCTCCGCAGCCCCATCGAACCACTCTATATAGACGATCCTTCGGTTATAATATATATAGTTTGTACAATAATATTCCACAAAAATATAAAGTTAGTAAAGTTTCTTCATTTAAGTGCTGTTACAAAAAATATCTCATCGCTGCTCAATCATAAAGCCATCGATTTCATTGATTTCATAGATTTTATACTTCTGAAAAATTTTCAGTAATAAATTTATCATGTTTTCTCTCTCTCTCTCTTCCCTCTCTCTCCTTTTTTTTTCTCTTCTTTTTTCTTTGTTTTTTCTCTCGTTTAGTTTTCTTTTCTCCAAGGCTAAAACTAAGATCAACAGTACCCTTCCGGTACATGTTGTTTCTAGCCTTATTTGTAGTTTTTTTTTTTAATCATTTTTATAGATAGTATATTCATTATATTTATATGGAACTACAAATAAATATTATTATATGATAGAAGATCGCTTGTTGATCTTGTTTCCAAAAGCCATATTGATTATTGCTCAAGATATTGAAGCCTTCCAAATATTTGACGATATGGTGGTTTACGACTTCCTCCAATAGATTCGTTTTACGCCATAGGTTCCAGTGAGAACTCTCAAATGATGTTCAATATCAACTACTGAATAATCCACGAAAACTAGAATGAGTAGTACACTGTGAAAACTGTAATAACTGTTTTATTAATGTTCGACGCCCATTCCCATTCGCAGATTTCTATATTTTACTCCTAATGACACCATTGATGTTGTTAATCATACAAACCTCCAATTCCGCTATTTTCGAATCCCATTTCCTTCCGATTTGCATAATCCGAAGCACTCCCATATTTCTTGAATGTCACCTGTGAATGATGGATTACAATGTTCACATGAAATTCGTTTACAGAGTATGTTGAGAGATTATATTTGCGAACCCATTCAAAATATAATATGGTGATGGATTATGCGAAAGATACTCACGCATGTTCGAAACGCAGGGCAGGAATCATAATATGAGTTGACCCAATGGATAATTACAATTGAATATCACATAGAGAAAAAATATATTCTTAGTATAATTTTAGCTGGAGGCTGAGGTTTTTCGATTATACAGTGTGACCCATTTTTAATGGAAACACCCCACTGAAACTTGAAGTTGAAAACCGATTTTAATAATTTTTTTTGAAATGTCCAGTACTAAAAGGTCTACCTTGGGATAAAATTTTCAGGGCATACTACGATATTTTTCTTAGTCGAAAATCGGGATTTTTCATCAGCAATGTTTTTATTGGATTAGATTCAGAGTGCCTCTAAACAGGTGTGACCGAAATTTCATGAAAAAATATTCATTATTAACAAAGTTATGACACCTCAAAAATTCGAAAACTCACCCAGCTAACAGTTACAAAAAACACCCTATTTCAACAGTTATAGCCATGAGAATATTTTTTTTATGATTTCAACAATAAAGTACCGCCAAATGAAAAAAAAAACAAATAGCGTAAATATTTTTAATGAAAATAACGGAATTACATTCAAGTTTTCACGCAAATTAAGTAAAACTAAGGCCTATAATATTTCAATTCAAATCTTAGTTGCCATGGAAATGATATTACAGTTTGACACTTGTGAAAGATTTAAGTGTATTATTGTCAACAATATTCGCCTTATAGTTCTTCGAATTATTTTGTGTCATGGCTGCAAGATTGAGCGTAAGAAAGAAAATTGAAATTGTACGCCTTTCGAGAGATGACGTTAGAAGTGCTAGAGAGGTTTGTAGAGTATGTAATGAGAGACATCCAGATCGTCCTCGTATTAGCTGCGGTACGGTAAATAAAATAAATAAAATATTCAATGAAACTGGTGCAGTATCAAAAATGATGTAAAAAAGGAATCCTGTACAAAGACGAAACAAGAATGACAGATATGATCAAATCATTTTAGATTATTTCAAAAATAATCCTAATGCCAGTATAAGGAATGCCACTTTAGATTTGAATATTCCACGAGAAACTATTCGGAGATGTCTCAAGGCGAAGAATATTAAACCTTTCAAGCCAAAATTTTTACACACAGTTCAAGAACGCGACGAAGCAAGACGCCTGGAATATTGTTTATGTGCCCAAGGGGAATATTTAAACAATAGAAATTTCCTAAAAAATATTTTATATACCGACGAAGCCACTTTCACTACAAATGGAGTAGTGTCATCACAGAATTGTCGCTATTGGGCAGCGGATAATTCTAACTGGGTAATAAACTGTAAAAGCCAGTATTCCAAAAAAATCAACGTCTGGTGTGGGATATTGAACGAACAAATTATTGGTCCTTTCTTTTTTGAGGAAAACATTAATGCGCAGAGGTTTCTGGAATTTTTAAACACAGAGTTTTGGGATGCTATTCACGAGCTGCCAATCAATGAACGATCAAATTTAATTGTCCAGTTAGATGGGTGTTCAGTTCATTATGCCAGAGGTGTGAGGCAATGGCTTAACGAACATTTTCCAAACCGATAGATAGGCCGTGGTAGTCCGTTTATAGATTGGCCACCCAGATCTCCAGACCTCAAAGTTTTGGACTTTTTTCTCTGGGGACTTATCACACAAAAGGTTTACAAAAACCGCTCAACAGATAAAAAAGAACTTTGTGCAAGAATTCGACAGGGATGTGCAGATATTAGCCCTCAATAACTAAGGAACGTAATCAGAAACATTCGTAAGCGCTACGACACATGTATCGAAATACGTGGTGGATTAGTAGAGGCTACTAGAATATGAGTTAGAATTAATTGTTGCACTGAATCGAAACATTTCAATAATTGGTTGTTAGGTACGTTTATTAAAATTTTTTGCTTCATTGTTAGTTGAATTGTGTGAATGTAAATCCGTTATTTTCATTAGAAATATTTACGCTATTTGTTTTTTTTTTCATCTGGCGGCACTTTATTGTTGAAATCATAAAAAAATGATATAGTGTGACTGTTAGCTGTGTGAGTTTTCGAATATTTGAGTTGTCATAACTTTGTCAATAATGAATATTTTTTCATCAAATTTTGGTCACACCTATTTAGAATTACTCTGAATCCAGTGGCGTAGTGATTTTTTCAATAAAAAAATCGCTAATGAAAAATCCCGATTTTCGACTAAGAAAAAATATCGTGGTATGCCCTGAAACTTTAATGAACATTTCAAATTTCGTCCCAAGGTAGACCTTTTAGTACTTTACATCAAAAAAAATGTATTAAAATCGATTTACAACTTCAAATTTTAGGGGGGTGTTTCCATTAAAAATGGGTCACACTGTATATACCTCGAAAAGTCTATATAAGGGCTTTTTAGAAACCGTTCAAGTATATCTTCCAACTTTACAAAATTTGCAAGTTCTATATCTGTAGAGTAGAGAGGGTGAGTGTAGGCCCACAGCACTCAGGCCACATGAGATTCTTTGTACATTCTCCCGAAGAATTATCCTCTTAGGCCATCGTCCATGACGCCCTTTCCAGGAAGGTGAACAGGTCACTGGGAGACATCTCCTTTATATCGGCAGGTATTGACCAAGACTTGCCGAACACACACTCTCTTATTGACGATTGGTTAGGTTAGGTCTAAAGTGAGTGGCCACCACCGCAACCCACAAGGGTTTATTGTGGCTCACACATATTCACACTCAGTCAGATAAACTCAGCTTCTTAACGAAGCCGATTAGTTTGAATGATGAGTGATCTTTCAGGTCATATGGTTAGAGTACAGCTCTGCCGAACTCTAAGAACCTGATTCGGTCCTCAGCGGAGCAGGCACAGAGTATATGCTCTGCTGCTTCATCATTTTTCAAACACAGGTGACACACACTGTCTTTCGACAGTCCAAGTCTCTGCATATGATGATTCAATGAAAGTGACCTGTGAGAAAGCATGTTAGACATCGTAGTTCATCCTACTGTAGTCCAACATCTGTTTGGTATCAAGCAGTGAGCCAATCCTGAAAGATTCTGCCAGAAGTCCATACATCTTCTTGCCATCCAGGTGTTCAAAGTTTGTTTGGCACAGCCTGAAGTGATGCCAATGACAGGTTCTGGTCCGATGAAGCTGCTTGCAGCACCCTCCTTTGCAAGGGAGTTAGCAGCTTCGTTGCCTCCCAGGCCGGTATGGTCAGGAATCCAGACCAGAGACAATCTGTTAAGTTTTCCTATCGAGGAGAGTCGTTTTTGCCACTTTACTACCAACTTAGACGTTGTTCGGTAAAAACCAAAAGCTACCAACGTCGCTTGACTGTCTGAGAATATGTTTTCGACTTATATGCTCTGAACAGGACTGTGACAGTGAATTCATGTATATGCCACCTTTGTTCAAGTGTGAGCTTGGATTTATCCAATCTCTCCGCACACAATTCGATAGAGTAAAATTCCGCTTGAAATACAGTCGCATAAGTTCCAAGGTAGGTACACTTGCACCAGAACCGGAAGATGTTCTTGAGTCATCTGTGAACCATCAACTATCTGCTCCTAATATTTCTTTCTCCCGAAGGATCCAGTCCTCTCTACTCGGAAACAGTACTTGATAAGGCAGTTCATAGTTGACAGTTGGAGGCATACAGTCAGAGGTCATTTCCAGAATGCTGTGACTTTCAGTATCAACCAACAGTCTATTGCACCTGTTCACATATCCTGCATAGAGGTGAGTCCGCTAGCCCCATATTATGAACGTGTTTCTTCAGTTGAAAGTGGGCAGTCAGAAGAAGAAGCTTAAATTTTTCCTGGTCATTGTCAGATATTTCTCCGGCTTCAGCTTCCCAAATTCGCCCAGGGTGATCCTGGCAAGATTGCATCCTTTGATTTCACCCTAGCTCTTTAGGGATTGAGCATTGGTGTGACGTTTTGCTAGTTCCGCAATTGTCATTAGGTCGTAGGTGCCACTGGGTCCTGAAATTTTTAGAACATGCAAGTTAGTTCATGGTTCCAAAACAGAAACTAATTTCAAATAACACATCACAACCGATCTGTAGGTTATCTACTCGAATAATTTAAGCATTGTCTTGTTGCTGAATGAACGTGAAACATCTGAGAGACTAACATCTGTGAGGGATTTCACATAAATGTCTGTCAAATATAATTCAATATCTAGCGTGATATCAGCCAAGAAAGTAGTTGTTTTCCGGTAGGTAGGTAGTTGGGAGAGATGAACAATTCGAGATTTCTTTCGAAATATCCATTTTCTGGTACTTATTTGGAATATAAATGAATGCATCTTCAATCCGATCCATAATCTTTATTGTTTCCATGAAATACTTCTCAGCAACCTAGTTCCGACTCTGATCTATCAGTAATTAGGATTAATGAACTTCCTTCCCTGAGCCTTATTTGAATACTGGGCTTGTAGACGTTCAAGGAATTAAATGTCCTTGATTGAATGATCTCAGTCTAGGTGTGAATCAAATGATGTATGAAAATCCCAACATTATACAGTACGAACTAGCTAACTGAGATAATCAGACTCTCATTGCAATAGTTTACATGAAACAGATTTTCTGGAATATTGCTGTGGAGATGAATTCAGAACCAAAGCGTTTTATTTGTTATTCTATGCCTGATGAGAGAAATACCCTCTGATTTTCAATTTCTCCAAGAATGTGATGAACAGAACACTTCACACAAAATGAAGCTGAAACATTATTATAAACTCATATGAAACATGTTTCATATGAACAACTTCTTGATTTTTTGTAATATGCTGTCTGAATCTTTCAAAAACAAGTTGAAATAAACCTGTGTTGTGCAAAGCTTCAGAAATCAATCACAGTAGCAATCATTGTACCAAAATCATTTGATTCCTACAACTCATCTATATCTTTCATATTTCCGGAAAACACACACCCTCATCAACTTATTGCGTTTTCTTCAATCGTCTTCATGACACCCATTTCAACAATCTTGTCCCCCGTATGTGTCATCACGACAGAAGTGAAAGTAATCGCATTGCCGACTCTTTAGCCAAGGAAGCGGCTGGACTAAGAATATTAGGACCCAGGACACCTACGGCATGATGACTTCGACAATTGCGGAACCAGCCAAATGTCACACCAATGCTCAATCCCTAAAGAGATGGGATGGAATCAAAGGATGCAGTCTTGCCAGAATCACCCTGGGCGACCCTGGGAAGCTAGCACCGAAGAAATATCTTCTGGCGATGACCAGGAAAAACCTAAGCTTAACAGTAGAATTTCTGACTGGCCACTGTCAACTGAGGAACACCTTCATATTATGTGGCTAGTGACACACCTCTATGCAGAATATGTAAATAGGAAGATGAAACTGTCAGGCATGTCCTGTGCGAGTGTCCGGAGTTATCGTTAATAAGAGAGTGTGTGATCGGCGAATCTTGGCTTACACCTGCCGATATAAACTACCGTCCAATCAGCAAACCTTCAGCTATTTCAAAACTTTTCGAATCTCTACTTGTGCACTATCTTTCGTGGCATTGCAAAAATATGCTAAATGAAAATCAACATGGATTTGCTGCAGGTAGATCAACAACATCGAATTTATTGGTATATCAACAAGACATCACCATGGCCCCAGAAAAAGGCCTTCAAATTGATGCAATTTACACTGATTTCAGTAAGGCCTTTGATAGAGTCAACCACAGTTTGTTGATTAGTAAACTTCAAGTAACAGGTTTTCCAACTTGGTTAACATGTTGGTTAAACAGTTATTTATCTGATAGGAAACAGCGGATAAAAATTCAAAACCACATTTCCAGAGATATTCAGGTCACATCAGGCGTCTCGCAGGGATCACATCTGGGTCCACTTCTCTTTAATATTTTTATTAATGATATAGCTTTAAATTTTCGCCACTGTAAATATCTTCTCTTCGCTGATGACCTCAAAATGTATATGCCAATCAAAACCAACCTTGACTGTAAATGTCTTCAATCTGATCTGAACGAATTGATCAACTGGTCACAAAATGATGGAATGTCTCTGAATGTTGATTAGTGCTATTGTATTTCATTTTCTAGGTCCAAAAATCCTATTCAATTTGATTATCTAATTGAAAACAGTCTTAAACGGGTTTTTGAAATTCGCGATTTAGGAGTCATATTTGATCATCAATTAAATTTTGCACATCATATTGACTCCGCAGTCAGCAAATCTTTTTAATTATTGGGTTTAATTTCTAGAAATGCTAAAGAAACTATCAGTATTGGCTTTTAGAACGTTATATCTAACATTGGTTTATTCTGTCATTCAAAACGCCTCACCAGTGTGGTCACCATATTATCAAACTCACATCGATCGAATAGAAAGAGTACATAAAAAATTTTTGAGGTATATAGCTTTTAAAATGAATCTACAATATGGTGATTACGATTACATGCAAGTTATGCAAAATCTGAATATTACTAGCTTGCATAAGCTAGTAAGATAGCTGCATAAGATACTAACAGGGGAGATTGTTGTCCTTCATTGCTCCACTCGATTTATTTTAAAGTTCCAAACAGAATTACTCGTAACTTTGAATTATTCCAAGTTCCCTACCATCGCACAAATTATGGTTATCATAGTGCTTTGTCACGTTTTGTAAGATCAGGAAATGAATATTGCAATAAAGGTTTAGATTTTAATCGACAAACATTAAATACATTCAAAACCAACCTAAAAAGATTAGTAGTATAGGTGTCCATCTATTACTGCAGTACTGCTAAATTGTTCATTTTCAGTATACATTTTTTAGTATACATTTAATTTAAGTATATATCTGTATTTTCATATGTAAGAAAAGGTGAAATCCGTTTATAAATTAATAAATAAATGAAGGAAATGTCTCCTAGTGACCTGTACACCTTCTGGAAAGACAGGTTCGTTGATGACCTAGCAGGACAACTCCTCGGGAGGATGTACAATGGGTCACATGTGGCCTAAGTGCTGTGAGCCTACACTCACCCTCTCTACTCTACAGATACAGAGATAGATGTGTGTCGTTTTCCTCTGAACATATTTTGGGTTGGCCATAAATTGTTTACCTCCCATGATCCACTGCCTCACATTTCAATAAAATATGTCCCTTTGTTGCACTACCTCCAAGTGATGTTTGTGTTGTTTTGTTCAGGTATTTCATCAATAGGCAGTGTCTAGTAAGTAGCACTGTATTTGTTCTAAACCGATCCCTGCTTTGTTGAAGCAGCTTTTCAGTTATCTGTCTTCTATATGCCCACTTCCCAATGTGGTGTCGTAACAAAGACTTTGGCACTCTCACAGATGAATCAGGCTCTATATATGGAGTTGTAATCCGTGGCTGGCAAACTCATCAGCTTTCCAATTCGCATGTGATACCTGTGTATCGTAGCACCTTGTTATAATTTGCTGTCCTAAAGTCAGGCCCATCATCAGCTCCGCCCAAACATAACCAAGAGACAGGAGACAACATACAATTTGCGAATACTAAGACCATCGCCACAGCGAAAACACTACAAGCTCGGATATTTCGCAAAGCCATCAGAATCGAAAAGCGATTGTTCTGCCTGAACAAAAGTGATGACAGTCAGAGACTTCCAATTACCTGGAAACCCCTAATTTCCCGGTATGACGGTGGTATACAATTTGTTATCATTAGAGATCATAGCAAGTTTACACGTTTTCCTCTTATGCTTTTCAGTTTATTCTTCAGCGGTTTCGATATGATCATGCTATGAGACCCTTGGGTATTTGTCAGACCTACACTGTAGGTGAATATTCATTCTACTGTATCATGGTGTATACTGATTGACAGAGAATTTTGTACTGCATACATTGTTGCTGGTTTTCAAATTTTTCTCTTCTATCACTTTTCAGCTCATTACTATATGATGTTAAGCAATTTTCGGGCAATTTTTTTCTACAAATTCGAATTGAGCCCAAGCGCTGCCAAAACAGCCCGAAAAATCAATTAGGTATTTGCTTATGAACGCAATATTCGACGCTGATTTGCTAATTTTGTTTCGAAGATTTCAGTATCGAATATGAGCCACTTAGTGGTCGACCTTCTGTAATCCAGGACGAGGATTTTGGGACCCTGGTGGAGAATGACAAACTGTGTGTGGATGGAGGAAGAACTGAGCATCACTTCTATGCAGTTTTTGATGGTTTCAAGCGTATTTAAAAGGATAAAAGGCTTGAAAAGTGGGTGCCCCACGATTTGAACGATCGATAAGAAATCGTCACGGTTTTACGCAACCATATTAATCCTTTTCAGATCGGATCGTGTGATGAAAAGTGGATCCAGAACACGTTCAGGACAATGGTTGTACACCAATAAGCCAGTCAGGCACTTTCTATAGGCGAAAACTCACAAAAGGAAGACCATGGTTTCTCTATGATGGTCAGCGACTGATGTGATCAACTATAACTGTCTGCAACGGGGCCAACTCATCACAGTGGAGTCCTATCATGAGAAAATAGACGAAATGTACCATAAACTACGTCAGCAGAAGCTGACATCGGTCAACAGAAGATGTTCTATCCTGGTCCAAGGCAATGCCTGCCGCAATTAGAACCAGT
Source organism: Leptinotarsa decemlineata (assembly GCF_025532065.1). NCBI lineage: Eukaryota > Metazoa > Arthropoda > Insecta > Coleoptera > Chrysomelidae > Leptinotarsa > Leptinotarsa decemlineata. The sequence goes on from NW_027412529.1 coordinate 7,069,476, forward strand.
AGAACTTTCGGCAATCAGGACCAGGCAAAAACGAGCTTCGTCGAATTATTCGGATCCTCAGCACATAGTTTTTGTGCTGACGTAATTATTTGACTTGTGTTACGTTGACCAAAGTGCACTGATTCAAATGACACTCATTTTGATTGTGGAGACAAAATTTTTGAAACCATCGTAGAATATTTCTGATTTGAAAATCTAAATTTCACCAGTGACATTTTCCGATCATCCTGGTGTATTCTGAATTCATTTGACAGTATATTTTCGACAAGAGTCTAAGACATATTCGCTGCTTCTGTTAATGTATCCGAATTTCTTGCAAATTATATTCGGAAACGGTGCTATTCACTGTAGGTAATTCACCGAGAGAAAGCTAAAAGGAGGAATTAAATTCAGAGCGTATGTATATGTATGAATTGAATAATAACCCAAGGTCTACAACGATTTTAGAGTTCCGCGTATTCAAGATACGATATTATTCTTGATTCAACGCGAATTTTGAAAGGCATTTCAATGGTAGAATTCTGAAGGAAGTCGAAAGAAGAGGTTTCTCTACTGGTGAAGTTTTTGAACTGCCTTAACTTTCAAGCAATAGTGTTAGTCAGTCAGATACCTCAATCAGGTACTGCCTATTGTGTTTGTAATAATAATGTGTTGAAGAAGAAACGTGAATTGTTGAAATTTCCTATGTCGATGTTATTGTGAACTTTCAACGATTTGAAGCACGGTTCACTTGCAAATTACATTAGATTCTATCAACCGTTGAACTGTATTTTCTTGCAAGATTACCTGAAAGGAGCCTCAATACCAGAGATAATATGTCCCTTCATGCTTTTTTGAGTATTCAACCTTCCAAAATCTGAAAAATGAATAGATATTCGTCAACATTTAATTTTTTCGAATATACTGAGGTCAGGTCCAAAGTGAGTGGGTCTATTCGACCCTCCACCGCAACCCGCAACGGTTCAATGTGGCTTACACCGATTCACACTCAACCAAATAAACCCAGCTTCTCAACAGAGCCGATTAGTTTGTGTGGTGAGTATGGCTCTGCGGAACTCTAAAAACCTGATTCGGTCCTCAGCAGGGCAGGCACATGTTTCTAGAAATGTGGATTCGTTTTTCGATGACATTCCAGGTTAGATTCCCAAATTTCTGCCACCGCAGTTGTCGGTTGATTGGTCAAACCACCTGACATAAAAACTTGGCAAGTTGACTTGGGTGTCACCACCCAAAAAGTCTTGCAGACCACGGCCAACAAACACGAAGAACAGCTTTGACACATTTTTTTCGGCTGTAAAAATGTTCACTCATTGAACAACTGACAATTTTCATGTAAAATTTATTCAAGAGAAATAGTACACTGTATGCAGGAACACACAAGCTGTTTCGTCAATCCCTCATCCTCCATAATTTAAATTTTCCACATCGTTGAAAATTCTATCCGCTGAATACTCAAGTGCCAAAAAAATATATGTCAATAGCGTATCAAAATATTGAATTGTCATTTATTTGGTGTTATCATGACACACCGTGTGAATTGGCATCTGCTACCCAGGAAAATTTATTTGAGAATGGAGTTTTTGTAACATCGTTCCGGAAAGATTGTCCTTAGAGAGATGGCTTTCGATAAACCGCATACCCTAAAAATGAAATGAAAACAGTGTGCACATGCTTTTCCTGGAGTAAAATGGGAATTCCTGAGCAAATTTGGAAACAAAGTGCCAGATGAAAAATTCAAAACTTCAGGGTTTTGGAAATACTTTGAACGACAGTGAACTGGAAACACGCAACTATTCAGGAAAGTGTAGAAAATGTATATCTTGATGTTTGATTATAAATAATAATAATGAAAATTAATGGGCTTTCGGTTTCCGGACGTTGTGCCCCCTGAAAACGGACGCACAAGGTAATTCATTTGTTTTATATGAATGAACTTAAACTTTATGCCTCTGAAGAGAAGGATCTCCATCAGTCCTTGAGGACATCGCACAAATGTGCAATGGTTCATCTCAAAAGACGACGATGCGGGGATTACGGAGAGAATGTGCAGCTCGTAGATGGAAGCATCCTACACCATTTGGATGCTGGAGTGACGTATACTTACCTCGGGGTGGAACAACGTCACTCACAAGAGGTAAAAGCAGTGAAGGAATCTCTCCGCGGCAAGTATCTGGTCATCGGAACTGTCGGGGAAAAACAAAGTTGGTGCAATAAATATACTTACCGTTTCAATCTTACTCTATTCGTTTGGAGTAGTGAAGTGGAATCGAATGCAACTGTATCAATTCGATGTAAAAACCCGAAAAATGATGCATCTCTATAGGAATTTGCATCCCAAATCGTCCGTTCCACAGTTGTACTTCCCCCGACAACAGGGAGACCGTGGATCTTCGAGTTTGGAGTCTCTACATGACAGAATGGTAGTGGATATAGCCTGCAAAGTCGTCAGGATTTCGGATTCCTTTCTCTGCATGGTCCGTGATCATGCAGAGCAGGATTTGGAGCATTTCTCTTCAGGGCAGCTGCCTGAGCAGCTGATGAACTCGGTTTAGTTTTTGATACTGAACGAGGTGACCACAACTCTGTCACCGAGTTGGAACCCGAACAGCAAAAAGCTCATATGAAAGCCGCAGAGATCGCCTCACTTCGGCGGAAATACAAGGATAAGCCAATGTATGGGGTTTTCTTCAATAACATTGGAGACCTTGGCTTATCAAAGCGCCTGACGTTCGCTTTTCTCAGGTCGAGTGGGCTGAAATCGGAAACTGAGGGGTTCATCATGGCTTGCCAGGAGTGTGTCTTCAACACCTTAGTCTACCGCAGTCGCGTGATAGGTATAGAGGTTCCTGACACAAGGTGCAGGGCCTGCCGCGAGGAGCCCGAGACCCTAATGCATTTGTTATCAGCATGTCCAGCATATGCGGTCTCGGCCTATATCTATCGACATAACGCGGCCCCAAGAGTGCTATATTACCATCTACGGCACTCTTACGGCATTGACGAGACACCGGTGTTGCCCTACGCTCCGGGGGATATTGAATCCGTTGTGGGGAACGAGAAGTGCCGAATTTATTGAAACTATTTGTTCCTCACCCTCAGGTTCATACAAGCTAATAAGACTGATGTAGTCCTTCTCGACCACCAGACCAAAACGATATTTGTCGTGGAGTTTTCAGCTCCTGGCGAGACGAATATCGTCAGAAAAGAGGAGGAAAAACGGATAAAATATCGAGATTTTCTCTTCGAACTCCGCACACACTCTATCCAGATCACTCTGTCAATATGGTTGTTCTAATTATTGGAGTCCTTGGTGGAATGATGTTCTCTCTACTCTCGAATCTTAAAATCATACCGGCTTGCCGCACTAAGGCAGAAATCTTAGCCGCACAGATGCAGAAGGCTGTCATTCTTGGCTCACTGCGCTTGCTCAGGGCACATGATTCTCGGACCCAATGATCACTTACTCCACGGTGTGGGGAGTGGTCATTGGTTGATAATGCTGGCGCGCCCTCCAGAATGTATCAGGGCTTCGGGGGATAGGGCGTGACCAGCGCACACTACGGTGAAAAAAAAAGATAATAATAATAATAATAATAATGATAGTAGGTTTTCATTTCCAGAATGTTACAATAAATAAATGTGAACATTTAGTGAAACGGGAAAGGCTGAAGATCAGTTGGTTGCATCGAAAGATGCAACCTCTGTTTTTCATCTTAGGCCAAAATCTTTGGATATACTCGAAATCTCAGAGTTTTCTCAACAGCCTATTGTTAGTCAGCTGAATGCACAATTTTTTCCCAATTCAACCATCTTCGTATCTCTCATAGTTTCCGAGTTCCCAATAGTGAAGATCGAATTTGAAACACCCTGTATATATTGTCTCGAAGACTTTCAGAGAATTGAGGTATTCATATTGCTGTGAGAAATATACTATTCTGACACTTTTTCAGATGTGTAGATGCGCAATAAAGTAGGTTTTGGCATAACCTCACACTCAACTACTGTCAAGGAAAACAGTTTTGGAAGATCATTCCTGTTTCATAAAAAATCTCCTATGTAACATTGTTTCTGAATCGTATCGTCGAAAAAAATTCAATCTCTCATTCAACTTTTCCTGAATTATAGACATCCATTATTCAATAATGAGGGTGGAATTTTGTGAAAACTGTTTCCATTAATCATGTACTTGACCTACTTCAGGTCAGTCGGAAAAGCCGGTATAAGTAATAAATATGCATTCTGATGCTTCTGAGTTGCTCCTATATTTGGCGATAGAGGAAAATTGAATTGTTTTCTTGTAATTCTACTAATTGGTATTGATGTTTGTTCCGCTATCGGAAACTCCTTTCCCCTAATAGGATATTCAGGGACGTGTTGATTTTGAAATTTGAACAACAGCGTGTGATTCACTTCTCCAATTTCCTTTATAGAAATGAATCCAATTTATAAATTATTGGAATCAAGTGGTAGTATGAAGATTTTCAATTTTAGATGAGACTTGGGGATTTTGGTATGATCTTCAACGTCATGAGTAGGAAAGATACCCCACCAAAGACTCATTTGATCAGACGAAGTTGTTTTCGTCAATCTGACAAAAAGTAGGATACGGAATACTGGGTAATCCAAATATTCTAGACAAGAGTGGGTTTTTCGGAATTTGATATCATTACCTGAACAATACATAGCAAAAATATTAAACTCATTGTTGAATGTGAGGAGAAAAAAAGGCGACATCTAATATTATGTTTTCATGGAAAAATCCGTTTCTCAGATATGAGTTTTTTCAAAACGAAAAATTTCCACTATAAACTTCGAAATTTAGCCAAATTTCAAACCGATAAAAAGTTTCGTCATTTACAGATATTTAGATTGACAGGCACGTTTCTTCTCCCTCTTTCTTTTGTAGATTTCCACAATTTCATTGACCTTACAGTTCCATACAATTATTCAAATAATTGCGGTTAGAATAATATAGCATAGGAATGCCCCATGGCGACATGCATTTATATCATCAGTAGGGTATATTGAAAAGGATCGCATGAGAAAATTGGGGTAGGAATAGTACTCGCTACTTATGCGTCGATTAATCCTGAACGATGTTGTGGGAAATCTTTCCGTCTGCACTGTCACAACACAACAAAAAAATATTTTTTGAATGTTTCCTACACTAAATTAGTCAATTTCCATTAATTTTGGGGTGATAAAAACGAAAATAACAATGAAAAATTTTTATTAGCTCTGGTTTTTGAGATACACAGTACTTAATCTTAAAGAGTAGTTATACTATACGTGAAAAGTGAAAGTACATAAAACAATATTGTTATGTTTATAGATATATAGTATAGTTATATTTTAAGTACAAAATTAATAAAAAAAAACATTATTCTTAGTGTTTTGACAAATAAAAGAAGTTTGTACCACCAAATTTCAATTAAGTCCATCCGATTCATTGTAAGATCGCTGTCGTTCAGCTTGTCTTTTATAAAACACTTCTGGAGCATCCCTACACACAGACCAGCAGTAGTCTGCAAGCATTGCTTCATTCCAACGGCCCTGATATCTCTGTTCCATTAAGGCAATGTCTTGATTGAATCTTTCTCCATGTTCGTCACTCACAGCTCCACAGTTTTGTGGGAAGAAATTAAGATGAGAGTGAAGAAAATGAATTTTTAAGGACATGTTGCATCCAAGTTGGTGGTAAGCTTGAAGAAGCTCTTTAACCAATGCTGTGAAGTTATCATCTCTTTTGTTACCTAAAAACCCATGTACAACCCCCTTAAAGGCTTCCCAGGCTCTTTTTTCATTTCCTGTTAAAATCATGTCAAAAGCAGGATCATTTACGATTTCACGGATTTGGGGCCCAATAAAGATGCCTTCCTTGACTTTAGCATCACTCAACCTGGAAAACTTTGCTCTCAAGTACTTAAAAGCTTCCTGGTCCATGGCCTTCACAAAGTTTTTCATTAGTCCCAACTTAATATGTAATGGGGGAAGAAGAACATCCTTAGGATCTACAAGAGGCTCGTAAACTACATTTTTCTCATTAGGGTTTAGGTCTCGTGTAGGCCAGTTCATTTTTTTATAGTGAGATTTTCTATCCCGACTGTCCCACAGACACAAAAAACAACAGTACTTGGTGAACCCTAATTGCATTCCTAAGAGTAAAGCAATGACTTTCAGATCACCACAGATGTGCCACTTGTGTTGTTCATATTTGATTGATTGGAGAAGTGTTTTCATATTCATATACGTTTCCTTCATGTGAACTGCATGACCTATAGGAATAGAGGGTAGCTGATTTCCATTATGCAGAAGTACAGCTTTTAAGTTTAGTTTTGAAGAGTCTATAAACAGTCTCCATTCAGATGGAGTGTGATCCAAATTCAAGCAGTCCATCAAACAAACTACGAGGTTTTCTTTTTTCTCAAAAAAAGGAAGCAAATCTTTTTGACGCTGTCTGTACTGAGATATTTTCACATCATGTTTTAGTAGGTTCCACTGTTGTAGTCTTGACCCTAACAGCTCAGCCTTTTCCTTAGACAAGCGAAGATCTCTTATAAGGTCACTCAACTCTGCTTGACTAATTCTGTCGGATCACTAGACCTATCGCTTACCTCAAAATCAGGGTCATAGGATGTAGAAGGATGGATTGCTCCTTCTGAACAGTCTTCATCACCTTCCTCTAAAATTTCATAGTTTTGGGGTGGAGAAGGGACTGGCAAATTGTCTGAGTGTGGTACAGGCCGAAGAGCAGATGGGAGATTAGGGTATTTAACCGTTCCTCTTTTCTTCATAGATAAACCTTGCTTAATGGGAGGAGTTAAGCAGAAATAACAGTCGTCTGTATGATTGGTAGGCTCACGCCAAACCATAGGTACTGCAAAAACCATTGCCCGGTTTTTATTTTTCAGCCACTCTCGCAATATGACGGAACAAGAATTACAACATATATGAGGAGCCCATGATTTATCTTGGTCCCCAACTTTCACACCAAAATAATGTTCATAGGCTGTCTTAACGATAGGTGTCATTTTACGTTTCTGAGCCTTAAATGTTATTTCACCACATATATAGCAAAAGCTATCGACAGAATTCACACACTTTCGAGGCATTTCAGATCAGCACTTAAATTAATTTAAAAATCAACTTTACACGATAATTTCAATAGCAGCAATGTGCATACAATTGACAAACTCACATAGGTTATGTTTACTACTTAAGAACAGCTGATGAGAGGGGTGTTATGTAAACAAACATGTGTACCAACTGTTGGTGATGAAATATTTCATTTGTTGAAAACTCAATATACATATATAATATAATGATACTATATCTTGAAAACAAGAGCTTATATATAATTTTTATGGTCACTTTTAGTTTTAACACGTGGAAATACATTAAAATCATCTAATTCCAACCCCGAAACAAAAACTTTGTTGTGTTGTGATCATTGGACAGGATCCCTGAGAAATTTATGAAAAACAATTATTATACAACTTGTGGCACTGTTCTTGTAGGATCATCAAACTTAATAATGAATCATCAATATACTTACAACCAGTAACAGTAATTGAAATAATTATCATAATATCAAAATTGAAAACAACGTCTCTCCTGAAAATAATAAAATCACAACTAGAACTATTAAATATATACAGAGCCATATTGATATACTCCTACAGTAAATAATTAATCTCTTCTTCGAAACATCTATAATACCACTACAATGGAAAGAATCTGTCATAACCCCTATTTATGAAACAGAAGACACAACTCTCATGAAAACAGGCATGCTTTGAAAAACAGGCTGCTTGATATTTCTAATATGCACAAAATTAAAACAGACAGAGAGTACGGTTTCATTAAACAATCTAGTAGCCTCAGGTGAATCATCAAAATGTTTGTCTTAGTTCCTTGACCTTGCGAAGGCCTTTGATACGGTCTCACAAAATATCCTTAAAAATATTAGAAAACTACAGAATTCGAGGAATCGCATTGGACCTGATGCTGAACTATTTGAAATTCAGAACACAAAAAGTAAAGATTGGAAGAGAAGTGAGCTCAGAATTAACTGTCAAAATGGGTGTACCACAAGGGACTGTTCTGGAGCCAGTCTTTTTGAGATACTGTATTATAACATGGGGAGGAGCCTTTGTTAACAACTTACGTCCCTTACATATCTGGCTTGAGATGTGGGGGTTGAGCAAACCGGCCATCGGATGCCGGCTTCCACGTAGCCCCGCTGGATACGGGAATGGGATAATCACTTGTGGTTCTGTTATTCCCTAACTGAATGGCATACCAACGATGGCTTAATCCTAAAGTGTGTATTCGTGCCGAGAGGATGAACGACACTGAGCCTATCAGCTGTCTCTACGGAACCTTCGAGATACCGGGCTCCCTCTCGTCATAGCATCACCTTGTCACGGTAATGCAGGGCTCTGCCGCGATTGACCTTCTTCCCCTAGCTACTCATGGAACTTTTATGGATCGAGTAAACTTGAAAATTCTTTTTGACGCTGAGTCTATAGAGGAGATAGATGTCGAGCTTACGACTCCAATTGACCTCCCTGTAAATTTGAATCAGGAGCGAGTCTACAGAGGAGATGGATGTCAAGTTCACGACACCAACTGACCTCTCTATAATTTAGTTCAGGAGCGAGAGCTTCTCAACTCCCCAACTCCTGATCCAATAACTGAACCTAAAAAAAGGTTTGGTGGTGCAGCCAGGAAATGACTGAGTTGTCTCCTCAAGAGCGGGGTACCTTATAAAACCACTTTGCACCAAATTCTTGAGCGGCGTACGCAGAATCTGTCTAGAAAACGTTTGCGCTCAACTGATGATTCACCAAAACCAGAGGCAGAAAAGCTCTGCACGGTTGAATCTAAGGCATCTTCAGGTGTAGCTGCAAAAACCCTCATATGGGAAGGTTGTCGCGGGTATCAAGGTAGGAATCTTGCACCTTCACTATACGACTACCTAATTAACAATGAAACAGCAGAACATATACTTTGTGCCTGCCCCGTTAGGGACCGAATCAGGATTTTAGAGTACGGCGGAGCCGTACTCTTACCATCTGACCTGAAAGATCACTCGCCATACAAACTAATCGGCTTCGTTAACAAGCTGGGTTTATTTGGTCGAGTGCGAATAGGTGTGAGCTACAATAAACCCTTGCGGGTTGCGGTGGAGGGTCGAATGGACCCACTTACTTTGGACCTAACCCAACTCCTACATATCATACAAAATTTCATCATGAAAGTCGTATTCAGAAAGAAGACACAGTATTCCACAAAATTACTGTATGAAATTCTCCCAATTCTTCTTTTGCATGCTCATCAATGTATAATTCGAGTATGCACAACTGAAAACTCACCTCAAAGCAGATCTGTCCAACCAACTAGACAAACTAGCAATGAAAATTTAGCAATACATACATTTAAAAAAAATGACAAACTGAGGAATTTCAAAGCTGAAATAAAGAAGTATATCCTGAAAAACAAGAAAACATTCTATAAAATACAACGATAGTAAATACACACACCATTGCTGCTATCTCTACCAATCGTCAAATATTCAGAATTTTGATTAAAATTACATACATAAAATACACATGTGTTTAAAATTATGCTTTACACTAGAGTCAGTTACCTCCTTTATTTTTTCTCGTAAATTTTTGCTCGTCCAAATAAATGTACAGTACTAATAGATAATAGATAATAAATCTGACCCCTAAAAGAGGTTATTATGGAACCTCAGCCTTAGGCCTTTTCAAAATATAGTGATTGTACGAAGGCTATACCTCAAATTATAGAAGTAGGAGTATTATATTAAAGTAATAATTATAAAATAATATATATTTGAAAAAGAACACGTCAGTAGGTAACTGGCTTATAATTTTTTTAAGTGTATTATATTGTATGTAATGAGGTCATCCTTGTAATTAGACCTATGTGGTCTGTTAGGGTGAATAAATAAATAAAAAATCAGTTATCAAATGAACGTTTTTGTTTTTTCGGTATTTACTATTCTACAACATATGTCTCAACTCAATAAGTTCAAAAAACTGACATTTTGTAAATGATCTTCTTTGTTTCAGGTTCCGTTCCATCACCGACATCAGATAATGATCGGATTCCTAAAATCCATAACCGGCGGTTGATCCTTCATCATGTCTCTTCTCTACTCCAGCGAAGCCCCGCGATCTTCAACACTATGTCTCAATGATTCCACAATAGAGTGCACGCCTTGCACTTTCATCAATACCACTTCCTTTCCCGCCTCATTCTACGGCACTGGATCGGAGTCCGAGGACCCTAGGATAGAGATTCTTCGAAGATACTCGTACGGGTTTGCGCTTCCTTCTATTTGCTTTCTTGGAATTATCGGAAATATTTTCAACTTGGTGGTGCTGACGAGAAGAAACATGAGAGGAACGGCGTATATCTACATGAGAGGTGAGTTTTTCTTACATAACTCTAATTTGAAGTGAATTTAAAACCAACTCAACCACTATTTCGATAACATTGAAAATTCTTGGTAGCAGCTTCAAGTCTAAGCAACGTTTTCGTGAAGGAGTTTCAAGACAGCTGGTTCTTCAATATATCATTCCCTTAGCTCCCTCAGCGTATCGGCTATCTGGTTGCTTATAGTCTGAGCAACGTCTTCGATAAAGAATTTCAAGACAGCTGGTTCTCTGATATATCATTCTCTAAGCTTCCTCAAACAGCGTATCGACTGTCTGGTTGCTTATAGTCTAAGCAACGTCTTTGATAAAGAATTTTGTCATAGTTGGTACTTTAATATATCATTCTCCAAGCTCTCTCAAACAGCGTATCGACTATCTGGTTGCTTATGGTTTAAGCAACGTCTTCGAGAAAGAATTTCAAGACAGCTGGTTCTTCAATATATCATTCTCTAAGCTCCCTCAAATAGCGTACCGATTATCATGTTGTTGATAGAGGTTGCGTCCATTATTGCACAGCACACATGTACAGGTGAAAATATTGAATTTTAAATTATTTTAAGGAGATATTTTTTGTCATTACTTTTTAAAAATTATTGGAAATACGAATATCTAATTGCCAGACATTTTTGTTGAAGACAATTGGACGCCAGGTGTTGTTTTTCATGAATAAACATTTTTTTAATCATTTCAGTATGTCTGTGATTTCGATATTATCTTATTAATGAATAAATAGGTGCGGAATCATTTCACTGGACGTTAATTTGGTTGTTTAGTCAACAGCCAGACCGATTTAATGTAAAAATAATACGTATTTATACAGTGCATGAAAGTCAAATTGGATAAATTCATTATTTCGGTTACGGTACATATTTTAACAAAGTCCCGAAACACGTCATGCTCAAATCATGATTCAACATACTTCAACGGAAAAATGCTACCCCTAGCTTCGACCCCCGTCGAATGACAGGTTCAACCCCAATTTTCCAAATGGGAAGTATTGGCTTGTGATATATCTTGTGATGTAGTAATGGATTTCACTAGAGATTTTTCCCAACATCAAACCGGTATCATAACACCTTGACACGTGTTTCGATCACCAAGTGATCATCTTCAAGAGGAAGATCAAACTGATAACGGTTTGGTGTTGAAAAAAACCTGAGAAATATTGTGATGTATCGTTTGAAAGGTCTTTTTATTCTCTATTCAAAAATGTTATCTCTCTCAAGTTTTTTGCAACAATTAAGATAAAATGAACTGATCTCATGTGATTACCGAAATTCGATAAAATACACTCAAAACTCATTGCAATATATTCAAAACTTATTTCATGTTGAGGTACTGATAATAAGAAAGTGAGCAAAAACCACAGCAAAGTTTTTTTTTAGATGGTATCCTTGAAAAAACTTTAAATAATTTCTGTGGCAACGTTAGTTCAAAACGCCTTGTAAACTTGTTTTGTGTGTTAAAACATGAGTTGTCAGTATTCAATTCAAGTTTGAAATTCGTTAACTTCAAGTCTGACGAATAGTTAGATCAACGGAAATGCATAAAATAACAGTTATACAAATGATTAGTTACGGAGATAAAACCAGAACACAACAGAAAGTAGCACGCCTATTTCATGAGAAATTTCCTAACTCACCGCCCATATCTCAAGGAACAATAAGCAAAATAGAGAAGCAGTTTCACGAGCTTGGTCATGTGGAGCAATGAGTGATGAACTCAAATTAGATGTGATGCTTGGGTTTGAGGAAAACACACGATAGACAGGCATCCACTACATTTAATGTTAGCCATAAATCGATAGTAAACATATTGAAAAAAAATAAAATGCATCCATATAAAATGATACCTACTCAGGAGCTCATGGAAGACGATTTTGATAGAACTCATTTTTGGGAGCAAATGATGTAGATGTTCGATAACAATATTATTATTATAAGACGTTATGTTTTCTGATGACTGTACTTTGTCTCTTAACGGTCATGCAAATCGACAAAACTACCGCTACTGGTCAACGGAAAATCCTCATTGGATGAGAGAAGAACACAATACCCTCAAAAGGTTAATGTTTGGGCAGGAATTGTAGGAAACCATATCATTGGTCCCTTTTTTATTGAGGACAACTTGAATGGCGATAATTATTTGGCACTACTTCAAAAGGATGTCATTCCAAGTTTAACAAGTTCCAATGAATACGATATGATTTCAGCAGGATGGAGCACCACCACATTACTGAGTTAATGTCCGGCAATACCTCGATACAACATTCCCCAATCGGTGGATAGGGAGAAGAGGATTGATTGAATGGCCAGCGCGATCATCTGATCTTTCATCATTAGATTTTTTTATGGGGATATGTAAAGAGCAATGTGTACAAAACTAAACCTTCAGATTTGAATGACTTAAAAAAACGAATAACGCTTACAATTAGGTATGTGACGCCAGATATGTTGAATAATATCAGAAGACAGTTTTATTCGAGATTAGGATGTTGCCAAGACATTCACGGTGAACATTTTCAACATCTACTTCATTAACATCCATAGCTCTTTTTCGTATTCTACAGTTTTTGAGTGTATTTTATCGAATTTCGTTAACCACATGATTTTGATTTATTTTATTTTATTTTAATTGTTGCAATAAATTTGAAAGCGTTTGTTTGAAGGTGATTAACAATGTTTCATGATGAATTTCACTAGTTCGGACTTCCATTGTCTACTATATAAAATTATTTGAAATCCCTGAAACAACTAAAAAAGAAGAATTGAGTATGAATAGCTGCACTAAGTGGAAAACGTTTTGGTGGAGAGGACCGACACTAAGTGGGAAACATCTGTATACCGAAAACCCACTCATACGGGACAGTATCTGAACCACGAATCCAACCACCATCAATCGACTAAAAGAGGAATCATCAAGACTCTATTAGACCGTGCTTTTGGGCTCTGTAATACGAAGGAAGGTCTCGAGAAGGAACTATACATCGTCAAAAATGATCTTCAACGGAATGGCTACTCCAAAGCGATGGTAGAAAAGACTTTGGCTAGAAGACAGCAGGAGCTTTGCAAGGAAGAGAAGCCGTCACAACCAGTGCTTGCACTTCCCTACATCAGAGGATTATCGGAGAGGATAAGAAGAATTGGTTTCAAGTACAACATCAGAACCTGCTTCAGATCCGGTAACACTATCCGTAGCAGCCTCACCATCAAATCAGGAATAGCAGACCATGTTTGGACCCATCAACACAACATCGAGTGGTCCCAAGGTGAGATCTTGCACAGAGAGGAACATTGGTTTAGGAGAAAATTCAAGGAAGCCGCATACATGTTGTCCAACAACGTATTCAGTCACGCCAGCGTAGAAATACGCAACATATGGAAACCCATCATCAAGCGAAAAATGGCCAACTCCCGCCAAAACGATCATCTCCCACGGAACCAGTGAAGCGGAAAATGGAAAGCGGGGATAAGTGAAAGTACTCGAACGACCTATAAATAGTCATCTCTCGGAGGAATCAGTCCAGTCATCACCCGAAGACGATTGTAGATAATAACAATCGAAACGTCGTGAACTAACGTGACTTGGAATCTCTCCACTTTTTATTTTTATTTTCTTTTTTCATTTCTTTATTTTTATTTATTCAATTGGTCTATTTTTACTTGAATTTTATTTCACTATTATTTCATTTCAGGTTTATTTTGGTTAATATAATTGTTATTTTCAGCTATTCATACTCAATTCTTCTTTTTTAGTTGTTTCAGGGATTTCAAATCATTTTATATAGTAGACAATGGAAGTCCGAACTAGTGAAACTTGAAAGCGATAACAATTTTGAATAGAGAATGAATAGATCTTCCACACGATATATCACAAACCTATACTTCTCATTAACTATACTTCAATCACTCCATGATTGAAAGACGTGTCGAGGTGTCAAAAATAACGGTTTGGTGTTTGGATAAAACTCCAGTAGTATTTATTTAACGTATTGGTCAAGGTCTCCTGATGAAACTCTCATAGAACCATAGTCCCTAGGACTGTTATTAAACTGTAACGAATTCCAACAATCTCGAAGGTCTAGTTAATCAAAGATTCTCAACTTGCTACACTGAAACTTCCATAGGAACAAATATGCTATAACGCTAAATATTTGTGTTGCGTAGCTTACCTCAAGCCTTTTCAATCTGGTAGAGCGATAGAAAAATTATGTGACCGGTATTGAATAATTCAGCAACTAATAAAACTCTGTGTAACCTTTAATGCATCCAAATGATTGTCAATAGCATTTGAATTGTTACTTGATTCTTTATAATCAATTTAGTGATCATAGAGCGGTTTTAAGTTACAGCTCCTCGTCAGCATAGAATAGATTCAACTGATTTTATTGTTGCTTCACGAGATATATGAAACTGTCCTTCAAGATAGGATCTGTTTCAACCACAATATAGTAGTAGTAGCTCTATCTCATGAACACAGTCCTGAGCTGTGGAGGAGTATGTTAATTCTGAACACACGGCTATCTCAGTTTATTCTATCTTGCACTGATAAGGAGTAATACTCCGAAACTGATTCATCGATGTCCTGGTGCTGTATGGAAGAGAAGTTCCTGACCTATTACGCTTATGTAACTTTTATCGAAACAGTCATGAGTCTTGAAGATGCCAGTCTGGTTGGTGAAACACGCATTAAAAAAATGAATGTCTGTTGATTGGAAAGAGTGTTTTGGATTTCTTCTACGCCTAACAGATACAGACACAGATAATTTATTCAACGCTTAAGTTTTTTACACAATGGTACAAAAATAATCAGACTAATCAAAACATATATTAATAAAACTCATATAAACATTATACAACTCACAAGAGAATATAAAAAACTCACAGACAATCTTTATGTACATACAAAACTACTATCAGCATCAAACAGTGAGGTACTCCTTTATTATATAAAAAGTATTTTTATTTAGGTAATTGAATAATATTGTTTTGAAGGTATCAACATTTTTTATCTCACTAAAGATCGCATTGAAACGGTTGTAATATAGAATTCCTTGGTATTTTGGAGAATTCCTTTCCACACTGAGCCTAGAGAACAATAAGCAACTGTCATTTTTATTCCGTGTTTGGTGTTGGTGAATTTCACTACTTTTCATATAGGTATCTTGCTCTTTTTTAATATTTATAATTGGAAGATAAATATAAAGTGATAGTGAAGTTAGATTTGACAATGACTTGAAATAAGCTTTACAACATACATTATTTCGAACTCCCATCATGCATCTCATGATTTTCTTCTGATCAATGAATACTTTATCAATATGTGTTGAATTACCCCAGAAGATCAAGCCATATGTGAGTGCCGACGACACTAGACCATGATATACCATTCTGAGAACCTATGTAGATACATTGTCGTTCAGTTGTCTGATGAGAAAATTGATACTACTCAATTTCCCTACCAGATTTTCGATATAAGTTCTCCATGTCAGTTTTTCATGAATTGTTACACCCAGAAATTTTATGTTTGATACTTGCTCAATTGATTTATGATTCATTTTAACAAGAGGGCTTGGGTCACAGCAAATATTTTTTGTCGAAAAACCATGAAGTATGTTTTGGACGCATTTAAAATCAATCCATTATTCAGGTATCATTGAAAGAATTCCTCAGCGCATCCATTACTCAAATGAGTGCTTTTGTTCATATTATCTTGTGATTATCATATGATTTGTATTGTTGGCATGAATTATAATTTTTTGCGGGGAACCACATTATAAAATCATGTCATTAATAAATACAATAAAAAGCAGTGGACCAAGTATTAAGCCTTGTGGTACACCCATAGAAACATTGGTTGACTTTGATTTGAACGAATTCATCATGACAATCTGACTTCTATTTTGTAAATAGGAAGAAACCCAACTACGATCTCCAATACGATTTAAATTTTGTAATAAAATCTCATGATTTACAGTATCGAATGCTCTACTGAGATAAAATAAAGTGCAATAGAACATTTCCTAGTATTCAAGGTAGAATAAATCATATTACATAATTCGTTCATAGCTGATTCTGTAGATTTTCCAGCCTGAAATCCATGTTGATATCCTTTCAATAATATATTATTTTCCAGTTTCACCTTAGATATATATTTTGAAGCGCTAATTAAACTATACTCTTCTAGAATTATGAAGCTCATTCCAAATTTGTATTCGCAATTCCTTTCATTCAGCAGTTTTGACTAACCGTGTAAGTACATAAATATCACCCCTGCAACTGACGCAAACGTTAACGTTCGTTGGAAATGGTCATTGACGCTGACAAACTGTTCACGGAGGATTAGCCATCAAGTTGCAGGATAGATTCTACGATGTTTTTGCGAGTCCTTTTCAATTTGTTTGTTCTAGATACACATGACAGTAACGAATCGTTCAACCCAGCAGGAATAGTCTGATCTTCCCCATTTATAATGAATAAATAGAAGCGCCGAAGTCTTGACAGTCGAGTAATAACCATTTCCTCCAAGATTATGTTTGCGCAAGAGAAAACTATCCAGTCGTTGAGGAGAAGTGATAATATATTACACTGTGTGCATAGTCTGGCAGTCTAAAACTGGGAAAAGTCATTCCTACACGTCAAAAAAGATGATGAGCAGATGTAAAATTGTAGAGATAACTATAACAAAATCAATCACTCCTAAACATATAACCCCTTCAATTCATATAACAAGTAGTCTCTCGAGAATTTTTGAATAGAGATACCTGGTAGTTTGGGATAAACAAATATTTTCTTCAGGTGTCAACATGATTTCCAGAAAGATTAGTCAACAATTACTGCAATTTATTATTTTTATGATGATCTGATGAATTATTCCGAAAAAGGTGATACACACATAGGTATTTTCTGTGACCTGAGTCGTACTTTCGTCTGCGTGGATCATAGATGACTCATTTGTCAATTATACAATTATGGAGTAAAACATTGGGAAACAGTCAGTATTGTATGGGTATGTACCAGATAATTCACCTACACTCTTATATTAACGTATAACCGAAGCTATTGGACCTAGAACCTTGAAATATGCAGGTAGGTTCTTTGTATAGCGTAGAGTTTCGTCAGTTTTGAAGTAAAAACCTGAAGTTTTGGGTAAAAAAAAATATTGTAACTATTTGTTTTAAATTATCTGTCACGGAACTTAATGTGACAAAGCAAGTTCTACGCGGGCAAATCCGCTGACAACAGCTAATAATTTATATTTTTACCTCAGAAATACAGTAACTGAAAAAATATGCCAACTGCACTAATTAATAAATAGCTTCGAAAATCTAATTATGTTACCTATAAAAAAACTCGCAAAACCAACACAACCGTTACCGACGTCTGTCCTCACGCGTCTCAGGCGTTCGGGTCGTGTTTTTAGCAATGGCGTTTCATTGCTTAGACCGGCCCTCTACCCACGCGCATCGTCCCTCGTCGTCTTACAGTAGACGCGACGCATAATGGCTCACTGCGTATTGTATTTATGGCTCAGTATTTTGCATATAGTGGCTACCACATAAGAGGTAGATATATGCTATCGCGGACTTTCATTCAGAACTATTCAAGATAAACAATCCTACGTTACATTATCTGACGTATAAGCTGTATTTATGTAGAGTTCCATCTGAATCTGTTCAGTCGTGAAAGGGTCACAAACATACATACATTTATCCATCCTCACAAACTTTCACATTCATATTAGTATAGATAGATGGATCAAGAAGAGTTTCTTCAGAATTATTTGAATTATTCATCGAGTGTCGTTGACAATTCGTTAGTCTCAGAAACCTGAAACATAATTACGTTCGTAATACAAAATCATCCAGCACCGAATCGTATATAGGAATGCCCCAAGATTTTGTTCTCGAGCCGGTGCTATTCACTTCATATATCAACAAATTTTCCATCGTTTTACCC
The DNA here is from genome assembly GCF_025532065.1 of Leptinotarsa decemlineata. NCBI lineage: Eukaryota > Metazoa > Arthropoda > Insecta > Coleoptera > Chrysomelidae > Leptinotarsa > Leptinotarsa decemlineata. The sequence continues at coordinate 7,087,903 of NW_027412529.1, forward strand.
AACATCGAATTGACAAGTATGCTGATCACCGCAGCAAGATGTTGTTCTCGATCCGGTGCTATTCATTCCATACAGTGACAAATTTTTTATTGTTTTACCTAATATTGAATTGACAGTTTACGCTAATGATGATACATCTGTGAAAAAAATCTGTTTTTCCGTTGACTACCTGTCGCCCACCTATGAACGAAATCTCTCAAAAGTCGAAACTTGTGCAAGCTGAGGACTAACTAGGTCTCACCTTCTAACGTGTGACTCCTAACAAGGGTTAGACGACAGGAAGTGAAAATTGATCGTCTGGCTTTGCAGTTTGAACCACCAGTTCGCACAGCGTTGATTGAATGAGTAAAGCAAACCACCCACGTCAACCCACTAAGCTATCGTCCCATTACTTTGAATAAATATAACAACAGCACACTTTTAGGTTCATCCATGAATTTGTCTATCCAGCTGGAAAGATCACTTCAATTCAGTCGTCGGTGAACTGTCTTCAATCCACTATATGTTCAAAGATCTTGAGTTGATTCTGAAAAGATCACAATTGATTGACTTGTATCACGCACATGTTGAAAGTCGACTAAGGTATGATGTGTGTCTTCATTCCATAAAAACATAATCTGATGTATTTGTTTTTTTTTTAATAAATTTATTTATTGTCGCATCTACTTCGAGGGTTATTAGCGACAATTCAAATTTCATAAAAGTATTGATTTCTTACAATAAATTTTCATATACGGTGCAGCAGCTTTATACGTCTCAGAAAGGCAATTATTAGTTTTCCATAGTTACAATTTTGTCCTAACGCTGCTTCAATTGAAGGGGGGATGTTGTACTCGACTCACTCGTTGTAGTAACATGCGCACTCAGATAAAATATGTTTGACACTTATGGCACAGTCACAAACTTCACATGTTGGTGGGTTATTACCGTTGAGGATATATTCATGAGTGAGGCGAGTATGCCCTAATCGAAGACGTGACAGGATAACTTGCAATTTTTTTGTTTTTGGAAGTGATTTTCAGGGTTAGACCACTGAATAGTATCAAACGAGCTATATTTCCAAATGGTTTTCGAATGCTCATGAACTCTAAAGAAATGAATCAATTATGCATTCATGCCACCCTTCAAAAATAAGAAATCCAACGTTACTAATATATGTCCACAGTATGGTAGATGTCCACAGGGAGGGGTCTTATCACCCCTTCTCTGGAATATAGTCCTGGATACCTTAATTAATCACCTTAACAAAAATGGATTCTACACAATTGCATACGCAGATGACATAGTTATCTTGCAGATCGGCAAATTTGTAAACACACTGTGCGATAGAGCGCAGGATGGGCTCAAATTAATAGAAACATGGTGTAAGGAACACTCACTGTCGATAAATCCCAAGAAGACAGAGATGGTCCTTTTCACCAGGAAAAGAAGTTTAACGGGTTTAAAACCTCCCGAAACCTTCAAAAGCAAACTAAACTTCTCTGAAGAGGTGAAATACCTTGGTACTATCCTCGACAAGAAGCTAACATGGAACTCTCAACTACAGAGTAGAGAAAAAAGAGCATACGTGGCTTATGAGCAATGTCGGAGGACAGTGGGACGCGCATGAGGTCTTTCACCCTGTGTAGTTGCCTGGACCTACACTGCAATAATAATACCTATTTCGGTCCCCATTGCATGGGGACCGAAAGTTCTACAAGCAACGGCCATTCAAAAATTATATCAAATACAGCGACTGGCTTGTTTAAACATCACAGGAGCCATGAGAACAACACCAACCGCGGCAATGGAATTAATCACGGGTCTGACCCCTCTGGATCTGTACGTTAAGGAGGTTGCGTTAATGGCCATGGTAGGATTGCGCACGGCTGGTGTAAATCTCGAAGTAGGAATGGGTCAATTGAGGCTGGGCCTATGGCGGGAAGCGCTTACTGCGCAACCTCTGCTGCAGGCAACAAGTGATGCAATTGAACCCAGGTTTGTGTTTAATAAACCCTACAAAATACAAATTAAGCAGAACACAGAGTCAGATGCTACAAATGCAATACGGATTTATACAGATGGCTCAAAAACCAAAGAAGGCTCAGGATGTGGAGTGTACTCCAGATCACTAAGCCTAAGGATTGAGTGGAGAATGGGAAGAAATACCAGCGTGGTCCAAACAGAACTGGCTGGTATCTCAATCGCCACAATAGAAATAACCAAGAAAATAATTTCTGGCAAAAACATAACAATCTGCACTGATAGCAGACAAGCACTTTTAGCCTTGAACAGACAGCGTGTTACTTCAGAGCTAGCACTAGAGTGCCACCAAGATTCAGCCAAAGCCTCGGTAGATAATAACATTATCCTGAGGTGGGTTGAAGGGCACGACAGGAGTAAAGCTAATCGCATTGCCGACTCTTCAGCCAAGGAAGCGGCTGGACTGAGAATTTTAGGACCCAGTGGCACCCACGGACTGATGACTTCGACAATTGCGGGACTAATCAAATGTTACACCCATGCTCAAACTTTAAAGAGATGGGATGGAATCAAAGGATGCAATCTTGCCAGGATCACTCTGGGCGAACCTGGGAAGCTGGCGCCGAGAAATATCTGGCGATGACCAGGAAAAATCTACGGCCACTGTCAGCTAAGGAAACACCTACATAATATGGGGCTAGTGGACACACCTCTATGCAGGATGTGTGAAGAGGAAGATGAGACTGTCAGGCATGTCCTGTGCGAGTGCCCGGAGTTATCGTCAATAAGAGAGTGTGTGTTCGGAGAGTCTTGGCCCACACCTGCCGATATAAAGGAGATATGTCCCAGCGACCTGTCTACCTTCCTGGAAAGGACATGATGGACGATGACCTAGGAGGACAACTCCTCGGAAGGATGTACAATGGGTCACATGTGGCCTAAGTGCGTGGGCTTACAATCACCCTCCCTACTTTACAGATACAGAGACTGGTATATTAGCCATATTGTCATCCAGTCAGCCAGCGCCCTCTGAAATGCATGCGATAATGTGCTCTTTCTAATGTCAATGGTTTCCACAAACTTCGTATTTTTGTTGAAATAATTTCAAAGTGAATGTTGAGCCGAGTTTTGTTAAAGCTGATTCCCGACAACTTACCAAGAGTCGATTTTGAAATGATCGATAAATTTTACTTGAAAAATTTGCAATATTTTTGTACCAAACTGAAGAATGAAAAATTGAAACGGTAAGTGGTATATTTAGTAGTTCTCTTTTATTTATATGACATTCATTTCAGACTTAGTTTTTTATCGAAGGATGGAAAGTTTTGATTTAATTTTTATTTTATCTCGGCCAAAGAGCAGTATGGTGACTGAAAAGAGAAGCAAAAATATGTACAGTGAAATGTAGAATTACTCTAGAACATTTCAATCCAAAAATGACCTGAAAACATATTTTTCGGAATATAAACTAATGACACAGAATATGCAGCAGAATTTGCACCCGCCGAGACCTATCTTTTACAAAAAACGTTCTTCAATTAGATAATTGTGACAGTTGTATTCACACCGAGTTGACAACAATAACAACAAAAATGGCTTCCGTCAAATTGGATCATCAGATCTGTGATTGGATGTTAAAAATCAATACACTTGGCAACTCCGCTCTAAACACGATCAATTTTATTGGTCAACAGACACGCGGCCAATTTAAATTCTTGCTTTTCGAATTATTATTTTTTCTGCAAATATAAAGAGATTTTGGGATCGATTAGGCTTGACAAGTATAATATACCCTTAACTCGATCAGTCTATAAGCAAACCAGTATGATTTTCCATAGCATGAAACAAGCCCATTAAATTTCAGCCATTGTAATCTGATTCAAATCGAAGGGGGTTATTAGTTTTTGAAGAAAACGTTTTTGGGCCTTCACATTTTCATCTTTATACGAAACAAATGTAGAAATAAAGCAATCGGATCCGGAATAAACTGTTCACAAGGATGCATAGAAGTAACTTTCAGATAAAAACGACAGGAAACTTTCTCTCGAAACAACTACTTTCAGATAAACATTGAATTACACGAAATAAAAACTACTTTCAGATCAAATACTTCAATATGAACATTGAACCAATCAAAAATCATTTTTTTCAATTCAGTTCGCTCTCCAAACATTTCTTAAGGAATTGAATCAGATATCATTGACAGGATATAGTACACAATACAGGGTGTTTGCTAACTACGGTACGAAATTTCAGAGGGTGACTCTTTATGTCGTTTTGAGAAAAAAGTTTTTATGAACGTATCCCCGGAGTTGCTTCCTTTCTGAGATACAGGGAATCGAAGTTCAAAATAACGATATTATAAAATGTCATAAATATCCTCACCCCGATTTAGTTAAAATTTGCTTCAGTTATTCGAAGTAATAAGGCGCTCATTGGGCCCTAAGTAGATTGAAGTCCAGTAGAGTCTCAGTGAGAACCGCTGCTTACAATAATTAATGTGAAAAGAAAGTACGCCACTGATTTGTTGTTGTGGTTTTTCATTTTTTCATCAATCAACTGAAAATACAACTTTTTCGCGGTTTATGTTCTAGCATCGTTTCTAAGAAAAAAATGCAAGGCACTTTGCATATCATAAACACCTGCTATGGAGACCAGCTGACAGTGACAGTGATAGTGAAAGTCAGAGTTATCAATTAGAAGTGATTCCATCATGAATAGTTTTACTACCGCTGATATGGCCGTTTTTTTTAACTTCAAGGCCCTGTATCTCAGAAACGAAGCAACTCCGGACATTTATTCATAGAAACTATTTTCTTTAAACGACCTAACGAATCACCCTCTGAAGTTTCTTGCCGTAGTTGGTGAACACCCTGTATAATATATGAAACAAATATAAAATTACACAACATGGAACACTGTTATCCTCAATAGCGGGTATCGATTCGTATTTTTGAGATTAAACTTGAAATAATTCACAATAAGTTATACCTTTTCTGAAATAATAGGGATATTCGAAAAAGCATTCAACGCTAGAATGATGCTGTACTTCAAAAAATATAGATTGATTTCCTACCAACAATATAGTTTTGGAAGAAGTTTCACAACAAAAGTTGCAATAGCTGTCCTGACAGGGGAAATAAACGATCATATTTATAAAAAACGACCTGTATTGTGTGTATTTTTGAACTTGGCGAAGGCATTTGATACTGTTGACCATGTCTAATTGTTGGAGGCACTGGAGAGTTCAGGAATACGAGGAAAACAAGTTGTTTAAATGAATAATACAATCAGCTCACAAAGGGAAATTATCTATGGTATATCACAGGAACTGTGATTGGAGCCATGCTCTTCTCAATATATATATATATATATTAACAGCCTACTAACTATGGAAATAGTTCAAATTACTGATGACACGGCCATACTTTATTCTGACGAAAATTTAAGTAGTTTGAAAACCAAAGTTGAAAATCAAATCGGAACATTGAAAGATTGGTTCGATCATTAGTCACTCACGATTAACTTTGAAAAAATCATGTTCCTGCCGTTCGCCAGCTACGAAAGTCATTTGCCAAATTATGATGAGCTAATAATGAATGATCATGAAGAAATATATGGAAAATTCACGAGCAGACCACATTGAATACCTCGAAGTTACAATAGATCCCCATCTCAGGTGGAACGAACATATTACACAGATCTCGAAATCGCTGAGATCATACTACATAAATTCAAATACTTGAGATCTATCCTCGATATCAATCACCTTAAAATAATATACTACGCTTTGGTACAATCTCAACAACAGTTTGTTATAGTAAGCTGGGGTGGTATTTTAGATATCCACGTTAAGAAAGCTGAAGTAGGTACTACAGAGAAAAATACTTAAAATCATGTACCACAAAAAAAATATTATTCTTCTGATAAAATCTTCATTGATTTGAAGCTACTCGATATCAGACAAATGAACAAGTACAACTTAATCTTGCATATCTACAAAAACAAAATGATACTTCGACCAATCAGACCCGATTATAATACCCGTACTATATCAAAGGGTGATGTACAAGTGAACGCAACAAAAAAATCCATTGGTCAACACTCGTACAAATACCATAGTGGGAGAAACTTCTTACCGGACATGTACAAGACCTACTTTTATGCAATAAATAATATTAACCTACTCAAAAACGTCTTTAAAAAGTATAAACTCAATACTAATAGGGACATCCTTGATAACATTCTTATAAAAAAATAAAAACGACTATAGTTATCCTAAGTTCAAAATCTGTTATACTTTCCTTTTATACCGTTGCACATTTGCACTTCTCACTCATATATACCTATCCAAGTACCTTAATTCAATATTATATTTATGTTCATAATTATCTAGTATATACTTCTGACTATTTTATATATACAGTTCGCTATATTACAAATAAGTTTATTGTTTATCAATTCAGCTTTTCGTAATAGGAGTCCCACGCACAACTTCGGTTTTAGTGGGTTTCTCTGTCTTTGTTTCTACTGCATTTCTCAATGTCACTGTTTCAAATTATTGTAATATTTCATGTATTTATTTATTATTTTTATTATATTATAGCTCCACATACATGTTTTAAACCGAGGAACATATTGATATCGTTAATCTCCTCAAAGTTCCATCCAAAATCCATCAATATACGTATACATTATCAAACGGAAGCTGTGTCGATGTTAATAGGTCATGCAATATTTCCTTACCCTCTTTATGCCCAAGACAAATTTATTCAACACAGAATCTCGGGGGCCAAATTGGGTTAGACCGCTGAGCATGAATTCAGACGATGATGAAATTAAAATTGTTCCCCTGCATCCCCAGCAGAGAATTATCAGGTTTGCTATTCTCTTAGATGGAAGAAAAATGTTTATTTCGGTTTGAAAAATAAACAGTAACTCATTCGAGTTTCCTCCAAAGTTTTTAATGCTATTTAGTATCAGGTTTTCACTTAATTGTCTGGTTATTGATCAGTAGTCAATAAATTCACGTAAAAGGGTGCTCTGATATGTATCCGACCTAACAAAGATACAATACTTTTTTTCAGATTTTGTTTTCATTTTCCAACATAGTCTCCTTTCAACTCTATACATTTCTTCCAGCGATGCTCCCATCTCTATAACCCATCCAAACAGTACTCGGCATTTTTCTCTGCAAAATAATTGTTCATTTGACGAAAATCTTTGTCCTACAAGCGCAATTTCCTGATGAGGAAACAAAAAGGTGTCGCTTGGAACTAGATCTGGTTAGTAAAGCGGGTGGTCAAGCAGTTCAAACCGTAATTCGTGGATTTTCACCATAACAATCGCTGAGGTGTGAGACAGTGCGTTGTCTTGGTGGAACAGGATTTTTTTCTGCAAATTTGGCTGTTTTTCTGATAGTTCTGCCTTCAGCTTGTCAAGTGATGATTGTTTTTTTTTAAATAATTGATTGAAATAACTCCATGATAGTCGCCATCACTTTCCCAGCCGACAAAACAGTTTTTGCTCCATTTCGATCCGGTTTCCCTTTTGCAGTCCACTGTTTGGACTGTATTTTGGTTTCGGACATATGATGGCACATCCAAGTTTCATCTACAGTAATTAATAGGCGCCAAAACTCGGGTTAATTGCAGTCAAACTGAGCCAACAGAAAATGCTCATTGGAACACGTTTCTGGTCTAACGTGAGCAAACGCGGCACTAAACGGGCGGAAATGTTTCTCATGCCTAAATATTGATTTGATATCTGACAAACACGTTCTTTTGACATGACATGCTATCTCTCTCACTTTGATTCAGCGGTCGTCTAGCACCATTTGGTTAACGATTTTCTTGTCGGTTGTTCTGGACGTTCATCGTCTTCTAATTTCCTAAACATAAATTCAGCTGTCCAAAATTTCAGAGGATCAAACTCATCTTTGATTTGCGTAAGCATATTGCCTTTAAAAAATAAGTATTCAATGACAACTCGATACTATATTTTCATAGTGAATTTCAGGTTTCGAAAAGGATTGATTTCTGAAACGTCAACCACTTAAGAAAGCTGATTATCAATAATCAGTTTTTTCCATTTGATTTTTTCAATTTGTAGGCAGAATTCATGAATATGACAAGTTACTGAATAATTTGACTTTTTAGTACTTTATATTCCGCAGTAACTTTTCAGGATGAACTTTTCAGTTTGCCTTCTACTATACTTCAGCATATTTTTTATCGATTTATCTTTAATTTTTTCAGATTGGGGAAGGTTATAAACCCAAAAAACAGTATAATATATATAGTCCTATTTTGTTATTCAAAATTCTTTAAAACTAATTGGCAAATTCACATTTTCAATACAAGACAGCGAAATGACTTACATGTGTCATTTTTGTAGACTAATCATTCATATAGGTCACCCATTGTGACTGGGCAAAGGTTATTCGATAAACTCCCAGCCAAAATTGAAACGTGTGAAATATTAAGAGCATTCAAACAATGTCTTAGAAAGTACCTGTTAAAAGGTGGATTTTACTCCTAGGAAAGGTGATTCAGTTCTATTTTCCAGTTAAATAGCTATTGTTTTCTGACAAATTCTATATATATTCCTGCATATCACTAAGACAATTATTACCACTATAATTATATCAATTCAAGTTAAATGGCAAAAATGTTGTTCAGTAACATTTACAAGGTTTACGGAATAGAATCATGAAAATATTCCGGAGAGGTGCAAACGATATGCTCAAGTACAGTTGAAAACACCTCTTCTTTGCCTCTCATGTCAACCTATGATTTTGTAGGTATGTGTGGCAGATACCCAACAAAAACAACAATTAACCCAGCTTATGTACCTGAGCAACGCCTTCCATGTGAAGGATTCGTCGCAAGTAACTTCCTATTTTGACGGGATAACCACAGAGTACTAGTTCCTCGTCAGTACCGGTAGGATCATTTCAGACGGACTGAACTGTATGAATATCCCGAACAAACACAATCAATTCCAACTAGTCTCTATCTGCAGTTGATTCAGTAGGATGTGGCGCAGTAGTGCAGACAAAGTCTAGAAAATACTCCACAAACATATACTTCGGGATAGGAGTCAGAATGATGAAGATTTTCCGAAGGAGTGCATGGGATGTGCTCAATTGAATGTGGAAACCCTTTCCTGTCATACAATACTGTAGTACATTTTTTGATCTATCACATAGGGTTCAGGCAGCGTTTGCAAAAATAGTGTTCACGACATCAAATTAGGAACTTCTGAAATTATCAGTGTTTCTCTACTATAGTATGCATGTCATATACATATAAACCTCTGAATCACTCTACCTTTTGAAATAAACCGAAATGAATATGTTGCGTAGTTTTAAAGATCTGAGCATACTAAGGGACAGACAGCGGGAAGCGACTTTGTTTTATACTATGTTAAAATCTATTCCAGTTGTCGAGCTAAGGACTAACGAGGTCTTACCTTTCAACGTGTGGTTGTGTGTAACCTAACCTACACAGTCCGGTAGGTTAATAACCTACCGGACTGTGTAGGTTAGGTTAACTAAGTAACTAATAACTAATTATTGAAATGTTTCGATTCAGTGCAACAATTAATTCTAATTCATATTCTAGTAGCCTCTACTAATCCACCACGTATTTCGATAAATGTGTCGTAGCGCTTACGAATGTTTCTGATTACGTTCCTTAGTTCTTGAGGGCTAATATCTGCACATACCTGTCGAATTCTTGCACAAAGTTCAATTCTATCTCTTGAGCGGTTTTTGTAAACCTTTTGTGTGAGAAGTCTCCAGAGGAAAAAGTCTGGAGATCTGGGTGGCCACCCTATAAGCGGACTACCACGGCCTATCCATCGGTTTGGAAAATGTTCGTTAAGCCATTGCCTCACAGCTCTGGCATAATGAACTGAACACCCATCTAACTGGACAATTAAATTTGATCGTTCATTGATTGGCAGCTCGTGAATAGCATCCCAAATATCTGTGTTTAAAAATTCTGGAAACCTCTGCGCATTAATGTTTTCCTCAAAAAGAAAGGACCAATAATTCGTTCGTTCAGTATCCCACATCAGACGTTGATTTTTTGGGAATACTGGCTTTTACAGTTCATTAACCAGTTAGGATTATCCGCTGCCCAATAGCGTCAATTCTGTGATGACACTACTCCATTTGTAGTGAAAGTGGCTTTGTCGGAATGTAAAATATTTTTCAGGAAATTTTTATTGTTAAAATATTCCCCTTGGGCCCATAAACAATATTCCAGGCGTCTTGCTTCGTCGCCTTCTTGAAGTGTGTGTGAAAATTTTGGCTTGAAAGGTTAATTATTCTTCGCCTTGAGACATCTCCGAATAGTTTCTCGTAGAATATTCAAATCTAAAGTGGCATTCCTTATACTGGCATTAGGATTATTTCCGAAATAATCTAAAATGATTTGATCATTCTCGTCATTCCTGTTTCTTCTTTGTACTTACTTTTTAACATCATTTTTGATACCGCACCAGTTTCATTGAATATTTTATTTATTTATTTACCGTACCGCAGCCAATACGAGGACGATCTGGATGTCTCATTAAATACTCTACAAACCTCTCTAGCACTTCTAACGTCATCTCCCGAAAGGCGTACAATTTCAATTTTCTCTCTTACGCTCAATCTTGCAGCCATGACACAAAATAATTCGAAGTACTGTAAGGTGAATATTGTAGACAATAGTACACTTAAATCTTTCACAAGTGTCAAACTGTAATATCATTTCTATGGCAACTAAGATTTAAATTGAAATATTAGACATCTCCGAATAGTTTCTCGTAGAATATTCAAATCTAAAGTGGCATTCCTTATACTGGCATTAGGATTATTTCCGAAATAATCTAAAATGATTTGATCATTCTCGTCATTCCTGTTTCGTCTTTGTACAGGATTACTTTTTAACATCATTTTTGATACCGCACCAGTTTCATTGAATATTTTATTTATTTATTTACCGTACCGCAGCCAATACGAGGACGATCTGGATGTCTCATTAAATACTCTACAAACCTCTCTAGCACTTCTAACGTCATCTCCCGAAAGGCGTACAATTTCAATTTTCTCTCTTACGCTCAATCTTGCAGCCATGACACAAAATAATTCGAAGTACTGTAAGGTGAATATTGTAGACAATAGTACACTTAAATCTTTCACAAGTGTCAAACTGTAATATCATTTCCATGGCAACTAAGATTTAAATTGAAATATTAGGTCTTAGTTTTAGTTAATTTGCGTGAAAACTTGAATGTAATTCCGTTATTTTCATTAAAAATATTTACGCTATTTGTTTTTTTTTATCTGGCGGCACTTTTTCGTTGAAATCATGAAAATAATATTCTCATGACTATATCTGTTGATATAGGGTGTTTTTTGTGACTGTGCTGTGCGAGTTTTCGAATTTTTGAGTTGTCATAACTTTATAAATAATGAATATTTTTTTATGAAATTGTGGTCACACCTGTTTAGAGGCACTCTGAATCCAGTGGCGTAGTGATTTTTTCAATAAAAAAATCGCTAATAAAAAATCCCGATTTTCGACTAAGAGAAAATATCGTAGTATGCCCTGAAACTTTAATAAACATTTCAAATTCTGTCCCAAGGTAGACCTTTTAGTACTTGACATTTAAAAAAATATATTGATGTCGGTTTACAACTTCAAATTTTAGGGGGGTGTTTCCATTAAAAATGGTTCACACTGTGTGTGGGTACATTTCTTTTTATCACATCACTGATTTTTTGATAGAATATTTCAACTACTGTATCCACATTTTTCTCCATGAAATTTATTCATAATATTCAGATTATAAATCAGAACCGTGAGAGTGAAATGGAATTGACAGTTCAGGTCATGAAAATGTAAAGATGGAGAAATCTTGAATGCTAAAAATATGTAAAAATGAAAATGCAGAAAATGTAGAAATGGCAAATATGAAAATGAAGATTATTAGTTATTGAAATATGGGTATTGATTATTTTCTGACGTAACATTGGTTATGTCAGGTTCCTATTACAAGTACTTGACCTTATCAGTGTATATTCAAGTACTTGTCTTGACTTGATGTTTTAGTTGCTTGAAAATGGTTTGATAAACCGAAACCGGTCAGAGCAAATAATTGATTCAGTAGAAATTAAACAAAATTTATTTTCCTTATTCCATATCCATAATACTCCATATCATTCCTAAACTAGTAGCCTTTTATTCGCCATGGATATCTATAAGTGAAAAATTAATAATTTTCGTGAAAAATTTAACATATCTGATGATTCCAGATACATATGAGTATTTGGTTGTTTGTGTCAATTGAAGTTGAAACCGAAAGTAATCTTCATGGGTCGTAAATGTTAATTTGAAAAACTTCTGTCTGATGAACAATGACTAAAAAACCTTTCCAAATGAGAAACAACATTTGAAATACCGAAATCAAGGGTATAATTTCAATAAACACCGATCATACCTCGTTTTCTTTTCCCGTATCATCGCGAGATCTTCGCTTCGAGAACCATTTTCTCTATCAGAAGAAAAAAGTCGCATTATATAGAAAGTTATACCATGGCTTCTCCAACTGATATAATATCGTCGAGATTAAAGCCATTTCCAACTTCTATGAGACCCAATTCCTGAAATGAATTCTGATTACTTGCAACTATACGCTCTCTTGGCAAACACTCCATTCGAGAGCAGCGGAATTGGGGAATGCTGGAGTAGATTCTCGGCGGATTAAAGGGTCAGTGACCCCATTTTTTCCCTGAAATGCACAACACAATAATCCTGGAGAAAATGCAAAGTACGCAACAATGTGTTGGTGGGAATGTAACAGGAGCGAATGAAAATGAGGAAGACCACGTTTTTGATGGGGTAATGGGAAAATGGAAATAATTGAGATAATGAGCCGAGATTTTAGAACAAAGGAGAAGTCCAGATGATCTTTTCTGGTGGTGTATACAAAAAAAATATTTATCACAAAATAATTATACAATAAGTTTCAAGATTCTTGTTCTTGAAGCTTGGCCAACAATGAATTCTTTTTCCGTGCAACACGGTTTTTGCGTTCAGCCAAAGTAAGCTTTTTGCGGTTCCACCTCCTTCTTGCTGCTGGAGGTGCTTTCTCTTCCTTCTTTACAGGCTCAGGATCTGCACGAATTGCTGCATGAGCATTCTTATATAGTCTCAATCTGGTCAGCATTAATGCCCAATTTAATATACTGACTGAATTGTCTTTTGAAAGCCTCTGGATCTTCTTCTTGAAATGATCTCATATAGTCAGCTACATGGATTCCAAAAATATGATTACGATGTACCTCATCATTACAAGAAACAGGTTTTGTTGAATGGGGAATGTTGAGACCACCATCTACTGCACCCTGTGCTGGTACGTTGAACTCCAACATCAAAGTAGCATCTGAAAGCTCCTGAGCCATGTTCAACACACTCAACATTGTTGTACTATCAAACGATATTTGGGGGTGTTGTACTTATTCGTGTCTTGGACAATGAGACGTTTACGAGCATAATAATCAGTATTTCCCTGGGGAAGCCTTTTGAACTATACTTGATAACGCTTGAAGTTCTGTATAGTCTTCTCAATTTTAACGAAAGTCATGCTGTATTACTAAAATGTAATGAAACAGGAACAACTTACAAAAATGGTGGACTCATCAGGACCACATCTGGGAGTTGGTTCAGTGACCAAACTTTCTCGATTATGATGTGAATAGAGAATTCAGGCAAACCTTGCCGGGAAGACGATGAGTACTTAGAAAGTGAAGACGTTAATATAGTAGATTCAACACAGTTACGTGTGAAAATATTATGTGGACCATACTTGAATGCTAACATGTGAATACTTCCCACGATGCTAAGTTGAGAAAATATTGTACAATTTTTTGTTTTGCAACCCACTTCTGAGATGTTGACTCTACTAGCAAATAGTTCAGAAAGCTCATTGAAATCATCCAGAGAGGATCCTAAGGGATTTTTGTTGTTTTCACTCTTTGGGATATCGATATAGTTTTGTGATATTACTGTATTCATTGAGCAGAGAAAGCAGATTTTCTGGGAATGGCACCAACCACTATTCCCACACTAGAATCTACAATGCCAGAAATTAGAGGAGAGTGTGTATGAAAGAGCCAGGCTTTGAAAGAGCCGATGTGATTTCCTACCACTTACCAAAATCCTATCATAATTTAATTTTAATGTTTGTATAGCAATAGTGAATAGCTCTCATCCACAAAAATTTGACGGTTCTGCGAAAAAGAATGGCGTCAGTACACCACATCAAAGATTTTGGGACCAAAAAGTATGTTTGTTTGCGTTGACCTAATTTGTTTCAGAAAGAAAAGTGCAGCATGAGTTGATAAAATTGATATGATATATTGTTACGCATATATTTAGTATTATTTTACGATAACATTGATATCATAATGTTTACGGGAAATAGCTGTATTTTGAAGTTACAACTTGAATGACAAAATGTTTTGAAAGAGCCACTTGTGGAGGCTTTGAAAGAGCCGGCTCTTTCTTGACACAAAAACTGGCTTTCAATACATTACAAACTACCAAATGGCGCAGTTTGTTAGAAAAATTCCATTCAGCAGCTTTCAGCCTACAAAATGTCACTCAAGAATTCATCAAAACTGGCATATATCCTTTAAATTCTGACATATTCTCTAACGATGCGTTTCTTGCATCATATGTGACCGACAGATCTTGTCCAGCTTCAGAAAAAAATAAAACGAGGAAAACGAAGAAGAAAAATAAACCTAGAAAAGTTGGTGCAAAGAAAATGTCAATGGAACAAAATATGAAAAATAAAGTTCCAAAGCACATGAAGAGTCCAGTGATTACTGCGCCAACATATCTTTGCACGGTGATTCCTCATTAACAAGCTCAGATAATGGAATTGAAAAACTAGATTACTTCATAGCAAGATAAAAATTATTTTCACATATAGTCAGTGGGCATACTTGAAGACTGGCTATAAATCAAATTATCTAAGAACAATTCGTTCAGGCCAGTCTCATCTCCCTACACAATAGGTTAATGGACTGACACCTATCAGAAAACAACTACTCCCCTGGCTAATACCACGAAGGGAGATGAGACTGGCCTGAACGAATTGTTCTTAGATAATTTGATTTATAGCCAGTCTGCAAGTATGCCCACTGACTATATGTGAAAGTTTCCTTTCCTTATACGAGGAATTGGGCAAATTTCGGATATGCAGTAGGCTACCTCGTTCACAGGCAGATGGGGCGACGACAAACCGGTTGTTTGTTGTATGCTTCAGCTTAGTTCGAGGAATGATACTCTGACGGAATTCGATTTTCAATCATCGTAAATCATCGACTTTATGTTGATGATATACACTACCTTGCACTGACGAGTGGCCAAACAGCTCGAAACCGGTCTGCAAGTGTGTTACAATAATTGAAAATCTATTGCGTCAGTTGTATCGTCAACAGCATATGCAGGAATAACTTCTGTGAAGAATCCTGCACTGACACCTGTCGGATATAATCCAACGCCCTTCGTGGTATTAGCCAGGGGAGTAATTGTTTTCTGATAGGTGTCAGTCCATTAACCTACTGTGTAGGAAGATGAGACTGGCCTGAACGAATTGTTCTTGGATAATTTGATAAAAATTATTGTACAGTGTATAATGGAGATTATTCTAAGAGCAAAGTCAAATGGTACCAGTGCAAGATTTGTGATGATTGGACAATGAGTCTTGTGGAATTGAAGGTATTACAAATTTCTTTTGCCAAAAATGTTTCTAGTTAATCATTTCATGAGGAGAATGATTAAATGATGTAATTACTAGGATGCTGTGTACGAAACAGTTATTTCCAACTGAAGGACGAATCCTTTACACAAGATGAGGGACTGCCAATGGATCGCCACTTTCACCAGTCATAGCCAACATATATATGGAGTGGTTTGAAACTCTGGCCATTGAAGAAGCCCATAAGAAACCTCGAGTCTGGTTGAGATATGTTGACGACACCTTCATAATATGGAACCATGGGAATACTGAACTAGACGCCTTCCTGAAACACATCAACAGCGTGAGACCCTCCATCACTTCCAAAATGGAGAAGGAAATCCACACTGAATTGCTATTGCCGTTTTGGTGAAGAGGACCGACACTAAGTGGGAAACATCTATATACAGAAAACCCACTCTTACGCGACAGTATCTGAACCACGAATCCAACCACCATCAATCGACTAAAAGAGGAATCATCAAAACTCTATTATTCCGTGCTTTTGGGCTCTGTAATACGAAGGAAGGTCTCGAGAAAGAAATAGACATCATCAAAAATGATCTTCACCGGAATGGCTACTCCAAAGCGATGTTAGAATATACTTTGGCTAAAAGACAGCAGAAGCCCCGCAAGGAAGAGAATCCGTCACAACTAGTGCTTGCACCAGGAATAGGTGAAACATCAGAGGATTATCGGAGAGGATAATAAGAATTAGTTCCAAGTACAACATCAGAACCTGCTTCAGATTCGGTAACACTATCCGTAGCAGCCTCACGAAAACCAGGCCACCAAACGCGGACTGCGATTCCAAGAATTGCATTTACCGGATACCCTGTGAGTGCGGAAAATCCTATATTGATGAAACTAAGAGGCCATTGAATGTTCGCATTGCCGAGCACAAGAAACACACACAGCGAGAGGAAACTAGCAAATCAGAAATAGCAGACCATGTTTGGACCCATCAACACGACATCGAGTGGTCTCAAGCTGAGATCTTGCACAAAGAGAAACATTAGTTTAGGAGAAAATTCAAGGAAGCCGCATACATGTTATCCAACGACGTATTCAGCCAAGCCAGCGTAGAAATACGCAACATATGGAAACCCATCATCAAGCGAAAAATGGGCAACTCCCGCCAAACGGTCATCTCTCACGGAACCAGTGAAGCGGAAAATGGAAAGCGGGTATAAGTGAAAGTACTCGAACGACCTATAAATAGTCATTTCTCGGAGGAATCAGTCCAGTCATCACCCGAAGACGATTGTAATAATAACAATCGAAACGTCGTGAACTAACGTGACTTGGAGTCTCTCCACTTTTTGTTTTTATTTTCTTTTTTCATTTCTTTATTTTTATTTATTCAATTGTTCTATTTTCACTTGTATTTTATTTCACTATTATTTCATATCAGGTTTATTTTGCTTAATATAATTGTTATTTCCATCCATTCATACTCAATTCTTCTTTTTTAGTTGTTTAAGGGATTTCAAATAATTTTATACAGGGTGTCCCTGGACTTCCTCTTTTCCTCTCGGGAATGTATAGATGGGGTCAAAATATCACCAGTACTTCATATAACTTTTATTCCTAAAATCCTTCGTTACCAAGTAACGGGCCCTCGAAGTTACAAAATGAAAAATGTTTTTCTTTGATAACTTTTCATGTGAATATTCAAAATTATCCAAATTTTGGTAATTGACTAAACAAATGAATTCCTTCGATGAGCTTTCATGCAGGAGTCAGTTGTTTTGCTACAAAGTCAGGAACGGACTACCCCCGATGGTCCACACCCCAAAACTTTGAAATGACAGATAGTTTTCAATATTTTTCAACAAATTAAGGTTACTTGGACAATTTTATGAATAAAAGTACTCGTGTGGAAAGTCGATCGGAGCAACGAGTCTTGATAAAAATGTAGTTTCACTCGACGACATCAAACCCGCTCGTCCACCATTATTTGAAATGAATAATTATCAAAGCACACGTATTATGTACATACAAAATATGGAATGGATTCGATATTTCATAGTAGAGTAGCTTGTTAGTTTAAAAACACCACGAATCTACAGAACTTGATATTTCTTTTGAAAAAATATCTGCTATCACAATTGTGACTTAAACTTCCATATAGGTACTGTACTTTTTGTTTACGACTTCATTTTAGCATACTTTGTATTATTCCTGTTATAAATGTTGTTGAATTAACGTTATCATTATTATTTCTGCTTTGATAATTATTCATTTCAAATAATGGTGGACGAGCGGGTTTGATGTCGTCGAGTAGAACTACATTTTTATCAAGACTCGTTGCTCCGATCGACTTTCCACACGAGTACTTTTATTCATAAAATTGTCCAAGTAACCTTATTTTGTTGAAAAATATTGAAAAATATCTGTCATTTCAAAGTTTTGGGGTGTGGACCATCGGGGGTAGTCCGTTCCTGATTTTGTAGCAAAACAACTGACTCCTGCATGAAAACTCATCGACGGAATTCATTTGTTTAGTCAATTACCAAAATTTGGATGATTTTGAATATTCACTTGAAAAGTTATCAAAGAAAAACATTTTTCATTTTGTAACTTCGAGGGCCCGTAACTTGGTTACGAAGACTTTTAGGAAAAAAAGTTATATGAAGTACTGGTGATATTTTGACCCCATCTATACATTCCCGAGAGGAAAAGAGGAAGTCCAGGGACACTCTGTATAGTAGACAATGGAAGTCCAAACTAGTGAAATTCGGCATATTTTAGTCAGGTAAATGCGCAACTTTGCGCCAATTTAACCATCTTCGTATCTCTCATAATTTCCGAGATCCCAATGGTTAGGATCGAATTTGAAACACCCTGTATGTGATGGAATCGGGCGATACTTGATGAGAATCTATAACGTATTCAGAAAAAAGTTACTTGTGAGATTTTCACTTAACAGTGTTCCAAAAACGCAACACGTAGGGTGTCTTCACGTATTAGTAAGGACACGCCTGAAGAAGGTAATGTATAGCAAAACACGTGTTACGTTTATGTGAAACTGTTCAATGAAAATCTCACATGAATGAATTGATAGCATGAACATTTGTTCGAGGGGAGTGTACTAACATGAAAAAACGTCAATTGAATGTATGTAGCCCGTGAAATTTGAACCTTCACCTAGTTTTTTGAATAGTCCACGTCTTTCCCCATACTGCTGAAAAAAATTTCATATTATCTTTCATTGCTCAACGTTCATTCTCATAATTCAATTATGATTATTCATTTCTGTTTCATCTGATGTTTCATCTTTATGTTATCGAAATAATTTTAAAAAACCGTTCAAGTGCCTATTTCGAAAAATTCAATCTTCTCCACAAACACCAATTTGGTTTTCGTGCAGGTAGATCAACAGTGAACGCTGTCTGTCAAATTGTCGCCGCGATTATAAAAGGATTTGAAAAAGGAAACATACTGTCTTAATTTTGTGTGACCTCCTGAAAGCTTTCGATTGTGTCCCTCATGACCTCCTCTTCGAAAAACTGGAATTTTATGGGATAAGAGGTCCTGCACTTTCTTTAATTCGTTCATATTTGACCGGTAGAAAACGATATGTATCTTCAAAGAGCGGCAAATCGAACATACAGGAAAATCCACTTGGTGTCCCACAAGTATCTGTTTTGGGACCACTCTTATTCGTCATATATATCAATTACCGTTCCTTTTACACGTACCCTCATGATATGGTATCATATGCGGATGATGCTACCTATTTCTCATCCCAAAAAATATTGATAGTCTCCATACCACTATCAACCAAATTGAAGACAAAGCTGAGATATGGTACAATTATAATAAGCTCAAACTAAACAGACTGAAAACTCAAACCATTATCGTCTTCAGTCAAAATAATATACGAACTGGAAGTTCTGTAAATCTTTCGGGAATCCAACTGGACGACTCGTTAAATTGGTCCACTCATAACGAGAATATATGTAAAAAGATATCGTCCCATATATTCCTTCTGAGGTAGTTGAAACGGATTTGTAATGAAGATGTTCTACTTAACATCTACTATTCTCTGATTCATAGTAGAATTTTTTACGGCATTATTTTATGGGGTAATTCCAGTTCAGCAATACATGTTTTTCGTTTACAAAAAAAAAGCATTGAGAATCATTGCAAATGCTCCAGCATTCGACCACTGCCAATCGTTGTTCATGAAATATAATATCATGCCTTTGCCATCTTTATATATATTTCATTGTTTATTGGAGATATATAAAATCGAATGAGCTATCGCTCATATTTTTAGGACCTTTATCTCTATTTTTCATGTTTTTGAACTTCTTGATTAGACTATATCTAATACTAAAATTATTATTACCGGTTGATGTGTCCGTGGAATGTCAGACATATTTTTCATTTTGATTATCAGGAGATAATGTCTAGTAAATACATCTTCAATGAAGTGATTATCCCTGAGTTGGCGACATGAATGAAATGCCTATGGGTGAATTAGACTCTGTGTATTTGATATTTGAAGTATTCAATGTTTCTGTAGAAATAGCTATTCCAAAAGTTCTCTTCATTTCGAGCGTTCCAATATTTATATCAGGGTAGTTGTTTCGAGAGGACTTTATTTTGAAAGTATTAAAAATAAAATGCATTGATCCTTTCAACTATCGACGAGTTAATGTTTGCTACAAATTCAAATGTCCTAGAAAAACAATGTGAAGTTTAGTTAACGAACAAAACCACAAGACAAAATAAAATAATGCAAAATTATTACTATAATGATCAACACAGAAGATTCAAATTCATTAATAGTATGAAAGCATTCTTTAACTAGGAGTACCTTAAGTTCACACTTGAAAATACCAGAGGATCTTGAGTTTTTTATTTCATGTGGTTAGACTGTTGGAAAAATTGCAGTTTGCATTGAAAAGAGACTTTTTGAAATGCCTCATTCAGAATGTTTTTCAATTATTACGATTCAAAGGAGAATGTGGAACTCTTCCAAAGAAAGTAAGAAAGCAATCGTTTCCGAAATAAACTATAGACAAAGCTTTGTAGTTCATGCCGAAAAGTAACTTTCAAAAGTTATTCGAAAACACTATTTCTGACAGTCAGCAGGTCTTCTCAACATCAGTACACAGGGAAATAACATGGCAACTGCAGTTTTTTTTAATTGAAAAATTATTGTTTGATTATCACTGTGTAGTCACTCCCAGACATTTATTAAACTTAAAGGATGCATTTCAGTGTATGGTTTCCATTTCAGTATTCATTTTAGTATTTGTTTCTCATTTAATTCATTTTTGAAATTACTCAACCTTGAAAAAATATAAATTTCGAGAAAAAAAAGGGTTAAGATGAGAATA
Organism: Leptinotarsa decemlineata; assembly: GCF_025532065.1. NCBI lineage: Eukaryota > Metazoa > Arthropoda > Insecta > Coleoptera > Chrysomelidae > Leptinotarsa > Leptinotarsa decemlineata. The sequence continues at coordinate 7,109,022 of NW_027412529.1, forward strand.
ATAACATTGAGAAATAGAGATGAGCGCCATATGATACGGAGTTGATTTTCCCAGGAAAAAACAACAAAAGTCAAAAAGCCATAATAGAATGTAGTAAATCATAATCGTTCTAGTTGAATGAGAATCTACTATCTCCGAACATTTTGTTAAGCACGAAAGCGGGAACCGCAAATCATTATTATCTCGTGGAAGTGCGAAAAAAACAAACGAAATAATGATTTATTTCTACGCATGTTCTCGACTGAAAATGAACACAAATAAAATATTTCGCTGTAAGCTTTCTAGGGAACTTTACTCTAGACCATTACTCGGCTGAAAGTAACGTTGCAAATAACATTATCTCCTCAAGATGCTTGAATAATATGCTCAACGTTCTTGTAAGTGGGGTAAGAAGGATATTATTCTCTCGAAAAATAGGCAGGTTGGTGATAAGGTAAAGGACAGTTTCCTAATATGGGGTAGTTTTTTTCAAAACCCCATAATAAAAAAACGGAGGTAGTTTTAAGCATTATTTTCATATTTCGTGTTTCATTCGATATACTATCAACCATTTAATAAGAAGAATCGTGTTTTTGAAAGAAGCAGATGAAAATATGCAGAATTTAAAAAAAAAGTGCACTACCCCATATTAAAGGCATATGATATCCTAATATGGGGTACATATGTTCGCAATATGGGGTACCCAATTCAATATGTAAAATTTGAAAATAAGTAAAATTATTTTGTTTTTTTTTTGATAAATATTCATTTATGGAAAAGCGTATATCTAATGGAAAGTTTCGTCCCTTATGAACGTAAAAAAATTCTCATCTGGAAAGAACATACAACAAATCATTTAGAAATACAAAAGTCTTTCTTTCACAATCATTAGAACATTCAACATGAGCTCATTTGGTATCTTCTTCAAAGTTTTTTACCTGCTGGTCATCTGAATCTTGATACTCGGATTCAAGGGCCGAATCTGAAGAAGAACTTCAGGATACCAACTTGCATCTGTTTGCTTTAACAAGTGACTGTTCCTTTTTCTTTTGGGTATGTTTAATTTTTTTCTGCTGACTTGGTTTTCAATCATCAATCTTTCTTTTGACGCCTGAATTTGAAGGTAAATTTATTTTCTCTATGCTGGCCTCTAATTCCTCTTTGTATGGAGTTGAAGCAGTTTGAAGCAGTTGGAACAGGCATCAAGCTTACAGGGGTAATCTGTTTCTCAGGGGTAACCTGTCTCTCAGCGATTTGCTATCTTGGAGGGGTAACTTGTCTTTCAGGGATTTTTTCTTTTGGCTCGTTGATATCTAATTGTTCTTCCTCTACTGTGTCTTCCCCTACTTTTTCTTCATCCATTGTTTCTGTTGCTACTCTTTCTTCATTGATTGGTCCTCGTATTTCTGCCACGAAATAATATTCTTTGAATGCGTTTCTATCAGGAGAAAACATTCCAATTTTTCTGGTTTCATTCCAGTTTCGATTTATTTTTTCAAGAAGTGGATCATCCAAATAAAAAAATGCTGCAACATTTTTTCTGGTAAATGGTTTAATTGGCGCATATGATATTCGTTGGGGCGTTCTCGAAAACAATTCTTTGTGCCTTGCATTAGATCTAGAAAACCATTTCTTCCCAGCACTTTCTTTTGCTACACTTGATGAATTTTTTATGTTATTAGCTTTGCATAAGCTGTATCTGCACCCGTCTTTTTGAGTAATTCCAAAAAAAAATTCTTTCCATTTCTATGCGATGATTTGCGAGCATTGACTTCATTTCTTTTGGAAAGGGTATCTTTCGTCCTAACGAAGAATTCACAATGTCTTCAGGTGCTCCCTTCATCTTTACGTACCTTTCTAAGGTTGTTTGAGGTATACCGTGGGTCTGCGCACTCTTCTTGTAGCCCATTACGCCTTGCCGAACAGCTAAAATTGTTGAAATCATTCGTCCCTTGTTCCAAACATTTCGTTCTTTAGGCATTTGAAAGAAAATACTTTAGTTTTATACGGAAAAGTATACAGTCCCCTAATATGGGGTACCCCAAATTAGGAATTGATAGGTACCCCATATTACGAGCCAATTAGATTTTTGAAAGGGAAATGTTCGTGAAAAAAATATGATGTTTTTTTAAAAAACTAAAACCATTTCCATAAACTACACCAAATTCCGTATTGAATGATATAATTGAGTTTTTAAAAACTTACCTTTAAGTTACTTTGAATATCTAAAATGCAACAGTCACCAGAAATTTTTATTCATACACAAAATTACTATAATTTGAATCGTCGAAACGCATCACGAGTTTGCTCCAAAACGTGAATGGGCGCTTTTTAGGAACACCACGGTGGTTAGTTTTCAATGTTCACAATAGGTGTCGTAACAAGTACTTGCTTAAAATTGAACTACCCCATATTAGGCACTACCCCCATATTAGGCGACTTTCCTCTATATGTGAAAAATTGAAAAAAAAAATTATTCATCAACAAGATTGATTCCATTATGAAGTAGAATCGAGGTGATTGAGAATAATATCGAATTTACGGTTAAACAAGAACGACCCAGAAAAGTCGATCGATAGTAATTTTCATGAAATACTTTCATCTGTTCAGTCCCATTGAAGTTCATGTTTTCCTCTTTGTTCAATTTTGATTAAATTCCAAAACCAAGTATGGTTATAGCAGAAATAGTTCGTTAAAAAGTAATACCCCGTTAATCCCAAGGTCGCACAAGTTCAGATATGTGAAAGTTGTCGTTCATAATGGGTGGCAACTTATTAACGGTGAAACATTTTTTTTAAATACATAAACAATAATTTTTGGAAAAGAAAGTTTGTGGCTTTCTACTACTCCATCTTGATACAAAAAAAGGATGAGGAAATCTTCCAAAGAAAGGAAGGAAGTGATCAATTTGAAAATGAGTAACTCTATACATGGATGTGTGGATCATGCAAAGAAGTAACTTTCAGACACAAACTGAAAGAAAGTCCTCGGGAAACAACTACTTTCATATAAACATTGAATTACAGAAAAGAAAAAAATTCTTTCCAAACAAATACTTCTATATGAACACTGAATTATAAAGAAAATACTTTTCTCTACTCAGTTTGTATTTCAAACATTCGTTGTGGAATAAAAATCAGATATCATTCACATGAGTTCTCCTGAAAATATAACCTCTTCAATTTAAATAAACATTAATATCATCGAAGTGGTTTTTGACATAGTAATTTGTTCAAAAATTATTGTTACTGAAATTTTGAAGTCACTACAGATACGTTTTGTGAAGTGACTGTATCATAGATCACAAAACCACAAGAACATCTAAAGAAGAAGAATATGAGAATTATTTATGACATCTGACATTGACAAAAGATAACAAATATTTTGACTGCTAAATAATCACTGTTGCCAATCGTTTTCACTGAAGGGAGTGGTTACAATATAAATTAAAAAAAAATTATCTCAAACAATGAAAAAGGTAATATTGGAAAAACTATAGCTGGAGTTATTGAAAAAGGAAAATATCACTATAATTATATGATATGATCTGATAATAAAAAAGTTCATTAAGGACATTTTTATCTATCACCAGAAGAAATCACCGATGAATGATTCAAATGGGTTTTCTACTCAGACAATGGTCTGATTGAGAAACGAAGGATATCTCAAGAGACAAAATTTTTGTAGTTTCATGTTCTTTCGTTACAGTCTATTGAAATTCATAGGTTCTGTCATATCGACATGCTCACTTAGGGCACATCTTCATGGAGCTATGGTGCAATTGCTCTTGTCAGAAATAATACAATCATCGAGTAATCATGATGTTTGATCAATATGAGTTTTATCGCAATGTGGATACTACTTTGGATTGACACAATATGGAAGTTTTGCCTCCAACTTCAAAAATCAATCGGAATTATAGTACGAGTTAGGTTACGTCCAAAGTGAGTGTGTCTTTTCGACCCTCCAACGCAACCCGCAAGGATTTATTGTGGCTCACACCTATTCACACTCGACCAAATAAACCCAGCTTCTCAACGAAGCCGATTAGTTTGTATGGTGAGTGGTCTTTCAGATCAGATGGTGAGAGTACGGCTCTTCTGAAATCTAAACACCTTATTCGGTCCCCAGCGGGGTATGCACAAAGCATGTGCTCTGCTGTTCCATCATTTTCCAAACAGAGGCGACAGACACATGCCTTCCGATAGTCCGAGTCTCTGCATATGATGATTCAAATGAGAGTGACCAGTATGAAGGCCTGTTAGACATCGTAGTTCATCCCTACTGTAGTGTAACAACTGTTTGGTATCAAGCTTTGAAAGGTGGCTAAATGCCTTGGAGTGAGCCGATCCTAGAAGATTCTGCCAGAAGTCGATAAATCTTCTTACCATCCAGGTGTTCAATCTTCGTTTGGCAAAGCCCAAAGCGATGCCAATGACAGGTTCTGGTCCAATGAAGCTGCTTGTAGCACCCTCTTTTGCAAGGGAGTCAGCAGTATCATTGCCTTACAGGCCAGTAGGGCCAGAGACAATCTATTAGGTCTTTCTATCTAGGAGAGTCGTTTTCGGTAATTTGCTACCTACTAATTTAGATGTTGCTAGGTAGGAGCCAAGAGCTTCCAACGCCGCTTGTCCGAGAATATTTTTATTGACATATAGTACGAGTGGTTCAAAAATGTCTAATGAGACTATCATTACTATGAATTTATTTTTTTTCCAAATTGAAGACAGAACTCCTAGAATGTGTCAAGCTTTAGGGGTTGATAATATTTCAATCAGAATGTTGAAACTTTGTAGCCCGTTTATAGATAAATATATTGCGCATATCATCAAATGTTGTTTTGAACGTTCATATTTTTCAGACTTGTGGAAAATGGCCATTGGGAAACCCATTCCCAAGAATGATGATCCAGCTAGTTATTCTGATCTCAGAATTACCAGTATACTTCCAACCATGAGTAAAATGTTTGGAAGAGTTATTTATTTACAAATTAATGAATATTTCAATAACAATAATCTATTATCACCATCGCAATGTGGTTTTAGGCAGGGTTTCAGCACGGCTACAGCTCTTGCTACTGTTACACAAGACATTGTTGAGGTATTTGATAAGGGAATGATTAGCACTCTGGTACTACTAGATTTTTCGAAAGCATTCGATACCATCAATCATGAGCTGATTTGCATGAAACTCAAATATTATGGTTTTGATAGTGCTGCCTTATTTCTCATCTGGTCTTATTTACTTGGTCGATCTCAAAAAGTTGTTGTTGATGGTCATCACTTCTTCCCTCTTGATATTCTATCAGGAGTACCACAGGGTTCCATTTTGGGACCTTTATTGTTCATCATTTATACTACTGACATTATCTCGTCCATCAAGAAATGTAAAATACAGGCGTATGCTCATGACATACATGCACTTTAAAATCAATGAGTGTGCTGAGGCACAAAATCTCTTCAACAGTGATCTTGATTTGATCAATAGGCTATCAAGTGAACATGATTTGAAAATTAATCCTAATAAAACAATGATGATGCACTTTGGATCTCAGAAGAATCGTAAATTTGCAGAAAACAATTTCCGTTTAGAACTAGGTTATACTATCTTGATTCCTGTCAATACAGCTAAAAACTTAGGGGTCATGCTTGACACTGATCTTAGATTTACTAGTCATGTTGAAAATTTAATGAAAAAAGCTTATATGTCATTGAAACTGTTATACTGTAATTGTTTTATTTTGAGATAACCTCTAAAAAGAATGCTCTGTGATAGTTTGGTGCTAAGCCATTTCAACTACTGTGACTTCATATGTGGGCCATACTTATATGATTAAGATAAAAAAAGAATACAAAAAGTGCAAAATTCTTGTTGCAGCCTAATTTATGGACTTCGTAAGTATGATTCAATTTCTGAAGCCTTTGAAAACTCCCGCTGGCTCAATATGAAAAACCGTATGATTCATCATTTGGGTTGTTTTGTCCATAAATTGACCACCCTTCCCCATTCTCCTCTTTTAATACAAAAACTAATTCTGCGTGAAAATATTCACTCAAGAAACATCAGACATAAAAACAAATTAACTATGCCACAACATCGCACTGCACAGTTTCAGAGATCATTTCTTTTTGGTGCTGTAAAACTCTATAATTCATTACCTGAGCAATTGAAGAGATTCAATATCAGGAAATTCAAATACAAATATAAAAATTATATCTATGATAGTCAGTAATGTCAACTTTTACTTTTTAGATCAGATCAATTCAATTAAATTATTTATCAACTATCTTTAGAAGGTAATCACAAATTATTATTTTATTTACGGTTCTCATTTCCTGGTACCATCACTGTTAATTGCTTTTATTTTTGTATGTTTGCGTGCATTATAGAGTGGTGCTTGTTGGTTGAGTTAGAGTAGCTTTGAGCTAGACTTCGCCAAGGAGTACCAGAATCTCCTGTAAACTATTTTCATTTTCAAATATATCTTTGTATTGTTTTTTTTTGTATTATCAATAAAGCCGATTTATTATTATTATTATTATTATTATTAAAGAGTCAACCACTTTTGGTTTTCTGAATTTTTCTCCACTGTGATAGGGACGTAGAAAATAACCCAGGTCACAATTGAAATATTGTGTGGAAATGTCATTCAGCGGCTACAAAAAGAAATAAAGAAGAAAACGAATTCATCACTAACGAAAAATAAAAAACTCCTCTGTTACTGATGATGTAATTGGCCGATACTTGATGGAAATCCGAAACTCACGTATTGAAAACACTCTTCATTGTAAGATTTTCATTAAACAGTCCAACCCGTATTAGTAATCACACGTTGAAAGGTAAGACCTCGTTAGTCCTCACCTCGCACAATTTTCGACTTCTGAGGGTTGTCGTTCGTAGGGGTGCGGTAGCTGGTTAACGGAAAAACATATTTCGAACACATTTGAACAACACATGAATTAACACTAAATTCAATTGATGAACATTTCAGGTTGATTTATAAACGGAAAACAGTTCGGTTGATACATAATGAAAGTTATATCTGAAGAGTTACCACCCAACATGATGAAACATTTATATACGTCCAGAATACCCTTCAGAATACCTTTTTGGATAGAGTACTAATTTAAATTCACACAATTTGGCAGTTTTGCCTTCAACTTCTGTTGAAGTAATCCATGTTCACTTCATTTTGATTGATCTTGTTTTTATGATTCCTTGGAAATCGTTGTTGATTGAATGAATTAATGTCATTGTCAATACATAAAATGTATCGTTTGTATATTTATGATTAAAACCTGGTTCAGTAGAGTTTGGAGTTCGATTTCCTACAAATTACAACAGGTCACGAAATCTAATTGCATAAGAATTTTGTTTGAATATTGAAAATATCGTACATCAGTGTCACTGTCATTGAAGTAATTCCCTGCTGCTTCGAAATATAGAAGATTCAATGGAGAAGATAAAAAATATCCAAAAATTCGATGGCCGAAACTTCCAGTTGTGGAAATATCAAATGGAAATCATATTCAAAGCTGAAGGTCTGTCAACTCTATTCACCGAAAAAACTCAACGCCCCCCGACGAAAATTCGGATCCCAGAATAAAGAAAGAATGGAAAGAAATAAATGCTCGAGCTATGCTTCTGATATCAGTTTCAATGGAATTGGAGCAACTGCAAACAATTATGACATGCGAAACAGCTCCCGCAATGTGGTCAAGATTAAAATTAATTCATGAACAACGATCAGCGATCAATAAAATAGCACTCAAGCAGAAGTTTTTTAACTACCAAATGACCAGTACTGATAGTATCGCCCAACATATCAGTAAAATTGAGTCAATGTCACAAGCTCTTCGTGACGTAGGGGAAGAAGTTAAAGATATTGACAGAATCGCTAAAGTTCTCGGTAGCTTACCTCCTAAATATGGACCATTTATCGCAGCCTGGGATTCATTTGAAGGAAACAAGCAGACATTCGACAATCTCGCTGCAAGATTACTGAAGGAAGAATTACGTCTGACCCAAAGTGATGAAATGTCTTCTGCATTTGCTGCCGTCAACATAAATAAAACCGGTTCAAATTCTCAAGCAAGAATTAATTTTGTAGAAAAGCCTCAATTCAGAAAGAAATCAATACCATTTTGTTGCTATTGCCGAAAGAAAGGTCATATAAAGGCAGAATGTCAAAAACGGTTGTCAAAAATGAGCAGAATGGAGGAGAATAGACAAGAGCAGAAATTCCAAGCGTTCAGTGCAGAAGAAAGGAATATGGATCAATAAGTCCCGAGACTAACAATGAAAACAACATTTTTTTTACAAAATTTTTTTTTATTCATCAACATAATCTCCTTTTAGGGTGATACAATGGTTCCAACGCTTTTCCAATTTTTCAATACCATGTTTATAAAAAAATGTATCTTTCGCTTCAAAATAAGTTTCAGTTTCAGCGATGACCTCCTCATTTGAGCCAAATCTTTTTCCCTGGAGCATTTTTTTAAGATCAGCAAAGAGCCAGTAGTCACTGGGGGCTAAATCTGGTGAGTATGGGGGGTGGGGAAGCAGATCAAAGCCCAATTCGTTTAATTTTGCCATTGTTTTCATCGACCTGTGGCAAGGTGCATTGTCTTGGTGAAAAAGGATTTTTTTTCTCTGCATGTGCGGTCGTTTTTTTGCGATTTCCTCCTTCAAACGTACCAGTAAGTCAATATAATAATCACTGTTGATCGATTTACCTTTTTCGAGGTAGTCAATGAAAATCACGCCATGCGCATCCCAAAAAACTGACGCCATCACTTTGCCAGCTGACTGCTGCGTTTTCGGACGTTTCGGACGGCTTTCGCCAGCTGTGCGCCACTCAGATGACTGCCGCTTTGACTCTAGAGTGTAGTGATGTATCCATGTTTCGTCCATGGTCACGTAACGACGCAAGAAATCTTTTTTGTTGCGAGTAAATAGCGATAAACAGCTTTCTGAATCATCGACTCGTTGCTGTTTTTGTTCCATCGAAAGCAATCGCGGCACCCACTTAGAAAAAACCTTTTTCATGCTCAATTTTTCATGAAGGATAGTAAATACACTTCCATATGATATCTGTGTCATCTCAGCAATCTCACGGAGCTTCACTTTACGATCTTTCATTACAATTTTTGTCACTCACATTTTCCGGTGTAACAGCTTCCACAGGTCTACCCGAGCGTTCTGCGTCATTTGTGTCGGTACGACCACGTTTAAACTCGGCAAACCACCGACAAATCGTTTCTTTTGATGGACAAGAGTCCGGGTAACATTTTTCAATCCATTCTTTCGCTTGCACGGTGTTTTTACCCATTAAAAAACAATGTTTTATCAGAACACGAAACTCGGTTTTTTCCATTTTTTAAACAAACTACAAAACGACTTCACTCTAACCTCGATAACTCAGCTGTTTCTGGTCCGATCGACTTAAAATTTCGACACGTTTCAAGCAAAGGTTAGTACTCTAGAAAGACGTGGTTACTGGTTTACTAAGAGCGCCATCTCTGGGTTAGTCTCGGGACTTATTGATCCATGTAGTATATGCATTGAAGGTTATGAAGATGTTTGGCTTGCAGACAGCGCAGCTTCCAAACATATGACTTTTCATTGTGAATGGTTTACCGATCTTCAATATCTATCACATCCAAAGTCCATCCAAATTGGCGATAACTCAGTTGTATTTGCTGAAGGCGTGGGTTCCATTGAAGTTTATGCAGTCGTAAATGGTCGTCGAGAACTGCGAAAACTAGAAAATACTCTATATGTTCCGAAACTTGGCAAGAATTTATTTTCAGTGGGAGCAGTGACAGATAAAAACTTCAAAGTGATGTTTGACAATAAAAGTATTAAGGTTTTTTTGTGGAGAAACTTTGGCTGCCTTTGGTGTGAAACGAACAAACCTTTGTTATGAAATGATCTTTGGAAAGCCAACACTCGAACAAGTCAACGTAGCTGAAACAAATCAAGTTCAGTTATGGCACGAACGTATGGGTCATGTTAATTTCAAAACGTTAAAAGAAATGGCCGACCGTGGACTTATTCCAAATTTGAAAATGAAAAGAACTGAAGATCTGTTTTGCGAATCAGGTCAGTATGGTAAACAGGAAAGAAATCCATTCAGAGAGAATCCACATCAACGCCGTTATAATCCAGGTGAATACATTCATTCTGAAGTATGCGGAAAAATGTCGTCAACTTCAGTTGGTGGATCCGAATATTTCCTTTTATTCAAGGATGATTGCACCTCGTATCGTCAAGTATATTTCATCAAACACAAATCGGATGTATTTTCAAAGTTTGTGGACTTCGAGACACTAGTTAAACGGCAGACTGGTAATTATATCAAAATATTTCGAACCGACAATGGGACAGAATATGTTAATCATCAATTCCATGGGTACTTCAAGAAAAGAGGCATTATTCATGAAACCAGTGCACCGTATACACCAGAACAAAATGGTAAAGCCGAAAGAGATCTCAGAACTATCGTCAATTGTGCTCAAGCTATGCTGAACGAGACATCCTTACCAAGAACATTATGGGCCGAGGTAGTAAACACAGCGGTATATATTATCAATAGAAAACCATGTAAACCAGATGAAGACCGAACACCATTTGAGAAATGGACAGGCAAACAACTCAAACTGAATCATTTGAAGAAATTTGGCAGTGAAGCCTTCTCTCATGTACCGAAACAGTTGAGAACTGAATTAGAGAATAATTCGAAGAAATTGATTTTTGTTGGTTATGAAGGTACCAGTTCAAACTATCGTCTATTTGACCCAGTAACAAAGAAAATATCAGTGGCGCGAAACGCGATTATCAACGAAAATATTCCCAGAAATTCGTACATGATTGGTGCTGATAAATATTTTTCGCATAATTTTCATTGTATGCCTTCAATTCCTGAAATACCAGAAATTACTCAGCCGGATTCTGCGTCTGAACCAGAACAGAACTTGATTCAACAAGAAACCGAAATGAGTATCCAGGAAACACATTCAAGGGATAATCAGACTGAAAGAAAGCTTCGTGATCGACGTAAAATAAATCGACCATACCGTTATGAAGATTTCGAAATTGCCTGTGCAGCAATTATAGAACCTCAAACATATCAAGAAGCGGTAACAAGCAATGGAAAAGATCGCTGGAAAACAGCAATGATTGAAGAAATGGAGTGCTTGAAGAAAAATAACACTTGGGATTTAGTTTCATTACCCAATAATAGAAAACCAATAGGATGTAAGTGGGTTTTCAAAGTGAAATGCAAGCCCGATGGAACTATTGTATGTTATAAGGCGAGACTGTGTGCAAAAGGGTACCTGGCATTGATTTCTCTGAAACTTTTTCACCAGTCGTTCGATATGACTCCTTAACAATACTTCTGGCCATATCAGCTACACTTGACATGACACATCAAAAGTGCTTTTCTGGATGGAGATATAGATGAAGAAATTCATCATTCATTCAACCAGAAGGTTTTCAATCGGAAGATAATTCCTTAGTGTGTAAACTGAACAAGAGTCTATATGATCTGAAACAGTCTTCTCGTTGCTGGAACTCAAAATTTGTAGCGTTTTTGACATCATTTCATTTCAAACACTTACAAGCCGACAGATGTATATTTCACAGTGAAATCAATGGTTTCAAAATTTTTCTTGCTTTATATGTTGATGACGGACTTGTCATGTGTACGCCATTGAATGTTTTCAACATGATTTTAGAAAAATCGGCTTCGTGTTTTGAAATTACTACGAGTAATGCTGAATACTTTGTTGGTATGGAAATAAGTCGGAATAGAAGCAAAAACCAAATATTCATCAGTCAACAAGGATATGTACAACGATGTTTAGAAAAATTTCAAATGTCAGAGTGTTAATCGAATACAATACCAGCCGATCCTAATGTTATTCTGAATGCAGCTCAAAGCCCCCAAAATGAGGAAGAAAAAGAATATATGAGAAATATTCCGTACAGAGAAGCTGTAGGATGTCTCATGTTTTCAGCGGTTGTCACTCGTCCAGATATATCATTCTCAGTGAGCAGAGTTAGCAGATATTTGGAAAATCCAGGAAAGCAGCACTGGGAAGCAGTGAAACGTATTTTCAGATACCTAAAGGGTACTAAAAGTTATGGAATTCTATACAATGGGAGCAACGAATGTTTAAAGGCCTATTCAGATGCAGATTTTGCAGGAGACATGGATTTATTTATTTATTTATTCATCCAAACAGACTGATTAGCCTAATTACATGGATATAACAAAAAAAAACAAAAATTTTAGTTCAATACTAATGCATATACCATAAAATTAATACTAAAAATAGCAACATAATGTTTACACAACCTTAACTGCCAATATACTGTGACAGGGAGACGTTATTCAGAAATACTAACCAAATAATTTAATATCAATTGGCGAAAACTGTTTTGCGATAAAGTCCAGTCCAATGATATTAAAACACCTGTTTGATTAGCCAATCGGAGCATGTATACAAGAGAAGATCTAGATCCATATAAATTTACAGGATAGTTAAATTCAAATGTTGAACGTGTGCGTCTCAGCGGTACATTAAAAGGTATTAACGATAGAATTTTCGGACAATTTATTCTATTGTTTAAGATTTCATACAAAAATATCATAATATTCAAACAACGTCTTTGCTGTACAGATAATATTTTAAATTCTGCTCTAAGTGTTGATGTTCGCACCGTTCTATAATCCGGCCATTTATGATATTTTTTGAAATACAGATATCTCAGCAATTTATTTTGCACTTTTTCTATATCACCTAATAGCGTTGCATTCTCGTTTGACCAAACTTCGGATGCATACTCAAGTTTGGGCCGAACTAAGGTATAATAAAGTAATTTAATAGTTTTAATACTGTTGAAATGTCTACTTTCTCTAATTATATATCTTAACATTCGATTAGCAGATTTGATGACATTGTAGATATGGTTGGCAAAGGAAAATGTGTTATTATAGGTTACCCCCAAATCTTTAACTTCCTCTACACGCTCCAATGCTTCATTGTCCATTGTGTAATCAAAAATAACTGGGTGCTTGATCCTATGTATAGTTAAGACATGGCATTTATTTATGTTGAATGAAAGTTTGTTGTCGTTACTCCATTTCACTATATTGTTTACATCTTTCTGTAGGAGTATACAGTCCCTCACCGTTTTTACATTTTCAAAAACTCTAAAATCGTCTGCGAAAAGCAAACCGGATGAATAATTCAGCACTGAAGATAGATCATTAATAAACAATGAAAACAATAGAGGCCCCAAATGAGAGCCTTGTGGGACTCCGGAAGTTATAGGAAACTTTGACGATATATTTTGATTGTGCTTAACCATGAAGAATCTATTTTGTAGGTAATTTGATAACAACTGCAATGTCCCTCCTATTACTCCATACTTTCCCAATTTATACAGTAATACATCGTGATTCACCTGATCAAATGCTTTCCTGAAATCAGTATACACTATATCCAATTGAGACTTGTTTCCAAAACATTCAGAGACAACATTACTGAACAGAAATAGATTAGATCTAATTGATTTATTAACCATAAAACCATGCTGCTCTGGAACAATATATTTATTGGCATATTGATTTAACTTTGTATGAATAATTTGTTCAAATAATTTTGCTGGGAAACATAGTATTGAAATAGGCCTGTAGTTCTCCATATCCTTTTTATCGTTCGATTTATGTATGGGAGTAACTATAGATGTTTTTCAAATAGATGGAAAAGTTTTGCTAGTTATTATTAGGTTGAAAATATGAAGCAATGGTGTTCTGAGCCATTCATGACAGCCTTTAAGTATATATGGCGGTATACCATCCACTCCAGCTGACTTTTTTGGTTTAATTTTTTTTGCCGCATTATCGAAATCAGATTCATCTAAACGATTTATTACAAATGTATCATTACAATAAACATCAGAATCTCCAGAGTTTACAGTATATGAGGCTTGTTGTTGGCAAAACGTGGAAGAGAAAAATGTTGCAAAGTATTCTGTAGTTTCATTAGCTAATACTTCATTTCCCTGGTAGTAGAAAGAATTTGAATTCGGAGAATTATTTTGTTTATTATTAACATAATTCCAGAAGGAGTTAATATCAGTATCTATATTATCCTCCAATCTCTTGAAGTACTTTTGTTCCTCTTTTTTTATTGAATTTTTCAACTCTTTCCTAATATTTTTATACTTTTCATTGAATTGATCGGACAAAAATCTCAATTTGAAACATCGATTTTTTTCCTTTAGTAATAATTTGATTTCTTTTGAAAACCAGGAAGGGTATTTGCTCATTTTACTAGTATTGGTACAGTACGTTGGAACACATTTCGCAACAATTGCCCCCCATGTACTGTAAAATTTGTGTAAAGCTGTTTCTACATTATTATCATTCAAAACCCCGTACCAATCTGTATTTCTGACATTCGTACTTAAAGCAAAGAAATCTGCATTTTTGTAATTATATTTCACCTCGTTACATTTTTGTGTAGATTGCTTAATATTAAAACTTTTTGAAACATTGATATTTATATTCAAGGAAGGGTGATAGTTATCCTCTTTTACAAACGGTAATGAATCTCTTTCAACTGAACATTTACCTATAGAACTTTCTGGACCTAGTACCAAGTCTAATATTTGACCTTGATATTATCAGGTTGTCCTGTTACATGGACATCTCGAAGACAAAAGTGTGTTGCAAGATCCACGACAGAATCTGAATATATTGCAGCTTCGGATGCCGCACAAGAAATAATATGGTTGAGAAGGTTCCTTCAAGAAATTGATGTTGACGTTTCAAATCCAACGGAACTTTTTGTTGATAATAGAAGTGCTATAAACTTGGTGAGCAATAATGATCATCACAAACGAACAAAACACATAGATGTCAAGTATCATTACATAAGACATCATCTTCAAGAAAAAAATATTACTGTTGTTTACACCCGAACAGAAAACCAGTTGGCAGATATTTTAACCAAACCCTTACCACGAGAAAAATTTTCAAAAATTCGACAAGGTCTGTGGGTAACGTCTCCGAAGTGAACAAAGAGTGGGAGTGTTGAAGTAATCCATGTTCACTTCATTTTGATTGATCTTATTTTTATGATTCCTTGGAAATCGTTGTTGATTGAATGAGTTAATGTCATTGTTGATACATAAAATGTATCCTTTGTATATTCATGATTAAAACCTGGTTCAGTAGAGTTTACAGTTCGATTTCCTACAAATTACAACAACTTCGGAAAACAAATAAAACTATTTATAGAAAAATAGTCCAAGAATTGCTAATGGGAGTATTGTTACTTTTTTCCAAAAATTCAATTCACCATTCAATATCAAATGTACTGTCATCGATGACATGAGTAGATTCAACTCATTCGTGAAATTTCATTAAAGAATTGGGTGCTTCACGTTATAAGAATATTCAGATTGGCACTGAAGAGGTAATATGGCAAGTATCTCATTCCGAAACATCAAATGTCCACCAGTGAGGATGACAGAGATCTATGCAAGTGAAATGTTACCTCTTTTATTTGCCCTATTGTATACAAACCGAATGGAGAAAAGTGTTTTTGTATAATTCAGGTTTCGTATGAAAGTAGTTGTTTCTGAAGTTTTTTTTCATGTATTTCAATGTTCATCTGAAAAAAGCTGCTTCGAGGGCTTTTTTCTTCCACAGTTTTTGTTTGAAAGTCACTTCATTGCATGATCTACACATCTTTGTATATAGTTCATTTTTTGAAATTTAAAGCTTTTTCCTTTTTTTGGAAGATTTTCACAAATGTTTGTATTAACAGAGAAGTAGAAAGCCAAAACCATTTTCTTCAAAGAATCAATCGCTTCTAAAAATCTCCCCATTTCAATTTGAACCTTTTTAGAATCTACGAAATCCATACAATCAGTGAGCTCAGTGTAGTCAATGATTGCTTAGTAAGTTCACCCATCATATCTGCTGTAACTTCTGATGGTAACACTGAGCAAGTTTCCAAATATCATCCCCACCACAGTTCACCTGATAATTCTTATATTTTCATGTGAAAAGTCTGGAGGTGTTAATTCTGTGTTTCTTGTTGCTAATGCCAATATCCTCAATTGAATGATTTTGAATATTTTATGAAGAATTGACAAAGTCCAACTCCAAACAAAACAAAAGTTTTTATTCTACCATATCCAAGAAGCCGGCTCTATTTTGAGGAATGATTCGTCTTCAAATTGCCTGAAAATAATTTCCAGACCATGTCGAATATAATTTCACAGCGACAAATATCTCAGCCGATTATATCCCAGCAGTGACATCTCACTAAAAAACCTCCAAGAAAAAAAGTCTCATAACAGAAACTTCTCGCCATATAGAATCTCATACAAAAACCTCTCTAGTTTTGGCATTTTATGCATTTCCCTTGTTAATCGCCGTGTATGCTACATCGTATCGTCTGAATTATTGATTTGATCGATTCGTTAAATTTTTATGATTATTCGAGGCATGCCGTCAACATTAATCTTCTCCTTCATTCTATTATTAAACGCGTTATTGACATATTTTTGCATCGAGATTTTTTGTGTGAGTTGTTTTTGTCTTTGGATGTCATCATCTTGAGATGTTTATCACTGAGATGTTCCGGCTGAGATATTATTTTCCAAAAAATATTATTGATGAGATAAAAAGATGGGGAGCCAGTTGGAATTTGCCTGCGTTTCACAATTTTGAAAGTTCAAACAAGTGTTTTGCTTGTTGTTATATTTCAACTCCTAATTGACAACATGATGCCTACTTGTTGAAGGGATTTACCATATCTATTGATAATAATGATAATAATGTCTTTTATTTACCAAGGTAAAAAAAAGTATACTAAGGAAAATACAATGGGTTTGGTAAAATCCCGGTGCGAAATTCAGGAAACAAGCGTGTGCAACACGCTGAATCCTGCTCTTCCATTCAACTCCTTTACAATATACAAAACTTAAAAGTATTCATCGAACATATGATGTACAAAAAATTATAGTATCTATGTAGTTGAAGAGAGGAAAAAAATAAAAGGAATAGAAGAGGGGTAATTCATAATGCTTACAGAATGACTTGAGTTTATGCTAGACTTTAGTTGCACGATAGCCGTCTTTCATATAACCAGTTACGAGCCTGAAGCTTGAAAAGTGTCAGTTTCAATTTTTTTAGATGATTGGGAAGACTATTGTAATGAGTGTAGATAGAAAAACTGAACGATCTCTCAAACACTGCTGTGTTTGACGAAATCGAACTTTATTATAAAGATACTGCGGTGATTTGTTGTTGATTATATTGTGAAATAAGGTTAGAGATTGCAATGAGAAACGATTCTTCATTTACAGCCATTGCGACTGAGAAAGCTTATGAGAAATATACTGGAACTTTAGGATGCCATAGATGTAGCGTAAACAGGAATTTTGGACTTTCTGTATCCTGCATAAACCTAGACTATCCAAACAGGGAAAATATACAGGTGAATAGTAGGTGAACTGTGAAAGGATGAGAGTCTGGCATAAATTAGTTTTCGTCTGAGTATTTAGGAATGCCCGGTGAGGGTAAATTAATCTTAAGTTCGCGTAAGCCCTCTGAATATATAATGAAACTTGCTTTTTGAACCTGGAATTACTATCCAACATCAAGCCAAGATTTGTTGCCTCCGGTACTATATTTAAAGTTATACCATTCAGAGAAATATTTACTTGAAAGTTGTCGTTCCTATGGGGGCGACAGCTGATTAACGGAAAAACAGATTTTTAAACAGAAATATCTTTGGCATAATAACTTGGGATGAAACATAAGAACCTGCGTTCCATTAGGATTGAGTTGCAGTTCGTGTTTCACAGAAGAATCATAAATATTTTGAAGTTCAGTATTGATGCAACAGCAACAGCTTCATTCAGCAATTCTGATTTAGACGATACATAAAGTTGGGTATCATCAGCGTAAGCATGATACTTACATAGATTGATCTTAGTCAGTATATTTGAGGTATATAAACTGAAAAGCAAAGGCCCAAGTATAGATCCTTGCGGAACACCGCTCATTAAACTCACTGATTCAGATAGTTCGCCTTCGAGTTTCACCAGTTGATGTCTATTTGTGAAGTATTCTTGCATCATCTTAACGGATGTTTTAGAGAAGCCAATATAATTGAGCATAGATATAAGTATTTCTGGATTCAATGACTCGAATGCTTTACTGTAGTCCAGTAAGATCAATGACGAGATGTCTCCTGTCTGTTGCTGCCAATATGTCATTCGTTATTTCAAGCAAAGCTGTTGTACGGCTATGTAGAGGCCTAAAACCCGACTGATAGAGAGGCATACGATTAAAGCTACTTATATATTCCCTGATTTGTTTGTTCAAATGCGTTCCAATAACTCAGACATGGTGGGTAGAATACTTATGGGTCTGAGATCTTTGTAGTCTAAAATATCAGCTGTTTTGAGGACAGGTAAAGCATACGCAATTTACCATTGAGTTGGGAAAAAATTTTCAAGAGAACAGCTATTGACTATATGTAATAAAACATTTTTTATTATTGGAAAGCACATATTTATCATTGTCATATTAATACCATCTACTCCTGTTTCATTAGTTTTCAAGCAATTTACTGCATCTATAACGTCTTCTCCAGACACAAGGTGACATAAATTATTTCCGTCCAGATTCGGGGATAAGTTGTTATTATAAAATTCAATGAGTTATTTGTTGTCATTATTGAAATTTGGGACACTGTTTACAAAATGGGAGTATATCTAATTGGCGTCATTCAAATTTTCTGGTATTGCAACGTAAAGTTTTCTGCATATAACATTCATGTTTCTCAGCTCTCTCCATAGTTGCTTATGGTCTTTATTGGTCTTCATTAAAATACACTTTTTTCTCATGATTTATAGAAGTGTTGGTAATGTTTTGGAGATTTTTATAATAATTATTATTATTATTCAACTATTATTATTATTCAAATTTTTATCAAGTGACAGTTGATAGAAATTTTTATCAACTGTCATTATTTAATGTTTTTCTATCTTTTTTTGAACCATTTTATATTTTATTCTCACGTTATTGTCCTGAAGGTGTGAAATATACCGAAAGCTTGACATATAACAAAGAGTTTTCTTTGTAACAGCCCAAACCAATTCACATATATATATATATATATATATATATATATATATATATATATATATATATATATGTATATATATATATATATATATATATATATATATATATATATATATATATATATATATATATATATATATATATATATATATAATCAGAAATGATTATTGAGTAACAAAATTAGTTAGCTCCCTACTATTTTATTAAAGGGGAACTGCTGGAAGGTTGGGTGCACTATATCGTTAACTTGAACTATACCTCCTTCTGAACTATGAAAATATCAGAAATCAATGTGGAATAACCCCATAGATATATGCCATATCTGAGACAAGAAGTTGCTAAGCTATGATAGAGTGAGGGTAGGAGATTATCATGAAAAATAAAAAATGAAGCTTCCTATGTTTTATCCACTTGTATTTGTAAGTGAAGTTACTGCAGTTTCGTCCTATAAAAACATTTTCAATGTTCGTTTATCCTTCAAGTCATCCGCTACGCTAAGTCAAGTGCGTCGAACACAGTTTCAATAATTTCAGACTTCCTCAGTGCCTTACAACTCGTTCATCGAATGTGTATAAAACACCCAATTTTAACAAATGCTCAACAAGGCAATCATCCTAATTTGGGTTCCTTCGCATGTGTGGATTGCGGGAAACGAGAGGGCTGACTTTGATGCTCGGGAAGCGGTCGACAACCCAAACCACACAACAATAATGTATAGCCTTCCGACTCGAAACAATACTTCAAGAACATATTGTTGAGTTAGTGAAACATTGAATGGCATCCAAACTGAGAGGAAGGAAACCCAGAGTCGGGCCTTGGAACTGAGAAACACTGAAAGGGAACAAGTTATGATCATCTCAATGCCAGTGACAGCGGCACCAGCAAGCCACATTTATCAAGTTGCATTGACTGTGCAACATATCGATGCCTAAGAGGACTAATATTGCATGTCCAAATTTGATGTTTTCGGTAAAATCAATTTGAAAGTTTGAGTTAACCGTTATACCCCGTAAATCATTGGAAAGTAATCAAATTACAGTGAAGTTCGTCTTCAATCTTCCTTTTATATCTTATTTATTCAAATTTCTATTAGGGTTGAATATTAATCACATTTTGGGATTTCAACAAACTAAAGGTAACCCCCTCTATGGACATAAAATAAATGTGGATTAGAATATGGACATAAATATAATGGTATTCCGTACTGCAATTCTGAAAATATCTTGAAATCAGGTCAAAAGTAGTACTAGTTGTACAAATGAAATTTTTATTAACTGAACAGACATTCATAAAGTTGAACACAATTAAACCTTAGTCTGTTTCGTATTCAGAATCACTTGGAACAATATCTGTAGCCCCTACGGCTGTAGGTAATGTCTCCACGAAGTTTTTGTAGTCTTCTGGAATCACCTTCTCGCGTAAGAGGTACAAAAGGTCATGTTTTTTGCATTGGATATTGGCAAGTTACTGCCATACTGTTGCTCAAGATGTACATCGTTGACATTTTCACACGGTTTGCGTGTTCTCCTTCGTTTACTTGTGCCTACTTCGCATGTGTTCAATTTCAATAAATCGTTACTTGCAACATCATACTTAAAAGAAATGGTTGACGGATCTGTCTTTGTGAAGCGTAACCATTTAATTTGCAACCATTTAACTTGATTTCCGTTGGTGTCACGGATAGTATTCAGCATAAGTTTCGACGCTAGCTCCTTAAAATTATAGAAATCGGAGTATGTGAGATGGTTAGCTATGTAGGGGCGAGGTTTCTGCCTTGCCATTTGTATCAAAACACCCCATTCACGGGGTGAGTAAACCTTCTTATTTTTTCGAGCACGTTCTATTGTAGCATGCATCGAATCCACTTCTAGGTACGTATGCCCTGGCTCCAAATATTTTAGATCTATTACTTGAAGATTATCAATTTCAGCAACAGCATAGATCATAGCAGCAGTTACATACTTGTTACGGTTTTGTCCACCGCAAGTGTCTGAAAATGAAGAAACATGTGTGACAGTATGGGGTAGAGATTGCAAATATTTCAGCAAACAACTTCCAATTTCAACTGATCCTTTTCTTCCGTGTGTCTCGTCCCATAGATATGAATAACCATCTGCATTGGAAGTATCAAAAATTGTAAAATTGTAGACGAAAAGTTTACGTCTGTAGAATATTTGGAAGCACAAGGCACATTAAGTATTGACTGTAAGTCAAATGTTATAGCTCGAAACGTTTCACCTTTATTGTCGACTGCTTTCTGTTTGTCAGCTGCTTTCATTTTCATTCCACTTTTTTCTTTAGCTTTATGTGCCTCCCACTGACTTTGTAATTCTGTTTTATCTATAGCAGTGCTATAAGCGTTACATGTTACACATTGATCTTTTTTCGGTTTATAAAATGACAAGGGTGGATCATAACTGTTAAATACTGATCTGTACATTGTACTTAACAGGTGGCACATTATTTTTGGGGCAATAGTCGTTGCAGTATAAACGATATATCACACTGATATTCAAGTCACTTGATAGATAATGCCAAATGCTAAATAAAACAATCATTACTAACACCAGTATTAAAAACTAACAAACATATAAGTCATCATTCTATATAGACTAAACACATAATTGACTGCTGATTTTCTGAAGACCTCCAAGGAGAAGTAAAAAAATCAATTTCTGATGCAATAGCTTCCTTTAACATTCTTAACATTGGACTATCACACAATTATTGGTAAAATGTGAGTTCTCAATAAAAACAGCCCTATTATCCCTTGTTACTTTTTGCCTGACTCTCAGGCCAATCGTAGAACGAAGTTCTGGGCAGTTAATTTGGCCTGACAATAACTTGTTTTCCCACTCACCACCAATGTGGTGATATGGAGTCTAGAATGAATATCGGTATAGTTGTTAATGGTCCATTTTAATCCCCATTTTGTAGGCACCACTACGCAAAAAATAATTTTGAACCTTCTACAGTGACATTTTATACTCTAAGTAAGAAGGACACCATACAATAGATGTATATTCTCAATGTGACCTAATCAAGGAATAATACAAAGATTTTATTGTTCTTTCCAATAAATCTTTAGCGATCCTGCCTATATATCTAAGAAAATTGTTTGATTTCAATGTTATTTTATCAATCTGCAATGAGAATGATTACTTTTTGTGAAATGTAACGCAAAGATCTCACACTTCATCAACTTGGTTCAAGGGAAAAGAGTTTATGCAGTATTCATGTGATTAGTGTCAAGATATGGTACCAAACAGTTATTTCTACATCAATTGGTTAAATAGTTCACATCATCTTGAAGTTTGAGACAATCAACATACGATTCAATCACATAGTATAGCTTGAGATCAAGAGCAAGTAACAATCCCTCTCAGTCAGTGATGTGTGCAATAAGATCATCAATGAAGATGAACTAATCCACCACTCTTAAAACTGAAGGATTCTGATTTTGAAAGAGATACAATATGAATAACTCAATCAAACGTCTTTGAAAATATGTATTAATTGAGTGAACCTGGTACCGTTTCTCGAAAGTGTCTAATATGTCCTTCTAATAAGTCACCAAATTTGTGACTGTAGATTTACCTTTGGAGAAGCCCCTATAATGGGGAATGTTCCTCAATTTGGGTTATTACAGCAAATGCAAGTTTGAACAAAATAAAGTTGAGTTTAATTCATGAGTTTTTCAAATTCACTTCGAAAAGTATTCAAATTGATGTTTCAAATGTTGGGTTCAATACCACCTCCACAAGCTACATAAACAACAGTTATTTTGTTATTTATTTATATAGAGGAAGATGGGTTAGGTGCACAAAATGTAATATGTCACAGATTATCTCAGAACTCGGAACAGAAGTAAACAGAACAGCATGCCTTGAAATATGTCATATTTGTTTGTCTCATACAGGTAACAAGTTCATTGTCCTTTATTAGCTATAACCGATGTTGCCAAATGGTGAAATAGAAACGAATCCCTTTTAATGTTGAATGCATTATTCCATTCCTCTTTTTCAAATATTCAAATAATTTTTCAAAGACAAAGGTTGAAATGATAAGTTTAAAATGCGTTGTTTTAGAGCTCTCTTGTGAAAACTACTTGATTTTCGTCAGGAGGAACATTCCCCATTCTTAACATTGCTCCTATCACTTGATTTGTGGATAGTTGTGATTTTTCGAATTATTTACGAAGAAAAGAGAATTGAAACTTTCTATGTTCTTTAGGGGAAGGTAGGGGAACCGTGCGCAGCGGGAAACCGTGCGCAGCGGGAAACCGTACGCAGCGGGAAACCGTGCGCATCACTGAAAAGTTAAATTACGCGGTATTCTGAGACAAGTGCTGGCAGCTAGGCGGCGGTATATGTCCAACGGTCAGTCAGGACTATGAACGGTGACTCTAGCATTTTAGTTGTTTACAATATTTCATCGTATGTGTATCAACGTATCTTGTTATTATTTTACGCCCAGACGAATTAAAACGGTAAGTTTTTAATAATTATTGGATTGTTCTGAAATTAATATTATCTTAAAGAACACTAATAACTGCGTATATGCACGTGTTTTGGTTAAATATAACAAAGTAGTTTTTGCTGTAGTAGATGATTTGGTTTCACATACATAACGGGGTAATCATGCACGAAAATGCTCATCATTCCTCCTCATATAATCAAATGGTTAGGTAAAACAAATGATTTCATTACCTCTCAGTACAACACATATTAGTAGAGTGTCCAATGTACTGTGCGGAAAGGCTGGAGCATAACTTAGCGGAAAATCTCCAAGACATCTTAAGGGAAAGATGTTATACACAACCACTCATCTCATTCTTAACCGACATAAAGATATTACATAAATTGTAAACAACTTTTGTAAAATACTATGTCAACCGCTAATAACCTTGATGGTTGATGCGGATATTTTGTAAATAAAAAAAAAATGATTTTATTCTTCCAGATGCCTTGAAAATACACGAGAATAACAGAAATGAACTCATTATACCAGAATCAACACTTAGAAAGAAACTATTACAAAATGAATCAAAAACCAACCATTATGGTCGAAAGTCAATATTCGCCAGTGAGGTTTAAACTGAATTAAAAACATATCGTTTTCAATTCACCCTTGGAAAACTATTTTATGGGATAACACCTAAACATCTTCGGCAGTTAGCCTTTAAATTCGCCGAAGCCCATAACATAAAACACAACTCTAATAAAGATACTCGGTTAGCTGGTGATGATGGCTGTATGGATTTCTAAATAGATATCTTGAATTACAATTAACACAACCTGAAGGTACTAACCTAAACAGAATTTCAGCATTCAATTTGAAAGAAATCAATATCTTTTTTTCAAACTTAGAAATAATTTAAATAAAAAATGTTTGAAGCTAACCGAATCTTCAATATAGACGAGACAGGCATAACTACTGTCCAGAAGAAATGCCCAAAAGTTCACAGTCGAAAGGGAGCTGCTACATCAGGCGAACAAGAAAGGACGATAACAAGTTTCATCTGCATGAGTGCTTCGGGGATCTACATTCCACCCATGCTGATATATCCCAGAAAAAGGATGACTACTACATTACAATAGAATAGTCCAGTCGGTGCCATCTTCAAATGTTCAAAAAATGGGTGGATAAATGGAGAATTTTACTATGATTGGTTACAACATTTTGCAGAACATGTTAAACCCACCGATGAAAATCCAGTTTTACTTGTGTTGGATGATCACTTCAGCCACATATTGATATAAACGTATGATTTCTGCCAGACAAATCATATTCATGAAGACTCCCCTAACCAGAATATTTGCGACATTTGCCAATAGATTTAATAAATTCGTTGCAATAATAAATATTTTTCACTATTTCTTGTTTCAATCTACGCGCATGATCCCCCACCCAAAGCGCACCATTACCCCATAGGATGGGTAATTGTGCGCAAATGCACTTTTGTCCTTTTGAATTTTTTTTGTGATTAAGGTAACAACTACAGCATTTCTGTTGATATTACTTGATACTAAAATAACATTGGTTTTTATTGCTATTTGCACATTTTCTCTAATATTCATCCAGTGACAATAGGATCAAACCTCGCTTAGGTGCGCACTATTCCCCCACTTTCCCCTATCACTTCGACTTGCAACTAACGTTACTGCAGTTTCGTCCTATAAGGACATTTTCTAACTTATACATTATGTATTATACATTATATACAGTATAGGATGAAACTGCAGTAACGTTAGTTACAAGTGAAAGTGGTAAAAAAGTTCCAATTCTCTTTTCTTCATTATTATTTCCTACCACGTAGTAACGGCTACATCCATCAATTTATTGAATTATTCACCACAATATTTGCAAAAAAAGGTTCTCAAGAAGTGAACCTGAATTATGAGTTTCATATAAAAATAAACTGTATGTAGAGAAACGTCATTTTATTATTTTTCATTTGATGATTGAGATTAACTCACCTGTTATAACTGAATCATTAATGAACAATCAAGATGAATCATTTGCTTTGGAAACCATTGAGAAATGTACCTAGTTCTAACAAATATCACAGACGACCAAGGAAACGTAGAGGCAACCCAACACTCCAGAGCAAATACTGGTTTAACGATAACGAGAATCGCGAGTTTTGGATGTATGCCCCAACTAAAAGTATTAACCTACCGTGAATGAAGTTGATAAAACGACATTCTCTTAATCGCACTCCGCAGATACATTTTAATCTGTTTACTTTCCGGCTCTGGATAGTCCCTGAAGAAACATTTGCGAAACTTCACCGCGAGAGTAGAAAGCTTTTCATGAGCAGCTTGGTTATGAAATTAAAAATAAATGGAACATGGAATATAGCGTACGCCAGTGGAAAATTTAAATTTAAATTTTTTCAGCTAATCTTTTACAGTTGTCGAAGTTTTATAGAATTTCGGTGGAGGTTTGGTAAAAAAATGAAAATTCATGGAGTTTTTTAAATTTCATAAAAAGTTTCGATGAAAAACCTGCACAAAACTTCAACGAAATATTGATACCTTTATAAGATTCTATCACCAAACAATATTTCGACATGGTTCAGAAATTTCGACTGATACTTTTTTTTTATCAGCAATTGAAGAAAGATTCTGAAATATTTTCAGTGATCATGAAATTTATATTTTTTTTTGTAAAATCTTGTACAGTTATTTGAATATATGTAGTTAGTTACAATATTGTGATTTTTTTGCTTGGAAACCAATACCTGAAAATGTACCATAACTTTATAGTCTCACAGATGAGTAAATGTTTCTAATCCTCTTCAGTTATTCTAGTTCATTAAAAAATTGATCAAGATGACAAGAATCATTCTGGCTATACTTGGAATTATTTTTTATAACTGTCACAATTATTATTCTCGAATTGTCGTTGAGTTCGGATTGAACCGAGTCTGAAGTTTTATATTCGACGTTCAGGCTTCCTTTTCGGAGTCATTTGCGCCTCACTTTTGGAAGCCATTTTCAAGAATTTGATATGATTTTTTGATGTGACATGACGCCGGGGTCTCAATCTGCACTTGCTGGTTCAGATACGTAGATGACGATTTTGTTATATGGCCCCACGGTTCCGAAACTCTCCATAATTGCCTTCATCAACTCAACTCCACTCAAATATTAAATTCACTTCACAATGGAAATTGAAATCAATAACTCCCTTCCATTCCTAGATGCCCTCATCACAAAATTCAATAACTCCTTCACCCACACGGTCTACAGGAAACCAACACACACAAACGGATACCTTAACATGAACTCCCACCATCATTAATGCTATGTGCACATAGCAACTCCGTCTAGAATTCTCTCTTCCACAGATCTATCTGCCTCACAGACCACCACAACAAATCACAAGAGTTGGCCCAACTCAAATCAGCTCTCTTTCAAAATGGATTCACAGACCATCAAATTCACAGATCCATCCGTCATCATCGAACTTTTCCGTCTAGTCCCAAAGATCCGAAAGACAACAACGTTCCCCACAAAGCTTTTCTGTCCTACATCGAAGGTGTTATTGACAAAATTGGCGTAATTCTCAAAAAAAATAATAATAAAAATGATATTCACCGCCTACAATCGAATGTTTATATTCCTTCGTTCCCCCAAGAACAAAACTGTCAAAGAATCCCAGGGTATATATCAAATGTCTTGCTCCGATTGCGATAGAACATATGTAGGCCAGACCAACAGACGTGTGACAAGTAGAGTATATGAACATCAACTTGCTATCCGAAAGTCAGACCCAGCCTCAGCCCTGTCCAAACATCATAAAGAGACACGACACAACATAGACTTTGGGAACACTAGGACTATCGTCACAGCGAAAACACTAGAAGCTCAGATAATTCGCGAGGCTATTGAAATCAAGAAGCGACATTTTCACCTGAACAAACGTGATGACGGTCAGAGACTTCCAACTACCTGAAAATCGGTGATGGTAATCACCCGAAGCCGTGCCACAACATGTCCACTTCAGTAGCTTCCACCGATATAAATACCACCGAACACCCATCGACACCTCAACTCAATCTGGGGACTAGGCAGAGTGAGACCTTAAAGAGAACTCATAACGAGACCTGGAGAGTAGGCAGATTGAGGCCCCAACGTCAAGTCACATCAAATTCTTGAAAATGGTTCCCAATTGGCAGCCTAAACGCAAGTCCAGCGACATAAATGTTCATAACATGAATGTTGTGAATGCGGCTGCTGATTTTTTAAAGGAAGAATAGTTTTTTGTGTTTCCTTTTTTTTTAACAAATGTGGCTCGATGTTTTCGTTTGACACTTTTCGTATCAAAAAGCGAAGCTATTCAGAGACCTACATCATCCTGGATGATCTGGAACATGAAAAACATATGAACATGGCTGAATGATCATTTCATAGACGGTAAATTTATATTTCAAAATATGGATCAATATTTCACTTAATGGGGAGAAAACTATTTTTGTCATCGTGTGATGATGCTAACTTATCAAACGAGAGACAGTACTGTCAGTATGGTGTGTAAAAATGTGTTCAGTAGATTCATAGTTCATTCTACAATTTTATAAGAATATAAATATTTCGAAATGAAATTTTGAAACATTTCACAGCCATCCACACAGTAGTTTCTAGAAAATGCCTGCTAGAAAACATCGACTTTCCCGGCTAATACCTCGCTAGATATTGAATTATATTCTGCAGACAGTCATGCAACTACAACGTATCACAATTAGCAAGGATATTTTTGATGAGTCAATTTGAGTATTAGATATGTGGAAACACGCGTTGAAATACTGATTTTGTCTATTTTAATAGTATGTTTTGTATCATGACTAAACACATTTGAATTTTTCTTTTCTGAAAAAGTCGGTACAGAATCCAAAGACAATGAATTGCTTCCCTACGGATTCGACCACAAAGGCATAAAATAAAAAAACTATCAAGTGAATAATAGGAAACTGTAAACCCACCAGTAACGAGGATCGTGTTCACTTCCTCTTGCAGCACGATTATGCACTAATTTATTGCTTATAATATACCCTCGTTCGATAAAAGCAGTTTCAAATTCCAATTTTCTATGGATATTATCCATTTTCATAGATTCTCAGTAGCTCGAGTTTAATCCTTAATCCATTTCTATGAAAACATATATTGTACGATTTCATTATGGTTGTTTCAAATGTTTTGGTCGTTTTAAAGGATGTGTTTTGTAGCTCCATATCTCAAAGAATATTTATTCTACTGTGTCGTGGTGTATACTGATCGATAGAGAATTTTGTACTCTATACATTATTGCTGTCCACTTTTTCCAAATTCAAATTTTTCGCTTATTTTCCTCTTATATGATGTCGTTGGCGATTTTCGGCCAACTCTTCTCTATGAACTCAAAATGAACCAAAGCGTCGCCAAAACAGCCCGAAAAATTAATCAGGCATTTGACAATTATAGTGTTAGTGAACGAACTGTTCGACATTGGTTTGCAAAACTTCGTTTCGGAGATTTTAGCTTCGAAGATGAGTCCCTAAGTGCTTGATCTACAGGAGGAATTGAGGACCCTGGTGGAGACTGACCCATCACAAATAGTGCGTGGGATGGCGGAAGAAATGGGCGTTAGCTCCCATGCGATTTTTGATGGTTTGAAACGTATTGGAAAGGTCGAAGAGGTCAATAAGTGGGTTCCCCATGATTTGAACGATCGACAGAATTGTCACGTTTCGAAGTCTGTTCTTCTTTGCTTTCACGTCACCAAAACGATCCTTTTTTGTTTTGTTTTTGATGATTGATTCGGTCGTTACTTGATGAAGATCCATAGTAATTTCATAAACTACATTTTACAATTTGATCGTCACAAACTTCATTTGAGAAATATATCACATGTTTCGCTAACCCAGTACCTTCTTCAACAGTGATTTGAATACTACAAGTTAATTTTTACTCTAATATTCATAAACTACGGGTAAGTACAATTGAGACTACCTCCATCAAATTGCCTAAACCTCTACAACTTTTATATACCTGAGGTATCTCTCCAATTACCTGAAGCATATTATCTCACTTCTACATGAATAATAATAATTCCTTGTTTTTTTTTTAAACAAGTGGTGATATATTCAAATCCAGTTGGTGTTTCAGTAGAATGTTTGAATTTTCAAGTTTAATAATTTCCATTGCTTCCAATTGATTCAGTTTCAAACCTTTATTTTCTATGTAACAATTTAATATGTGAAAGGTTGTGCTTTGCTGATGATTTGAAGATTTTTTCTATTGTGAATGATACGAATGACTGCTTAAATCTGCAGAAACAACTGGATTATATTCAAAATTGGTGCAATATAAACAAGTTATGTCTTAACGTTAGAAAATGCAAAGTTCTGAGTTATACTAGAAAAATTACATCAATACACTATTCTTACAAGGTTGAGAATACTCAACTGGAACGATGTACCAAAATCAAGGATTTAGGTGTTATTTTTGACAAAGAGTTGAATTTCATAGAAAACACAACCTTAAAAGTCTCTCAAGCACTGAAGACATACGGTTTCATAATGAGAAATTGTAGAAATTTCACCAACATCAAAGCATTGAAACTACTGTATTTTTCTAATGTACGATCAAAACTTGAATATGCTAGTATTGTCTGGTCCCCTTTTTACGAGTGTCATAAAGCAGCCATTGAGGGCGTTCAAAAAAGATTTTTGAAATTTCTCATCTTCAAAATAGATGGTACATATCCTGAAAGGGGAACAAACAATGGGGAATTATGCATGAGGGTCAATATTGACAGCTTAGAATGCAGAAGAAATTGTGCATTTGTTATATTTTTGTATAAAATCTTGAATGGCCTTATTGACTCATATTTTTCTCGAAATCATGCAACTTTCAAACTTCCAAGAATAAGAACAAATATGCAATTGAAATCTCCACTTTATATAATGTGTAGTGAATTCAATAAAATTTGCAATCGAATTGACATTCATTCGTGTTCCATCAAGGAACTCATCTCGGTGATGAAAAATTAAACAGCATTGTTATATCGATATTTCGTTAATTTTTGATATGTTATTTTAATTATTGTTTAATCTACTAAATATTATTATTAATTTACTCATACACACCATTTTATGTTTTGTTATTCTTTAATATTGTCCAGTAAATGGGAAACTGTTGGACAATAAAGGCTATTATTATTATTATTATTATTATGTGTGAAATTTTGAACTTTTCGTTATAGATATAATTTTCTTCTGTACCTCGAAAGAAATTGCGCTCATTTCGAATAAATTGAATGAGTATGCAATGAAATATTATAGTTTAAAAGAGACTCATAAAAACGGACAGAACTTTAGAAACGACTGAAACTTATACCAACTGCAACTTCACTAGTAGGTAAAAGGAAAATAATTCGAGCAACGAAGATTCGTGAAAATTGTGTCCTATAAGTACTCTCATTATTATTATTATATCATAATTTATTATCCTCTATCATTTATATTTTTATACACACTGTATCATATCGTATGATGTTCATTGTCATATTCATTGTATTGCATTATGGTATTGTTCATCGTTCATATATTTGTATTATTATTATCTACTGAAGGAAGGTTGGTAACACGATCAATTTTTTCTTCAAAAACCATTGTTTTCTTGCTGACGCGACGTTTCAAATTTAATTAAATTTTTCTTCAGGGCTTGAACAGTAGTTTATTCGTGTTGATAATATAACTATTTCAAAAACCATCAGAAATATTACATACATATTGAAAAAAATAAAAAACATTGCAACAGACCAACTTCCGAAACAACAACACCACGTTTTGTTTTGGTGGCTTTAATGCCCTGGGTGTAAATTCTGTATTTCATAACGCAATATCTGACCTCCCTGAAAGAATGAAACATTTTACAATATTTCAATTTAATATCCAATTATCCTGATATTTCATGTAATTGTTTTGATCATCATCCTCTTCAGCTTGATAAATGATTTTTGGCCAGTACCCTGTATAAGACCATTGTCTTTTCGTAACACTGTGTAACGCATTACATTTTCTTATTTCATCCACTTTATATGACGATACTGACAGGTCATCGATGCTGTTCCCGAAATTGGCATCCCGAACAAAAGTATCGCTTTACACTGAGCAAATTTGGTCATGGAAAGAGCGAGTGTGAAGAATCAATAAAGCTGGGTTAGGTCAGGAATGTTACCCTTGCCAGTTTCGCTCGCCCTTTCTACTCTTTAGAAGCTATCAGCCCCTTGTCCCCAGCTTCATTGTGGATGGAATTTGATATAACCTAGCCATCAGGAGCGATATGACACTTTGCTTTCAGTATCAAGATAAGGGGAGATAAATGACACATTCAGGTGGAAAAATAGTAAGAACATCCATTCAAATTGATGAATTCACTTCAAATATAAACTGTTCAAATCAATGCAGCTGATGAGTTCATCTCGGTTTATTGATAATATTGACTTTAATAATAATAATAATAAAAACGCCACTCAAAAGAGGTAACAGCAGTGTGGAACAACGCGACTCACAAGCGGTAACAGCGGTGAAGAACTCTCTCCGCGGCAAGTATCACCACAAACTTCGACCGATCTGGTCATCGAAACTGTCGTGAAAGAACAAAGTTGCTGCAACAAATATGCATGCCATTCCAATCTTACTCTACCCGTTTGGAATAGTGAAGTGGACTCGGGAGAAGCTATATCAACTCGACGTAAAGACCCAAAAAATGATGCATCTCTATAGGAGTTTGCATCCCAAGATCGAGCAAGTCCGTTCCACGGTTGTACGACAACAGGGAGGCCATAGACATTTGAGTTTAGAGTGTCTACATGACATAATGGTAATGGATATAGCCTGTAAAGTCGTCAGGATTTCGGATCCCCTTCTCTGCATGGTCCGTGACCATGAGAGAGCAGGAATTGGAGCATTTCTCTTTAGGGCAGCTGCCCGAGCAGCTGATGAACTCGGTTAATTTTCAACACTGAACCAGGTGACCATAACTCTGTTACCGAGTTGGAACCCTTTCAGCAAAAAGCTCATATAAAAGCCGCAGAGATCACCTCTTTTCTGTGGAAACACAAGGATAAGCCAATGCATCGGGTATTCTTCAATAACATTGAAGACCTTAGTTTATCAAAGCGCCTGACTTTCGCTTTCCTCAGATCGAGTGGGCTGAAGTCGGAAACTGGGGAGTTCATCATGACTTGCCAGGATGTGGTGTTTTCAACATCTTAGTCTACCGCAGACCCTAATTTACTCGCTATCAGCATGTCCAGCATATGCGGTCTCAGCCTATATCCATCGACTGATGTAGTCCTTCTCGACCACCAGCACAAGACGATATTTGTCGTGGAGTTTCCAGCTTTTGGCGACACCAACTGTGAATAACGTCCAACGTGCTTTGGAGGATATTACACGTTATCCTTCCCGATGTGGACCTTGCCAAGATGACAAGGTCATCTGCATAAACTCGCAGATCTACTTTTCTTCTGTGGGTCTTTCCGACCCACTTCAAATATATATAACTATAGATCCTATAGATGACGTCTTCGTGAGGAAAGATATCGTTAATTTTTCTTGAAATGAATCTCAGCCTAACCTAACCTAACCCTTTCCCCACACTAGAATGAGTAGGTACCTATTCCACCACCCTATTCTTCACTCATTATCATATTATAATTATATCACTTATTATTTCACTTCCACATAAATACTTCATGTTGTTCATTTCAGTTTTGGTAGTGAAAATAATGAAGGAATATTCAGGACCCTCTGTTGATGATACCATTTACTATGTTTCTGAGATATTAAGATTTCTCTGCCACAGACAATATACGTGTATGAAAAATTTCAAACAGTGTGTCAATTTTAAAACTTACAATGGGCTATATCTCACGAACGAGAGCTGATATCGAAAAATGCTTGAAACCGCTTCTAGGGTAGTAAGGGGGAACTAAAGTGACATGAAAGAGAACTCACCCCCGTCAACCCCCTAAACACACCAAAACACAAAAAGTTTTAATTGCAAACCCCTACTCGTGATACATCATTGAAAATACTATGAAAAATGCTATCTAATGGTATAAATAATAATTGTACAGGGTGAAGCAATAATTGTGAAACTTTGGCTTAAATGGAATATTTAATGAGGTTTTTGTTGAACTACAAATTTATCAAAAATGTCAATTGAGTAAATGTTCAGAGTGAGTCCCGTTGTTTTGTAAACAATAATACAGCCTATTTTCAAATTCGGCACGAACTTTGGCAAATTTTGTTCTGGTAATGGGGCGACATGCTTGTGTAATTCTTTCTCGTACTTCCCCAAGTAACGCAGGTTGAGTTTTATAAACAATCCCACAGAGAAAAGTCAGGTGGCGCCAAGTCTGGTGACCTCGGTGGCCACTCAATGAGACCTCTCCCTGCAATCCACTTGTTCGGATAATAATTAGTATTCAACCAGCCTAACCTTACTGGAACTGCATAGTGAGGAGGTGATCCATCTTGTTGGAAGTGCAGCAAATCTTCGTC
Organism: Leptinotarsa decemlineata; assembly: GCF_025532065.1. Classification (NCBI taxonomy): domain Eukaryota; kingdom Metazoa; phylum Arthropoda; class Insecta; order Coleoptera; family Chrysomelidae; genus Leptinotarsa; species Leptinotarsa decemlineata. Next base: position 7,143,248 of record NW_027412529.1, read on the forward strand.
TACAGCTAGGTTGCCTTGGTCGTCCCTTTAGTTCTCTAATTCATGCACCTGAATTGCCTGGTAAGAACAAGGGACCAATTATAGCATCGCCTAATATTCCTCCCCGAATATTCAGTTTTTCAGGATATTTAGTGTATCCTTCTCTGAATCAATGCGGGTTCGCATCACTCCAGCATCGACAGTTTTGTTTATTTACATTACCATTCATTACCATTACCATACGAAGCCGCATACATGTTGTCCAACAACGTATTCAGCCAGGCCAGCGTAGATATACGAAACATATGGAAACCCATCATCAAACAAAAAATGACCAACTCCCGCCAAAACGGTCATCTCTCACGGAATCAGTGAAGCGGAAAATGGAAAGTAGAGAAAGTGAAAGTATTTCAACGACCTATAAAATAGTCATCTCTCGGAGGAATCAGTCCAGTCATCACCCGAAGACGATTGTAGATACCAACAATCGAAACGTCGTGAACTAACGTGACTTGGAATCTCTACACTTTTTATTTTTATTATTTTTTTTTTCATTCCTTTAATTTTTATTTATTCAATTATTATATTTTTACTTGTAGGTTATTTCACTATCATGTCATTTCAGGTTTATGGTTGCTTAATATAATTGTTATTTTCAACTATTCTTTCTAATTATTCTTTTTTACTTGTTTCAGGGATTTCAAATCATTTTATATAGTAGACAATGGAAGTCCGGACTAGTGAAATGCAAATTCTTTCAGTCATGAGTTCACAAAAGTCAATTCGTCGGTCTGGATCATCATCGCCTAGTTCTTGAAGAATGTTTGTTTTGTACGGGTGAAACTTATGTAATTTCAACACCTTTCCAACATAATCATGTGAAAGTCCTGTCACTGCATATACTTGACGTGTTGACAGTAGGCTCCATTGCAAAATTTCCAAGGACCTCAATTTGGGTTGTTCTATTCAGTAACCTTGGGGCATTCCCTTTTTGATTTTGCACTGATCCCGTTTCTATAAACTTTCCAACTAAATCACGGACGTACACGTGACTTACATTTTTGTCCGGATGCCTTTCATGAAATATTTGAGCTGTTTTCAAATAACACTGGTTCTGGGAGGCAAATATGAAAATTATCTCCACGCGCTCAAGTATACTGTAAACCATCGTGACAACTATAGCTGAATGACAGTACAGATCGTACAAATGATGAAAACTAATGACATTTGAAGGTCTCAAACAAACCAAAAATTATTGACTCTGACAGAACCCAAAAAACAGATATTTCCAACTTGTTTTGCAAAAACGGCAAATTAAGCTTTTATTTAACAAAAAAGTATCGACTATCACTTATCATTTAAAATAATAGTCTGGGAGGTAGCATTACAAATAAAAAAGTCATAGGTAAGCTGGCTGATATTAAAGTTCGTGCAGACTTTGACAGAAGGCTGTATTATTGTTTACAAAACAACGGAACACACTTTGAACATTAACTAAATTGACATTTTTAATGAATTTGTAGTTCAACAAAAACCTCATTGAATATTCCATTTAACAAAGTTTCACAATTATTATTGCTTTGCTCTGTACTTTGTGCTGTACTCTGTAATTATTATTTATACCATTGGCTATGTATCACAAGTAGGGGTTTGAGATTCAAACTTTTTGTGTTTTGGTGGGTGGAGCCTAGGGGATTGATGGGGGTGAGTTTTCTTTCATGTCCCTTTAGTTCCCCCTTACTATCCTAGAAACGGTTTAGTTTGTGAGACATAGCCCATTGTAAGTTTAAAAATTGACACACTATACGAAGATTTGCAATAATGCTGAGAAAACCGATTCAAAATGTTTTTATGTAAATGATGGGAAAAGGTTCAAATGTCTTTCTAGAGTGGCATTAGAAGATTGCTCGTATGGTAGACATAACAACTTTCCTAATAAATTCAAATAACAATCTTCATTCAACTCTTTGAACACATGAATTACTACAACAACATCAATTATTTCATGATCTTCAAACCAAATCTTGAAGTACATTTTTAAGAAAGCATAGAAAATTTGTATTTCTCAATACCTCACTACTCTATACATTATTAACATCGACTTAATCCGACTTCAAGCTCTTTTCAGAGACAGTATTTTTTTCTGGTGTGAGAGAAATATTTTCAAGTATTTTCAATAGACTGTAATTTTTATTTTCCATATCATGGGAACGTACATAATACAAAGTTTATTCAACAGTTGTTTTTTTATTGCGGACGGAATCAGTAGAACACGTTCTGTGAAGTCCCTATCTTCTTCCATCGATGTGCACAACTATCAAACTGATTGTGATTGAGTTTCCAATTAAGCAGAAAGCTTTTTCTAGATAAAATCTTGTAGCCTTAGACTATTTCAAGATCGGAGCTTCGTATATGTGAGCAATATTCCAAGTTAAGTATGATTTGCGCTATATGGAGCATTCTGGTTTATTGAGGAATTCTTGAAACCCCCTTTTGTAATTTCAGTTCAATCCCCAACAAATCAATCGATACGATAATGCCTACTGAGATATATATTCTAACCTTATTTGCCTACGTTAAATTTACCTGGTTCAGTGTCTGCACCAGATCTTCATTCAGATAAAAATCTTCTTGTTGTCGCCAAAGATATCTATGCATAGGGGAAGCTGATGTCAAGGCACCTGAATGGAAGACAAGGACAAGTGTGCTCTTTTTAGCAAAGCCAAATAATAGCCAAATATTCTTCATTGATAGGCATCAATGGCTAATAATAAATAACAACCGTTAACAAATCTGGAAAATGAATAACATAGAAGTTCAGTCAGTAAACCTTCATACTGACATGGTCAAGAGATAAGTGCAACAGCTGTTTCAGATCTTCATTCAGATATAAATCTTCTTGTCCTAGAAGATATACATTGGCAGCTGATGTTGAGGAATCTGAATGCAAAGCCAACTATTACAGACCGATTATGTTCAAATTTGGTCATTGTGGAGATATTCTGGAGAGAACCATCAATGGCTAATAATGAAGAACAGTCAATTAAAATCTGCAGAAAAAATAACATGGAAGCTTAGTCAATCAATCTTCATGCAATTATGGCCGATAGTTTTGAAGATATCAATTGCAATAGCTGCTCCAGATATAAATCTTCTTATTGTCGCCCAAGATATGTATTGGCAGTTGATCTCAAGGTAACTGAATTATAACAAGAGACAACAAGTGCTTCATAGTCATCATAGCAAAATATTCGATTTCTAGTCTCTTTCAGCAGGTCGATGATGTACAAGGTTAGTCATTGTAAAGGTATTCTGGAGAGAACCATCAATGGCTTTCAATGAAGAACAATCGTTCACAAATCTGGGAAATGAATATCATTAAAATCCAGTCAATAGATCTCCAGCTGCTCTCTGAAGAAGCCAGCCACTCGTGATGGCGAAGCGTTAGGATGCAGTTCCAAACTACGATGGCCTTCAAATCCGAATGGAGATAGTAACACTGATGTCGATACATTTGACTGACAGGAATAAACAAGTTTGCTGTTTATGCTAATATTGTCAACAGCCTTGGAGAGATCAACAGTTGCTCCAGATTTTCTATCACATATCAATCTCCTGGTTGTCGCACGAGATATAAATTGGCAGCTAATGTCGAGGCATCTGAATAAAAGAAAGGGACAACAAGTATGCTGATGTCAGCAAAATAAAGTATTATATTTCTAGTTTTTTTTCAATAGGTTGATAATGTACAAGGTTGGTCATTGCAAAGGTATGCTGAAGGAAACCATTGACTGTCTATTCATGTAGAATAGTCGTTGACGAATTAGAGAACATCGAAGTTTAGTCCTTCAACCTTATCAAAGATCCTGAAGATATGGAGTGCAATAGACTTTCTGCATTTCTCAACTGCATCAATCCAATGATGGGTGATATGTGAATGATGATCCCTCTTTGATTTTCGCCTCCAAAAGCCATATTGATGTTTGACTATGATATTGAGGAAATATTAATATTTGAGCATATGTTGAGTCACAGCTTTCACCATCTATCATCTTGGAAAAATATGAGTCTCAAGTCAATGGAGTTGAATAAATTAACGGAGAGATGCGAGAGGTTGAGAACATTTTTTGTTATCAATGAAATGTACAGTTTCTGATCAATACTGTTCAGAGGTCAGGAAGATGAAGGAACAACCATAGAGAAAACTCGAACATATTTGAAGGATCACCAGGAATAGTTTTATAAAGCTCCGTTCCTGTAAACTACAATTCTTGATGAGACATCTACCAACTGCAGTCAAAAATTCATCATGATTATAGGTAATACGCATATATCTGCATTTCCTTGAACTTGTGAATGCATTCATTTATATTTAGACATCACGAAATCTAATGAATAAAGTTCTTATTCACTATCGACCAGCCAGGCGCCCCCAAGTTTTGAAAAATGAATGGATATTGGCACCTACCCAAATAAAACGTAACTAGATATAAATGTTGGCTAGAGGTAAATATTGAATCGCCGATGTTATGGAACGACAGTCTGTTCGAAAGTGTTATACGAAGTTATCGAAAATGAATTGTTCGATTTTTTTCAAAGTGATACCTTTGTAAGTTCATAATCATTTATGTTGATTGGTGTTTGAAAATATGATCATGTATTGACGCATTCATAATCTATGATAGACATTCGCTAATAATAATCAAATGCATCAAATTGATTGAGAAGTTTGAACAACGTATAACACACTTGAATATAATAAATACCACTACAAAATTCAAAACCGTAACTATTGAAATTCACATAATTGTTTAACATTCTTCAGAGGAAGATCCTGTTTGGTCTATTCAATTAATGAAACAAGATTTATTTAATAATAATTGCCAATATCCGATACTGGTGAGCACGATACAAAAAAAAATTCAATGAATCGAAGAGTTTTGTGTTGAAATTTTAAATTAATAAAATTCTAATTATAAATTCATATTACAAAGCGCTTTCAATTCTCGTCATCATCAGTAATTTTGGTGAAAATTAAATTATTTAAATTATGAGGTTATGAATTTAGAAAATTGTTGATGATTACTTACTCGTCAGACAACAGGAAGTATCAAAAAACGAGGACATTGTACATCTATAAGATTTGACTTGTATAAAACTAATTAGCGTAATAACCAATGAAATATATGCTAGATATTCAGGCAATGTGGTTTGGTCAATATGTAATATAAATGGCGGATAACTTGAGACAGAATGTGTCAAGTCAAGTGTCATGTTGAAAATAATGGTACCAACTTAAGGAGTCATCTAGAATGGATTTGAAAATTTTTGTTGTACAGAAGCCATTATAAAATTATATACAGGCTGATTCACGGTGGATTGCACATTAGACGTTTCTGGTGAACCAGACAACGGATCACTTTGAAAATTTAATGGAAGGCATATTCGGACAGTCTCTAGCCAACTAAAATATTTTCAACAATGCGGTGTTGCCGCTTCTATTAGAAAGCAGTAGCAACTTTGATTTTTCGAATGGAATACTCTGTATATAATATTATTTTTGGAATCTCCAAGAATTGCCCGACAATTTTTCTTGATATTTCCCTATACCTATCTGTTACCGTTTTCGAAATAAAAATTAATTTCAATTTTTTTCTTCGAAAATCATGACTTCTAAAAATGCCGATATCTTTTAGTTAAGAAGTACTATGATATCGAAATTTGGTTTAGAGTTAGGTGATACTTGGACACTTCTCACAAGTCAGCCTAATCTCCGTTACTTCAATACAGGGTGGTAAAAAAATACAGTTTTTTCGTTTGCTTGAAAAAGTTGCGGAAATTTGATTATTTTGAATAGAACACCCTGTATATTATTGAAAATTCGGAAAGCTGCTGAAATTTGCTTTCTTTCTATGTATATCATACCTATACCTAACTAGTCAAGTTTCGGACTTATGAACATTTATTTGTGAAAATGTCCCTTCAGAATGGTATTTCCATTCGGTATTTGGTAAGCAGGCCATGATTACTATTTGACAGTAGCGTTGTGACATTCTCCTAATAATATCGACATTTTCGTCACTTCAGAAGTTGCAAATACCTTCAAAACGATGGAACAAAACTATTCAAACGAAGTTCTTATGAATTTGTTTATTATTTTTGGACAGTGTGACAAAATTATCAGCAGAACATGTAGAAAGTTCAATGAAATGTATCCGAATCTACCGCCAATGAACCTCAAGAAATTTATACGAATTCAGAACAATTTCAATATGTTTGGATAAACTTTAAAAAAGCACCAAGAAACTTGAAATTGGAAATATTGATATGAATAATTATAAAAAAGTAAAACAATCATGTGGAATATTTCAAAATATGTTCGAATCGCTGGCCGTTCACTTCCAAGCACTTAAAAATGCGGGTGTTGATTGTATATATATATATATATATATATATATATATATATATATATATATATATATATATATATATATATATATATATATATATATATATATTTGATTTTCATGGAATTATTTCACATATCCAAATATTCATGCACTATACGATGCACTATACGTAAACCATATTCCTTTGATATCCTTAGAGCCTCAGCTATTTCGATCGACTCAACTTTGCGTTCATCCAAAATTATTTTGTGGACTTCTTTGATGTTTTCGTCGGTAACAACTCCTTTGAGTCGTCCACTGCGTGCATTGCCCTCAGTAGGTACTCATTTCAACCCGTTTCAACTTGGCAAATCACTTTTCGGTTGATAATTTTGGTGCGAGGTCCGAATGATGTTTATCAAGCCAAACATTGGCTTCAACAGTATTGTTTTCGTCAAAAAGCAATGTTTCATCAACACACGAAATTTATTTTTATTCATTTTCATCAAATCAATAAAAGTGGCTTCACTCAATATATTATCTCTTATAAACGAATAATTCGAAAGCTGTGAAATTTGTACACGTGTCTTTTGAAGGTTAGGGATAACTGAAAATCATATACATTCAATATTGGTAGCGCCATCTGTGTGTGAGCCTACGGACTTTTCAGTCCACCCAACATAGTTTTCTGCATAAATATTTTCATTTGCGAATTACAGATGAATATACATTTTCAAGTTACAATTCAGATTGCCAGCTTATGCGTTTAATTATACCTATATCTTCGTAAGAATAATAGAAATATCTGGTATGTACCGTTCTGAACTTTTTTTATTCTTATACACTATTCAACGACAGTTTTTCGACGCACACAGTGTCACGGTATTATTTTCTAAACGCTTCAATATTTCTTAAACGACACATGAAAATCGCCAACTGTACCTACTTGGAAACTTGCCAAAACTCATTGTCTACTCAAATAGCATAACTCTGAATTCATTTCGAAAGTAATAACAGTGCTGCGTTTTGTAAAATACTATTATTGTGTGTCTTAGTTAATAGACTCGTTAGAGCGAAGAACGGTATGAATCGTTTAGGATGATAGTTGATTTGGATTTGGTTGCTGGATTTGGATTTGGTTGAATAAATCAAAAAATTTGTCTTCAGAAGCAACAATCTGAATAATCTCAATCAATCAATTATGATTTATTGTTCAAGAAATCCTTATTGACAAAGCTAGTGAAACTTTATGAAGTCAACAATGTTAAAGTTTTTAAAAAATATTAAAATTATGATATACAGTGAACAATCATTATAGGGTTGAAAAATGTACATATACGAATACATATAAATAGAACAATATATAAAACATTACAGATAATAAATAAATAAATCATTACAGATATGTAAGCATCTGAAATGCTAAAAAAAATATATCATCGTAATATTCCTTTAAGTCATAGTAGGCTTTTTGCAGAAGTACTCCTTTAACTAACTTTCTGATTTTTTTTTCAATTTGCTATTGCCCTGTAGTACATTGGAAGGTGGTTGTATATTTTCGTGCTCTCATATATCAAAGCAAATTTTGTAGTTGCTGATTTTGGAATTGGCAAGGGTAAATTCCGACTTCCTCTCGTGTGGTAACATCTGTCATTATTTACTGCTGAGTTGGAGTATTTTTTGTGAATTAGGCAAACAGTTCCTGACACGAATAAACAAGGTACAGTTAGAATTTTCTGACTGATGAATATTGGTTTGCAGTTGTCTTGTGATTTTGCCGTACATATTCATCTGACAGTTTTTTTTTGTAGAACGAATACTGAATTTAGTTGCTGACTATACAAAAGCCACAAAAGGCAATTCCATATCTCAAGTGCGACTCTATCAAGGAAAAATACACAGTTCTGGCACAGTTCAGGATTGATTGAGTTCGTTAGAAACAACTCGAACTACATATTAGCCAGATGCTAATTTTTTGCATAAATTTGTTATATTATGATCATCAAATTTCAATTTATCATCTATAAATACCCCTAAAAATTTTGTGTGAGTTTTGTTAACTGTAGTTTCTATAAGTAAGTCGTCAAAATTGAGTTTGAAGCAAACTATGTTCGTTTCATTTGTGTTGAAACAAGGAGTTTGAATCGCACCACTGTTTAGCCCTATAGAGATCCAGAGTTATGATGTATCTGAGATCATCTTCATTTGTCCCACGCCAAAGGATCGTGGTGTCATCCGCAAAAAGTGTAAATTTCCCTTTGATGTCAATGGTTACCAGATCATTCAGATAAAGCAGAAAAAGGATAAGATCCAGAACCGAACCTTGTGGTACACCTGATGTATTATTCTTACATGCCATGTATTTCCTCGGAGTTTTACCAACTGCTTCCTGACTGTTAGATAACTGTGAAGCCAGTTACATGTTTCATGGTTCACACAGTCGAATGCTTTTGAGAAATCACAGAATGCTGCCCCAATATATACATCTTCCAGAAGAGAGAAGATTCCATAGCATGTGTTATGGCTTTGGAATCCTTATTGAGATTCGCATAGTATGTTATGAATACCTAAGAAGTTAGGCATTCTCTTTTCAACCAGTTTTTTAATTATTCTTGAGATTGTCGGAAGCAAAGATATAGGCCGGAAGTTGGATGGATCATTCATTTCACCACCTTTATGAAGCGGAATGACTTGCTAGTTTCAGACATGTAGAAAATCTACCAAAATAAAATGATTTATTAATGGCGTCAACAAGAATATTCAAAGCGTATTCTGAGAGATTTTCTAAAATTTTAACTGATATTTCATCATACCCAGATGATGTTTTGTTCTTTATTCCATTTATGGTTTGCTTCAGTTCGTATATGTCTGTATCAAATAGGTGAAAGTTACCTGAAATATTTAAATTTTTCATAAATTCAGTTGGATGGATTGCCGGTTGTAATTCCGATCTTATTTTTTGTGCTATCGTACAGTAGAAGTTGTTTAACACGGATCTATATCCGCATTAGTAGGCAATATATTACCTTTTCCACGTAATTTATTCATTATAGCCCAGTTACCTTTTGCTTTATTTTCCATGTATTGTTTGTTTTCAAAAAAATAGTTTTTTTTTTGGAAGCTTTATTAGTTTTCTATAAATCGTTCTGTATGTATTCAATTATCTAGTGATCTCAAGTTTATTGCTGTTTTTTTATACCTTGGGTTATCCAGGGCTTTTTTCTTTATTTTTGATTTCGATCTTTTTGATTGGAAAATATTTTTCGAATATATCTATTAGGTAGTTTTGAAACATGTTAACTGAATCATCAAAGTTCAAAAGGTTTGCCCATGGTGCCCATTACATAGGTTTCTGAATGATTCGTAGTTCGCCTTGCTATATATTCGTACGTATCTATATTTACTTCTTTTATTCACTGTTTGGAGGATGAAGATCCTGAATACTCAGTATACTTTAATGAGACGGTGAACCTATGGGACTGTGATGGTTCGGAAGCGTAGGAGGGCCACAGATTATTTGTTTATTTGATCCACAATAATTTCGACTTAAAAGTCGAAATTTCGACTTTTATCTCGTAACTTCGACTCTTATCTCGAAATTTCAACTTCAATCTCATAATTTCGACTTTTATCTCGTAATTTCGACTTTTATCTCGTAATTTCGACTTTTATCTCATAATTTCGACTTTTATCTCATAATTTCTACTTTTATCTCGTAATTTCGACTTTTATCTGTAATTTCGACTTTTATCTGGTAATTTCGACTGTCCTCTCGAAATTTGGAAATTCTTTTCAAATCATTTCGACAGAGCTCCAATCTTCTCATGGTGGTATGTTTTTTACGAAGAAATATGACAGAAACCGATTTGTTTGAAGGTGATTGACAATGTTTCATGATGAAACAACTGAAACAACCAAAAAAGAATAATTAAAAATGAATAGCTGAAAATAACAATTATATTAGTTCGCGACGTTTCTATTGTTAGTATCTACAATCGCCTTCGGGTGATGACTGGACTGATTCCTCCGAGAGATGACTATTTATAGTCAGTGAGAAACCGATTCAATTGAATATTCGAAGCCTACTCATTTTTTTATTGAACTTTCGGAAACCAATCTGCTCCAGTTAATTTTTTGCATCATTAGATCTCTACGATTTTTCGAAACGGGGAGAGAAAACCCAAAATACCTAAGAAATGAACATTGTATCTCCTCGAAGAAAATACCAAAAGTATTATTTGGTTGCCATTGTTAACTGTGTTTTTACATGACGTTTAAGACATGAATGTGTAGAGTATTCTTTCAAAATGTTAATGAATTTCTACTAGAAATTTCGTCAGTTGTAGTGAAAAACTGAATTTTAGATAAGTTTTGATAATGAAGTAAGGATATTACTGATCAGATTGATTTACTATGATGAGAAACTAATACTTTGGCCAAAGTCTACTTTCTCCTACTCGTGCGGAAAGCATTTACTTTTTCAAAAAGGTACTGAATAATATCAATGCATAATTATCAATCTGAAATCTATTCAAATGACATAATTAATTCACTTCTCGGGTTAATGTATGGATCAATTGTGGCATAAGGATCTAGGGACCTTGTGTAATTATTTTTTTCATAAAAATTGAACATAATTTCCAAAAATCTTCATCACAGGCTGTCCGGGGGTATGTGCACTCCGACGAAAAATTTTTGAAAGCGAATGATGGGATCTTGATGAGGTGATCTGTAACTCCATAAAGGCAAGGCATCGCATACAATATACTTGTTCTCCCTGCTGGAGCAATAGCATTTCTTGTTTTCCGTATTCTATGAATATTCCATTCAAAATATACTTGATTAAGATCACTCTGAAATAAAAATTATAATTGAAAATTCATTAGTAACAACTCATCTCTCACTTGGATTAATGGTATGAAACAAAATTGAACTAGAGACTTGTCCGAAAATGATGCATCAAATAAATTTTCTTCTATTAGGGTTTGAAATAAATGCATCCAGTATTGTGCATTGTGTTTACGTAATATTGACCAACAAGATTCTATCCTTTGATTGTGCATGCTTCTTCCATACAAAAAAACATGGTTGCTTTGTTGATTCAGTAAATACTTCATGAAGGGCTTTTTGTATCCTCTTCATTACTTCATTTTCAGTGCCCACATCGGTTCGTAAAGTTTTGGAAAGTTAAGAAATATCCTCCAATTACCTTCAAAATCACATATTTTTTCAGGTGTGAAGATGAGAAATAATAAATAGTGTGGTAAAATTTAACGAAATATCATTGACACAAGCATCTTCAAAAATGTATATTCAAATGAAATATTTGTTCTTGTTTCAACATCAGTTCGGAATGATTATTGTTGAAGATATTGATTGATTCAGAGTCAATGATTTTCTCTAACCTTAGGGTCGCTTTCCACATATTCCACATATTTCCATTGAAATTTCAATTACACAACAATTTCACGAACCTCCTGTTTACATCACCTCATAGTAAATTATAATGCACTCAAGGAACCATATTTCTACTTTTGAGTCAGAATTATGACTTTCAAGTCGAAATTACGAGATGAAAGTCGAAATTACGAGATAAAAGTCGAAATGACGAGATAAAAGTCGAAATTACGAGATAAATGTCGAAATTACGAGATGAAAGTCAAATTACGAGATATAAGTCGAAATCACGAGATCAAAGTCGAAATTACGAGATAATAGTCGAAATTACGAGATAAAAGTTGAAATTATGGTGGATCAAATAAATGAATGATCTTTGGCCCTCTTACGCTTCCGTATAATGGTCACTGCTACTTTGGCAAAAATGACCGAATATAGCGGTCATCATGAAAATTGTGTGTTTGAGATTCGAAAAAGTCGACGAAGGCCGTTTTCGCCTAGTCCTGATTGGCGAAGATTCTACTGGTGATTTTTAGACGTTGATTAGTAAATCGTGCGGACCGGCGTTATCATGGAGCAGTATCGGACCTCTTCTGTTAGCCAGTGCCGTCTGCTGCTGATGCAATATTCGGTACATTGCGTAGATTTCCTCACAATGAGATTCTGTTGTGATATGTTGCCTGGGTTACAGAAAGTTATAGTGATTCACACCAGCCGCTGACCACCATACAATAACCATGTTTGTTTGGTGGATTTCCGCCTTTGGCAAGTTCCTGAGTGGCTCATGGATCTCTAACCACTATCCCGAACGTCTCCTGTAATGATCCGATCTGAGGAAGAATCGTTTTGGATGTGCAAAAGCAAAAAAAACAGGCTTCAAAACGTGACAATTTCTGTCGATCGTTCAAATGGACGGGCTGTAACTTATTGAGTTTGTTGACCTTTTCAATATGTTTTGAATCATCAAAAAACGCATGTGTGCCGACGCCCAGTTGTTCCGCCATCCCATTTACCGTTTGTGGTGGGTCAGACTCCATCAGGGTCCTCAAACCCTCTAGTCCAGTCATTATAGTAAGTTCACCTCGGAATGCGAGATACCCAGCTGTAAGTCTGTAAATACTTGTATATTGACACCCTAAAAGTTGTCTCAGAACCTACATATGGTAGGGTGTACGCAACTATTAAACTTCAAGGTCAAAGGTCAGAAAAATCGGTTTTTTGCGCTTTTTTTGGAAATATCTCATTTCCTATGGGTTTTTTGCTATTTGTATTCATTATCAATATTGTAGAATATATAATTTTCTACAAATTTTGTTAGGAAAAAATTTTTATACGCTGAACCGTTTTCGAGATAGAGGGCGGAGAGCACGCGTTCACAGCATGACTTCAGGTCAACCGGTACCTCCGGTCGAAAACGCGCCATATATAGTTGATGAACTATCGATAAATCAATGATTATAAATATTTGTCAATTTTTATTAACTATTATATTATATTTTATCATTTTTTTCCTAACTTATCCACTTTTCATTCAGTATTAATTTATTTAACAACACTTACCTGCCCATGTAATTGCAGAATTGTTAATGAAAATATAGGAATTATATTTGAATTTCAACCTGATTAATATTTATAACTTTTCACATGATAAAAAAAAACAAATAAATTATAAATTAATCTTTTTATTAAAAAATATCATTGAATACATTTATTTTTATTGAAAGTAAAGAAATGGAATAAAGGGTACAAAAACTACATTTTATAATTTTAATCATCTTCTTCCTCTTCAACGTCGTCTTCTGGATGCTGGTAAATTTCAAACTGGTCTTCATTATCGTCTTCAACGACATTTGTCTCAAGTTCTTCCATGATTTCGGGGTCAAAGGTTCCATCTTCGTTAATGTCGCTCTGATATGGTAGAGCATTGAGACAAGCTTGCCCATTACATTGGCCACAAGCTAAAGAGCATTGCAAGCCCGCCTTCCTGCATCCGCATCGCGAACCACAACCACTCTTGCAGTTGCAGAAAATTGTATTTAGGAAATCTTCTGGAGCAGGTGGTAAAATTTTCATGATAGGCTCCAAAAAATCGTTTCGCATTGCCCAACGCCATACCTGGGGTTCCAAATCATGTCCTAACCAAGTTTGAACTTGATAATATACACGGTTGAAATGTTGATGAGCAGCTGCACTTGTTGGTGGAATATTTGAAAGCTGCACAGGTTTATTAAGTTTTGTAGACTTGACGTAATGCATATAACGAAGATGATCGAGACTTTTCACAGATTTCGGAGCATTATAGACTGCCAATAAGGTTTGAGTTCCACTCTCTAATAATCTCTGGGCCGAACAATTTTCTTCCTCAAACGCTGCAGCTAGTTCATCCAAATTTGTCAGTTTCTCAAAAACTTTTAAAAATGATTTTTTCCCTTTTTAAAAAGCGCAGAAGTTGTGTCACAGCCACTTTATGTTTTTCTCTTAATTATTTCTCAATTTTAGTAAACGGTTATCAGTATTATTGTATTGAATAGATATAAATTTAATGCATGAAAAAAATGATAAAATATAATATAATAGTTAATAAAAATTGACAAATATTTATATTCATTGATTTATCGATAGTTCATCAACTATATATGGCGCGTTTTCGACCGGAGGCACCGGTTGACCTGAAGTGATGCTGTGACCACGCGCTCTCCGGCCTCTATCTCGAAAACGATTCACCGTATAAAAAATTTTTTTCAACAAAATTTGTAGAGAATTTTGTATTCTGCAATATTGATAATAAATACAAATAGCAAAAAACCCATAGGAAATGAGATATTTCCAAAAAAAGCGCAAAAAACCGATTTTTGTTTTTTGACCTTGAAATTTAATAGTTGCTTACACCCTACCATATGTAGGTTCGGAGACAACTTCTAGGGTGTCAATATACAAGTATTCACAGACTTACAGCTGGGTATCTCGAATTCCGAGATTCTTACCTAATTTAAGCTCAAATGACTGGATTACTCGTCCTGAATTACTGTAGGTCAAAAACTCCGGGGCTCACCTTCCAGGCTGAAATCTTCGGAATGAAATTTCGCATAACAATAAGATTGTCATTCGAAATTGTTGACGAAAATTTTGTTAGGAATGCCAGTGATATTCCTGCAACAAGACAAACTGACACACAATTAACAATGGACGTCGCCAGTGACATGGTATTCTTAAAGTTTGCTGCTTTTTAATTAATCAGATGATACTACCGCGTGTCAATTTTCTTTGAGCATCTATCAGCATCTAGTTGATTACTCACCAAAAATTCAAGACCATTGCAAGAAATTTTAGAATTTCAACAGAGTTTCTGGTTGGATGATTTTTGTGTAATTTTTGGTCTACTGAACAATTTCAAACTTTCAAGTTATTCAGGCTGAACCAGGAAGTACTGGGTAAATATATTGATAAACTGCAAATCATTTTCGCCTGAACACTCAGTTATTTCAAATATAAAATATAAAATGGGTTCGCTGTTAACATTCTGCCCAAATCCAAATTGCCTGAATATCTTCAAATCATCATTCATCTTCTGAATCTCCTCTCTTTCAGGATTCTAGTTTTCTTCCAAAATGCACTGGGCTCATTCATCTACGGAGAACCATGCAGTAAGAGAAACACAGCATATTTGATGGGGGAATCGTGGATGATCCCGGACTATAACGTCCATTGCGTTGACATAACCGGATTCAAAAAGCAACTCCTTGGAAAAGTGAACATGGAAAAATACAAAGATTTCCTTCTAGAGGTGCAGGGAGCAGACACTCTCTATTCAGACCATATGAACTTGACCAGGTTTCCCATCAGTATTATCAAATTTTTACCGAACGTTGAACTGATCGATCTGTCTGGTAACAGAATCAAGAAAGTACCCAACAAAATGTTCCTGCTCGCTCCCAAAGTAGACAAACTGCTTCTGTCTGACAATAGAGTGATGATTCCTAAAAAGAAGCCACTAATAGCATCGATGACACTGAGAACTTTGTCGTTGAGTAATAATGGCATTGATAAGATCTATAAATTCACTTTCACGAAGCTACCAGCTTTAGAAGTTTTGTATTTGGATAGCAACAACTTGAGAACGATATCTCCTTTGTTCAACTCCTTACCAAGGTTGAAATTTCTGCATGTGGGGCGGAATTTTTTGCTGACTGTTCCTCCAAGCTCAAAGATATCAACATCATTGGTCCGTTACATCACTAAAAGTCAGAGAAATCCTATCAAAAGACGTTCAGTTGCCCTTGTGAATTATCTGGAATAGTCTAATTTTTTCACTGCAGAACAGTCGAAGTCATTTATTTTTGATAATATATACTTAATGTAAATGAAAAAAATATTTTATTCATTAAATTAATCTGCACGTCAGTGTTCTCCGTTATTTATTTTTGATAGAAAGAGTAATAGTATTTCCAATTCCAATTGGAACAGCACAGAGAAGGAATTCCCGCCTCGACATGGGCATCGGCATATTATTTTTCAGTGGTAGTTTTTCAGTTACTTCTTCTTACAATCATAGCAATTGATCACCCCATGGAAAAGTTATCTCAACGGGATTTTTCCACCATGGATAATTATGGAAAACTTCGAAGTTCAAAGTAGTTGGAAACACAAATGGAAACACAAATAATCACACCGAATTCTTGTCAAACATATATTTACAAAATAATAGAGGCCAACAAAATTGCTAGAAAAATCGAAATTCTTCTTCGCTATATTCGGATGAGGTGGAATCATCATCGGGTCAAATAACGATCGGATTTATGGAACTTTGCACATACTATTTGTTCTCTTCTTTTATAACGTGGGCCACACAGTTCTTCCACACATCACTGTTACCTACTTCATTCACCACTCGCCTTATATTGTCAAGCACTACAGCATTCAAAGTCGGTGACTGATTACATTTCCGCAAGCTTTCTTTTATTGTGGCCCAAACCATTTCAATTGGATTGAACACACGATGGTATGGAGGCAAACGTAAGACAATATGACCACGTGTTTCACACATCGAATCAATAATATACTCTTTTTTGAAATTACGTTGTTTTATGTTCGCCAGTAATACCTTTTTCGTTGGAATCTTTTTAGGTATTTCCATGTCATGATTTCGCATGAAATCAACAATATCTGCTTTTTTTGTGTTATTGTTTGGTATTGTAGTCAATAACCGAGAATGATACGAAGCGTTATCCATAACAATAACCGAGTTTGGAGGAATATTTGGGAGAAGCTGCTCACTGAACCAGGTTTCGAATAAAGCCGTAGTCATATCTTCGTGGTAATCAGCAGACGAATCTTTTATATTTTTGGCCGACAGAAGCAAATCGTTAGGTAAGAAACCACTTTCATTCCCGGCATGCAGAATTATAACACGTTTTCCCCTTGAAAAAGGTGTGTTCAAAGCACAATACTTGGTTTCGTCTACCCAGACATATTTGACAACATCATGGGTGTCAAACCAAGTTTCGTCGAGGTAGATTATATGTCTGCTGGATTCTCGGTAGCTTTTCATTCGCTTCAAATATTCTTGTCGGAGTTGAACAATGCGTGTCGATTCCATTATGACCATCCGATTGTTCAATTTTTTATATTTGAAAGCACAAGACAATAAGACACCTCGTAGAGTTTCTGAAAATTTGTAATTGTAATCGGAATAGTCGAGTAATTTATACCAAATCATTTCCAAGGTTGGAACTCCATTTTTTTGGTATATACCATGAATTTTTCACCGAATCACATCTTTTGCAGCACCATCAACGTTTGCGAATTTTTTATTCTTTTGTTTTCGTTTCATTTCATGGTCAATGACATCCCCTATTTTAATGACTTGAAGAACTGTCGAACGAGATAGTTTCGTTAACTCGCATATTCTATTCACAATAGCATTCTGTGAAGTGTGACAGTTTTCTTTCTTCAAGCATTCATGAATATTTGAAATTACTCGGTGAACTTGAACATGTAAGTCCTTATTTTCAAATACCGGATCCCTGTCGATTGACACAGATTCCTCACACGTAATGTTATCATTTGTTTCAAAAGGTCTCCAGAAAGCCATATTGATGAAAGTACCCAAAAACACTAAGATTTTCACAAAAATCGGATTAAACGATGAGTTTGGAATCTTTGTTGTAAAAGTTGAAAACTTTTCCTAGAGATTAATTACCCTAACACCAAACTGATATTTTTGCACTCGACGCGCGTTTCGCTAACAAGGTTAGCATCTTCAGGAGAAGCAAATTGATACTGAATCTAAAGACAAGGGTTAGTTGTTTATATACCTAAAGTTTATTGGTCCGATATGGACTTTGTTTGTTAAATGATGATTATCCTAATTGATTTTTCGGTAATTAACTAGTGGAACCACTACCTGCAAATTAATTTGTCCGCTTTTTTATCTATTGTTGACCAATTAAATTGTGAACAATGAACAATCCCACTTACTCATGTTTCATGTTCCATTCAACGATTTCGATTGTGAACACACAGTATTCTGAGATCTTGTTGAATCTTCATACAAACCGAACAGCGTTTGAATTTCTTTCGAACCCCGCCTCAAAGCGAATGGAAAGAATCACCTACAAAACGGTTTGATATTTCACTTTGATCGAAACGAATATGATGAAAGCGAGAAGAAAATCTTTCAAAAAATTATGTCATTGAAGTTCATCATTGAATTGTGAAATTGAATAAATTTTCTCAATATAGTAATGTTGTTCGAAATTTGGCAAGTGAGAGAGAATCTTTGGCTGTCCCATTTGAATGAGGAATTGGAATAAGGCTTTTATGAATTGAAATATTTTATTATGTGGATATTCAAATATCATGAGGAGTAACTAGAGTTGTTATTTGCCGAAATCAATAATTTTGGGTTTCTTTCTATCGAGTTTCAATAAGTGTCAAACACAATAAACTACGGTCACAGTGATTGGTTGAATGGATCCACCCATTATCTTATGTGGTTAACTCCTGTGTTTGTTATGAGTTAGGCGTCCTCGAATTTGAGCATAGGTATCCAGGCTGAAAAAAGGACATCTTTGACTCTTTAGTATTTTCAGACCATCCTTGCTTTTTCAATGGTCAAAAATTGTTTTCTCATGGCGAAGGTATCCTATTTCATCTGTAATCATCCAACTTAACCTACAATAAATTAGCGTTTTTTCATCAAATAACGTAAGCTTTCTCGGCTGGACACATAATTGAAGATAACGAAATCCGGACTGTTGACTGAAGGGTTGACATAATAATAACAGGTCAGCAATATGATTCTCAGAATTGACGACTGTTATTTTAGGTTTCGTTGTATGTTTGCCATTTTCTTCTGGTCGGAGTTTAATTTATATATGATTTACTGGCTTGATCTGAGAAGGTGTCTCACATTCTCTTAAAACATGACACTAGCTAAACAATTTGCATCCCACTCCACAGTCCATTTTCTAGGAAAGGCATCACCCACTATTCTCACACTAGATTCCACAATGACGGAAATTACTTTTAGACAAGGTCTAGTCACCCGGATTTTGAAACAGCTTAATGTAAACATCTCAATTATAAACATAAAATTGATTTTTTCCTTGAAAAACGTAAAATATCAGGAAAAAATCTCCAAGCACTGGGTTACGGAAGGTATCAAAATTTCAGCAAATACAAAGCGTAAACTTTCCAAAGAATTACTAGAAGGACGAACATCAAAAGAGTTCTATAGCAAATATTCAAATATATTGAAAAAAGTCATTGAAGCAGCTAAAATAAAAGCAAATCTGATATGATATGAAATAAAAACAAAGCTGCTTGGAACATAGTTAGAAAGTATACAGGTAAATCAGCAAATAAACCAGTTTCAATAATTGAATCCGCAAACAAAGAAAGAGCTTAAATAATCCTAAATGAAACAAATGAAATTTTTACTAACCAATTTATGGATTTAGAAACAAATAATTTCCAGGAAAAACAAATTACAACCTTAACAAATTCACTATTATTGAAACCAAATGACTCCAAAGAAATATATGATGTAATCACCTCACTAAAAAACGAAACATCAGTAGGAGACGATGGAATACCGACAAAAGTATTAAAATATGTAGCTGAGATGTGTTATCCTCGTAGGTACATAATAAACCTGATATTGACCAAAGGAATTTTCCCAGATAAGTTTCCAGATGGTCTTGATAAATTGCTGCACTCAGAGCCATTTATAAAAAAGGAGAAAAATCTAATTGGCAAAACTATCGATCAATAGTTCTCTTATCAGTGAGATCTTTGAAAAGTTAATATACCCAAGAATTGTGAATTTTTTTGAAAGTCACAAACTGATTTCATATTCTCAAAACGGTTTCAGGAAGGATAAATCCACTATACTAGCGCTATACAATGCCCTTACTGCGATATTAAACTCACTGAACAATAAAAATGAAACTATAGGAGTATATATAAATCCTTCTAAAGCATTCGATAGGATTGACCACACTACACTCTTAAAAAATCTTGAATATTTTGGAATAAGGGAGTGTCCTTGAAACTGATACACTTCTACATAACAAATAGATGTCAATGCCTAATAGAAAGAGATGAAAACGGAGAACAAATTAAATCTAAAAAGGAAAAAATAAGATTGGGGGTTCCAAAAGGTTCCATACTTGGACGTTTAATGTTTATTTTGTACATCAATAACTTGCCTATAATATAGTTGACCAAAAAATTATCCGATTTGCAGATGATACTTCTTCAATATTCAGCGACGTAACCGAAAATGATATAAAAAACAACATATCGAAATCTCTAAATATACTGAAAACCTGGTTTGAAATGAATAACATGCAAATGAATGTTAATAAAACTCAACTCATGAAGTTTTCTAATACGCAGCAAAATGGCACCTTTTCACTACTCCATGATGGAGAAGAAATTACAGCTGCTCATTATGTAAAATTATTAGGAATCACAATGGATCCTAGACTAAATTGGAAAAAACACGTTGAATAACTAGCACAAAATATGGTAGGATACTGCTATGCACTTAAGGTATTGGCTCAATCACTAAATTCAGAGGCTGCTCTAACTGCGTATCATGCTTACATACAATCTCGCGTTAGATATGGAATTATTTTCTGGGCAAATTCTACAGATGCCCACAGAATTTTGGTAATCCAAAAAATATGCTTGAGGAGCATACTGAGTATGAAACAAACCAAGAGATGCAAAAATTTATTTCAAAAGTTGAATGTGCTTTACCCTTGTGGGACTGTATATATATGAAGCAGTAATATTTGTTAGGGAAAATAATTAACTTTTCAAAACACTAGAACATGACTACAATACTAGATTCAAACAACATTTAACTACGGATTTGAAAAATATACTTATATTCGAAGAAATGTGGAATTTACAGTCATAAACATTTTCAATCATTTGTCTGATAATCTAAAAAAAAAGCCAATTGATGAAATGAAGCACCACCTCAAGCAGTTATCAATACAAAAAACTTACTATAAATCAGAAGAATATTTTGAAGATAGTCCTATATAATTGGGGGATACATATTATACTTCTAAAATGTTATGGTCCATAGGTAAAAACAACCTTTCATAATGTAATTTTAGTTTAAAAGCCCCTACGGGTTTTCTCTTCCACTCTTTTATTTTATTTTATAACTTATTTTCATTATTGACATGTTCTACACCCGTTTGGGTATTATGTATTGTTCACATGAACGAATAAAGAATATCTATCTATATATGGTCAGTCGGTAGCCAAGCGGTTCGGCGTGGGTGCTTTGTTCACTCACTCGAATTGACTGCCGTGTTGGTCGGTGGTTCAAGCCCTAGCCTGAACGATCGATCTTCACTTGCTACCGTCCAACCCGTGTTAGGAATCATAACGTTAAAAGGTAAGACCTCGTTGATCCTTAGCTCACACAAGTTTCGACCTCTGAGGGTTATCGTTCGTAGGGGTGCGACAGCTGGTTAACGAAAAAACAGATTTTAAACAGATTTTTTTTAAACAGATATATGTATATATCAAAGCGTCTGGTCCTGATGAAGTGTCCGTCATCGTAGATAAAAAGTGCGCAATTGAACTTGCACTAGTATTTTGCAGACTTTTCAACCTGTCTTACCAGGAAGGTGTTTTCCCTTCTTGTCGATAAATTGCTCGCGTTCAGCCGATATTCCCAACAAGAACTAGGAAAATCTTCCAAATAACTACAGACCAGTCGCTTTGCTATTAGTGATATCAACGAGCATGAAAGAAACCGTAAACCACCACATCCATGAATATTTGAAAGGCTTCAACATCTTGAGCGGTCATCAATATGGCTTTCGGAAACAAAGATCAACAGACGACCTTCTATCATATGTCAAACATATTTGGAATGACGCATTCGAGAAATATGAAGAGTCAATATATGTTGCGTTTGATATTTCTAAGGCATTAGACCGTGTGTGGCACGAGGGTTTGCTAGCCAAACTTCGATGCTATGGCTTGTCGGATTATTTATGTGTATGGCACCGCAGCTCAGCTTTCTGGATAAACTGCAAATTGGCGTCGATGTGTATTTCTCGAATACTTTTACCATCAACGCTAGTATTCCCCAGGGATACAAATTGTCTTCAACCTTCATTTTATTTTATATCAACGACTCATTGAAAAAAAACAGAGAATACAATATATATTGCTTTGCTGATGACAGCACACTTGTATAATAATAATAATAATATAATAATAATAATAATGTTTATTTCAAATAGAAAAATTAATACAATTAATAAATATAGAATAATAAACATATATGCTCATAGAAGCAAGGGGTTGCTTGTGCGTGAGTGAGAAAAAGTAAGTTGATATTCAGTAAGCATGATATAGAAACATACGTAAACGGTAAAATAGTTGAATATATTGACAACACTTATAATTAAAATATATACAGTAAAAGCGAAATAACGATAACACTTATAACTAAAATATATACAATAATAATGAGGGGTCATATTCGAGAAATTTGCGTCAGAATCGAGGTATTTTGTCAAAAGCGGAAACTTCACTATTCAATTTGAGTATTGAATACACTAAAAGTGAGATTGTCATAATCGAGAAAATTTTATCACAATCGAGGCATTTTGTCGTAATCATAAATTTCATCATATTCAGATTAGAGTATGGAATAATATATAATTTACAAAAGTTATGTTTTCATCAAATTTTGTTGTTGACTATATCACTAAAAACAGTCTTCCGGTGGTTTGCATTCAAATTTTCAATTTATGTTTGAATGAGTTAATGTTGTTGATCAGTTTAAGTTCTCCAATATTTTTTTCACATTTGGGAATTTGCACAGTTGTATTTCTTTTTCGAGTAGGATAACTATGATCGATGGCTTTCAGTTCAATTTTAGTTTTGTGTATGTTGATAATAACGTTTTGGCAGTATAATTGTCTTATATATAGTGTTCCACTCAAAAGAAAGAGTTCGTTAGAGGGAAAAGTTACTTTTTTTTGTGAATAATTCTCAGAATCCATTTTTGCAATACATTCACCTTTTCCAGATGACAATCAAGTACTCCACCCCAGCCCATTATTCCATATGTCAATTGGGATTGGATTAATGAGTAATATACGGTTTTCAAGTGATGTACATCCAAAAACTGTGTTAAGCATCTGAATCTACCAATAAGACCTCTAATATTTTTTGTAATATAATTAGTATGTTTGTCCCAGCGTAAGTGCCTATCTATTATGATTCCGAGATACTTGACAGACTCTGCTTCTGGTATTGTTGTACTTTTATCAACATACAGATTTCCCAGTTGAGGTAAATTGTTAATGTAGGATGTGAATGGAAGATAACGGGTTTTATCTATATTGAGCGTCAATTTATTGAACTGAAACCATTTTTTGATTGACTGAAAATCGGTTTCGGCCGTGACTTTCACATCTTCCCAGCAACGCGCTGCATATACTATCGTTGTGTCATCAGCAAAGCTGAGAATTGTTCCCCTTATATTCATAGACAATAAACTGTTCATATACAAAGTGAATAATATTGGTCCTAACACAGTTCCTTGTGGAACTCCACACGTGACAGTTCTCACCTCACTGATGACTCCATTTACGCATACCTGTTGCTGTCGATCAGTCAAATAACTCTTTAAGAGATCATGTACCTTTCCTCTAATGCCGTACGAATATAATTTGTTTAGTAGAATTTCATGATTTACGGTGTCGAACGCTTTAGAGAGGTCCACAAAAATACCTAAAGCTGGTTTTTTCTTATCCATTGCTTCATATAATAGTTTTGTGAAGGCATATATAGCATCTTCAGTGGATTTACCTTCTCTGAATCCGTATTGATGACTTGAGATGATTTTGTGCGCATTTATAAAGCATAAAATTCTACTTTTTAGCATTTTTTCTATTATTTTAGACAGAGTTGAAATTAATGATATCGGTCTATAGTTACTAACTTCTGATTCACTACCTCCTTTATGTATTGGTTCAATGATACCCATTTTTAGGGATTTTGGAAAATAGGCAGAATCAAAACATTTATTCATTATGTAATAAAAAGGAGCAACAATGAGATCCCCGATTTGTTTGAGAGTTTCAGCTCTCAAACCATCAATTCCAGGGGATTTGTAAGGTTTGAGACTATTAATGGTATCGATTATCTCTTTATGGGTTGGTGGAAACAACAATAGTCTAGTTATACTATTTGGATTCTAGGACATTGGCTGAGGATGCACATCTTCACCGGCAGCAGGAGGTTGCATACCTTAATGAGAATCTACAAGTGATTTCGGATTGGCGTAAAACTAACTAGGTCCAATTCAATGCCACAAAAACCCAGGCATCGTTTTTCTGAAAACCGGATATAATAATGTCAGGACTTTTTGCCTCAATAAATTTGCTTGCTGGGGACACCAATATGTCTTGGCACAATCACATCGCGCTGGGATTGCAGAAAACTGTACATACCTCAGCTTTGATGCTTTGTAGGGCTCACAACATACCTTCTTTGGAGTATGATCAGCCATCCGCCTGATTGGAGACGCGAAAATCACTTGATAGTCTGGAACATCGAAAAAAGGTTGCGGATTTGTCTTTCTTCTATGCATACTTTCACGGAAATTGTTCAAGTGACTTGGCAACTTTGATTCCACCAAGAGCGGTACATATCAGAAATACGTGACAGAGTGTGGCTGCTCATCAAGGTTCAACTCAGTAGACCTCGAACTTCACTGTTCAATAACCGTTTCATTTGAAGAACTGCGTTTGGGTGGAATAAACTTCCTGAGAAGTTTTTTCAAATGAATTTGATCTCCAGCGATTCAAATCTAACGTGAATCGCTACTATCGCACAGGCACCGCTCTTAGAGCGCCTTAAAGATTTTCCTGTATTGCTCGCGTTCGCTCCTTTGAGAAACTGTTTTATGAGAATGCTCATATAATAGTAACACGGGGCTATTTTCTGAACAATGTCCAGGAAATAGACTTGTAGATACTATGAGCTGATTCCTGCTTCATTCAGTCTTCGAAGTTATTAAAATCATCATTATCATCATTATTATTTTTATCATTATCATCATTGTTACTATCATCACTAAAGCCCGCTACCTTGAGCATTGATCAGGATTCTCACATATACCAAGGAATCAGGTGGTATAACCGACTTATGAATATATTCCCGCACTTAGAGTGCAAATGTGTTGAAGGATAATCTGACTCGTTATCTGATAAATCAATCATTTTACTATACCGTGTGTCCCACATTTTATGTGACAGGCAATATCTGGTTTGTTGTGTGATACACAAAAATGTTTCATACAAAAGTTTTAGGAGTTCATGAGAGCTATATTTTGATATAATTTTTAAATATACAGGGTGTTTGGTGTAGGTGCTACATACCAAAATTCCATTTTTTAAAATAGAACGCCCTGTATATCATTACATATTCAGATGCTACGTTAAATTCTGATATCATTTCATGTTTGGTTTTTGAAATTCGGTTACGGCGTTGTTGAGTTATTGCTTAAAATGTAAAGTCTTGAGAACGACTATTATTTTTTAAAATATCTCATACAATTATTCTCTCTGCATCAGATCACATGAAAATTAGTCAAAATTTTGGGTGTTCGAAGTAATGGTTTCAATTTTGAGTTGTGGAATTCAGTCAGGAATCATTTTGAATATGAAACAATGAAACAATAATAACAATGTGAATAATATAACTTGATAAATCATTTCATAAGAATGGTAGGTACCTAGAAATAAGTCATAAAAATTTTTCAAAGTGATGCCCATTAGATATTAAACAGGCTTCGAAACGTCGAATCACTTCTCTCGTACAAGTCGCTCTTATAATATCAGGCGTAATATCACTGCACGCTAGTCGAATTTTCATTTTCAGATCATCCACATTTAAAGGGGGAGTAGTGAAAACAATATCTTTTAAATAACCCCATAGGAAAAAAATCAAGCGGTGATAAATCTGGGGAACGAGCCGGCCACCGAATTGGACCCTTATTACCAATCCATCTATTTGAGTACGTTCCATCCAGATATTCAGTAACAACCTGTGAATTGTGAGGAGGAGCACCATCTTGTTGCCACCAAATTCCTTGTCGTTCTGCTATGGGAATATCTTCCATCAACTGGATCAAATCATTTTCTAGAAAATGTATATATCGCAATCCATTGAGATTTTCATTGAAAAAGTAAGGTCCTATGATGCGGCCATTGAACAATCCACACCATACATTAATACCCCAAGTAGTTTGAAAATAACTTTCGCGGACTCAGTGGGGATTTTCTTGAGACCAATAGTGACTGTTATGTCGATTCACAACTCCATTATTGTGGAATCGCGATTCATCGCTCCATAAAATTTGACTGAATATGTTAGGACTTTCATGTAATATTACCTGAATACAAGCAATGAATTCAAGTCGTCGTTCAAAGTCCGTGGGTTTCAAACCTTGTACCAACTGAATTTTGAATGGGTGGTATTTATTTTCTTTCAGAATTCTCTGTACATTAGATTCACTCACACCGACTTCTTCTGCAAGTGTACGGATAGAAACATGTGGATGAATAATAATATAAGCCAACACATTGATCTCTAAATCTTCAGTTCTAACAGATCTCGTATGATGACGATGCTTTATAGTAGAAGGAAATGACCCAGTTCGCAATTTTTCTACAACTCTCGAAAAAGTCATTCGTGACGGAATGGGTCTGTCTGGAAAACGTTCTTGGTATAGACGTTGTGCTTGACGGCATTTTTTCTGACATTTCCCAAAAATTAATAACATATCCATGCAATCACTTGGACTAAACGCGAAAGGCATACTGGAGTTTTCGCACAGAGAACACAGTTACTGTTTTGCAAAGAATCACTGAATCGAACTGACAAGTAGATACAATTCAACAACATTTGTTACTATGGCATCAACAAGCATTAGTTACTTGATGAAATTGTGCAATATAAAGCAGTTCACCCTCAAGTTAGTCACATTCTCAAGAATTTCAATATTATATTCAACTGATATCGATATCGTATCGTAGAGGTGAGAATAATGGTTTGTATTCAGTAGTAGTCTAGTTCAATTTAATAAAATATATAGACTGGATTCGTGTACGAGTAAATAAGTTTTTTTGAAACTTTATATTTAAAGAAAAGTGCAATAACTCAACAACGCCTTAACCGAATTTCAAAAACAAACATGAAATGATATTAGAATTTAACGTAGCATCTGAATATGCAATGATATACAAGGCGTTCTATTTTAAAAAATGGAATTTTGGTCTGTAGCACCTACAACAAACACCCTGTATATTTAAAAATTATATCAAAATATAGCTCTCATGAACTCCTAAAACTTTTGTATGAAATATTTTTGTGTATCTCCTTCAACAAACCAGATATTGCCTGTCACATAAAATGTGGGACACCCGGTATATATATATATATATATATATATATATATATATATATATATATATATATATATATATATATATATATATATATATATATATATATACATACATTCTAAATTCTAATGCAGAAAGCAGGTATGATTTTGAGATTCTAGAGTAGCATAGCCATCATTTCACCAAGGACTCAAATAATGAGAACATGAGAACAACCGTTTCAGCAGAATGGTTTGGATTGAGTTTGTGGTGTTTGAAAAAAAAATTTTGAATTTCATATTTTTCCATCATCATTATTATGGTAGTTTTCCTGAAGGTTGCGCCCAGTGGGTCCTGTTACTGGAGCTCCAATTCATTCGGGAGGACACGTCAGCATCATCTCCCCACAACTCCCCACATCGTAAGATGAGTTATCATTATTATATTCATGCAGAATCCCATATTAGTAGGAACAGGACCCTAATAATATAGGTATGCATTCTCATCAAATTGTGGATTGTTTTGTTTCGATCCCTCTTGTTTTCAAATGATCAACTATTCTATCCAATTCTCTTCTAATTTTTTTTTCCAATTTTAATGAGATTCTTATTGCTGGGAATATACTTTTGTACTAACCGTATGAACGTGTATATGTACTGTGTCATACGGTGACATAAAGTTCCAATGTTTTGTCTCGTAATGGTATCCAAAACGTTGCTGCTGAGGTGATTAAACAAGCGGCTCGTCCCGAAATTTCGAAGTTCACCACTGAGGATAATAGTGTTGTACCATGTACACTTCACATCAATACTCTTTAATATATCACATTGTATACCGTTCCTACCAGTAAAATCACTTTCTATTCCATAACAAATGTTTAGAAAAAGAGAATTTCTTGTAATTCAATGTTCATGTGAAAGTAGATCTTTCAAAAGGGCTTTTCCCTCCAGGCTGTGTATGCATACACTACGTATTTTAATAGAAAATGTTAATTGTAGTAATATTCTCCTTCCCTTGGAAAGTTAACCACAGTGGAATACCAAAAAGTTTCCCAGATAAGAATCATTCCTGAATATATTATCTTTCCATTCAAGTTTTAATCTTTTTACTTCATTGGTGTATAAGTTGTCTAGCATGTTAATCATCTCTCAACTGTTCTTGGAGTTACATTGTTTAATTTCCTTTTTGTGAAGAAGAAACGTCAAAATACAACAGAATTCTTCTTCTTATCTCTTATCAACTAGAGTCGTGGAGTACGAGTCATATTTTGTGATATCTTAATAATTTATCATGCCTGAGCAGAATGAAAATTTCTAATTCCTAGTAGGGCCAAACAATTAGTTATCATGGAAGTGCGATATGATAATCAACTTCAACTATCCAACGTCAAACGAAAGAATCGCCCACAAAATCGTGCCTTATCTGCTGAAATGAAACGTTGCAATAAAACTTTGCGTGTTTGGAGCAACGACAATTAAAACCAGTCCGGAAGTTTTTCCGGAGATATGAAAAAAATAGTCTATCCGTATTAAATAGCGGAAGAAATATAAAAACGATATCAGAAGTTTTTTTATGAAAATGCATGGAGTTTACTACTAACATGAACCCGGTATAGATGTCAAAGAAAATCGATTTCTCAGACTGTGAGTGTTTTATAGTACAGGAAAATTGGACTTTTTTTGATGTTTGAATTTCAGCTGGGTGAATTTTCAACTGAATCTATATTTTATTATAATCAGCACTAGGAACAGCGACTATGTGTTGATACAATGATATATTGATGTAATTACAGAAGTAATAGGGCAATGATATCCGTAATTTGTGATTCGGTTAGGAATTCTGACTAGTTTGAGCTGAAGCAGTTCATAACAGATCATTTCCTCAGGTGGAATTGGCCGCGGTGGTAGTGCGCCCGAATCACGATCGGAAGACCGTGGGTTCGATTCCTGCCTCGACCAGATATTTTTCTCGAGAGAATCTATCTGGTTGGAGCTGGGATGATTCTGCAACCGTGTAAGGAATAACACGTTAAAAGCTATGACCTCGTTAGTCCTTAGCTCGCACAAGTTTCCCAACTTCTGAGAGTTGTCGTTCGTATGGGGGCGACAGCTGATTAACAGAAAAACAGATTTTAAAACAGAATATGTTAAATACAATTGTAGAATCAGTTTTTTCAACGAATTCCCAAAGATAATATACTGGGGCATTGCAAAACGTTTTGCTAGGTTTAAGCTCCACAAGTCATATTAATTTTGAAATTGTTTTCAACTTATTCTATATTGTCTACTATGAAAAACTGATAATAAAGTGAACATGTGATGCAATGTGGAACTGTGTAGTAATGAATATTACTGGAGTTTTATCCCAACACCAAAGCGTTATTTTTAACACCTAATGATCTTCAAGAAGAAGATTAAACTCTTTCCTTTTGAAAATGATCACTCGGTGATCGAAATACGTGTCGAGGTCCTAAAAATCAAGGTTTGTCGTTGGGATACTATCCAATAAGGTGATCAAATTGTAGAGAGGCTGTAGGGATCTATTTGGAAAAACGTTCTAAGGAAGTTTATTCCACATGAACGCCGTTCTCCATATGAAAGAGTTCTTAAACAGTGAAGTTCGAGCTGTACTGTACCTTAAAATTATGAGCAGCCACAGTCCGTCGCGTATTTCTGATATGTACCGCTCTTTTTGGATTCAAATATGCCAAGTCACTTGAACACTTCCTGTGTAAGTATTTATCAGATGAGAGACGAATCTCCAACCTTTCTTCGATATTCCAGACTAACGAAGTTGCAATTGATATTCTCGTCTCCAATCAGGGGGATGGCTCTTTTCTGGATGGAACCCAGCAGCTTCAGGGGATGTTTGGGGGCGGAACTCCATACATAAGCTTTATGAAGCATAAAAAGTTGCTGAGGTGTGTACACTTTTCTGGTTTGGAACAGTGTTCCAAGCTTTTGAAAAGCAGCCTTTTCTATCCCAACGACATGATTGTGCCAAGACATATTGGTGTCCATTTTATTCCCCAACAAACTCATCGAAGCAGAAAGCGAAATTGTCTGACCTGACAATATTCCCATTCTTGAAATGTCGGTAGAGAATTCCATAACACATGTTTTCAGGTTTTTTGGACAAGAATAATTAGATCACCTGTGAAAGATTCACGTCGAGCACTGTCCGACCTTTTATTCGTTTTTTTTGGTGGTAAAAGAAAATCTTCCAAGGCAGATTAATCTGATATATAATTGGAGAAATCCTTCGGAAAAGCTATAGTTGCATCATACCCATCGTTCTTTGAGATACAAGGAGACATTCTAGAAAGTAACAACGAAGAATCGTAGCAAGTATAAAAAATATCAAAATATCAAATACCCCGTGAGTAGAAGCCCTGATATTGATTATATATTTTCGAGCGGTCTGATTACTGAAATCTACAGTTCATTCCTTAAAATTAGAGGATAGTTTAAGGAAAAGAAAGTTTTGGCTTTCTACTACTCCATCTTGATACGAAAAAAGAAGGATGAGAGAGTCTTCCAAAGAAAGGAAGGAAGTAACTCTATACATACTCTTCCTCATCCTTTTTTTTTGCATCAAGATGGAGTAGTAGAAAGCCAAAAACTCTCTTTCCCAAAAAATTAATCACTCCTAAAAAATATAACCCCTTCAATTCAAATAAGATTCCTCTTGGCTGGGATTAAATCAAATAGGTGAATGAATGTCAATACGATGCCATCGATGACATAAGCAGATCAAGCTTATTCCGTGACATTAAAAAATCGTAATTCATGAATGAAGTGTGTGTATTTTCTATAATGTTATCCAATTTGGTACTGAAGAGCCTTAGGGCAAGTGTCTTAAGGCGAAACATCGGTGTATACCAGTGAGGATACGGCAGTGTTCTATGTAAGTGCAATTTTTTACCATTCATTTAAAGTAGAACTCATGTGAATGATATGTGATTTTCATTCCACAACGAATGTTTCAAATACAAACTGAGTAGGGAAAAGTATCTTCTGTATAATTCAGTGTTCATATAGAAGTATTTGTTTCGAAAGAATTTTTTCTTTCTTTCAATGTTTATATGAAAGTAGCTGTTTCAGGAGAATTTTCTTTCAGTTTGTGTCTGAAAGTTACTTCTTTGCATGATCTACACATCCATGTATAGAGTTACTTCCTTTCTTTCTTTGGAAGACTCCCTCATCCTCCTTTTTTTGCATCAAGATGGAGTAATAGAAAGCCAAAAACCTTCTTTCCCAAAAAATTGATCACTCCTAAAAAATATAACCCCTTCAATTCCAATAAGATTCCTCTTGGCTGAAATTAAATCAAATAGGTGAATGAATGTCATTACGATGTCATCGATGACATAAGCAGATCAAGCTTATTCCGTTACATTAAAAAATCGTAATTCATGAATGAAGTGTGTGTATTTTCTATAATGTTATCCAATTTGGTACTGAAGAGCCTTAGGGCAAGTGTCTTAAGGCGAAACATCGGTGTATACCAGTGAGGATGTCAGTGTTCTATGTAAGTGCAATTTGTTACCATTCATTCAACTCATGTGAATGATATCTGATTTTTATTCCACAACGAATGTTTGAAATACAAACTGAGTAGAGAAAAGTATCTTCTGTATAATTCAGTGTTCATATAGAAGTATTTGTTTCGAAAGAATTTTTTCTTTCGTATAATTCAATGTTTATATGAAAGTAGCTGTTTCAGGAGGACTTTCTTTCAGTTTGTGTCTGAAAGTTACTTCTTTGCATGATCTACACATCCGTGTATAGAGTTACTTCCTTCCTTTCTTTGGAAGACTCCCTCATCCTTCTTTTTTGTATCAAGATGGAGTAGTAGAAAGCCAAAAACTTTCTTTCCCAAAAATTAATCACTCCTAAAAAATATAACGCCTTCAATTCAAAGGATAGTTTGAGTTTTTGCCTTTTCTCTGTGCACCTAAGACAGCTGTTGACGGGGGTATCTAATTAATAATTATCGAGTTTGATTTTAGTTAATCGAAAAGTAGATTCTGGATAGATTAAGATTCAGACAGTTACTTTTAACTACTCATTTGTTCCCTCACTTTCAATTTATGTAATGATCATCTGTGTCCGTTCATTACTCGAATATTATGATTCGATATTGTTCCATAATAACAGTTCCCCAGAAGTAATAGTTTGATCAAAACGGCCTATAATCACGTACTAATATATTTACTCGAAACGTTTGTTTTAGTATTAAGTTCTTTTATTAATTTCTTTAAACTTGATGCATATATATTTGCCTGTTTTTCCTACATTAGTTCGTTGCAAATAACATGTGAAAATCAATTTTTGAATTATTATACAGTTGGTAGTGACGTTTGTGAATATTTATTTCTATATATCAATTTAATCTAAATTTCAAGTTTGGAGCTTCGTTGTTGAATTTTGGCAATTTCTCCACCCCTTTTCTATTTCGACTGTAAAAAAAAAACATATTTTCTTTACCCACGTCCAGCCCCGACAATAATCGATTAGCCTGGGCCGAACTACTTTTTGTTAATTACATAAATACCAAGATAGGTTATAAGAGCCATACACAAAAATGATCCGAGAAGCCATAGCATCGAAGTTTGGCTAGCAAATGGTGAAAGACCTTAGAAATATCAAGAGCAACAGCTCTTGACTCTCTATGTTTCTCGATTGTGTTATTTCTAATATGGGTGACATACGATAGAAGGTCGCCTGTTGATCTTTGTTTCCGCAAGCCAGATTGATGATCGCTGAAGATGTTGAAGCCTTCCAAATATTTGAAGATATGGTGGCTTACGACTTTCTCCATAATTTTTGATATTACTAATAGCAAAACGACTGGCCTATAGCTATTTGTGAGAGTTTTCTTGCCTTTTTTTGGAATAGGCTGAATGTGAGCAATCTTTCAACAAGAAAAAAAACAACCCTTTCTTTTAAGACGTTTAAAGAGTCTGAAAAATACTGGTGCGAGTTCATTTGCACACTTTTCAAGTTCGACGATGGGCACTTCATCATTGTTGATATCGAGCTTATTTAAAATTCGCCAAAATTTTCGGCTTTGTGGATTCTAGTGTGAGAATAGTGGGTAGTGCCTTTCCAAGAAAGTCGACTGTGGAATGGAACGCAAATTGTTCAGCTGGTAGATTTGCTATTCCTTTGACTGTTGTTACAATGGAACCATCTGCTTGTGTGAGTGGTGGAATTATGGATTTTGTGAAGTTCTGAGTAACTGCTTTAGCTTCTGGGCAAAAGGATCTAGCCCCCTTCTAATATTCAAACAGTTCATCCCCAATTATTGAATATGAAGTTCATGCTTTCAATAAGCCTAAGTTTGCAGCTATTGCGAGCATTAACAAACCTAGTTCAGTGTTCAGCACTGGGATTTCTGCCCCACTGCTGGTTGGGGAACGAAGGTTTGTCGTTAGTAAATGCCGTTTACAGATCACCATCCGCAATATTGTAGAATTCATTGCCAATATTAACTATTATTGGAGACATGAACATGAATATCCTAGATTACTCAAATCAAACAAACGTTTACCTGAATGTCTTGAGCGAATATGTATGTATGTCGATTATAAACAAATTTACGAGAATACATTGTAACTCAAAGATATCTATCGATCTTATATTCTTTAATGCTAGACATGAAGATTATAACTTCCTAATACCAATTATTCTGCGTGACATAACAGGTCACTACTGAATTGGCCGCGGTGGTAGGACGCCCGACTCACGATCGGAAGACTGTGGGTCCGATTCCCGCCTCGACCAGATATTTTTCTCGAGAGAATTTATCTGGTTGAAGCTGGGATAATTCTGCAACCGTGTTAGGAATCACACGTTAAAAGGTAAGACCTCGTTAGTCCTTAGCTCACACAAGTTTCTCAACTTCTGAGAGTTGTCGTTCGTATGGGGGCGACAGATGATTAAAGAAAAACAGATTTTAAACAGATTTTTTTTAACAAATAGGCATACCCAAGAAGAAACAAAATTCGAAAGAAACAACATGATACATTACTCAAATTGATAAAAGACAATCAATTATTGAAACTTCTCAAGTCACATGGAACGAATTGAAAAATGATGAATTGAAGAAAAACCTAAAATGAACAATTAGGACGTGAGTATGAGTTATATAAGAATGCATTGAATAATATCATAAAAACAGGAAAAGACGAGTATGATTAAATAGTAATAAACGAAAATTGATACAGTGCGAAGAAGGTGAGAAAAAATATGAATGAATTATTTGATGCTAGGAAAACGAATGGGATAACTAGGATATAAGATTGAAAAAATAATATAATAACCTATGGTCAACAAAAAGCTAGGATATTTTAACAAATATTTGTAAGAATGGGAAAAACATTAGCAGAAGAAATTAATAAATATGATTCTCACAATTTTAAAGAAAGAGTTTTAAAAAATTCCATGATATGAGACCAACGAGCAAAAAAGAGGTTATAGAGACCGTACAATCCCTGAAAGATAGTAAACCTCCAGGACATTCCAATATAAATTCAGGGACTCTTAAGAGTCTAAAGGATAGAGCAAGTTATGTAGCAAGTCCTCTCACTTACATTTTCAATATGTGCATTGACAAAGGATATTTTTCAGAGGTACCAAAAACTTCTGTGATGAAGCCCATTTTCAAGAATGGAGATATGACAGAAGCAAAAATCAATCGACTGATACCACTAATGACCAACCTAGCCAAAATAATTGAGAAAATTAAAAAAAAAATGTCTCTCCCTCAATAAGTTTAATCTTCTATGCGATACACAGTTTGGCTTCAAAGTAAATAAATCAACGCAGGATGCTTCTATCGAATTGACCAACTCTGTGTCCGAAGCCTTAGATGAGAGCAAACTTTGTCTTGCTGGCTTATTAGATCTTGCAAAGGCATTCGATACCGTGAGTCACACGTTATTTCTTACAACACTGTAAAATATTGGAGTAAGAAACAATTGCCTGAATCTCTTCGAAAGTTATCTTCAAAATTGAATGCAATATGTCAAAATGAATGACAGTTCTGGTGATTGTAAAGTAATACAGTGTAGTGTACCTCAAGGTACAGTTCTAGGTCCGATGCTTTTCTCCATCTAAATAAATGACTTCTTCATAATCCAAAGTGAAGGAAGAATAATCGGCTGGACTGAATTGAAATATGGAGTGGAAAACGACTTTTCTATGATCAAAGACTATTTTGGTCATCAACTCATGACCACAAACATCGACAAAACATTCTTCATCCCTTTCACGATCAATAAAACAAACAAGTCAATTTTTCAATGTCCTTTACTTGAAAGCAATCTGAAAATATCATCGGTTAACCAAATGAAATATTTAGGAATAATGATTGACACCCACCTTCGTTGGAATAAACATGTAAACTTCGCCTTGTGCTTCAGAAATTCAGACTGATAAGTAATATATTGAGCCTCAAACAGAAAAAGATTATCTACTTCAGTCATTCCATTCCATTTCATTTCATGCTATTCTATTCTTTTCTATTGAAAAACTGTGACCACAGTGATTGATACACAGTTTTTAGTGACAAATCCTGTGGAGTCATATGGAACTTCAAATGCCAAGATTTTTTCAGAAAGGATGCTTTTGATTTTTCTAATTTGGAAACTGTTCTACAAATGCCTTAATAGCCAAATTTTAGGCAGTATAAGTAAGTCGGGCGGAAGGACTTCGGTCGATAGCCAGTTGAGCAAAATTGTATTCTTGTTCAATAAATTACAATTATTATTATTAAGAAGTGCATCTCAAGAAGTTTATGAACTATATCGAATGCATGCACAAAGAGGTAAGCATGTATCCTTGGAATGATAAATCGAAGGGTTTGGTTGGCTTGTGAAAGATACATTCAAGTAGCCCATTTCGTTTAGGAAAATGATTGATGCTTATAGAAAATGTTAGGAATCACAGGTTGAAAATCAAGACATTGTTATTGCTTAGATCGCACCAGTTTTGACTTTTGGAGGTTATCATTCTTAGAAGAGCAATATCTGGTTACCAAAAAAAATTCAACAGAGAAAAAATATTGAAAATATATATCCATGATTTCATTGTCACATTTTATTCTAACGATCTGCTACAGAATGTAGTATTCCTCATAAAAGCCACGTTCGTCACCCTCTTGTTTCCTATTTCATGGCCAATCGACTCACTTCACTCGATGACATGAAAACTGTCAGAAATATTCACCATTTCCGTGAAAAGTTCGTTGCACACCCACGGGAACACTTCAGCCTTTTTATTACCATCTCCGGCAACATTCTCAAAGTTATCGGATGTTCTCTCAGCTAAATTACCCGGTAATGCTTTTCGGAACGGATATCCAATACCAAAAAAATAGATTGGATGGTCTTCGATGAGTTTCAAAATAGGACAGTCAATGAAGTCCCATCGATTATTATGTCACTACATAATAATTTGAGAATATATAATATATATATCAGTTTCCAAACGAATGTTTGGAATACAAAATACGAAAATAGCTGTTTCAGGAGGGCTTTCTTCCATGTATAGAATTATTTACTTCCTTTCTTCCTTGGGCAGATTCTCCACATTTTTTTGTATCAAGATGGAGTAGTAGAAAGCCAAAAACTTTCTTTTCCGAAAAATTAAACACTCCTAAAAATATAACCCCTTCAATTCGTATACATTATTCATATATTCGTATACAATTTATGATCGATAAACGAATTGTAACATGGAAATCGATGTTTTTTTTTCGATTTGTCCATTTCACAGCTAATTACGGAATCGATGTAGACTGAGTAAGAATTATTTTGTTGATACAACATCAGCTAATTCGGAACAGTTCAGTTTCAAATGTTTCAACTTTCCTTATTCGAATATTCCGTTGATTTTTCCTTGATTTATACTTTTCCAAGTTGAAATGGTTATGTATTTTATCAGTTCGGACTTCCATTTTCTAATATAATATAAATTGATTTGAAATTCCTAAAAAGATCAAAAAGATGAACCAAAAATAATAATTTTACTTGAACAAAAAACTGAAATTACAAAGAAATAACATAAAACGGAAAAAGAGAGATCATCGCTTACACCGCACCACAGTAAACCCCCTCACTTGTATGAACTACCCAAAATCTACAAAAAGGATGTTCAGCTCAGACCGTTCATTAGCTCCAGAGATTCCGCCACTCAGAACTTGTCCAGATTTTTACTACCAATAATTAAAGTATTGCAAGGTTGAACATCATCTTTTGTGAAAAGTTCAAGGCACTTCGTTGAACTACTAAGAGAAATCGAAATCAAAGAGCAGGATCAACTGATCAGTTTCGACGTGGAAAGCCTTTACACCAACGTTCCTGTCGAAGAAGCACTTCAAATTATACAGAAGAAGCTATCCGAAGATGGGGCCCTGAAAGATAGGGCAAACTTATCGATACAAGTAATCATGGAATT
Source organism: Leptinotarsa decemlineata (assembly GCF_025532065.1). Taxonomy (NCBI): domain Eukaryota; kingdom Metazoa; phylum Arthropoda; class Insecta; order Coleoptera; family Chrysomelidae; genus Leptinotarsa; species Leptinotarsa decemlineata. The sequence continues at coordinate 7,181,417 of NW_027412529.1, forward strand.
ACTAGGATGATGTGTACGAAACTGCTACTTCCAACTGAAGGACGAATTCTTTACGCAAGATGAGAAACTGACAATGGGATCGCCACTTTTACCGGTTATAACTAATATATATGGAGTGGTTTAAAACTCTGGCCATTGAAGAAACCCACAAGAAGCTCCGAGTCTGGTTGAGATACGTAGACGACACCTTCATAATATGAAACCATGGGAATGCAGAACTAGACACTTTCCTGAAGCACATCAACAACGTAAGTCCTTCAATCACTTTCAGAATGGAAAAGAAAGTCTACAACGAATTGCTTTTCTCAGACGTATTGGTGAAGAGGACCGACACTGAATGGGAAACATCTGTATATCGAAAACCCACTCACACAGGGCAGTATCAGAACCAGAAATCCAACCACCATCAATCGACTGAGAGAGGAATCATCAAGACTCTACTAGACCGTGCCTTCGGGTTCTGTAATAAAAAGGGAAGTTTCGAAAGGGAAATAGGCATGATGAAAAACGACCTTCAATAGAAAGGTTACTCCAGAGTGATGGTAGAACAGGCTTTAGTTAGAAGACAGCATGAGCTCCACAAAGAAAAGAAGCCTCCACAAACAATATTTGTACGTCCCTACATCAGAGGATTATCGGAAAGTATAAGAAGGATTGGGTACAAGTATAACATCAGGACCTGTTTCAGATCTGGGAACACTATCCGTAGCAGTCTCACGAAAACCAGGCCACCAAACGCGCACTGCGATTCTAAGAATTGCATTTACCGGATACCCTGCGAGTGCGTAGAAACATACATCGGTGAAACTAAGAGGCAATTGGAAGTTCGCATTGTTGAGCACAAGAAATACACACAGCGAGGAGAAACCAGCAAATCCGGAATAGCAGAACATGTATGCGCTCATCAACATAATATCAAGTGGGCTCAAGCTCCTCCACAAAGAGGAACACTCGTTTAGGAGAAAATTCAAAGAAGCCACGTATATGTTGTCCAACAACGCATTTAATCAAGCTAGCGTAGAGATACGTAACATATGGAAACCTCTAATCAAACGAAAAACGACCAACTCCCGCCAAACGGTCATCTCCCGCTAAAACCAATGAAGCGGAGAGAGAGAAGAGGGGACAGGTGAAAGCACTCGAATGGCCTATAAATAGTCGGATCTCGAAGGAATTAGTCCAGTTATCACCCAAAGAATTGAAATGGTTATATTTATATTGATCTAACTGGGAAAAATATCTTTTTTTAATGAAATCAACAAATATAGACCTACAAAATTCAATAAGATATTCTCCGTGTATGTTAAAAAACTGTTTGACGCATCGACATAGAGGAGACTTCTGCGATCAGTTTGTTTTCTCAAAGGGTAATATGAATAATCCATGTGCTCATGTTATATGAAATCGCAAGTTTATGTCACGCATCCTGGAACCAAAAGAGAATTCAGAGATAAAATTAGCGAAATTTTTGCTAACATTACCTACTCCAGACACATTCTAAAATGTTAGAAACATGTTCGAAAATAGACTGTTTTACTGTTATGCTATTGTTTTATGTTCTTGAAATTGGCACCTCATCTGTTACGAAAGACGCTTCTTTTCCAATGAATATTCATTTAATAAGATCTGACATAGGGTGACGAAATTTCTAGTCCCAAATTCAAACATGAATAACTCCGCAACCAGTTATTGAAATTCAAAAAATGACTGCCATTGTATAGAGAATTGAAATACCTTTCATAGGAAATGTCGAAAGTTGAGAAGGGAGACTACATCCGCACTATACTATCACCTATACAGGTTGTTTTTCAGCTATCCCGAAAACGGTGAGACCTACAAGATAATATTAATAATAATAATGATAATCATCTTTATTGTTTCCCAGCTGTAGTTACATACAGATATTCAGATAAATTACAGAGCTAATTGCTGATATGACAAAAGGGGAAGTTCAACTCAGCACAAGTGTTACTGAGTTGTTCTTCCACTCAACCTCAAAAATATTCCACCCAAGCTAAGACAAAAAGAAACTAATAAATGAAAAAAAATTGGGATTGTTCAAATATCTATCAAGATGCTGGAGAAGACGTCCATTACTGAGACTTATTCTGGTCTCAGAATTATGAAAAATGTATAGGGTTGGGCAGTTTCTACTTAAAGTTGGCTTTCGAACAAAAGGAGTTTGAATATGTTCCGTATGACAGAAAATTCTTAATTTTTCATTTCTTTTGGTAAGAAGTTGATCACTTGGCATATATTATAGCATATATTATGATATTGAAAAATCCAGTATGAAACTAGGTAGGTTTTGAGGTACCCTCAAATTTGATGTTCGGATTGTGAACATCAGTACGGAAAGTGATTTTTCTGTACAGATAAGGCGGCGTTTTGGTTTGTATAATTTTGTTTTATGAATTAGCAGCATTTAATATCCGTCTATTTGCCATTGTGATCCACCCCGTATCCCGTAACTTACTTGGTTGATTGGCTGAATTGAGCAAAAGTTTCCTATTTTGGGGAACTAGAAAAATCTCTTTTCAGATCGAATATCGAATTGTCTAATATCGTTTTTTGGCTCTACTGACTCCATTTTGGTTGGTATAGAAAAGGCAGAAAAACTTTTGAAACTGTTTCAAATTTGTTATCTGCTACGAACCAATCTGCAATGAGACGTTTCGTCCTTCATATTTCATTATCAACTTCATTTTTTAGATACGGACGTCTAGTTTTTCCATCGATTTTTGTAGCCACTATGGCCAAATTGAGCTATGTATTACAATGAAGTTGATGATGAAATCTAACGAATGAAACGTCGCATTGGGAATTTGTTCATATCAGATTATAACAAATATGAAACAATATTGGAATTTCTTTTGTTTTTTGTCCCATTCAAAATGGCGGCGGTAGTGCCAAAAAACGAAATTAGACAGTTCTGGTTTTTGGCGAATATTTTAAAAATAAGCACCGATATTTTCGATCTGAAAAGAGATTATTCTAGGTTAGTGATTCCCAAAGTGGTCCGAGTGGACACCCAGCGGTACACGAGAGACTCGACGGGGGTCTACGTTGCTGTGACCAAAAAAATGGGGGTTTACAACTCGTATGCGGGGTTCCACGATATTGAAGAACTAAAATGTGGTTTGACTTCACCTATTAATGTAGGCGGATGATATTTCAAGAAGCTCAGCGACAGTTGCATGTAAAAACTTGCCAAATCCATATTCAGTACAACGTGTTGAGACTTGCAAGGCTTCGCCGCTGTTGCCGCCGCCGTCCGCAATGATTGTTCAAACGTGCAGATGCAACAAAATACAACTTGTGTGTGTTTTTGCAATCTTGCATGAACTTGTTCGATTCTCCACCAATATAAATATTATTTTTTCATTTTTACCACACCGAATGGGAAGTTTACTGAATAAAATAAATAAGAATTGATTGGTTGCTTGTGCTGTGAGTAGATGTGAGAAAATAAAGTTAAATGGAATCACTTTTTGTATTGACCAACTTCACTTTTTTGACATCCACTCATAGCATGAGCAGTTAATCAATTAACCAATTAATTTTCACTTTCCGTTTGAGAACTTTCGAATTGTGGTTGGAAAGCAGCAGTAACACAAATTTCCATAGTTAGTTTTGGGAATATGGTAGCAATGTACTGCCTCGACCAAATATTTTTCTCGAGAGAATTTATCTGGTTGAAGCTGGGATGATTCTGCAACCGTGTTAGGAATCACACGTTGAAAGGTAAGACCTCGTTAGTCCTCAGCTCGCACAAGTTTATCAACTTCTGAGGGTTTTCGTTCGTATGAGGACGACAGCTGAATAACGGAAAAACAGATTTTGAACAGACAATTTTTTTTAAAATGTAACTGCAGAGGGTCCACCGGGACCAACAGAACTTTCGAAGTGGTCTGTGATAAAAAAAGTTTGGGAACCTCTGTTCTAGATCCTCAAAATAGAAAACTTTTCTCTAATTCAACTAACGTTGAAGGTCTCATCGTTTTCACAACACTAACCTAACCTAACTCAACCTAGCATAACCTAACCTAACCTAAAAACGACAGAAGAAAATAACAATAAATATAGAAGAATTCCAAACAACTGTTGGATGGATTGGATTGGATTGGATATTGTCGTGACTGTGAATAATATGGTACGACGGTATTACGGTACTAGGGGTTGGAACTTCATTACTAGAATGCTAGATGACGTTGAAGTAGCTAGATTTTTGAGATTTTTTTGACAAACAATTTTTTTATCTTACATACAAAATAATTTCTTTTCAATAAAAAGTATCCTATGTTACTGCTCCAGAACATGTGTACAAAATTTCATGATGATCGGTTGAGTAGTTTTTGCGTGAAATCGTAACAAACAAACTTTCATTCGCATTTATAATATTAGTAGGGATAGTAGGGATAACGATAGGGATATTTTCGATGGTTGTGAAAAAATAAATCAATGGGGATAAGACAAAACAATTAGGAGTTGTTGTTTTGGAGAGGGGGGTTGGCATCGAAATTGGAAGTGGAAACAAAATGAATATACATGTTTGACTAACTGAATTAAGTTGAAAGTTACTAGCCAGGGTTTACTTCAATATATTATACAAAAATGATCTGTTGAGAGATCTGTAGGAAACTGTTTTTCCGTTAATCAAAAGTCGAAACTTGTGCGAGGTGAGGATTAACAAAGTCTTACCTTTTTACGTGTGATTCCTAACCCTCATAAACCACTCAGGCATCCAAACGAGTGCTACTGAAAGACTGTAACATACGAGAAGCTCAGCTGAGGGATTTTGAAGCCATTAGACTTTCACGGAGGAGTTATCTCGCATAAAAAGCATATGTAAATGAACGAGGTCACAGTTCTGAAGAACTGACGTTACCGATAAGGCCGAACAATAAACGAAATTGATGTGGCCGCTTAACAAGGGAAGTGGGTCGCGAAATCTCTTGCCGTCGGGAGAGCCGGAAAACTAAAGTCCCGGAAGATTTATGGCAGGAGAACGAAACAAATGAAAAAAAGTTGCATTCTGCGAACGAAGCTTGCATTGCAATTTGCGAAAATCTGTTTTCCGGTAACTGAACTGAGTTATTCATGATATCTGTGATTCGTTTGTGATATACAGTGCGGATGTAAATAGTCCCCCGTCCTTATAACTTTAGAAATTTCAAGATATCAGAGTCTGTCCGAATATTTTCAGTACTTTTATGAAAAATCCAATAGTATTACACCACTTGTGCCGAGAGGACACCAGCAATTTTTTTTCAAGTGAAAAGAGGACTTTTGTAATTTTTTGTATGAAATGTATTTCAATTCTATACACAATAACCTTCAGTTTTTCAAATTTTGATTTTTTTTCAGAGACAAATCCCAAATACTACAAAAATATCCTTAAGGCGCTCTTAAAGCAGTGCCTGTGCAAAAATAGCGCTTCACATTGGATTAAATCCAATGTGGAGATTAAATCCATTTGAAAAAACGTTCTCAAGAAGTTTATTTCACATGAACGCAGTTCTCCAAATGAAATAATGATAATAATAATAATAGAATTTATTCATCAATCAAAGGTTATACAAGGCATTAAACATACACACATGCATCACACTTATCAGACTAGTCAAGAAAGAAAAGAAGGTAATCTACAAATAAATTGTTAATATAGTATAAGTATAGTCGCAAAACAAACCAGAAAAATTGTACATACAATAGTCAGTCTCACAATTATGAGATATTACAAATTATAAAATTCTTCAACATTTTAAAATACTTTTTCAAGAAGAAAATTTTTCAATGCAATTCTGAATAGAATGTCATTCAGATTCACATCTATCAAATCTCTTATTTTATTGAAACACTTGATATCAATATGCTTTGGTGAATTTTCACAGACTGATAACCTTGAATAGGGTTGTCGAAGTTTTTCTTAATTCCTAGTATTATAATATGAGTGTCTTTATTCCTCATTAGTTCATTCAAAAATATATAAACATGGAAGGGTTAGTATTTGGAGATTCTTGAATAAAGGTTTACATGTTGTGATTGGATTAGCATGACAAATCGTTCTTATTATCCATTTTTGAGATTCAAATGCCCTTTTAAATTGACAAGACGACTCCCAGAAGATCACGCCATATTGTAGAGTAGACTGTACCGTCCCAAAATATAATAGTCTCAAGATGTCTGCTGATACAGTATCTCACAGATTTTTTATTATATAGCATGTAGTGCTTAGTTTCGAACGTGTTAGCTTACTATCCATAGTAACACCTAACAACTTGATGTTTCCATAGAATGTATAGATTTACCAGATAAGGTTAAGTATAGGTCATAATTTGGATTCATGTTTTTTGGCAAGAACCGGACATAACTGATTTTCTTTCTATTCAGGCTGAGGCCATTCTCAAGGCTATACCTTTCTATTTCATTAGATGCCCTGTTACTTAATTTTGTTAATTGATCAATGTTATTGTGTGACATCAGAATATTAGTGTCATCGGCATATAATATCATTTGATTTGCGAATTTACAGGTGTCTTCAATGTCACTCAGAAAAGCTACAAACAATAGTGGTCCCAGGATTGAACACTGTGGAATCCCTGAATTTATTACTCTTGAATCTGACTTCACACCATTCACCACTGTCGTCTGGGTTCTGTTTGTTAAGTATGATGTTACCCATTGAAGCGAAACACCCCTAACTCCTAACCCTTCCAATTTCATGTTTCACAAATGATGATCAATGATATCGAAAGCCCGACTGAAGTCATAGAACAGTCCTAGAACATTATTTCTATCATTCGGTGCACTGTAGATAAACTATAGGCAATCAAAAATTGCCGAGCTGGTTGATTTGTGCTTACGGAAACCATTCTGATTTGCTCAAAAAGTACTTGGTCAATCTATCACAATAGGATGCTTCGAAAAGTTTAGCGATTTGACTTTGTATGCATATAGCCCTATAGTCATGTATGTCATAAGCAGAGCCCTCATTTTTAAATACAGGTATACATTTTGATTCCTTAACACCTGGAAATATTCCAGATGTGACAGATTCATTTATTAAACATGATATGACATCTGCTACAAGGGTACAGACAGATTTGAGAATTTTCCGATTTATATCATCTATGCCAGCAGACTGTTTAGCTGTTGTCTTATTTATGATGGATGTTACTTCTATGGGTGTCACTGGTGTTAGAAAAAAGCTTTTGTGGAATCTGTTGATTTTTTTATCACCATTATTTCGTTTGTTGGAAGTCTATGAAAAAGTCATCGATGAAGTTATTTTTTATCATTGGATCAGTAATTGTCTGTTTTTGATTATCAACAATATTGATCTTATTTATCTGCTTGGTACAATTTTCCTCTTTAAACCCTACAGGTTTACCACTCTTACAGGTATACCACCCTAAATTAATTTTACAATTTTGCTTTATCTATTATTTTACAATATATGTTTAAATGTTATAGCTGTATATAAAACAATTTTAAGCTATATGAATATTAAAAATTAATTTTGAATTGTGAAACAATTTTCAGCTATATAAAAATTGAAAATTAATTTCACAAAATCAATTTTTAATTTTTATATGAGGTGTTAAAAATAGCGATTTGGTGTTGGAAAAAACTCCAGTAATATTCATTACTACAGCAAAGGTTCCAAAACAGGGCATCATAAATGTTTATATGCTGCAATGTAGTTCTTGTCTTGTGTACCTTTTCCATTTCACAAAGTCGAACATGCATTTTCTTGATTTCAGGAGAATACCTGTTCTTAATTAGTGGAGTTTGAGGTGTACTGAGTTGAACCTCAGAACGATGTGCAGCCACTCACAGTCCGTCGCGTATTTCTGATATGTACCGATCTTAGTGATTTGTACAGTTCTTGGTACCAAGTCACTTGAACACTTTCCGTGGAAGTATCTATAGAAGAGAGATAAATCTCCAATTTTCCTTCGATGTTCCAGATTATCAAGGTTGCAAGTGATGGTCGCGTCTCCAATCACGCGAATAGCTCTTTTCTGGATGGAATCCAGAAGCTTCAGGGTATGTTTGGGGGACGGAGCTCCATACATGAGAACAATACTAAAAAGAAGGTCTGATCGGAGCTTCATAACTTCATGAAGCATCGAAAGTTGCTGAAGTGTATACAGTTTTCTGATTCGGAATAATGTTCGAAGCTTTTTAGAAGCAGCCTCTGCAATTCCAGCAACATGATTGTGCCTAGATATATTGGTGTCCATTTTAACCCCCAACAAACTTATCGAAGCAGAACAGGGAATTGCCTGACCTGACATGTGTTTTCGAGAGATATCCATCGACGGCCACATACAGGAAACGTTCTTTCAGAAAGCTGAAAAGCCATAACATCAAAGTTTGGTCAGTAAATCCTCATGCCACACACGGTCAAAGACCTTAGAAGTATCAAGCGGAGCAGCTTTTGATTCTCCATGTTTCTCGATTGGGTTATTCCAAATATGAGTGACATACGATAGGAGGTCAGCTGTTGATCTTTGTTTCCGAAAGCCATATTGATGATCGCTCAAGATGTTGAATAGGCCTTCCAAATATTTGAGGATATGGTGGTTTACGATTTTCTCCATGATTTTTGATATCACTGATAGCAAAGCGACTGGTCTATAGTTATTTTGAAGAGTTTGCTTGCTCTTTTTGGAAACAGGCTGAACGGGAGCAATCTTCCGACAAAAAGATAAGAGCTATTTATTGGGAGAGGGGTTGAAAATTCTGGAAAATACTGGTGCGAGTTCATTTCAGCACTTTTTAAGTACGATGACGGGCACTTCATCAGGATCAGACGCCTTGTTGATATTGAGCTTGGTATTCTCCTGTCTAGACGTTGTCGAAAAGTAATTTCCGGCATTGTAGAATCTAGTGTGGGAATAGTGAACAGTGCCTTTCCCAGAAAATCTACTGTGGAGTGGGATGCAAATTGTTCAGCTAGTAGATTTGTTTTTGCTATGGCTGTTGTTGCAATTGAACCATCCGCTTCTGTTACTGGTAGAATTTTGGATTTTGTAAAGTTCTGATCAACAGCTTCCGAAGTATTCAGACCCGTTGGGATTGGCAAGCAGTTCACCCCTAATTCTCTTTTGTGGAGTTCTTTGTTTCATGTATCTTGAGTTTGCAGCTATTGCGAGCATTAACAAACTCAGTTCAGTTTTCGATAATGAAGATATATTTATTTTTTTGTTTATAAATCGATTGGTTCGTGCAACCTTTATAGCACGTAATTATCAAAAATACAATGGAAAATAATGGCAATAGATTTTCGGGAGGTGGAACTTTCCCTTGTAAATTTCTTTCTCTTCATAGATCTTTTTAACATTTTTTGATTCTTCATAGTTTTTGAATACCTCTTCCACATCTCAGTTCATATATGACTTCTGCAATTTTGTTGTCCTGAAAAACGGTCTCAGCACATTTTTCTAGATTTCATTCCGGATCGAATGAGCCATCGCAGGTATTCCTCCGACCATTATTTCTCTGCCTGGTTTGTGAATTATTTCATATAATGAAGATAACTAGGTGAGACATGAACTCTGAAAAACGATACAACTCGTTCACATACTTTTACTCATGACCATTTTCTTTCAGGATACTCGGGAGCGGCCTTGCTGGCCATTCTCTTCGCCTTACCGTTCGCCTGGAGAGTTCTGGTGCATCACGAGCACGGTCATTGGGAACATCCCCTCCCCGCCTTCTACTTCGCCCACCTGGAGCTCTTTCTCGGCAATGGTTGCCTAGGAATAGGAGTGATGATGCTGCTAGCCCTAACTCTGGAAAGATACGTCAGCGTTTGCCACCCAGGCCACGCCAGGCCCATCCTGGGGTCTCCCGTCCGAGCTGTAACCCTCATTCCCTTAATAACCTTCGTCTTTTACATCCCCACTCTCTTTCGTAGCCAAGTAAGGACTTGCAGGATCGTTCCGGAGATGATTCTGATCTACCAGAGGATAGAAGATACGGAATTTATCAACCACCCCTTGTATAGTGTCTACAGCGTTGTTCTAGAACTGATATTCAAAGTGATACCGGTTATTTTATTGGCGGCGTTGAATTTGAGGATTTTAGTGGTTTACAGACGGTCTTGTGAGAGAAGGAGAAAAATGATCTTGAGTAGAAAGTGTTCCGGTGAGGAAGATCCCAGGAAGTTTGCGGAAGAAAGACGACTGGTGTTGCTGCTGGGATCTACTAGTATTTTGTTCCTGCTATGTGTCACACCAATGGTTGTACTCAATGTCACATTATCGGAGGCCAATTTGGTCAAATACCCTTATCAGGTAAGATTGTTATCTCCTCAGAAACTGCAGTTTCCTTACACGTAAACTGCAATGAATTGTTTTGATCCATCGAGAATACTCTGAATCCGATCGCTAGATCGGACTCAGACTTTCTTTTGAAAAGTTAGACCTTTGTTTACTATGTGTAAAATAATCCCTCTGGAAGTTTTTTCCAAATTTTGTTGCTTGTCCGTTTCGAACGAAGGAAGAATTATTTTTCCGAGGATTGTCTAAAAAAATTATTTGCTCTATTCACTGTGAATTTTTAAATCTACAGTACTAGGAGTGGAGTTAGTTGAGGCGATGGGTTGTTGGCCATACTGGCCTGGAAGGTAATGAGGCTGCTGACTCTCTTACAAATGAGGGTGCTGCAAGCAGCTTCATCGGACCAGAACCTGTCACTGTCATCGCTTTAGGCTTTGCCAAACAGAGATTGAATACCTGATTGTCAAGAAGATTTATGGACTTCTGACAGAATCTTTCAGGAGTGGCTCACTCCAAGGCGTCTATTCACACTTCGAAGCTTGATACCGAACAGTTGTTGGACTACAGCAGTGATGAACTACGATGTCTAACAGGCCTTCTTACAGGTCACTATCATTTGAATCATCATATGTGTTACGAATCACACGTTGAAAGGTAAGACACCGTTAGTCCTTAGCTCGCATAAGTATCGACTTCTGGAGGTTGTCGTTCGTAGGGGTGCGACAGCTGGTTAACGGAAAAACTGTTTTCAAACAGAGATTTTGAACAGAGACTCAGACTGTCGGAAGACAGTGTGTGTCGTCTCTGTTTGGAAAAATGATGAAACAGCAGAGCACATAGTTTGTGCCTGCCCCGCTGGGGACCAAATCAAGTTTTTAGAGTTCGGCAGAGCCGTACTCTTACCATCTGACCACTCACCATACAAACAAATCGGCTTCGTTAAGAAGCTGGGTTTATTTGGTCGAGTGTGAATAGGTGTGAGTCACAATAAATACTTGCGGGTTGTGGCGGAGAGTTGAATGAACCCACTCACTTTGGATCTAAGCTTACCTAACCTAGTTGAGGCGGTGGATGCCTTTCATGTTGTGCAGTTATATTTTCTTGAACAACTTTGCATAGTTGAAGCCGTTTCCAGGTATTATTCCGATGACACTTGCTGTCGAAAATTTTTGTTTGTAAATATTACAAGCACAAACCATAGTTGCGATTTCTATGAAAGAACGAACATTTACAGTGTTTATGATTCTTCATGTTTGATGATTTTATTCAACCAATCTCGTAGTTTCTATTCTGCCAAGAAATATGGTGAATTTTGGTCAATTTTTCAATGAGTCGCCTGGGTTATATTCGGTTGGAAGAAATGAAAAGGTGAGTCGATACTAGTAATTAACCTTTGCATCGAAGAATGTAACTTTTCACGGCCAATAATATGGTTATGTTGATGACACTTTCATGGTATGGCAAGATGATGAAGAAACACTTAACCATACGATGGAAGAGGACGCAGTTTTGCAGCTGCACGATTCGGGCCTCTGATGGAAGAGAGTGCTCATGGTATGTGATTCGTTCTTTGAAGAACGTTACCTCTGTGGGCATTGACTGCCTCCCAACAAAAATGATGAAAACTATGGGACTCTTTCAGATTTGATTAACATGAGTGTTGAATATGGCAAATTTCCTGGAGATTTAAAGACTGGTATTGTCACTTCGTTATATAAAAAAGGCAGACAAACATCGTTAGAAAACGTTAGGCCAATTACTGTACCAACTGTTATATATGAGATTTTTGAGAGATACATACATACCAGGATGCTAGGCATCAACATGGATTTAGCCTGGAACATTAACGGAGAGTGCATCGGTGGCTTCAACTAAGTGACTCATTAGTGTCCTATCATTGTCTTAAACCTCTCATGTTGTTGTGAAGGGTCACCTTTTCATCACACGTGACCATCCTAATGAAAAAATGGTGTATTTCATTAGTTCGGACTTCCATTGTCTAAACCAAACCACAAAATAACAACAAACTGACATTACATAACATACTGGAAACAACAAAAAAAAATAATAATACAAGCTGAAAATTAAAAAATATCAATAACAAAAAATGAAATATTGAAATTAAAAGATTCCAAACCAAGTTACATCACGACGTTTCGATTGTTAATATCCATAATCATCTTCGGGTGATAACTGGACTCATTTCTCCGAGATCTGACTATTTATAGGTCATTCGAGTGCTTTCACCTATCCCGTCTTCCCTCTCTCCGCTTCATCGGTTTCAGCTGGAGATAACCGTTTGGCGGGAGTTGGTCGTTTTTCGCTTGATTAGAGGTTTTCATATGTTGTTGGACAACATATACGCGGCTTTTTTGAATTTTATCCTAAATAATTGTTCCTTTTTGTGGATGATTTTATCTTGAGCAAACTTGATGTTATGTTGATGAGTCCAAACATGCTCTACTATTCCGGATTTTCTGGTTTCTCCTCGCTGTGTGTGTTTCTTGTGCTCAGCAATGCGAACTTTCAATGGCCTCTTAGTTTCACCGATGTATGATTCTCCGCACTCACAGGGTATCCGGTAAATGCAATTCTTGGCATCGCAGTCCGCGTTTGGTGACCTGGTTTTTGTGAGGCTGTAACGGATAGTGTTCACAGATCTGAAGCAGGTCCTGATGTTATACTTGGACCCAATCCTTCTTATACTTTCCGATAATCCTCTGATGTAGGGAAGTAGGTACAAGTACTGGTTGTGGCTTCTCTTCCTTGCTGTCTTCTAGCTGAAGCCTGTTCTACCATCACTCTGGAGTAACCATTTCATCGTAAGTCCTTGTAATTTCAGTTTTCTGTTCAGTAAAGTTGTTGTTTTTGGGTAATCTTTTTGATTTTTCACAGATTCTTTCAGAGATTTCAAATCAATTTATATTATATGGAAGTCCGAACTGATGAAATACACCAGGAAACATTGTCAACCACCTTCAAACAAAAAAAAATGTTTTGCTTGCGCAAAAGTAAAGAAAAACATACTATACCACCACCCCCTATTCACACACTAGAATTCACAATGCCGAAAATTATTTTTCGACAGCGTCGACAGGCGAATTTTGAAAAAGCTTAATATCAACAAGGCGTCTGGCCCTGATGAAGTGCCCGTCATCGTACTTAAAAAGTGTGCAAATGAACTCGCACCAGTATTTTGCAGACTTTTCGATCTGTCTTACAAGAAAGAGGTTTTTCATTCTTGTTGGAAGATTGCTCGCGTTCAGTCTATTCCCAAAAAGGACAGGAAAAATCATCCAAATAACTATAAACCAGTCGCTTTGCTATTATTGATATCAAAATTATGGATAAAGTCGTAAACCACCATATTCTCAAATATTTGGAAGGCTTCTACATCTTGAGCGATCATCAATATGGCTTTCGAAAACAAAGATCTACAGGCGACCTTCTATCGTATGGAGAATCAAGAGCTATTGCGCTTGATATTTCTAAGGCCTTTGACCGTGTGTGGCTTGAGTGTTTGCTGGCCAAACTTTTGATGCTATGATTTGTCGGATCATTTTTTTGTATGGCTCTCCAGCTTCCTGAATGAACGTTCCCTGCAAGTGGCCGTCGATGTATATCTCTCGAATACTTTCACCATCACACAGTAAAAATAAAATCTCAAAGTGAAGAACATTATCTCGATTCAAAGAAATCTTGCTCTCCTATATTCATGAAGGAATATTTTTATAAACTGAGAAATATATTCTCTCAAGTTGAATTTGAATCATTATTTCAAATGGATTGAATAAACGCTTCTTTCGTGTAAAAAAAATATTCTAAATCATATTCTGAGGCCATTTGCTCATTAAAAAACTCAAGTACTGTATAGTTTTGAAAGCCCCGTTGGAACTAGATGAACTTTGCATCAATTTTGACAACTTTTATTTTTCAAAATTTGTTTTTAACATCAAAGAGGCTCTTAAAACATTATTATATTACAAAAAAAGAAATTCGGTGACGAGTTTAGTTAAAATAAATGATTTAGTACAGGTGTGCTTAAATTTTCATAAGTAGAAAAAGCAGGAGTGCGGAAAAATAGTGAAAATATAAAATTCTTATTATGGGTTTAAAACTTGGTGTGTGGGTATAGAATTACAAAAGAAAATGTTTTTATCCTTTGATATTTTTGGATATTTTGAAGAATAATGTCATTTTTCGATGTTTCTTTTTTTAAATGTCAATTTTGGCAGGTTAAGGAAATCACGTGACCTATTTTGTAGACGCCATTTGACTTCATTTCTTAAGCAAAATCTACTGCCAAAATCAAATTTCACATAAAACGATAAATAAAAAAGTTTTCCATTTGATGCGGACTTTATCGGTGACACCGTATATTCTTTTCTGTGAGCAAAATTAATCTCGAAGCAAAACTTTTTTGGGTTTTGAAAGAATGATGTGTTAACTTGGAACAGTATTTGAATATCTCCGTAGCAGAAATTAATTGTTTTCCGCTTTTATTTGTATAAATCAAATAAACTCATTTACTTCATCAAAAATGAACTTGAATCCAAAGTATCTCATCTGTAATATGAACAGCTATAAGTGATAAGGGAAGAAATTAGTTAATACATTATATATTATGATTGGTTTATTTGAAGCAATTGCAAATTATAAATATTACCCTGAAAAAGCATATAATAAAAAACAAAACGTAATAGAGAACTAAATTGTCTTTGCTAGTCTTTGCTCAAATGTCATATTCCAACCGCACACTATTGAGAGATTATACAGTTATACAAATAACAGAAATGAATATTCAATCCGAAAACATATATGAAAAGAGAGACATATTCTTGACAAATTGCAAATTAACAAATACAATAAAATCGAAGCCTACAAACAACATTACAAAAATGCATTAATTTATTAGTAATTTTACAGAAATAAAGTTTTTAAAAATAGCCATTCTGGTAAATAACATTAAAAAAAATCATTATCGTCTATCAAGTTCTGCATTCTGCTTTTGTTTATCCACAATTGCCGGAACATCACTTGAATTCGAAACGAAAGAAGAAATCAGCACATCATCGTTAGCCACTATTTCGAATATCTAGAAAGGCGAAAATATATTCGCTATTTATATAAAAAAATGTATCCTTTTCATGTTTTTGGAAATTCTGATTTCTCCTCTAGTGAGTTTCTACCTATTTCTTACAAGTATATTAAATAGTTTCAAGCTGAGTAGGGTATATTCAATTTGTTCCCAATTAATAACATGAAAACATTTTTGAAATAATTACAGAAAGCAAAGACATTTCGGAATTCAACAAACATTTACACGTTGAAATCAGAAAGTGGCTGTCATATGTAGGTGCTTTTTACACCTGGTGCCTAGTTTGGTATTTTTGTATTATAATTTATTGTCGAAACTCTCTCGTTCAATCAAAAATGAATTCGGTCTAAGAGAAAATCAAATTTGATTTAGAGAAAATGCACTTATTTAAAACAAGATAAAATATATGTTCAAAACAAGAGATAGGCGAATTCGAATCAACATGGAGGATTTTTCATTTCAAATTAATATACACTTGCAGAGCTCGGCAAATCTAATAATGCATCTGTGAAAAATTACGAAGCATTTATATAATTTTCGCAAAATGAGGGCAACACCTCAATTTTATCCAGTTATAATACTCACCCATGAAAATATCTTCCAACTGTGTAAGACCCCAGTCTTGTAAAATCTGTTCCATTATGGTAGATACAAAATAATCGGAAAATAACTGCACTACCTAGAGACACTTCCTCATTAAATTTACAACACACCAACGTCACTTTCCAACACATACTGGAGCGTACCGAATACTGTTCTACATTGTTACTTTTTCATAATACTAAATTCAAATTCTTTTCAATAATATCTATGTTCAATTAAAACAATTTTTTCGAACTGAAATTAATGAAATACTCCTTTGAAAAAATCCTGTTTATTCTGAACAAAACTCCTGTTATCTTCAGTTGATCATAATATAGTTTTGTATTTAGATTCACAAAACTCTTGTTATAATCGAATTGAGTTATTTGATGGGATACAGTTTTTTTTTTTTATTTCAATAAACCGCATCAACCCTTTGGGTCATTAGCGGTGGAATTGATAAACAACATTTATAACTTTCTAATTAAATCTAAAGTGTGTAAAAATGGAATGATTTTGTTACTATTACTATAGTCCAACATTTCTTTCAAGTTAGGGGATATCTTAAATGTGTCTCTCTCAATTTGGAATAGAGGGCATTGCACTATAATATGTTTCACACTCAGTTGAACTTCACAAATATCACAAGTTGGTTCATTTTGTCCAGACAGCAGGTATTCGTGTGTGAGCTTGGTGTGTCCTAGGCGGAGTCTGGTCATTCTCTTCTTTTCGTTAAGTGATTTTGCCACGGTCCTACGTTTGATTTGACTTCTTGTAGTTTCGATTGTGAGGCTTGCCAATCAGCATTCCAAACGTTCTTCATCTTGTTTTTGATGTAGGATTTTATGTCTATCGGAGGAGTGTATTGCATCGCAGTCTGGTTCGGGTTATTGATTGCTTCTCGAGAACTTTTATCGGCCGATTCATTTTCAGTTATTCCTATATGTGACGGAATCCAAAGTAATATTATTTCTTTGTCCAATGATTGGATGATAAAAAGTTCTCTTTTAATCAGTCTTCCTATTGGATGGTTTATGTATATTTGACGAAGTATTTGTAGAGAGCTTAAGGAATCTGTTATAATCAGGAACCTCTTAGATAGGCTCGATTTAGCGAATCGTAGCGCTTGGAGGATTGCGAAGAGTTCCCCTGTGAGAATCGTATTGGTTTCCGGTAGTTTATAGGTTAGGGTAGTCTCAGGTGTAACAACTGCTGCTCCTACTCCAGAATCTGTTTTGGATGCATCTGTGTAAATTTCCATGAATTCTTCATGATGTTGTAGGATTTCACGGAAGTTGTGGATTATAATTTGTGTGTTTGTGTTGTTTTCATTGAATTGGGATAGGTGGGTGTTAATGATTGGTTGGTGTATCTGCCAAGGGGGAGGGGTGTTTAGGTTCATGGGGTAGAGAGGGGGGAATATCTGCATTTGAAGTGGCCTCATGTACCTTCGAATTCTCTCATAGAAAGGTGGGTCGGTTCTTGGTTGTTCGTATGCTGATAGAAAGCGTGTTGTTATTGTGTTTCTGTATGAGGATACAGTTTTGAATTTAAACAAACAATGCTTTCAGATCAAGTTGATATTGCTCTCCATTTGAAACAGTTTATTTTTCTCTTTAAATAGATGGTAGATTTTCGGATGATATTATATTTTCTTGATTCAAAATAGTTCATCTTCGCAATAATGTAATCAAATGAATGATGTCGTTGAAAGGCCAAGAAATTTGATTTCTTCGTTAAAAAAATGTGTGATTCTCTTATGGAACATGGCGCTGTTGGCATGAAGTAATAGTTTCTCCAATAGAAATAAAAATTTCAAAACAACCTATGATCTTCTTTGAAAGAAATACTTTTTAAAAGAATCCAATATATAGCTCTGCATTGCATTATATTTTTCTACTCATTTCTATTCACTAATTCAGTAACCAAATTTCCTTGTTTTTCAGGTTTTCAGAGCCGTTGCTAACCTTTTAGAAATCACAAACTACTCCATCACCTTCTACATATACTGCTCCTTTTCTGAAGACTTCAGAAACACTCTTTTGAGGACACTGAGACTGCGCAGTAACAGTAACGCAAGGGGGATAGTGAAAGCACCACCGCCAACTGCAACCACCACCATCACTCAACACAAGGGTGTGTGATATAAGTCCAAAAGACCGGAATGGACCCCGGTCTGAACTTATATTCACAAATGGGAACTTTTCGTTTTCCGGGCTCTCACAAATTCAGAAAATTGTTATTGTATGATGGTTATTTATAAGATGTTCACGATTCTGAAATTTCAGTGCGTAGAAGAATTCTCAAACGAGAAAATATGTCCGCCATTTTTCAATGCAAAACTGTCATATGCGACAATATTATACTCGTGTTTCGAGAATTATAATACCCTCTGATCTGTTTTCGGAGAAACGCTAGGTCAAAATTTGAAAAAGTAATTCATAGCCAGATTTCAAGCATGCCCTTCTACTATAGGTAGTATCTAGCACTTTTTTTGTCATTAAGATAACGAAAAGCAGTTGAGCAGCATCTCATTAATAATTCTTGTTTATTGTGAATATGCCTCAAATAAAACCAAATAACATTAATGACAGAAATTTCATAAACTACACATCACGACTTGATCTACACAATCTTTATTTGAAAAATATATATCATCATATACAGTGTGTCCAAGATAAGGATCCTAAGCATGGGAATCTCAGTACCTGTTGGAGATACAGCTTAGGTTAAACTAGGAAAAAGTTGTGTTCTTTAAAGCTTATTTACATGCCGTTTAGAAACTTGAAGAATTTTCATGGCCTGCTGAGATATTTGAGAAAAACGAGAATTTGACAATATCAATTTTATTTTTTTCTGAGTTTATTTGGAAAGATATCAAAAAACGAATAATACTTTTTCATTGGCACTTCCAAGGTACTACACGATGGTATTTTCAGATTTTATATCCAACGTTTCGTTTTCAAGAAACCATCATCAACTTTATTTTTTTATATGACCCGAAACAAAAGTACACCCTGTATCTGATTTCATTTTTTATTACAAATTCAACGATGTATCACATGCCATTGTTTTCTTTTTAGTTTAAAGGAAAATTACATTATTTCTATTTTTTTAAAAATCTTTAAGTAGGCGTTGCAAACAAATGCTTTGACGTAAATACCTGTCACCGAGCCTGTCAAATATTATTTAATTACACGATAAAATAGTAATTGTCGTTGTTGTTAGCCTGTTTGTCGAGTTGTTGTTTTTAGAGTTATTGTTACTGTTGTCGTTATTATTGTTTATTGTGGAATAGATAATATTGTGTTATTATCGTCGAATATGCCGGGTGAGCAGTATAGCCATGAAGAAAAGTTTGACATGCTAACGTGCTACATTTTGTGCCACAAAAATACTGTAAATACAGCAGCAATGTATCTTAATACATATCCAGAAAGAAAGCAGCCATGTAAGTCCATTTTCTTAGAGCTGGCTCGAAATTTAAAAGAATATGGTTCATTTAAAAAGCCTGTTTTATCTCGAAAAAAGGAAGATTATAATTTCCCTTCAAAAATAATATGGTCCGACGAAAGTATGGTCACTAATAATGGTATCTTCAACCGCCACAATACGCATTACTGGGCTCAGCAAAGTCCGCGTGTTGAGAAAATATCAAGACATCAAGAACGTTTTGGGTTTAATATGTGGTGTGCAATTTTAGGAACTAAAATACTAGGTCCGTTTTTTTACTATAATTCTTTGACCGCCGAACGATACCATCATTTATTGCAAAACTATGTAGAAGACTGTTTAGATAATTTACCTCTGGCACAGGTCAATAACTGTTGGTTTTAACAAGACGGTGCTCCTGCACATAATTCTAGACAAGTTCGAGAGTTTCTTTTGCAGCGATTTCCTGGAAGGTGGATTGGAAGTGAAGTGTCTTGGCCAGCGCGATCCCCTGACTCAACTCCTCTGGACTTCTTCATATGGGGTTTTGTTAAAAACCGGGTTCACCAACATTCTTTTGAAACTAAACAGCAGTTACGAGAATGTGTAACTGTCGCATTTAACAGTATTACACCAGAGATGTTACGTGATGTTTTAAGTTCTACAGTTAGAAGATCATACTTATGTTTGGAAAATAACGGAAACCTGTTTGAACACCTCCTTTGAATTAAATAAAAAATGCGTTAATTTCTTTGTTGTTTTCATTACTTTAAAAAAATCTTTATTAACCTACTTAAAAATACATCTTAAAAATAGAAAAAATGCAATTTTCCCTTAAACTAAAAAGAAAACAATGGCATGTGTTACATCGTTGAATTCGTAATAAAAAATGGAATCAGATACAGGGTGTACTTTTTTTTCGGGCTATTTAAAAAAATAAAGTTGATGATGGTTTTTTGAAAACGAAACGTCGGATATAAAAACTAAAAATACCATCGTATAGTACCTTGAAAGTGCCAATGAAAAAGTGTCATTCGTTTTTTGATATCTCTTCAAATAAAGTCAGAAAAAAATAAAATTGATATTGTCAAATTCTCGTTTTTCCCAAATATCTCAGCAGGCCATGAAAATTCTTCAAGTTTCTAAACGGCATGTAAATAAGCTTTAAAGAACACAACTTTTTCCTAATTTAACCTAAGCTGTATCTCCAACAGGTACTGAGATTCCCATGCTTAGGATCCTTATTTTGGACACACTGTATATATTTGAAATAAACTTTGATAGTTTCAGTTTCTCTCGAATCCTCTTTCAAGGAGTAAAAGTCACATTTCATTTCGACCCTTTTGAACCCTTCCGAAATCGTTATCAAGATTACTTACTATCAATAGCAGATGATAAGTGACCAAAATCATTTCATTTTCAATAATTCATTAAAAGGAAATATTTTGAATGAGAAAAGTGAATTTTCGAAACGAATTTCAACCATTTCATAACTCCAATAGCAGTCTTTCCGATGGTAAATTCACCCGTTGAATTTTCTTAGATTTCTGGATAGCAAAAATAGGAGCCCGAAGAACGAAAATCTACCGCAAAAGGTAAAAAGACTATACTCATTATGTGTATACAAAACTAACTAGTCACGTCAATGGAAATGTTGAAAAGACTAATCTCCGAAAGTCCTCTGAAACACCTTTGATTTAACTGATTTTTTTCGATATTATTTGGAATTGGAAACCCTTTGAAGCGGGGTTGGATTATTTATAGTTTCTGATAAATATGTACTTATTCAACCAATTCCAAATACGATGTTCTCGAATCCAATAATAAATGTAAAAGAAGTTGAAGGTCTTATTCATGAATTAAGAAATAGAAAGCGGTAGGGCTAGCTGAGATCAAATAAAAAACGTTAAAACTGATATGTAAGAAAATTGTTTTCTAGCCATCGGATCGCAAAATTATGTCATCATACCTGTACTCAAAAAAGGGGATGCGATGTAGGCAAGTATTTTCAAATCGATTTGATAACAAACTTATTTCAATGATTTCAAAAATCACTTAATAACAAGTTGATGTCATATCTTAACAAATACAAAATTATTTCAGAAAAACAATTTGGTCTCAGAAACAATGTATGAGAAGAAGATTCAATTCCCGAATTGATAAAAACATTAACAACGGTATAAACAACAGGACATGCATGGGTATATTTACAGATTTGTCTGGAGCCAGTCATCGTTTACTTCTACAAGTAGAAGAAGATATTAACTCAGAGAGAGAACTCAATCTTTTTCAAAGCAACTTATCATCAGTTCATGAAGTTGTGAGAGTAGACGATATACTCCTCAAGTAGGAAGTGATCGAGTACGGTGTTCCTCGAGGCACCGCCCTTGGTCCCAAAACTCTGTAATATTTGTTGATTGATTGTTCTCTTTCGAAAACTGAAGTGATATTGTGTCCTTGAGAAAGAAGCCGAAAGGGCCTTTCGATCGAAAAAATTGGTTAAATTAAAAACTTCCCACTGCCTACCTAGATAAAACTATGACATGTTATTTGAATGTAATAAATCCAACTATTACGTTCCTCCAAAATTCTGAAGTCAACATTTACAGTAAACCCTAATTTCTTCAACATTTGGAGCAAGTGAAACATACCTGGGGATCTATACTGATTGTCATCTGAGACAATAATTCGCAGATTCGAATATCTATAAAGTAACTCGATTATAGGTATACAAACACGTAATGGGATTCTACGATGGGGCAGGGTGGTGAAGGCTCATCTCAAATCTTTAGAAGTTGAATATTCACATGATAACTATGACACTTACGTTAAAGTTGTTTTTGATGAAGTGAATAGTGAAATAAATAAGCGTCTAAGCAAAGCAATATATTGAATTATTGATTTTTTCCAATTAGTCATTGATATACAATGAAAGGAGAGTACAAAAACCACATAATTAAGATTGATTGAGGCGGATTCTTAAATAAACGAAAAATATTTGACAGAATTGACCAATACTTGAGGAAAATCCGTAATGTTTTCAACATTCGATATAAAAAAACAGATTATGACATGTTGATTTTGAGTAAACTAATGAGTCGTTGATATACAGAGGGTTGGAGACAATATGGATCCCTGGGTGAATACCTGCGCTGACAATGGGTCTAATACTAATCCACTTCAATATCTGTCGAGTATCTACCTGCAATTTTATTATTCAAGGTCAAATATTCAGTTCAGTTCATCTCTAAATAACTTCTCTCTGGCTCTTTGAAATCAATACTATTGATGCTTCTTCAATCATGACAATTTCAGCTGCTGTACGTATCTTTTGATTGTTATTGAAAATTTCAATAAGAATAAAAAAATTTCAATAAAATTCCCATCACAAAAAGCAAATATATATGGAGAAGAAGAGTTTTTTTAGCAATAGGATTGACACAGATTTTGTTGAATAAACTTGTTCTAAGGCATTATTACTGACTGTTTTGAAGAAATGTTTTCAGCATCAAGTGTTAGCACTTCAAAGTTATCTGCTACAACAACGACATCATGGAAGTTACTGAGTTACTACAATTATCATTATTTCCGGTCAGTTTTTTGCTAAAGACTAATGAATATGTTTTGTTTCTTGAACATATCAATTTGGATTGTGTTCCGAGACATTCAACTCATATATTTACGATTTCTCGCTGACGCTTTGGTTCCATCATTATTGTATTCATCAAATACAACTTCACTGTTGATTCCATAGTTGTCACGTGAATAGCTAAAACACTGTTGTTTCAACTATTTTTTTATAAATATCATACTTTTTTACCGAACAATATCGACATAATACACGAACAAAAATTTGAAAAAAAATCAGCACCAAAATCTAAGCTGTTTCTGAAGACTTCCAGAGAAAAGACTTCTTCTAAAAATTTTTATACATATTCAAACAAATAATAACTATTCAACAAAAAATGTTTTGATAAATTTTTTGTAGGAACAGTGTTACTGATCTTTAGAAATAGTGAGAAAAATTACTCAATTGATTACTGAAACTTTTTCATTTTAGTTGTTTACTCAATTTTTCAACATTCCACTTCGATTATTTTGGATGAATCCACTTTATTTTTGTCAGAAGCAATCAATCAGAAATACTATTCTGGGTGGGTAGATGGAAACGAAACAAGGCAGACTACTGATAGCTAATCATTAGAAAAAAACGCTCGAATCGATTTTTATTTCGTGGGTGCAATCTTCTGAACGTATTTTCACCTTTGTCACTTCCATGGCATCTAATCTTTCCAAACGAGGTGTCATTTAATTCGTTTGAGGTTTGGATTGTAGGTACTTCAACGAGAGGATGGAAATGACAGTTGAAAATGTACTTGAAATACTTTTCCTTTGGAATAAACGCCAACTACGATTTTTTTTTTTATCATTATTGATAATCCACTCTGTATAGTTTGATATTCAATATTCTGTTTGGTTGCTTTGAAAGCAAACAATTGAATCCCATCATGTGATTACAAAATCGTATTCAGTATAAAATACAATGTTTATTATATATATCCTGTCGATTATATATTTGTATAATTGTAATAAAATATGTTAATACAATCTAACGTGTTTCTGTCCGTGAGTTCTTTTTCCAGAACTTCATCATTTTTTGTATACAGGGTGTAACTGAATATCAATCAATCAAAATATCAATCAAATCAATCAATCAAGATATACTTTATTGTCCAAGAATAACAATTCTCTCTCAGAATAAGTGTGAAACATTCAAGAAGGTGATTCCTCATCGAAAAAAAAATAGGATCTTTCATATAAAGAAACTTCATTGGAGCATCCCTTGTTAAGACACAGCCCCTTAAAGGGGGTACATAAAATGTGTATAACAATTGTTTTCACAAGCACTGAAGAAGTTACAATATTCCAATTAACCTGATCAACCAATGAAACAACTAAAGAAGAAGAATTAAAAATGAACAGCTGTAAATAACAATTATATTAAGCAAAATAAACCTAAAATGAAATAATAGTTAAATAAAATACAAGTAAAAATAGAACAATTGAATAAATAAAAATGAAGAAATGAAAAAAGAAAATAAAAACCGGAGAGATTCCAAGTCACGTTAGTTCACGACGTTTCGATTGTTATTATCTACAATCGTCTTCGGGCGATGACTGGACTGATTTCTCCGAGATATGACTATTTATAGGTCGTTCGAGTACTTTCACTTATTCCTGCTTTCCATTTTCCGCTTCACTGGTTCCGTGGGAGATGACCGTTTGGCGGGAGTTGACCATTTTTCGCTTGATGATGGGTTTCCATCATCAAGCGCTAATTGCTTTATTTGTCAAAATCAGTTTTCATATTACCTACCTATCTATTATCTACCTACCTACCTATTATCAAAATGCCTGAAAACAGCGATATAGAAGGAATACCATCGACTCCAATATTTTTAAAAGATCAGATTAATTACAGTTGTTATGTTCAATATAAATATAATTAGAATCTTTATAGTTTTCATATATCCATGATAATACCATTAAGTTTGTGTTTTTTAAAAAAATATGAGTTAATTACTGTAAATGTGTTCAATACAAATATAATATTTATAGTTTTTCATTATTTATCGGGTTTAGAAAAAATAGCGTATGCAACTCTCATGTAATGGTTATTAATACACTCGCATATACCATACAAAACTCGCCTTCGGCTCGTTTCGTATTCCGGTTAATGCTCGTGTCTTAATAACCATCATTACATGATCGTTGCATAATATACTATTGTTGATTTTTATTATGTGTGCCATGTCATTATTTTTCTCATGGTTTATATTTGTGATCTGAATGGATTCAATGAAAATTATTATTTTTAGTATTAACTGATTTTCAGTTTCACTTACCACATACAGGGTTGAAAACGAATAAACTATACATCACATGCATGCATTTGGATTTTTTGATGAACTCTTCCAAAATGACGCTACTTGAAAAAGGAGGGGTCTGTAATGAAACATTATAGAAACTAAGAAGTTTTAAGTATGTTGCATGTTATTCTGCAACATACAGTTATTCTGCTATCGAAAAAGAATGGATCAGAGAATTTGCATCAAATTTTATGTAAAAAATGGAATTGAGTGTGCAAAACACTCGAAATGTCGACTGTGGCATACATTGAGGTAAATTTTCATTTTGAGGACACCCGGCGATTTTGAAAAAATGTTTGCGTGTACTCACGTATTTTGATACGTAGATTACGAATCCGAAAGAATAAAGCGGCGCTCTTCCTTATTTACAAAGTTACGGCCCTTCAAAGTTCTGAAAAGGGCAACTTTTCAGCCTTCTTTTTCACAAAATAAACTATTTAAAAACACAAGCATTCATTCACTAGGTCACCTTTAATCATTTCTCCTTCTTTGACACTTTTCACTTCAATAATCAACATTTTTCCAATAAAAATGTTGAAAAATGTACGGAGCTGCTTTTTGGTTATATATCTCTGTATTTTACGTTTTTAAGGTTAATGGCATGGTTGGTACGACTGATGCAATCCATATTCCTAAAGTAATTCAAATGTTTTTTACCTTCATTCTTTAGATCGTAAATTGGTTTTTGGTGGTGTATTACGAATTTAAAATAGTAGGCGCCGGCAAATACCAACCGCTTTTTTCTGAAAAGTCACTAGTAACTAACCTAAAAATAGAATAATGTCACCAGGAGAAGCATTCGTTTTTGAATTAAGTTTTTTATAAGAAAAATGTTCATTATTGAAGTGAAAAGTGTCAAAGAAGAAGGAATAAGGTGTAAAGGTGATGTTCTGTTGATGCTTGTGCTCGGCAAAGCGGACTTCCAATGGCCTCTCAGTTTTATTGATATAGGATTTGCTGCACTTATAGGGTATTCGATAAATGCAATTCTTGGAATTGCAGTCCGCGTTTGGTGGCCTAGTTCTCGTGAGGCTGCTACGGATGGTGTTTCCGAATTTGATGTTGCACTTGGACCTCATTCTTCTTATCCTTTCCGACATTCCTCTGACGTAGGAATGGGCAAGCACTTGTTGTGGCGGCTTCTCCTCCTTGCGAGGCTCTTGCTGTCTTCTAGCCAAAGTCTGTTCCACCATCACTTTGGACTAACCATTTCCATTGAAGACTCTTTTTTGATGCTGCCCAGTTCCTTCTCGCGATCATACTTCGTATTACAGAGCGCGAAAGCACAATTTAAAGTCTTGATGATTCCTCTATTGGTAGATTGTTGGTGGTTCGATTCTTGATTCAGATACTGTCCCACTTAGTATCCGTCCTCTAAATCGTCTCAGAATGGCAATTCGTTGTGGAGTCCCTTCTCTATTGTGAAGGTTTTTGGCCCTTGATGTGCTTCAGAAAGTTTCTGTATACAGAAATAGAGCTAAAACTAGTACTAGTACTAGTACTAGAACTGGTCATTTTTATCTTAAATATTATATCCGTTCTATTACCTTGATCTACCGCAGTCGCGAGATCGGTTTAGAGGTTCCTGACACAAGGTGCAGGGCCTGCCGCGAGGCGCCCGAGACCCTAATGCACTTGCTATCAGCATGTCCAGCATATGCGGTCTCGGCCTATATCCATCGACATAACACGGCCCTGAGAGTGCTATATTACCATCTACGGCACTCTTACCTTACGCTATTAACGAGACTCCGGTGTTGCCCTATGCTTCGGGGGATAATAAATCCGTTGTGGGGAACGATAAGTGCCGAATTTACTGAAACTATTCGTTCCCCACCCTCAGGCTCACACAAGCTGACAAGCCTGATGTAGTCCTTCTTGACCACCAGAGCAAAACGATATTTGTCGTGGAGTTTTCAGCTCCTGGCGAGACGAATATCATCAGAAAAGAGAAGGAAAAACGGATGAAATATCGAGATTATCTCTTTGAACTCCGCAGACTCTATCCAGATCAGTCTGTCAAGATGGTTGTTCTGATTATTGAAATTTTTGGTGGAATGATGTCCTCTCTACTCTCGAATCTCAAAATCATACCGGCTTGCCGCACTAAGGCCGAAATCTTAGCCGCACAGATGCAGAACGCTGTCATTCTTGGCTCACTGCGCTTGCTCAGGCCACCTGATTCTCGGACCCAATGATCACTCCCCCCACGGTGTGGGGAGTGGTACATTGAAGTTAATTCGTTCAAGAACTTTAGAACAGTCAACTCTCTCATTTACTAACTTGAATATGAGCGACGCACATTTTCTGCGATGCTCCAAACTAAAAAGTTCCAAACGTTCATATATGACATCATTACTGATACCTCTCTCAGGGTAAGAACGATCTATTCTGAAAATTAGAAATTTACAAAACTTTCTTTGAACTCTTTCAATGGCTATGTTATGAATCTCATAGAATGGACTCCAGACAATACTTGCATATTCTGTCTTCGAACGTACGTAGATGAAATACAACAGCTTCATGACTTCAATATTATGAAAGTGTCTGCAATTTCTAACAATGAAACCATAAGCTCTGAGAGATTCTGAAACTTTTTGTGAAATATATCTATCAAATGTTAATTTATGATCAAATATTACCCCTAGGTCTTTAATCTCATCACATCTCAGCAGATCTGAATTCTGTATTACAAACGGGAATGTATAAACCTCTTCTTTTCGACTATAACTCACTTCTTTACATTTCTCCACATTGACTTTCAATTTATTACTGCTACACCAAGCAACAAGAAATTCCAATTGAGATTGAAGATTCACACAATCACCTACTTTCTTAATTATTGTATATAGACACCAATAGACAAGACAATTCTGTGTTTCTTTCACTATTTTTGTCAAACGTTCATTATATCACTTCTATTGACGAATAAATACATTTTCGCTTTTATTTTCTAGCCAATTTGCCATCAAGAAAAAACAACGATATTCTTCAACTATTTATTTCCAAATCTACATTGACACATTAACATCATCATTCATAATTGAATCTTCTTCCCCCGTCGAACCTGAATCCATACGCTGCCGAATTTTTGGCGTCAACCAGGGCAGGATTGCGATGTTTGTAGAAGGTCCCATGAGAGTGGGCAGCTCTTGACGATCCCGTCTCTTCTCCTCTAGGGTAAAAGGCTTCGAAAGTACCTCTTGGAGGCAGTACCGAGCTCACTTCTGGATCAGTGGGGTCGTACGCACGGGATGCAAGTATCAAGGTGAAGATCAACGATAAATAAAGGTTAATCTCCATGTTTCGCAACGTGTTGAGAAGGCTCGTGATGTGTTAGGTGTGTGCAGAACGAATAGCGAGACGGAGGTACTTTCTCCTACGCCGTATTTTTATTTGCCTCGGGTGTTTGCTATTGTACGAGAGCAAGCGTTTCTTGTTTGGAAACGGGGCCAGTGGCGGAATCGAAAGTGGTTTTACTGTTTACTGTAGTGTGGTGAAATGCAATCATAGGCTTTATAACAATGGTACAAATATAGTTATCACACCAAGAAAAGGATAAACTCCAGTTAAAAATAATAATAATATGTATATATTGATCACAATAAGAAGTACAAATTGAATAAAATTCAAAGAAATGATGAATAGGCGGAGTTCAGCTATGAGAGCTGCTTTTAAACCCAACCTTGATTGGTATGCATCCTTATTATTTTTTATAATATTCGGATATGTGAAAAATAGCCAGAATCTTTTTGCATATGTCGTGCCCTATCTCTGTCGTATAAGAAACATGTCTTTCAACCTTTTCTTGAAGTTTCTCATTGAACTTAAGTCTGTAGGGATGGTGTTATACAACTTTGCCGCATTGTACGAGAAACTTCGAGTAAACATTGCTGTGGAATGCCTGGGAATTAGCAAAGTATGCCTATTACGAGAAATGCCACTGTGTGATAGTGCAACCAGTCTTTCACGTAAGTAAAGCGGATATCCCAAAACAAGAATTCTATGCGTGAAACTAAGTAAATGGTTTGTTCTTAGGTATTTGAGTTGAAGCCAGCCATTATCTCGAAAGGACGGACTTATGTGATCATACTTTCGGATACCGTATGAATATCTGACACAACTATTTTGTATACGCTGGAGTCGCATTACATGTACCTAATGGGCTTGTTTCATGATTTTTAGTTCATAGTTCACTTGATGAAAATTTTAAATTGAAAAATAGTGCACTTTGTTTCATCTCTCTAAGTATCGTAGTTTTCCCGTAATTAATTAATTAAAATCGAATGTGGTAGGATGGTGACGTCATTATATGAAATAACTCACTTATAAACCAATGCGCTTTCTGTTTTCTTGTGCCTTTCCGCACAATTAAAATCAGCACAAGAATGTACCATATTAATATTCAAATATATCACTAAAACACTTTCAAAATATATAAAAAACTAAGCTCGATGAAAAAACGAATTGTTTATACGCGAGCTGTTAGCTGAGAAAAAGTTGAAACTCAATGTTGCAAAAACAAACAGAATGGATCCAATATGACATACATTTTCAATGCCGAATAAACCAATAAATTGTTATATAGGTCCTCCATTTTTCCGAAAAAATGAACGATCAATTGAAATTTCCTGTAATTATTCATTCATTTTTGTTAGGAATGAAGCCAGCAAATAAATAAATATACAATAATAAGATCGCTCAAATCCACGAATTAGGCATAAAAATGGACAATAATATTTGCCTTTGATAAGTGATATAGTACAAGTTATATCTAAATATGATTCTAAATATAATTTAACGAGCTGTATTTTCAAATGATTTTCTAATGTTCATGAACCATAATGAAATAAATCAATTATGCATTCATGCCACCCACCAAAAATAAGAAATTCAACGTTACTGGTATATTGGCCATATTGTCATCCAGTCAGTCAGTGCCCTCTGTAGTGTATGCGAAAGTGTGCTTTTGTCAAAATAATTTCAACATGAATGTTGAACCTAGTTTTGTTAAAGCTGACTCCGACAACTTACCAAGAATCGATTTTGAAGTGATCGATGAATTTAACTTTAAAAATTTGCAATACATTGGTATCGAAATGAAGAATGAAAAATTGAAACGGTAGGTGGTATATTTAGTAGGTCCGTTTTATTTATATGACATTCATTTCATACTTTGTATTTTATCGAAGGATGGAAAGTTTTGACTTAATTTTTATTCCAGCTCGGCCAAGGTAGTAATAGTAAAATTCAATCCGAAAATAACCTAAAAAAATATTTTTCGGAATGTAATGTAATGTAAACTAATGACGCGGAATATGCAGCAAAATAGGCACCCGCCGAGACCTACCTTTCACAAAAAAAAACGTTCTTCAATAACAAATTGTAACAGTTGTTTCCACACCGAGTTGACAACAATAACAACAAAAATGGCGTCTGTCAAATTGGATCATCAAATCTGTGATTGGATATTAAAAACCAATACACTTGGCAACTCTGCTCCAGACACGATCAATTTTATTGGTCAACAGACACGCGTCCAATTTAAATTCATAATCTACACAGTGATGAAGTGATTATATATCAGCTATAGACTAAGCAAACGTGGATTCAATGAATTACATTATTATATGTACCAAAAGATGACTGGATTTAAAATTTGTGATAATTCTATAAAAACGTGATAGTTATTTTTTTATACCGTCAATTGGGGTGACTGTGTCCTCTGGGGTAGCTTCGCCCAGTTTTGAAAAAACAGTTTCACGCCTCCATAGTAAATAGCTGAAAGGTCATTTGAGACGCTGCAGTCAATGAAACATACCTCCCCATTGACAACGAGATATTCTATAGTTTGTAGGTCGTCCAAATAAATTATATCACCAATTAACTGTTTTATTTGTAACGTGTGTTATCCATAAAAATTTGAGCTCTTCAAAATAACATATACACAGCTTCTACGAAAACAAGGTAAGTTTCATCACTTATTATTATTATTATTATTAATAAAATACATCTTTTTTTGTCCAAAAAATTTTAAAAACTTTTATGTCGTTCATAACACTTCTGTCGACAGTCCTAGCAACTGTATCAGTTATTTTCGATTTTTTTGAGCAATTTTTGTATTTACACTGTGGCTCTTGTAACACCCTGACGAGGTGGATTTGCCCATCTTTCATTTATAGCTTTATTATACAAAAAAACCTCTGTTGGGCGAAGTGACCCCACTTCACGAGGTGACTTTGCCCACCCATATTTTATTTTTCATTTGAGAGGGGGAATTATGTAAAAATGAAATAACTACATAAATCACATCCACGAACAACCTTTCAAAGGTACAAATTTCATCTAGGATATCAAAAAATGGGTTATGTGAAAGTTATCGATTTAAATTTCAAAAATTGGGCAATGTCACCCCAATTGACCGGTACTCTAATCACAAGTACATCCTTAGGAATAAGCTACATGAATTGCATTCATAAACTTTTTTTAAACAAACATGTTAACCTGAATACAAATCAACAGAAAACTCATTATCGTAGATAATGTCACCGGTAGAAGTGACAGGGTGAATCGGTAAAATCCAGCAGCTGAAACAGCCGGTATATCTTCACTACTCATATAGACCAAGAACAGTATTTCGTCTTTCAATTCTCCTTTTCTCAAGCTCCTCTGTAACTTGAAGAAAGCATCAGGAATTTTATTAGCGTTCTTGTAGACCCCATCACATGCTAATACTATCAAGCAGATGAAAACCTAAAAATAGAAATGAAGTTATATTTTTCTCAAATATGTATGGATATAAGTTCTTCAGTTCCGGTGAGTTTACAGTTACCTTAGAGGTGAGCACCTCAGTTTTAATCAAATTCGGTACCTATAATAATAATAATAATAATAATAATAGGTCTTTATTTCCCACACATACAATACAATTAGTAACACGGTAGATATACATGTTATATGCCCATGGCTGACCTCTACCATTCATCCCCAAGGTGACCATCTCAAGAGCATAGCTGAATCAACATCCGGCACCTACGCAGTTCCAGAAAGATCCCAGGCGCCGTTTACTGTTCTTTGTTCACCCAGACGCTTACTTCATGATATTTTTTCATATAAAAGACGTCCTGCGTGGCATAATAGTTAGTTGTATTCTAGTTGTCATACTGTTACTACTCAACTCTGGGGATACAGATCTGTTTCCCCTGTTCAATAAATATTAATTTTTAAAAAGTTATTTTTCTCAAGTGAGTTATAACAAAATTGGCGCAGTCGGTAGGATCCTTCAACACTATACGAAACAAGGAACAGCCTAACCGATAGTGGTGGATCCTAATCCTTCAAGGAAGAACCAACAACCCCAAGCCACAGGACCATAGCAGGACGGTCTCTTCAACGGTAGAAGAACAAGCGCACGCTAACTTCGCCGGAGCAACGCTAGTGAAGCCGGATTTCATCCTCCATGGACATCCTTTGGTAAGCAACAAACAAAGAATCATCTCGATTTTTAATATAATTGAATATTTCTATTCTTGTGTGTACTGTTCTATTTTCAAAAATGCCCAACACAAATGCTTCACCCAGTGCACCCCCACTTGAACCCTATAAATTGAGTGAAATTTTTTCAATTGTCCCAGAATATGACGGTGATCAAATTTTTCTTAATACGTTCATAAGTGCGTGTAATACCGCTTACCGCATGGCAATTCAAGACCAAAGAATTTTACTTATTTTACATATCAAAAACAAACTCAGAGGTAAAGCAGCAGAATTAATAAGTTCTCGCAACCCAGAAACTTGGGAAGAAATTAAAATATTGCTAAACCAATATTTTGGTGATTCTCGAGATTTAGCCTCTTTAATTCAAGACCTGCAGAGAATTTTCCAAATGCCAAATGAGTCTCCTCTTGTTTTTATTAACAGACTTCAAACTCATAATGCAAAAATGCATGCGGCTATACAAAAACAACCGCTCACCGCAGAAGAAAAACAAGCCCAACAAAATCTTATCGAAACCATGACGCTAAACTCGCTATTAGCAGGTTTAGAGCCAACAATCGGACAAATAGTAAGAGCAGGAAATCCACCCTCAATGCTCGAAGCTGTCCAGAGAATTAAGAGAGAATTACAACTCTCTTACTTCCAACAACAGAAACTCAATAAAAATATGAATCTTAACCAACACAAAAAACCACAAAACCCTATACAACAAAAATTTTGTAATCTCTGTAAACGACAGGGACACCTCCAAACCGAGTGTAGAGTCAGACAGATTCCCCAACAAAATTTTCAAAAACCCATGTTCCAACAAAATCCATCGAGCCAACAAAATTTTCAAAAAACAAATTTTCAAACGCAAGGTGTCAGACCTAATCAACCCGCATCAAATCAAAATCTAAATAGGCCATCGTTAATTAAACAAAACCCAAACCAACAAAGACCATCGGCTATACAACCCAATCCTTATTTTAATCGAACAAACACTCAAAGAGCACATTATCTCAATCAAGGCATAGATAGTTATCAAGAAAATTTTAATGAACTTTCTGAAAACCCCTACGAATACGAAGACTATGCAGCCAGTTTTCCAACATATCAAAATTTTCATGAAAACCCGAACGTTGACTCTGTTGATTACCCGCAAAATCAATTCAATCAGGATTTTCAATTTGGCTCAACAGCAGCAGACCCTCCTCCTATCGACCCAACGTCAGAAATTCAGACCCAAATACAAACATTGAATTTGGATCCCAACCTGAATTTTCCAGAGCAGAAATTCGTATAGAAAAATCATTTATGCTCAATTCGAAAAATTTATATTATATCATGGATGCCACAAAAACATTCAAAATTCTAATAGATAGTGGAGCCGGAATTTCAGTATTTAAACCCAAAACTGTCGAAAAATATAGAAATCGCTCACCAGAAAATGTTATGATTCAAGGTATTACTAACGAAAGAATTCAAATAACCGAATCAGTACTGGTGCCCTTTTCAGACACTGACCCCCACAAAATCTACATATACAATCTTGACATAGACTTTGACGGACTTCTCGGAGCTGATTTTTTGGAACACTATCATTGTGTTGTTGATTTTCAAAACAAACAATTAATAACTGATTTCAAAACCATACCCCTTTTCAAAGTGATAGACTCGAATAATGTACCAGATTCTTCCCAAAATTGTCAAAATTCAGAAAAGAAACACCAAGTTACGTTGGACCCGGAAACATCAACCGCAGAACTTGACGATATTTTTGAATACGACCCTGACAATTATGCTTTTGAAAGTAAATTTGACTACTACCAATATTTAAAAGACGAAATTCCAAATACTATAGAAATCGAACCTCGGACAGAAGGAATTTTTAAATTAAAATGTCATCTCTCAAATACTGATGCTATACTGGTAGCTCAGAATAAAGAAAATGTTCGTTTGCCAAACGCCTTAGTAAAAGTAAATGAAAAAGGAGAATTTTTCACTTCAATTATAAATTCAAATGCTATACCTAAAGTAGTAGAATTTTATAATCTGGATATTGAACCAATTCAAAATTTTTCCTTGAACCCCATAAACGAAACAAAAATCGAAAAAAATTATGTAGATAGGGAATTTGAAATAAAAAAACAATTACGATTAGATCATTTGAACGAAGAAGAATCCGAAATAATTACGCAAACTTGCTTGGAATTTTCAGACATCTTTTATTTGGAAGGTGATCGACTCACATTCACAAATGAAATAAAACATTCAATCGACACGAAAGATGCAAAACCGGTCTTTACCAAATCATATCGCTACCCTCAAATTCATAAAGAGGAAGTGAAACGACAAATAAACAAAATGCTAGAAGATGGAATTATACGTCCTTCTATTTCTCCCTGGTCATCTCCAGTGTGGGTTGTACCAAAGAAAATAGATGCATCAGGAAAACAAAAATGGCGTGTAGTTGTCGACTATAGGAAGTTAAATGAGCTTACTGTAGATGACAAATACCCTCTTCCAATGATATCGGACCTTCTGGACCAACTTGGCAAATGTCAATACTTCACTACCTTGGACCTTGCTTCTGGTTTCCACCAGATCGAAATCGATGACAAGGACATTCCCAAAACAGCATTTTCGGTAGAAAATGGCCATTACGAATTTCTTAGGATGAGTTTTGGCCTCAAGAATGCTCCATCAACATTTCAAAGGGTGATGGATAACATTCTTCTCGGAATCCAGAATGAGCGATGTCTTGTCTATATGGACGACATCATCATTTATTCCCCTACCATTCATGAGCACATTTCCAGACTAAAAGAAGTATTTAAAAGACTCCGCCAAGCCAATCTCAAAATCCAACCAGATAAATGTGAATTTCTTAGAAAGGAAGTAGCATATCTTGGACACGTAATAACCAAAGACGGAGTAAAACCAAATCCCGACAAAGTCGATTGTATAATAAATTTCCCAGAACCTCAAAACCAGAAAAGTATAAAATCATTCCTCGGATTAGCCGGATATTATAGAAAATTTATCCCAAATTTTGCTAAAATATCAAAACCCCTCACGAAACTACTTCAAAAAGACACACCTTTCATTTTTAATGATGAATGTAGAAAATCATTCGAAGAATTAAAACAAGCACTTATTTCAACCCCAATTCTAATATACCCAAATTTCGAAGACACATTTCTTTTGACTACAGACGCAAGCGCATACGCTATCGGAGCCGTATTATCCCAAGGCCCTATTGGCAAGGACCTACCTATTGCATACGCATCGCGAACTCTCTGTTCCGCAGAATCAAAGTATTCCACGATTGAACGAGAGCTATTGGCAATAGTATGGGCAGTTAAGCATTTTAGGCCCTACCTTTTCGGTAGAAAATTTAAACTAATTACGGACCATAGACCCCTAACTTGGCTATTTTCCATAAAAGATCCAGGAAGTAGACTCGCAAGATGGCGTTTAAAGCTTGAAGAATACGACTATGAAATTATATATAAACCCGGAAGAATAAATAAAAACGCTGACGCACTTTCAAGAATCAAAGTTGATCCCACAAAAGCCTGTCTCGTTTTTAATACAAAACTAATACCTTCAGGTACCTTCATTTTGCCAACAAATGAAGAACTAGATCTTGAAATAATCCAAGATCCGGTACAAGAACCAGAGGAATCCGAAGGAAACCCTGAAAACCCTGAAAATATTGAAAACCCTGAAAACTTCGAAAACCGTGAAGGCGATCAATCAGAATATACACCAGAACAGATAACCGAAGAGTTCACAACATTCGTAAATTTATACAAAACAACATCTCTGATTGATTATTCAAAAGTCGAGTATTCCAATTGCCAATTTCTCGATAAAGAAAATAAAAACATTCTAATATTCCCTAGACAAAAGGAATTGAAAGACTTTCACTATAAAATCTTTGAGGATATTCTTGAAGAAGATTACGAATTCAGAAATCTCAAAATAAATATTGTATCAAGCAAAACAATAAAAAACAGAAAATATTATATAGTTCCTCTCACTTGTGATCCAGAATCGGTGATTGAACACTTGTTTCTCACCCTGTATAGAAGTCAAAATGATTTAGATCCCTCTAAAGTATATTGCATTGAAACTAATCCTGAACTTCCCATTTTAGAAATTCTATGTTTCATTTTTGCTCAAAAGGATATAAAATTCAAAATATGCAATAACATCATTACCACTCCGGATAAAGATCAAATCCCGATCATAATTGATCAAAATCATAACGGAAAAAGTAATTTACATCGAGGTATCAATGAAACAATTCGTAGAATACGTGAAAAATATAATTGGCAAGGACTCAACAAAGATGTTGAAAATTTCATAAAAGCTTGTGATGTTTGTCAAAAAACAAAAATCTGTCGAAAAAATTTAAACAACCCATTAGTAATAACCGAAACGCCTAAAACAGCTTTCGAAAGAATAAACATCGACGTAGTTGAAATCCCAACGAAAAATTACGCATTGAGTATACGTGACGAACTGACAAAATTCACACAAGTGTATCCAATCCCAGACAAAACAGCAAAAAATATTTCAGATACTCTACTTTTATTTTTCCAGCACTATGGAACCCCATTACGAATCCATTGTGATTATGGTCGAGAATTCGATAATGCCCTTCTAAGAGACCTTTGTACCCTTTTTGATATAAAGCTAACATATTCTAGTGTCAATCATCCCCAATCCAACGGATCTGTGGAAAGATTCCATGCAACATTATTAGAAATGATTAGAGCCCATCTGGCTGAACACCCAGATGATCACCCTTTTAATGTATTACCATTCGCGGTAATATGTTATAATAACTCTGAGAACAAATCTCATGGATTTACACCCCATGAATTAGTTTTCGGACACACGGCAAGCAGGCCTCCAGAAAAACTATATAATCAAGAACAACTTATTACAAAATACGTGAGAGACCTAAATAATAGACTCTCTCATTATTACAAAGTCGCACGAGAAAAAATCGAAAGGAAAAAGGAGAAAGCTAAAATCCGTTTCGACAGAAATATTTCTGGAGAAAAACCCAATTACAAAGTAGGCGATAAAGTTTACGTTAAGGAATCGCAAATAAAAGACAAATTGCAAAATAAATTCAACGGCCCATTCATAATCGAACAACTCTTTCAAAACTCAGCAATACTTCTAAATGTGCAAACAAATCAAAGAACAAAAGTGAACTTTGATAGGATGAAACCGTATACTGAAAATTAAATTTATTTTCAGGTCACTCCTACTGCTCGGAACAGTAGCGTTCCCTGTAACCAGTCCATACAAAATCGAAACAATCAACAATACCGTAGGCGTATATTATCATGAAAAAGGTAATATTATTCTTACGAACGACAAATGGACGCTACTCGTCAGTAAAAACATTTCCCAAATCAAAGAAGCCTTTGATAACAACGTTAAGATTCTAGATTCATTAATCGGCATGACCTCGATTTACGGACAAAGCATGAGCACATTTCGCTCTGAAGTCAAAACGCACACCGGGCTTATCTTACAACTAGCTCAAGCGTTGAGAGATAAGTTTCGTGAAATTGCAATGGATGCAAAACACCCTAGACGAAATAAACGTGGTCTCATAAATGGCATTGGATCTATTTTTAAATCAATTACTGGAAATCTTGACGCTTCAGATGGCGAATTTTATACAAACTCAATAAACAGGCTAAATAACGATGAACATCAATTAGAGAATTTATTAAAAAATCAAATATCCGTTACTACTTCTGTAATTCAAAATTTCAATACAACAATAAGAAAACTGCAAATTGATGAAAAAACATTTAATGAAGACATTCGAGTCATAGAAAAGTCAATAACAGAACTGAACGACAGAATAGCACAAGTGGAAGCAAAATTGAAATTTATAGAAATTTGTGAAAAACTTATGGAAAGCTTTTTATTTATTCAAGAAAACGTTGATGACGCCTTGGATTCAATCACATTTGCAAGATTGAATATTATTCACTCGTCAATCATAACACCTGATCACTTAATAAATGCACTACTAGAAATTTCTCAAAATTTAAGAAGAAATAACCTTCCTCTCCAACCAAAATTGGACAAAATAGCTCAATATCTCGAAATAATCGAACTAGAAGCTTTTCAAACTGAGCACAACCTAATATTTGTACTCAAAATCCCATTGACTGAACCTCCAATTTATACCCTATATCATGTGTACCCCATTCCAATATTTGATGATAGAACAGGGCTACATCATATTTTGCAAATTTCACAACAATATATCGCGAAAGACGATGACTCTTTAATGTTCATACCAATCACGGATATGAGTGCGTGTAAGACATTGACATTCCAAACTAAACTGTGTTACAATATGTTCGCATATCCGATTGACCAAAACTCAATTTGTGAAGCCCAAATTTTCAAGTACACGAAAAACGTTCCAACCAACTGTCAGAGCTCCTTATTTTTCAGTCAGAATTATAAGGTGCACAAAATTGAAACGAACCTATGGCTAGTGATACTCTCGGAACCTTTACAAGTGACTATAAATTGTCCCGAAAAGAAAGTGAAAACGGAATTAATAAATAAAAACTCTCTCATAACCCTTGAAACGGAATGCAGTGCCTTTATTGGAGTAACAAAAATTCAAGCTGATTCCAGATTTTCGAAATATTCAAATATCTCGTATGGATCACATCCAGTCTTAATACCATACGAATGTTGCAATAACCTACCGGACAAATCAAGTATTCCAAAACTGAAGCCATTGAAATTGAACGATTTGAATGTCGATGATTTGGAAATTGCCAAACACAAACTTGATTCATATTCTAAAACCTTGGATGATTTAATAAATCAACCATATGTAACCAAACATATTTCTTGGTTTACATACTTCACCATTACGCTAATTATTGTGCTAATAATTCTGTATACCTTTTGTAAATGCAGAAGAAGACGTCGCAGCAGCCTAGCAATTGCAGATGTCAACAACCCACCACCGCCTCCAAGACCCTTCAGGCCTTTTAAGCGTTTTACAAGTATGTTCCCAAGAAGAAGACCTAGCCTTCAAGATGAGATTCCCGAGGACGAGGAAATCACATTAAACGATTACTAATATATTTTTTATACTTTACAGCCCAAAAGTTGCTTCATAAGGAACCAACTTTTTTTGGTAAAGGGGAGTTGTTATATGCCCATGGCTGACCTCTACCATTCATCCCCAAGGTGACCATCTCAAGAGCATAGCTGAATCAACATCCGGCACCTACGCAGTTCCAGAAAGATCCCAGGCGCCGTTTACTGTTCTTTGTTCACCCAGACGCTTACTTCATGATATTTTTTCATATAAAAGACGTCCTGCGTGGCATAATAGTTAGTTGTATTCTAGTTGTCATACTGTTACTACTCAACTCTGGGGATACAGATCTGTTTCCCCTGTTCAATAAATATTAATTTTTAAAAAGTTATTTTTCTCAAGTGAGTTATAACATACATTTGGGAAATCGCCGGAGATAAGATGATATCATGTACTACAGTGCATGATATATCCGTTATTAACCTCAAGCGGTATAAGATTAATTACATAATAGCTTTTTCTGGCCAGTCCACCGGACATTTCATATATACAAGATACTTAGAATACAAGTTACATATACAAGTTACTCAGAAAAAAAAAGTTACTCAAAAAAAAACATACATCATCAAAATAAGTCATTAGCATTAGTTTTATTGATCCACTTAATGTGTTATCTCGAATTACATATGAGTTTGTGCAAACAATAAGAGATTCTTTAATTTTTTTAAAATAATTCGATATTTAGACTCTTTATATTAGCTGGAATGGAATTATAGATAAGTGAGACTTGATACGAAAAAGACCGTCTGAATATGTCAGATGAGAGGGTGGAGTAACAATTCCTTTGTACCTAATGTGGACATCTTCTCGGAATGAGATTTTACGCAGTAGATAAGGGGGACTTTTATTCGTAATTACTTCATGGTATATACAGGCTGAGTGAAGCTTGCGCCTGTTCTGCATGTTCAGCCACTTAAGTTCATTCAGTTTATGAGATATGTGATGTCCTCTTTTGATACCGAATATTGATCTTAGACATGAGTTCCGCATAATTTGTATTCGTTTGTCTTCGTGGTCTAAACATGGCCCATAAACCGATGAGCAGTAGTTGAACCTTGAAAGCACCAATGAATCACAAAGTATCGCTTTCACATTTCTGCTTAAGTAATGTCGATTACCATATATAAGTTTCAAATTCATGAATGCTAAACGACGATAATTTTTCACATGTGTTTTAAATCGTAAATCATCGTTGAAGATCAGTCCCAAGTTTCTTGCTGTTTCAACAGGTGTTATATCACTGTTTGCTACGTTTAATCTTATGGAATTTTCGAGTAAGTGTCTATGAGTACGTGGAACAATATGACCGTGGTATTTTCAGTGTTCACTTTCAATGAATGTTTTTGCGAAAGATTAATGGGAGAGGAAATATCTTCATTTATTTTTTCAATAGCGACAATAACGTCTGAGGGTAGAAAGGAATAATTCAAGTGCGGATCATCTGCGTTAATTCGATAAATATCGCAATGTAAGGTGAGTATTTTTGGCTTTAGAGCAATAACTCCTCAGTTATTGGGTCACATCTCCATGATCTCAGTCAAATGGTAAAACAGTAGAAGAATTTTTTCAAGTCAACACACAAGCCCTACAGGAAAATCCTTAAGGCACTCTAAGAGCGGTGCCTGTGCGAAAGTAGCGATTCATATTGGATTTGAATCGCTGGAGATTAAATTCATTGGGAAAAACGTTCTCAGGGAGTTAATTCCACATAAACGCAGTTTTCCAAAGAGTTCTTAAACAATGAAGTGTGAGGTGAACTTAGTTGAACCTGAAAACGATAAGCAGCCACAGTCCGTCGCGTATTTCTGATGTGGAATCAAATGTGCTAAGTCACTTGAACACCTCCCGTGAAAGTATCTATGAAAGAGAGATAAGTCTCCAACTTTTCTTCGATGTTCCAGACTATCAAGTCTGCAAGCGATATTCGTGTCTCCAATCAACCGAATGGCTTTTTTCTGGATGGAATCTAGCAGCTTCAGGGTATGCTTATAGGAGCGGAGTTCAATACATAAGAACAATACTACAAAGAAGGTCTGATCTGAGCTTTTTAAAGCATCAAAAGTTGTTGAGGTGTGCACAGTTTTCTGGTATGAAGTTTTTGAGGAGCAGCCTTGACAATTCCAGCGACATGATTGTGCCAAGACATATTGGTGTCCATTTGAACCCCGAACAAATTCATCGAAGCAGAAGGCGGAATTGTTTGTGTTGACATTATTATATCCAGTTTGTAGACATTGATCGTTTTGGAGGAAACTGATGCCTGGGTTTTCGTGGGGTTGAAATGAACCTGGTTACTTTCACTTCAACTCGAAATCACCTCTAGATCCTCATTAAGATATGCAACCTCTTGCTGCAAGTGAAGATGTGCATCCGCAGCCGATGTCCTGGAATCCAAATGGAAAGACGAGACAAGGCTGCTGTCGTCAACAAGGCAATATATTATGTTCTTGTTTTTTTTCAATAGATCGTTCAAATACAATGAAATTTATAATCTGTGTGAGTCCGCTGCTTATTGCAAAAGCCTCAGCTTCGCGACCTTGTTCGTCGTTGATATTTGAAAGTTTGAGCCATTCGATATTGTGGACATTGAAGTCACCAAATATGGAAATTTCGGCACTGGGATGATTGATTTGTAGAAGGTCAATGATGTTTGTAAGTAAAGAGAAGAGTGTCATATATTGTGTATCGCTTGGTGGCCAATGAAGGCAGCATATAAATTCAGTGATATTTTGTGATATTATTTCAAGCCACATAACATCAAAGTTTCGGGGTTCCAGCATTTCCTCTCGTTGACAGGAGAGATCGCTTCAGATAAAAAGTTACGTCTAAATCGAGGGTGGAAATCATAGCCAGGTGTTTGTTGAAGCACTGATTTTGGTTTATGTAAGTGCAAGAATATGATGACTATTTGTTTGCAGAGGTTGGTGCATTAAGTTTATATTTGAGTTGAGTCCTCTTATGTTGCAGACATCGATTTTGAAGTTGCTAGTGGTCCTCTTAGCAACTACAGTTACCATGGTTTTTCCTGTGGATTGATGTTAGAAGGACCATGTTCATTGTTTGAAATAGTGGTTTTCAAAAACTTCTACAGGATGATGCCCTCAAATCAACTCCCATCCGGACATTCAATTGGGGAGATATTTTACCACCAGAGAATTTTGACTCCAGAAACGCCATCATACATTTTTTTTATATTCCCTTGAAGCCGGAAACAGCGGGCACAGCAACGAAACGTTAGCCATAAAGCAACTTCACGCTGCCTAAG
This sequence comes from Leptinotarsa decemlineata, assembly GCF_025532065.1. NCBI lineage: Eukaryota > Metazoa > Arthropoda > Insecta > Coleoptera > Chrysomelidae > Leptinotarsa > Leptinotarsa decemlineata. Next base: position 7,224,666 of record NW_027412529.1, read on the forward strand.
CCGTTGCAATTGTATCTCACCGGGCGATTTCGAGCGGGAGTAGCATCAATGAGTATAGAAATGAACTTCAGAGTACCACAAGGATCCGTTTCATTTTCATCATATTTCGCAATACATCAACGACTTGGTGAATATCTGGTAACTCAACACTTTCAACTACCGATGCCACAATACATATTGTGGAATAGCAGAAGTGTGTAGGGGAAGGTGGGGGAATTGGGAACACTTAACTTGAATGTTAAAAAAGTAACTTTTTTTTATTTAAAAATAATCGACTTTTATCAAAACATAAACATTACTTATCTATCTGTTTATAACTGACAAAAAATCTCTTAATAATCAACTTTCTATTAGACATATCAATGAAAACAAAAAACCTTGCCGTTCTTTTTTGCCCGAAACCCCATGGGGTAATTGAGATCAGCTCGCGGGGCAAATGAGACCGGTATGGGGTGAATATACGTGGCGCAGGAAACAGTTACAATGAAATTATAATTACACTCCGCGACACAAATCACACACGTAACCTTTGCTGGTCTCGCCCGTAATGCTTTGTTTGTGTGCCCAAAGCTTAAAAATGGAGCACATTATCCAGTCTGCTTCTGTCGGTGGGGACTCATATTTCTCATTGCACATCATGCAAAAAAACTCCTCATCGTTTTCATTTCCTCCTAAAATTTTCTTTAAATTCTCAACTCCTTCACGTTTACCTTTGGCTGAGACTTTCTTCTGTACTTTCTTCCTTTTTTTCTCGTACTTTCTCGTATTTTATCTTGTTAGTTTTTCTTCTAATTGAGTCTTGATTGATGTGCTGGATAAAATCTGAGCATTTTCTTATTCTGTCGCCTAGAAGTTGTGCGTGTTTGAAGTATAACGGGCACGTTAGTAACTTCAGTGAGTGGTACAGAAGTGGATGGAACAGGAGGAGTGCTGACAGTGGTAACACTCATATCGTTGTCATTTTCAGGAATTGAAGTGATGTTGGCATCATGTGAATGTGATATATGCATTGGTGGTGTCACCGCTTGCTTGAGTCTGACTGGTGTCGGCTTGCTCATACAGTGAGCATTCAAAGCTGTCCTTAAATTTGTCAGGGTCGATAGGATAAATTCCAGCAGCTCTGAAACCACTGATAGCCTTGCTTATGTTAGTTGTTTTGTTGAAGGCCTTAGTGAAAAGTTCTCCAACCTCGTATTGACCTTTTCTTTTCCCAGGATTGTTGGCCATGTAGAGCTCACATTCTTTATTTTAAGCCATTTTCAGTGAACTGAAGATTGTAAGATCCAATGGCTGCATTTTGTGAGATACGTGGGGTGGTAAAGAAAGAACGTGCAAACCGTGTTCTTGGTAAAGTTCGTATGCTGATATGACTTTCATGATTGTCGAGAATTAATAGCACTGGGTCTTCTTTGGTAGGTTAAGCAAAAGAAGTAAAGTGTCGCAAGTAGTCGATAAATATTGACTCATTGATCCAGCCAGAATCAGAAACCGTTGCGACCATGTCCCTATTACATCCTTTAACTAGCAGTTCGTTCATTCTTTTTCTTTTAAATATAAACATGGGGGGATATATATGCCACTTTAGCGCTAACAGCGCACACTACTGTTGTGGTGACACCACGTTCTCCGCTTGTTGCTTTTCCTATTTGTTTTACACCTTTTGGGGGCAAAATCTTGTAGTTTTTTTGAACAGTGCTTATTCCGATCTCGTTACTGAAACGGGAAAGGCTGAAGATCGATGCAACCTCTGTTTTTCATCCTAGGCCATCATCTCATTATTTATATTATACTAGTACTACGTTGCTGTATCGCTGCTGTTCCAATGTTTTGACAGAATCATAATCAACGAACTAGGCGTGCGCAGCGTTATGGAACAGTGCTTTCAAAAAATTGTTCTACAGCGCCATTTAGTGCCGAGTTACAGAAAAATGGATAGCCCAAAAACCTGAAAAATTACTTATTAATGTCAAGTTTCATCACGATCGGTTGAGCGATGTAGAAGTTTATCACTTACCAACCAACCAACAAACATCCATTTTTATATATTAGATTATAATGATGTTGGGGCCGCGGTTGCTTAGAATATACGTGCATTATGTATGAAGATGACACATCACTTTTAATTTCGGACAGACACAATTTTGAAAGAAAATTCTAACACGGTGTCAAATCATTTGGTTTCATGGTGTGTCGCCAACTCACTTCATTTCAACTCTCGGGCAACTTTATCAGTACTATCACATGCAAAAAATCTGTTCAAATCTTGATATTAAAATCAATGAGAATGAAAACACACTCTCTTTATCCGATGAATGTAAATTTTTTGAAGAGTCATTGTGTTAGGAATCACACGTTAAAAGGTAAGACCTCGTTAGTCCTCAGCTGGCACAAGTTCCTCAACTTCTGAGAGTTGTCGTTCGTATGGGGGCGGCAGCTGATTATCGGAAAAACAGATTTTAAACAGATTTAAATAAACTAATATCGAAACAAAGTTCTGTTTTGTATCTGATATGAAATCTTAAACCGATATTACCAGTTATTGAATTATTACTATGCACATATAGAATCTAGAATCAGATATGACATTTGTCTTTGGAGAAGCTCTTCATTGACTCGAAATGTAGGTATTTATCGTCTAAAAAAATTGTATATGGATTTCAGCAGGCGTTAATCAGTGAACCTCCTGCAGCGATTTATACAAACATTTGAAAATTCTTACTTTCCCGGATGTTTTCATTTTTGAAATGTGTGTATTCATTCATACCATTAGGTCGAAATATGATCGCATTTCATCTTATCATACTGTAAATACAAGAAAGTGCAATGATTTTTACATAAATCCCGTCAAATATAATATAACCTCTAACTCACCTTCTTACTTGGGGTAAAACTTCATAACAAACTGCCCGACTCATTGAAAACTACCAACAGAATTCAGGTTTTCGAAACCACCCTTAAAATGTTTTTATTAGAACATAATTTTTATACCATAGATGAATTTCTCAATCTTCCGTAATTTCATTTCTCCATCAAATTAATTTAATGAAGCTGGAGTTGAATAAAATGGATATGTTTCGTATGCATATGACAATCTTTCATGTATGTTTTGTTTAATTTTACTCGAATTATTATTTTATGTATATGTACAAAATGTTATTTGACCTATTCTATAACTTTGTGAGTTCTACAGGATTGATAAGGTGATTTGATTTGACTCATATGAGGTTATTTTAAAAGTTTCGTCTTTTTTAATATCATGAGTTTTTGTAGATTCATATCTCAATAAATACTTATTTTACTGTGTCGTGGTATATACCAATCGCTGGAGAATTTTGTACACTAAATTTTTTTTCAAATTGTAATTTTTTGCCTTCATATGATGTCGTTAAGCGATTTTTTCTACGACATTAAATTGAACCAAAGCGCTGTCGAAACAGCCCCGATAAATCCACCAGGCATTTGGCAATGACAATGTTAATGAATACACTGTTCAACGTTGACTTGCTAAATTTCGTTTCGGAGATGTTAGCCTCAAAGATGGTTTAAAACGTATTTGAAAGGTCAGAAAGCTCTAAAAGTAGATACTCCACGATTTGAATGATCAACATAAATTGTCACGATTCGAGGTATGTTCTTCTTTGCTTTTGCGCAACGAAAACGACCTTTTTTGGATCGGATCGTCAAGTGTGATGAAAAATAGATCCTCTACGACAACACAAGAGGTTTCGGACTGAAGTTAGATTTTTCAAAAGGCAAAAACTCATTTGAAAAGAACATGGTTACTGTAAAGTAATCAGTGGCTGGTGTGATTCACAATAACTTTCTGCAACCAGGTCAAACCATTCTATTGTGAAGAAATCGACGAAATGTACCGGAAATCACGTTTACCGTAGCCAGTACTGGTCAACAGAAGAGGAACGAATTTGCTCCACGACAACGCCTGTCCGCAACGTTAAACGAGTTGAGCGTCGACGTTCTGCTTCACC